>NW_025106656.1:1340210-2680421 GCF_013123115.1 Colletes gigas
TATATAACAATAGTAAATGGATGAACCGAAGATATTGAAAGACAATTAAAAATTGGAAAAATGGCAGACCTCAGAGCAAAAAGCTTAATATTTCAAAGAAGACTTAACATCTTGCTTGAGGGTGCCTTTCTGAATGTCTTTCTATGACCGTAACTGCACTACCTTTTTTCATTTTCTTCATACATATATTATAAGCAGGTAAAATTTCTAAAAGTGGCGACACTGGATAAAACATTTCTTCGTACGGGTCTGACTATGGTCTAAGGCCCTTAGCTGCTTCATATTTCTGTCAATACACTTGTTTTGGGTGCTGAAACGTATTAACTTTGACACCTACTCGAGTTTAGGACCTCGCTATATCGTGACCCGGACTATACATTGTTCTAGAGATATTTCTAGAGTCTTTTTATATTATGATGAACAATACTGACGAGAATAAATATTGACCCCCCTGCTAAGTATAATGGTACAATAAAATAAATTTTATAACAATATTGAATTAGCAATTTTGGTATTAAACATGTTCACAGTGATCTGATGCCTTATCTTACGCTAATGTAGGATATATTACGGAAAGGAGCCGTTGTATTTGTATATATTTACATACGACTGTATTCATATATGTTTATATATGTATGTACATACAGATTATCGATCATCTTCTAAGAATATTTCAATCACCATAACTGGTTCATTCGTATACTCGATCTCATATTATATTTTCGACAAAATTCTTATAAAATCTTATATTTCCAGCTTTAAAGATTGTTGTCTCAAATAGTGCAAATAAACAACAGAATATTGGTAAATCAAACGTGATAGATAAGGGTACACATAATAAAGTATTGTTCTCTATATTAAAAATATATTTGCCTAAGATTCGAAGATAAATTATAATATAGATCCATTTGAATAATAATATTAGATGTTTATTCGTAGTTGTTTATTCGTAGTATTCGAATACCTATAAAATATTTGAATAGTCCTGAATCTACTGTACTATTTTACATCCTGTGTACAGAGTGAGTCATGCAATAGGGTCGACTCATATCTCCTGTTTGGCTAGAGATAGAAAAAAAGTTGCAGAAGATAAAGTCGAACGATACCGGAAGATTGACCTTTTTGCTCTTTCGTTTTTTATCAAATTAGCAACATTGAAATTTAAAAATTCATGTTCATCGAAACGAAACCATAGAATCGATATGCAATCGATCAAACGATTTACTCCAAATTTTCGATCACTTTTAACCACGATCGCAACGATGGAATATTTATCGCAAAACTTTTGCAAAATTTTATTTATTCTGTTAATCGAAGATTTAAATTCCTCATTGGTTACCGGGTCGTTCGACCTTATTATTAACAACGTTGCAAATCAGATAACGTTACTATTAATTTGTTAACCAAATTTTAGCACCACGACACAGAAAGTTATTTAAATTCAGTTTCTTTTTTCATTCGTTCAAGCGTCTTGTTATGCTACGAGTTTCCATAAGGTGAAAAGGCTGAAACAGCCGCCATGAATATTAACGATACCTGAGGATTTAACACCCGTTAATGGACGTGCAAAATATAAGAATCGTCTTCTATTAATATTAAATAATCTCTCTAAAAAATGTTATATTCCATGGAACTTACTAACGAAAAAATATATGGGTAGTCGATAGTTTCTCTGTGAATTTTTATATTTAATATCAATTCGAAACGACTTTGCGACATTATGAGCACAAATTTTTTTTCTGTGGTATTCCGATTGTTGTCACAAGGGTGGAACGAGAATTAACCCAATAACGCCCAAATTATTATTTTTTCAAATTTCAAAATGTCACTTATTCAGATTTATTAGTAACCTTGCCCAGAATAAGAAAATATTTTCAAAAATTTTTTCCATCCTCACATTTTTGAATTTTGGCCTGTCCTATAAATAGGACGCTGGGACTTACTGCTATCAGAATTGCAAGTGTATAGTATATGTATATGAAAGTATTGAAAACAATTATAAACAATTATAAATTTTTTTCGGCGAAAAAAAAATTTTTCAAATCGTTCTAAAAAAATTATCTTCGGTTGCGGGGATCAATTACAATCATTTTTGGTGAGTAGACATACCCCCGAAATCTTACCCACTTTCTAGAAAAAAATTCGAGAAGGTGTGAAATTTTTCGACGGGGAAAAAAATGTCAAATCGTTCTAAAAAAATTATTTTCGGTTGCGGGGGTCAATTACAATCATTTTTGGTGAGTAGACATACCCCCGAAATCTTACCCACTTTCTAGAAAAAAATTCGAGAAGGTGTGAAATTTTTCGACGGAAAAAAAAATGTCAAATCGTTCTGGAAAAATTATTTTCGATTACGGGGGTTAATTACAATTATTATTGGTGAATGGACATATCCCCGAAATCTTGCGCATTTTCGAGAAAAAAATTCAGTACGGGTGCAACTTTAAACGTTAATAACTTTTTAACGAAGCCTCCATCAACAAATTGGTATTCTTGATTTTCATCTTATTTTTGCCTTTAGAATCCCCCATTAAAATTTTTCCCAGGGTTGGCCGATGATCCTGTATAACTCAAAATTATGACAATATCCGCTGCTTCCGCAAAGTGCCCAAAATTTGTAGCCAAATAATAGGCTTTCCACGTATAAATTGTTTCAATGAGTTGTGTCCAAAATATCTCAGAATCTTTTTCTCAATTGACAATTCTTTTTCGAAAATTCCATATTTTGTATATTCACTATTTATCATATTTTGCATTTATATTAAATTTCATAATAAATTTACAATTTAATATTTAAATAAGTACCAGTGTTCTATTTATAGGACAGCTGCATAAAACTTGTAACCAATACGAGTTTTTGCTAAAAATACATAAACAAAGTTTACAACAATCTTGAATAATCACTCTCCAATAGGAATAACACATTAGAAGATGAAAAAAGTGACAATACGGAGTTTTAATGATCGAGTATATAATTCGAGACAAAGTAAGAAAATTTATGCAATGTATATAATTTTTTTATTAAAAGAATATTGACAATATAATACAACAATAATTATAATTTAGTTTAATACACCCTAAAATGTGTGTGATAAATTTTTCAATTTAATTTGAACCAATTTTAAGGGTTGAAAATAAATAAAATGCTTAGTGTCCTGTAAATAGGACACTGGCTTATAATGGGTTAAGAATCTAAAGGCAGAGCGTGTAAGTAGGCGGCACAAGGATCTCCGGTGTTCCCTAACACGGTGTTTATCGTTCCAACGATGATATTACCGGGGCCACCGGAAGCAAACCGTGCAAGATACAAGGTACCGTGTTTATTTGTCGTGAAATCTATTCGCGTGTGCATGGACCTGCGTCGAGCACGCTGCTTGTAGTTGCTTTTGTGCGTCTCCTTTTGTCCGCGCTTCGCTCGTTTCGTTTCTGCATGGACGTGGAAACGAGGATCCCGCCTGGTTTTCTGGTTTCCACGGGGCGTCAAAAGGGAGACGGCCGAGCACGCGCGTTTGAGAACGTTTCAGAAGTCTGAGAAAGCTCGTAATCATCGTCTGGCGCTCGGAATTCCAAGCACACTGCTGAAAATAATTACAGGATCTACTCGAATGGCTCTTTCCCCCCTTGGTAGCGTCGAAAACCGTCGTGCACCGACCATCGTGGAAACGTTTCACGGAATATTCGAGGAACTCGAAATTCAACGTGTCGCGTTATCTGAGCAGAATCGAAGATATTTTACTTTGCAACGTTAATTTTAAAATGTATAATTTAAATTATCGTTCCACGATGGAAGCTCCAAATAACTTTGTCTTCGTTCGAAATTGCTTCTGAAAACGTTCGTAGGAAGATTTGCATTCGACAGCCTGGCGTAAGAATATTTTTGTCGAACTTATGCTCGTACCGTTCCGAAAGCTATCGAATTAGTAGTTAATACGAAACAAAGAATTGCTATTTATATGATAATCAGACCCTCGAGGAAGACCCCGGAGGGCTTTGCATAGAAATTGAAGTCTCGAACCTGAAAAGATCCCGTGTTAGCTGTATTTATTCTACCGAGAGTTACCGAGAATTCCAATTCCCCGACGAGTTTCTTTAATCTTTGCCCCTCGAAGATTCGTCAACATCGACGGTGAACTTTTCAACGGACCGTGATTAATTCTCTCGATACGGATTACTCTTATTGTCGTAAAACATTGAACCAAACAGCTCCAGATATTGAAATCAGAATAATAAATTGTACAAATAAAAGTTGGAATAACGGTTTGCCCACCGGTTACTTTCCATTATATTTTTATTAACGTGACCTAACTCGAGTCAACGGATCCCTTCTAATTGATCCAAAGATACGCGAGAAGTACTACTTGGAATTAGCGAATTGACGTCTCTTAACGGGCTGATTAAAAGATTCCGGAATCCTCCAGGAACGTCATTCATGAATCCCAGCGAGAAATGCGAGACGATTACAGAATCATCCGGACGATTGCACCGGCGTTCTCTCCAAGTACCAAGGAGTCCGCGATGCGAGAATAAAGCGTTTCATCCGGCTAATCGCGATCCAAGCCGTGAAACGAACGGTCGAGGTCAATTTCGCCCTGGGAAGTCAATTATTTCAATAAATCTGCCGGCTGCACGGTATCCATTGATTAGCTCGTCTCCTATTAGAGGGACCCGTTGCTCGTGACAGGGGGTAGCCCATAAAATTAGCGACGTAAATCATCCCCTGGAGCGCCACTTTTGCCCGGCACGGAGCGCACTCGTCGACGCCCACCGATTTTCGCCAGTTGTCCGACTCTTTTCCGCCCGTAACTTTGACGTTTGCTTTTACTTTCCAGCCCACGTGGCGCTTATGGGGCGAGGAAAGGGGTGATGGCGTCATATACACAGTGTACCTGAAGAAGGTCCGTTATCATCGACCCACCAGGAGCCTCTCCGCATCGGTAAGTTGTCTCTCACAACCTTTTCAAACACCTTTTAACACTTTCACGGCCGCACTTATCACGCGAAAACCGTTGTCCATCACCAAAGTGACGATACACGAAGATGCTAGGAATATTATTATAAGTAGACTGCGGATCTTTATGCAAATTAATGAAACGGAAGCTTCGCAGAGGGCTGTCTCAACCCCTAAATATAATAATTCGTATCTTACTTTAAGTATTTCTTATATTTTTGCATATTAAATGCATTCTGTAGTTTTTTGAGGATTAAAATTTCCCATAAATGCATAAACATCCGCAGTCTAATTATAAGGAATTATAAATGTAACCTCAACAAACGTAATCAGTTAAATGTACGATGAAATGGTAACTGATACAGTAGATCACGCGCACGTGACAGTGGCCGACGTCTGCTGGCTCTCAAAGTCACATATACGTGACAGCGTCAAAGTGTTAAAATGCTTTCGAAAATTAAAGGTAAACAATTGGTTCGTTCGTTGGTCCTAAAACGCGTCTACAGATACTCCTATTCGTATTCCTACAATACAATAGCGATAAATGAAAGAAAATTATTTTTTGAGACTGGTAGGAGTTCATTTTTTTATATACATTGAGACATCTAAGGGTTTATATGTAAATGAATTAACAATTAAATTTGTCGACGGTCGTGCCGCGTCGGAAACGCGAGTTCTCGTTCGATCACCGAAGTGCAGCTTCATTGGGCGCGGTCAACACTGGGAGGGGGGTGACCGCTTGGGGGAAAAAACCCACGTATTGTTGATTTTTATACGGTTTATATTGTTCATACCTTTAGCGGGATTGTAATTGAGCATTACTTGACCCAGTTATTATTTAAAGAAAACCACTTTACACATAAATTAACAATAAAAATTGTCAACGTGGCACGTTGAAAACAACCCAGTTCTCCTCGTACGGTCACCGAAGAAGTGAAGCTGCATGGGCGCTGTTGAGAGTACCAACAACACAGTATTTTGGGATGGGTGGTTGACCAGCTTGAGAAAATACATAAATAATCTCTAATGTCAATACAAATCGATTCTGAATAATTGAAACACACTGAGAGGTACAATTTTCACCACTGTAAACAGTTTAATAAAATAGAAAAAAAAATAAGCGGACTAGAACAAATTAGAATAAAATATTTATCACACACACTTAATATTGAATTTCTAAACAATCTATGAAGACTACGACACCACCCTCCGCTAATCCTATAAACTTTCCTCCATAAATTCCCAACCAAATAACTACTATAGACAAGATAAAAATCGGGCCAATAATAGTTGCTAATAACCCCTGTTGTTGATACGACTCTAAACTCGTGAAGAAAAAAAAAAAATATTGAATTTCCCTATTAAAACAAATTAGGGATATCCATATCGCGAAAGCCACGAATAAAAAGATCGGTAACGAGAAGAAGTAAATCTCCTAATGTTGGTTCGGAATCTACGAGTGCCACCGTTTAATCGTGTCACTGTAAACGGTTTCCTTTCCGCAGGACTCGGACGACGAAATTTCGCACCTAGAATGGGAGACGGTGAGGGTTCGTTTCCTGAAAGCCGGCACCGTGCAACGGCTGGTGGAGAGTTTGGCAAACGACGACGGGGAGCTCGAGTCTACGTACATCAATGTCTTTTTGGCGACTTATCGTGCGTTCACGACGCCGCGAGAAGTTCTGGAGCTATTGTTAGCGAGGTACGACGCCCTCGACGAGGGATCCGGCGCCCTGACAGGTGAACAGCATCGAAAGACCCTCGTGCAAGCGCTTCACGTCTGGTTGGACGCGTATCCCGGTGACTGGAAATCGGCACCGAGTCATCCTCTGCTCACTCGACTCTTGGACTTCACGCATCGACGGCTTCCTGGCTCGGAGCTCGAGCTCAAGGCAAGGCATCGCTTGCACAGATTCCAACGTGAAGATCAAATAGGTAACAAACCAATTCAACTAAAATTAGTTTTTTTTTTAATTTCAATCTATACATTCATACCTTATATTTAACACTAGATATATATATCCATTTTTTCAAACATTAAATTTTTTTTATTTATATTCAACGAGACAATAACAAATCCCAAGCAAGAAAACTTTGTCTATACTGTTTAACACTAGAACTACCGACAGTTATAGTGTGTTTATTTGTATCAAGGAGATTGAAACGATAGGTGCGTGAAGAAATGTATAACGCAATGGAAATAAGTGTTTACTATTAGATAAATTTTCAAAAATTCCAGGTTTTATTAGAAATTACGAATGGGTCATTTTGACTGGTTTGGTAGTTCCAGTGTTAAATACGGCTCTGCAAAAGAGGTGTAAACGTCTACATATTTTATATTAATGAATTTCTATTCAACCATAAGAACGTGGTAATAATAATATATATTTTTGCATTTAAATAAAACGGACTTTTAAATTTTTGTACTAATAAGACACTCCGTAATGATACCGTGTACACCCTGTTACGTTCTCGACCATCGGAGACCATTTTATCGTCCATTTTAGAAGCGGAATTTTGACTCTGAAATTAGTATGTTTTCGCGGGTACTTCAAGTTTTCTAAGCGTTGTTATATTATTGTTGCATTCGTCTTACAGCATGCGTCAAGATGAATTAAGCGAGTTAACACATGTACCTAGTTCTGATGAGTCATTTACCAGACGTTATATCGATATTTCGCAGCATTTTCAGTGTGAAACTACAATGTTCGATCGGTGTTCTACGACGTTCAGAGATAAAATCATGTCACTAATTCCAAGCTGAAAACGTAGATTAAGTTGCTTCGAATAGATAAATTTCTTTTACACGTACGAGAAAAGTGTATAATTTTGAAAAATGAAGGTGTTCTTGACATTCGCGTAATTACTGATCGGACGACAGAACTGTATAATTTTCTTTTAACTTCAGCAGTCAGGCCGACTGCATGCATTTAAACTGGCCATGTTATACTGCAAGCCTGCATAATTGTTTGAACATCCTCATAGAGCGATTGAATGTAGTTGTACACCTCATATTTTATACATACGCTCCATCAACTTCAACAACCTTGCTCCAGAAACTATTCCCTTGTAGCGGCGTTTTGTATTCTGCAATTACAGCCGTACTTCTTTAACAATCTCCTTGTTACAAATCTTTTCCCTGAGTTAGCAATTTTGTAGACTCGAGAAAGATGAAAGATGAAAGATGCTGATTAACTTTTGTAAAACTCTTGTACTGTGAAATGGGACGCCACGAAAATGGTACAGAAAATGTCGCAAACTTTCTTGGACGGTTCGTACAACGACTTTGCGTTTAATTCTATTCTCTTTCTTGCTGAACGTCCTTTGTTAAACCATTTCTCTTTTAAATTTTTGGAAAATTTTTCCCTCGTATAAATATTATATTTGAGATTTTAATTTATGCTTCTTACAATACGTAGATATCTTAGTCTGATCTTCGCGTCGCTTAACGTCGAGCCAATTGTAAACATTTCACGAAGCAACAAGTTCGTAAGAGCGTAAGAACAACAAACATCAACAACAATGTTTACCTTTGAATACATTTATCCGATACTGTACCTAACTCAAACCGAACATATTTGTAAGTTAGGTTTTATAGAAAACAATGTCAGTATTATCACTGGTATCGTTTACACAGTATATTCCATAAGTGTGTTTTCATTTGAGAAAGAAATTCGAGTAGGTGCCTAAATTTTTCGACAAAATTCAAAAATTTCAAATCGCTCTGGAAAAATTATTTTCGGTTGTGGGGGTTAATTATGATCATTTTTGGTGAATAGACATACTCCCGAAGTCCTACTCACTTTCGAGAAAAAAATTCCTTACCGAAAATATGGCCAAAAATTTTCATGCGTATCTTTAAAACATCATAACTCCTGAACGGATTGGACGATTTGAATGTTTCGAAACGCAAACAACGCGTATTTTGGCGAAGAATATGTAGAAATTTCAAAAATATTCGAAAAGTTGTTCTTTAACCCCGTAAGGTGAGAAAAACTCCAGAAAAATGGTCCAATTTTCAAACGGGTATAACTTCTATAATAGTGAATATATTTCCGTGAAATTTTTTTTCTGAAGTAGAGCTCATAGGTACCTACAGAAAAGTATTAGACAACTTTTCTGTATAGCGTCAAACAAAATTATTAAAAATCAAAAATGAATATTTAAGAAAAATCGACAGATGGTTGCCTAAATTTCTCTGCGAAGAAAAAAAATTTCAAATCGTTCTAAAATATTATTTTTAGTAGCAGGGATCGATTACAATCATTTTCGGTGAATAGACATACCCCCGAAATTCGACGCACTTTTGAGAAAAAAATTCGAATAGGTGCCTAATTTTTTCGGCGAAAGAAAATAAAATTTCAAATCGTTCTGAAAAAATTATTTTTAGCTGTGGGAGTCAATTGCAATCATTTTTGGTAAATACACTTACCCCCGAAATCCTGTCCATTTTCGAGAAAAAAATTCAGTAGGTGGACAAATTTTTCGACAAAATTCAAAAATTTCAAATTGTTCTGGAAAAATTATTTTCGGTTCCGGGGATCAATTACAATTATTTTTGGTGATTAGACTTATCCCCGAAATCCTATCCACTTTCAAGAAAAAAATTCAGTTGCTGGACAAATTTTTCGACAAAATTAAAAAATTTCAAATCGTTCTGAAAAAATTATTTTCGGTTGCGGGGGTCAATTGAGATCATTTTTGGTAAATACACTTACCCCCGAAATCCTATCCACTTGCGAGAAATAAATTCAGTAGATGGACAAATTTTTCGACAAAATTAAAAAATTTCAAATCGTTCTGGAAAAATTATTTTCGATTGCGGGGGTGAATTACAATCATTTTTGGTTAATAGACATATCCCCGAAATCCTACCCACTTTCTAAAAAAAAATTCTTCACCGAAAATATGCGTGGCCAGAAATATTTTGAGAAAAATGGATCGAATAAATACATTGGATGCAAGATCTCGTATACCTCGTCTGTGTCTATATATCGCGTGATTGTATAGTAAAATTACACGAAGCAAAGCGGATGTTTACTATGCTCCCTATCGCAGAGTTGAAGTTCCTTCAGATAAAAGCAAAAACGTGGAGTCATGTGTTTGATTCATCGATACGTTGCTCATAGAATGTACGCATTTATGCAGACCAAGCGGACCGATTCGCTGAAACTTACGATCGTTTCTTTCCAGACTCGTGCCTGGTCTACGATAATGGCCGACTGCCGCGTGGCTCACCGGAACCTATCGTCGAACCCTGGGCGACTTACAACTTCCCTGAGGTTCCCCACCGTCATTTTGCCGAGCAGTTGACCCGCATGGACGCGGAGGTGTTCAAGAAGCTGGTGGCTCATCAGTGTCTGGGTGCTGTTTGGTCGAGACGAGATCGCTCGAGGAGCCACGACGCGGCCACCGTGCTGGCGACCGTGAATCAATTCAACGCCGTGTCGCTTCGCGTCATCTCCACGATCCTGATAGAACCGTCGACGAAGAGTCAGGAACGCGCGCGAATCCTGGAGACGTGGATCGACATTGCTCAAGAGCTGCGTATCCTCAAGAACTTCAGTAGCCTGAAAGCTATCGTGTCCGGCCTGCAAAGCAATCCCGTGTACAGGTTGGAGAAGTGCTGGCAATGTATGCCCAGAGAGAAGCACGAGCTTTTCAGGGAACTGGAGAGAATATTCTCGGAAGAGAACAACGCGTGCACGCAAAGGGAGCTTCTGATCAAGGAGGGCACCGCCAAGTTCGCGGACACGGCCGGCAGGAGCGACAGACACCTGCAGAAATTGTTCCAGAAACAGAACACTCATGCTGGTGTAAGTGAAATTCTCTTTTCTCTACCCTTATCCCAAATTAATTATACTCACTTCCCTATCAGTTTCTTTTCTGACCCCCTGTTATTGTAGAGGTCAAGATACAGCGAGGTTGAAAGTTTAATTGGTTTCATGTAATACAATCTAAAGAAAAAAGATAAAGTTAAATTAGATAGCAAAGAGAGCCAAAAGAAAACACAAACAGTGTAGGAAAAGCCGAAGCATAACACATTTGTTTACTTTCTCATCAATCCTGAGTGTCGATTTGACTATATTTTGGCTTCTAATATACCTACAATTTCTCTGATTCGCTCAAACCCAATTTGATACATGCTTTTGTTGCTGTACCAATGGATGATTTTTTAAAATTCAGAACATCAGCTATGGAACGATTCCGTATTTGGGAACCTTCTTGACGGACCTGACGATGATCGACACCGCGATACCGGATACGATAGCCGAAGGTCTGATCAATTTCGACAAGAGGCGAAAGGAGTTCGAGGTTCTGGCCAGGATAAGGTTGCTCCAGGGCGCGGCGAACGCATACAGCTTCAACACGGACCCCCTGTTCGATCGTTGGTTCCACTCCGTGGTGGTGTTGGACGATCGAGAGGCGTATAAACTGAGCTGCCAGATCGAGCCACCGCCGCCTGGCAATACTCTGAGCAACCGGGGCAAGAAGAAGCAGGTCAGTACACACCTTGTTTCCTAAATCTGTTAATCGAGCGAAAAATAGTTAGTATTCTGAGTTACGCCACGAACAGAAGACAAAGAACTTGAGAAGGGATTACTATTGGGAGACGAGATGATGCTACCTACAAACTAAACGACGCAAGAGGCAAGGGGAATCGTCAACACGATCCATGTAATTCTCTCCGCTTGTTAGGTTCTTGGTTATTATACGATAAGTCGATCACGAACCCTTAAACAAGTCAAGAACCTAAACAATGGAGGGGATTAGGTGGAGTGTACGGATTCCCTTTGCCTCTTGTGTCGTTTAGCTTGTGGGTAGTACAATAGTACCAAGTAAGACAATCGTTTATCCAGAGTAATCTCAATATGTTGTGTCATTTTTTCAAGAAAATAGTTTTAGTTGAAAATCGCCTTGGTTGACAGATCGATCCGTGCTTTGGTCTCAAAGACTCAGTTGAGATTTGTGCTTTCAGAATCATCAGGGACACCGTAAAAACGACTCGATAGCCTCCACGTCGAGTTCCAGCAGCTCTCAGTTCTACTGCGACCTGGATTCGTTGCCCAGCTCGCCTCATAACTCTCTCGACCGACGAACCTCGCCGTCCCAGATGTCCAGCTCCTCGTCCAGTTCATCGTTACCATCCCTGGACGTATCTCTGAGCTCTGGGGGCGGTAACGGAGCCGTGGGCAACCAGCACAACCGATTAGCGCCGCCGACCGCCATCACCGCCAACGGCACCAGTCCGAATCTCGTCGGTCTGTCCAGTCCGAGCCACTCGCACAAAAGCTCACCGGATTTCTACATCATCAAGGTAACCATGGAGACCGACAACGTCGAGACAGACGGTGTGGTGCTCTACAAGTCAATCATGCTCTCGAACAACGAGAGAACGCCGCAAGTGATACGAAACGCGATGCTCAAACTGGGAATAGAAGGCAGCCCCGATCAGTACACGCTGGCCCAGGTGTTGCCCGATCGTGAATTGGTATTGCCAAACTCCGCGAACGTTTATTACGCCGTGAACACCGCGCACAACCTGAACTTCATCCTACGACCTAGAAGGGAGCCTAACGACACGGCGACGGATAGCCCGAAGAGCAAGACGAGCCTCAGCCACAAGCGGTAGTGCTGATTAGTTTAAGGATTGGACTAACGATGCAATCACGACGAAAGTTTAAAAGCAGTTCGGAGTGATCTTGGAAGACTCATTCATCGAGAACGTTTTCGTCGAAAGCCCAAAATCGAATCTCATTACGTTACGATGGTGCGTTTACCACGTTTCGTTTTTTTATAACCATGACAGTAAGAACGTTCGATCGCCAGGTTCAGAGTGACAAACAGCGACGAAAGCGGTGCACCAAGGCTGAGACACCACAAGGTTTATTTTCTCCTTCGGTTTTTTTTTCTTTTTTTTTGTTACCGGGCGCACACTCGCGTTAGCGCAACGCTGTTACCCGCAATACACGGTACTCGAGTTCGACATTAATGTTATTACGCGATTTTGCGGACTAATTTAGCGTTAGGGTACGTTTAGCGTGAGTCATAGGTCTCTTATCGACGCACGTGCGAAACGAACAAAGATAAGTCGACGGGAGACAGTAGTTGAGGTGAGGTGCCGCGAATTTAGCGTGTTCGTGTGTAGTCACGTGTATTTATATATATGTACCTTGCGCGGATTCCACGAGATTACGGGAGACGGGAATTTCGCGACGAGTTACGCGAACGATACATGTCCGCGGGAAGATCATTGTGATTTTGTACATACCTTTAGTTCCGTAGCGCGGCTTCGAGCGTGAACGATCGACCGAGCGGACCAAGTGAATCCCAAATGAAAAATCGTCAATTACATTTTCTCTTCGTTTGCAGAAAAACTGGGTCGAAAAAAAAATTGTTGAAGCGATACCCCATTCGTCCATTCCGCGATTAATTTTTCTAGCTACGCGGCCGCGACGACGCGTGGCGCAGAGAAATTCAATTCTGTGATATTGGAATCTCTCTCATTTCGGCTTTGGAATAAAAACAGAAAACCGAAATCGAGCATGCGTTTCGAGGGGCGATGACAAAAAAAGATCCGAATACTCGTTCAGATATCGAAGCTAGGTGACACGTGATAGAACGTGTGAACGTACGTTGATATATTTTTACAAGGACCTGCATGCATTCGTAATAGGACAACAAGGAGCACAGAATAATAGTGGCGGGGTCCAAACCCGTCGAGGCTTGTCGATTCGCGTCGTCGGGTTTGGATTCTTGATGCATCGTTTAGCTTAGGCAATTTTGTACTTACCTCTATCGACCCTAATCTCCTCCAATCGTCTAAGTAGTTGTATTTGTTCGTGTACGCGTCAATTCCGTACTGAAATTGGCACAAGTTGTGTGTAATACGAGTCGATAAAAGTGACAATAGATGGCCTACAATTTTATTCAGCGTTTTCCTGCGAGTCATTTTCCTCGCCTAATTTCATACCGACGATTCTACGATTCCGATAACGATCGAGCGTTTCAGAGAAACTTATCCGTCCGTTTGTCGAATTCCAATCGTTCCTAATCGAGCCATTCTTCCAATTTTTATCACTTTACATCCTCCTACCCAATTGCAATAGAAGTCAGGCTCTCACGTAAAGTCCACTACATTGTCCCATTTCCATTCTTACATATCTCTTGGCAGAATAGATAAAATTGATTCTTCTTTTATCAAATTCTAAGCATGTCTTGAAGATTAATCAAAACTATCTCTTAACCAATTGCAATCAGGTCTATACAATTAGGTTGAGCGTATTCTCGTATTAAATTCTTCCATTCAACTACCACCAGGACCACACGGTTAATCTACCAAAACCTACATTTTTTACTTTCTACTAATGGATCTATCTCTTTCCATAGCTCTTTTACCCAATGCCAATCAAGACATATTCCTACACGTTCCCATGAAGAATAGGTCTAATCATTCTTTCTTCCGCCTATTCAGTCCTTTCCTAGTCCTTTTACCAAATCCGTCATCTTCCAGCGACTGTTTCCCCATTCTAACCGTCGTCTGTTTCCTATCAAAGGCCCCCAGATATCCTGCAGCTATCCCAGTGCAACCACCGCTTATCCGGACCATCGGGGAATAACTTTAACGAGCGCCTATCTCGACGGGCGGGATGATCAGATCGTAACCGCGCGAAGTGGAAACCGTGCCGCGTGGCCTCGCTGATGACTTCCGGTATGCCAGCACATCCGGCACGCGAACCTGTTGATACGTTCCGCGGAGGGTGCAAGTACCCCAACGGCAGTCAGGTAGGTGCACCACGTTCCTCTATGCTAAGCGGGACCAACGGTTTCGACCGATGGCTCGCGATCATTCAGCAAAGACCGGGTAAGGGCGATAAACCACCCCCTTTCCACGGCACCGATCGATGCGATAAGGGCGAGAGAGCTTCCTCGAGGAAACCGCGGGGTTAGTCACGCGCGAACTGGCTCAAGGTCGTGCTTACGTCAGAGCTGGCGAACCTCGAGGAATTCGAACGTGCATGCCGACGGAGGCTTAACTGGTTCCGTGTATCAATTCCTGATCGCCGCGTGCCAACGGTTGACGCGATCGTTGCGTCGGTTATTTAAAATATGCGGCCATTGCTTGATTTCAACCCCTCATCGACGACCTTGGAAGTCGCGCGAATCTTTAATACGCGGATGGCTGTAAGTCGTTTCCAATTCGATTCTACACCGAGAAAACAATAACGAAAATCCGTGTAAACGTATGTCCTATTCGACCCTATTTTCAAGTTACAGTAACGATTCGTAAAATGAACGTGATTCGTAAATTGAACACTTCTATCGTAAATCTCGTCGTAAATCTAACGAACAGCTAAAATACCCTCTCTGAGCAAACACAAAAGGATTACATGTGATTGTTACATTGTTTAAATATTACAGAACAAAGCTCATTTACCAAATAACAGGGTGTATACAGGGTGAATTGCGCAATTGGGACGAGTTGTATCTCGAATTGAGGGCAAAATCGAATGGTATAATAGTGTCTATTTTTTATTACAACAAAAGATAATCAATTTTATTTAGAACCACTGATTGACGGGAACTGAAAATTTGTTCAAACTAGACACTCGAGGTGATCAAATGCAGGTTAAAATTTATTAAATTGCGTTGTTCATGATTTTAGTGATCGACCTGCTTTCGTAGAAAGGGTACACGGAAAAAAGAAAAAGAAAATATTAAAAATCACTGTTCCACGCGAGAGTGACGTTGGACATTTGTTTAGAGAATTTTTGCATCCAGCGTTTCGATCGCGAGAGTGTTTACACGCATGCTTTTGCAGTTGTCCGTCGCACATCAAGCATCACGTCACAGTTTTAATTTAGAGAGTTAACACCAGCATCGCGTGTCTAACCATGATCGACAGTTTCTACTGCGTCGTGGAATTAACCGTGACTGCATCTAGGTAGCCGCGGTTGTCCTATCGTTGAATTTATTACGCGAACGCATTCTACTTTTCACGATAAAAAACTATTTCTCAATGTTTTGTACCGCCATTCCGTTCGTTCGAACCTTTTTAATTTATTGACTGATCGAAGAGTACTCGTAGAAAACACTGTAAATAACGAAAATTAAATTTTGTTAAAAGGATGTTATTTGTTTTCAAATTACCTAAAGAATTTCATTTATTTTTGTTGGTAAATGTGATTAGGAATACGATAACCCAAATGTATTACAAAATTGAATGTTTAATTAAAACGTCTGATATGCTGTTCATTTATCGTGTTTATTCCCAGATTACTAGCATGGAAGATTGAAAATATATATTCTTATTTTCAAGCAGATTATTATAAAATTTTAGTAAGGAACAAATAATTATTTATTTTTTCATTTCTTTCCTCGACGGGGGAACAAAATTTTTCAATTTTAGCAATTGCAGCGTTTTCCACGAGTCGATCGAAGCTTCAATACGTGTGAATCAGCACGAATCTGTCAGAAAACCATACAAGACAGAGTACCTTAAACCGCTATATTTTAAGCAGTTCGAGTAACCTTGTATTCATTAACTTTGCACTATACAATAATCCACTGACAAGACGTTCTCAACCTACTTCGTTTTGCAACGGTTCTAGTTAAATTGTAACATTTCTTCGTTTGTTCAAACGAAATTTTATTCGATGTTCTCTTTGGTGATCAGCATTTCTTCTTTTTTTACTGATTACAAAAACAGACAATGGATGGGCATGATTGTCACAAGCATTAAAGGTTCGAGTCGAAAGCCTCGTAACTTCGTTCGTTTTTCGAATTCCGGTCTGAAATTTTATTGGATCGTGCTCGAGGCTATATAAAAAAATGTAAATACAGACTAAATGATTTTCCTGTCGCGTAAAAGCTCGCTTAAAAGCGTTTTTAAGGCGGACGTAACCGCTGCTACTTGGCTTTCGAAAGGTGTATGACTGGGTCGGAGGATGGATAACGCTGTGACATAAACTACCCCCAGGAAATGGTACACCCACTGAATGGTACTATGTCACAAATCACCCTTACGAATGGTCGTCTGGCAATGGCGACTCGAAATCGCGTAGCCAACGGTTGCTACGGAATTAGGTTTAGGGTAAACGCGGATACGTTGAAAGACGCGAGACATTGCTCGACTTTGCATTGCGTAAAGGACGAACGCATTGTCCCGAAGGATCCGACTTCGGGGTGGGGAAGGTTTCGATGCCTTCTGGTAAGACGACTGTACGACATTTAGTCCAGAACCGTCGAAGAGAAAAGTCGTGTCGAGCGAGCGTAGCGATCCAGTCTCTTTCTTTAACACCTAACAAATAATTAAGTAATTAAGGGGATTATTTCAAAATGACTCTGTCTCTCGCCAAGGCATCCAGTTCTGTAAGTAGAAATATTATTATAAATATATTATATAAATTTTTAAATAATATTATAAATTTAACCATTATCCCAAGTATATATTGTATAAGTATATAGTTGGATAATTATTTAAGTATACCTTAACTTTGATTCGCGGTAAAAGTAAATTGGTTATTTTTTTAAATGAAAGTTTATTTTTTATTAGATAGAAATATTATTATTAAAATAGAATTTAACGCTTAAATTATAAAATTAAAATTTATTAATTGAGGTTACTATATATTGGTCCTGAAGTTTGAGAGGGGACGAAAATCTTGTTAAATAAGCTGATCTCTTTCTGGAGTATTTAATATTCTAACTAGAAACTCATTAATTCGAATACGTAAGGGTTGCATCCCTTAAAGTGTGATCGGTTATTAAAATAATTATCATGCCAGTTACAGTGTCGTCTTTGGTCGCTGAATCATACAATGCTCTGAGTAAAAATATTGTAATAACAAATATATGAAATGTCATCTGAGTTAAATTTGTATAAAATGTCACTGTATGATCATTGGTTTTATTAAATTTTATTTCGGAAATGTGAGATGCTATAAAAGTAAATTGGTCTTCAGTAATGAAATGAGTTCATCTTTTAATAGGATCTTTTATTTGAAATAGAAATAATGTTATTCCAAATATATAGAATTTCATCCCCTAGTGTCGTTTCCAGTATCTTCATAAGTCACTGAATCATGCAATATTCTGAGAAAAATATTATAACAACAAATGCATGAAATGTCACCCGTTAAATTTGTATGAAATATTATTATGCGATAATTAATTTTCGGTTTTCAGATATGAGTTTATTTTTTAGTAGAGTATCGAAAATTTTAAGTAGAAATAATGTTACTCCAAATACATAGAATTTCATTTCCTAGCATAATTAAAAGTGTCTAAAAGTACGACGTGTACATAAAATTTCATCCCCTAGTATGGTTCAAAGTGTGTTCGTAGTTCACTCAATCGTGCAATACTCTAAGTAACAATATTACATATGCATAGAATTTCATCCCCTAGTATAATTCAAAGTATCATCATAGCTCACTCGATCGTGCAATACTCCAATTAAAAATATTACATATGCATAGAATTTCATTACCCAGGATAATTTAAAGTGTCTTCCTAGCTTACTCGGTCGCGTTACTCCAAGTAAAAATATGTCATATACATAAAGTTTCGTTCTCTAATGTCGTTTAAACTGCCTTCATAGTTCACTGAATAATGCAATATTCTAAGAAAAATATTCTAACAACAAATACATGAAATGTCATTCATGTTAAATTTGTGTAAAATGTAACTTAATAAATAATTGAGATAAATAACTTTATCTCAATTTGCGATTCTATAACAGTAAATCGATTTTCAAAATGAGTTTAGTTAATAGAATATCGAATATTTTAAGTACAAGTAAATGTTACTCCAAATATATAGAACTCCATCCCCTAATATGAAATTTAAAGTATTTCTAGTTCGCTCAATCGTGCAATACTCCGATTAAAAATATCACACATACATGGAATTTCATCCTACTACTATAATTTAAAATCTCTTCATCCCTCGCTTGATTATGAAGTGCAATGCTCCACCAAAAAATCTCACCCCCTATCATGATTCAAACCTTCTCCGCGAAATGACGCAACAGCCCCGAAATAAAAAATATTCCAACAACGAATACACGGAAACGTCATCCCCTTCTCGCGCACGATTAACCGAAATCTCGCTCCACGGTCGCGCCACCCCCGGTTCCTCGTCGAGATTCACCGGAGGGGCCTGCGCCCTCGTCGTCCGTTTGGTTCGTGGAACGGTCGACAGGCGTCGTTGGGGTTCGGTCAGCAGCGCACCCCCGGCCCCTGTTAGGCCAACCCCTAGCCCCCCCGATTGAACCGGTGAACTCGAGTCGAAGCAACCCCCGGCTAGGCCCTCGGTCGAGTGTCAGTCGTGAGCTTGGTGCCGAGCTGGGGCGATGCTCGTCGCTCGCATGTGCTTCGCGATTGCACCGAGTGCTCGCCATTCCGTGTTCCGCGTGCCGTTGCTCGTCTCCCATCGACACCATCGCGGTCGATCGTCCTCCTCGTCGTCGTGGTATCCGTCGCCGCCCTCGTCGTCGTCGTCACCTGTGTCGTCGAGGCCCCGAACGCTGCCGCAACGACCGCCGACGGTGCAACGACCATGCGACGAGCGGACAGCCGCACGTGAGCAGGTCGTCGCGACTGCGAGATGAGAAACGTGAGTCCCCGATTATACACGCGATTCGCGTTACCGCCAGGATCCCGTTTATCCTCCGCGGTCCAAGGACACGCTCGAGCCACCGCCGGATCCCGTCGTCGCGGTGGCGCGAGAGATGGCAGGCGACGCTGAAATTCGAACCGCGCTCGACAGATTCCTGCGTTTAGGGGTGGTTCTAGGCTTTCGATGCGCGTTGTCGGGTTTCGGAGCCCTTCCTGGCACTCCATCGATAACCACCAGGGTCCCGTCGAGGATTCGCCTCGGAATCGTACGCTCCGACCCTCGATCTGAGCGCTTCGTGCGCTCGCGAGACTCGGCTCTGTTCGGTTTCTGGCGATCCCGCGTACCCTTTCTTTGCCTCTCGTTTTCTTGATAAATTGCATTATTGAATTGGAGATCCGCGATACGAGTGTTTTTAACAGCGTATAAAACTTGGAATTACCGAGATTAAAAACGCCTGTCAGGGTTGTCGTCGGTGTCCCGAGGACTCGTCCGATCGAAGGTCGATCCCGGAGTTTTGGGGCTGTTCGAAACTTCTGTTTGAAAAGAGGCGCCCCCTTCGATACCGCGAGTGTTTACGAGCTCTGTTCCGTCGGTCCTCCCGTGGAATAATCGCGCGGTTTTGTCGGAAGAATTTTTATTCGAAAAGGTCACACGCGACGTGTTCTTTTGTCTTCCTGCACGGCATAAAAAAAAATTGCATCATACTACGACGAAATCAATAACCTCGTGCACGTCTTTGAAAATATTTATAAATACTCTTTCCCGTCGACGGGGAGTATAGTTATTATTATAGCATACTTATCGCGCGCGTCGAGTGAAAGTGTAAACATAGTGTCTGAATGCAAGTACGAATCAAATGTATAAAACAAAAATAATTGGTCCTCTTTCCGTTTGGAAACGGTGTGTGGAAAATGTGGAACAAACTGGCTGTAGCTACGGTCTCGCATCCATTTTTAAATACGCAGTTCCAAACGAGTTTATTGGACAATTAGTCCGTGGGAAAGTACTGGGAACAATCACGTGCGTTCGGTTGAATGCAATTTCCACTCGACTGCGTACTTAATTCCCTGATATGGACGCTAGGCTTGTTTAACACGAAGAAAACCACCCTCCGTGGCCGAGTGTTGTTGCGTTCGCGCCACTATTTCCAACGAATCTTCGCGTTACGCTATCTCCGGCGCCGTTAACGTCGTTCTTTGTCCGTGTCTAGGGCACTTCCGCGTGGCCATGAGTTATTTCGTCCAAAGTCAAGCGGCCAGCATCCCTTCTTCCTTCCTACCCCTTTCCTCTACGTTCTTTTATTTAGATTTTCACGCGTTTATCGCGTACTGCTTTTTACACGACCCTTGTTTTCTCCCCCTTCACATTTTATTCCTCTTTCTTTTCACGGGTCATTTTCAACCCTCCCGTTTCCCCGATAGAGTTTCCTTTGTTTCAATCTCGCAGTTCTGCTCCCGGTGTGTTTTATTTTCCTGTCAATGAGCCTGCTCGTACAGGGTGGGGCATTTACGACAAGACACTCGGACAACTCGTCTTTTTCGTTAGGGTTGAAAAGAACGTTCGAGATACAAGATGTTCGAACAGTTCAAAGTCGAAATTTTTATCCAAATACAGATCTCGAACAACGGATAAGGAATAAATCAAGCGTTCATCTGTTTCTTATTCAATGAAAATACGAATTTTTTATTTAGTTATTATGAAAAATTCTTTACATCGATGTTTTGTAAAATGAGTGACAGAACCCTTTGAGTCCAAGTATTTTACAATTTAAGGGTGTGCAAGAAAAAATTTTCAATGTAAAATAACACGAATAATTTAACGTTTCCTTCGTCGAAATTAGCTTTAGAACGTTTTGTGACACTTTTCTATGAGCAATTTAACATGCTTCGTTATAATTTATACAATTTTGTGCGAATAATATACATCGTTTCGCATTGAGAATTTAATATATTTCAAATAAACACGATAAATTTCTCATACGCGTTTCCCGACTTTCCTGCTCCCAAAATATTCAAACATAAAGGTTTAAACGCCCCGTCCTGTATTATTTCTCGTTAACGCTTCCTCTGCAGACTTCGCTTTTATATTTCTTACCAGTCGTTCGTTTTCCTTGCTTCCGTTCGTCCTTTTCAACCCTTATTTTTCTTTGAATTCTGCTTCAAAACTCAGTCTCATGTTCATTTGTATCTCGGCTATTGTTCCCATTGATTCTTTCGTATTTGTGTAACGACCTATTTGTTATTCCTTCCGTCGACCAGTATTCTTATATTATTTTATTAACGTTCCTGTTAATAGCGCCCCTGCGTCAATTTCCTTTATTTCACATTCGATTCGATTTTCTTTGACATTATTTCCTCGTCGTGTCTGAAATTTAGTTCCATTCTCGCTCGTACCTTTAACTATTGTTCCCTTTGCCACTTTCGTTTCGCGTTTGAACCTGGTTTCTTTTCCCATCGAGTATTTTCAATATTTCGCGTTAATATTACACCCATTTTTTCTCGCCTGCTTTTGTATGGATCTATAGATCCGATCGACACGAGTTTGCAAATCGATTCCTCCGCGGCGATATGCAATTTTAAATAAAAGGAAGTCAATAACTTTACGCCCGTAACGCTGTGTGCACGCCATAAAAGTGAAATTGCATTATAACGAGCAGATAATACAACTGTTTGACGCAGCTAACGGTAATTAGTTCATGTTTTTATACAACATTCTACGATAAACAGGGCTAATTTGCACTTATACGATAACGGGACAGCCAATCCTTCGCTTATTCCCTGATATCTATGACATTCAAACTGCAAATAATTTATAACGTAAAGTTGCAAACGAAGCCAATCGATTTTCGACACCATAAGCGTAATAATGTACGAGTAAAACATTACTGTTTCTTGAAGATTATCGAAACTACAGAATCGAGAAAGTTACATAATTAAACTAA
Organism: Colletes gigas; assembly: GCF_013123115.1. Taxonomy (NCBI): domain Eukaryota; kingdom Metazoa; phylum Arthropoda; class Insecta; order Hymenoptera; family Colletidae; genus Colletes; species Colletes gigas. The sequence continues at coordinate 1,362,722 of NW_025106656.1, forward strand.
CAATTATATAAACACCCAATTTTATCGTAGACGAATACATTATTAATTCGAATACATTTTGATGAAAATTTTAAATCTATTATTAGTAAATAATTTATTTATTACACAGAATTGTACTGTTTATGTATACATATGTTAGCATAGATATCAGTGTAATAATTGCAAAGAGTTACTCTTCCTGTTTTCAATTACTTTTGGTATTACAAAGCTGTGCAGTTTTCATTCGTGCAGACCACAATTTACTTTAGAATCGAGAATGTTATATAATTAAACTAACAATTATATAAACACCCAATTTTATTGTAGACGAATACATTATTAATTCGAATACATTTTGATGAAAATTTGAGTACGATAAGATTATTATTAGTAAATAATTTATTTATTACACAGAATTGTACTGTTTATACATACATACGTTAGCACAGATATCAGTGTAATAATTGCAAAGAGTTACTCTTCCTGTTTTCAATTACTTTTGGTATTACAAAGCTGTGCAGTTTTCATTCGTGCAGACCACAATTTACTTTAGAATCGAGAATGTTATATAATTAAACTAACAATTATATAAACACCCAATTTTATTGTAGACGAATACATTATTAATTCGAATACATTTTGATGAAAATTTGAGTACGATAAGATTATTATTAGTAAATAATTTATTTATTACACAGAATTGTACTGTTTATACATACATACGTTAGCACAGATATCAGTGTAATAATTGCAAAGAGTTACTCTTCCTGTTTTCAATTACTTTTGATATTACAAAGCTGTGCAGTTTTCATTCGTGCAGACCACAATTTACTTTAGAATCGAGAATATTATATAATTAAACTAACAATTATATAAACACCCAATTTTATCGTAGACGAATACATTATTAATTCGAATACATTTTGATGAAAATTTTAAATCTATTATTAGTAAATAATTTATTTATTACACAGAATTGTACTGTTTATATATACATATGTTAGCATAGATATCAGTGTAATAATTGCAAAGAGTTACTCTTCCTGTTTTCAATTACTTTTGGTATTACAAAGCTGTGCAGTTTTCATTTATGCAAACTACAATTTACTTTACTAAATTTCTATTTTATAATATAGAAATTCGCAATAAACGCGTAATAGACGTTGAATTATTAAATAACTGTTTTAATAGGTGTCTATATAATTTTCAGATAATGTTACGATGTTAGGAACGCCATTACATAACCCATGATAACTGCATGTCGTCATAGCCTTCGTGTTTCATAAGAAATGCTCAATAACGCTGTTACAGGGCCTTTTCAAAGCAGCGTTAATTTAACCACTTGCGTTAGCAATAATTGGATCGTATTGCATACTACGTTTCTTCAATATTGTTCACGTAGCACGTGTATTAAATGCATGTAACAATAATCTTTTAAAAATGCATTAATTTAACACTAGATTTACGGGCATTGATCACACGTATATTTATTGATACCTTTCGTGTTGACGATTACCTTAAAATACGATTTTTCTTTTAATTGGAATATGTATTCATGCCATTGCATCTATCAAATTCAACATAAGTTGTTAAAAAATAATATTTACGCGGTCTGTAATTTTAAATATGGAACCAGAAAATCAGTTGCAGAAAAATCATTGCAGTTTTCTGTTAAAACACTGTTCGTGACCCCTCTAGAAAATAGAAAAATGCGTTAACCGCTATAAAGATATTTTGCTTTAATTTAACAAAAGTTGAAGTTAATATTGATACACGACATCTATTAATCTTGCAAAGATGGTTGTATCAGGGCATCCCAGAAAAGGAACCATTATACAGTACCATTTTAGTTGCCTTGCTCAACAAATTGTAGCTTAACAATCGAAATATCAAGCCACAGTAGCATAATAACACAATCTACTCTAAAAAAAAAATATGCACATTCTAGAGTTTATAAAGAATCGCGTTTGGCCTAAACAATAACCTTCTTTTACAATCTTTATACTATTACAATTTTTTTTCATCAGCCTGGAGATAACTTTTTGCCAATAATTTTTTCTATTCCATAACTGGTTATTTCTAATTCCTGCGGAAAAATCGTTGCAGTTTTCTGTTAAAACACTGTTCGTGACCCCTCGAGAAAATAGACGATCCACAGGTTTTGGAACCAGCGATCTATCGTCCGATTAAGCGTGCCCGATTATTCCTCCTTCTTTCGTCGTTTCATTCACGTCCTGGTGACAGCTCGCGTTCCAGGAAATATTCCTACGCTTTTAATATTAGCAAACGCCACCCCCGCTGATACCACCGCCCTCGACGACCCTCGATTTTCACCCCGTGACTCGCGTCCCGTATCGCGTTGTCTCGATACGATCGATCTATCGCGCACGGAACGACCTTACGGCGACGGTCTCGTCGAACGATTTCGGTTTTAATGAATTTTCTAGCCGACGTTTCGTCGGAGAACTCAACGCCGTGGCGGTGCCCGTTAATTAAGGCCTCTGGAGCTGGCACGTGGAACCGTGGTTTTTTTTTACGTTTGACAGCTCTGTCAATGGCGTCTGAAAAGCTGCGGCGGTCGCGGTCTCGTTCGAACGCGATCATCCGCGTTCGTTCCGAAATATCTGTGCCCCGTTTGCGCAAGTTGTGTGTTCCAAAAAAAAGAAAAAAAGCGTTAGAAACTTTCATGGTTTACTGCTCGTAACGCTCGCGCGGGGCAGTAAAAAAAAAAAAACACGAATAAAAGCGAGTTGAGTGGCTGATAGCTCGATGAGATACGAAAGGTTATCTGTGTTACTTTCCCAGCCGGTGTTCCGCTTGATTTATTATTATTTACGTATCGTAGTATTCGTATATTACTGTATAGTAATAATACGAAACAACACGTGAAACTTGAACCGTGAATATTTTATTCGTCGTTGAACGCGAAGATATAAAGTATCATTAAACTGTCGAGCTTTTGCAGACTTCGTATTTGGCCTTTGAAAAATTTGTTGGAAAGAGAAAGGACATTGAAATCGAATGCAAATTTTAATATAAAGTTGTTGAACCAATTGGAAGGGTGAATCGTCGTTATTATTGACAAGTTGTTTTGTTAAGCAACACAGTGTATTTTGTTTAACCCAAACTTCTAATAAGACCTGGTACGAGCAATTTATTTGCCCGTTCGTTAGTTTGTATAAGAAAGTTACATCTATGATTGTTCTTCGCTGTTTAAAGCTCGGTATATGGGGAATAATCAGGCGAGAATTGCGGCATACTCGGTCCAATTAGGCGCGCGGGAAATCTCAGAAATCTGCGCCTCCTAACTGCGTTCGACACGAAACACGACGATAAAGTTTCGAGAATAATTCCATAAAACATTCTATTTGGAAAATTAAAAGTAATCCTACGATAAGCCGGATCCATCGATCATAGAATTGTTACGAGTCACTTGTTGGTATTTATTATTCCATAATAAATTTACGTTTATAAGGACATTAAATACTGACAATTTTATATAGATTTTTATTGAATTTCATTTTACGAGCTTCTGTCATCTTTTCATAATTCGTTATTAGTAATTTTATTTATTCCTAGTGTTATGAAAAGGCTCTCTTCCAAATTTTGTTTCTTATAACTAGACTGCGGATGTTTATGCATTTATGGGAAATTTTAATTTTCAAAAAACTATAGAATTTAGTTAATATGCAAGAATATAAGAAATACTTAAAGTAAGGTACGAATTATTATATCTAGGGGTTGAGACAACCCTCTACAAAGCTCCAATTTCATTAATTTTATTAATGAAAATATGAATTTGCATGAAGATCCGCAGTCTACTTATAACCAATTAATACTCTAGTGTTTATTTACCTAAGAAGCTATTGCCCATAGTAGAACTAATCTATTGTAGCATGCTTCACAATCTCGCTGATAGCGATCCAAGTGCGATCCTATCTTCGTCATCGTTATTACCTCGATAAGTATTAGTTTTACTACTAAGTGAATATAAATAGTAATTACTATTAGCCTTAGTATATTAAATTAAGCGATTATTACGAGTTGTAAAATTTTTTTCCATCTGTTATAAAACTAGTGATACGACCCTTTCAATTGAAAAATTTAACGATCTAAAAGAGGGAGGGGGTGCAAAAGAAAAATAGGAATATATTCTATTTAGAATACTCGTAAGTCCTAGATTCTTTTGACCAAAATAGAACGATGTTTCTTGGAATAAAGAACATTTGCAAATAGTTGCTTCGTGCAATTGACAATTATCAATTCACCATATCTTACGAACCGTAATTAATGGCAACGATAAGTGGAAAACGATAAAGGAAATTTGTCTGGGAAGAGGTTCGTAGAGCATAGCAACTTATAATTGTTCGAAACTCGATTGATGAGCTGGTCAGGCAACAAACGACAGTGCAGTACTAATAGGGAGCTGAATAGCGTGGATAATTAATTTTCTTAGCCAGTTTTAGTAACCAAATTACAGTAATTATTACATCCTGCTTAAAGTTCTCGATCTTCCATCAATGTTTCATTTTACCATTTGGTAATACATCGTGCATGTCATAAATTAACTTTTATTATACAAGTCTTCGAAATCGGGCTTAACAATTAGTATTTCCATTTTGCATTACATGTTTACATGGACAAGGGTTTTCTTCGTTAATTTTATTGCAGTTTAATTACAGGAATAAATTAAATGTGAAAATGGACCTGAAACTAGTACTTTCCATATTCATACCTAACATTACTGATACTGTAATCATCAGTTTCATTAATTACGTTTAAACAGTGTATTTACGTCACACTCGTTATTTATCATTCAGGTTCTGTTAAACGCAACAGAAGCAAATTTTATTGGAAATTTCTGAATGGAAAAACTATTAACTTTCGAATCTTTCAATTATTTTAAAAATCCAAGAATCCAACGTCGCAGAAAAATTGAATTCCTTTAAAAAGGATACGTTTGGAATAAGTTTTAGCCGCGGCTGCTAGTTAATAAATTGAGATTTCGTGGCGCGTAATATCCCGCAGGGACACCCTATAATTTTAATAATAAAGTTTGCACGGCGACGGTTCGCCGGAATATTCAAAGGTATTTTTACCATTTATCAGACGAATTAATTTCGTATTAATAATTCGGGCCAGATGAACATATAAACGAGACTATTCGCGGCTATTTAAATTGCTAATCAGCTTAGCCGTGGCAAAGCGGATTTTCGGACTTTGTTTGGGCCACAGCTATGAATTTCCAACCCTCTCGGGTGCCCGGTTCCGACGGCCATCTTCGGACGCCTTGATTTTTCCCAGACACGGGGCTAATAAAAGTTACCTGAAATTGCTTTCGACGTTGATCGCGACGCGATTACGTATTCATGATCCCCGCATAAAATATTACGGATTTCTTTGCCGGGACGCTCTTACGGGCGCAGTGTATTTTACAAAGTGGTATTTTGCGCCCGTAAATTAGCCACGCTCGTTCCAATATATTAATTACAAATTTTTACAACGACACCCGGCCGCGATCTTACCAGGATTATTATCTCCAAGCGTTTTAAAGACGACCCAAAACGTTTTTGGTTCGTCTGTAATCACCGATACGTTCCGCCATCGCGACAAAGATATTATTCCAGGTTGATATTTTCATTATAACTATCTTGGATCGCTCGTCGATGCGTGGTATTATTGATTAATAATTCGATGGTAATCGTTGCGCGTAATTACGAAGAATTTCATTTGTTTGCCCGTGAAATGTTTAATACCGAGACACACGCGGTCCATGTTTAAATTGATCGATCGTGTTTGTAATTATTGTAGAAATAATGGAGTCATTTTGACCCAGACGTATATTTCTGTTTAGGAATTCGAACGAAGCCTGCTTAAGAAGCATTTTATACTTAAAAAAAAAATGTTTAAACCTACTAAAAGTGCAGCCCTAAATACCTTATTTGTTAACAATAACGTTAGAAATATGTCTTTGAACCATCGATTTATTTGTCGAGTAATGTAAAATCCTACGTACTTTCGAGAAAAAAATTCTTTACCCAAAATCTAATTAGGTGTCTAAATTTTTCGATGAAAAAGAAAAATTTCAAATCGATCTGGAAAAATTATTTTCGGTTATGGGGGTCAATTACAATAATTTTCGGTGAATAGACATACCCCCGAAATCCTACCCACTTTCTAGAACAAAATTCGAGAAGGTGTGAAATTTTTCGACGGGAAAAAAAATTTCAAATCCTTCTGGAAAAATTATTTTCGGTTGCGGGGGTCAATTACAATCATTTTTGGTGATTAGACATATTCTCAAAAACCTATGCATTTTCAAGAAAAAAATTCAGATAGATGGTGAAATTTTATGGCGAAACAAAAATTTTTCAAATCATTCTAAAAAAATTATTTTCGGTTACAGGGCTCCATTACAATCATTTTTGGCCATTACACATACCCCTGAAATCCTACGAATTTTCAAGAAAAAAATTCGAGAATATTGCTAAATTTTTCGACGAAAAAGAAAAATTTCAAATCGTTCTGGAAAAATTATGTTCGGTTGCGGGGGCAATTACAATCATTTTTGGTAAAAAAAACATACACTTGAAATCTCGCGCATTTTCTAGAAAAAAATTCGAGAAGATGTGAAATTTTTCGACAGGGGGAAAAAAAATTTCAAATCTATCTGAAAAAATTATTTTCGGTTGCGGGGGTCAATTACAATCATTTTTGGTGAATAGACATACCCCCGAAATCCTGCGTATTTTCGAGAAAAAAATTCAGTACGAGCGGAACTTTAAACGTGAATAACTTTTTAACAAAGCCTCCATCAACAAATTAGTATTCTTGATTTTCGTCTTATTTTGGCCTCTAGAATCCCCCATTAAAATTTTTCCCAGGTGTGACCGTACACCCTGTTATCCCCGATAAAATCGTAAGATTCGTATAAAAATATAGATTTTGCAGAGCGATCGTATAAGACAAGATAAGGTTTTAGAAACGTTTATTAAACCTGGAATATATTTGGCTCGATTAAAACTAATGCATGGAACGTGAAAGGATGATTGTTACGTTGGACTCGTTGGTTGTTTTAAACAAAGCGTCGCAATTAACGGAGTCTAATCGAATATCGGGAGTGGAGGGGGACTGGCACAAAGCACCCCGGCGCTCCAACGAGCACAAATTAAGAGTCCCCTCGATTTGAAACGTTATCGCTTACGAAATCTTTCTCCCGAGTAAATTAGGTTAGAGGTGTTCGCATGCTCGTGTAACCGCGTGTGCACAATATTTCAAGGCTTAATTGGTGTCACGGCAGCGGCAAGAGTAGCTTCCACGGTTCGTTCTGTTTTCTTTCGCGGAGAACCGAGGGTGCTTCCAGCTCTGTTCTTTTCTTTTCGAAACTTATACGAGCGTTCGCGGCTAACCAAGCCTCGCTGTATCAATTTTAGGGCATCTACTTCGCTGAACGATCTTCTGCTCGTAAACCGTTTGTCGAACATCCGGAAAGCACGCGTCAGACTTCTCGTAAATGATAATTTTGTAAAAGTTACCACGGATCGAGGGGTTGAAACGTAATTTGAACACTATCTTCGAAAACGAGCGTGCAATTTCATGTAATATTTATCTGCTACTTGATAGCAATGTGCATCGAAACACCAGTTTAATAAATTTGAAACTCAAAGACGAGTTTTATTATAGTCGAAAGAATACAAAATCGTAGGATGACGAAATAATTTCCAATTATGCTGGTCAAAATTAGACTTTGAATTTTTTTGCCACCACAGAAACGTGGGAGTACTTTTTGCAGAACCATTTGATTAAAATTACTTCTCACGTCCCAACGTCTACAATATACCAATCGAATTGGGGGCAACTAAGAAATAACTAAAATCAAACGTCTCAATATTCTCAGAACGTAAAGTTGGTATTTTCTTTATTATCCATAAATTATACAAATAAATTTTGTTAACCAAAGCTGTGATCTTGGGTTTATTAAATAACTCGTTATCGTAGTCGATGAATAAGGCTCGTCCGTCCGAAGTTCTGGGCCAAGTGCTTTAAGTCGTTAAGAAAACTACGTTCTTTTTTTACCAGGTGACGTTTACGCGTAAAGTAGGAAAGTACGAAGCGTTGTTCGCGTATTATTGCGAGTGACTGTAAATATGTCACCCATTTTCGCTGCTCGACGCGTTAAAGATGGCTAATCGGTGTCACGGCGCGCGAGTTTCCAAGTTTGCTCGCTAAGGAGAATCGTAATTCTCCTTTCGCTCGGCACGACAGCGTTCAGACGACTGCTTAATTATTCCGCGCTTTGAGAATCGTTGAAAAACGACGGCCAAACATCGGCGGAGAAACGTTTTAAAGAGAATGCGACGAGCATGAGCCACTCGAGCGTTTCAATACTGGAGGTCGCCGCGGGAGACACTAATTATTATAGACTCTTTTTAATGGCTCGAAGCTATTAAGAATATTTTGTTTCTTTTTCTTCTCATGACCGTTTTAATTAGTCGGGTATGTTGCGTCGGGAATGAGAATTCAATCCTTTATAGTTGATTTGCCACGGAGTAAACTAATTACTACGCCCGGGGAACTGGTTCTTCGCTTCCGAGGGTTCGTAGCCAGTACGAATCTCCTTTCGATTTTGTTTTTATTGTTAATGATGGTAATCAGGGTAATGAATTTCATGCTTTATTAAATTTCTCGCGAGCCGGCCGGCACAATTTCCGACGGTCGCCAGATTTTATCTTGATCGTTTAGCTAGGTGGTCTTTTTAGTTCTGGTGTTTATCGATCATTCGAATATTCTGTTTTGGTTCGAAACACACGGCGGGACCAGAAATTATTTTATTGTTTATAACCATCGATGGCATCGGAACATGTTTCAAACGAAAGTTGAATGGTTTCGAGGACGCACGTCGTTCGATACGAGCGTCTTTTGTAATTGGACGAGTAGACTTTGTTCTTTTAAGTGCAACAAAAATATTTAGTTAGCTGTGGCAAAAGAATTGTTACGATTTACGTTTTTACAGTTTTTATTAATTATTGGTAAATAGAATTTGTCTTTCTGTGTCAGCAATTGTAAATTCCACTCACAATTTATCATAGTAGAGACGTCAAACATCGCGATACCTCTGTAAAACACGAGCAAACTTCATCCCCCAAACGAAAGTTTCAAGTCAAAAAGAAAAAATAAACAACTCAACCGATTATTCTTCAAATAAAACTATAAATTTAGGTTGCAGAATGAAACGTTTCACAGTTTGTCCGTGTTTGATTCTGTATGCAAGGTTTCTATTAACCATTAATTATTCGTAAGTAGAATTTGCCCATCTGTGCCAACAATCGCAAATTCCACTCATGTTTTGTCACAATTTATCATAGTAGAGACCTCAAACATGGCGATACCTCTTTCAAACACGAGCAAACTTCATCCCCCAAAGGAAAGTTTCAAGTCACAAAGAAAAAATAAACAACTCAACCGATTATTCTTCAAATAAAACTATAAATTTAGGTTGCAGAATGAAACGTTTCACAGTTTGTCCGTGTTTGATTCTGTATGCAAGGTTTTTATTAACCATTAATTATTCGTAAGTAGAATTTGTCTTTCTGTGTCAGCAATTGTAAATTCCACTCATGTTTTGTCACAATTTATCATAGTAGAGACGTCAAACATCGCGATACCTCTGTCAAACACGAGCAAACTTCATCCCCCGAACGAAAGTTTCAAGTCACAAAGAAAAAATAAACAACTCAACCGATTATTCTTCAAATAAAACTATAAATTTAGGTTGCAGAATGAAACGTTTCACAGTTTGTCCGTGTTTGATTCTGTATGCAAGGTTTCTATTAACCATTAATTATTCGTAAGTAGAATTTGCCCATCTGTGCCAACAATCGCAAATTCCACTCATGTTTTGTCACAATTTATCATAGTAGAGACCTCAAACATGGCGATACCTCTTTCAAACACGAGCAAACTTCATCCCCCAAAGGAAAGTTTCAAGTCACAAAGAAAAAATAAACAACTCAACCGATTATTCTTCAAATAAAACTATAAATTTAGGTTGCAGAATGAAACGTTTCACAGTTTGTCCGTGTTTGATTCTGTATGCAAGGTTTTTATTAACCATTAATTATTCGTAAGTAGAATTTGCCCATCTGTGTCAGCAATTGTAAATTCCACTCATGTTTTATCACAATTTATCATAGTAGAGACGTCAAACATCGCGATACCTCTGTAAAACACGAGCAAACTTCATCCCCCAAACGAAAGTTTCAAGTCAAAAAGAAAAAATAAACAACTCAACCGATTATTCTTCAAATAAAACTATAAATTTAGGTTGCAGAATGAAACGTTTCACAGTTTGTCCGTGTTTGATTCTGTTTTCCATTGTTTTCATCAACCGTGTCTGATTGGCGCGAGAATTTGTCGAGTTTCTGAGAATGGGGCGGTTCGGTGTCCCGATGACATTTCACCCCCGTGTCCCGAAAGATGCTCGGAGGGTTGATTTTTTCCAAGAACCCACCTCTTTGTGCCCCCTCCCCCCGGTTGGGGCTAATAAGCGACGCGGTTAGCCGAGCCTCCGGCGTTGAATCGGCTCGTTTCCTCCGGTAGGCAGAAGACTGGGGGTGCCTCTCTTTTCTCCTCTCGTAACACTTTCCAGCCCTCGACCTCGTGGCCGAGGATCGATCCCCGTGACGTGGTGCGTGAGCACGCCTTCGTGGAAAAAAACGAAGCGGAAGGTTGCGGGGACGTGAAGGCACGTTAATAACTAATAGCAATGCTCCTCTGTTCCCGCTTGTAGGTATATACAGGCCGTGGCAAGCGTTACGGTCGCAACATTAACCTCAGGAAGACCGACAAGGTGAGTTCACGATCCTGACGAGCGACTTTAATACGGGAGCAAGTTCGAATCTTACGCGAGCGTGGCGCAAAACAAATTACAGGGCTCAGAGGGTATTGTCGCAGGCGGCCATTTTGATAAAAAGTGCCATTGACTCTGGGAAAGTCGAGGAGGGTCTGTGAACTTGACCGGTTTGCTTTTAAATGAGAAGCTTCTAGTCTTAGGGGCTAGACGAGTACAGAAACGAATTACTGTTTTTTATGTCACCAAGTAATTAGGTACAGACTCATAAGATGAATCCATAATTCTGATCAATTTTAAATGATAAGAGGCTCTAATCTTACATGCTGATAAATACAGGAATAAATTACAGACCAATAGAGGTAGTGCCTTTTAGACCTGCTTCAAACTTGGAAGTTGAAGAGTACAGAAATGAATTATAGAACATTAGAAGTTTGTCATGACCAGCTAATTAATAAAGACTTAGAAGACGAATTCACAATTCTAATATATTTTAAAGGATACTAGATGCTGATAAATGCAGGAATAAATTACAGACCAGTAGGAGTAGTTCCTTTTAGACCTGCTTCAAATTTGGAAGTTGAAGAGTACAGAAATGAATTATAGAACATTAGAAGTTTGTCATGACCAGCTAATTAATGAAGACTTAGAAGACGAATTCACAATTCTAATATATTTTAAAGGATACTAGATGCTGATAAATGCAGGAATAAATTACAGACCAGTAGGGGTAGTTCCTTTTAGACCTGCTTCAAACTTGGAAGTTGAAGAGTACAGAACTGAATTATAGAATATTAGAAGTTTATCGTGACTAGCTAATGAAATATAAATTTACATTAATCCTACAAAGCTAACACGATGCTAATAAATGATGAAAGGAGTTACAGAACATTAGGGGCACTGTTTTTTATGTGATCAACTAATTAGATACAAACTCATGAGATGGATCCATAATTCTGATGAATTTTAAATGATAAGAGGCTCTAATCTTAGATGCTGATAAATACAAGAACAAATTACACACCAGTAGGGGTAGTGCCTTTTAGATCTGCTTCAAACTTGAAAGTTGAAGAGTACAGAGCTGAATTATAGAACATTAGAAGTTTATCGTTGACAGCTAATTAAACAAAAATTGACATTAATTCTACAAAGCCAACACGATGCTAATAAATACAGGAATAAATTGTACAGCATTAGGGGTAGTACTTTTTTTCAAATTTGTTTCTATCCACTGCTTTGATAATGCTATTTTTAAAAAGTAGTTATTAAATATATGAATTTTACGAAAACAGTAATATAATTTTGCTTTTGGCGGCCCGCTTTTAAAGTTTTGCTTTATTGAAGCGATAGACCAGAAGTAGTTTGAGAAACTTCGTTGCAGACAGTGCAATAAAGAAGCTTGAGAAGGCGACAGAGGAAGCGTATTAGTTCTTATTTACTTTCAAGACTGTTTAGTGCGCGTATCTGATTCAAATTTCAATTTAGAATAATCGAATAACCATACAACCTTTATTCACATTCTTTTATTGAAAAATGAATTTATTATTATTATGAAACGAATCTAAATAAATTCCACTCGTGTTTTGGCGCCATTTGTCAAAGCAAACTTCATCCTTAAAGTTTCGTATCACGATTAAATTTAAAATACTAGCATCTTTATTTTGTGCTACACTTTTGTTTTGAATTGAATTTACAAAATGGTTATTTTCCATTTTCTTGAATTTCAGTCTATTTTATGATTCATTTTATAGTATACATAAATTATGATTAATTTTTTTCATAGAAATGGATAAGAGATCCAAACAAAGTAGAAACTACACACATCGAATCATAATAATCATTAAATTATTCTGTAAAATGTTGCATAATGCTTAAAATTAGAGTTTTAATATTCAAATGGATCCCAAATCATTGGATTTTTAAAATTCTTCTGTACTTCTTCAATAAGTTATATTTTTTAGAACAGTTAGGTGATTTAAATTGTGTTTTTTTTTTTTGGGTGTGGAATTTCGCGTTACTTGAAATTCTGTTCTTCCGTTGATCGCTGAAATAGCGCAGTTGAATTTACAAAATGGCTATTTTCTATTTTCTTGAATTCCAGTCTATTTTATGATTCACTTTATACTATACATAAATTACAATTAATTTTTTCCATAGAAATGTATAAGAGATCCAAACAATGGAATAAAAAAGATTTTGGAATGGTCTAAAACATCTGCTTGGACGCATGAAAAGAAAACTAAAAATATTCTAAAACCAAGAGACAGAATATTTCTTGACGTATCCCATCTTTGCATCCGTTTCTCGCTTCTTGCTTTGTCTATTTTTCAATAAAGTAAAAACTAAGGAGATTGACGAATATTGAAGGAACCGCGATGTAAATGACAGCCACCCGGTTTGAGCTAAGCTGTAGGGGGTGCGTTTACCTACACTCGCACGTTCGACGCTTCTATAGAAAAGCAGTCGGTTGTTCGTTACTCGGTTTTCTGGCTGCAATATGGTGAGCTGTTTGTACGTCGATGTCGCACACGTGCCACGTGAATAACAACTGATACGCCGAGTTTAGCGAGCCATCCACGGCGAAATCATTCTTCTTCTCGCATGTTTTTCACGCTCTATGCATTACGAACATTGTTGCGTTTTTCTGAACAGTATTCTCCGCGAGCATCCACGGTGCTTTTGTTGTATTTTTTTTTTTTCCACTCTCCGTTTGGTATCGATGAATTCGATCGATTCCGCCCGCGGGACACTCCGCTCGAAGGTTTTCCGATTTCTTTCGTATTTTACAACGCGTTGCATTTAGGTATTATACCATTATTATTGCCACCGTTTAGATCCCTTTAGATCACTTTTGTAAAAATATATTTTTGTCTTAAACCTTTTTATTTAATTAAACGTTTCCATATTCTTTGTAAGAAATTTTGTAAACAAAATTGGACTCTTCGACGGTACTTTTTAAGAATTTCTCGATTGATTTTCTATGGGGGATGATTTATTCTATTATAATAATTATAACATCGACGTTTCGACTGAAGAGGGATTCTGAAAATAAAATTAAATATTAATATTTTAGAGAGTGAGTTAGTGTGAATATTACGTAAAAAATGGTATCCAAATTCATTTACAGATTGAAACATTAAAGTAGAATTTTTTTAAGGAAGAGAAAAATATACAAATTATTGAACTTCGAATCATGTAAACGTATTAATAAAAATTTAGATCTTTATAAGAATTGTAATTATACCTTACACGAATCAGATTATCCACGTTTCGTATCCAAGTTACAATGCTGCTATCAGTGGAAACGGTACGAAAGTGAGATATAATTATTTAGATAAAAATCGAGATCTTCGACGAACAACCTCGCCGTTTACGTTTTTGTGGGTCGCTCGTAGATTAATCTAAATATTCGTTCGCGTATCGCACAACCTAAATCTCGGATTACTCAAGAAGGGTGGCTCGAATTCAATGTTTGCGCTAAATGTGTCAATCTCGGAACTCCCGTGGATCGCGAACGTCGAAAGGTTAACGGAAGGCAGTCGGTGTATAAAGAGCACGTGATTGTTTTTATACTGCACCGGAGTCGGAGCTTTTTGTCACACGTGGCGTAGTGTAAATAAGCCTCGCGCCATTAAGGGTTGATTTATACACGAGTGGCTTGTTCTTTCGTAAACACAAGAAACGTGGAAATCGTTAAACCTCGTTTCTTTTTCGCCGCTAACCACGGCAAAAAATAAAACTGTATTCTCGTATTATAGGAAGGAAATATAATTCTTTCTCCCTTGAACTCTCGTTACTCGAAAACTAGTTTAATGAGAAATCTTCGTCCCAATAAAAAAATTTGCAAGCATGTAAAAGGAAAAAGAAAATTTACTTTACGATATCGCAACTTGACTTAGGTTTCTCAGATATCTTTTGCTCAGTTCGCGTCATTATTTTTACTGGCACGTTTCATTCGCGGGAATAGATTTCTATAAGCGAATAAATGTGTAAATTTGCGTTTAGTTCGTTCATTGATTTCGTCAAACTCGTCGAAAACGAGGTCTGTATGCGCGTAGGTCACTTATTCAGTACGCAGCGGAGTGAACTACTTTAATAGGATTAAATTCCACTAAAGTCACAGTCGTACATATGCTTTGATAAATCAATATTGCACTTTGAATAAAAACACAGCTTTTACGTAGTTGATACTAATTTTAGGAGTACCGTATCATCGCTTACTAATATTAATTTCGATTTTGAAATAAGTTCCATAAAAATATTGAAATTCGATGGATAATTTGGAGCACGGCGAGCCATAGAAGGATCGAAAAGAGGGCGAATTAACCCCTGTCTGCCGCGGAGGGTCGCGCAACAGGCAGCGAACGCATCTCGAGATCCAGAATCTCGCGAGCAGTTTGCTCGAAAATCGCGTGTAAAAAATTCCCAAGGTCGTTTCGAGACCGGCATTTACCATAATTTACGATAACGTCGGGAAAATTTCCTTCGTACGCCTATCGTTTCGTAATCTCGCTTAAAGTGGCACGGCACGATCGTTATCGATCCGAAGGGGGTTGGTTCGCGCTGTTTATTTAATATCTCGCCATTGTTTAACCGTCGTCTCGCCGTTCCCTAAATTCATGTCTCGCGCGCGGCAGGTCGTTTGGAAGCTCGTTCGCAGATATCGACGACACAGTGTCACGTAAACGGCTACGTGGACAGATCGGAACTCTCCCATTGATCCACACACACGCTAACCCCTGAATACACGTGAAACCGTCACGCCAACCGGCACGGGAAATTGGATTCGATCCTTCTGTTCCGTTTAAAGCTCGGTCGCCGGACGACTCTAGATCCGACAGGACGTTTTTTTTTTCACCCCTGTTCTCGTTGCTTCGCGAACGTCCGTCGAGCTTTTCAGAAAGGAGGACAGTTTGCAGGCTTCTATCTTTTTTTTTTTCACCGTGTTTCGTCATCAGCGTGAAAGCCGCCGCGACGTAGCTTCAAATTCTCTTTCTATTTTCTATTATTAGACAGCATTTGGGGCTCGAACGAATGACGACGTTTCGAGACTAATTATACGGTCAATTATCGGCTGGTCGGGACTTGGTAAATGTTAACCGAGAGGGAATGAAATTAAATCATTTTTTAATTCAATGGAAATTAATTGTTTTTAATGGGTATCTCTCTATTTATAAAAATCGTTTCAACCGGAATCAAAATAAAATGTTAAGGACGTATCATAGTCAACCAGTATTGAAAAATGTATAATTTTGTAATTCTCTAATATTATTTTCCCTAATGCAGGGAATATATTACATAAAATATTCTAATAATATTCGTCGAATATTAGAACACAGGAAAACTAGTATCCCCCTATTTATACAAATTAATTCAACTAGTGTTAAAATAAAATCCTATACAATTTTGTAATTGTGAAATATTGGTTTTCTTAACACTAGAAAATTTCTAGTAAAATTGATACAAAATTTACTCGACTGAATTTTTGAAAATTTACCATAGTTTTCTATAAGAGTATGAATAAACACTTATTTCCATTGCATTAGACGTTTCTTCAGATATCTATTGTTTTAATTTCATTGGTATAAATAAGTATGCTATAACTGTCGGTAGTTCTAGTGTTAATGTATGTGTTATTATATTTGTCGAATATTAAAATTCAGGTAAATTAGTATCCATCTATTTATAACAATTATTTTGACTAGTGTCTCAATAATCCTAGGATGCATAATGGTCAACCAAATTAGAAATTGTGCGATTTTATAATTGTCAAATAATCATTTTCTTAATGCATGGAATACTAAAATAATCCAAGTTTATTATTGGAACATAAGTACGAAGGAAATCGTACATAAAATATTCCTATTATATTCGTCGAATATTAGAATACAGAAAAATTAGTATCTCTCTATTTATAAAAATTATTTCAACTTGTGCCTAAATAAAATCCTAGGATGCATAATGGTTAATAGGATTAGAAATTCTATAATTTTATAATTGTTAAATAATCCATTTCTTTATGCATGGAATACTAAAATATTCCAAGTTTATTATTTGAACGCCAGCACGAAGGAAATCGTACATAAAATATTCCTATTATATTCGTTGAATATTAGAATACAGACAAATTAGTATCTCTCTATTTATAAAAATTATTTCAATTAGTGTCTAAATAAAATTCTAGGATGCATAATGGTCAATAGGATTAGAAATTCTATAATTTTATAATTGTTAAATAATCCATTTCTTAATGCATGGAATACTAAAATATTCCAAGTTTATTATTTAAACACCAATATGAAGAAAATCGTACATAAAATATTCCTATTATATTCGTTGAATATTAGAATACAGACAAATTAGTATCTCTCTATTTATAAAAATTATTTCAATTAGTGTCTAAATAAAATTCTAGGATGCATAATGGTCAATAGGATTAGAAATTCTATAATTTTATAATTGTTAAATAATCCATTTCTTAATGCATGGAATACTAAAATATTCCAAGTTTATTATTTAAACACCAATATGAAGAAAATCGTACATAAAATATTCCTATTATATTCGTTGAATATTAGAATACAGACAAATTAGTATCTCTCTATTTATAAAAATTATTTCAATTAGTGTCTAAATAAAATTCTAGGATGCATAATGGTCAATAGGATTAGAAATTCTATAATTTTATAATTGTTAAATAATCCATTTCTTAATGCATGGAATACTAAAATATTCCAAGTTTATTATTTAAACACCAATATGAAGAAAATCGTACATAAAATATTCCGATTATATTCGTCAAATATTAGAATACAGAAAAATTGGTATCTTTCTATTTATACAAATAATTTCAACTAGAAAGTGTCAAAATAAAATCCTGGGATACATAATAGTCAACTAGTATTGAAAGCTGTATAATTTTGTAATTGTGAAATATTGCTTTTCTTAATGCATGGAAAATCGTACCCAAAATATTCGTCGAATATTAAAATTCAGGAAAATTAGTATCCATCTATTTATACAAATTATTTCAACTAGAAAGTGTCACAATAAAATCCTGGGATACATAATGGTCAACTAGTATTGAAAGCTGTATAATTTTGTAATTGTGAAATATTGTTTTTCTTAATT
This sequence comes from Colletes gigas, assembly GCF_013123115.1. NCBI lineage: Eukaryota > Metazoa > Arthropoda > Insecta > Hymenoptera > Colletidae > Colletes > Colletes gigas. The sequence goes on from NW_025106656.1 coordinate 1,380,681, forward strand.
AATGGAACATCGTACACAAAATATTCCTATTATATTCCTTGAATATTAAAATTCAGAAAAATTAGTATCTCTCTATTTCTAAAAATAATTTTAACTAGTGTCTAAATAAAATCCTAAAATGCATAATACTCAATCAGATTAGAAATTGTATAATTTTATAATTGTCAAATAATCTATTTCTTAATGCATGGAATACTAAAATATTCCAAGTTTATTATTTAAACACCTGTATGACGAAAATCCTATACAAAATATTCCTATTATATTCGTCGAATATTAGAATATAGAAAAATTAGTATCTCTCTATATATAAAAATTATTTTAACTAGAAAGTGTAAAAATAAAATCCTAGTAGTAGTATTAAAAGCATTATAATTTTATAATTGTCGAATATTGTTTTTCTTAATGCACGGAACATCGTACACAAAATATTCCGATTATATTCGTCAGAATGTTGGGATGCAGTATTTGATAAACATTTCCATTGCTTCTAATGGCCACGCAATCATTGTATTATTCATTTTCGCGCGACAAGGGACTCACGTTTGACGTTTGCTTGAAACACTTTGTACACGTATTCCGCATCGTGCACGCGGTAACCACCCCCGTAAAGGGGGTCAAAATGGTCAGAACGATTTCCTCGCGCGCTCGCCGGTGCACGTGGTGCATGCAGTTTCCCGCATATGCAACATTGCGACGAACGTCGCCACGCAATGCAGTGGTGCCTCCGTAGTCACGGCAGCGTGACTTCTTAATGCGGACGTGCATGAATCGCGAGCGTAGAGGGTGGGAAAAAAAAACGCGAACGGAGGGGTGAAAACGCGAGAAACGGTAGCGCGAAGTTGGGTGAGGCCAAAGGAACGGTCGCGTCGCCGTTTAATTTTACGGGCGAAGTCTCTGAATTCTGAACCCTCTTACGGTTTACTTGATACGCGCGAATTATGCAAAAAAAAAAAAAAAAATCGGCCACTTCGACGAGAATTTTAAACACGACTGAAACGTGGAGCACAGTGGGTCAGAATTCGATCGTAGCGCGGCGGAAATGATTCAACAGTCTCTCAGCCGAAGGTGGGTCAATTGGGACCCGCGTTTAGTCATTAAAAGATTTAGTACGATTTCGTGAAGAAATTGCTCGGTGAAAATATAGTGAAAAATATGATTATGTCTCCTTGAATGTTGAAAATATATAATATCTATAATAAATAGCAAAGTTGCAAAAATATATAGAGAATCCTCCAAAGTCCTGGGGCTTTATTATTCGACACTCTGCTGACTTTGAATGTACTCACAGACCAGTTCTGCCATGTCTCGAATATATTAGGTTACGTAATAAGTTCGTTGGTGTCGACGGCGGTAGTAAACATTTTATTATAAACTTTGGCTGCATAATCGGGCGATCAATAGCGGGGGATACTATTTACAAGTGAATGAATTAAATATTAATTGTAGCACACAATAGTTTACTCAGACACGGACCACTACTTCCAAAAATAATTTAACTTCTGTACACATCATAATACTATAATTATTATCAGTATTGTTATAGTAATGTTTTATTGGTTTTGTGGGCTTGGTTGCATCGTTTGAACTCGGCAGAGGCGCTGGGGAAAAATTCTGTGGTGCCCCAAGTACGTGTTTGTACTGTTTACAAGTTGATATAGTCTTGCTTAACCCAGGTGCCACCTTTCCAGCTTTTAGCTATACATTATCCTCCCAATTAATATGTACGCTCGGTGGGCGAAATATAGTGAAGTTCTAAATACAATAGGTGGTGAAGAGTATACTTGAGTACCTGGAGTCAGGGTCCCAAGGACAAATTGTGTCTATTACTCGGTACTAAAATAGCGAGCAACCCTTTTAGCGTCTTCGAGGCTAAGCTTTTTACGCTAACTTTAATCGTAAAATAATAATATCTACATTCATTTTTAATCGTTATCGACCATTGTTTTCAATGACTTTTTTCCATCTCTCGATCCCGATTTTGTAGGTCTTTAATTCTATATTTTATACAATTAACACAAGCACAGTGTTTGTATATATTTGGTAGCTAAGGAAGATATGGCAAAGTAGAATGGATATTGAAGAAAATAGTTAAATTTTTATTGAGAAGTTTCTATTTTTTATTCAATGTGTTTATCAACGTACAAAAAAGAAATTTCGTTTTATAGTTTTTGAAAGGTAAAATAAAATTCATACGACAGAGAGACGACACATTTTTTTTATGTTTTGAAAGTGCTTGTAAAAAATTGACTGTAATAAAGTTGACAAATATTTTTGTCGTTCATAACCCTGTGTTTAATAAATGCTTTTTATACGGTATTAAAAGTGTAACAAACATTACGATGCGATGTTATTAAAATTTTGAAAGTGTTTAATAGTTAATAAATTGAACGTACCGAGGGCATGGACGTTTCACATACTATAGTACGTGTTAAAATACACGTTTAGTGGGTTAACCGTTAATATTACACGTGACTTAAACGCCCCTCGAGTACGTTGCTACATTACTTTCGCCGAGCTCTCGTGGCGTAATAGTGGGAGTCGTGTCTGACATGATTCATGGTCGGGGAAGTGGCCTTGAGCGGCCAATTGATATTGTTCCAACTTAGCGTTCCTGATCGGCACCCGATATACAGGGTGAGTCACCCAACTTGCATTATTCATGAACAGTTCGTTTCATGCAAAAGTGTTTGAAACATAACTTTCACAATATTAAGACAGACATAATCCTCCAATCGGTTTCCCACTATCTTCATTTTTTACAGAAATACGAAGGATATCTTCGATTTTTAAAACGAGAATTCTTGGAATCCGAAACTACACACATCGAATCATGATAATCATTAAATTATTCTGTAAAATGTTGCATAATGCTTAAAATTAGATATCAAATCATTGGATTTTTTAAATTCTTCTTTACTTTTTCAATAAATTGTATTTTTTAGGACAGTTAGGTGACAATTTAATGGTGATTTAAATTGTGCTTTTTTCTTTTTGGGTGTGGAATTTCGCGTCACTTGAAATTCCGTTCTTCCGTTGATCGCTGAAATAGCGCAGTCAGATTCCACGGCAGCTGTAAATTCTCGTAAAAGGTAATTTTACAATTAGCGAAACGTTTATTTCGCGAACTGTGTTTGCTCGCTTAACGACGGCTCAATTCGAGTAACGAAGTAACAGCGTATCCCGTCTTGCGCGATGTTTCTACGATGTTATCTGCCCGGCTGTTTCCGTTTTAAAACATTTACAAGGAAGCGTCTGCTCATATTAATTAACTACAGCTTTAAATCGAAATAATTCATCGTTATCGTTCTCGGGTGACCCGTTTCCGCCATTAACGATTCCCCAAAATTCAAATTACAAACTCGAAGAACCTATCGCGTAATTAATTATTTAGAATGATACCAATTAGTCTCGTTTAATATTATCAATTAAATTCTCCAAGTAGCGTTCGTTTGAATTTGAACAAATTTCTCAAAGTCGTAGGAATGGAATTTAATTATTTTCATAACGTTTCGCCGCAGCGTTTGTCTTCTCTTTTGCACAAAGCTTATCCTAATCCAAGGTTCTATTACAAAATCGATTAACCGGATATCCACAATGACCAACTTCCTTCTCCCTGCAATGGAATTACGATATCGTACTGTCATCTAGCGTTACAGGCATTAAATAAATAACTTGCATCGATACAAAGGAAGATTCAACATTTTTTTATCACTTCTTTCAAAATGATGACATAAGTGATCGTAAAATAAATTCGATCGTTTCTAAAAAGAAAATCTGTATATATAGAATAGTTATTTTACATCATTTTTCTCTAAAAATTTATTTGTTTCCCTATGATATTATACAGTTTAATTTTGTATTCGTCGTAAACAAATTTGGCATTTCAAATATGCTGTATTTCCTTCCACGAAAGAATTTCGACGAATCGACTGTTTAATTTAAAAAAAGAAAGACAGTCTGTGGTATCGTTTGACTAATTGATGTTAAAATAAAGTCGATTGTTTTTAAAAAGAAAATCTATATACAGGGTGTTCGGGCATCCTTGGAAAAAATTTTAATGGGGGATTCTAGAGGCCAAAATATGACGAAAATCAAGAATACCAATTTGTTGATTGAGATTTTGTTAAAAAGTTATTAACGTTTAAAATTCTACCCATTCTGAATTTTTTTCTAGAAAGTGGGTAGGATTTCGGGGGTATGTCTATTCACCAAACATGATTGCAATTGACCCTCGCAACCGAAAATAATTTTTTCAGAACGATTTGAAATTTTTTAATTTTGCCGAAAAATTTAGGCACCGATTTTTCTTGAAAGTTTGTTTTTCATTTTTAATAAATTTGTTTAGCGTTGTGCAGAAAAGTTGTCCAACACTTTTTCGTAGATACTCTGTTTCAGGAAAAAATTTCATTCCAATATATTCACTATTACTGGAGTTATGGCTATTTGAAAATTGGATCATTTTTATTGGGGTTTTTTCACTTTTCGGGGTTAAGGAACAACTTTTCGAATATTTTTGGAATTTCTACATATTCCTCACCAAAATACGCGTTGTTTGCGTTTTGAAACTTTAAAATCGTCCAATCCGTTCAGGAGTTATGATGTTTTAATCATACGCATCTTTCAGAGCAACGTTTTTTGGCCAGGTATTATATTTGCGGTACAGAATTTTTTTCTCGAAAGTACGTAGGATTTCGGGGGTATGTGTAATGACCAAAAATGATTGTAATTAACCCTCGCAATCGAGAATAATTTTTTTAGAACGATTTGAAAAATTTTATTTCGTCGAATTTCAGCACATACCCGATTTTTTTTCTCGAAAGTGGATAGGATTTCGGGGGTATGTGTAATGACCAAAAATGATTGTAATTAACCTCCGCAATCGAGAATAATTTTTTCGGAATGATTTGAAAAATTTTTTTTCCGCCGAATATTTCAGCACCTACCCGATTTTTTTTATCGAAAGTGGATAGGATTTCGGAGGTATGTGTATTCACCAAAAATGATTGTAATTGACCCCCGCAGCTGAAAATAATTTTTCCAGAACGAATTGAAATTTTTGAATTTAATTGTTAATAACTTTTTAACGAAGCCTCCATCAACAAATTGATACTCTTGATTTTCGTTTTATTTTGGCCTCTAGAATCCCTCATTAAAATTTTTCCCATAGTTCCTACATGTTTATTTACTTATAATAATCAAAGATAGCATAACTGTGGTAAAAAATTAAAGATATAAATACGAGAAACATTGTATACTGAATATGTATTATATTAAAAAAAATTAACATAGCCAATAAGATTAACAGTGCTTGTTATTATTTCTAGAATTTACTAAAAGATTTCTATACTAAAATAATACCGATATTCTGATATTCTTGATTTTCGTCTTAGTTTGACCTCCAGAATTTCTCTAAAAATTCATTTGTTTCCCTATGATATTATACAGTTTAATTTTGTATTCGTCCAAAAGATATTTGGCGTTCCAAATATGCTGTATTTCTTTTTCCGCGAAAGAATTTGGACGAATCGAGTGTTCAATTTAAAAAACGAAAACCAGTCTGTGGTATCGTTTGACTTACGTCGCAAAAACGAATGGATTTTCCAGAACGAGACGGACTTCTCGCGAGCAGGTTACGCTCTTATCGGTCCAACTTTGGCACCGTTCGAAACTTCAGCGTTATCCGTTTCGGTATTGTCAATAACGTCGAAAACGCGCAGCGTGGGCGGACCGATAAGTAGGGAATATACACAAATTTGCATCGACTGTTGCCCGTTTCACGTGCCGTTACACTCAAAGACCCCGATGCATCTAGGCCGGCTTCGCCTTCAGCAAATGCACGCCCGTCGTACCGCGTTTCCGGTGCGCTTTTCTCAGAGGTGGAATTTAAAAGGAGCACTCTTGCGACGCCGCTCGCTGCAACATAATGTTTGGCGAACGTAACGGATTTACGTCTTAACCCCTTTCCACCAAAAGGAATATTTTACTCGAAAATGTCGACGCCATAAAATCGTCCACACTTACGAAAAGTATTTACCGAAAACTAATTTAATGCGTTCCTTACAAGACAACACAATCTTTTACGAGACCAAAACATTGACTTCCGACAATCGTAAACCACGTAAATTTATTTTCATTAATATTTCAATCTGAGAATTGATTGTTCTAGTCTCGGGACCGTGACAGTCAAAGCGTTAAAAATATTACGCGATGACATATAAGAAAAGTGCACAATTCTATGAGAAAAAATATAGAAAATGCAAAGATTTACAGAGCGAATCTCTATTTCCAATTCTGAAGGTCTTCAATGTTCTTACGATTTTCTTAAAACTGACACAACATTGTCGAATTTCTTTTTAATGCATTGAACGATACGATTATGGAAAACGTGTTTATATTTATCTATTTTCATCAGTCCAGACGCAAGCAGATTGATGAAATTAAATTTGCTGGTAATCCACGTTTGGTGTCCTTGTAAATTTTCCGTCGGAGGAGCGTTTCGTTGATCGAAATATAGTTTCCCCAGCGAGCATAAATTCCGACGCGCCTGGCCACCTATTTTCGGTTAAAGCGCGGGCAACTTTGTAAATGGCGCGCGTTACGGGGGATCGTTTTCCTTCGACGTTCCTAGCATCCGAGTTTCCCGATGGAATTTCAAATTTTATGCGCCAAAGGAGGTCACAGGACACGAACGAACCACCGAGGAGAGCAGAACGTCGAAGAGGCGGACTAAAATTCTTTTAGGGCTTTGTTCTCGCGAAAATTTCAACGTTCGTACACACACTGTTTGAATAATACATACTTGTCCAAAGTATCTATAATTCATCGTTTCTATATCTGTTACCGTTTGTTTCTTGTTAGCCTCTTCTAACGTTCGTGGATGGAGAAATGTGTGAAATTTGTGTTTCGACAGTATTTTTGAATTTTTGGTTTATCAGTATCTATAATCAATAGTGTCATTTAAAGCATAGTATTCATATAGAAAACAAAATTTCGTGTATTTAATTTCGTCACTATTATTTTGTAAACGTGAACCTATAAATAATCTTGCATACCGTGGACACGTGCAGCATAGTATTTATATAAAAAACAAAATTTCGTATATTTAATTTCGTCATTATTATTTTGTAATTTTGAACACTTAAATAATCTTGCATACAGTGGACACGTGGAACATAGTATTTATATAAAAAACAAAATTTCGTATATTTAATTTCGTCATTATTATTTTGTAATTTTGAACACTTAAATAATCTTGCATCATGGACACGTGGTGCATAGTATTTATACAGGGTGTTCAGCCACACCTGAGAAAAATTTTAATGGGGGATTCTAGAGGCAAAAATAAGACGAAAATCAAGAATACTAATTTGTTGATGGAGGCTTCGTTAAAAAGTTATTAATCTTTAAAGTTCCGCCCGTTCTGAATTTTTTTCTAGAAAGAGAGTAGGATTTTGGGGATAGGTCTATTCACCAAAAATTATTGTAATTAACCCTCCAAACCGAAAATAATTTTTTCAGAACGCTTTGAAATTTTTTTTTTCCTCGAAAATATAGGCACCTAATTAGATTTTCGGTAAGGAATTTTTTTCTCGAAAGTACGTAGGATTTCGGGGGTACGTCTATTCACCGAAAATGATTATAATTCACCCCTGCATCCGAAAATAATTTTTCCAAAACGATTTGAAATTTTTTTTTTCCGCCGAGAAATTTCACACCTCGAATTTTTTTCTAGAAAGTGGGTAGGATTTCGGGGGTATGTGTAATGACCAAAAATGATTGTAATTGACCCCCTCAAACGAAGATAATTTTTTTAGAACGATTCGAAAAATTTTTGTTTCGTCTAAAAATTTCAGCACCTACACGATTTTTTTTTTCGAAAGTGGATAGGATTTCGGAGGTATGTGTGATGACCAAAAATGATTGTAATTGACTCCCTCAACCGAAGTTAATTTTTTTAGAACGATTTGAAATTTTTGAATGTAATTGTTAATAACATTTTAACGAAGCCTTCATTAACAAATTGGTATTCTTGATTTTCATCTTATTTTGGCCTCTAGAATCCCCTATTAAAATTTTTCCCAGGGGTGTCCGAACACCCTGTATAAAAAACAAAAATTTAATTTCTATTATTTTGTAGTCTTGAACATGTAAATAATCTTGCATACCGTGGGCACGAATTCTCCAATTTTTGATACCGCATGACTTTTATCATGAATAATAAATCTTCTTTCATAAATTACATTCTATGTTATAAACTTTGTCGAGTTCCATAGGTACTATAGAAGGGAATTTCCCAATTTTTGACGTCCGCTTGAGTGATATGAATAGAACATTGCTCGACTTTTACATGAATAATAAATTTCCTTCCCGACGTATAGCGAAGTACGTCGTACGCTGTATCTGCTGTTGTAAAGTTGAGTTTCCCAGTGGACGAGGATCCCGTGTTATTCGGGTTATTCGCGGTGAACATGACTTCTAGTAGTTCGGGTCGCCCGCGAGCCGTATCGTTGTTAAATCTGACGCCAATTAACATAACAAGCCACCCGGAACGAATGGGTCCAGTCGGTTGGAGCCGATGGTGTCGCCTAGCTGGACCGCCATTTTCACGGCTCACCTGCGGCGTTTCCGTCAAAGTGGCCACCCTTCGTTTTCCTTTGACGAGTCGCGCAACGTGTGCACAAATACCGTGAACGCGAGTCCACGGTTGTGGCGAAAGGCCAAACGAGTACACTGCTTTTGAACAGTATATATGGGACTTTGTAACGTCCAATAGTAAAGGAATTGATCATCGAGACTGTGGGACGATTGCAAAATAGAATTTTATTAAAATAGAGAGAATCTACAATCGTTGTGATCCCGACTTATAAATGGAAACGACCCACAAGTGGAGGCATTTACCCTGAAAATGGAACAAAGAACATTTCTTTGGCTCGAATCACCTGTTAATTATTGGTGGAACGTAAAAAAAGGTAAGAACGTATTCGATTAACCCTTAAGTGGATTATTATTGGATGTTGGATTATTAATGCATGTCAATGTAATTATTTGAAAATTTATATAATCCTCCCTTAGTTCATTATTTTTTAAATGTTTTAGAATAATTCAATTGAGGTTGAGAATCCACTCTGCAAAATAATCTCAAAAGGAATATGGGACTCGAGAAGCGTGTAAAAGATATAAAAATGTAACTTGGAATAATTTAAGTACATATCAGGCACGCTTAATTTTGTCATTCATGGATAAATTTAAAAAAAAACTGCTGATTATAATTTTCAACTTCGTTTTAATCGACGGTTTCGAAATTCGTGCCCCAAACTGACATGTGGTAAAAAGAGTGAGGATATTTTTATGAAATTTTTGGGGGGTGAATGTCCCATCTGTTTGTCTTATCGTGCATAACAAACCTGTCACTGAGTCGAAAAATTAAACAGTTTGCAGCGTTCGAGGACGTTCCATGCATGGAATTGTATTGTACACAATATCGAGATTCGTGGTCGTATTAAAGGGGGGCGGGCACAGCCACGTAACTTGTATATCGTGGTAGTACATCGTGTCATGTTACTATCTGCTCCTATCCCTGTTTCTCATCCCATATTTCAGTCACGGACTCCAAAAGCAATGACCCACTATTGGGCTCGAATAGAGCTCTCGAGCAGCTGTAATGTTTCAAGTATTCGGACAGCTCCGAGTTACTAGCATTCTGTTCGTCAAGAGCCACCTGAAGTCTTCGACTGATATCTTCTCTATATCGTAACTATATTCCAGAAAGCGTCGTTCGCTGTAGTGCTTTTTATTGTAAGGTCCAATTTCGTACCAGGTTTCGCTCGCTTGGTAACCAGGATCGTATCAAGGTTAAGTTCCATTATATTTTTATACATATTATACAGAAGTTTAATAATTAGTTATACTCACTGCAAATAACAGCCTGGAGGGTATCTGTTTATTTAGGAAAGAAGAATAAATCTTGTTAGAAAATAAATTTGATCAATAGTATTATTTCACCAAGAATTTAAATTATTTTATTATTTTTAATTTTAACACGATCCATCAGAAACATTGAAACCAAGAGTCTTAATTGTTCCAAACTTATATTTTTCATTATAGAGTCAGGAGCATAACCGAATCGATAACCACAAGTTTCGTATAAACTTATTGCTAAGAATATGAGAGAATATTAAAATATAAATATTACAGTTATTTCAAAATTAAAAAAAGAATAAATTGATTCGGTTTTGCATCACGTCCACTACTTGGCAAATCCAAAATATTTCTCTTCGATAACATTGAACTCTGTTTACTAGGTCAGGATACGAAATAATAATATAATAATAAACTCAGACACGATTGACTACCAAATTGGAAAGATTTATACAATTGCACAAACGATACATCGAACCGATGCATTCGACATTCAGCGACGTATCTGGGGTTTTAATTATACCGAGTTTATTTATACCAAAGAAATTAAAACAATTAAATCTCGACTCGAAATGTTAAAGGCAATAAATTTAAAAAGAATTCATGAATTTTATAATTTCTGTTATTCCTTTTTTATTCTAAAAATATTAAAACGATAGATACTTGAAGAAATGCACAATGCAATGGAAATAAGTGATTATTAGACTGCGGATGTTTATGCATTTATGGAAAATTTTAACTTTCAAAAAACTACAGAATTCAGTTAATATGCAAGAATATAATACTTAAAATAAGGTACGAATTATTATATCTAGGGGTTGAGACAACCCTCTACAAAGCTCCAATTTCATTAATTTTATTAAGAAAACTATGAATTTGAATGAAGATCCGCAGTCTAGTGATTATTCATTCCCTTATAGAAAATTTCGATTTTTCAATTTTCGTTAGAAATTACTGTAGGATATTTGTGTTGAATATTTGTGTCACGCTGTAGTTTGGTTCAATGTTAACTTATGTGCAAAAGGGTTGAGAGTGTTTTGTTAAAAAAGAAGGGGTTACTAGGGACAGCGAGACAACGGGCAGAGAGTAACGAGTGATTGGAAAAGACAGACGTGATTTGAATTTGTGTGGACAATTAATGAGATTTTGATTTGTATAAAAAGATTGTGTGCTTGTTGTATTTCAAATTCGTTCATTTAATTATATTATTTGTACATTTGTTCCAAATACAATTCTCTTTTTTAAATCCTACATTGCTAATAGGTCATTTTGACTGCTTTGTTAGGTCTACTGTTAATGCCACCAAACTCAGTTCTCTCGAGAGTCCTTCGTGCTGTCTACTTGCTTACCCATACATTTACCTCTATTTTCAATAATTTTGCAGCCATTCTCTCGAATAAAATATAAATTTTCATATAGAAAATCTAAAAATACGCGTCTTGTATGGTCCACAATATTGTTCCTCCAGCAACGCGTCTCCAGTCCACGGCATCCGTTCCGACGCGATTTCCCGGTAAAAGCAGTCGTTGGCGTTGCATTGTAGTTAGGTCTCGTTCAATATTTACAAACACCGGCCTCGTACATATTCGAGGGAAGGTTCGCGAGACACCTGAGCCGCGTACGCCTCCGCGTGTGCTCCTGTCGTTGCACCTGAGAGTGCACCGAGGTCAGGTATGCTCCTTTAAGCGGGGCTTCGTGAAATATTGTTACTGCAGTCGCCCGCAATGTTGTTCCGCGGGCCGCGTTCCTATTCCCGATATCCCAGGAAAACTCCTGTAAATCGCGCGAGGTGGATGCCTCGCCATCTGCCCCGGATGCTTTTCACGTTTTACGACCCTCTTTACGCGCTTTACTGCGTGCCCTTTCGCCCGAAACCCTCCTCCCTTCGTCCCTTTCCGCGCTCCTACGCTCCCAGGCCTCCTCCTTTCTCTTTTTTCTCTCACCTTCGCCGGCTGCACCAACCATTCTCTCTCGCGTTCTTTTCGCGCGTAATCGGCGAGCCTTCCTCGAGGGACTCGTGATTTTTATTCGCGTAATTTAGAGCGGGTGTTCTCGACGGGGGGCAAACGCCATCATTAGCGTGCTATATTGAGAAAGGCTACCAGATTGATGCGATATAAGGGACGATTGGTAATGCAAATACGATAGAAAGAGATGAATAGGAGATAAATTCAGTCGAAAATCACCTTGGAGTTGTCGATTTGACCACAGAGTATAATTGTATCTATGTGTTTTTTTTTTATAGGGCCTAGCGATAGTTGAATCGTTGTCGATCGAAATATTATTCATATTTTTGGGGGTTAATTCACCTCGAAGTGAGAAGAAACTATTTTAGTTTCGAACAGGGTGAGTTAGAACTGTTGAAATCTTCAGATTTTTAACCAAACCACTTACGAACAATGCTAAACATTTTTTACGACATTCGTTATAAAAAAGTTTTGATAAAAATTTGTTCTTTCGCTCGTATCAATGTAAAATATTAACTTTTCTCGCATCCAACGTCACGATTCTCTCCGCTGATAAATAATGACTCTTTGAAGTTGCCCGGTTTTATTGCTCTCGTTAATATCACAGCGTGCTCCAATCTTTTCGTTCGGTTTATTCAATTACAATTTAATCGCGCGTGAAACTGGAGAATCATATTTCCGAAACCGCGATTCGCACGGAGGGACGAATTTCATACATTGGTTGTTGAATTCTATTCGTTCGAGTGCAATTTCGAGGAAAGCGAAAATTCCCAGTTTTCGAACTGCAATTGCTGAGGGGGCGTAGCACGTCGCGTTCTAGATTTCTAGTTTCGCAATTACACTTAATAATCAGAGTTTTTGAAGTATTAATATATTTACATTTCTGTAACTTTGGCTTCGAATTAATTCCGAACGCGTTTTAAGTGTGTTCAATACTTTGGAGTGTTTTGAATTAATAGAATCTAACAATATTTTATAAAAATAAACAAAGTTCAATGTTCTCGTAGTTGTTTAGATTGTCGATGGTGGTGCTTTTAAAATTTATCGATGAAATTTAACTTTCTGTTCTCACTGTGCAACAGATTTTTTAATAAAATAATTACACGTACTTAATTACTCTTGAATGGTCGAAGTATCTGATTATACTGAATATACGCGAATATTGCTACTCCATTTTAATCTTCTACACAACTTTTATACGGTAAAATATACTGAGAAAATACCGCTACGTACACGCCTCTATCAACACATGAATATTTTAATTTTGCTTTATGTGTGTGTTCTTCTCATCCGTTATTGAACTACAAAGAGAGATATATAGGGGTTGTTAACGTGTGTAAAGTTGCGCTCTCAAAGAAGCTGCGTTCTTGACTCACAGCCTTTGTTTTCGAAACGTATACAAGATGTCTGCCAACAGGCAACCCCGATCAATATAATGCATAACTTTAGTTTACTAAAATGTGTAGTTGCTAAAAAAAAACTTTACACTTAAATATATTGCTTGCATTAGAATCGAGCTAATAAAGTAATTAACGTATTAACACTTTGGGTGGCAAGGCTTTTTACATTTAAACTAAAACATTTCAATCTCAAGCTGAAACGTTAAAGAAAATAAATTTGAATAGGATTCGTGAATTTTAATGTGGTTACGAAAGTAATTACTAAGAGAAATTTTAATTTCTATAGTTTAGAATTCCCTGGAATCTCAGTTTTGATCTCATAAAAAGTTTCACAGTTTTGGTTCAGCAGTCAACGTGTTAATAATATTTTGTTAAAATTGATCGCCTAGCCGTGGCGAGAAAATTGCTACGAACTCATTCATTATATAAGCTCGTTAATAAACAGCCGCCAGTAATCGATGTTCACAAGATGACCGTAGTTCGCCATGGTTGTCTTTCGAAGTGCCTGTGAATCGAGGCATTATATTTAGAACACCGCGTTCGATAGAGTCACCATGTCGACGAGGTAATCGTCAATTCACGTGAAAAATTCACCATCGTTCGTTCGATCTTCGTCCCGATATCGGCCGATCGGGCCTTTTCGCTGAGCGTGGCGCGTTTCATAATACCAGACACGATTCGTGGCGTGCCGCGTAATCCTCTAAGATCATTTGCGCGGTTCTAATGCGCGTTTCGAAAGTTTCCACTTTTTTCCCGGGTCGGTGGAAACGTCAACCATTTTAGATGCAAGCTGGAAAAATTTACATCTCTCACAAACAAAATTTAACAGTTCAATACAGTGTCGATACAGGGTTATTCAAAATCTATTATTATATATATGATCGTAGAAATTGCTGACTTTCCAGAGAATCGCATGGCTAGAAAATTCACCTACCATGTTACCTTACATGCAGAGGGTATCGATTCTGTTGCAATTTTCGTGTTAATTTTTAATTTCAATATCTGCAATGCCTATTTCGAGATGATCAACAATTTATAGAATGCCCACTAATAACAGCAAAATAGTACGAGAGAAAATTGTGCAAGAAATTAAGCAAACAATATAAGTAAACAACGGATATTAAGATTGTAAAACAAACTGCTAATTTTCTAGAAATTTGCACATCGACAAAATTTACGTACTATGCACCCTTATGGAGGATACCGATTCTCTCGCGATTCACGTGTTGATTTTTTATTCCAATCTCTGGAATAGCTATTTCGAGATGATGGACAATTTATAGAATGCCCACTAATAACAGCAAAATAGTACGAGAGAAAATTGTGCAAGAAATTAAGCAAACAATATAAGTAAACAATGAGTATTAAGATCCCAAAAGTTTCTCTAGGTTTAACCAGTAAAAATTTTCAATTTTCCGGAGAATCGAAAGCCTACAAAATTCACCTACCCTGTATCCTCTGTGGAGAGTATCGATTCCCTCGCAATTCTCGCGTTGATTTTTAATTTCATCTTCCCCGATGACTATTTCGAGATGCCAGAAAATTTATAAAGCAAAATAAATAATAAACAACGTTTGTCAAGATTGGATAAATTCCTGTAGATTTAACCTGGTACAAATTTCCAATTTTCCATCGAATCGAACGTCTATAAAATTCATGTATCCTGTATCCTTTGTGGAGGGTATCGATTCTCTCGCAATTCTCGCGTTGATTTTCAATTTCAACCTCTCCGATGACTATTTCGAGATTCCAGAAACTTCATAAAGCAAAATAAGTAATAAACAACGTTTACCAAGATTGGATAAATTCCTGTAGATTTAACCTGGTACAAATTTCCAATTTTCCAGAGAATCGAAAGACTACAAAATTCACCTACCCTGTATCCTTACGGAGGGTATCGATTCTCTCGCAATTCTCGCGTTGATTTTTAATTTCAACCTCTCCGATGACTATTTTGAGATGCCAGAAAATTAATAAAGCAAAATAAATAATAAACGTTTGTCAAGATTGGAAAAATCCCTCTACGTTTAATCTGGTACAAATTTCCAATTTTCCATCGAATCGAACGTCTATAAAATTCATGTATCCTGTATCCTTTGTGGAGGGTATCGATTCTCTCGCAATTCTCGCGTTGATTTTCAATTTCAACCTCTCCGATGACTATTTCGAGATGCCAGAAAATTTATAAAGCAAAATAAGTAATAAACGTTTGTCAAGATTGGAAAAATCCCTCTACGTTTAATCTGGTACAAAGTTCCAATTTTCCAGAGAATCGAACGCTTTTAAAATTCATGTACCCTGTATCCTTACGGAGGGTATCGATTCTCGCAGCAATTCTCCCGTTGACTTTTAATTTGAACCGCTGCATCGGCTATTTCGAGATGCCAGGAAATCAGCCAGCTCCAATGAAAACCGACAATTATCGAATACCTTCCGACCAACCACAAACGGTGCTCGACCGACCAACGCTACAACCCCGAATTCACGCAACGCGCACCTGTGCCGCCTAACCTAGCCGCAGCCGTCCGCGTCGAAATTCCCTGGAAACCGACCGATTTACCAAATAGACGTCGACGCTCGGTTATTCGTGACGAGACAGCAATCAAACCGGTTTCCTCATCCGCGAGTCAACTTGACCCAACCTTGACACTGAAAGGGGTGGCTTGTTTGCCGGTCGCGGGGGGTTGGTTGCGGTACAAGTTGCCCCTGGACGTTCCTGGGGGGGCGGAGGGGTGGAAGAAGAAAAGAGATAGGACGTCGAAGGGCGTTTGGCGAGGGGCGAAGGAAGACACCGGAGGAATAGAATGAACAGGACGAAAGGATAGAATGAAAACGCTCGAAGAAGGGATGCAGAGGGGCGATGGAGGGTCGGGGAGGAGGCGTGGGACGGTGATTGGTAGCGGACGAAGATGGAAGGAGTCGAGGAGAGAAAGTGAAGAAGGTAGTGCGAGGGGTTGAGAGAGATAGGAGGGTGAAGGTGGCGAAGTTAGAGTAGGCGAGGGTAGAAAGAGAAGGAGGGCGAGGAAAACGAAAGGAGGGACGCTGTGTGTCCCGTGGTGCGAGGGTGGGGCGATCAATACTGCAGAAACACCCCCTGAACACCGGCTTCATTCAGCAGCTCCCTTTCCAGCGATTCTCGTGCCGGCTACCACTCTAACGGCGCTACTATAGAAGACTATACTACCCCACTAAGAGTGCAAGGGCCAACCGCCCACGATTGTTTCGAGATAATCGTGCTTTTCGATTTAATCGCGTTAATAGGATGAAAGGATTCGAACGGGGAACGCTTTCATTCCCGACTGTTTGCTTCTGGTTCCGTTAATTTTTTCTGCGATTTCGAGAGACCTGTGCTTCCCTGTCGAAGCTTAACGTGGAATTTTTTAGAAAAATATTTTATAAGAAACGCTGCAATACAAAGTATCGTATGTAACATTCTATATTGAATATTTAATTATTAGGAAGAATCCAGCAAATTTTTTCTCTGTTGAAGCTTGGCACGAAACGTGGAATTTTTTAGACGTAACATATTTTATATCGTACATAACATTCTATATTTAATATTGAATTATTATGAAGAATCTAGCAAATTTTATTTGTAAATAACAATTACAAATTTTTCTGTAGAAACTTGACATGAAACGTGGAATTTTTTAGGTATAAAATATTTTCTAAGAGACATTATGCAATACATCGTATATAACATTCTATATTAAATATTCGATTATTAGGAAGGATCTACCAAATTTGGAATAATTTAATTATTGACCCCCCTATAATCAATTCTATTGCTTCCGAACAGCGTTCGATAAATCCTTGTATTCTTCAACGAGGCATCATCGAGTCAATCTTAAGTCAATTTCGTGTGTAATCAATCGCATGAATTATTTAGGAGAAGTTCCATCATATATTGGGAAACCTACTATTAATTGACCTACTCGTTTCCTTGATTCGTTGGATTTTTATTTGCGAATCTACCTAGAAACAGTCGTTCATTCGATGTCCATTGACAGTGTTAACGGAATCGATAAAATATTTTGTGGTATATGGAAAATAATAAAATTTTATGACGTGATTAGTTTCACGATATTGACAATTATTTTTTTCGATTAGTTAGGATGCACCCCGTATGTCAAATATAATTTTAGTTTCGTGATACGACAAACAATATTGTTAAAAAATGGAAATTTCAAACCATTCAGTTTCTATTTACAATTTAGAGATATGGGGGGTTCTAAATCTCATAAATAGAGATTGTGCCATAACTTTAACGTTTTTTCAATAAGGAAGGCAAGTTTCATGGCCCTCGATCGCAGTAATGTCGATCTTAGGCAACACCAATTTAGTCTGTTGGCATAAAAATAGCAAACATATTTTCGTTAATAAATTTTAAAGCACTAAAATTCCATAGTCATCATTTTGTCCGGGTTCCTTTTGACCCATGCAAACTTTTTATTCCAAAATCACGAAGTCTCGGAGTTCTAGTAAATAACAATAACAATACTAAACGAAAATTCAGATAAAATTCAGATTCGAGTAAAATGGAGGTATGGAGGGTTCTAAATCTCATAAATAGAGATTGTGCCATAACTTTAACGTTTTTTCAATAAGGAAGGCAAGTTTCATGGCCCTCGATCGCAGTAATGTCGATCTTAGGCAACACCAATTTAGTCTGTTGGCATAAAAATAGCAAACATATTTTCGTTAATAAATTTTAAAGCACTACAATTCCTTAGTCCCCATTTTGTCCGGGTTTCTTTTGACCCATGCAAACTTTTTATTCCAAAATCACGAAGTCTCGAGTTCTAGTAAATAACAATAACAATACTAAACGGAAATTCAGATAAAATGGACTTTTACATCGCATATTGCATAACTCTCAACCGAAAAGTCATCAGCATCCACGCACGAAGCATTCCTCTGGTCAACCCCTTTCAATGGAAAGTTACATAACGTGGCTTCTAATTCGATTAAAACCACAACCAACCTAAATATTCGCGTGCATAAACGTTCCATTTGAAAGGCGAATTTCTACCAAACGTTTTCGAGCAATGCAGAAAAATACCTGAAATTCGAAAGATCGTAAGCTTGCATTCCGAACAAAGATGGCCGCTCCACAGAAAAATGGCCATAACTTAAGAACAAATTTAGATAGTACGCGTGTTTCTATGTACATTTCTCCCAATTTTTACGACCAGTGTCCACCAGTATCCTGTACATCACTAGCCCGAAAATCAATTTAACTATACCCAAATCAATTTAACTATAACCTAAATATTCGCGTGCACAAATGTTCCATTTAAAGGGCGAATTTCTACCAAACGTTTTCGAGCAATGCAGAAAAATACCTGAAATTCGAAAGATCGTAAGCTTGCATTCCGAACAAAGATGGCCGCTCCACAGAAAAATGGCCATAACTTAAGAACAAATTTAGATAGTACGCGTGTTTCTATGTACATTTCTCCCAATTTTTACGACCAGTGTCCACCAGTATCCTGTACATCACGTGCTCGAAAATCAATTTAACTATACCGAACTTCCTCCGAGACTGTGTAAAGTCCACGGTTCCTCCTTGCGTCGATTTCCTCCGGGCAATACATCGTCCCGGGACATTTGATGCCTGTTTAACGTGGAAACCGCGAATCGATCGTTATTTTCCTGTATGAATAAAGTATAGTTGAATGTCGATTCGGCGGAGGTCGGCGATCGATTCGCGATGAAGCACCGCGTCAGGTTTGCATACTGTGCATTTACCGCGAACCGGATGACTCCGAAATTTCTTCCGGCGGTAACAGGAGGCTTCCTAACGCTATTATAACCTTACCATTCCGATAATGCCGGGGGTTTGTTCTAGAAAATCGAGTCGTGGTCGCTGTGCGACGAACCGTTTCGCTCGGGGATTAATATTCCGTGACGAGTCGCGTCGCGCGCCACGATTTCGCTGATGCTCGTTATTTACGGTTACGCTTACGGCGTGTTTCGTTTTTTCTTTTTTTTAGCACGACCAAATTAACCGATCTCCGTGACGATTGCACGCTCGAGAACATTTAACCGTGCAAAATAATTTTTTTCGTAAAAACGAACCCGTAACGATTCGTAATTTCTAATGAAAATTATAAGAAATATACTCGACTGAATTTATGCAAAACGTTTCGTATATTTAGCCAGTCGTTGTGTTATCCGAGTGTAAAACGGATTTGATACTTATTCAATAAATTTTGAAAACGTGGTCGGTTTTGTTTCCAACGAGTGTTCGCGTACAAAAGTACTGGAAACCCGATTAGTCGTTGAACGAGCGCTTCTATTGGCAGAAATAAACAATCATTTATCCTGTAACTCGTTGAATAAAAGTAAAAGTTTCAATGAAAAAATATTTTCACAACGAACTATCGAAAACAAACGTCATAAAATAAATTACAGCCGGTTTTATCTGTTACCTATTTTATTAGGTTTTCTTTTTTTAATTACAGAATTGGACCCGTGCAATAATTTGATCATCGTAATTTTCGAATATTTTCCTACGTCCTCGCAGAAATCAATCGGTTGGTTTCGTGACTGGGAATTAATTTTGGCCCACCGCGTGGAATCACGTGATTCGTTTTATCACTCGTATTTTCCACATTTACGTCATCGCGCGACTAATAACAGAAATATTTAATATCGCCGTCACTGGGCGGAGCAATATTGGAAATTGTACTCCGCGGCGGAAATTAATATGCGCGCGACGCGAAATTTATTTTGTAACCTGTCTGTGAAAGAGCAAACGACTTCCGTCGTCGTTAGGTCCATCCAACGATCGAAACAAGGTCAGCTCTGGAATATAAAAGGGACGTCCGAGAATGGTGGACTTCATTTGCAATTCAACTGCGCTGAATTCGTTTCGAGTTTAGATTTGTCTTAAACGGTGCTGTTCATTTCATTGTTAATTACGTGGTATTAGTATTTAGCGAGTATCTCAACACCGATCGAACGATCGAGGAAAAACAAAACGTTGTGCCCCCTTTAAAAACTTTATATTCTATGTTCGGTTAGCAAAATAGATAGAATTAATATCGAACTCCTAAAATTCGGGAAGATTCATAATAGTAATTTATTCTTGCGTTCTAGTCGAAGAAATAAATTATGTTAAAGAAATTCGTATGACATTTATTCTGATTTATATGTTGTAGCTCATATATAATATTAAATCGTCTGTGGGGCTGCGCTCTCACAAGATGATATAGCAATCGAGGAGTCGGTGGAGCGCTTGTGAGAGGGCGGTCCCTCTGGTGGCGAGCATGGGAAGCGAACGCCACACGTCCATCCCTATAGTTTCACGTCAATTCACAAAACACGTGAAATAATCTTCCAACACAATTTTTCAAGCGAATATTTTGAAAATCTGAGGAACTTGTTACGTAAAAAGCACAGTTTTCTCTACCTTTTTCATCCCCAAAGGGAACTGTTTTCACCCCTTAAATAAGATCGATCGTAAATGAGAAAAAACGTGAAATATTTTTCCAAGAGTCGTTCCGAAAAATGGATTTCGTAAAAATCCAAGTGTCACGCTCGAACGATTTTGTCAGAGATTTTTATTTCGAACGTGTTTCGTAGTTTTCGTGTTTTTCTCTGGGAACGTTGTATCTTTAAGTTTCCGTTCGCCTCGAGTCCGCCTTGTATCACGGTTTACTTTACAATTTCTTAAATTGTACGAAATAGAGCAGAACAGTTCCTTTAGAATTCAGAATTTCTTCCTCGTGCCGTGAACGCCATTGTACAGCACGTATTCATAATTCACTGTACTAGTTTTGTGGAACACGTACACGATTCAGCCCGTTGTACATACAAGTTGTTAACATCGTGAACTTATTTGGTTTGACCTCTTAAGCAGTAAAGACCGACTTACCTCGTACCTTTTCTTCTGCTTATCTTCATTGGCAGGGACAAGCTAAGTCCGCCTCAACCTTATTCGTTTCGTAATAGATACCAGTCATAATAGACAACAGTAACTCTTTATTAATACGTTTACCGTCACAAACGTTTCTTTTTCTCCTAATAACTGCTTAAATACTACACCAAGAACTCTAAATATTACTTCCAGCTGGATGATATATATCTTTTAATTCTCTTGCTAAATAAGATTGTATTTTTAATATTTATCGACTCATTTATTACGAACTTAAATAATTTTTAACATTCTCTAAATCTAAAAACAAATATAATACAATTAGGAAACAATTGCACACGTTCATGAATTTTTCAGGATAAGAATTAATTATTTGTTGATCTTAAATAGTATGCCAAAAATACGACACATCAATAAAATTGTATAACTTCATTTTATTACCGAGAATATATTTTCAGAATGAATTATTAGATTTAGTCGGTGGTATCCACAAATGGAATATTAAAAGATCGATGCGTTATTTTCCGCCAGTTAATGTGTATTTATCATCCACCCTTGCAATGTAATCGTCAACGATATATACAGAACGATTAAAAATAAATTAAATGCTTGCATCAATTTATTTCTCGGTGAAGAATCCATTATTGGCTTCGTTAATTGTACCGTAGTGTTCGATAAATGGTAATTTAGAATGCTTTTATTTTAGGATCAGGTTTGAAATATATCTGATACATTAGAAATCGAATTTTCATTAGAATGTAAATTTTGCAAATTATCGTTAACATGCACAAATGCATCGTTCGTAAAATAATATTTAAACACAAAATTTCAGATTATTATCGAGTGTATTATTCGCTGATTTATCTATGAAGCTTAATTACTGAGAAATAAATGTTTGAAACCGATTCTTTTTGAGTCAATCGGTGCTCGTGATGTGAAGTTAATTTCTTGCGCTTAAATAAATATCTCTCCGTCGTTTTCAACAATTATTGCGTACGAGGTAAAGTTTGTGGCATAGATACGAAATATTATTTCATACGCGAAGCACTGATTCCACGTTCCCTCAAATATTATTCACAGTTTCGATATTCTCAGTAACGAATTCTGTCATGAAATATGAAATGCAATGGAAATACGACAGTACTTCATAATGTATGAAGCCACGCCGTGCACAGGGTATTCAAATATTAATGTGAAATTTAAAAGGCACACCGTGAGCATTACATCGTATCGCAAATATTGTTTCGATATTCCCTAAGTTTATTTATTGATAATCAATATTTTCTAAGACGCTGTTTGAAGTTTCGATCATTCCACGTAACATATTCCCTTATGAAATGCGAACCACGTCGGAAGCACTACAGCGTTTTATGAATTATGAACCAATACGACATATACGGACTGCTCAAATAACACAGTGTTGCAAGAAATACCTCTGAACTTGTACCTAGTGTCGTACAAACTATTTTAATATTTCTTCACGTGCTTAGTGTTATAGAACCAGTGGTGAAAGCAAGAGAATACTTGGTATAAAATCTAATCTTAATATGTTGGGTCGAGTCATAAGTAACTTCCGATGCAGCTAAGTAGAATCTATTGTTCGTATCTACCTACTATGAGTCGCCATGACAACAAGTTTTTGTTTTTACTATATAGACGAGGCTTCAGTTAGTCTTTTGTCAACTGTTTTGTGTGATACATATTACGTTAAACTGTTTTTTTTTAACCTCTGAAATGGAGAGTCAAAAAGTACATATTCGTCATGTTATGCTTTGGGAATTTAAACGAGGCAATAGTGCTAAGACGACAGCTGAAATAAGGTGCAGTGTATATGGCGAAGGACTAATAACTGATCGCTCAGCCAGCTCAATCTTTGTCAGCTAGCTCACTCCTTGCTAGCTTGCCAGTTCAATCTTTGCCACCCTAGCCAGCTCACTCCTTACCAGCTAGCCAGCTCAATCTTTGCCAGCTAGCCAGCTCAATCTTTACCAGCTAGCCAGTTCAATCTTTGCCAGCTAGCCAGCTCACTTCTTGCTACCCTAGCCAGCTTACTCCTTGTCAGCTAGCCAGCTCACTCCTTGCCAGCTAGCCAGCTCAATCTTTGCCAGCTAGCCAGCTCAATCTTTGCCAGTTAGCCAGCTCAATCTTTGCCAACTAGTCAGCTCAATCTTTGCCAGCTAGCCAGCTCACTCCTTGCCAGCTAGCCAGCTCACTCCTTGCCAGCTAACCAACTCAATCTTTACCAGCTAGCCAGCTCACTCCTTGCCAACTAGCCAACTCATTCCTTTCCACTCTAGCCAATTCACTCCTTGCCACCCTAGCCAGCTCACTCCTTGTCAGCTAGCCAGCTCACTCCTTGCCAGCTAGCCATCTCACTCCTTGCTACCCTAGCCAGCTCACTCCTTGCCAGTTAGCCATTAGGCAGTTAGAAATTGGTTTATAAAATTCCGTTCTGGAGATACAACCTTAAAAGACGAACCTAGTGCGGGACGTCCTTCCGACTTTGACGACAATCTTTTAAAGGAAAGGAGCAAAGGCTTTGGAGCAAAATCCATGTCAATCAACAAGAGGTATAGCAGAAAGGTTGAATACATCACAATAACCTGTTAACCGCCACCTGGAGGAATTAGGGAAAGTCAGCAAGTTAGAAATATGGGCACCTCACAGTCTCAGTGAACGGAATAAAGAAGATCGCATGTAAATCGCCACAAGTCTGCTCTCACGGGTAAAAATTGACCCTTTTTTAAACAGGATTGTAACAGTCAAAGAAAAATGGGTTACCTATGACGATATGGTCCACAAAAAACAGTGGCTTGATAAGGATCAACCACCCCTACCAGATCCGAAAGCAAACATCCATAGCAAAAAGATTTCATTGTGTGTATGGTGGGATTGTCAAGGAATAATTCACCACGAGTTGTTCAAGTCTATTGTTAATGGGATAGAAATAGGAGATGCACTGTGGTCGAAAGTATAGGCACATATAACGATAACGAGCAGAAGACTTTATTGTATAAGGTGAAACACATAATGATCTGTTACGTTGTGTCTGGACGCGAACTCGCGACGATCTGATGAACGCACGGCACGGTGCTCGTCTTAAGAACGGTTCGATTTAACAATCGACGATCGCCCTAACCGAAAAGGGCGATTGCACGCCGTGTGCAAACCACGCCGTGTGCAAACCACGACGTGTGCAACGCTGAACCGTTAACGGATTCCGTCTCGTGATATACCACGAACGGTTTCCTGTGACAACAAAGTCAAATTTAACGATTACTGCGGATAGATACGTTGAGCAGTTGCAAAGAATGCAAGGGAAACTCCATGAAAAGCGTCCTGCATTCGTCAATCGCAAAAACGTCATTCTTTTACACGACAATGCGCGATCACATACAGCAAGGGTGACTCGAGAAAAAATTCTTGAGCTTGGATAGTCTGTTTTACCACATCCACCTTACTTCCTGGATCTTGCCCCGACAGATTACCACCTTTTCTGTTCCTTACAAAACGTTTTGAATGGAAAACCCTTTGATTCTGAAGAGCAAGTCGGACAGGATGTTGAAAACTTCTTCCAAGTCCAAACCAACCACATTTTAAAAGGAAGGAATTGATAAACTGCCAGGAAGATGGGAGAATATTATAGATAATAGTGGTGAATACATAATAAATTAATATAATTTTGTTATTTAATGAGAGCAAAATATATGTCTGATAAAAAAACGGAAGTTACTTATGACTCGACCTAATAATAGAATCTTTACACCGGTAAAACTGAAAAATTCCAATAACAACAGATAAATGTGTACGCCTTCGAGTAAAATGACCACGATTTTTTCCCCCACAATTTTTTATTCACTCCTCAGCTCATTATTGTCGGTGAAACGCGGTGCTGTATGAAACGTTGACGATTTCAACGAGCAGGGAATATAACGAGCAGAAAAATAAAGGTTGCATTCACCGTAAGGGCGAATATACGAAAAATCAGCGTGCCTTTTATTCGGAATAAATCCGCGGAAGATCCGCCCTCGTCGTGCAAACGTCGCCAAGAAAGATCAGCCACGGGGGGGGGGAATTTACCCTCCCTGGCGGAGGAGCGAATCGCGACGAAGTGTGCGGGTTTGCACGATGCTTGATGCCACGAACAAGGGAACTTTCAAATTTCTTCCGGCGATAATGGCCCGTTTCCTGGCGGGATTATGACATCGCCGCGCCTCGTCACGGAAAATCGCTCCATTGCCAGGCGTCACGTGAAGATTTTATCGGAGACAGGCGACCCGCCCGCCGATAAGGAAATTTCCCTCGCGATGAATTTCATTATTTCATCATTCGCGCGTTAATACGAACCGATAAGGTAATTGTCCCGCGTCACGGTCGCTCGATAACGAGTCCACGGGATAAAGGGTTGGCATCGATCGACTACTAGCGTTTCTATCGATCCCATTCGAACAGATAAGAAACTTAAATGTCTTCTTTCCACGATCAGTTATTCAAGGGAGGGCGAAAGAGGGTCTCGTTACAAGAAATCGTTCGAAGAAACCTGTTCCACGAATTGGTCTTACCTTTTTTTATTTTGTTGGAAGAAACATTGTAGGTTATTATTACAATCGAGTTTTCCTAGTGGCTCGATTCGAAAATGGGAATTTCATTAAGAACGTAATATGTACTCGATTCAAGTTTCATTTATGATTAATAAAATTTGAAGTATAGGTGCCTATACATTTTTGTGGAAAGGAGAATATATTTTTAGTTTTAAATATCATGTTGCAAAATTGCAATTGGTATTAATGTTTCGTTGAATATCGAGCAGCGAAATTAATTCATTTACTTGTTTTTTTAAGTATAGTTTGCTTAAAGTAGAGTCGCTTGGTCCCAGCGTATGCATAACTTGGACTTTGTCCGAGAGCGTTCAATTTAGTCGAGTATGGGGCCAAGTCGGCATTTGAATGTCACGAGAGGTGAATATCAGATGCGTGCAACACGGCGGCGTCTCCATGATTTCCTGAGAGCCTTGGTACACGGACTAATTGATGAGATTGTAGATCGATGGCGTCGCTGTCGCCGAGATTCAGGTCGTGTCCTCCACAGGGGTGCTCTCATTATCTTTCACCGAGACGCTTTGATTATTAGCGATTCTCCCCCGATTCGACACTTCCTAATTGTATTTCCATAATCTTAAAACTCGCCCTCTCGACGGGATCTTTAACCAACCGAACCGTCGCGTTCGTCTGGATTTTTAAAAACAAATTCTTTTAAAAAATCGACAGGGATAGGTGCAGAAATTTGTCGGTAAAATTAAAAAATTTCAAATCGTTTTGAAAAAATTATTTTCGGCTTCAGAGATCAATTACAATTATTCTTGGTGAATAGACATACCCTCGGAATCCTACGCAGTTCCGAGAAAAAAATTCGAGTAGGTGTCGAAATTTTTCAGTGAAATTAAAAAGTTTCAAATCATTCTGAAAAAATTATTACCCGCTGCAGGAGTCAATTACAATCATATTTAGTGAATAGATATACTCCTGAATTCCTACGCACTTTCGAGAAAAAAATTCGTGTCTGTGTCGAAATTTTTCGGTGAAATTAAAAAGTTTCGAATCATTTTGGAAAAATTATTTTCAGTTGCAGGAATCCATTGCAATCATTTTTGGTGGGTAGACATATCCCCTAATTCCCACGCACTTTCGAGAAAAAAAATTCTGTACCGCAAATATAATACCTGGCCAAAAAACGTTGCTCTGAAAGATGCGTATGTTTAAAACATCATAACTCCTGAACGAATTGGACGATTTTAAAGTTTCAAAACGCAAACAACGCGTATTTTGGTAAAGAATATGTAGAAATTCCAAAAATATTGGAAAAATTGTTCCTTGACCCCGTAAAATTAGAAAAACCCCATGAAAAATGGTCCAATATCCAAATAACCATAACTCCTACAATAGTGAATATATTTCAATGAAACTTTTTTCTGACGCAGAGCTCGAGGGCACCTACAAAAAAGTATTACACAACTTTTCAGTAGAACGTCAAACAAATTTATTAAAAATGAAAAACAAACTTTTAAGAAAAATCGACAGGCGGTAGGTGCCTAAATTTTTCGGTGAAAAAAAATTTCAAATCGTACTGAAAAAATTATTTTTGGTTCCTGGGGTCAAGTACAATCATTTTTGGTGAATAGACACACCCTCGAAATCCTACCCATTTTCTAGAAAAAAATTCGAGAACATGTGAAATTTTTCGACAAAATTAAAAAATTTCAAATCGTTCTGGAAAAATTATTTTCGGCTGCAGGGGTCAATTGCAATAATTTTTAGTTAATAGACATACCACTGAATTCCTACTCACTTTCGAGAAATAAATTCCTTACCGAAAATAGAATGTCTGACCAGAGACATGAGTAATTCCCCTGAAATTTCATACTAATGTTTAAAACATCATAACTTTTAAACGGATTGAAGGATTTTAATGTTTCTAAATGCGAACTAGGCGTATTTTGGTGAAGAATATATAGAAATTCTAAGAATGTTCGATAAGCTGTTGCTTAACTAAAATTCCACTTTTTTATGCTCCATTTCGACCGATAGATATACGCGTTTTATATCTTCGTCCCAGATTCTGGAATCGATCCTACGCTCGCGGACGATCATAGAAATGTTTCACGACTTAACGCGTCCGTCCTGTTTGTTTGTCAGGTCTGACAAAACGGATCCCAAAGGCATGGCCAGCAGCACGGAGGATTACGGTTCGGAATTGCAGGAGTTGCAGTGGGGTGGCGGTACCGGATCGCATTTCCTGCGCAGCGGCTCCCACTTCCTGAGAAGCGGCACCGGCGGTTGCTACGAGGCCGAGGATTTAGAACCCACCAGCAGGCACCATGGCGGTCAGCACAGGGGATATTACAGCCCTCCGGGTACGAGTTACACGATCGTCGAGAGACCACCGAGCGCCCCCCATCACCATTCGTCGCACACCACGCCGTACAGGCACAGGGGACACGCCACCGGGGGCACCGGCGCCATTTCGCCGGAGCAGGTGCTTAGGTACGTTCCTGTCCCTTCTTTCGGCCCTCCGTTTAATCCGTTCCTCGATGGAACGATCTTCATGAAAACCGTTGGAACGATCCTATATTTAACCCCTTCGCGGCGGGAGACTACGACGCTAAGCGTTATATGCGGACGTTGTTACAGCGATGCTCGACGTTTCGCGAGGAAATATCGTTCGTGCCCCTGACGTACACTCAAAATTAGGAACAACGAGTTTATTATAGACCCTGGTACCTTAAAAGCGAAGATAAGCCAATCGGTGAAGATGATACCAACGAGGGACGTTATTTTTTTTTAACACAGTTTTAACCTCCAATGCAGATTATTCTGCGACGAAATTTACGCCCTAAATTAGGAACAACGAGTTTATTATAGAAACAGTTACCTTAAAAGCGAAGATAAATCGATCGTTGAAGATGATACCAACGAGGAACGTTACTTTTTTTTTAATGCAGTTTTAACCCCCAATGGAGATTATTTTGCAACGATATTTACAGTAATGTCTATCATTACACGCTGCAATACGCTAATTTCGATGAAGTTTATGCGTCGGAGTAATATTTTCAGATAGAATTATTTGCAGGCGATTAGGAAGATTATTTTCGTCGGACGAGCAGGAGTTATATTAACGGAAGATGAACGCGGAAGAAGCATTATTCGGATGATGTGTGTACGCGCTGCATCGATACGCAGGAAGCATTTCCGTTTCCAATACCGAGGGTCTGCGATGCATATTATAAAAGAATACGTATTGTTACGATCTCCGGGTATTCACGAGCTCGGTGAAAATGTAGGATTCTTTTATGCACGTACTGAAACAATAGCATCAAAAGGATGTATCAAGAAACAGGGTCGCGTCTACTTAAACGCATAAAAACCGACGATGACGAAGAAAATATAATAATAATGAGTCTATTCATCCTTTTCAGGGTCAGTGAGAAAGTATAATTGTCAACGAAGACACTGTGTTTAAATTGGTTCGAAAAGATGATAATAATTTGAACTAAACAGAACGATTAATAATGTACTGTGTCGAATTTTCAATCATTTTTAAAATTATTTCTAAAATTGCCAGTGAAATGTAAATAGAATTAAATGTTCGTAATCGTTGTAGGCAAATGTAATATAACGTTTACTTGTTCCCGAATTCCTTTCGCTAGCTTTTATTATGCGTAATTAAAATACCGCAAGAACTTCTCTATCATTTTATTTTTGTGAATTTTAATTATATTAACACATTATACGTTGGAAACGTACTGCGTCGCCCGGAGACTGCTTTCCAACTTTCCGGAGGCTATTCGCTCTCACGTCAAACGCGGTCTCTCGCAGTACTGAAATTTTATATTCCTTTGCCGAATTACGAGTCCGACTTGTTCTAATTTCGTCGAAACAAAAATTTCTTTCCAGCTCTGCGGAGCAAATTTATAATCGATCGTTTTACAACGTTCTTTGGTAGATTGTAACGTACGTAACGATGTTTCAATACACAAGAATATAAGTCGAATAAAATCAACTGCCATGTTGTTACTTTGTGTGCAGTTATATAGTTTTTATGGGTTCAATAAACAAATTTAGTTTGCGCTTGAAACGTAATATTTCGTCCCCTTGTGTTCTAGTCAAGATCTTTTTACAAAAGAAGTATAAGTGTCTCTATAATATATTTATTTATATCAAGTAAATGCTGACAATCTTTTTCCCCAGCAAAAATAATTAATTTTTACAGGGACATTGTTCAATTACTTATAATTCAGTCAGTTTTGATTATTTTCCCTTTTATGTATACCCTTTTTCTAAAAAAAATGCCCAATCCAGACCACAAAAATTCTCGACTAGAATACTCCCCCTCACCCAAGAAACATTGTGTCAGAATATACAAAGATAACCCTCTACGATTGTCGAGTACCGCAAAGGCCAAAGTTCAAAGTTGAAAGCGACTGAAGAAATAATCGGTAAAAAATCTGGTCGCAGACTTTTTGGCAACGGGGTCTCGGAGCGGCGACAAGGCGACAGGAGGACGCCGGCGTCGTCCCCGGCGAGCGTCTCCGCCGTCAGGACCACGTCGTCCTCGGTGTCGCAGCAACAACAGCAGCAACAACAGTCCCAGCAGTCCCAGCAGAACCCATCGAATCCGCCTACGTCGCCGAGTTCTCAGCCACTGAGCCTCCAGGAGCTCACCGTAAGGACAATCACCATGACGAGAGATCCCCCGGACTCTCACCATGGCTTTGGGATCTGCGTGAAGGGTGGCAAGGACGCAGGTGAGATCCGAAGTACCTTCAGGCTACCCCCGTCGCCGTACTTCGCGCCTCAAGATCGAGGTATCTTTCGAAAACTGTTAACTTTCATTGCCGTTTCTAGCCGTTCACTAGACGCGACTGAGGACCATCAATTGCGATTGCTAGGAGGCGACGTCGACGAGAAACAAATAAACGAGATCGGACAATTTTTCGTCCATCCTCGAAGCGCGGAAAGCTCCCTTTTGCCATGGAAACGATCGAGTTCCTGGAATCTTTCGTTCGTATTTCGTTCAGATTCTGAATAGCTCGCGTCGCGTTCTATTTGATACAAGGAACTTGCAAACGTATTACGTGTTGCAATTTTATATGGGTTGTTGGATTTTTATTACCCTGTTGATCTCGTAAGATTTACCCATTGGAGAGTTTGATGATATTTGGAGACTCAACTTTTTGGTGTTTGAAATCCTATAATTTCTGATTTCGTTTTTGTTGATTTTGATAATTGAATTCCGTTCGATCGTGCACGTCAACTATCAATAACTGGGATATATCTATTGCAAAATATTAAGATAAGATTGTCCCAGTGGAGAGTTTAATGATACTTAGAGACTCAACTTATTGGTATTTAAAATTCTATAAGTTTTGAGATCGTTTTTCTTAATTTTGTATAAGTGAATTTCGTTCGATGGTGCACGTCAACTATCAACAACTGGGATATATCTATTAAAAAATATATTGAAACTTGCACGACGAGTATTAAATTTCTATTTAAAAATGTGTAAATAGTATCGATAACTGTGTATGTCTGTTAAAAGACATCTAAGAAGCGTTTTGTTTTCCCTTTCTTATTTTAGGCGCGATATATATAGTATAACTTGCCAACGCGAAGAAAATACTCCCCGCTGTGAAAAGAGTTATTTTTACGCGAGCACAAACTAATTCCCTCGTTAGGAGGTAATTGTACGGCTGAACAATTAAAACGGCGTGGCGACCAGTGACCCATGACACGAGCTCGATGATTGATAACCAATGATCCATGACACGAGCACGGGTACCTTAAATAGACTTTAACCGCGCGACACGCATCGATGTCAGTGTGCCATTCGACAGCTGAAGAAACGTTTCCCTCAAAGGGCTCTTAACTCTGAAGTCTCGATCAACGTCAACTGTCATAACCCTCGTTATGAAAGCCTCACATATCTCAACGTATTTTTTAATCGATATTTTGTCTCTCTCCAGATGGATCGAAACACGTTTCACGGTGAACATTTTCGCAATATACAATTCTAAACCAAATCAAACTGTATAATTTTCTATGAGACCAGAACTTTGTTTTTAGACAATCGTAAACTATATAAATTAAGATTTGTCTTTGTACTTCTATCTAACTATCATCTACTTAGTGTATCGGTTATGACTAACCTTATCGTTAGGGTAAATGAGTAATACTTATTTCTATGGGGGCCTACGGGATGACAGTACGATCGTTTCGGATAGAGGACGTCGTTTCTCAGCATGTGTCGAGACAAGGTTCATTCGCCATGGCATCGAACATTCAAGACGGTGCAACATCAATCGCGAGTTTATCAGAAACGCATCCACCAGTGATAATTGAATTAATCACTCTAGAGTAATTTGGTCGGTGATAGTTCGATCAATCACATCCACGACGGTCGATCTAGAGCTCCTCAGCTCCTAGATAATTTAAACAAACCTCTATCTATCAGTACTATCACTATCAAACTGAGATTTAATACTTGTCGAACGAGATCACGGGGGAATTTAATTGTTTTAACAGGCTTCTTTATAAATGACTTAAATTTCAAAACTTTTGTACGTGTTTCGAGAAAGTGCACATCGGAACGAAATTTTCTGCAGAATGTTTTATAATTCATTTTATTTTTAAAATCAAAGAGTCGTAAAAGAAGGTGTTTCGTTGGTATAACTCGAGGTAAAGAATTCTTTTGGGAGTAAAACTGTTTAGGGGACGCTGAGATCTAAGGTTTTTATTCTTTATCTATTTATATATAAAACGAAAGAACTCACTGACTCATCAACGACCAGGCTAAGCTTTTGGACATAAAAAGCTAAAGTTTTGCACAGAGGTTTCCTTTATGACGTATACAAGGAAAGGATATTTCGAAACTCAACCCCTAAGGGGGTGGAAAGGGGTTGCAACGTTTGTATGAGGGATTTATTTGAGACTTGGTCTTAATGCTCTTTGACATAATTAATCAAACACCTGTTTCGTCATTTTAAGAAATTCTACCTTTAGAGGGGTGAAAGGGGGTTGCAACGTTTGTATGAGGAATATTTTATTTGTGGTCGGATTTGCTTCAAACTTGGTCTTAATGCTCTTTGATATAATTGATCAAACACTTATTCCGGTTTTTTAAAAAATTCAACCTCTGAAGGGGTGAAAAGGGGTTGTAACGTTTGTATGAGGAATACTTTATTTGTGGTCGAATTTGCTTCAAACTTAGTCTTAATGCTCTTTGATATAATTAATCAAACACCTATTTCGACATTTTAAAAAATTCAACCTTTGAAGGGGTGAAAAGGGGTTGGAACGTTTGTATGGGACATATTTTTTATTCGTGGTCAGATTTACCTGATACTTGGTCCGAATGCTCATTGATACATGTTCATTAATTTAGCATTAAAGTTGCCTTATTTCCGTAAATGAACCTAGAAACTTCAAATTTAACATGTAAGTACGTAATTATTATCTTATCACTAAACTAAATATCAGTATGGGTGTCGTTATGAAGGTCTTTTGGGACGTTAATTACGAAAATGGTATCGATTTTGAAATGTAAGATGGCGACATGACATAAAATTAAGACTCTATAGAGGTGAATGGGGGCTTAAAAGGTTTTATGGAGAAACAATATCTATTTCGAAAGCTAGTATTGTATATTAACTGTGACAATCGCAATTGATATCCTCACATCGCGCCGCCCACTGCAATCTTCTCTCTCGTATTTCTATCGAGTTCACTTTTCGTTGGTAATCGTCGTGTCACCGACACCCTGTGCTTCCTGTGCTTCAGCACAGCTGCCACGTGTCCCTGATTTCCGGTATTATCGTTCTTGCGACGAATTTCGCGTCCACGGTGCGTCCGTGACGTCTTAAAAGTACAATAAAACAGGTAGCATTATTTTTCCTTAATAATTATTCGATGGAAAATTTGTCGTGCAACATTAAACTCTCGAAAAGATATTCATTTTGTTGTATCTATCAATGGAGTTTGTTAATGATATCGACGATAACCTTTTCAAATTTTCTTCTTAAAGTCATATCACTGATTTCGTCGCGGGAGCGAAAACGGGAATGCAGAGAGAAAACTTGTGTATTTTCGATCATTAAGCATCATTTCCATTCCAGCTTACGGTCTCCTTGACGGATGAAAGAACCAACATACCGATCGCGTTTCAACTCGATTTTCTCCCCTCTTGTTGTTCCCTCTGCGCGAAAAGAATATTCGCGTTTGTTACGCGTATCGGTGGCCAGAACGATGATGAAAGAAAACTGATTGATACGCGCCACGTTTCGTTTCCTTTTTCGTCGACGTTGGTGTGGCCCGCGATGAATTTCTCTGGAAAACTTTAATGTCGGAGCAGAAAGTGACTACGCAAACTAAGAAAATTGCATCGAATTCCATCTTTCGGTGTAATACTTTATATTGCGTTGTACGATAATTGTTACAACTAATTTACGTGTTAAATAAACTGGTCAGTATTTAAGGCTGGCTGGGCAAATTGGGACGGCATCAATTGGCTACTGAAGGCCATTGAGGACCCACCCGCGCCATTATAATACAATGCTGTGTCAGAACACTTGATATACAGTGGAATCTCTATTATGCGAATTAATAGGACAACATGACTATTGGAACAAAGGAATTTTCGTATAATGAAACTCCCACATTCCTCGCGTTGATTATTACGTGCTCAGGCTGGTGTAACAGAAATAGCAATTTGGAGTAAAGGTTTATGATTCCAGAAATCCGAATCTCACATTTTATAATTTGTCGAAATGTTTAAAATTTTACTATTCATCACGATACATTCGGTTTTTTCAAATTAAATATCTTCAAAATTTAATCAGAAATAAATTCGTTCTATTATTTTGTAGGAGGCTAACGGGCCTCTTTAGCTTGGAGAGGACAGGGTACAGGGGTTTTCCCATGACGTAGGCCGCTTTGTTCCTTACGGGAAAAGGGAAAGCGACAAAGGGATGGCAAGGCCAGGCAGGCCAGGTCATCAGATAGTTACAGCAAAGACTTTGACGAAGATTGTCATATACACTCGCGCGCGCCCGACTAATATATATCATTTATTTAAAATATCTCATCGTTATTAAAACTGGGAGGTGTTTATTTCGGGCTCCTGACAACGTCCTGTTTCCCTCCATACCCTCCCACAATTTATTAATTTGTCACGAAGATACAACCATTTAAATAAATTTGATGTTCAACCCATCCCAAATCCCATACCGGGTGTTCGGCTACCCCAAAATAAGACAAAAATCAAGAATACCAATTTGTTGATAGAGGCTTCGTAAAAAAGTTATTAACGTTTAAAGTTCCGCCAGTACTGAATTTTTTTCTCGAAAATGCGCAAGATTTCGGGGATATGTCTATTCACCAAAAATGATTGTAATTGAACCCCACAACCGAAAAGAATTTTTCCATAACGATTTGAAATTTTTTCCCCCATCGAAAAATTTCACACCTTCTCGAATTTTTTTCTCGAAAGTGGATAGGATTTCAAGGGTATGTCTAATGATAAAAAATGATTGTAATTGACCCTCGCAATCGAAAATAATTTTTCCAGAACGATTTGAAGTTTTCGAATTTAATTGTTAATAACTTTTTAACGAAGCCTCCATCAACAAATTAGTATTCTCGATTTTTCCCAGGGGTGTCCGTACACCCTGTATATTTTCGAAAACTCATTTTAAATTAATTTACAATAGCAAATTGATTCAAAATTAAATACTTCCAACCACAATATTCAATCAGAAATAAATTCATTCTATCATTTATTAATTTGTTACGAATATACAACCATTTAAATAAATTTGATGTTCAATCCATCCCAAAATCCTATATATCGGGAAAAAACTAATTTTAAATTAATCAAATTAAATTGTATCGATTATTCGAGGGTGTTTCCTGGCGTTGTAACAAAATGGCGTCCCTCTCCGTCCTCGTCTCGTCATCCAAAGTCACGTCCCGGTAGAATTAGGATTAATGGGGTTTTGCAGAGCCCCCATCACGGTGTCGGGGCGTTTAATATTTCAAGGGTCGCGATCAAATCGCAACGTACGGTACGCAATCCTATTGCTAATTAGTAAAAACTGTTCGGTGACGAAGAGAGACACGGGCAGGCGCGAACCGTCCAAGCTCGTTTGTTCCCGTGTATTTACAATGGGGGCTGTTCAACGGAGTAATTAGCGATACCAGCTAATTGACCGACGATACGATGGCGCGCGTTTAATGACGCGCTTCTAATTGCCTTCAGCCGTCGCGCGTATTTTTATACCGCGAACGGTAAAACGGATTCAGCGGACGCATAATTGCACGATGTATCTGGCCGGGTGTAATCAGTTCCCAGAATCGGATCGTTCGTTCCAACGGGGCGCGCAAACATCGCAAAGAAATGAAACAGAAACTTGGGATCGTCTCGAGCCAACTATGCGACTCTCCTCGAGCAGCTAAACATCCACAAGCTACATTTTAAAGTTGTAATTTTAACGTTGCTTCCTATTCACATTATTAGTTTGGTGGTCCTTTTTATTTCTTGCACAACAGCGATAGAAAAGCGTTCTGTATAAGTCTGCATAAGATTCTACGTGAAAAAATGAATCGAAAATGTAGAAAAAGATTTTTAGATTCGAGGCTTTGTTTACGATGTATACAGATTTGAATATTGTTTGGGGCACGCGCCCGGTTGTGGGTTATACAAGCAAATTAATAAAATAATTTCTTTCGAAAGTGAACTAGAATACTGATTAAAACTACTTCGAATAGAAATGCATGCAATATACAAGGAAATCTGTTAAATCGAGGCATCCTGGTGCGCCGTGCCCGATCAGTTTTCAAAGTAGTTTTTCTTCGAAACGGAGCCCCGCACGAAAAAATTGTGTCCCCCATTTTCGATTCATTTTTTCACACAGAATCGTCGTATCGCTGTATATTCTCTTTGATACACCTCTGAAATTCCACCCTCTTCAAACTGTCGTGAAAGTTCGCTGAATTCGATACTCGTAAAATATTAATTACATCGTGGAATGTCGAGCAGTTTGTAACTCGTTATCAGGTAAAAATTTCCTTGTTTTTTGCACGTACGAGAAGCTCGTTTAATACGGGAATTTTTCCATGCGGTGTAGTTGATTTTATCGAGCAGCGTCGAGAAGCGGTCGGCAAGAGAGGTTTCCTTTTATTTTTCGCAGCTTATTCAAACAATGATGAAGATATCTCGAGTTTCGAAACGTTATACCAACTTGAAATAAACGAGCAAAGAGAGGAAAGGAGGAATCATGATCCTCGAACGCTGAGAAAAAGCTCGGGAATTAAAGCTCGATCGAAAGAAACGCGCTGCAAAGAAAGTTTGCTCGTGGTTTTCCAGAGAAGTTCCTCGCGCCGGAGATAAATAGAAATGTTCCCGTCCAGGATTCGCGTACCGAGGATGCCGTGGAGCATCCCCGATACCGTCGCGACGTCGTCGGGGTCCGGTTTCACGGTTTCGAGTCTCGTAAACTCGGCGCTTGATCGCGGCGTTTCAGCGTGTACGCGCCTCGGTAACGATCTCCACGTCCTCGTCGAGATCTCGAGCGTGAAACCATCGACTCTGACGCGTGGAAACACGCCGGGAGAGGAGACTCGAATCCTCGGCGTCGTCTCCTGACCTGTGGATCCTGTGGCGAGACGCGTTTAACAACGATCCGAAAACGCGTCTGCGCGAAACGACGCGTTCCCAGGCGTAACCGAGAGTTT
Source organism: Colletes gigas (assembly GCF_013123115.1). Classification (NCBI taxonomy): domain Eukaryota; kingdom Metazoa; phylum Arthropoda; class Insecta; order Hymenoptera; family Colletidae; genus Colletes; species Colletes gigas. The sequence goes on from NW_025106656.1 coordinate 1,418,134, forward strand.
CCTCGAAAATATTTCCCGTGTTTTCCGGCGATCGACCGCCCTGAGAAATTGGCAAATTAATGGTGGTCGAATAACGGGCGAAGAACGATCGCTGGTCGAATGGTTCCCGTGGACCATTGTCAATGGCGAGTGGAGAATTGTTTGCAAAGAATTTTATTTGCGAAAAGTGTTTGAAGATTTATTTACTTAATGTGTGATAATTCTGTTCGATCAAGCTCGGGATTTTTCAAATTGCCAAAGATTGTTAAAATCGACAAGGGTCACATCTACGACTTCCGGTAGTGTTTTATTCTTATTGAGAGAGACTTTAACTTGCAGTAGAGTACGAATTTTTATTATTAATACCATTCAATGGGAAGAATTTAATATAATTAAAAATAAATTTCAGAATGTTGCATACGATTCCAATTTTTTCATGGCATTTTAATAAACTAAGTTTAGAGTATTAAGAGAGATTATATTAAAAGACTACTATGACTACTTCTAAAGACTACTTCTGATTATTCCAAAATACTTTGTGTAAACTTCTATACAGGGTGTTCGGCCAACCCTGGGAAAAATTTACATGAGCGATTCTAGAGGCCAAAATGAGACGAAAATCAAGAATACTAATTTGTTAATGGAGGCTTCGTTAAAAAGTTATTAACGTTTAAAGTTCCGCCCGTATTGAATTTTTTTCTAGAAAGTGGGTAGGATTTCAGGGGCAGGTCTTTTCACCAAAAATTATTGTAATTGACCCCCGCAATCGAAAATAATTTTTCCAAAACTATTTGAAATTCTTTAATTTTGTCGAAAAATTTTACATCTTTTCAAATTTTTTTCTCGAAAGTGGATAGGATTTCGAGGGTATGTCTAATGATAAAAAATGATTGTAATTGACCCCTACAAACAAAAATAATTTTTCTAGAACAATTTGAATTTTTTTTTTCACCGGAAAATTTAGACACCTTAACCCCTGTCAATTTTTCTTAGAAGTTTGTTTTTCATTTCTAATAAATTTGTTTGACGTCCTACAGAAAAGTTGTCTAATACTTTTTTGTAGGTACCCATGGACTCCATTTCGGAAAAAAGTTTCATTCCAATATGTTCACTATTATTGGAGCTATGGGTGTTTGAAAATTGGACCATTTTTAATGGGGTTTTTCTCACTTTTCGGGGTTAAGGAACAACTTTTCGAATATTTTTGGAATTTCTACATATTCTTTACTAAAATACGCGTAGTTTACATTTTGAAACATTAAAATCGCCCATTCCGTTCAGGAGTTATGATGTTTTAAACATACGCATCAAATGTCAGGGCAACGTTATTTGGCCAGTTATTATATTTACGGTACAGAATTTTTTTCTCGAAGATGCGTAGGAATTCTGGGGTATGTCTATTCACAAAAAATGCTTGTAATTGTCACCTGTAACTAAATATAATTTTTTTAGTATGATTTGAAATTTTTTAATTTCGTCTAAAAATTTCAGTACCTACTCGAATTTTTTTCTCAAAAATGGGCAGGATTTCGGGGGTATGTGTATTCACCAAAAATGCTTGTAATTGACCCCTGTAATTAAAAACATTTTTTTGTATGATTTGAAATTTTTTAATTTTGTCTAAAAATTTCAGTACGTACTCGAATTTTTTTCTCAAAAATGGGCAGGATTTCGGGGGTATGTGTATTCACCAAAAATGCTTGTAATTGACCCCTGTAATTAAAAACATTTTTTTGTATGATTTGAAATTTTTTAATTTTGTCTAAAAATTTCAGTACGTACTCGAATTTTTTTCTCGAAAATGGGCAGGATTTCAGGGGTATGTCTAATGACAAAAAATGATTGTAATTGACCCCTGCAACCAAAAATAATTTTTCCGGAATGATTTGAAATTTTTTAATTTAATTTTTTAATGAAGCCTCAGTCAAGAAATTGATATTCTCGATTTTAGTCTTATTTTGGCCCCCAGAATCTCCCATTAAAATTTTTCCCAAGTGTGATCGAACACGCTGTATAAAACTCGGTATTATTTATCATTAAATGGTTAGTTTGCTCGCGAGTTTGTCCACGACAGAGTTCTCGCGAAAGAAGAGTTTCGAGAATATTTTGAAACAATGCGCCGTCCAGTGACAATAAAGGACACGTATCCATTCGAGCAGCGTGGGTTCGAACGTACGTCGAAGTAGGACGAGCACGAATAATCGATTGGTTATTTTCGAGGGAACTTTTCCGAAAGGTTGGCCGTCGCTTCGCACAGTCCGAAGTCGAAATAAGCCAACGGTGTGTCTTTCTTGTTTTCTGTTTCGCTATACCAGAAGCTCAGTCAGGTAACTCATCAACCGTACGAAACAAAAAGGCAGAGAGAATGTAAGAAAAGTAAAGGACAGAGGGGGGAGAGAGAGAAAAATTAGCACACGTTTAAGAGGAAAACCGTGTCGGAAGGTTGGAAAAAGAACGACGCGAAACTTGCAACTCAAGGGAACCCGCTTAGTTTCTTATTACGATCAACACACGTGTCGTGATTCGCGAAACCGTTAAACTTTATTCGCAAAAATAATGACGAACACCGAGAACGCGATTAAAATGCTAGTCCATGAACACGACGTTAAAGTTATTAACGGAAGGGGCGGAGGAGAGTCGATCTTTGAGATGATTGAAAGATTCAGATATAAATCGCATTAGTCACGATTAAAAACTCGACCTTCAACATTGTCCGGCAACTCGCGATTTTTACGGGCCAAGCTCCGACGATTTATGTCCCCATCGGGCAGCAATCGTTAATCGATATGATTTATATCTTTGCCCGGTGGCTGCTCGATCCGTAAGGCGAGTTTCTGAACGGTGATTCGTAACGCCCCGGAGTGGGCATTTGAAACGACAGGTTCGTTTAATCGAGCATCAAGACCAACGATTTCGGACATTTCGAAATCCCCCGTCGCGTTCCGAGCAAACGAGAACAAAAGTTCTTCGTTAAAGATCACCACGATCGCTTGTTCCATTTTTCTTGCTGCAAAATCGAGGTTTCTCGTAAATCTTTACAATCAAAGACTAAAAATTGGATCTCGATAGAAAAAGTAAGTTCAAATTGGAAATGTGAAATAAAATCTTGTATATAATCCATTATTTATTGTTTCTACTTATTGTGATATTTAGAAATATCGACTGCTGATTGGCATTCTAATCAATCAATAATACACCATCGTCAAAGTAGAAACAGTAATAGACAAACCTGGTTGCAAAAAGTTTTATTCATGAAGAAGAGTCTCCGAACGAATTTTTACTTCCCTTAAAAAAAAAAAAATAACAATTATCGGATTGGAAAAAATACGGCCCTACGAAAGTGGTACACTTCGAGCCCATTAATTTTCTTTCTTCGACGTTCTCCTCTAACGGAGCCGCGACCTGAAACGATCGCGTGGACCTATTTACAGCGATTTAAGTTGCATAACTTTAATTAGATTATTTTTACCGGTTTCGTGAACGCGACGCGGTTAATGCAGCGAGAAAATAAATTTAAGAGAGCCGGGTGGTCGTGTCCCCAGTCTGGATTCCATTAGAGTTTATTGCTCGTGGTCTCGATAAATCGTAGGAAATTCGAAGTGTTCCGGATCAGCAGAAAATAACCGTGGAAGACAGTCGAGTGGGCTAATTGGGTGCATTAAACTCGCCGGTTCACCGTATCGTTCGAATTTCGCGGTCGTTCCAATCTTCCCGTGGTTTTCGAATATCTATACACACACACACACACACGTACACGTACATACGCACACATTGAGTAACGATCGATGTCGCATGAAAGTGTTATGCGCAGATCGGCCGGGCTTGGTACTAGAGGGCGACGAGGAGCACCAGAGAAAGGAAGTCAATGATAAAACGGGAACAAGCTTTTCCTTTAGCGACTGTTGACAGCTTTCCTTTAATAATAACCATCGACAGTTACGTTTCGGTAATAAATATCGACAGTGTTTCTAGTCGGGACGAATACTCCGGGTAAAACGATTTTAACGATTCTCGAACGCGATCGTAGAAAGTGGCCAAAGAAAATTAATTGTATCTACTGTTGGTGTCTTCTTTTTAAAATGCTTGACTATAATTTGATCCAGCAGACTTCTATTCCATTTATTTATTTTTTTTAATTTTTTACTTGTAATTTTGTCTATTTGTGTAATGGTTTATATCGAAGTAGTCAAAGAAAATTGTTGGTGTTTTCTTTCCTTTTTAGAACGACTGACTATAATTTGATCCAACAGATTTCTATTCTATTTATTTATTTTTCTAAATTTTTTATTTGTAATTTTGTCTATTTATGTAATGGTTTATATGGAACTAGTCAAAGAAAATTGTTGATATCTTCTTTCCGTTTTGGAACGACTGACCATATTTTGATCCAGCAGATTTCTATTCCATTTATTTATTTTTTTAAATTTTTTACTTGTAATTTTGTCTATTTATGTAATGGTTTATATGGAAGTAGTCAAAGAAAATTGTTGATGTCTTCTTTCCTTTTTAGAACGACTGACTATAATTTGATCCAGCAGATTTCTATTGCATTTATTTATTTTTTTTAATTTATTGACAATAATTTAATAGAGGAGATTTCTATTTTGTTTATTTATTTTTTTTTATTCTGAACTAGTAATTTTGTCTATTAATATAAAAGTATCCAAAGAAAATTAATATGACCCACTGTTAATGTCTTCTTTTCTGTTTCGAATGATCGACAGTTATTTAATAAGGCAGATTTCTATTCCGTTTATTATTAAATTTTTTTAATCCATATTTCTAATTTTTCCCCATTTATATAGTTATAGTAATTCTTGAGGCTAAATAATAAACTTGTAGCATCGAATGTTAATCATTGGAGACAAATCGTTTAATTTTTTAGATATATTTACCGTGTCCTCGAAAGCCAATCTCGTTTCGCAGAAGGAGAATAATGTTTTTTAATTCATCGGAGAATTTTATGAACGCAAACGTTACTTCGCTTTTAACGTGTTAACTCTGGTAGACGGTCACTTTGGTCGTTCGGTTCTCCCTGTCATGGCTGGAACGTTCCCATCTACCATGAATTTCCCCGACCTTTTAAATATTTTCCGGCGGAACGAGCTCGGTTCAGTCGGGGTTATCGGAATTTTTTCGTTTTTTTTTTTTTCACAAAGCTCCGCGGGGATAAATCGAGTCGTTGGAATTACATTCGACCGGACTGCTCGTTAAGAGTAGGAACAGGTGGCCGAGCCGACCTCGCGGACGATTCCCTTCGGAGATCAGAATGCTGGTTCGATTGTCGTCCCGGTTTCGATACGTTCGATCTGTTACCGCGAAACGAGCCGACGATTTCTCCATACCCTCGTTTTCTCGCTCCTTTTGGTATCGTCGAGCTCTTTTACGGGACGAGCGCACGTGATAAAGACAAATTAGCCTCGAAACGTCGCCTAAATTCCCATCGATTACGTTACTTTTGAACTGGTATGGGATCAAGTTCAGTACAGTGCCCAACAAAAGTCTCACACAACGTAACAAAATAACTATCGAACATTTTCCGAATCGAGCAAAAAATATTATTTATCACGATATCGTACTGGATCGTTAATACGAAAATTTCTTTCTCTGGGTGCTCCGTTTTTCCGATGATTTATCGTCAGAATCTCGCAATTATGGCAACCGAGAATTCCTTTAGGCTTAGCACCCCGGCACTTTGTTGCATGACAGTGTATGATGCATATGCCCATAGTTTATGAATTTCTAGAAGAACACGTACACACGCATCTCTATATGCACACGTAATTATGCATTACAAAAGAATTCACGAATATTATACAGGGGCCCATTTAAGAAAACAATCTTTCAATTATATTCAAGGATTCTTAAAAATTCTTAAAAAGAGTTGCTTAACAATCCCTCGATAATATTCTACTGTTCAAAGTACATTTACGTGGAAATATTTCTAAAACTGTAATCAGCAAAATTCGACGAGATAGAAAGAGGAATTAGCTGATGTATGTTTTTTAAATGTTCCAACCTCGATTACTTTCTGGCACACAGCGATCTCCTGATGGCAAGGAGCAAAGAGAAATCGGGAGTATCGAGTCAGACGATTGCGAGAGGAAATATCTGCTCTTAAATGGGCTCGACGCACGACTTTTATTAATCCTTTGGCGATGACACAAGTTCGGCGCAGGGTGCGCGACCCTCCGCGTAACGAGCTCATTGTTCTCCTTATCTCTTTTATCAGCCGGATTAATCCTTGCTCCGGACCGGCCTGTCGGCGTGGAAGGAGATCAATTACAGGACTCCCGTGGCGGAACAGACGTCCCGTTCCCTCGTTTCGACGTCCACCTTGTCCGAGCGTGAAATTTTTCTGCGCGCGCGCCCGAGCACCTTATCGATCACATCCGGACCAGCGCGTGTAAACGTACCTTGTATCACATTTCGCGTCGGGGACAAATATCTGGGGGGAATTAAGTATTCATGACGCCTCGTGTTTTGCAAGTAGACAAGGGTGGTCCCAGAAGTACCTGGCCTGAGGTATAGATCGTGGTTATTGTTTAAAAAAAATAACTATGGTTGGAAGTATCAACCTTACAAAGCTCAAGTTTCAAGTTTGAAGACGCTACATTGTTTAGTGTTTGTTTGACAGCCATTAACCCCTTAACGCTCATATTTTTCGGGTCAACCAAGAATGATCAGTTTTCTTTATTGGATTTGTTTCCAAGCTGTATAAAAATACGGTTTTCATTAATTGCAATGTTATATCCGACTTATAATTCGAAGAAAAACAAATATTGTCATCCCTTAAACAATTAGATTAAAGAAATATCGTTTTTCAAAACAGTCAGACTCGGGCATGAGCGTTAAGGGGTTAACAGTGAACGCCCTCAGTGAATTTGTAAACATGGAAAAAATTGGACATCGTTGTGTGATAGAATCTCAGTCCAACCAATGTCAAAATTGAGCTAGATTCTGCTCTAGGGGAGTCTGCTCCTTCATTTACAACGGTAAAATACTCGGTGGCAGAATTTAAACGAGGCCGTACGAGCTGCCAAGACGAACACCGCAGTGGTCCACCAAATGAATTGACCACACCGGAAATGGTGAAGAAAATCCACAAAACGGTATTGGATGATCGTCGACTGAATGTGTGCGAGGTTATAGACATGATAGGCATTTCAAAAGGTGCTGTACGACGCATATTGACTGAAAATTTTGATATGAAAAAGCTGTGCACTAGACGAGTGCCGCGCTTACTCACAATGGAACAAAAACAGCGTCGTGAGGATGTTTCAATCGAGTGTTTGGCGATGTTTCGCAGGAATAAAGCCAAGTTTTTGAGTCGATTCATAACCACGGATGAAACTTGGATCACCTGAGTCGAAGGAACAGTCGAAACAATGGACTGCAAGTGGAGAACCAGCTCCAAAGAAGGCGAAAACAGTTCCATCTGCTGGCAAGGTTATGGCGTCAGTTTTTTGAGATGCTCGTGGAATAATTTTCATTGATTATCTTGAAAAAGGAAGAACAATCGAGTATTATGCGAATTTGTTGCACCGTTTGAGTAACAAAATCAAGGAAAAACGGCCGCATTTGGCTAAAAAGAAAGTGTTTGACAATGCACCAGTTCACACATCCGTCATCGCGATGGCCAAAATCCAAGAGTTAAAGTCCGAATTGCTCCCTCACGCACCCTCTTAGCTCGGTGGTAAAAGATTTTCCAATAATGAAGAGGTGGGAGTCTGCGGTTAATGGCTATTTTTAGGAATTCGATGGTTCTCACTGTAAACAGGGTATCGAACCTATTGAACAACGCTGAGAAAAGTGTACCCAGCTAAAAAAAAATTATGTTGAAAAATAAAGATATTTGTTCCCAAATTTTTTATTGTTTTTTGTTAGGTAGGGTACTTCTGGAACCACCCTCGTAATACCCCGTCTTCTTTTTCGCCCCCTTTTCGCGTCTATAATATTTTATTCTTATTCCTTCTCTCGCTGGCGGGACGCAGCCGGACGTACAGATGGTAGATACGATTTGACTTTTCTCGAGTGGAAATTGGCGGAGGAACAGACCCCGGGAAACCTTATTTTCTCTCCTTTCTTAAAGATGTCGCGCGAAAGATAAATTTCCTCGATACGATTGGCAACCCGGGAGGGGCGAACCGTGAATACGGAACAAATAAACGTACGGTTAGCCTGTCTATCGTCGAAAATTTATTTCCAGCGTGCAATGTACGTGGTTTTTTATGGATCGCGAGAAACGTCGAATCTTTATCGCGTGCAAATTTTGTTTCCTTCGATTCTTTTGCTATTTAATTTAAATATCGTATATTCGTATGATTCTAGGTCAAAAAATGAGTCGAAAATATAGAATAAAATTTTTCTGTAGGGGGCTTTATTTTCGAGAAAAGCGACTTTGAACATTTTTGGGGCACGCGCTGGATTTTCTCGATACGACGGACGCTGTCGTGACATTCTAGTTTCTTGAATTTTGATAGAAAGTTTGTACTAGACAGTTATTGTACATTAGTATAACATTTGAACGATTAAAAATGTAAATTGTTACATCGGGAAAAGTTTGTATGCACCAAAATAGGCAACATTTTGAGGAATATCTTAGGTGATAGCGTTATAACAAATAAATTTGTAAAAGAATCTGTTTCGAAAGTGAATATTATTAAAAATTCATGTAATAAATCGAAGCATTCTAGTGCGCCACACCTGATCAATTTTCAAAGTCGTTTTTCTTCAAAACAAACCCGCGAATGAAAAAATTGTATTCTACATTTTCGATTCATTTTTTCATATAGAATCGTCGTGTTGCTAAAAAAAATCACGAAAATCACTCGTAACTTCGTAATAAAATTTATAGATTCCAAAGACTGCTTTTCACTGAGTTTTAAACGCCGGAATTTTTATCAAATAAGCATCTTTTAAAAGAAGATACGAAATCCGTAATATTTATTTAAAAATACGATACGTTTGGTACGAACAAATATTTACTGTGTGCAATACAAATTCAAATATTGTCGAGATTCAAAGTTGAACTATCGAAATCAATATTACTAGCGATATCGTGTTTCAAATCGAATCAGAACGATATGGAAATTCATTTTATCGCTATGTAAAGATCTCTGAACAACTTTGACCACGGCAAGTCGAATACTCGAACAAAAGTTTCTGTCGTACCACAATATTTATCCTTTCCAATTCGAGTGATCTATCTCAATCCATATAGAATCCACGATTTCAAGTGATCCAGTTAATAAATTAATCTTCGCGATATTTTATTAAAATAATAAGGTAACACGAGCCAAGAATATATAAAAAACGATACGAACGCGACTCTTATTAAGTGTCAGCTGGTCCCAACATAATTTATAGCACGCTCAATTATACGGCGCCGTGAAATCTTTTTTAATTAGACTTTCTCTTAACTGGTTCGCATTAACGAGGACGCGTCGTATTTTTTTTTTTTCTCTGCACCGCTGTTTTTTCTTCGCGTTAAAGCGATTATTAATGCGATATCGAACGTTCCGAAACGACTGTTTGTCCTAATTATTATTTCAGTCCTGGAAAATTTCCGTAACGACGTTCCCTGGCATTTCCATGGTAGTAATTCGAATATCCTGGCACAAGGCAGGAAATATAAATCGAATCAGGGAAGATCGATCGGTCGTAATGCGAGAGTAAATTCGGTATCTATTGGAAACGAGCCACTCGTTTATAAAGTCTACAGCCGCCTCTCGTATTCCGCTATTTATTTCGAGCCATCGGTCGATCGCTGCATAATGAGGGGGAAAAAGTTGCACGCGGTGTTCAGGTATTTGTTTCCGCGATTTCAGCGAACGTACGGGCGAAACAAATATGCCCGACGAAGAGAATCCTTTCCTCGCCGGTGAACGATCCCCAAATTGTCAAATACTCGCGGGCGCTCGGACCAGGTGGACAGATTCGGACATTAATTGCGAATTAACCGCAATTTTCAACGAATTGTTTTCGCTGGGAAATTAATTGGTCGACGGTAGTCGCCAGATTGCGAACGTTCCGCGAACACTCGCCACACGTACCCCGGAAACGCATCGAACATTTGCAACAGCAATGGACATTCGCGTTGCCTTCTTCCGCGGAAATGATTTCCCCGAAAGAACGACACTCTGAACCGCGAATACGAATTTGGTACGAAATTATCGTCGCTGTACTTTTTTCGATATCGTTTGGAGAGCAATGAACGGTCCTCTGATCGGAGAATACACGCGACGCGGCAAAGTTCGTGGCAAAATTGTAAAGTGGAATCGAAAATGTGGAATAAAATTTTTACACGAGGCTTCGATATCGAGAAAATCGATTTTAAACTTTCTCGAAGCGCAATCACGATTTCAGCTTATTTCTTTCTATTGTCTAGCTTGATTGAACCAGTTGATAATATTTGACGACAATATTTATTCGATATTATCGATTCGTAATAACATAAATAGTAATTTGCAATGATTTATTTATTTAGATGAAATCAAGCAAAATTACTATTAATTTAGGCTGTATTATTATAATTGAAAGTGCCTGTAATATTCCATGCATAGAATCTGCTCCTATTTCGATTCTACAACGTATTTTTCCGCGTCTCAAGCATTTCTTTCTATTGTCCAGCTTGATTGAACCAGTTGATAATATTTGACAACAATATTTATTCGATATTATCGATTCGTAATAACATAAATAGTAATTTGCAATGATTTATTTATTTAGATGAAATCAAGCAAAATTACTATTAATTTAGGCTGTATTATTATAATTGAAAGTGCCTGTAATATTCCATGCATAGAATCTGCTCCTATTTCGATTCTACAACGTATTTTTCCGCGCCTCGTGTCGCAGTCGTTCAACGAGGAACTGTTTAAAGAGAATAAAAATGTGAACATCAAGTTTAAAAGAGTTTTTACCATTTTATAATCAAGCAGCGAGCAGGTCAGACACGAACAGGATGCAAATGGCGCGATTCCATCGAGGAGTTCACGCTGGAAAGAATATATTTTGCATGGCCCGTCTCGCGCGAGAAACACGAAACACGAAACACGCACAGGCACAGAATCGTAATATCTGTTCGAACAGTTTCACGTTTATGCATCCGCATTAACTATCCTACTTTCTATTTTGTTTTCTGTTCTCTTTACTATTTTTATTTCCCCGTTTAATACACGATGATTTCCACCCATGGCGCGTGTTCCGGTCGAATGGCGCCAATAAAAATGGGAGCTTTGCGTCGCCACAGACTTTGCATTCTAATGGATCTATTCCCCAGCCGTGATTTATGGAGTCTGGAAGCCGGTTCATGATACGGGCTCGACTCCAAGATCGTGGGTACTTCGAGACTTAAATGCTTAAGGGACTAGACTTTTTCTTTGTCTAAATCAGTTCCGTGAAAAATCCCGTTTGTCGATCGCGTTTGAGTTCGAAACAATTACGGGTCGACTGCCAATCGGGATAACACTATCTCGTAAATAAAAGAATCATTTATGCGGTTCGTTATCACGAGAATGGATAAAAATTGCTAATTTTCAACGAATTCAAAATTTCAATCTTACCGAAACGAAATAAATTTACAAAGAATTCATAAAGTAATTTCCTGTATATATAGTATATAATTTTTTAATTAAAATTTTTATTTTAACATCAACTCTGTACGAGATATTAAAGTTTCTGCGGGCAGACCTCGGCTAAACAGTGTAATTTAAAGTTTGAATTAGATCGTCCAACACCGACTTAATAAATTCTAACTACAGAAAAATTCTGCAGAGCAGTAAAAATATTTCGACCGGAAACGGATAAAATTTTTCATTACGTCAAACGTTTTCGTTGCATCGAAAACTTTTCTCCCGACGTTTCGTTCCTCTTTCACGGGATCCCCTCGAAAGTAAAATTATTGTTCGGGGAAAATTGAACGAACGATCGACGCATCTTTCGCTATTGCGCGAGAGATTCCGGTCGATTAAACTTTCACACGCGTTCCCGAGGTTTTAATCGAAAAACTCTTTTCCCGGATTGACAGTGAACATCGAAAACGAGAAAATTCGAGCGAAGTCTCCCATTTTTTATCGGCGATCGTGTGTGCGTCGGGCGTTCGCGATCGATTTCCATTACGATCGATGAAATTGGAAGAGCATGGAGGAAAGAATGGCTTTTGCGACGTCGCGTCCTGGGTGGAAGGTTTTAGTCAGCACTGGTCGCGGACCAGTCGCCAGGCAGCTTCTGGCCTGATGGAAAGTCTGCGAATTGTTCTCAGGGGTGGGTGTCTACATTTCGAGGGTGGAGGAAGGTTCGGTGGCCGAACGCGCTGGACTCAGGCCAGGAGACACCATCTTGGAGGTGAACGGCACACCCTTCCGTGCGGTGACCCACGAGGAGGCCCTCAAAGTGAGTTTTCTACTTTCATTTTCCGGACCAAGACATTTCACGAGCGATAAACCGTCTCCGTTACGTGTGTTTCCAGCATCGTCAATGGCGTGTTGACGATATCGCGACACACTCGATCGATTCTTCCTTGACTTTCAAATCATACGCACGCCAACGAACTACCCCTTCCCCTGTTTGATAGTTAAAGTACGTAAAAGTATGGACTCGACAGCGAAAGGGCTCATATTTTTACTTGCGGTGGGTGGTGAACCCTATTCAGAGTATCTGGGAATTTCTGAAACGCAAAATTATCATTGGAATCATTAAAAATCTTATAGAAGCTGGCATTAAGAAATGTATTTAGGTTGAAATCCGATTCTAGAAAAGTGTAAGGGTTACTATTTTCACTTATAATGGAAATAGTAACTAGTATTCAGAATACCTGGGAATATCTGAAATGCAAATTTGTAATTGAAACCATTACAAATCTTATAAAAACTAGCATTAGGAATGTATTTTACTGAAATCTGATTTTAGAAAAGAATAAGGGTTAATATCTTTACTTATAGTGGGTGGCCAACACTATTCAGAGCACTTGGGAATTTCTAAAATACAAAATTACTAGAGGAACCATTACAAACAAAACAAATCTTATAAAAACTAGCATCAAGTAACGAATTTTGTTGAAATCTAATTCTAGAAAAACGTAAGGGTTAATATTTTCACTTATAGTGGGTGGTGAACCCTATTCAGAGCACTTGGAAATTTCTGAAATGCAAAATTGCTGGAGGAACCATTACAAACAGAACAAATCTTATAAAAACTAGCATTAAGAAATGAATTTTGTTGAAATCTAATTCTAGAAAAACGTAAGGGTTACTATTTTCACTTATCGTGGATGGTGAATACTATTAAGAGTATCTGGGAATTTCTGAAACGCAAAATAGTCATTGAAACCATTAAAAATCTTATAGAAACCAGTTTTAGGAATGTATTTTACTGAAATCTGATTCTAGAAAAGCGTATGGGTTAATATTTTCACTTACTGTGAGTGGTGAACCCTATTCAGAGTACCTGGAAATATCTAAAATGCAAATTTGTCATTGGAACCATTACAAATCTTATAAAATCTAGCATTAGGAATGTATTTTACTGAAATCTGATTTTAGAAAAGAATAAGGGTTAATATCTTTACTTATAGTGGGTGGTGAACACAATTCAGAGCACTTGGGAATTTCTGAAATACAAAATTACTAGAGGAACCATTACAAACAAAACAAATCTTATAAAAACTAGCATCAAGTAATGAATTTTGTTGAAATCTAATTCTAGAAAAACGTAAGGGTTAATATTTTCACTTATAGTGGGTGGTGAACCCTATTCAGAGCACTTGGAAATTTCTGAAATGCAAAATTGCTGGAGGAACCATTACAAACAGAACAAATCTTATAAAAACTAGCATTAAGAAATGAATTTTGTTGAAATCTAATTCTAGAAAAACGTAAGGGTTACTATTTTCACTTATAGTGGATGGTGAATACTATTAAGAGTATCTGGGAATTTCTGAAACTCAAAATAGTCATTGAAACCATTATAAATCTTATAGAAACCAGTTTTAGGAATGTATTTTACTGAAATCTGATTCTAAAAAAGCGTAAGGGTTAATATTTTCACTTATAGTGGGTGGTGAACCCTATTCAGAGCACTTGGAAATTTCTGAAATGCAAAATTGCTGGAGGAACCATTACAAACAGAACAAATCTTATAAAAACTAGCATTAAGAAATGAATTTTGTTGAAATCTAATTCTAGAAAAACGTAAGGGTTACTATTTTCACTTATAGTGGATGGTGAATACTATTAAGAGTATCTGGGAATTTCTGAAACGCAAAATAGTCATTGAAACCATTAAAAATCTTATAGAAACTAGCTTTAGGAATGTATTTTACTGAAATCTGATTCTAAAAAAGCGTAAGGGTTAATATTTTCACTTATAGTGTTTGGCGAACCCTATTCAGAGTACCTGGAAATTTCTGAAACGCAAAATAGTCATTGAAACCATTAAAAATCTTATAGAAACTACCATTAAGAAATGTGTTGTGGTGAAATCTGATTTTAGACAAGCATAAGGGTTAACATCTTTACTTATAGTGGGTGGTGAACCCTATTCAAAGCACTTGAAAACTTCTGAAAAGTAAAATTGTCAATTGAACCATTACAAATCCTATAAAAACTAGCATTAAGAAATAGATTTCCTTGAAATTGATCCTAGAAAAGCATAAGGGTTAATATTTTCACTTATAGTGAGCGGTAAACCCTATTCAGAGTGCTTGGGGACTTCTAAAACGCAAAATTGCCAATGAAACCATTACATTCGAAATTGTCTTCGGACGATAGTGTCGTTTTAAGAACCTCCAGAAGATAAAATATTTATGGTCCAGTTTCTCGGATGCAATTTCAACGGTTTTAAAGTCTTACCAATAAAGTCCCCAGAATACCAAGTACGTTTCAAGCCATTCCACATCCTGGGTAACATTCCAGAACAGCGCAAGCTTGGTTTGCTAATTTCTTGCGTCAATTTCTCGCAGTCGATGATTCCTGAGACGTCTATGGAAATTGATAGCAACGTCCTTGAACCGCAGAAGTCAACATCGACGGTCGTGGGAGTAGTCAGTATCGACTTACCTAATTCAGGGTCGTTGCTATAGTCTCCTGCGATACCAAGATCACCGATAATCGACTCTCGTGACCTTGGGTTCGTAGCTACAGACTCCTAAGACTCTCCGCTTATTAACATTGACTTGTACAATTCTATAGTTGTTCAACCCCAAGAACTGTTTCCGTCGACCACGCGTACGTAATTTATGATATTCGATTCAGAAAAAATTCTATCGATATACAAAGTACTAGAAAATAATTTAGTACTGGTTCTTTGTATGTAGATTACGGTACTAAGAACGAAGTCTTTGAGAACTAGATAAGGAGACGCGTAAGTATTTAGGCTCGAGAACGAAATCGTTTCTGCATCTGTCGCGTACAAATTCATCCCTGCGTTTGTTATATCGGAATCTGATTTGGAACGGTTCCCCAAACACGAGAATCTGGCTACGTGCCTAATTGCAATTAAAAATCGCCGCTAAACTATTCCAGTTAGATGGCAATTTGTGTTGAATCGACCGAAGTCATCTCGTATTTATCGGCGACCTTAGACGTTACGGAAATACCATCGATTGCGATACTGTTCGAGCTCTCAAGTAAATTGCAGGAAGGCGTGGCACGCGATTTCTTCCAATAAGAGTTATCTAACGAACGTTTCGAGTGTCTGTCCGCTTTCTTTTTTGTTTTTCGTCTCTGAATGAAATTTAAAAAATTTATAAAAGTCGAAATTATAACGTAGAAGGGAAATAAAATATTTCATGGTCATTGTAATTTACGAGGCGTACTTTTCTCAAAATAATTATCAAAATTTTCCGAGCGTAGCCCCAAAACCCAAACGCGCTTCGTTGGAAATTCGTACGTCCTTCGTTGTACCTCTAACAATGTCCCCGGCTAACGGCACGTATTTTGTCGCGTTATTCGATACTCAGCTCGTCGTCGAGGCCTAAAATTTCGCGGCGTCAGGCAAGGAAAATAGGGGAAAGCGGGGGCGGACTATCGACTGGCCGAATGGAAAGAAGCGTCGCTCGGAGCCACGTCACAAGTAATCTCTGGTGTAAACGCCTCTGATGGGTATCTCTGGATCCGGTGGCTCGTCATATTCTCATAGTGGCTCGGAAGCTTCTAGACAAAAGCCCGTCGACAATGGGCCATCAGAGTATCGAGCTGGCTTACTGAAGAGACACGTAGCTGAGTGAAAACTGCCTCCGAATGTCGAATATACAGGCGGGTTCCCGGTGACGGGACCCACTTCCGGAATGGGCTCGCCGATCGAGAAGAATTAGACAAATTTATTCGATCCTGTTTCGCAATTACACTTAATAAAGTAACAGACTCAAGGAAGATAATCACTCGAAGGATATTTTTTTTATATTTTTAAATTAATTCTCAATTAAGTAAACAATTTTGTGATCCAGTTGTATCGCACACCAGTCGTATAATGAATAGGAACTGCTGAAACTTCTTTGGGTATGTAGTCTCAAAGTAAATGTTAAGATAAACATAGAAGACAGCATAAATAATAATAGTTGATAAGGCCATCGGATAGGGGATGAAATGCCCTTTAAAATGAGCTTTTGTACGAGTGGATAGCTTTATTAGTTCCGGAGATATAGCGATTTTAATTTCAAGTTGATGCGGTGGCTAGTTTCGGAGATAGGGTTTGTTTACGTTTCGTTGTTGCGCTCGCGCAAGTTCATTGATCTCGCGCGCGTAGATAGTAAACAGTGCGTAGTAAATTCTTGGTAACTGGGTCACGACAGTCACGTACGCGAGGTGGGTCAGCGCCACGCACGTGCGACAAAGAGGTCCGACTCCGCTAGACGAAGACAGAGATAGTCGAATTAAAAAAATTACCTTTTACATAACTTACGATATCTCGGAAACGGAAAGTCGGATCGCCAAAAACCAAAAGCCATTTTGAAGAGGAAGGTTTATCGCTCCCAACGATGCCTCGTTTATAAATAAAACATTCATAGTTTCGAAACTGCACGCGTCCAAAGTTTTAGTATTTTTAATACGCGTTAATAGGCTATTGTACACGCGACGGACAGTGAGACAGTCGGATAAAAAAAATTACCTTTTATATAAATTACGATATCTCGAGAACGGAAAGTCGGATCGCCAAAAACCAAAAGCCATTTTAAAGAGGAAGGTTTACCGCTCCCAACGATAGCTCGTTTATAAATAAAATATTCGTAGTTTCGAAACTGCACGCGTCTAAAATTTTAGTATTTTTAATAGTCGTTACTAGACCGTCTATCAAAATATTACAGTCCGTGAATAAATTAATCGTATGATTTCATTTGTAATATGTAATTCGTATTAAATGTTTTCGACGTTACCAACCACTTCCACAACTACGAAAGACTATTTTTATTGGGACGATCGATTTCGACGGCAAATAACTTTAAATAAAGTTAAGATATTTCAATTACTTTTTCGTATTGTACTGCCCGAAGAATACATCTTTAGTTTAATTACCGAGTTGAAAGGTAAATTGCGCAGATGACTTTACCTTTCGACTCTGCACACGGGATAGACCTTCATTAAGCTCAATGATATTGGATGTAGTTCTTTGGTAGGAACAAAGAAAGAACTGTCTTGGATTAAGGGGAATGTGATAGTATGATTAAGTTGAATATAGACAGTAGCAAGTAATTTTGCCTCACGAAAGTTGACTATAGTCTGATCCAGTACGACAGAAAGTCTTTTCTTCTCCGTGGAATACCATCCCATTAATTATTTTTTAACCAATTGTTCGCGATCAACCATAAAATTACTGTACTCTATATTTTTTTACTCTCTAAGTAGATAATATTCACCACATTTTATATCGAAATGGAACATGGAAAATGTAAATAGGTCGAAAAAAATTTTGTGACAAAGATTGTAAATACCATCGAAGCTGTTCAATATTCAAATTTCCATTAGAAAATGGAATGCTGAGATCATGAATATAAAATGGGAATGATATCATTAGGCGTTGTTAGACTATCTAAGACAGTGGAAACTGGAGACTCCTCTCCTTTCATCTTTGCTATTTACATCGGAAGCTAACCAGAATTTGACACCAAATTTTGTCCGATTCCGTACAAAAGAATACAAATGATATCTATATTTATTTCAGATATTTTTCTCAAAAACCAAACAATAAGAATAGAAGTTAATATTGTCAAATTGATACCTTGAAGTTGAATAACGTTAAAATAACATTGTATGTTATAAATTCTAAATTTTTAAAGGGATCATTTCTCATGGTAAGTTTACTATCAAAACGCTTCTTTAAAAGTGCAATTCTTGCTTGGTGGAAAATAGCTATTCGAAGGCAATGTTTATACAATCATTATTGTCCTCTGTTTATTATGTAATAAACAGAGGACAATAATGATTGTATAACAGGGAAATTAGTACGGTCTTTTTATCGATCAGAATGAAATGAATTCAATCAAATAAAGTCGTTCGACAAAGTAATACTGAAAGAGATGAAAAAAAAGCCAAGCTAGTAATCATAGCCGTTCAATAGGAACATCGTTAGCTTTGAGTGCCATGTTAGCAGCAATCGTCGTCGAACAATATCCGTTAATCACCGCCGTGAATAACGGTGACGCGGATCCAGACTAACGTCAGAATTGTTTGGAATCGACAGTTTAGTATCTCCCAAGGCGGCTCGGGTTATCCTTGGTTGTTTCGTATCTTCGATATTGCTTCCAGTTCTCCGCGCGAATTCACTTCGACCGGCTGGAATATCGTCCTCGTCCCTCCGCCAGGGAAGTTATTGTATTTCGGAAAACTTGGAGAAATTCAATCCCGCGAGATGGGGATTGGAGATACTACACGGCCTTGAAAGTTGTTCAGCGTTTCCCCGAAGTGGACACGCGAATGGGAAAGCCGAGCTGGATAAACAAGATTGGCAACGCGGAAAAATCACCGTGCAAAATGTTTTCGAAGGGATTTCGTAATCTGATGGCCTTGAAAATCCTGTTTTAGTCCGACCAAATCGAGACTCTTGCTACTCCACGCTCAGAAATATTCAACGAGACCGTCTTCGCAAGTATAGTGGTATCAAAATTAATTCTTGTATGTAAACAGTTACTAATGCATAGGAACGATTCGTAATTTATACTTTGTTGTAAGTTCGTAACTAACGTCATGATTTTGAAAAACGTTTGAAACGAGAATTATAAAGAAATCAGTCACATAGAATTATGCTTCTCACGAAGCAATTTCATTCTTCTGTGAAGTAGTTTTATCGTCGACAATTTGAATGGACAGAGTTTGTGTGACACGCTGTAGAAAAAAAATGTTTATTCTATGTTCTCGGCTTATTCTTTCGCGTAGAATCGGCACCTTTCCAGTAATATGAAAAATTCTTGATGAAAGGGACGAAAAGATGTGTACATTCGACGAAGAATTGTTAATTAACGAGTGGAACCTTGGCCCAAATGTCGCCGGAAGTTGGTAGAGCCGCGATTTCTGAACGATCACGATGGGTCAAATGGTTGACCCAGTTCGACGATCCACGGATTAAGTTTCCGGTTTGTTCGCAGCGTTCGCGCGTAACAGTGTCACCTACTCGTTACCGTAATCAAAACGAAGTTTCGTTGACTCAAGGTTCTCCAATTGAGCTCCAATTTCCCGTAGGACTCGTAGGTTTCGTTATTCAAATTTCCCTCGCCTTTCGCTGGCGCGACCTCGACGGCGCGAAAAATACGATATCCGTAACACTCGACGAGTTCCCTTTTAAGTCATAACTGTATTGTATATTGGCTGCATCACTTTCGAAATTATTCACGTACATCGTAACAAAAATTAAATGCTTTCGATTATTTTATTTACTTCTTTCACAGTATTTACTTTATTTAATATTATAGTCAATGAACTGGTATTTAATTTGAAGCAAACAGAATCAACCGTACGAAAATTATGGTAGTTTACGAAACTGTTCTTGGTTATGATACTGAACGTTATTTAAATTATTCATTTATTTCACTTTTGCTGAAAGCGACGACTTCATTACTATAAAAATTCTGAAAATTGCTTTCCATTAATATTCATCGTAGAAATTGATATTCAGTATCGGTGTAATATTCACCACAGAACTTGATATTCCGTAATATCCTTCGAACGACGCTGAATCATTTTTCTGCGTCGGCGAAGAGAACTTTCAGTGAATCGAAATTGAAAATTTACGATTAGCATAGAATCAGCCACCGGTGATATCCGCTACTTTGCATTTACATAAAATGTTTCGAATTTAAATTCGAGATTTACTTTTTAATTCTTCGGGTAAAACCTTGCAATTTTTTTAAAGATATTTCCTATTAGCTGGACTTTAAACTCATCTATCGATTGAATCTCTCTTCCTCTAACTTCTAACGTTATTTTGTTGATTTTTATCACTTATTTGCTGAATATGTTATTTACTCAGTTTAACAGGATCAATAGTATAATTTATGCCAAAAGACAAAAGGTGTTCCGTTAAAAAAAATAGTCACTGTCCATTTGAAAATGAATTTCGTTGAATAATTAGAAATTTATTACGCAAATGATGATACATACTTGCGTTTGTGGCGTATAACTTCCTGGTCGTGCATTTGGTAATTAAGTATGATACGTCGTGCAGTATATTGTGCGTATTACGTGGTAACGTTGCAAAGCAAATATACAATTATTGTTTCAAATGTACAACCGCGTGCTCGCGAATGCATGGATATCGCTATTCACAATCGCGCCCTCTGGCACGGCTCGATACACGCTCCCAAATCATTCTAATCAACACCAAATTACTCGAACGATAGTCAATTACATCCAAGAAGCTCCCATTTGAAATTGTGGCGCTGTTGGTTGAGGGTAGAATCTCGTGATATTCGTATATTCATTTAAGGTTTTGTTGTCGAGAATAATCAATTGTGAATTGATCTCTACTGTGTTACCTCTGTTTATGGATTTAAAGTAGATTTCAATGAAATTAAGGCATGTAATTTACTTATTAAACTAACTTAATTCATACAAAAGTTGTTAAAAATTGCCCACTGTGTTACATACACAACTCTCTAAATTAGATTTGTACGAATGGATTCTAATGTATTCTGTATCTTTCATTCTTCAAATACCAAATGATTCTCGCTTTTAATTGAGAAGTGTATAAAATATTCTTCTTATACTCGTTTGTTGTAACATGACTCCATAGATACAAATCAAGGAGTGTTAAATATGGGGACCATGATTAGTCAAAATTGAAGATAACAATATACTAAGACAACAAATAAAATTATGATACGTGCTCAGGAAATCGTGTCAACATGAGTGTACAGAAGTACAAAAAACATAATAAAATCAATATTGTATAGCAACCGAGGTGTCGGTCGAGCGCTTGTGAGAGCGCGATCCCTCTGGTGGCGAGCATGCGAAGCAACGCCACAAAATAAACGAAACAACGGCTTTATACAAGATCACATAAATATTCGTGACTCTTCAATAGTGAATGTAATTATAACGCGGTTAAAATGTCTATCATTTCGATTATTTCAAATCACTTGTTTCAATTTGCCTCTATTCGATACCACTAATGTTAAGACAGTTTTTATTAATTAAAAAAATATTCTTCTTCCTACGAAAACGTATAAAATGTCTGTAATTCAAATTTTATTTATACGTCTCCAAAATTCAATTTGCGTTATCACTAGACTGCGGATCTTTATGGAAATTCACATTTTTATTAATAGAATTAACGGAAGCTTCGCAGAGGGCTGTCTCAACCCCTAAATATAATAATTCGTATCTTACTTTAAGTATTTTCTTATATTTTTGCATATTAAATGCATTCTGTAGTTTTTTGAGGATTAAAATATCCCATAACTGCATAAACATCCGCAGTCTAGTTATCACAAATGAAACTTGAATATTATGTTTGCCGCCGCGGTGGCGCCAGTCGAGTTCAAAGGGTTAATATAATTTCATGTTCGAGTTTAAATTTTGTTTGACGCTCGAATAATTTTCTACGGGACTCCGTGGTCACGGTTTCATTTTTCTTCGAACTTCGGTAATTGTCCAGGAAAGGTTGGACGCGACGATGTCTGTGTAGGTGGCTCTTTGCCATTCCGAGCGGTGTTTCGAACGAAGATCGGCATCCGGTCGGAGCCTGCGTCTTGTCCGACATCGATCGGGTATAAACGTGCGGATGAACCCGGAGGATTAAATTGCACGGCTGTCGTAAAGCGTAACGGTGGCGGCAGCTCGTTATTTCGTAATGGCTCGCAGACTCGCGGGGCAACGTGCAACCGTCGTTGTACGGTCGCGCACACCGACGAAACTGCGACTGTTTGCGAAAAGTTTGTCGGATTTATGGCGGTTTTTCCCCCTGAATTCATTAAAGCGATGGTAAATTTCGCGGAGAAGAGACTTCCAAGTACATTCGTAACGTAATATTCCTTTTAGACAGTGCATGAAAGGGGAGCCCCATCCGATTCAAACGCCATTGTACGATATTTTCCTTGGCGAGCACTTTACGGAAGAACGTAAAGACGTTTTCCAGCGGAAAGAATCATAATTTTCTAGATCTACGGATATCGAACGCGCATATTTTTATTAAAATTCCTCGTGTCGATGGTTACGTTGAAACCGCGGGTTTTCTTTTCAATGGAATATACAGAAAAGTTTGTTCAATATTGTCTAGCTTCCTAGTTTTCAGATTTAAATTTCGTGGATATTTATTTTTTGATGTCATTTAGAAATGTTCGTTTGTTCGACAGCAATTTTTAATTTTGAAATACTTTGGCATATATTGTGTATTCGCGAGCGTAGAACAAGGCTTCCAACGAGCCGGACGAGGCACCTAGAATATTTGAAAAATTGAAAAACTCTATGCCACGACGACTGTAAAGTTGCATTGAAGCCGAAGGTGGTCATTCCGTGCATTTCTTCTGAAGGCAGCGGCTCTAAATTACTAGAGCACAAATATGGCCGCATCACGGAAACACGGCCAAATAGGGCGTTTGTTTATACGGACTCTTTTCATCTTTGTGTCCCCTGATCATGGTGGAAATGAGTACCACGTGCTGTGAAACACTCTGTACGAATAAGATTTATAGAAACCCATTTACAATCTATAATAGATTAAATATAAAACTATAATATCGTTGAGAAAGATTTTTTAAATAACATAAATAGAACTAACTAACAAACTAACTAACTAAATGCAAACTAATTAATTAACTAACTAATCAACTAACTAACAAACAAACTAACTAACTAACTGACAAACTAACTAACTAACAGCAAACTAACTAACTAACTCACATACTAACTAACTAACTGACAAACTAACTCACTAACTGCATACAAACAAACTAATTATCGATTAAAACGAAATAAATGGTAAAGTATGTCATGAGAAAAGAAAAGGATGGAAGCAGAGGCCAGTTAAATTTTAAAGGAACTAAATATATTTATATTTACACGCACGTTTCAGGGACTAACAAAGAGATTAATATTATTCATACATTGCTGCATCTATATTTGCCCCAAAAACTACGTTGTTTTCGTTTGTAGAAGATTCCTCGTACGAATTTATCGGTAAAAATATTTTGTCCCTTGGTTCGAACAATGAAAATTAATCGAGAAGGATTATATAGAAATTAACTAAAATATTCGATATTTATATTGTACAGGATTCATGAGAAGTAGAAACGTAAAGACAGACCCAGAGTTCTAAATTTTAAACTATGATAATTATGTTAGAATTGTATTTCATGATTATTTGGATCTATCTTCTATCACGAAACTAGTAGATAAGCCAGACACGGATCAGACAGTAGTAAAATCGTAATATGACCCAGCATAAGCGTTTAAGTATTCACAGTAGATCATGATTTTAACGATTAGGTCAATCTTATTATCTAAGTAAGAAAGTGAAGAATCGTGCATCGAACGAACAGATTTTCAAACCCTGATTAATAAAAAAATTAATAATTAATATACAATTTCTTGTATCTCGGTTCTATTTTAGTTATTATGAAATATTCCATAAAATGGCCTCTGTGATGCTGCTATTTTTACAGTAAAAATATATTCTGCATTTAATGCGCGGTATTTACTTTCAAATATAAAGGAAGATGTTATATTATAAGTGCAATGACACTGCTTCTGAATAGCGGGGCGACGTGACTGGAGAGTCGAAACAGTTTCGCTTCGAATACATTCGACCCGAAGCGACTCAGCAATTTTTCCATTTTCCTCAAAAAATTGCAAGCTGGCATATTGCTCTTTCCATAGTCGTGGGCGAAACGGGAATCCCGAGTAACGTTTCAGAAAATAGAGGAACAGAATGAATGAACAATAAATCTGAGCCCAAATGCATAACTCCCGAATTATAAAACTTCGTACACGAATATCTCAAAAAACATTAAATATATCCCTTCGACAATATATTTTCCTAAACTGGTAAAAACCATCGTACGAAGTTTCGATTAAATCGGTGACCCGAAGTTCTTGCACTCTGTTCGCTCGATGGAGCCGATGCGACCAAATATAGATTTCAATTTTCCACAAAATATAACACCGGTGCCCGTTCGATGGTGGAACGGTAGCAAAAAGGAAGAAAGGAATCGGATGCGGAGAGCAAACTTTCCAACACGTTCGCGGACAACCGTGGTCTCCATTAGCCTTCGTCTCACGGTCCCATTTTTTTCACCCCGTCGTCCTCTCTGTTTCGCCTCCTCCGGCGTCGTCGCGGCGCCAGGCGTCTCGGCGTCCTCCGGCGGATCCCCCGTCATTTATTTTCTCTACATAATGCACGAAGCCACCGCGGAAGCTGCTTTAGAATCCCGTCGTTGCCGGAACCGCGGTTAGGCAAAGGCGTACGAACACTCGCGTGGGCAAGCGCGCATTTATAGGGTTGCATACACACGGACGACGATAGATCGATCTGAAATTGCTTCCCCACCCCTCGTCTCCCTCATTCGCCATCCCCCCCTCCAACCGTCGGGTTCGGTTCGCTTTGGGAAAAGGACTGTTTGTCGACGGTGCCCGCTGTATCGAACCTTTTTCTATTTCCGGAAGGGGCCGACTCCTTTTTGGATCCGACATTTCCCGCGCCTGGTCGCTGATTATTTCTGAACCTCCAGACGGTCGAATTTACTCTCTCCTTTTACCCGTAAGGTTGGCTCTTCTCTTATTCGAGGGAGCTCTGAAATTAGTAGCGTTCCTCTCTTGTCAGGAGGTATAGCAATTGCATACTTTTATTTGCTCGAATCGATACCCCAGGTCGTTCTGAGTAAAAAATCGTTAGAGCATCATGCTCGAAAAATCAATATTTCATGAGATATGGCTTGCAACGCGTAATGCAACGCTGTAGCCGGCTTCAGACTTTCTTTTATGGGGTTATCTCGAAGATAAAGTACATTCGTGGTGATGTGCTTTTGTTGGAAGATCCGAAAGAACGTATTAAACTATCTAAGCAGCTTAATTCTGTTATGATAAACATTGAGAAAAGATGTGTGCAGCGTGTTATGCGTTGCAAGCCATATCTCGCAAAATATTGACTTTTTGAACATCGTGTCCTGATGATTTTTTACGCAGAATGGCCTGGGGGGTCGATTCGAACAAATAGAAATATGCAATTGCAGTAAAAAAATAAAATCACAGAAATAGACATTATTATACCATTCTATTATTTTTAGATTCACCCTGTATAGTAGTAATATAGTGGGATATAGTAACGTTCGAATGCAAATAACACGAAAATGCCCCGAAAATTTAATCCAATTAACCGACCAATTAGTCGAGCCTCAAATTGAGGAAGGGGGGATTTAAAAATAATTATAGAACGCAAAGTTGAACGAACGAATAGAAATCGACTTTTGCTCGGGTCTAATGAAAATCCTTTCAATCTCTGCTTTCAGTTTATTCCTAAGCGGAATCCTCCGCAAGTAGACTATGATTAATGGTTCGAACAAACTTTTCTTGGTAATTTCTTGCTCTTCGCGCTTGCTTTTATTAGTTCCCCAAGACTTTTCGCGTCGAATTCATTACGTAATTTGATCCCCGATGTGTCCCTTCGACGCTGAATAATTTTTTCGGTTCAAAGAGTACTTTGTTATCCCACGTTTCATACAGATAATTCCCATCAGGCGTGCCATCACGAATTGTAAATAAAACACGAGGAAATCCAGGAGTGATTAAAAATCTTTAACCATGTAAAATGCATGTTGGGGGTTGGCTTTAATTGCCGGACAATTATGAGTAACTCGACGGCTGGCGTCCCCTTAAATTACCCAAACGATTCAACGCACACTCGTATGAATTTTGTTCCCTCGGGGGGTACGGCTGGCTGGATAGCTATAAATTCTCTCCCTTCGTCCCTATCGCAGGAAATACTTGACCCAGAAAAGTCGCACGAGAATTCGCGCATGTGATCGAACCCTTATCCGCGGCGGGCTAAATACCGATTGTCATGGAAATGTTCAAACCGCGATCGTCGATTCTGTTTCGTAGCCCTCGTCGCGGCTCGATTCCGTCGCGAATTATATGGACCGGGAGACACGCGATCGCCAAGCCACTTCCCTAAATATAGGAAATACTTCGCGTTCATTGCCGTACGCGGCCGAGCATCGTCATCAACGGAGCAAACGTATCGCTTCGTTTTATTATCTCCGCCGTTTAGGGGACAGTTAACCCAGAAAAACGACACGAGAACACGAAAACGGTCGCGTCCATAAATATCAGAAAACATTACACCGTTTCTTTACCGTCGTTCGGAAACAGCAGGCTCTTCTTACGCCAATTTCGAAAGCAAAACTCTTCTGTTTACACCCCATTCGAGTAATATTATTCGAAATAAACAGGATATTTGCTAAGATGAAAATCGAGAAACGAAACTACCTTTCAAACCTACTTGACTCCAATTTTTTCGCTCTTATCGACTATTGTATAATTGTTTTAGAAGCTAACCACAATTTTGGTTAATTTCTATACTTTGTACGGAACCAGAGATAAATTCCGCAAATAACAGCGAGCGTTCCCATTGTTCCCATCTTAATTAACGGGACAGTTCCTGCGTAGCGAACACAGGATCAGTACAAGCGTCATCGTCGAAGAGGATCACCTTCCTCGACGGTTTTCCGAGTCGTTTATGTTTTATGGCTGCTCGTGGACGTTTCAATGTTTTGAATAATTTGCCCCCGCAAGAATCTTACGAGTACCTCGAACGTGAAAGCATTTGTTACGCGACGTTTCGTGTTTAATATACCGCGCTACGCGATTGTACGCTCGGTGCATTTTCAATATTTTAAACGTACGTCGAACCGTATTCGTGTTCGTGTTCGTGTTCGTGTCCGTTACAGTGAAAATATTTTAGAATTTCTGTCCCGTATTGCGGAAAATTGCAGATCGATCGGCGCGATTTCGCACACTCAGGAATGCAGATTCAGCTACGCGGCAGCGACGTGAAAAATTTTGTACACGGTCCCGGTCGAATTTTCAGCGACATTTTCGCATAATTTCGCGTCACGCTTATCCCCGATTCGTATACACATGCACGTGGATTCCCAGCCCTGCGAACAGAAAGAGTTCCCTTGATCGATTGGCTTCGGCGATGGATAAAGTAACAGTTTCCGATTCCAATGGCTCGAGTAACTAGATTCCAACGGAACACGGTCTCAGAGGCTTCCGGGTAGAATGCGAAAAAGTAAATTCTATCGCTCAACTTTCTTTAACATGAACCAGGAAGAATTTGTCCGAATAATATCTCAATGGCGATACTCGCTCCTTTCCATTCGTCTCAGGCACTAGACATTTTAGAAATCTTTGGCCTATCGAGAAATACTAATCTAAAAAATAGTTTAAGCGAAAACGTGGGTAAATATGTAGTGTTATTATATCGGATTATTGCTATGTGAAATTAAAAAATTTCAAATCGTTTTGAAAAAATTATTTTTAGCTGAGGGGGTTAATTACGATTATTTTTGTTGAATACACTTACCCCCGAAATCCTACGCACTTTCGAGAAAAAAAATTCAATTTGCCTAATTCTTCCAGCGAAAAAAAAATTTCAAATCATTCTCCAAAATTATTTTCAGTTGCGGGGGTCCATTATAATCGTTTTTGGTGAATACACTTACCCCCGAAATCCTACACATTTTCGAGAAAAACATTTATTACCAAAAATATAATCTGTGGCCTGAAATGCTACCCCGAAATTTCATGCGTATCTTTAAACCATTATAACTCCTGAACGGATTGGACGATTTTAAAGTTTCGAAACGCAAACAACATGTACTTTAGTGAAGAATGTGTAGAAATTTCAAAAATATTGGAAAAGTTGATCCTTAACGCCGCAAAGTTAGAAAAAGCCCATAAAAGTGGCCCAATTTTCAAACAGCCATAACTGCTACAATAGTCAATGGATTTAATTGAAATTTATTTACGAAGTAGAGGCCACGGATACCTACAAAAAGGTATTAAACAATATTTCCGTACAGCGTCAAACAAATTTATTAAAAATCAAAAACGAATTTTTAAGGAAAATTGACAGGGGTAGGTGCAAAAATTATTCGATGAAATTAAAAAATTTCAAATCATTCTAGAAAAATTATTTTTGGTCGCAGGTGTCAATTATAATCATTTTTGGTGAATACACATACCCTCTAAATTTCACGCAGTTTCGAGAAAGAAATTCTTAAGAAACAAGTGTCTCTTTTCATTAACATTAGATTTACGGAAACCGTCAATTTGACGAGTGTCTGATTCCATATTTAAAATTGCAGAACGCGTAAATATTATTTTTTAACAACTTATGTTGAATTTGATCGATGCACTGACATGAATACATATTCTAATTAAAAGAAAAATCGTAGTGTATGGTAATCGTCAACATGAAAGGTATCAATAAATATACGTGCGATCAATGCCCGTAAATCTAGTATTAATTATAGCAAATCGCCATTATAATGTACGAACATCTGTGGAGAGTAACTGGGTTTATAAAAATAATAATATTCATTCAAGTGTGAAAACGCTGGGACGTAGTCGTCCATGTTAATCCCACGTATATCTGTGATATTGAAGGAGAAATTGCAGACATCGGTTTTGCATCCACACGGAGCGTAGCCGGAAATCAATTATTGGCAGCGTTCAAGCACGATATCTGTCCTTGAAGGACGCCGCCCGGAGCCTCCTCTCGTCACGTCCCGTCGAAATATCACGAGAAATCACGAAAACGAACGAGAATGATGGCCGGTCGGTCCCGCTGCTCGATTTCCAGAACGACTTCCCGCTCGGTGGTGGCTCCTGAATCGAATCGAAGTTGTCCTCGGGTGGTCCGAAAATACGTTCGCCAGGGACCACCCCGCGCGAGAGTGGTCCGTGTGTGTGTGACGTCGCGAACGGAAATAGTACTGGCCAGGATGCGATAACGAGTTTCGGCCGACTTGGCTCGCGGCTTCACGCGCCCTTCGACCTCATGAATTATTTATTTAATTGGCCCCGGAAGATGGACGACGGGCACGAAATTGCCGGGGATACGCGGCCTATAAACTTTCTCGGTGGCTTCTGAACGGCCTCGCCGCGATGGTAATTTACACGCTGGCGCTGGGTAGGTACGCGTCTTCGTTCGTTTCCTGGCGTGTTTGGTGCCAAACAGAGAAACGACGGGTCTGCAGAGATGACTGTCGCCTTCGATACCTCCGGGAAAATTGCACGCAGGAAAACCCAGTATTTATTAGTATGCTCGCCTAAGATGTTTCTTTGTTCTAAGAAACTCCGTTTTCTATAATCATTTCCCACTTCTGCGTAACTAGCGAGGGTGTGTTCCTTCGAGGAAAGATGATAATTCGTTGGAACACTAGGGGAGTTGTAGGACTGTCATTCGAAAATTGTTATTTCTAAGAATTCTAGTTGCCAATTCAGGTGGATAGAAAATTTAGAATCCTTCCCTCTGTTACACGAATATAAATATACCAATCATGTACCAGCAATATACGGAGACCGAATGATCTAGTCCCGAGGGGCGCCACGAAGTAAGAGGAACGTTTCTCGACTGCATTTCTAGTGACATATGGTGACGTCTAGTGGCCTCTAGTGACGTCTGTTTATGCCCAGCGTATACTATTTAGTTACGGTATACTTGTCAGCATTCGTGTGTCGGGAACAGCGGTTGCCTGCTGCGGAGACAAGCTGATGCACCAACGGATAACACTGTTCATAGATCCTGTTTAATCTTGGGCATTGGACGACTTAAAAATTATTATCAAACTTAAATTATTACTTTGCTAAACTGATCAGATCGGTTCATCCTTTATAATTTCTTCTTTGTGCGTCGAATTCTACGAGGAAAAATACATAAAGAGCAAAGTAGAGACTCGGATGAAAGTAACTGTAATATTCCAGTACGCTTTGAAATATTTCTCTAAGGTTAAACGTAATTTGAAGTAAAACGACGACGAGACGGTGACGTTAAGGAAGATATAGGACGGTGGAAGCTTTGGCGTTACGTTCAAATTAGGTTTATAGGTTAAGGAATTTTGTACATCGAACGGATGGGAATTATGGTAAAACGCGGACGTGTAGGAAAAGGTAGCACGAAACTTGGACGTTCGTTGAATGGAAATGGATGTCCGAGGTCTGATCAAAAAGTATCCGACCTTGTTTTCCTTTTCCTGAAAACCGTGCGAAGCCGAGAGCCACTATTCGATACTGCGCTGTATCGAACCTTGGTGTGCATGCGTAATTTTTTTCTAGCCCCTTTGAACGAGTCACGTGTGTGTGAGAATGTGTAGCTCGTCACATTTCGACCTCGTACGCGATCACGAAACGCTGCTGCATCGAATTTTGTCCAAAGTTTGACGATATCTAAGCTTAAACAATCATTAAAATATATTTGCATCGCACAAAATAATTTCTCTCTCGACTGATAACAGTGTGGCGTCGCCTCCCACGCTCGCCACCAGAGGGGTCGCGCTCTCACAAGCGCTCGTATACATTCCTCGAACGACTAATCGAAAGATTAATCCACAAGATTACAATTGAGAAAGACGCGAAATTTAATTCCGTGACAAAGTGTATTTATTCGAGATCGCATTTGTGGTAATATTAGTGAATATTTTCTTTGGTTATTAGGATTACTATCGTTTTCTCAGCCCGTTAATGGTCTAGTTTATATTCGCGACGGGGCAGGTAGCTAGTTACTTTTACCCGTCGATCTTCGAAAAGTTCTAGATAAGAACGCGACACATCCTTCCGGACACATTATAATTTTGATAAGCTCGATCGAAGGATGGAAGACGAGACTGACAAGGCGAACCGTGTCAAGAGTTCACGACTAAGACTGGGTCAGGTGCACCGAAATAGTTCGCTCAAAAATCGTTCGAGGAATCGACCAACTCCAGGACACTCTCGCAACTGGCAGACTGGAAATAAACAACGATAAATGGCGATCGTCTGCTCGCGTAATGTTCCCGCGTTATTTATTATTCACGAGGTCACGGACGTGTTTATCGTTTTTCACGGAAGCCCCCAGGATTGCTATCGATTACCTTCGGATCGATGTACTTTTTGACTCGATGCTAGCTTCAATACGTTTACAACGTACAAGTTGTATGTGGAGAATAATTTACCACTTTCGCTACGATTTATTGTTCATTACTACGTACCTTGAATACAAACTCTTTTTAGTTTTATATACAGGGTAGTTATCGGTGCAGTTGGGGGAAAATAAAAAGATAAGTAAGAAGATTACTGCGATGGCAGAGCCATTATTTTTGTACAAGTGCAATTGTACATGAGCATTCAAAATTGCATTATTAGATTAAATATTTTTATTCTACATAAAAAAGTTTTTTAACAATACTTTACGAACAAATTTAAAATTTATAAAAACAAATAACGTAAAAAGGAAAATATAAGGAGAATTGTGAAGCAATTAACAATACAGAAATTGAGTTAAAAGTTTTTTTACATTCTACGACTTGAATTTTGTTTATCATTGGACTCTGCATATTTTGATTAATAATTTTAAAGAGAAAAGTAATATTTATACGTGCCCTGGACAAACGCAATGTTAGACAGAGGCATAATTGGCTGGAAAACATACGATCCCGGACAAACTTCCTTCGGGATTATTCCGGATAAGAATCAGCGTGGGTTTTTAATCGCTGGAAAGCACGCGAAACGTGGGTTCCGTTTTGCATTTGTACCGACAAAGCGACGACTATTATACCATTTCACGTGGAAATGGCCACGATAATGACGTTGTCCTCCGCGATGGTGAAAGGACGAAACGGTTCTCCGTCTCCTTTATAGTTAAGCGATCGTTTGTTCGTATCTCCTCGCGCGAATTATTCTAAATATAAAACGAAGCAGTTCCATCAAAGGGTCTCGTTTCTTTTATAAGAAGTTTACTACTAAAATTATTATTACTTAACGTCGAAAGATTTTTCTAGAACACGCTGTTACGTTTTGAAGAGAAAAATTGTTCACAAGACATTTCTTAAAATGTTCTCCAAATGTATTCCGGGGATTGGAATTTAACCCGAAACGCGGACGTATATTATGCACTGTTCCGAGTCACAGTCACGTATGGTTTCGTTTCCAGAGGCTAGACCCGGTAATTTATGCAATCTTGTCGCGGGGAAAAAATCCCTCGCGTTCTTGAAGGATCCATTCAGACGCAGGAGAACAGCGACGCCAGCACGTACTTCGCGCAAATATGACAAAATTGCATCTTCTCGACGTCGCGGGCCAGAATCATAGAATTCTAAGGACGTGATCCGGGCTGGGTCAAGGATAGCCAGGATGTGACGTCACGGACCGCCAGGAGATCGATATCCTAGCTACCGAGTGGCGTCACCGCAAAACGCACTGTCTGCTTCTTGTTGACCTTACACGTGCCAAATTTTTTCAAGCGTGCGTTACAACGATTTGCGCTCCATTCTTTGACATGAAAACAGGTGTTTCCGGTCTCTATACGTCGACTCGCGTTCATTTTTTAGACTCTGGTCCCGTAACGATCCTTTTCAAATATTGATTTTCAATCAGGTGAACGTTCTGTGAAACGGTTCTCGACCTTTCCACTCTTGGAGTTTCGAAATTAATACAGAATATAATATGTAGTGGTCCTACGTGTAATTTATTGTAATTAAGAATTAAATTTTTCTTTATTAATTTTGTGTGTATAAAAATAGTTGTAAATTTGGGAAAGGAATCTTGGGAAAGAATTGTTCGATGGTGTCGCAGGGGAATACTATGAAAATCGTTCGCTCCCCATTGACCTCACGCGCGCCGATTGTCCGCTGTTTCGCTTGTCAAGGCTGCCTCCGGAAGAAACCCTTCACGGACAATGATTTCTTTCAGTTTGCCCAGGCACGACATGCACTTACAAGCGATCTATTCTGAGATCGTCAACGAGGAATCCTTTCCTCGATACGTATCGCGGATTCTTTTGCATAAGAGTACCGTTGTACATCCCGAACGATGCTCAATGACCAACCTTATCTACCTATCCTCCATCCTGACACTTTTATTCGTCGAGGAATCCTCTTTCGACGATATAATATGATTATCTTAAAACTGTGGAAACAGAATTCAAAACGATTGTACAAGGTGTTTCATAACGCATGGTAGGTGCTTTAATGTCGGGCAAAAAAGTTCGTATAATCCTGAAAGGGCAGTAAATTTTGCGTTTCGAAAATTTTCAAAAGCTATTACCAAAAAATTCGATAAAATTTATCTGCCTTGTGGAAGTTGAATAGAAGCTGATCTTTGACTTTGGTTCTGTTCGTAGATGTTAAAATCCTGCAGAACCCTCAGCATGACGGTACGCGGGCCAGCCTTGGATCCCCGCTGCAGAGTCGGTCATCCGGTCTGGTCCACTTCCGGTCGTCAACAATCCTGCAGTTGGATGGACCGTCAAGGTCGTCCGGCCTCGCCGCCGCCTGTTTACCCACCTCGTGACTCTAGGTACTGTCCAAGGACGAGGAAGGTCGAGCTCTGCATCGAACCCGGTCAGTCGCTCGGCCTGATGATTAGGGGTGGCCTCGAATACGGCCTTGGAATTTACGTCACCGGGGTCGACAAGGACAGCGTGGCCGATCGGGCTGGACTGTTGGTAAGAATCAATGAACAACGCGAGTTGCGTTAGGTTTTGCTTAATAGGACCCACTTCCGGAATGGGTTCGCCGATCGAGAAGTATTAGTCAAATTTCTTCGACCTTGTCTCGTGGTTACAATTGATAAAGTCACAGACTTAAGGAGGATAACCATTCATTTTCAATTAAATAAACAATTTATAATCCAGTATTATCACACACGAGTCGTTTAATCGATAGAAACTGCTGAAACTTGTTTGGATGCATAGGGTCAAAGTAAATTTCAAAATAAACATAGAAGACAGGATAAATAATAATAGTTGATATAGTCATTGGATGGAGGCTGAAATGCCCTTTAAAATGAGCGTTTGTACGAGTGGATAGCTTTATTAGTTCCGGAGATATAGTGATTTTAGTTTTAAGTCGATGCGGTGGCTAGTTACGGAGATATAAGGGTCCGAAGCCTTTGTTTACGTTTCATTGAGTTCAATGAACTCGCGCGCGAGCGAGAGGTCCAACGCGACGCGTCAGACGGAGACAGAGATAATCAAATTAAAAAAATTACCTTTCACATAAATTACGATATCTCGGAAACGGAAAGTCGGATCGACAAAAACCAAAAGCCATTTTAAAAAGGAAGGTTCACCGCTTCCAACGATGCCTCATTTATAAATAAAACATTCATAATTTCGAAACTGCACGCGTCTAAAGTTTCAGTATTTTTAATACGCGTTAATAGGCTATTGTACACGTGACGGACAGTGAGACAGTCGGATAAAAAAAGTTACCTTTTATATAAATTACGATATCTCGGAAACGGAAAGTCAGATCGCCAAAAACCAAAAGCCATTTTAAACAGGAAGGTTCACCGCTTCTAACGGTGGCTCAATTATGGCAAAAGCGCTAGTAATTTCGGAACTACAGGCATCTAAAGTTTTAGTATTTTTAATACGCGTTAATAGGCTATTATACACAGTTAGACAGCCGGATTAAAACAAAATTACCTTTTATATAAATTACGATATCTCGAAAACGGAAAGTCGCTTCCAACGATGGTTCATCAAAATATTACAGCCAGTGAGTAAATTATTCGGATGATTTTATTCGTAATAATTTATATTAAATGTTTACGACGTTACCAACCACTTCCACCACTACGAAAGACTGTATTTTTATTGGGACGATCGATTTCGACGGCAAATAACTTTAAATAAAGTTAAGACTTTTCAATTACTTCTCGGCTCTGCACACAGGATGGATCTTCATTAAGCTCAATGATATTGAATGTAGTTCTTTCATAGGGACAAAGAAAGAACTGTCTTTGATTAAGGGGAATGTGATAGTATAATTAAGTTGAATGTAGACAGTAGCAAGTAATTTTTTCTTAAGAAAACTGACTATGATCTGATCCAGTACGATAGAAAGTCTTTTCTTCTCCGTGGAATACCATCCGATTAATTATTTTTAAACCAATTATTCGCGAACAACTCTATATTTTTTTACTCTCTAAGTAGGTAATATTCACCGTATTTTATATCGAAATGGAACTAGGTTGAACAAAATTTTGTGACAAAGATTGTGAATACCATCGAAGCTGTTCAATATTCGATAGATAGAATGTTGAATTCATGAATAAAAAATTGGAATGGTATCAATTAGCCGGTTGTATAATCCAATGTCAGGAAGGATTAATTAGTCTTCCGTGATAGAACGGGTGCAAGCACATCGATGGCAATAGTGGATCGAAATGGCACTTCGTTGGCCCGCTACTAACGATCGCGAAGATTTAATGGCGTTTGAAAGGCAAGCACTTAGGGGCGCCTCCAATTTTCGTTCGTGGATCTGTCGTGATTGGACGTACCTCGAGAGTGGTTGACGATCATTTTTTCAATTCTCGAAACGTTTCAATCTTTCGCTATGCTATATAGAGGATGGTACAAACGATGGTATGATCGTTCCACATGAAAACGTGGATCGAAAATGTAGTGTCCTCAAACGAAATTCTCTGCTTCTCTTTAAAACGATAGTATCGTTTAGCAGTCAGTTATTAATATACGTATTTGTCGCGTTATCTGATTAAAGGTAGGCGATCAAATCATCGAGGTGAACGGTCAGAACTTCGAGGAGGCGACCCACGACGAAGCAGTGCAGATCCTGAAGACGAATAAGAGGATGACACTCCTGATTCGAGACGTGGGAAAAGTTCCACATTCCTGCACCACTAGTCAACCAATCGTCATGCCAACGTCTAGGTACCCAGATCACGATCCCATGCTACTGGAGAGCCCTGGAAACCATCGACCACCGAGTCCTTCGTAAGAAACACCTGTTCCTTTAAAATTGCATCGTTTTAATTAGCATTACGACCATTGGACAGACATTAGCTCGAATTAACATTCTACGGTGCACTGACAATTAGAGGCTACGGTTAAGATCACGCGAACTGAACGTATAATGTTAACGACCGGCTAATTTCTACTCTCGCAAACAAGACAAATTAATTATAGATATTAAAAGTTTATTGAACATTTTGAACCAATGTTATTTGCGTGGATGGTGCATTTAAAATGGCTGGTTCGTTCAAATTTGCTTCCTTTATATAAAAATTAGAATACTTGGTGCAATTTTTTAAAGATACTTTTCCTTAACGAGTTATGATAGTTAAATGTTTACTATAAATAATAGTAGTTAAACTTGTGGATACTTTACAATATTGGACACGTTAATGAACATCCGAATATTTGTATTTTTCTCACTATAATTTAAACTATTATTTTTCTAATTTTTTGACTGGAAATTGGAGTTGACGATTGCAAGGACCGAAGTGAACAATTTATTTTCGATTACGCGTTCAGTATCGCCAGCGACTGGAGACATCGAGGCGGCGTCCACACGGTTTCCGCCGCGACGGCCGCCATGGTGGAGGAAAAAGCGAGGGTGGTTCTCGCGAGGAGCGAAAGGGCGGCTCTATCTCAGCTTCTGGCCGATTACAGGACACGACGATTGACGATCGAGGAGCTGGTGGTCAGTTTAGGCGATTTGCTGAACACCCACGAGAAACTGACTCTTCTGACCGAGCTCAGGGAGCTCGTCGATAGCAAAGACAGAGCTGCCTTCGACGATCTCGTTTACAGGCCTCGCGTAGCCATGGCAAGGGTACGATTCATACAGTAACAATATTAATATAAATTTTTATTTATTGCAAACAGCTCTCAGTTGAACCTCCATGGTATATAAATAGTGGGATGCACTCCAAAAATGGAATTATACATTTATTCTTTTATTTTATACAGGGTGTTCGGCCACCCCTAGAAAAAATTTTAATGGGGGATTCTGGAGGCCAAAATAAGACGAAAATCAAGAATACCAATTTGTTGATGGAGGCTTCGTTAAAAAGTTATTAACGTTTTAAGTTCCGCCCGTATTGAATTTTTTTCTCGAAAATGTGCAGGATTTCGAAGGTGTGTTTATTGACCAAAAATAATTGCAATTGATCCCTGCAACCGAAAATAATTTTTCCAAAACGATTTGAAATTTTTGAATTTTGTCGAATTTGTTCACCTTCCCGAATTTTTTTCTCAAAAGTGCGTAGGATTTCGAGGATATGTGTATTCACCAAAAATGATTGTAATTGACCCCCACAACCGAAAATAATTTTTTCAGAATGATTTGAAAGACATGAAATTTCAGGGGAATCATTCATTCATGAACAGACATTATATTTTCGGTATTGAATTTTTGTCTCAAAAATGCGCAGGATTTCGGGGATATGTCTGTTCACCAAAAATTGCTGTAATTGACCCCCGTAACCAGAAATAATTTTTCCAGAACGATTTGAAATTTTTTAATTTAATTGTTAATAACTTTTTAACGAAGCCTCAGTCAAGAAATTGATATTCTTGATTTTCGTCGTATTTTGGCCTCTAGAATGCCCCATCAAAATTTTTCCCAGGGGTGGCCGAACACTCTGTGTACTTGACAAAATCAAAAACGTGTACAAAATAAGAGAGACACAATTTTAATTAATTCTACCTCACCTACCGTTTCTTCCTCATTGATAATTGGATTCGATCTTTTAATAATGACTTCAATTTTAATTTCGCTCTTTAAAGTGCAACAGAAATAAACGCTAAATTCCACCGAACTAATGATTAAAAAATGGAACGAAAATGGAACACATTCACTCGAAATGTATGAGAAATATAAAAGTGTGATTTTAATTAATTTAAGTACGCACTGAGTACATCGAGAATGCATTTCGTAAAACAAAACGATCGTAAGTGACGATTTCGATTGACCATTTTAACGCCGTGTATACAAAATTGAAACTAAACAAAGGGTACAAAAAGTAGAACCTAATAATTTTTATAATTCAAAGCTTATGTGTAAAAGTAAATATTTGATTCAGAAAATAATTTCCTTGATACAAATGTATCGAATGTATGACAAAATTAAAAATTAACAAACAGTACAAGAGACCTTACTAAATTATTTTCATAATTTGAAGTTTGTACGTAGAAGTAAACGTTTGATTCGTAAAATGACTTTTTGGTAGAA
The DNA here is from genome assembly GCF_013123115.1 of Colletes gigas. NCBI lineage: Eukaryota > Metazoa > Arthropoda > Insecta > Hymenoptera > Colletidae > Colletes > Colletes gigas. The sequence goes on from NW_025106656.1 coordinate 1,456,781, forward strand.
ATAGCCAAGTTGGATGAATTTTAATTCGTGTTACAGAGAAAAGGCGACCGCGCCCATTCGGATCTAATAGTGACACCTTCCCTCCACGATCTTCCGGTAAGTGAACCGATAGTCGCGCATTCTACACACACGTCTCGCGAGCGACGTTTCACACGAATCTCACCTGTCACACGGTATTTTCTCTCTATTCATCTGTCCGTCTCTCGGGACATGTTTAGAAACTCTGTCTCTGTCTTTCTCACTCTCTGTTCTCTGCGTTGTCCATTGTAACTGTTAGATACCGTAACTGTTTCTCGTCTCTATTTTTCTGTCGTCGACTTATCGCGAGGAACCTTCAATGAGATCCCCTTGTCCCGCGGAAGCTGTCACGACGGTTCGCGACGGGCAAGGACCATCGAGGAGATTTCTCGCGAGGAAAGGGACAATCTGGTATGCTCGTGTGTCCCCCCTCTCTTTCTCTCTCTCTCTCTCTTTTTCTCTCTCTCTCACTGAATGTATCCAGTTAGAGCGCAAAGATTTCCCGACGATAGCTCGAGGAGACGAACCGAGACGAGTGGTCGATCGGTTCGAGCAGGAAATAAGCGAACGGGAATGAAAAGGGACGATGACGATGAGAACGACGGAGGAGAACGGAAACTCATTGTCGGTTGGAGAGGTGCGAGGAGGTAAACGGATATAACGTCGACGAGGCAGCGGCCGTATTCGTCCGCTGGGACGGAAGACGAAGAAATTCCTGGAGAACGTGCAACGGAATCATCGAATTTCCCCCCCAGACACGTCTCGCGTCTATTAAGGGGAAACGTCGATCCGAGAGACGAACTTTTGTTTTTGCTTAATTGCTCTCGGCTATCGCGGTAACCTGTGAAGCATGACTCGAAGATTCTCCCGCAACCCCCTTATTCTTATTCTTCTTGAATCTTTTCTGTTCTCGTAGAAGCATTATCTCGGTTCTATCCTCTATTGTTTCTTCTTCTTCTTCTAACTACTTACTTCTCTTCACTGTCGTCACTCTGTTTCTCTCTGTCTGTTTGTGCTTATGATTTCGCTTAGTGTTAGCGCGCTTTCTGGCAGCAATCGTTTACGAGCTAACGCTGTACCCGGTGTTCGTTTTTGGAATAGCCTATCCGAGACATCGACGTGTATTGCGTAGTTGCTTGGGACCGGCGACTGTCCGCAAATGCTCGAAGCTGTTATCTCGGAATTATTGCACTCAACGAGCGGGAACAGCGTCGAGTATTCAGGACGCCCGCGTCTCTGGATGCGTTAGGTTAGATGCTTGCGTTTAGGACGCCGTAGAATGCTGCTGATAGAAGCGAACAGTTTGCCTCTGGTTTTCTTTTCACGCTAACTACATCGGGGGAGACGGTACAAAATGCGATCTTTTTCGAAACGAGTTCGCCTGAGCTTTGCTGAATTATTCTTTCGTTCGCGTCTCACGTCGGTCGAGTGCGCGATCGTCAAGCTTTCTCGATTACATTCTGCGTTTAAATGACAGTTCCAGTATCGTTCTGAATAGTTTTTTAACGGAGACAAGGGTATTTCTAATAGCACTTCAAAATTGAATTGGAAACGAATCTTGTCCCAATAATGCAATAACTGTTTTAACATTCTTCGAATAATTTTATCTTGAGCATGTCTGTAGATTCAACACCATCCTTACGGTATCAAAATATCGATATTTTATTATGTATGAATATTCAGACAAAATTCGAAATAATAACACTTAACAGGAACCTTGTTCAATGACATATAATTCAGTCAGTTTTAATTATTTTCACTCGAACAGACAAAATGTCGAAATTGAGAAACTTAGAAATGAAACTCTAGACCAGAATACCCCCTCAATTTACCGACAGAAATACAAATATTTTTTCAGATACAAATACCAAAATGTTTGGTTTTTAAATTCTAAAAATTTTGATCAAATCTATCAAACACACGGATCGAATACAATTTGTCTGACCATTGTTCGCCATTTCCACTTACACTTTCGAGTCAAACTCCGTTACACGTTCGAACTCGATTTGATCGAAAACGAAGTTTCCATTCTGCAATCGACCCTCGACATTGTTCCTGCAAACAAACAAACTCCAACGAGCAACGTAAAAATTTAATAAGCCCGTTGTTCGAAGGATCGAATCGACTCCTTGAGTAAAAAAATAAATTCTTGAATCTTGACGTTCGAATCTACGCCGTGAGATCGCGTACTCGATCGCGGGACGCTGAGAGCAGTTTCGCCGAATCACAAAGGGCTGAGAAAGTTTCGCGAAAGCTTGTCGTAGAGCTTCCATCGAACGGGTGTTCGGTTGTTCCGCGGATCAGCAAGTGAAAAAAGATTCGCGTAGATCCCTGTCGGCCTTATCCAAAGCTCGGGCAAGCTCGGTGACGGCCGGTTTCGTAGCCAACGAGTTTAAACGAGCGCCAACGTTAATCTCGAACGACTCCTCGACAAAGTGTTCCCTGTTTGAAACTAAAGTTTCGACCCCCTCCCCTTTGGGTTTCGTTCGCTTTGTTCTTTGACTTTCCTGTTTTAGTGTCAGCTTCACAGTGACGATCCTTACCTCGGTACCTCGAACTTTATAGTGCGCTTGTCTCGGGATTTTAAGAAACATGAAAGTGATTTCAATGCACGCAGAAACGATCAACCTTCGAAGGACCAAGGTAAACTCAACGATAACAAACGATTAAGAATCTTACAGGTTGACCAAGCTTTGCAAAACCGTGTATTTTTAGATCGATTTCTTTCCGTCAGACTTATACACATTTATCGATATTTGTGCAGAAATTTTTTCAAAGTTAAATAATCGTAATCGCGTGTTCTTCAGATTAGTAAGAAAAAGTCGATAATTAAAGGGATGACACTTTGAGGATTTATTATAGTTTTTCTTCGTCGAAACTTTAGAAGTGTCTGCCTTAATTAGAAAAATTCTTTGAATACACGATGTGTGCGTGAGTTTATGTTTATCATCTTGGTCCAGCAAAGGTTAATTAACACGACGAGGCTCGTTTTCGCCGAAATTGGAGGGCGAATCGATTCGATGACCGTCGATTAATAATGACTTGGTTGCCCGGCGCTTTCATGGTTCACGGTCCTGCGACCTAGACGCGGGCTTCGTGATCTTTGAACGGAAGAGAGACACCGGAAATCGTCGTAAATCAAGCGTCGTCGTTGCACAGTGGCAAACGTCACACGGCGCGACCATGCACGTAACGATCGATGATAGATCGGGCCTTAAATTGGCATATTGACCGGTGCTTCTGTGGCCAATTAATCTGCAACTTCGATGACTGGACGGAGAACAAATTGTCGCTACACGCGTGATCGATGGGGTCATTGTTTCCGATTTAATTACGAGAAAAGGAAGCGCTCAAAGAGTTACAACGATTTACTATTTAAATTTCTTTAAAATAATTTGTAACCTTCCCGATTTCTCGACTGATTTCCATTTATCTTACTCCAGTGATCGAATTTCCAACGATAGTTTTTTTACGAGTTCCATTTACGATTCGTTAGCAACACACACCCGTCAGTTAAGGAGAATGGTCGAATGTATGATCGAAACTTGACATTTCTCTGGCAAATTTTCTTGTTCCTCGTAATTGAAAAAGTTGTTCAAACATTGATAACACGTGGAACGACTTACCGTAATAAAAGAGGGAGTAAAATAAATAGGTCAAGTGGGTTACAGAATTTAATGGATTGGATCGTGTATGTGGCATGTTTGCTTTACAGAGTACCGTTTATGTCATTCGTACCATAAATTTTATAACCGGTAATATCGAACTTCCTTAATTAGTTTTGCTTTTCCTAGTATTTTCTTTCGCGATCTAAGAAACGTTCCAAGAAACCTCTCCCCGGCACTTTCTTCAGCTTCTTTCGTTCCGTAATTAAAAATCGATAACCAATAATTTGAAAGAGCGTTTTCTACCCGAATTAACCCCTTGAGATCCGTGTGTTCGACGCGTTTCTTAAATTCGAACCAGCGTCGTCTCGGTGCTCACAACCGAAACATTTCCAATTACGGTATCTCGTACTGTACAGTCGTCAGCCGGTTTCATCGGATAAAGTACCTTAAAACGCTTAATCCTCTGTCACATTAGATTAAGCCGGCGTGTGGCGCGTAGATTATTGTAACATACACGATACCAGACCTTTTATCCCTCGACACTCAGTCTAGTTTCAATCCTATCGTCCAGATTTATTTTCTTTTGTTACTCGTTTCGATAATTATTGAGTATCCATAATTTTTGGGAGCGTCATGTTATAAAAGAAAAAAATTTCAGTTAGATTTAGGTTAACGTCAAAATACATTTTGGGTACACGTGGACAATTTCGATGATCTTAAAATATTCGTCTTGTAAATTCAATTCGAATTTTCTAGAATTTCAAACATTCGATTAAATTTTATGGAAAGCTTTAATCCCTTTCTCGATCGATATCTCACAACCATTATGAAAAAAGGATTGTGGTTTTGCAGTTTCACGGAATTCGTTTACCTTTGCGACAAACCGTTTGAGATTAAGTCGAAAGAGGAATTTCCTTCCTGGGAAATGAAGTTTGCACGAGTCTCCTGGGCGCGTGTATATATTTTTAGCAATCTTCTCTCGTTCTTAAATTTAATTTACAATTTGATATAGAATTTAAAATTACCGTAAAGCGTAACGTACAACGTCGGAACAAGGAGGAACGTGAGCTAACGTAGTCGCGTTGTCCGAGGAATTGTGTACGAAAATCTCGCGGAGAACGTCGTTGCCAGGAGCGCTTATTTTACATACAGAAAGCCAGCTGGGATTTAGGAAGCTGCTGAAAAGCGCTGCTCGTTAAACTTAAATGACTTCGAGAAGAGCGAGAAAGAAATAACGCTGCGATCCCTATGACTTCGCAACTGTAGTTAAGGATTAATTGTCGACGCGTGCACCATTCGAGAACGGAACAACAATAATTACTGGGTAATTGTAAATTCGGAATAAAAACAGTCCACATTCGCAAGGTGTCTTTTTAAAAAAATTTTACCGATGCTATGTTACTTTCTAAGACTGAAATTTTGGACATTCGTCTGTCGAAAAAAATAGGAATTCCATTCTTTGCAGATGGTTTAAAACCTGTAAATTTTCATGAAAATTCCACTAGTATTTAATTGGATAATATCGAGTAGTCTCAGACACTTTTCTTTAGTTCGAAGAAAAGTCAAGTTTTAATAATAGAATATAATATGTTTAATTTCACTTATTTTTCGTCGCTCTTTAGAAACTCACGTTCCGGTAGAAGCAAGTCAAAAATACTTCTGATATTTCTTAGATAATATTTTAGACTCTGACACGTTTTTGATCGTTGACCGACGCGGTGTGTGTTGAATTTGGAACGTTTTGATGTAACTGAAATCGATCGATCGAATAGAGAAAAAGTAAGAACAGAACAGGAAGCGCTCGTTGGCCGTCGAAACCGGGTGGAAAGTAGGAATGGAATGGCAAACGGCATGACGGGATCTGGTGATTTCTCGCAGAGGGGTGTACCCGGTGGTTGTTGCCGTCCGGGACGACTGGTGGACGTCGAGGGAGATCCCCTAGGAGTGACAGGACCTCTCCTGCCGCGGGATAACCAGGAATATAGATCGCCGAGCGAGGACAGCGGTCTCGGGGCCGACATGCCCAGGACCAGGTCGAGAAGATTTCAATCGAAAGAGAACCCATTGTCGTTTCTCTGCAACACCCTTGAAGCTTCTTTTGCTTTTCTCGAATCTCTCGTAACCGTGAAAATCAAAATTTCACTTCTATTTTTCTCTTTTTTTTCTCTCGCTAACAAAATGAATTGACATTTGATTTCTCTTATGAAAAAAAAGGGTAAAACTTCTTTTATCTTTAAAAAAAATTAATACTTCCATTTGATGAATTTTATTTCGTCGGTTACGAGTTTATAAAATTTCGTTCGAGTTTGGTCGGATTGCAACTTGTCGCGGGAATGGCGATACAACTTGAAGAAAATCCGAGTCGAGCGTTCAGGTTTGTCTCCAAGAGCCGAACAAGTTCGCAGCCGTGCTCGAGGTAACTCAACTTCGTCGAGCGTTTCGGTCGTTAAACGCAAACAATGATTGGTTCGAGTGAGTCGCGAGTACTTACAAGAAATCGAACACATCGATTTCTCGAATGTGAGACAATGGGTTGCACACTTCCGGTGCCACGCTTGGACAGGGAGGTTTTTCGACTAATTTACACCCCCGACGTCGTTTTATCCCTCTGTCTATTAGTAGAATAATATTAATTTACTGGAAATGTTTAATCAGTTTAGATAGTTGTATATAGATTCGTAAATTTAAATATGGATATACTAATATACAGGGTGAGCCACGAACAACTAGTCTCCGTGATTTTTCAGCCCCTTTCAATAGTCTGAGAAATCAGTATTTAACCGACAAGAAATTACAAATTGCATAAATTAGGGAACAAATTGATTTTCGATCAAAAATTAAGGTTACTGTTGTATTTTTAACTTCAGAGTATTGCAGGTGAATTCAACGACCATATAGTTACTCCCCACTCGTGTTCCAAACATTATAATTGTTTCTTCCGAAACCTTTCTCAATTCATTTTTACCAAATTTTGTTTTAATTGCAACTGTACTTGCATTTATAAAGTAGTTTATTTTTATTTGTATGCCCAATTACAAAATCGATAAAGAGGTATAAATAATATAAACAGCAAACCCAAAGTACTGTACTTGATTTTTTTCAAAACTAGTTTGAAGTTTGAAACACCCTCTTTTCAATAGTATCCATTAAAGTCAGATAAAATATTTCCGTGCCACATTTACAGAAATTAAACACATTCCTTGCAGACAAAAATTGTTATTGCCATTCTACTTGATTACAATTGAAATTCCTTGAAACAACCCCCCGTAAAAGTTGCGCTATTTTTCACATATTGAAAAATTCCATTCCCGTCGAGTATCCCAATAACTTACCAACGCATAATCCCGTATTTAATTTACCATCGAAGAAACCACCCTTTGATGCTTCGAAAACACTTAACGCGAGATCGATCCCTGCCAAAACATCCCCCCCGAATCTCTTGTTTCTTTTCCTGACGACTCCCGGAGATTCCTCGACTTCCGGCGCTGGAGTCGAAGTTCGTTCTTAATTGATCGGTGAATTCTAACTGCAACGGGGGTGGGGAGAGGAAAAAAACAGAAGGGACACGCGATTCCGAGAACGCGGGGTTAGCCGTAATGGCGTTTCTGTGTCGGATATACGAGGTACATCGATATTTCATTTCCTAGCAGACCCGATCTGGCTTTAGTATCTATCTCTGCATTCAGCCCCCCTTCGACGCCCTGCGACTGGTAGCAGGTATGTACACGGACGGGGGTGTACGCGGGGGAGGCAAATAGCGACGCGTACGTGTGAACACGACGCGTCCTTGTGTCCACGCGTGGGCGTCGATGGTCGATTCGCGTGGGCGTGTACAGGGTGTATCGGTGGTCAGTTTTATCGGGCGATTAATTTGCGAGACGGTCGTAGGAACGCTTTTTTTTATCCACGGAAGAAGCTTTCGAGGTTTTCCCGGGGCAGACATTAATTGGGTTAGGAACGGGTCTGCTCGGATATTTGGCAAATATTTGAACGACGCGAATAAAACTCGAACAGACCGACCGACCTAGTAATCGAACAGGGGAAAAAGAAAATTCTTCCGTTCCCTCGAAATGATTTAAAACAATCATTGATCTTCCCTAGAATTCTTTGAAATAACCGACATATCTTTCTGCTCGAAAAATTTATTTTAATTAGAATGTACCAAGGCGTCCTAGTTAACCTTTTCGAGTTAACATAAGAAATTAACCCCTTAACGCTCCTATTTTTCGAATTAATGATCAGTTCTCTTTACTGGATTTGTTTCTAAGCTATATTAAAATACGGTTTTTGTTAATTACAACGTTGTATCTAACGTATAATTTGAAGGGAAACAAATATTGTCATACCTTAAACCGTTAGATCAAACAAATATCGTTTTTCAAAGCAGACAGACTCGAGCATGCACGTTAAGGGGTCAATAGAATAATATTCGAAGTCGTGTAATCGTTAATTTTAGTAAGAATTATGAAAACCGTTCTTCGTATTTTAAACTAAGATAATAAATCATAAATTAAGCAGATAAACTGTATCGTTTAAAATGCACGTCGATCGCTTTGTTCCTCGCCGTAGGGAAAATTCTGAGGCTAGAATCGCGAAACGCCTGAATATTAACGTTGCTCGCTGTCCCAAACGTCATCGAACAACTTGTCCATGAACGTGCGAGCACTAATGGACGGGTTCTGGACGTTTCGCGTGTATACGTGTCGTTCCACGGAATTGGGCGTAACGAAATTCCGTCGAACGATATCTTGACGGAACGAGGAAAATATAGAGCGCGGGTGGAAAATGGAATTTGCATATTTCGCTGGGCGATATTGGTTTTCATCGGTATCCGATTATTCGCCACGGGATTAGACCACGATAAATGTTACCCTTTCTATTGATTGTTCGAGAGGATTCGGGCTCTGATATCTAGACGATCATCGTTCGGATTGATTGAATTCCCTTTGTTTCCAATTATTCATTGTTTGGCTCGTTCTCGATTGTAAATTAATCTTCCGCAACTTCGATCGAAATCTCTGTAGCGTACACTAGGGAGCCTAAAACTTTGCAACAACTTGCATTTAAAAAAGAAATTCTATGTAAAAACGATGAGGAATGGTATTTTTAGGTTTCTTCGTGTCTCTTTTAATGATTAGTGTTTCGGCCACGAACAAATATTCGAATGTTTACAAATGTTGCTCGTGGTCGTTGAGTATTGCACAGCCACTCTGTGCTCTTAATCTGTACCTTGACTCCCAGAAGTTGTTACTTCTGATACGCAGAAAAGACTTCTTGCGGAGACTAAGTACTGAAGATGTTACTCTGTCGAAATTAATCTGCCTCTCCGTCCTGATTTTTCCCATAGGGAAACCTCGGTTTCCCCTGCCAAGGAGACAACGACGAACATTGCCTATCGGAGGGAGGATTGGTCAAGTAAATCATCGTCAATCGTCATCGTCGTCACATTGGCAGGGCGGTTCCTAACAATTTGTAACATTCCCGTGCAAGACCATGCAAGAGTGAGCGAGAACATTGCTTTTTTTATAAACATTTGGGGAAAGCCAGAGCTCTCAAAACCCCGGTGGTCTGCAGATGTGCCCCAACGCGGGTTTATGATACGTCAATCGCTATTGAAGCAAGGAAAAGCTCCAAGGATTCCAACTCTCGTGTGGAGTTTGGAGGTTCCTTGATGACCGTATCCTAATTTATCAAGTAAAAATGTCTCGAAGGCCTAATCCTCAAAAATAGCGGGGAAGTCACATCCGTATCATAAACCCGCTCACTGTACCGACCCTGAACAATTAGAAAACGTGTTTTGGTAGCGAAAACTCGCATCGTATCACTCGTTGGGGTGCTCAAGACTCTGCTATTGTACTTTCTGAAGTTTCTAAGCGTTGGAGCATCCTCCTCACATCGAACGTGAGAACTCAAACAAACCTACACGCACTTTTCGTTCGAGTTCAGCATAGTGGTTTAGGAGAACGATTTACGTTACTATTTCCCTTTATTATCTAATCGTTTGAAATGCTACTGTATTCAACTTGCACAACTTAAAAAATCATTTTACTTTCTCTCGATTTATGCCATCAGAGGAAACTGATAAATTATTTATAATTTAGTGGCTCACAAAGTTCTATTCTAATGTGTTCCGCTCACAAAATTATATTGCTTAGCCCTTTGGGTCAGAAAAGAAATTATAATTGTCTATTGCTTTCTCAAATGCATCTCCACGTTCGTTTAGGCGTCGATTTTGCTAAAAAAGCATTAATTGTTTGCATAAGCAATTTACAACATACAAGTTATTAACTTTTACCCAAATCACTGGATCAAACTTTGAATTTTGAACTGTGGTCCAAGTTACAGTAAAATAATTTTGGTTGCTGAGGAACCTACCCCTACTTTTTTTCCTTTATTTGTGCATCGATCACTTCCTCGTTTGAATTCGTGCAACGTCGTGACAGGTTGCACGATTCTCAAAAACGTAGCCCCGCGGTTCGATAACGGACGTCATGCAGCAAAACACATGCCTGTAGGGAACATCGACGGCCCTTGAAAATTTCCACCCACGAAGTTCTAACACTGGGTCGTATCCCGGGTAACAGAATGAAACAAATGAGCCTCGTGAGAGAGAGTTAGCAGTACCACCGTAATCGTTTCGTGGATGAAACGTCCGCTGAAAAGGGTCTCGGTGCGCGTTCCCAGCGAAACCGGAAATTCGATCTTCCTCTAATCTTCCTCGCTTTGTCCCAGAAACGAATCAGTGCCGGCGTAATCCGACAAAGATGTTCTGTAGTACGAGGCCTCGGCGTCGAAACAGTTCTCGATCGACGAATCAACGCGACGAGTTCGATTAAAAATTGTGAAAGAAGAATTTATGTTCGCGTGCATCTCGAACGCTCGTTTCTTCTTTCGTTTTGAAAATATTTAACCCTTTGCACTTCCGTGTGTGACATCAATTTCTATCTCAGAAGCTCCTTCGTCCCGTTCGACATTTTTTCAAATCCAATCCAAAGAGATATCATACACTTGAAAATTACAAAGTAACAGTGTGAATAACAGGAGATATTTTGACAGGTAAATTTCAAATAAAACACTTGAAAGTGTTGGGAGCTGCTGGTAACAAAATAGAAATGTAATTCTGAGTGCAAAGGGTCAAATGATCATTCTTTATTTGCAACGAGAATGTCAGATCATCGATTTTAATGATACTTCACAGGCTTGTTGATTCGCGTATACAAGAAATGTAACTAGTAAAATTTGAAAAAATTTTTTACTTGAATTGATTCTACTAATATATCGATCAGTGCAGGAACTAGTACTATTTTGTCCAGAGTTCGAATTTATTTTTATTTTATCAATCATATTATATTGCAGTAGTTTTTAACCACACGATTGGACAGAAAGGAGATTCTAATAATTGTGATTAATGAAAGAAAAGAAGAAACAAAAATTGTGTCATAGGGATTGAAGCCCAAGACAAAATGTTTTTCACTCGAAGGATCTATAACCAGAATCCAGATCTATTACACTTATCTACGGCCATAACTTCGGCTCCAATTATCGTATATGTGAATCTACGAGTCCGCAAAATATCATTAAGATCGACGAGTATCGGATCTGGTGTTCTCCGTGGAGCAACGAAATAAAAAAAAAATGATAAACGATCGTCTTACTCGTCTCGTTGTTAAAATAAATTGACGACGACTTTGGTATCGTGTGTTTCGAGGATTGCGTGCGATCGAGGGTTCTGAAAATTTCCGACGTAGACATTGCCTGACGTCAGTCGGTTTCCAATCGTGACGTCGTCCTGGCCCGAGTATCCGCGCGATAGATCGATCGATGGCACCCGCGACTCTTAAACTTCGACGAAGGACGGACTGGCGAACGGAAATAGATTCGGCCCGCGCGCGAGTTATGAGCATCTGCAACGGTGCACGTTCGTCCATGACTGACGTACGCGATACTCATTAAATAATCGATTACAAACATATAAATAACCGCGTCAGTCTTCGTTTGTTGCGACTCGGGCTCGTATGTGTTCCATACGGCTCCACAACTTCACCGGGTAAGGTTTCGAAAGTATTCGAGTTCCATTCTATTCGTAAGATGGATTCGAATCGATCTCCTAATTTCGAAAATTTTATTTTATATCTACTCCCTTTATTTATTTGTATACTAGTCGTCCAACTTCTCGAAATCTTCCAAATTTCATGGTTTGTTCCAGTGATAAATGTAGGGCCTGTAGTATGTTTGTAAACGACGTTTCATTAAATTATAAAAAATATAAAATGTTATTACTTGGTAAGAAACCCAAAGTTACATATTCCAGTACGATTAGGGTTAACCCCTTGCCATACAATGAGGAGTCTAACTCGGTTCTTGATGTCAAGTTTCACAATTATGAAGCTACTTGTCATCGAGTCTTATAAATTGAAATCAACACATTTTTACGTTCAGGGGGTACTAGTTAAACAAATCTATTATTTTTCGTGACCATTCCTTGCACGTACAAATTTAAACGAAATTAAATAGTATAAGTTTGAAAAATGATTAAATCGTACTGTGGTCTGTGGTTTATTTGTAAAAGTCTCCTTTTCTACCCCTGAAAAATATTGCACGAATTATTGAATACGAGGCAAAGGAAAACGAAAGGAGTAAACAGATCTAGGAAGAGTTACACGAGGTGTAGGTGGTTAAAAGATGGCGCGTTCGAAACCGTAGGAAGTTTGAATGCTGCGAATTTCCGAAGGGAATTGTTTGTAAACGGTCCAATGGAATAAGTTACGCTAACTTAGTTTGTCGAAAGAATTACTGCACCGCGTAACTCACTATAACTCCGTAACAAGGTCAAGTAGAACATACACGCCTATATAAATTTCTTTCTCTGTTCTTCGGTGCTAAATATATCCCTAAAATTGGTTCCACTTATCGCAGGGCATTGCAAATTATCTGCTGTATTGTTTCGACCGAAACTTCTTTGATTTTAAATGATTTTCAATTTATTTATGTGAACATAAATATTCGAATACTTGTTTCAATAATAATATTCGTAAAATGATATTGAAACAGCGACGATCGATTAATAATATATAATTTCGAATTTGATTTGTTACGTTAAAGTATTTAACGATTAGTAAAATACAGTGAAATGATAACAAGCTTGAAAAGCACGTTATAAAAATCAAACGTTCCCTGTTTCTCCCTCTGCTTGGAACTTTCTATACTCCTAGCTAATTGATTTTTTAGTCGACGGTATTGCATCGAAACCGAATTCACGACGATATCTGATTTGTACGAGCAACACGTTCCTTCCTTCTTCGATAAACCACTCAACGTACTTCGCTTTCTCTTCTGTTGAATAAATCATGGCTAAGGCCTCGGGTAGACGTACGTTTGCCGTGTTTTTTTGTTGCGTTTTTCCCGTACGAATGCATACAACGTTTAACAATTGATCTGACTAAACGAGTACACGCGCCGGCGGCGTTTCCCGATAAAAGAACAGCGCGCGAAACGCGGCGTGATAAACGCTCGTCCGAAGCCTGGATCTATCAAACCATAAAACGATCCAGCACGGTTACTTTAACAACCAACAATTTATACGAATCGACGTCTGATCTTTTTTCAATTCTTATTAAAATCTAATAATTGTCTTTAACCCAAAGCAATGTTTCGGATCGAAGTAAACAGAGAACAAAAAATTCTTCCCCATAGATTTAGCTAATAAAAAATTGCAACGAAACTTGGGAATCTCACGTTCGAGAAATCAGTGTATTTCCTTTCTTGGTAGTTTTTAAATACCGTATATACAGAGTGAGTCATTTAACCTTAATTTTTCTTGTAAACTATATGTTGTATAAAAAAATGTTTCGAACGAAAGTTGTTTGCTATAAAGAGAAGCATATCCAACAGTAATTAATTTTTTACTGTTTTCTTTTTTTAACAAAATATAATATCCAACATTTAATCATTCGAAATTCTATCGAATACAGAATAAGAAATTATTATGATGCAAGGGATCAGAAATTTGTTTCTTAGTTGATTTTTAATGCAAGAAATGTTCAAAATGTTGTACATTACAATCGATGCAGTCATATAGGCGATTAAGCAATACAAGTGATACGTGTGTAAGTGTTTTCCACGTAACTTAATAATTTTTCTATATTCAATAGACTTTCGAATGGCGTGATTAAATATTACACATTATAGTTAAAAATCTCAAGGTGTCCCAAAAAATTAATTGCTGTCGTGTATGCTGCTCTTTATACCACACAACTTTCGTTCGAAACATGTTTTTATACAACGTGTAGTTTATAAGAAAAATTGAGACGAAAGAGTTAAAAATAAAAAATTTTAATAAGAGATTCTGGAGGCCAAAATAAGGCGAAAATGAAGAATACAAATTTTTTGATCGAGGCTTCTTTAAAAAGTTATTAACGTTTAAAGTTCCTCACCCGCCATAAGAAACTCTACAAGCGGAACTTTAAACGTGAATAACTTTTTAACAAAGCCTCGAACACCAAATTGGTATTCTTGATTTTCGTCTTATTTTGGCCTATAGAATACTCCATTAAAATTTTTTCTAAGAGTGACCCAAACACCCTGTGTGTATTCGATTAACGATAAATTTTCGAACGGGCATTGGCGACAAACCGAACCAGCACGAAGCTTAAAGGGACGATTTTGGCGTACTAAAAGAAAGTCGAGGGGAAAAGCTTAGATCCAGCACGGTTTCCCGCGAGCACTTAGGGAAACCGTTGAACCGGAAACGTGCACGGCAATCAGTAGATCTAGAGGATATTGGGGAGACAGGGCGGTCTCGACAGGGCGGGTTGGTCTCAAATCGCAATTTTGGCAATTACAGAGCGGGCTGCAGGAGGGCACAGCATCAGGTGACGACCTCCGACCTCGCCCTCTCCAACGACGACGAGTGTGACAACCAGGTACAGAAAATCGTTCGAGACACCTTTTTCGCGCCGCCCCGTGGTGCCTCGAAGCCCGACGCTGTTAGGCGAACCATTGTGTCCCTAACCAGAGAGAAAAGATCCCGCTACGACGGTGACACGTGAACGCGGTAAAAGGGATCTTTATCGATTTCTTTTGCAGGACTACGAGGACGAGCTGGAGAACGGACGTGGGCGGAGGCACAGCTCGCCGGGCGGTTCGCGCGGCAACCCCAGAGATTACGGTCATCATCATCTTCATCCGGACAATCTGGTGAGTCGATGGTTTATCGTTCTTTGCCTCTCGGGACACAGTCAGACGATGCTTCCCTATTTGTTTCGAACAAACCTCCCCCTGGAAGAAATTAACCAGTTACTTCGGATTCTGTTCGCGACGGAATATTGCTATCCTCGACGTCGTTGGTAGAATTAAATCTAAAAAGAAACTACAGAATGCACTTAATATGTACGAATATAAAGAGTACTCGAAGCGAGATGAGAATTAGGGTCAGTTGCTCTAATATGGAATACCTTTTTTATATGGAAAACTTATATAATATGAATTTATAGTGAATTTTATGCTGTTTTGACTGGTAACGGACAAATTTAATATATAATGGTTTAGGAAATATTGTTTATACCACTAAATTTCAATTAAATCCATTGACTATAGTAGTAGTTAAGTGGAATTTCATTTAAGCAACAGCTTATCGAACATTCTTAGAATTTCTATATATTCTTCACAAAAATACGCCTAGTTTGCATTTTGAAACATTAAAATCCTCCAATCCGTTTAGAAGTTACGATGTTTTAAACATTAGTATGAAATTTCAGGGGAATCATTCATGTCTCTGGTCAGACATTGTATTTTAAGGAATTTATTTCTCGAAAGTGCGCAGGAATTCGAGGGTATATCTATTCACCAAAAATGATTGTAATTGACCCCCACAACCGAAAATAATTTTTCCAGAACGATTTGAAATTTGTTAATTTTGTCGAAAAATTTCACATCTTCTCAAATTTTTTTCTAGAAAATGGCTAGGATTTCGTGGGTGTGTCTATTCACCAAAAATGATTGTACTTGACCCCAGAAATCAAAAATAATTTTTTCAGAATGATTTGAAATTTTCTAATTTGCCGAAAAATTTCAGACCCTCTCGAATTTTTTTCTCGAAAGTGGGTAGGATTTTTGGGATATGTCTATTCACCAAAAATGATTGTAATTAACCCCTGTAACCAAAAATAATTTTTTTAGAACAACTTGAAATTTTCTAATTTTGCCGAAAAATTTCAGACCTTCTCGAATTTTTTTCACGAAACTGGGTAGGATTGTGGGGGTATGTCCATTCACCAAAAATGACTATAATAGACCCCCGTAATTGAAAATAATTTTTTCAGAGCGATTTGAAATTCTTTTTCGTCGCAAAATTTTTCGATTGTTATGGAACTTTTTAAACGTTAATAACTTATTAACGAAGCCTCAATCAACAAATTGGTATTCCTGATTTTCGTCTTATTTTTGCTTCTAGAATCTCACCCTGTATATATTTATGTTTATATTTGAATAGAAATAATCCAGCTAACAAAAAACTGATGCACTTACCTTATTATTTTAGATTGCGATATTTTGTTCAATATTCTTTTACAAACACGTGTTACTTTAACAATCGTAATCGATTGCATTCACCGCCAATAGCAATATTGCGATAATTGCTTTAATATTGCTGTCTTCCAAATTACGAACGTATTCCATATTAGAGCAACTGACCCTATTATACTTAAGGGTTGAGGTAACCCTCTCCAACAACTATGCAACATTTCTGTTACTGTTAGTACCATGAATATGTTTTAACTCGTCAAAAAATTAATTGAAGAAATGTTTCTTATCGGAGCAAATCCATTTTTCGCAAAAGATGATCGAATCCTGAATGGAATCGAGCTAAATAGATTTCTAATAGAGTTTCGAAACCTCACGAACATAGGCTATTAATTGGAATTCTATTCTGGAAAGATATTGGTATCTTGAGTGTTATTGATCCAAAGCAATTCAGCAAATAAATTCGTATTAGAATTTCAACAATCCGATACAATTAATTTGAAGCAATCATTCGATATTTCGTACCCGTGGCAAATAGACTTTCGAATCGACAAAACGAATTGTAGCGGAAATAAATCGAAAACCACCTTTTTTCTAACCGTTTTAGACGTGATTCGTTGATCGACAGTTTACGAACGTTCCCAGCGCGCGGAGTTAATTTCCACATTATCTGCACTTTGAACACAGAATTTTAAACACCGCGGGAAATTAAATTCTCCTGCGCTTCGAATTCCGCAGAAGTTTTTCGAAATTCGTACCGCGCGGAATTAAATTCCACCGCGCTTTTAATCGCGTGGAATTCAATTTTTTTTAATTTTAATCCACGCTAGATTCAATTTTCTAAAGTTAAAACGCGTCGCAACTGAATTTTCTGTACTTTAAATCTCCGCGGAATTAAATCTACCGCGCTTCGAGCCGCGTGTAAATAAATTCTCGCGAACTGTAAACTCCGTAGAATATTCGGGATTTACGTTTGATTCCTGTAAACGGTGTTACGCGAAACAAAACCGCTAATTAATTAGTCTCGATTGCGTAATCTGGTGTATAAAAACGCCGTGTAAAATGTGTTACACGACTTTCTAACAATATAACGCGCAATTGAGAAAAAACTTCCTCGTTTAAAATGATTTTCTATTATATTCACGATATTCTATTTCTAACTTGCGTGCATCGCGATCGCATAAACGTAACTGATACAGACCGTTTTCGAGTTTAAATTACTGTTGGGCAGACATTGATTTACGATGAGTGTATCGTGAAAGGATATACAGACCGACAAAACTCAAATTAAAGCGGATGTTTATGGGCGGCGGAGTAGTCAAATTATCTCAATTACTAGCAGTTGTAAGTGGAAACTGTATTTTACCTGAGTCGATGCAGGCAATTGAGAAATATTATAACTGAAAACTAATGAGAGTCAAGAAAAATAAAATAGATAAAATAAGTATTGTGAGAAATAAATCGAGGTAAAGTGGTAAAAGGTGTTTCACATAGAAGCAGTAATTAATTATTTATCGTTATACCAAGTCACTATCATGATTCGAAACAATACGAAATGACAAAATAAACCGAATCGACGGTGCACGATAAATCTTGTATTATTTTATGCGAAAGTTCCTTTGCGATATTATCTTTTAATTAACTTGGAGACTCGCTCTAGTTTGCCATTTTCGTATCCCACTATCTTCTCTATCATTCCTGCTATCGCTGCCAGCTCACGCAGCTTTGATGCCTTTAATTCGCATTATCGATTCCTTCGTTACGATAGATTTCTGTCCTGATGAAGATAATAGGATTGATAAAAGGCAATGAACCGTGGCATTTAAATGAACAATATACCGTTAACTCGATCGTTGCCCCGCAAGAATCGACCAATTAAGGAACTGTTACGTGTAACGAGCCACCCTAATTAGTCACCGGGTCGCGATTGCTTTGGAATACAAGACGCGCGCTTTGATTAGAAGCACTAACTTTCACGCGCGTTCGATACCCTTGCAAAGCCTCCAAACTGACGGGAAAGATCCCAGTAACCCTGGAACGAACTTAATATAATGATTACTATACAGATGTTTAACTATTACGGGCATGACTCACCGATGGAAATTAAATTTGCAAAAGTTTCCAAAAAAAGAATTATAATTTATACGACTGCAATTGTCATATGAAAATGACTATGAATACTTCTAATTATTGGTTATTTCTTAGCAGTTCGATCGCGTAAGAGCAAATCAAATCGACTATACAAACACGCACCATAAATTTTCCGACCACGTTGAATACGTCGATAATAAGTGTAATTAAGCAATAAATTATGTATAATGCATTTACAATGCAATTTCCATCCATGTATTATGTATATTTTTACGTAATGAATTATTCAAATATTCTGATGAGGGCTATAGATTGTTCGGTCCAGTCGTTAGTTATTAAAATTTATATAATGCTTTTTTCATCGTTTATCTTAATACCGAAGAATCGCCGCGACATTAAAAATACTCGATCGTAATAAATACGACAAAAAGAGTATAACGTCTTCTAATATTAGAAACCTGGTTTATTTACACGCGTAAAGAAGAAGAATTGAAAATTGGAAATGTTTTATAATCGAGAAGAAAAATTCTCGAACAGTCGCCTTATTAGTTCGGATAAATAAGGTTTCCACCCGGCAAGAAAACATCGAGTCTCGAAATAGCGCGGTATTTGCAGACCGGGCAATTACATCTGCAATTAGCGGATTTATTTCTTCTTGGTACGTTGGGTACGAACGTAAACGAAATCGCGTTTCTTCGTCGATACCGCGATAAATTCCTCAACTGTGACGTTACGTTCGCGTCTCGCGTGTTTATCCCAATGTCCCGCGATTAACGAGATCTCGCGAGAACTCGTTCCCCGGCACGGACGATGATCCAGAGCGATCGGTTGGATCTTCTCACGGGTCCGATCCGGAACGGGCTCGATTTACGGACACTGATCACGCCAGGTTCGGTCCAGGTTCTCTCTCGCCGTGCCGCGTATATCACTCCGTACGAGCTCTCTCTCGCGTATCGCCACTAAGAGATCCAAGGACCGGCCGAAGAAGGTGTTCCCCAGGCCTGAATTAATTATCGACGCGCGATCGATCATGGTGTACGGATAGCGGTCAGGACCGCGAAACGTCTCTATTCCTTGGCCGGTTAACGTCCACGGATTTTTGCTGGCCTTGACGGGGGGAGGAGGATCGTCGACCGAGCGCGAAGAGTTCTTGATATCCTTGAAGAAGAGCGCGAGATTGAGGAAAGGCCACCCTGCGTCTTCCTTTTTCACCGCTCGGAAGACTCGAAGTCGAAACGACGTCAGAAGCGCCAGTAAATACAGCACTGAGTTTCGAATTTAGAGACTCGATGTTTCAGGCACGAATTTCGTAAAAGTAAAATTGGTGATGATTGTGAGAATGGAATTTTAAAGACATTTTTAATATCCTTGAAGAAGAGCCCGAGATTGAGTAAAGGACATCCTGCATCTTCCTTTTTCACCGCGCCGGAAGACGCTATGTCGACTCGAAATCAAAACGACGTTAGAAGCGCTAGAAAATACAGCAGTTTCGAGAGTTTCGAATTTAGAGACTCGATGTTTCAGGCACAAATTTCGTAAAAGTAAAATTGATGATGATTGTGAGAATAAAATTTTAAAGACACACCACATTAATGGTTCCAGTTAACTTTTTGGTAAAGGACTTAATAATGTTTATAATATAGGGAGGACAGGAGTTTGGTACACATTTGGTACCACGCTTATTATCGTTGTCTATAGATATACGGAGTGTCTGGCCACCCCTGGGAAAAATTTTAATGGGCCAAAATGAGACGAAAATGAAGAATATCAATATCTTTATTGAGTCTTCGTTAAAAAGTTATTGAAAAATGAATTTAAAAAACGTCAAATCGTTCTAAAAAAATTATTTTTGGTTGCTGGGGTCCATTATAATCACTTTTGGTGAACAAACATACCTCCAAAATCCTACGCACATTCGAGAAAAAAATTCTTTACCGAAAATACAATGTCTGACCATAAATGAAATTTCATGCCTATTCCCCTTAAACTTCATGCGTATGTTTAAAAAGTCGTAACTAGGCAAATAACGCGTATTTTAATAAAGAATATATAGAAATTCTAACAATGTTGGAAAAGTTGTTCCTTATCGCCGTAAAGTGAGAAAACCCTCCTAAAAATGGTCCAATTTTCAAACGTCCAGAACTTCCACAATAGTGAATACATTTCACTGAAATTTTTTTCCGAAGTAGAGCCCATGGGTACCTACAAAAAAATATTAGACAACTTTTCGATAGAGCGTCAAACAAAATTATTAAAAATAAAAAACCAATTTAAAAAAAGAATCGATAGGGGGTAGGTGTCTGCAAAAAATAAAATTTCTAATTATTCTGGAAAAATTATTTTCGGTTGTGGGGGTCGATTACAATCATTTTTGTTCAGTAGACATACCCCCGAAATCCTACCCATTTTCTAGAAAAAAATTCGAATTCTGCAATTTTTCGGCGAAAAAAAAATTTCAAATCGTTCTGGAAAAATTATTTTCGGTTGCAGGGGTCAATTACGATCATTTTTGGTGAGTAGACATACCACCGAAATCCTACCCACTTTCGAGAAAAAAAATTCAGAACAGGCGAAACATTAAATGTTAATAACTTTTTAACAAAACCTCCATCAACAAATTGGTATTCTTGATTTTCGTCTTCTTTTGACCTCTAGAATCTCCCATTAAAATCTTTCCCAGGGGTGGTTGTGGGTCAACGGTGTCCAAATAACATATTAGGATATCACCTTAAAACAGTATTTCAAACATATGGAATTTGTAAAAAATAGTAAACTCGTTTAACAACTCATTATATCGCCGCTACAAAACTTCTATGATTTTTTGTATTAAAACATAATTGAACGCTCTTTCTTAAAACGTTGTCATTTTCAGAACCTACCGATACAGTAATTAATAGAGAAAATTTTATTGTGCTCCTGTCAGGATGGATTTGAAATGTAAGAATAGCAAATCCAACCGTAGGAAATGGAATAAAAATAGCGCGCTACGGTTTGACATTTAAAAATGTGAATTAAAATGGAAAAACATAATTAAAATGTCCTATTCAATGGACGATATAGCGTGAAAGAAAATACCGTGACCTGGAAGTCACGTTTACCTCGATTCTCTCTTCAGCGATACATATCCAGTGTCCAAATAACGCTGTCACCGGAGCCTTAGGCATTATTATCCAACACTCAGCTGACTTTAAACACCCCCAGGCCTTCGAAACTCTGTGTGCCTCATTAGTTCTTCCGCATTTTGAATATGCATCCCAGATTTTGAACCCCGTTTCGCAACTACGCCATACTAAGCTGCCTGTGAGTGTCTCGTGTCTCGGGGTAAGATTGCTATGGATATAACGTGTCACGGCTGTGACAACATCCTGAAATCCCTGTGAAATGCTCACTATTAAAGGGGCTCTTCACTTTGTTAGCCGGAAAAACTAGGTCGTCCCTAATAATTTTATTTCGTTCGTCCTTGCTACATGGAAACTTATAATTAAAAATCTCGACGATCCTTAAAACTCTACAACATAGAGTGTTTCAAAAACATCACAATTTCTATCGTCGTGTCTTCCTTTCAAGTGAAAAATACATTATTATTATTATTAACGCTGGAGTTACGGACATTGATTGGAATTTTATTTAAAATCCATCGTATGGACGATTAATATTTTTATTTTAATTAGAGCATATATTCGTATCGTTGCGATATTTAAATTCAACATAAATTGTTAACAAATGATGTTTACGAGTTCTATAGCTCTACAGATGGAACCTAATCGACGAGTTCCGTAAATCTAACTTTGAGAAATGGTCGAATGAGTTTCATATACGAGAAAAATAGATATTTCATTTATATAATTTACACGAGATTTACGAATTAAGAATAGACATAACACAAACGATAATTTCTGTGCATCATTGTGTACAATGTATTGACGTAATTCCGTAGAGAGTAGTATTACGCAAAATGCTTGTACAGTATAATTTTCACCCCTTTTTTATCGTCAGCGCAGTTCTGAACTGTCTAGAAACACGATCCCCTCAAGAGCAATGTACATTCAGGTTGCAACGGAAAAGTACAAGCAAACTTCAATTTTTCCTCTCGTTACGCGATCTCTTGAAAGCTCTCAACAACCAATAATCAAACAAACGACTATGATCATAGTCTGAACAAGCAGCACTTTTATCGCCGATCCGTTCCGAATAACCAGCACTCTGCTGCATCTCACAAAATCGCACAATTCCAGCAAGAAAAAATCTCCAAAGACGTGTCCAAAATACATAATTAGGAAATTCCATTATGACTAACGATTAAAGTTGAGATTCAAGTCCTTGTTTGCAAAGTGATTGTCAATAGTCGATTCTATTTTATCTAATTCGACACAAAGATTACATCGAGAACATTGAATTTTGCTTGTCTATTTGAATTTGAACAAAGTATATACTCTATTTCATCTTTAGTAGTATTTGATTAAATTTCTATTGCTTCGTTATTAGGTACTTTTGTACAGGTACTTCCTCCGTTTTCTTTTTGCCATAATTAATCCTCTTACCTGTTGATCGATTACTCATGGAAGTTCAGGAAGCTGGAAGAAAAACGGTTCGAAAGTTTTATTGAAATTTCACTCGAAGAAGTTGAAGAACAGTTACAAACGAGGACCTGTTACGCGTGTTTCATATTTTGTCAGATCCTATCGTAGATAGTTTATGTTCTTTTTCGCGCGTTATGAAAAATAGCTTTTTCTCGGAGGTCATGTTCCTTTCAAAGAACTTACGGTATCTTTTAATCAGACCGAAGATTTATGGCCCGCGAAGAAGAAAATATTATTTACTCTTAATAGATCGTAAAGATTCGCGTATGATACGTGTAATTTATCTTAATCGTATGTTCTTTCGAGACTTCGAAAAATGCATTATGTTTAAGGAATTGTTTAAAATCATACACGCGTTAGATTTCGTCGAGCAAATAAAGATTGTACAGAAGAATAGGTGCCTGAAAATGTGAAACTTTTATTGAAATGGAATATTTTTTCTACCATATACGTAAACACAGCAAAAACGTGTCGAATATGTGTTAATAGTGTGGAGATTAATAAAAATAACGGTTTGGACAGCTGCGAGGAATAGGGGGAAAAAACATATTGAAACTTTTCTGGAACAAAAAGAACGAAAGTTGTACCATCGTTGTATATCGTACGTATGATTAAAAATTTTAATTTTCAATATAATAAAAACATAATTATACAAAAATAAAATATACTACCTATCGAACGTACCAAAGTAAATGTAACATTTCGAATTTCTCATACTAATACAGTCGAACAAACAAAATAAATATTTCTAAAAATGTATCACACTCCAGTTGAAGGAAAGGATACATTTTGCACCTGTTCAATCCGTGGTTTTCTTTTCTATTGTTTACAATAAATGTCATTGATAAAGTCAAACTCAAGAAATGAAATGAAAAAAGAAAACTTTAATTGGACAGTTTTCAGTGACGCAAATGCACATCTCAGAACACTATCTTGCACCAAATATTTTTGTAAAAATATGATACAATATGATTTTATTCAATTTGGACAATTCATTTCTTCAAATCACGTTATGGATCTGGGAACGCAATTGTACGAATATCAAAACAATACGTAAGCTCACACGAGTTTTCTCATTCTGTTTAACAACTAAATTTACAATAAACACGATAATAAGTAAACGTTACATCCTTGACATTGAAACTTCGTCATGGATAGAAATTACTCGCAGTCTCCATTTAAAATTCCTTTCAAATCGTGCCAGCCGTTATACAAGCAGCGCAAGTCACTAATTTTTAACATTTTTCCGTCGTTCCACATCCATGTAACAACATAACAAATCCTTTTACTTACACTACCGATCATCGAGAATCGTCACGCTTTCTCGACGTGATTTCTTAGCGCATAATATTGAGAGGATATCGAGGATGTTAATTAAGAAATTGATCGACGTTCCAGCTTCTCTCTTCTCTCAAAGTTCGTCGTTCGACGTTGCATTCGACACGGTCCAATATGCCCGCCGACAAACTTCATTGTCCGTTTCCTAAAACGAGTTCCGGCTTTGTCGCGAGCCGGGGGAGGAGGGAAGAAGGTAGACTAACGAAGGGACGAAACGATTTGCCTTGTGAATCACAACAAAAGGAAGGGCGTGAGGGGCGGGGGAGGGAGGAGGGACACTCGACGACGATGTCGTGTCCTAGGACGAAGGATCCTCGAGGGTTGGTTGCTCGGTTCGATGAATTACGGTGCCCCTTGTCGACGTTTGGCCGGTCAGAGCTTGTCCTGGAGCGCCTGTCGTAGCTCCTCCGTGGCCTTCGCCACGTCCTGGTTCTTCCTCAGGTGAATTTCCGGTCGCGCGTGCTGCACCGTGGAATTGGACCGCCTGATGGAGTTCCCGCTGCCGAATTTCGGCCGTGGGATTCTCACGCGCTGCACGTCGCATAGCCAGGACTCCATGATGGCTCTCCTTTTTCGGGCCGCGCTGAAACAAACCGGACGAGCGATTCTTCTTAATCAGGCTCCGTTAGGACGTGACCGTGAACCCGCTGCAGCTTGTTGACTTTGCTTTACGACGGCGCGGTGCCTCTTAAACCAGGCTTCTGGCTCGTTTCAACGCGAAATCGACTCTTTTGTCAACCGTGCCAGCGCGAAGCGATCCCGTGGTTCAACGATTTTTAAATACGGACACTTTAACCCTTTGCATTCGATGGACCCTTGTTGCAATGTTTTCTTTTAGTTTCTGCTTAAATGTGCGTGTATCTATCACATGAAATAGATAAAAAAAAAGATAAAAGATTTTTCCTCTTTTGTCCTGGCTAATTGGTTTTTCAATGAAAAATACAAAATTACGTTTTAACGGGAAATATTGGAACCATATTTCATACATGCATAAAGGCTGATAATTAAAAGTATTACTGAAGCCTTGTATTTTATGTCGTATAGCGTCATTTTTGCCTTTAGTATTCCTATGTGTTTCTTCCAAAGTAGAAGTTTTATTTATTTTTTAAATACCTTGAAAAATCAAAATTTATATATGTATATATGTTTTATAGATTTTCACTGTTCAAGAGGGGGTAAGATACAGATTAAATTTGTGTATTTTTCTAACTTTTTCTACTAAATCGACAGGATAAATTGTAATATGTTCCCATAAAAATGTTTTCATTTTGATCGCATATGTACGAAAATTCCGAGTTGATTGGTAGCCTTCTCAAACATATGAGTGCAAAGGGTTAATATTCCGCTACGATACTTTCGAGTTCGATGCTTTATATTTTTCTAAATTATTAAAATATTCGTTCTCCTGCTTTTTAACGTTGGACAGGCCAATATCTTTCGACTGCAGTCTTAACATTCTAGCTGTTACGTTATTTATGTATGGGTGACGGGACTTTTCACTTTGGAACTAGAACAATTGATTCTCAAGTTGAAATATTAAAGGAAGTATATTTCAATGGAATAAGTACCAAGCCAAAGTTTAAATTATGTAATTTACATGTGGGTAACGCGACTTTTCACTGTTGAACTAAAATAATTAATTCCCAAATTGAAACGTTAAAGTTAATTTCGATAGAATAAGTACCAAGACAATGTTTAAATTATGTAATTTACATTTGACAGATAATGGTGTTAATACACTCATAATAATATTTTTCTTTTAACCCACTACACTATTTATTTATTTTTGCTTGCAAGTTTAATCGATATTAATACATGTTTTCGAAATACTTCTTGCTACGAGCGACCAACTGTTTCGTAATTACAGAGACATCAAGATCCTCCTATTCCTGGCTTCTTAATTTATATAACAGTCCACGTGAACTTCTGCGACTGATTACGAATTCTTTTTTTTTATTCCCATTGCTCTTCTTCCCCCGAAGTTGTCTCGGTGTTGCGAATAAATTAGTAAATTGCTTCTGAGAGCAGCCAGTACTTTCTGTACTCGCTGTTTATGTTCTGTCTGTTGATTTCTCGTTGGCAGACCTGCCAACCTTCTCGCATTCGACAAACATAGAGTTTAATTCTGCGCGCAAGCTGCCTCGAAGAATTGAATTTCCGCTTTATTTGGACTGGCGGACTCGAACTTTCACCGCAGCCTAACATTTTTGTGCCAACGATAAAAAATCAAATCGATGTTGGAATCGTGTTATCGGTAAAAATTTATAATCCCACAATAGCTATTTTTCAACCCTGTTACTTCATTAATTTTCACTCGATTCTCCTAATTTTCTATCCAGAGATTTTCATCGAATGTTAAATAATTAGGTTCATTATTATCTGTTATAACTCCATTATTATCGTTCCCATTATCACATCGTTGCTTACAATTCAGCGTGGTGAAAGTCTTAAAATACTTTCACCGAACAATTTATACTTATTGAGTTGTACCAGGCTTATCTCTAACGAGCGAAATGTATTAGCGAGACCTCGATAAAGGCAGAGCAAAACGTTTCACGCGTTTTAATATCGTGCTCGAAAGAACGATTAGTACGTATCATAAAACTTGGTCGGATGCAATTATCGCATTTAATCTCGATGCTCAACAAAGAATTCGAAAATTGAATAACCGTACACGCAACTTTCTATAAATTACTTTTCCAAGCATTCTTGTTCCTCGTCACGAAAGCTACCACTTTTCGAGAGCAAGTAAACGTTCTGTCGAATTCGTCTTTTTAAATGCTCGCTCTCGGAACGCGTGCCCGTGGCCTGATTCGTTCGATTGATCGATCCGATCCGAGCTCGAATTTTCTCGAGATCGCGTAAATACGATCTACGCGCCGTTTCCTCGTATAATACGATAAAGAACAAACGGGAACGTCGTGGTCATTGCCAGACGAGGGCAATGGGTCACGCAAGATACGTGACAAAAAAAAAGAAGAATGTCACTGGGCCATGTCGGCTGGACGTTCCAGCAGCCTGATCTGAATCTTAATCGACTTGGAAAATCGAACGAATGCAGATCCGTAGCGTGTCCACGCGCCACCCTTGCGCAAATTTGAAAAAAACAAAGTAACAGAATAATTTTTTAAATTTAAATCTATCGTAACAGGATTTTCAATCTTCAAATTATATATAAATGCATTATTCGTTCATGAAATTATGAAATTTGTTTGTATTTGCTTGTGAAATTGTTTCACAAAATTATTCGAGCTAATTTAGTAATCGATTTAACATATTGACTTGGTTATTTTTAAGACTCTGATTACATATTTACTTGTTAAATTATTTCGTAAAATTATTCAAACTAATTTAGTTATCGAATTTAACGTATCAATTTGTTTGTAAGATTCCAATTATAAAATCAAATTCTATTCGAAATATTTAAACAAAATTTAAATCTATCGTAACAGGATTTTCAATCTTCAAATAATCCATATAATTTTCTCCTCACGTACTAGACAGATCTGTTAAATGCATTATTCATTCATGATATTATGAAATTTGTTTGTATTTGCTTGTGAAATTGTTTCACAAAATTAATCGAGCTAATTTAGTAATCGAATTTAACATATTGACTTGGTTATTTTTAAGACTCTGATTACATATTTGCTTGTGAAATTATTTCGTAAAATTATTCAAACTAATTTAGTTATCGAATTTAACGTATCGACTTGGTTGTTTGCAAGATTCTAATTATAAAATCAAATTCTATTCCATGGTACCATATTCTGGTCACTTTTGTTCCGCGAACAATCTGCACACCTGCAGAAGAAGCCATCTGTTAGTCGTAAACGTTACTGGGTCGCGTTTGGGAATTAACGAACGCGAGTTTTCCCTATCTTCCAATCCTTTCGAGTTAAAGTGTAATCTAAAGGATGTTACGGAAGAGCTGCTGGTTGTCATTAGAAAGTTACGAACTGCGTAGCGCAGTTTGCAACGTCATCGGTTCTTTATCCATCCAGTCGCGATGGACTCATCGAATCTTCCTCGATACATCTGCACATTTGCATGTTAAAAGATATTGCAAGGCAAACTGACCGATTGCATAATCTTGTTTCCCTTTCACAATAATTGTAATGTTTACTCGTTTCTGAATATCGTTAATCTTACGACGACGAATAATTTACTGCAAGTCATCGAATTTTACTGTTAACTTTTTTTATTTTAAATTCTTGCATACTTCGCGTGTGGTTTGTTGATGGAGGATGGTTTATAATCGAGGCCAAATCGTTTAGGATAAATATATCTTCCAAGGATTGTTTTTCTCAGTATTTACCACGAGACTTAAAATTAAAGGTTTCTTTGAGATTCAACGGTGTTTGGATTAAGATTTAGATAACATCGTCGATTGATCGAGTATTTCGTTCTAGAAGAAGTTCAGAGGTTCGTTAAACCCTATCAATTCTCGCCTGACCACCCAGTGATTCCTCGAAACGTAATTTAATTTACTTAAACGTCGCACTGTGAAAGGAAACCTGACTGTTACTTCGCAAGAAAGAATCTATTACGACGTACATGCGCCAGCAAAGCAATTAAATCTTTCCAACTAACTAATAACCGCTGCGTACGGAATTAACTGCGAAGCGGATCTAAAGTCCATTGAGGCCATCGGCAATAATAAAACGCCGATTTATCGTGTCCAGTAATAAAATTTCCAATAATGTACCGACTCCGTGGACTTTAAAAATTTCACTGATCGACAAAAAGATCGCGTGAATCACCTGTATTCGAACAGTATCAGCTTCGAAGCAAGATCAAGTTTATCAGTTTCGAGTAACGTTTGACCGTCCACTCGTGATAAGAAAAGTTTGCTTTCGTGACTTTACAAAAATTTCGATAAGCTTCGGGGCTTAAAAACCATACGAACGATTTCCTGTCAAACATCGTACGATTGAGAAATCTCTTGGAAATGGTTTTCATGCCAGGGGACAAAATCTTTAAGGTGTGCTTCATCCCTTAACGCGTTGACTAAGAAAGATTAACTTTGTAGCCCTGGGAATTCTTTTCTCACATGATCTGTCATTCGCAGGACGTCTCAAAGATGTAATCTCTCGTGCCTTTAGGTCTTATTTCACCGCAGAAAATTACCTGACTTACTCTTTAACAGGTTACTTAACAAACTCTGATCTCGTGTCCGAATATCGTTGAAATAGTTAGATTTAATGTTCCGTCCAGACTACTACGTCGTTCTGAATTATTTCTATAACCCTTATAATCGTTTCTAACCATTCGATTCTATCATTTAAGGGGCAAGACCACTGTAGAAACCTGAAATAAAGCGTTTCTTTGCGACTTTTTTTTTAAATGAATGGAAAAATAAGAGGATAATAATATTCAAGAATGTTATTAACCATGTTGTTAAGTGTTAAAAAAAAAAATATTTATTCAAAAATAGTGCATAATGATGATGTTGAAGCCATTCTCGCGAGGCGCGTTTTCAATTTGAGGCACTCTACGACACGCAGTGTAACTGATGCAAATTTTCTCTTAATCTACATGAGTACAGCTGGAGAAATACGTAGGGGATTTTTGAAACATTAATTTTTGAGTGATTGGTAAGCATTTGAAGTAGAAAGTTCAATTTCGTACAAAAAATGGGGCAATCATTTGTCAAGAAATAATGTTAAAATTAATTTATCGAAGATTCCCTACGTATTTCTCTAGCTATACACGTGTAAATTAAGAGAAAATTTGTTGTTTTGTCATTTTGCACTATTTTTAAATAAATATTTTTTTTTGTAACACTTAACGACATGGTTAATAACATTCGTGAATATTATTATCCTCTTATTTTTCCATTCATTTAAAAAAAAAATCGCAAAGAAACGCTTTATTTCAGGTTTCTATAGTGGTCTTACCCCTTAAATGTTCTCTGCTTGGAATCTCCTTGTAATTATTCACAGTCAGTCTCATACTTCGTATCACTCAATTTTGTATTTCTGTTTATTTTTGTTACGTAACTATCTCGTATCTCTTTCTGTATTACCGGGTATTTAATCCCGTGAATAAATAAATAAATAAACTTCTCGCAAATATGGAGATTCTTCGAGTAGTATCCGAGGTGGAAGAACGATTCGATTTGCCGGTGTTTTACGATCTTGTTTATATCCGGGTGTTCTCGAGACCATAACAGAGTACGCGAATGATACGTCGATAGTATCACCAGGGAAAGCTCCGGGATTTCTGGATCTCTCCGCGGGAAATGACGCCTCTCTGACACGTTATTATCCTTCTGGAAATACGGTTACGCCAGCGAAGCCTGGAAAATCTAGGAAACGAACGACATAATGCACGTTTAATGATATTCAAACAAGAAACCTGATTCGCGGAGTACGTTCAGCATACGATTCAGTCGGGTTTCGTGATATTTTTAAATTACCGTGTCACGATCGCTAGAAATTCTAACGTCTTCCTATTTAGAGAATTATCCATGATTTTCGATTTAAAAATTCTTCCCTTTATTTTCTTCGTACGAACGGTTCGATAACTCTCGGCGAAGAAATATTTAATTCATGGCATGCTAATTTCACGCGGTTCTCGCCAGTTTTTAACTCACCAGGTTTTCACGAATTATTTCGTGAAATCGTTGTTATGCACGGATCGCCGTACGCTTTCGATTTCGTATAAAGCGGTTGAAATCGCTCTGCTCGATAGTACTTCGATATTCGAAGTGAGTCACAGAGTATAAAGAAGTGATTTTTTAGTCGTTGGAATTTTTCCTATTCGCTTCGTTCCGTTAAAGTAGAAGCTTTATGGAACTGGGTTTACGGTGCACCCAATTCGACGTCCACGATCGATGTGTTTACGTCGAATTTCACGGGTGGCAGTTTCGCTAAACGGTGAAAGGATCGTTTCGAGGGACGATAAGAAACGATCAAACCGGTTAAAAATATGGATTCCCACACTCGGTGCTCGGTTACCGTATAGCATAAACAGTTAGACGTAGTTAAGGGGGCAACCACTTGTGAACCGGCCACGAAACGTTACAAAGTGCACGTGAGTTTTCGTTAATCGGACGATCTGTGTCCCTGCGCTTTGACAAATTTCATTCCCTCGTTGCTTGCAATTAATCTTCGCGGAGAATGTCGCGAGTTTCGAATCGTACGCGTGAGAACTCCTTTCCACTATTTTCTATTCGTTCATTCAAAAATTATACCAGAGAAACTATTATCGTGTGATTGGAATTATAAAAACGATACGATATTTTTTAGAAATATAAATTCTCATTGTAATACCTCGTCCAATTTCGACGAACGGTATTCCAACATTTTAAAGTTGTAATTTTTGTCTCCGTTAGTGTAAGTCGAGCTCGACCGTGTTACGAAATGACCGTTCGAATATAAATAACGTGCAACCTTCGTAATCGGTTTTTATGCACGCTTGTAAATCTTTTTCCCGCGTATTCGTTGCTGTCGAACGCGTTGGCGATTACGCCATTGTTGCTGTCGCGTAGGAATTGCCTACGCCATCGAGAAATACAAAACTTTGCCTCGTCGATTCGTGGTATCATTCTTTTTTTGTGTGGTTACGTTTAATATCGCGCCGGCCAAGGTAAACGCGAACGCGAAAACCGCGAGAGAAACAACAAAAACGGCTCGAACGCCTTGTCCGACTACGAATCGTTACGAAATCCGCGAGGTCGCGATTGCATTTGCTCGCTAAAAACAACGAAACGCGCAGAAACCTCGTCGAAATCCGCGATAACGTCGACGGTATGCATTTTGGAAAAGACTAAAATACGATTCGACGACATCCACGATTTCTTGGAACTTTTATTTGAAATCACGAGCAATGGGCGAGTCAATAAAACGAGTCAAGATTCTACAGGATTATTACATAATTTTCGCTTTTAAATGTTGTAATTCCTGGAACTGCATCGACGAGGTAAACGTTACAAACCTGATCATTAAATGTTCATACATAAAGCTAACGAAAAACTTTCTCGAAAACGTGTGAGTTGAATTTGAAAATAAGGAAGAAACGAACGTTAACGAGGGATCACTTCGATCGAACGCCTAACTACCAAAGTGTTCAGAATAAAAGGAAAAATATAATTTAAGTTAATATTTAAATATTCATAGGCGACAATGATTTCTCAAATTGTGGTTTTCTGCTTTACCTTTTTCATCAAATAACACATTTCGAAATTTAACTCGTCAAATTCCGCAGCGTCGTTATTGATCGACAGTGACTTATAAGACTCTTGGCAATCCTCACCCCCGAGAGACAAAATTGACAGAGAGTCTTCCTTTTTAAGAGGATTACTGGGTACCTTTTCTCTATTAATCGAATTTTTTACCATCTCCCTCCTTACTGTCTTCATAAGTCAAAGATTCGAACGGGATAATCTTCATCCCTCGAATATTTCAATGTGATATGATCATTTCACCCCTAAACATGAATTTCATCTGATTCACGAATCCGTCAAGCTTCATTAAAGTCAGCAACTAACACCCCCCCCCCCCATTAATTTGCCTCTAAAACGAACTTTTTCGCGAATCTTCGAGTCAAAGTCCGTTTTCCATTTTCCGAGTAAACAGCCCCGACAGTTTTCGCAAGAGCTTTCAAGAGATAGCTCGAGGGTGGGAGGGTCGAAACTCGTCGCAGACACTTTCGAAGCTTCTTGCGAAACTCTATTCGCTGCAACGTCACTGATATCCTCCTCGACGGAAGTCAGGCTCCTTTCTTGGTCCTGTGACGTCAAACGAATCAATAGACGTGGGAAAAATTGTTGTTTCGAATAAAACGAGTGACCGAGCAAACCAATCGATAGCGATTTATGGAGCAATTTTTCTAAACGTGCGCTATTTAATTTTGTTGAAATTTGCGAGAAGAAATGAATTTGTTTTACGAGTACCTGACGAATGTAAAAATGTGTTGTTTTTAATATACAGGATGTCCACGCTGACAGTAGCGATATTTCAATAACTATTGATGATACGAAAAAATTGTTTATATGTAAATTGTAGGATAAAATAGAATCTCTATTTTGGCGTAAACGAAAATTTTGTTTATGTTATTAATTTAAAAGATATGACGGTGAAGTTTCGTTTCTTAAATGGAACTATATATTTTTTTTTGGATCATGCGATAGTGCTTTTCAAGACGAATTCATTAACCTGCAATTTATTCACCCGATTTTTATTAGTTTTCAAGATACAACGCTTAGAAATTTACTGATTTTCAGCGGAGACGTCTCGGTTTGAGTGGCAAGTCACAAAAGCGGTCCTATTGTTGCGCTGTTTGACTCCGCCTGTTGAAACCGATAGAAAGGGTCTAGCTCGGAACAGCAGATCCAAAAAGTAAGAAACATGGAAAATATTGTCCATCACGTTCTAAGTTTTCCGTATCGAGGGTGAACTCGTTAATAATTTAGATGGTTAATACTTCCCATGTTTCTGACAATCAGTAAATCAGTAAATTTCTAAGCATTACATCTTGAAAACTAATAAAAATCGGGTGAATAAATTGCAGCTTAATGAATTCGTCTTTCACTTAAAAAACGAAACTTCAGCATCATATCTTTTAAATTAATAATGTAAACGAAATTTTCGTTTACGCCAAAATAGAGATCCTATTTTATTCTGGAATTTATATGTAAATAATTTTTTCGTACGATCGATAGCTATTGAAATATCGCGACTGTCACACTTTAGCGTGGACACACTGTATAAGGGCTGATGACGAGTGTGGAACGTGACACCAAGGGGTTAACATTTCCCAATGCGCACAGAGGAGGAGGCTCGTGCTTTGTGCATCATGGAGGCTCTAAAAAGAGTCGATTGAGCGTGTATGTGTGTCACAGCATTTCTAATGGCTAACCCAGACCTCAGGGCGAAAAAGTGTTCAAATTCTTGGCCGCATTGCCGTCCATCGGGCAATGCTGATGCCCGCGGGCGTGTCACCTTTGAGAGTTCGTATCTCGAGGACAGCTCACGCGAAAACCAGAAGCAGTGTTTTAAAAACGTCTCGATGCTACGAAACTGTAAATTCAAATTGAAATTTTTCAGAACTTCGCAAGATAAATAAATCTACGGAATATATTTTCGAACACAACGATCTTCTGAATGTCAATAAGAAAGATATATTTAACGTTTAACGAGTAATCGAAATTTTTATCGAAGCTTGTCGACAGATACCACGTGTTATCTTTAATTTTTCACGTTAAAATCGCGATTGCTCGAAAGTCTTGAGCAACGTGTGAACGCGATAAGCGATTTCTTTTGCAATTTTCGTAAAAATACAATTTCCTTCCCGAAAGCCCCCGTTCTTGCAGTTTCGTTTTAAATTAACGGTTTTACCTATTGTGTGAATTCATACGACGAAACAATGTCATTGATCGAAAGTTCAACGTGTACTCAAGAAAATGTCAACAGAGTTTCGAGCGCCATTTTGTTCCTACCCATTCATGCGTTTGTATTTCTTAAACAACGAGCCAAGTTACTTTTTCCACGCTCGTAAGAAATTAATTAAAACGCGATAAATTAACTCTATAAATACTACTGAATAATTTATAGATCTTTGGAGCGCCAACCCGCGCCACGCGGAAAAATATTTTTTTAATCACGATTAAAATATTTAATTAGATTTCCAATTATATTGCGCGATACGAGCTTCTCCCGCGTACCATGTTTTACATACATATTTATCTTTTGTACAAACACATGTGCTGCGAAAGATTCCCATCTCGAATACTGTGTTCCTTTCGAACGCGATGAAAAGAGAAAAGAATCGTTCGCGTTGCAATTTTTAATGATTTTGTCCAGCTTGGAATCACAATTTTTTGCCAGTGTGCGTCGGTGCACGTGCATCGGTTTCGCGTATTATGCACGCGCACGCACCTGGAACGGTTTCAAGCGGCTTAATGATTTCTCCGCAGCTGCGCGGAGATTTCATCAGCGGAGTTTCCTAATCGAAGAGCTGCCGTGCAAAGCGGAATCATATTTTTTTTTGTTTTGGGTAAGAGGGGGAGGGAAAAAAGCGCTGCTAACGGTGCTCCGGAAGCGGAGCACCGGCAATAATTCGATGAGATACACCTTTCAGACCGGATATACCGCGCGCTCTGCCGGAAAATGCGCCGATACGCGCCCGCCATTATTGGTTCCGTTTGCAGGAATCTTTTATTCTATCCGTTTCGTTCGAACGAAAATACAAACGTTTAATCGAACGTTCGCGACACAGTCCCGACTGACGTTTTAAAGAAATACAAATCGCTATAGCCTCCCGATTTTATAGATTTTAATCGAACTCGATGGTCAAACCGTCGTACCAAAATTATACGATTTAAAAAGCGAAGCGAAAATAATGCATCGAGTTTGTAATTGCACTATTTTCACTGTTGTAACTTTCATGATTTTGTAATTTTGCTTTTCCTCGTGTTTCAATTTTGTTTAATTGTCCTTTCATTAGTACGTTATAGCGTTTAAATGAGTTCGTATTAAAATCCATAAGGAGCACTTTGACGAGCTCACCAATATAGGTCAAACTAGGAATTGGAAAATATTTGTATTTTTGCAACAAAATTTATTACACGCAATTACAGTTGTATATACTTGAGTGTGAATCGAATGGAGGATGTAATAATAAAATTTCTTTACGCGACCTTCTATCGAGGGAGAAACAACTGTGAAAATCTATCGTTTATACGCACACACGATGAATTATGTCTTGATAGACCGGATTTCAATACTGACCGTATATGATTAGTTTCGTAAATGACCAGTTGCTTTCTAATCTGCTTGTAAACACAAATAGGAACACAAAAGCAGCAATGGCTGAGAAGTTGTCGCGAAAATCATGTCAATTTCACTCTCGTATTTGATAAAAAGACGAGCGAGCTCAAGAGATAACAACTATTAAATTTTACATACCTGCCTCGAAATATCACCATCAATTTTCTACTATCTATCCTAAATTCTAAATTTTCTATTTGTTTAAACACAGGAATTCGAAGTACACTATACAGGGTGTCCAGCCACTCCTAGAAAAAATTTTAATAAGAAATTCTAGAGGCTAAAATAAGACGAAAATCAAGGATACTAATTTGTTAATTGAGGCTTCGTTAAAAAGTTATTAAAAAATTAAAACAAAAAATTTGAAATCAATCATGGATAAATTATTTTCGGTTGCGGGAGTCAATTACAATCATTTTTGGTGAATACGCATACCCCCAAAATCCTACCCACTTTCGAGAAAAAAATTCGAGAAGGTGTGAAATTTTTCGAGAAAATAAGAAAATTTCAAATCGTTCTGAAAAAATTATTTTTGGTTGCAGCGGCCATTTACAATCATTTTTGGTGAATACGCATACCCCCGAAATTCTACCCACTTTCGAGAAAAAAATTCGAGAAGGTGTGAAATTTTTCGAGAAAATAAGAAAATTTCAAATCGTTCTGAAAAAATTATTTTTGGTTGCAGCGGCCATTTACAATCATTTTTGGTGAATACGCATACCCCCGAAATTCTACGTACTTTCGAGAAAAAAATTCTTTACCGAAAATATACTGTGTGGTCAGAAATGTTTCTATAACTGTTTAACGAAGCCTCAATCAACAAATTAGTATCCTTGATTTTCGTCCTATTTTGGCCTCTAGAATCACCCATTAAAATTTTTCCCAGAAGTGGCCGAACACACTGTATATTTTAGACAAAATATTGCGAAGATTAGAATTAGTTTAAACCATTATGGAAAAATATTTCTATAGATTTATTCAGGAACATATAACGTTCTGATAAGGAAGGTTTTATATGTACGATAAAAGAAAAAGACTCGTAACTTTCATAACTCGATATCACTCTCGCAATTTTAAATTACGTTTCCTGGATATCTCGTACCGCGAAGTCTCTTGTTCTTTCACGTTTGCAAAAATAAAATGTAACGACGAATAAAAAGAAACCAGGCACGAGTAAATTTAAATGTCAGAGAAAGTCGTACTCTACTCGACGGTTTTTAATCTGTGCAATGATATCTTCGTTAGAAGTTTCTAACAGAAAGAAGAGATTAATGGGAAAATAATGATGATGATGAAAAATGAAACTACAGGTTGCACAGTATTTGAAACGTGTTTTTGTTTTAATTGTTTGGTAAGTGCTTCGATTAAGTTTCTACTAACTTTTCTTGCCGTAATCAGTTTAGTATAAAATTCGCAATTTGTCGTTCCTGAGTTTCGTCGATTAATAATATCGGCAAGCAACGAGTCTTTTGAAATTCAATCACGAAAGTTTCGTCTCGTCATAGGCACTGAATTTCCAGTCGTTTATGAACCATTCGTACGGTAAACACGTTATCCAATTTTCCAATAAAAATCAAGGCAACAGAGTGGAACAATAACATTCAACGACAAGAATATTTTTCATCGTAATGATCGGCAATTGACATCGACAGCGCCGGGAAAAACTACGTACAGGTTGCCGTAGAATTTTCGCTGCGCAAAAATAACCGTGCGAAACGTACGAATGGTGAAAGAACACCTGTGTCACATTCTCGTGCGTATGAACAAATTTTAAAACACACACACACGCATACCTACCGCCAGTCCGGCGTGCCAATCGAATATCGCTAGAAATTCCATTCGTCGATAATCATCGACGGAGATCGCGATACGATGTCGATTGCCAATCGAAGTGCCAGAACAAGATCGATTACAATCACTAAACGCGTTGTCTCGTCGATTAGCGAAGACAAGTGCAAACGAAGGGTCTCGCGATTCCATCGATACGATAATCTTCTACGCGATACTCGACACTCCTTTATAATTACAACGAAAACGAAGAAAACTTCACAGAGATTCGCAATAAAAACAATAACCGTCTCTGAAATATATTTTGATAAAAAAAAATCCTCCCGGAGCGACGACGATCGTGTAAATGTACTTGCATGACGATACAGAACCGAAAGAGGTTAAAGAAGACTAATGTCAAGACAGTAACAGTTAGTTGTCCCCAAGATGATTCAACAAACAAGAAGACATCCAAACGGTCCTGATTTCATCCGCGAGCGTATGCCAACAAAGATGTCAACATCGCGAGACAATAATATTCAACGAACGTCTCCAAATTTTAACGACAATCGGATGTCAACTCGACAGAAGCACCAACGTCGTAAGACAATGACTGTTCTCAAGGTTTCCTCGCGAGAAAGTTCAACAAAATCTCCCACGTCGCAAGACAATAACAATTCGTCGAGATCCTCCTACGCTGCTAGACGTTAAGATAACAAAGTTTGTGAAACAATAACATTCCCTTTTGACGTCTTCGAAAGCCCCCGCGATAACATAGATCGTCTAATTTTATCCGTGACAATTCGACGGTCGAAGTTTCACTCAGCTTTCGAGTTACCAAAAGCCTGTGAACTCACCTGGATAGTCGTCGATGATCGAGAATAGGATGAACCGGGCCGATATCACGGGAAACCGTGGACGCAGATAATACTTTGGTGGGCAAATCTGACCGTAGGAGGAAGAGAGGCCGTACACACGGCTCGACGGCGTTGCCTCGACTGATTCAAGAACCGAACGTGAAGTGACGGTGCACCAGGTCTCTGGGGTTTACGTTTGCCTGATCGTCTGCGAGCAACGTTGGACAGAGACGAGCGGATCCTTGGCGTTTGGCGAGAAAGAGAGAGGATCCAGATGCAACGTGGAGGGGAGGACGAACAGGTAACAGGTGAGAGGGGCAGAAGGTAGAAGAATGGGTTCTACAACGTTGCCAGGTTGTCTGGTTATCCTCGAATACGGGTTACGTGTTCGACGATGAGTGGAAGCGTCGATCTCCTCGGGAGAAGGCCAAGGAGGATGATAACAGAAGCGGCGGCGGACAAAGGGGATGATGAGGCTGACTGCCACCCGGCTCGTACGATGTATGTACACACTATGACGCCAGGATATCGATAACAGGCGGTTATATGGCCGAGCATAGTGTGTTCTTCTATGTCATGAAGCGTTTCAGTCGCGAAAGATAAAGAAAGTCGATGATGCTGGTTCGTATCGGGGACTGTAAAAAGCTAACCGCTGACAGTTTAGTTACAGGAACGACTACATTTTACGCGAGAAACCTAATAATGGTCTGGAATTGTTCGATATGCCTCACGGACACTGTTCACGAACTGGAACAGGCCAACACCGATGATGGTTAATTACAGGAGTCTACGTGTTATGATGGTACCAAAGATCATACTTGCATCGATGTGAGTGAAATCTATTATGTCGTAAAGCATATCGGTTGGAAAAGATAACGCAATTTATAGTCCGTGTTGTTAAAAGAAACTTACTGCACTTGTGAGAAAGGCGCAGGTTGAGCGTAGCCCTCTGTTGGCCACAGTTTAAATCATTGAATGCGTTTTAAAGGCATACTTAGGTAATAAAAGACCGCTGATAATTAATTATAGGAGTCGATAGTCTACATGTTACCATAGTACCAAATTACTACCAACAATATGAATGAAATCTACTAAGTCGTAAATCGTATCGGTTGGAAAAGATAACGCGATTTATGGTCCATGATCATTCGAATCATTAATCGTGCCTTAGAGGCATACTTAGACTGCAGAAAGCTAACACCGACGATTATTTATAGGGATAACTAGCCTGCATCTTACGATAGCAACAAAGTATCGGATCTGTCAATATCATAATTCAAGTTCTACTACGTGCGTCGACGAGTACGTTGGTTGCAGGTGATAAAAAAGAAAAGAACCAGCCGTTTGAATTGTTCGATATGGCTCAAGGGCAGTATTTATAGCTTGTAGCAGGATAACGCTGATGGTTAGTTATGACATTTGATACCCTCCGCAGTTACAATGACAAAGTGCATCGGTACTATCAACAATGTAATTGAAGATTGCATGTTCTTCGTGTTCGTGGGTGATGATAAAGCCTGTCAAATTTGAATTCTTCGACGTACTTAACGGGCACAGTTGCTAACAAACTATATCAGTATTGTCAACAATGTGATTAAAGATTGCACGGTCTGCTACGTTATCGAATGCTTCGACTACAAATTACAAAGGAACCTGTGGTTAGTGTCGGCACGTAGTCGTTCACAATATGTTTCTCGAGTCGGACTGTAAAAGATACTGATTGCTAGTTATAGGAGCCACTAGTGTACCTATCGTGTTATTATCAAAGTAACAGTACTATCGACAATGTAGTGGAAAATTATGAATTCCAACACGCCATAAGGTGTCTTGGATGGGAAAGGTAAAGAAATTTATAGTCAATATTAATGCAACTAAATCATTCAATGTGCTCTGTGGAGGGTTAACACTGATAGTTGCACGAAACTACATCTCACGATGGTAACGAAGTACATGTACTATCAACGATGTAACCGAAGATCGTACGATCTATGTCATTAAGCGCTCTTGTTGCAAATGATAAAGTAACCTGAGATTAATTTTAGTCTGAATTGCATGGTACGCTTTATGAACACAGTAATTGAAAGTTATATGTATTACTTTGTCATAAAGTGTTTCAGTTATAGATGTCTCACGAATAGTGCTAATACTTTCAATAATCGTGGTCAGCCTGGTTAAAAGGCTAACGAATGTTCTAGTTATTATCTTTCTAGCGAATCCTACTTAAATTTATTTTGTTTCATATCACGTCTTCAGGATTGATCTTTTATCTCTGCGACAGAAAGCTTTTTAAAAGGATTTCTTTTAGACGAAGTTGCTAATGTCTGGATACACACTATAAAATGGCGCTAACGCGTCGATTCTGTCGCTAATACGATCGAGCATTGTAAGTTCGTCCGTGTCTTCTATTTCATGCGAGGAAGTGTTTCAGTTATGAAAGACGACGAAACCAGAAGTCACTGTTAGTCCAAACTTCGATGCTCGTCACGGACGTATGTAGGTACTTGGACCGTAAAAGGCTAACGCTGATGGCTAAACCATTAACTCTGAAAGTCCAAAACATTTTGACTTTTTTCGATGATGGGATACTTGATGACTAGTGTTTGAGTACTCTTGTAAACGTAGTTAAATACAGTCGGTCACAAAAATATTCGTACAACGATGTAATCTTACTTCTAGACTTCATACATTCGATACACATGCGATATGTTCGGTATAAATATGCAAAAACTTCTTTACTATCTCCCCACGTGAATTCTATTGACAATAAAATTCTATAAGAAAAATTGAAAACACATCTTAAAGAAAAATGGCGTATTAGTAGAGATTACCTAAAAAGATGTACATACGCGACTAATTACGGTTTGACATCTGCAGTTTGGATATGTCGTTGATATTTCTTCGTAATTGATTTGTTTCCACAGCAGTTTATTCTCGAAACAATTTAAATTAGCGGTAGATAATAGTTTCAATAACACTCGACGCCTTCGCGAAGAGTTTATATCGATAAACATTCACGGCTGAGCAATATTAACGACGCCATCGATCAAGCACACGCGACAGTCGTAGATTGGAGTTCTCGTGCTTTCTGGAAACAGATCGATTCGTTCTCCGTTCGAAACGAGAATCATCGCGCGCTCCGGGTACAATTCAATTTCAGTTCTTCCATCGGATGCACGTACGCGCAAAATTTTCATTTCCATGAAAACACCGCCGTCTCGAATCTTAATGAGCAAAACGTTCAGCAAGAAGGCGTAGAATCGACGGTTCTCACCGGGAGAAACTACGATTCTTTTTGCTTCCTGGTAGCGCAGGGGCACAGAACTGGCTTTCCTGGACGCGATGAGTCGTCCACCAGCCGATACAGCGACCACGATCGCTTCGAATTCGAACGGTACTCGTTTTTCGGGGAAGGGACTCCTTTCTCCGAGTCCCTGGGAAACCTTTCGACTCTCTCTAATCGGATATTCCCGCTAATTAGCCTGGTTGCTGCTTTATTTCTCGCGCGAAACGTCCCTCCATTGAGAGTCGATCGAGATGGAAACGATCCTGAAGATCTGGGAAATGTCTCGCGAGAAAGAAAGTCAATTCTTTGTTTTATTATTTTTCCGAAACTAGGCTTCCATTAATCTGAAAGAGACCCGAGTTCAAATGTAAATACACGAAGAAGGATCCCGGGCAAATATTTCACGAACTCAATATTGATTTTAGTTGTTATTTAAAACCTGGAAGAAGTCTATCGACAAAGAGCAAAAAAATGGAACAAGAATGATCGCTGATTAGAGATCTCGCAGAAAAAGAATTTCACTTTCACAAACGAATAACGAACAAACAATCAAGGTCTTGGGTATCCTAGCGATACTCTGCTTGAATGCTCAATTAAACTTTCCGGGCTGGAATAAATTTCCCCGCCAGGAAGCGAGTCGCGTTTGAATGCAACGACCATCGGGCCATAATCAGCTGACAAAGGAAACTGATTCTGCAATTAAATC
Organism: Colletes gigas; assembly: GCF_013123115.1. Classification (NCBI taxonomy): domain Eukaryota; kingdom Metazoa; phylum Arthropoda; class Insecta; order Hymenoptera; family Colletidae; genus Colletes; species Colletes gigas. The sequence goes on from NW_025106656.1 coordinate 1,499,322, forward strand.
GATTCACGGCGGCGCTGTTGCTTGATAAGAGATTACCTCCCGGTGAATCTCTTATTTCCCTTTTTTCTCATCGTTGTACGTAAACGTGGACGCTGACCCTCGAGTTCCTCGTTATTAATCGTGGCTATGCATACACAGTGAGTCATCGAGGAGAGGGGCGCAAAGATAGCCGTCGGATAGATAAATGATCCGCGGATCGAACCGGTTCGAAAGATAACAGATAAAACGAGAAATCGATCGGGAAACGAATTCGTTCCAATTTTCTTGCCTCACCCCGACAACGATCGACTTCCGACCGGCTTTTCTTTCCACGTCTTCCGGTCCGATGTATGACAAACGCCGTGATGAATCCGCCGCCACTTAAACCGTAAACACGAAGCGTGGATCGTTCGACAACGTTCGAGAAACCGCCCCGCTTTTACGTTTCCTTTTCTCTTGCTCCTCGGCGATTCGTTTCGAGGCATAAAAATTATGATGTACCACTGGCCATCGAGGTTGAATGACTACGTACGTTTATCCCCGGTCGGTCTAGTTTTTAAACCGATCTCGGTCGTTAATGTCCTTAACCTGCTAACCGAGCAAAACGAGTCGGCTCGTCGTTCGGAAACGCCTCTGCAGTGGCCGAAACCGGTTAACTCGTCGCGAAAAATTTAAAAATTACGCACGGTTAAAGTCGACGTACTAAATATTTTTTTATTCCCGTTAGGAGGGTACCATAACTTCCAGTGTTTTTGCGAGGGACACGTTTGACTCTGTTTTCGATTCTTGACGCAAGGTTGAAGATTTTTAGAAATATATACCACAGAAATTGTTACAGCTACGGTCACAACATGAACACTCTTATAGCTGGCAATATTTGAATTGTTAATTTCATTATTAATTTAAGAAATTGAACGACGTGATATTTCTCCCAACATGCATTCTCCCCAATTAAATTTTATTTGATATTTTCATTTAAAAGAAACAAAATTGCGTGCCCTAGACGTGGTATTTGTACTGTGCTCATTTGAGATGTTTGTGCCTCTGGGGTACACTTGGCGACACAAAACTTGAACAAACTACTACAGAGGCGTTCTGGCTCCTGATTGGTAGAATATACGTGAGCAACGTCAGTCAACCAATCGAAAACCTCGCGGCTCCGGTGTAACTGTAGTAGTGTGGACAAGATTCGTGTAGCTGAGTGTACCCCCCGGGCGTAAATACCCGACAAGGGAAGTTCAACAATGTTATCGGCGTCCCTGTGGTTCTGCGTCACTTAATATTAAAATATGGCCGTGTACAGTGTCTTATTTAGCGTGTAGTTTGCAAACTAATTTAATGAGACAATATTACAAATAGTTACAGGAACAACTACGTTGCAATAAATCGGTATAAAACATGGTAGAGTTCCTTTTAATAAACTAACTGTATTTTGAGGTGGAACATTTCTTTTGCTTCTCTCATTTTTCATCAAGTATAACCGAGTCATTAACCTCTCCTTTACAATTAGTCAAGACCTCAAAACGCTACTCGTATGAGTCAGAAGCGAAGCCAGTTTAAATATGAGTCATTTAGTCTTTCGTCAGGTTTTAAGAAATCTCGGTATAAACTAGGTTATTATTGATCATCGCCTCGTTTTAGCTTATAAATTATTGCCCGTGAATGAGTCTCAGTTAATCAGTGCAACGTCGGCAAGAAACATTAGCAACGTGTTCCTCGACTTCCCTTTTGGACGAAACTTACGAAACGCCTTGAATATTTAAATGTTATCGCATAACCAAACCGTAGGAATTGCTTTAAATAAACAACGCGATAAGTATCTTCGCGTCGTGGTGCATTGAACCGAAGCGTTGCGTCAGGACATAAAAGCAGTCCACAAACGACACCTACGTGCAGAATCTATCGTAATCCACGAATCGAGTCGCATTTGTGGAATCGATACCTCGTTCTAGGCGAGGTCGACATCGATGCCTAATATCGTGACAATCGTTTCAGTCGCGGACCTGCGCTTTGGCGATCACGAGCAAAGAAACTAATCCATAATTCGATTAACCCTGAGGAACTTTAAAAAATTCCATGTTCGTCTGATATCAATTATAATAATAGATTATTTAAGATATTTTTCCTATTACTAAATCTAACAATATCATGCTTATCTAGATCAAGGGACAATTTATTTAACGAACACAATTCTTGAAGACTGTCAAGGTCATTTGAAATTAGTTGCATTGTGTTACATTGATTATAGAGGCATTTATAAGTCTTACGATCATCGACATGTAATAAAAATATTTAGTGTGTTGGAATACTTTAGTCGTGAGATTTTGACCTGGAAACGACGTACGAGCCTCGATGAAAAAGTTGACAAAGCGTGAACGCTAATTGCCAAAGTACGCAACACCGAGGCTCGAATAGATCGCGGGTACGATCGACCCAGATCGCGAAATCGTGAGATGATGGGCGTCGCCCGGTTTTCGGCCTGCTTCGTCTTCCTGGTATATAACGGAACGATACGACGAGCCGAAAACTTTCTCCGACGCTGACCTATTATCGGGCCGCCATTATTGTCGTTGTTCGCGCAGTCGGTTAAGGTTAGTGGGTAACCGCAGTTGCTGAATTACGAGCCGGGTGTCTATTGAACGAGGTTCACGTTTTTCAGACTAGAACGATACTTTGCGCAAAACACATCCCAGCCACGACCATAGAAATCTTCGTGAGCAATATTTTCTTAGATTATCAGCCAATCGATGCGGTTAAAACGAAACTCTGGGTAAAATGTTGACCTATTTAAATCAATGAACGCTATAAAAATATGCCCCACTTCAACTTTAATCGAGACAATAAACGAGCATAATTCGTGAAAAAACAAGTCCAAAGTGTCCCACGATATTTCTCCTCCCAGAACGTCGTTCTCGAGAAAATCGAGCTGAAAGTTTCTCGGCGCGCCCAGATGACTCGCGCGCCGCGCGCATATTCAAACCTAATTTTCTCGAATACGACGCTGCGTGAGACAAAATATCATACAACACTTTCGATTCGTTTTTTCGCGACGAATCATTTTCTCCTCGGTTGTTTTCGCGAATCGTGCTCTAGTGCTACTGGAAACGTTGTTTTCTATCGTTTCCGTTCCAGATACTTCGACCACGACTGTCTGTTTATCGTCTCGATTAAAGTTATCCTGTCGAGCCTGGTCGCGTGGTGTACCGCGAATTATGCTTTGCACGATCGCGGTACGACGAATTACGCTCGCCGTGTCCCGTTAGCTCGGCGATCGTTCGAACGGTCCGACGTTCCGCGTAACGATCCAAGGAAACGGTCACCGATCCACGTCCCCTCTTAATTGCTATTAATCGTTGCGCGTTGCTTGCACGGTCCGCGGCGCAACAGCGTCGCCGGAAAGGGGATTTTCCGCGAAACGCGTCGCCGGTTACTGCGGCCCTTCGCGCTCCAATGGCTTCTTGCGATCTCTAATTGCGGACACCTGTTCTAATTGCTCCGAACAATCGGTCGCGGTCATGCTCGAAAACAATCGGAATTCTAGGCTCGCGCTGCACGATGCTCCTTTCGTTGGGTTTGCGGTATACGGGAAACGCAAACGTTTGAACGTGCCAACGAACGCTCACCGCCGACTGTAAATTAACCGATTAACTTCGCGACGCCGAGACAAACTCTGGCTCCCGTAGTATGGAAAATTGATCACGGCCATCAAAAATACGAGGCTCGTTTCTAACTTGGAAATCCGTTTCTCGTTTGCGTAGTTAAATACACAAAGACTTACGAAACGATCAAATATATGTTCGAGAAACAGGTTCTTGGAAGGCGAGTGAGATCCATTCTTCCCGAACAGATTTTGTCTCGCGGCGTGGAAATTTTTAGCCAGACTCGGAGACGAAAAATAAAAGCTCCCGTCGAACGTACCTCGACGCGCGGCCGAGTTTGAAACGTAGCCTCGGAAATTCCATTTCTATCGCTAGAAAACGAGACTCCGGCGCAAAATCGAAAATAAAACAATCGCGATATAAATACGCCGCAAAGTGAAACGCACGGGTTCGGTTTTCCATTAGTCGGTCGTACGTGTTCGCGGCGTCTCATTATACATAGTCGGCTGAATCTCACGAGATCGTTAATTACGAACACTTGCTCCAATTACTTGAGACAATCGTGACTAACTAAAACTCGTCCCGTTAGACGTTCACGGATCGGCGCGGGATCAACGCCCTCTAAATATCAACACGGTTTTCCTATGTGAATCGGTGAATCGACGACCAACAATAATATCTTAAACGAAAAGTTCTTAATTAAGTCGTGGATCCTATTTAATAAATCACTAATTCCGCTTGTGTTTTTAAATATTGTCGCTGGAAAATTTTTAAGATACGACATTTGATGTTTGAACGCAGAAATAAATCGAACTATGAAAATTTCTGAATTGTAATACTAAATTACGATATTGTGTGATTTCAATGCATGTACTATGTCATGCAATGATACTCAAAGTATCGAAAACTAGAAACTACGAAATATCAATAGAATCAGAATGGGTTGCACAAGTATAATTTGAATCGTTAATTCTAGTTTTAATTTTGTACTTGTCTTCTCATTATTCACAATAATTTAAATTGGAACGGACCAAACTAAAAATATGAAGGTTTCGAAGCTCGATTACGTACAAAAACCAGACGATGAATACACGTAAATGGAAAATTCACAACGAAGAAAGATGTTTTTCATCATCTGGCGATTATCTTACACCGTCAATTACGAATAGAATGGTTGAAATAAGCCTCGAGGTCGTTGCGGAGCCTTGAGAACATGAAAGTTTTTTTTCAAAGGCGTTACTTAACTTCCATTTACCAAATAAACCCTTCGATCTTTTATAAAGAAAACAAAGGAAACGCGATTCACGGCGATCGCAAAGTTTCGCGTGCGTGTTCGGTTAAGAAATCTTGAAATTCACTTGTGACTACGATCGCGTCGATTTCTCTGTAATCTTGGTCCCTCGCGGGACTTTTCTTTCGTCCTTGCATCCCCTCGTATTTCTCGTAGAGATATCTGATGGGAAAGGCTCGTTCGGATTACGCGATGGAGACGCGATAATGATGATTACCACGTCACGGTCGTGCAAGGACTGCGGACATTTTTCTCGACGCTTTGAAATTCTACACCGGTGCAATTACGATATAAATCAATCGTTTCCACGCGAGGAATTAATAGCCGCGAACGGATAACGGAATTTTCTCGCGATCGGTGCGTGTGTTTTAGACAATCGTGATTCCAGCCAATAACGCCGAGCATTGCGTTTGCACGGGTAACGTTCGACAAAACGACACGACGTCGTTAAATGGAAACGAAACACGCGATTCCGGTAACTGTACGTACAATAAATTTGCGTCTTTTCGTGAAAGATCGTTTCGAACCTGGAATACTATAGCGGTTATAGTGCATTCCTCGCTGATTTTTGCCACAGATTTGTTTGCAATTTCTATGAAACGCGTTTGTGCCCTCGTTGATCGATAGACTGTAAAGTAGAAAACTTTGTGTTACGTGGAACCTAGTTGATAATAATTTTGCATAATAAGACGATCTTCTTAAACCATTTATACTTTACTTTCTCTTATTTTCATGGTCGGGGTATACCGTTCTACGATTACTGCGACGGTACTAACGAGATCATAGTTATAGTATTGCAGGTTTAATATTTATTAGTTATCGAACTTCTTTTATGAAATATGTACGAATCAAACTATTTTAAGTAAAATAAATTTCGGTCACTTATGGAATATATGTATAATACTTATCGGGTCCCTGAAACGAACGTTCCAAACCCACAAATAACGTTTATTTTTTACAAACTTTCTCAGAGTTCTCATAAAAATATGCGTCCGTTTCGTGCGTGTAATTACTATAACCATTTCTCATTCAATTTCATGCAGAATTCAGGATTAAGTGCTTTCTCTAGAATTAATATTAAAGTTAATTATATAGAACAATGAAAGGAAGGAAACAAGCAAAATAAGAGAGACATACGATATCCAGTTTATCCTTCATCTTTGAAAGTTCATTCGAATGAAATTTTATTCATTCGACCAATCCTCGATCGTGCTATCAATCCATCTTTAAATAAATTCCGACCCGCTATAATTGCCACCCCTCGAATAAATTCCTGAAACTAACGAAACGTTCAAGCCTGAAAAACTGTCCCTAGACGTGCAAAAACAGAAGCTGAAGTGACTAGTATTATAAAAAAAAAAACCATCCATAAATAAGCTCCTACCCGTGACTAACTCCACGAATGTTTAATTATCAAAACATCCCTGAATGTAAAATTAATCGTGAATAAAAGACGCGAGCAATGAGATCGTAGTTGGGGGATTAGTTGTCACCTCGAAAGCAGCCATAGTACCCGATCCCTTAATGGAGGACCAATGTAAACCCTTTAACGTAACGTTGTGCCGGCTGACGGGGCTAATACGACGCTTTCGATGTTTTTCTCCCGGCGTCGCGACGCAGGAGAGCGACGGTGGTTGCGATGGTAGCGACGCCGAGATGATCGGTAACGGGAGACGCGGAGGAGGAACGGAAAGGGATCGCGATATGGAGGAGGATGAGGACGAAGGAAGGGAGGAAAGGAGCTCGGAGGGTGGAGGTGGTGGAGGTTTCGGTGGTTGGAGGTCCCATTTGCTCGGTGGACTGACGCAACGTGTCAAATCCTGGTACTGGGGCGCCAGGCCCCTCGTAAGTTTTATAACCAAACGAACCACAACACACAGATCTACCACGCACAGATACTTATTTCTTTTTTTTTTTCGTTATCTGTCACGATTTATTTTTGTCCTTTTGTTTGTTGCGAGCCGTTCCGCGACGTTCGATGCTCTATTGCCAGCGCACGAACACTTCGAATCGCTTCGAGCTACGTTCGAACTCGAAACTTTTCCAATTCCAACGATCCCGGCTATCTTAACAAATTCGGAGACTCTCGAAAGCTTCGTAACGCGTTCCATCGAACAAGATAAAAGTTTCCGTCGATATACGACAGAGTGACCGAAGTCTGGGTCAGATATATTGGCCGTTCAAGGCCACCGAGGTCTCTCAGTCGTCTCACCGCGCGAACTTACAGATATGCGGATCCTGACTCTCGAGGTGTTACCTTAAGCGACCACTTAAGTTTAATCAATCTATAACACATCGTACTTTCGCGAGAAAAATGACAAGTGAAATGAGTAGCAATTATTCCATTCCTTTTTTTTATAAGGGCAAAAGCTTGTGGTATAAAAAATTTTAATAAGAGTTTCGAGTCTTTCGAATTCGTTAAGACTGGTCGAGATCATCGGAATTTGCTTCTCAGAGTTTCGAACACCTTTTATTCCCAGTGATTCGAAATTTCATACGACCGAGCCGCTTTAAAACCGGCAAAAAGAAATAACGCGACTGCCCACCACTGTTTGCAACTCACGAAAGAGTGGAAGAGGGAGGAGATACAGCGGTGGCAGCTTTCGATAGAACTTTACGCGAGGGGTAGCTTGTTTATATTCGAGTTTTAAATATGATTCCAAAATTTTGTTTTACATTTTAATAACGTCCTTCAAGAAAAATAGATTCACGAATATTTAATAATTCTACTGTATATTTAATTTTCGACTAATTTCTATTTCTCGTCGAGATTTCGGTAATAATTTATATTTTATTCTTAAAATTCTATCAATTTCATTCGTGTCAAGAACTCGGTGCTCAGGCGTGAAATTAATATTCTTCTAATTTTGTTTTACAACCGGTCGTATTTATCGTGTAGAGCTGCGTCCAGGTACTCGATTCTGTCGATACAACTTGGGGTCGGGAGTATCCCGAACGATTCGAAACACAATTAAATCCGCTAAAGACGTCTTTGTTCATCGTTAGTCTCATCTTCTTAGAACCAACGTATAGATGAAACTATAGAAAACCTAGACTAGTGTAACATTTAGAACACCCTCGTCCGAAGTTCTTTCCTAGAAACGGCAGTAGAGCGTAGTAGCGATAGTTAGACGAAACACGAGATAGATGATAAGCGTCTCTAACGAACATTTTAGTTTACGACAGATAGAGGGGGAAACTTCCGGCAGAGTTGTGCGAGACACGTCGGAGCTGAGCGCAGCTCAAGAGTTTTGGTCTTTTCCGAGTTCACGTTCACCCTGGCGACGCGAAACTTTTTCACACAGTCGTTTCTGCGAAGATGCATTAAACGTCGAGAAAACTCGCGGGTGGAAAATTTCGTTTCGCGCTGGAATAATCTCCTTGCCGATCGACAGTAAATTGAATCCGTTCTCGAATTCCCGAATATTCATTTGGCGGGAATTTCAAAATTTCCTGATTCGTTCACGAGCCGCGTTAAAAATGCGTTCTTCCAGAATCATCGAAAACTTTTCCAGCCAGAGTGCGTGAAACAATGAAAACATTCGAAATCGAAGCATCATCCAGTGACGATTCGAGCCATCGGAACCGATCATACCCTTTGGCATGAAAGTTCTCCCAATTTTAGATTCCTTTCTTTTTATGCTCTTTCACTTATCTCTTCTCACACACTCTCTCTCTCTCTCTCTATCTCTGTTTGTTTCACTTTTCTCACCAAGATCAATTTCCTTTTTGCTCTTAGAGCTAGCGAATTTAGTCGAAATAGCGATAGGTGTTGTACGTGTTTTTTCTTAGATGTCTTGCACATGCTACTTTTCGATTTGTCCTCACTACTATTCAAGCACGACTAATGTATACCGTGCATATAATTATATACGCGGCCCCAACTGTGTATAATTATACGCGCGTATGCATATATCAAAGTATATTTACATAGATGTCTTGGCATGCACGATCACTTTACTCACATCGATAAACAGGATAGCGATTCGCGGACGGGGATTCCCGTAGAAAACGGTCGACGAAAGGACAAAATAAAGGTACCAGTTCGTTCGTTTCGTTCGACCATAATTGATATTAGAGACGGCGAATACGATCGCCGCGATTATAGATCTGCGTAGATATCACGATAGAGTATCACCCGTAGAGCTCGCAAAAGAAGAACACGCGTAGGAAGAAAGTTTCGATTCGACGATGAAACACCCGGCTATCGATGACGATAAATCAGCGGAGAAAGTACGGATCAGAAGTTTTCACGTCGAACGAGGAAACTCGTGGGACCACGGAAAATCTGCGGGACGAACGATTTCCCGACGAGTTTCGTAATTATCGCGCGATCTCGGAACGTAGCTAGAACAGAGACAAATTTATTAATCGACAATTATATTTTTTTTATTTCAGATCATTGTCAGCCTCTCGTTTTTCTTTTTGTTTTCGTTCGCTCGTCGGAAATCCCCTAGCGGAGGCGCGATTTGGCTTTTATTTCGGGCATCCGGGTAGGAAGAGAAATTCGCGGACGCGAAATACTTTCACCGTTCGGGATTTCGCGTTTCTCCGTGTGCGAGAAACGTTGTTCGCGATTAACTCGGTTTCCATGGCTGTCGACCGTGACCTACGCTTCCGTCGGAACGCGTCGGCGGCGATATAACGAGGGTCGCCCCGCGTCGATAACGAGAGCTTCGAAAACGCGACGCGTTCACTGCAGATTTAACGAGCACTCGAACCTTGGAACCAAGAAATTTTAGCCAATTTTACCGGGAAGCTTCACCAAACACTTTTACGATCCACAAGTATTTCGAAGTTCAACGCGGAAATAAAAAAAAAAGACAATAAAAGTTCCGGTACCCTGCTCCAGATATTCCAGCAATCTCCTCCAACGAGCTTAACGAGCATTTCGTAATTTTGACCAGAAATTAACACGATCGAAAAGTTTAACGAGAGTTTCAAAATTCGACGAAGACAATTTCCTTCGTGGATCGTTCCGACTCCCATCATCTCTCATAATTTCTTCTCTCACACGTCACGAACGACGATCGACGCTACTGTCATACTTGCTGCCACTATTTACCATCGAAGAGAGGCGATCACGGATCTGATTAATAATCACGATACTTGAATAATCGCGCGACAACACCACCACTACCACCACCACCACCACCACTCTGTCCGAGCACCACCAAACACCCAACTGCTACCAGCCTATCAGCAAGCATGACTTAATTTTTTAATATTACTCTTGTGACCTATATCGATATGTATTGTCATACTTACGTTTCTACACGATGTTATGTACGATTGCATATAGGTACCGGGAGATGTGCACCGTTGTGGAGAAGCGAACCCGGTAGGCAAATCAAGTTGGCTGCAAACTAAATGCAACTCGGCCAAACCATCGACTCGAGAACGCTAAACACACCTCCGATAAACTTTAATCCTCAGACAACCACGCTGAATAGAATTACCCGCGTCGAGCAATATGTACTCCGATGTACAATATTGTCTCGCTCGTTGATCGAATCTCTCCCTCGATAACTGACTGGGGAACCATCCTCACCACTTTCTAGCTCGATGTAAAGAAGATCTGAGGAAAATCATCGTTGCCTTCGGTCGGTAACTGAGAAAACCGGCAATCAGTGAGATAAAATATTTGTTATTGGAACTAAATTAAAAAGATCTATCGTAGTATTCAACTTATACTTTGAGGTTAAATTCTACGTATTCTGTTTTTAAAGAGGATTTAGGGTTCTAAAAGAACTGTAGTTCTTGAAGGATATTGCTACAGTTTAAAGAAATTCCTAAAAGCAGAGGAAGACTAACTTTAAAATGTCTTGTATCATTTTGCAATCTGAAGTTTCACTATCAAGACACAAATAGTGAAAAGTATGGGTTTCTTATATTCGAGTGTGCATTAGCATATTCATTGTTCTCTATAGTACGAAGGAGTTTATAAAGAAACAATTGAATCGGCTATTTTTGAATATTTTTGTTGCTGTCGAAATTAAGAAGTAAAGGAGATACGAATTAAAAACTAGAAATATATTATTGTCTGAATTGTATTTCGTATATTGTGTCTTTTTGTCTATGAGATACGTTTTCATGCCATTCGTGCGATACAAAATCCTGACCGGCAGTGGAATAACCTTTTTCAACAATTCTGATCGCTGAACCTGAATTCCATCCAGCGAAAATCTCTTCAGTTCCCCAGTGTGTGGTCATGCGCTCGGCTGATTGAAATAAACCTGGCGTGCGCCGGAAGTCACACCAGTAAAACTTTAATTGCTTCTATCTCGATAACGAAGCCTCGGATTGCAAAAAAAATTTATCTTGAAAATAGATCTCGCATTTTTGTCGACACACATCGATGCTGCCTAAAAGTGGAGGTTCTTATACACACTTACACCTCGTTTAATTAATTAATTATTATAAACAGAGGTCTTATAACGAGTATACAGCTTCATATATATTATTCTCATACTTTAACGGAATACCCTGTACGTTAATACTGTATATGTAACATGTACGTTGTAGTTGACAAAGTGGAGCATTTTGTTCTTAAGAACTACAATATAAAGAAGATATACAGTATTTTTAACTTTATATCCTCTTGTAGAGAAACAGATTTTATCTTCAGTTCTGAGATCAGAGTTTTACGATCGTAAATATTACATAAAAACCTGTGCAGGATAAAAAGTAAGTCAAAGATTTTTTAAGGGACGGTCTCTAATATAATTTGTATCGACCGTATGGTTGTCTGAGGATCGACTTAACACTTTGCACATATACTTTGACTCTTTCAAATTTTAATTTTCCAAACTGCGCTACTCACGTTCGACCACGAAACTTTGATCGTCAACTTCATTGTTTTTAAATTACTCTGTTGGTGTACTTTCGTTCGTATAAAGCACCCGTTCTATTATGTCGATTAATTCGTAAGAAAGTTTAAAGTTTATCTCGTAACCAACTTTACAGACTACCAGGACTCCCTTCGACTACAGCGTGCACACGAATTCGTCAGCATCAGCCTCTTTAGCTCTTGTGTGCTGTCATCGTGCGCGCGCACGCGTGCCTGAAACGACTTTGACAGGCCACGTGACAGCCACCGTGCCTCGAAAAATGCTCGAAATGTTCCGTCGTCTCTCGTTTCGGCATTTCTACGAATTTAAATGCACTTCTCAACCATTTTTCCACTCGCTGATCGTTTCTTAGCCATTCACCCACCGTTGAGAATGATTATCTTCGTACGAAAATAATTATGGATTACGTATTCGGCAGATTATTCTGAACCAAAAAAGTTGTCCAGTATGGGACCATTTGTGTTTGTTATGGAGAAAAATGTTGTACTCTAGTTTTGATTCAGATACAGTTGCGTTCATTATTTACAGTAATGTCTACTTTCGAGTGTTAACTTTCACATTGGATTTAATCGAGGGATCGTTATTGGCTTTGGTTCGAGACAAAATTAACTATTATTAAAAGCGAGACTACATGCAGTTTTTATGTTTCCCAGCAGAAAATACGCTGATAAGAGTAGACAAACAATGGAGTTTGTATCAAATAAAAATAAAAAATAAGAGAAAGAGACACAGTAAAACGTCAATATTTGCAGAAACAAAAGAACACTCCTATAATTACAGAGATTCGTGCGCTTATCGAGATAATAAATCTGAGAATCCCCAACCGCGTAATATATCTTCGCTATCTATGACCTATGCTCGCCACTCGTTGATAAACAACATCCCTTCCACTTGCCAGCACGGTTTCATGATCGAGGTCGCGTGCAACTATCAAGGTCCCACTTTATCGGAGATCTATTATACCCGATGTGTTTTACACCGACGGATGGAAATAAACCCATACTGTGCACGACCTTCTTGGTTCAGAATGATCTACCAAATGTGGGTGGACATTGGATACATCGTGGGTCACTTTCTACGAATCGTTTCGATATCAAAGAGTAATTCTTCCACCCACTATTAGCTATTACATATTTGGTTGTCGAGAAAGTTCGTAGCCAAATTTGGGTTCTATGAAATAGAGAGATTTAAGAAAATAATTTCTAATAATCCACGACGACGGTGGCCGTCACGATGCTGTGAAGTCGACCGGAAGCCCGGTTGCTCAATTCCCGCCGGTGAAACGTAGCTCTGCCCGTTTCAGGAACTCGCGCACAAGCTCTCACGAAGCTTCGACATGCAGGAAGCGCAGCTCCTCGAGGAGGGTGGTTCCGGTGGCGGGTCCGCCGGGGCTGGAGGCGCTGGAGGACCCCCACGAAGACACCACAGCGCTCAAAGGCTGGCCAGGAGCGAGATGTCCGAGAGAAGAGAGGAAGACGGCGCCCTGGTGGTGCCGGATCACCAAGGGAACCTGAGGATCACCGTCAAGAAGACCAAGTCGATTTTGGGTATCGCCATCGAGGGTGGTGCCAACACCAAGCATCCGCTACCAAGGATCATCAATATACACGTAAGTTAATAATTTACGTAAAATTATCCTTATTCGCCGAAAATAACCACCTTCGATTTTTAAGCCATAAAATACTTCTCTTGTATTTAAAATTGTAAAAAATATTTATACTATACAGGGTGTTTGGCCACCCCTGGAAAAAATTTTAATGGGAAATTCTAAAGGCCAAAATAAGACAAAAATTAAGAATATCAATTTGTCGATTGGAGCTTTTGTTAAAAAATTATTAAAAAATTAAATTAAAAAATTCCAAATCATACACGGAAAAATTATTTTTGGTTGCGGAGGTCAATTATAATCATGTTTCGTGGATACACATACCCCTGAAATTCTATCCAGTTTCGAGAAAAAAATTCGATATCGAAAATATAATGTCTAATCATGAATGAATGACTCCCCTGAAAAGTCTTTCAAATCGTTCTGAAAAAATTATTTTCGGTTGCGAGGGTCAATTGCAATCATTTTTTATGAATACACATACCCTCGAAATCCTACGCATTTTCGAGAAAAAAATTCGGGAAGGTGGACGAATTTTTCGACAAAATTCAAAAATTTCAAATCGTTTTGGAAAAATTATTTTCGGTTGCAGTAGTCAATTGCAATCATTTTTGGTCAATAAACACACCTCCGAAATCCTACTCAGTTTCGAGAAAAAAATTCATTACTGAAAATATAATGTGAGGCCTGAATAGGGTCTCCGAAATTTCATGTAAATGTTTAAAACATCATAACTCCTGAACGGATTGGACGATTTTAAAGTTTCAAACCGCAAACAACGCGTATTTTAATGGAGAATATGTAGAAATTCGAAAAATATTGAAAAAGTTGTTCGTTGGGCCCATAAAGTTAGAAAAACCCCATAAAACTGGTCCAATTTTCAAACGACCATACCTTCCACTATAGTAAAGCTATCTCATTGAAACTTTTTTCTGAAGCAGAGCCCATGGGCACCTACAAAATAGTATTAAACAACTTTTCTGTAGAACGTCAAACAAATGTATTAAAAATGGAAAACAAACTTTCAAGAAAAATCGATAAGGTAGGTGCCTACATTTTTCGACGAAAAAAAAAATTTTCAAATCTTTTTGGAAAAATTATTTTCGGTTGTGGGGGTCAATTACAACCATTTTTTATCATTAGACATACCCTTAAAATCCTACCCACTTTCCAGAAAAAAATTCGTATAGGTGTGAAATTTTACGACAAAATTAAAAAATTTCAAATCGTTTTGGAAAAATTATTTTCGGTCACAGGGGTCAATTACAATCATTTTTAGTCATCAGATATACCTTTAAATTCCTACCCACTTTCGAGAAAAAAATTCCTGTAGGTGTGAAATTTTTCGTCAAAATTAAAAAATTTCAAATCGTTTTGGAAAACTTATTTTCTGTTGTGGGGGTCAATTACAATTATTTTTTATCATTAGATATACCCTCGAAATCCTGCCTACTTTTGAGTAAAAAATTCATTACCGAAAATATACTGTGTGGCCGGAAATGTTTCTATAACTTTTTAACGAAGCCTCAATCAACAAATTAGTATCCTTAATTTTTGTCTTATTTTGGCCTCTAGAATCTGTCATTAGAATTCTCATTACGATTACAATAATATTTTTTTAAATTGACCCAGACGCGACTCGTAAGTTGAACATTAAAAGGCCCAAGTTTCTTCGATATTAGAACAACTAGACGAAGATTGAATTCTAGAAAACTTCGAATGTTATTTATCATTGTCAATACATTAGATCGTGAAAAGTGATGGTACGCGGTTATAGACATAATTATGTCGGTAGTTGAGGTGTTGATAAATTGTTATGTTCGCAGGATAATGGCGCAGCCTACGAGGCTGGCGGTTTAGAAGTCGGTCAATTGATTCTAGAAGTTGACGGCCACAAAGTCGAAGGTAATTTCTGAACTATCAAAGTGAATTTCAACATAATAGTTTAGAAAGTATTTAAAGAAAACTGTATTATCGTAAGTTCTTGCACGAAGAAAATAGTAAGAGCGCACAGTATCCTTGAACAAGAGACTACCGCCTCGGTTGGTCCCAAGAAGACAACATTAATTCTTTCATGGATTTCTTTAAATTTTTGAAAATTCTTCTTCTTAAATAGAAATGAATTAAATATTTTATTTACGTATATCTTTGTAATATTCAATTGTACTAGAAAGATACATAATAGATCCATTTATTTCATAGACACTGACATTAGTGCCATGAGTTTGCAATAAAAAGGTCAAGCGTGCCGCTAAATTAAATTGATTTCGACCGTGTGCGGACATGCCTGGTGTATAATATTGCGATTAAATAGGGTGTATATAGGCTCCTGTGCCTAACTGTAACTGACATTACGATTCAAGTCGCAAACGATCCCCAAATGGTCGCGATCGTATTACACATTGCCAACTGCTAATGGTTTGCTCAAATTTTCTGTGGTATATGATTATTCTTAAAGGCATGCGATAAAACAATTATATTTTAATCAGAAACATTTATAAATTTCTCTGGAGGAGAAAGGACAATTTTAATATCGTGTACCAGTTACTTCCTCTAAACTAAGAAATCTAACGATTCACGGCGGTGCCTTCGTAAAAGGAACGAACTCGATTATCGTCCTCTTCTTTCGCAGGTTTGCATCATCAGGAAGTCGCGAGACTGATCGCCGAGTCGTTTGCGAGGCGCGACCGCAACGAGATCGAGTTCCTGGTGGTCGAGGCGAAGAAGAGCAACCTGGAGCCGAAGCCAACGGCTCTGATATTCCTGGAGGCGTAGCAGGAATCTCCCACCTCCGAGCCGGAACCACCGTAGCACAACGTGACCAGAGCTCGACCCGCGACACGCTTAGAGCGTCGTCAACGCTGAACCGCCAACGAAGCTGACGAGAGCGTGGAGAAGGAAAACGAGGCGAAACGAACGAACACAGAGGGTCGAGAAGAAGAGCGGATACGCGCCAGGACAGAAACGAGGACGTGCTCTTGGTCTTCTCCGTACGCTCTCGACTCTGCCGGTCGAGCTCTCGGTCAGGCGCTAATCGAACCTGGCCCTGGTGGTGGGAACTTTTTAAGAAGAAACAGAAGAAACAAGAAGCGCCGTACGAGGCGAGGAACGACGTTAGGCGGCGAGAGAGGCTCGATTAACGAGTCAATGGGATGATAATTGCACGGTCGTCGACGCCACTGTTGCTGTCCTCGTTGCTGACGAGCCTTCGGGCTAACGGAACCGGTACCGGACGCTTCTAGGCTTGCCCTTTCGAGCCCCGGCAATGTTAAAAAGGACGCGAGCGTGGATCACCGGTGGGGAACTGCAACGAGGAACGCGAGAGGCGACGATCCCGTGAAAGAAACGGAGAAAACGAGATTGCCTGTGGAGGGACGTTGACGAGAGACGCTTTAAGTGCGAAGAAAATTACGTAGAGAAAGAGACGGAGGATGTTGACTGTGCCAAACTCATTAAGGATTGTTTCGTGTATAGTAGTTATGATACTATTAATCGTAAGGGATCTAACAAGGACTCTGCCCAAAAAGGGGGAACGTCGATCTTAGGGTTCAGGTACACCGTTGAGGGATACTGGGCGACCAAGACGCATGGTGTCAGTGTCGCGTTCGTCCCACGGAAATTACGGACACAATCACGAACCGGAGTTTTCGCGCGTTAGCCACGAAACGTGTCTCGACGCCGAGCACGTCGCGACTACGAAGATTCACTGTTGACTAATGCGTTATCGAAGGTACTGGACGTTCACGTCGATCAGGATTTTTGTCGGCAAAACCTCTTCTGGTACGGTGCTCGATGCCGTTACGACGACACTCGGGCTGTCGCCTCTCGAGAGAAACGCGGATACTCATCGGCGACACGGCGAATCGGAGTTGCAAATTATATTTTTTGCGAGACGTCGGACTTACTTTCTGTAAATTATCCACCATTTCCCGTCGGGATCTGCTTCTCGGTCTCTTTGCTCGATTCATGAAAATGTTATTCGACGTCAGTTCGAAATATTAAATATTCTTCAATAACTCTAGAACGAGGTCAATTAAAGTTTTCCAAGACTTCGTTCTTGTAATCAGTCGAACGAAAATGAAACGAGACGATCTGTTCAAAATCGAAACTTCGCGTTGGTGATATTTAAATATTCTTGGCAAAATTGACGTATTTAGTTAATTAAAGATTGTTATTAAAACCAAAAGTTAAGACCTTAATATTATTACAATCGTTTTCTTTTTATTTTAGATAAATAGAAAGTTAACAATGGGTACAGAAAATAATTTAGATGTCCTCGAGAAAGAATAATTTTCATCGTTATATATTTCGTTGCATTTCTTAAATTTTTTGTAACAAACGCACGCACTGTTCTATTTATTATTTATTATTGGTAACACCGAGGAAAATGAGAAACAAGAATCTTCTTTACCAAAGTTTGTTCTCAGGAAATTGTTTCTATTTTGCTAATTTCATCGATCGTCGCCAAGGAAAGTGCAACGTCAAAAATCCTGACCGACTCGAGCCCGCGACTAATACAGAATTATTATGGGAATTGTTGAGGCTTAACAAAGTATATTATATATACATATATATATATACATATATATTATATGATAATATTATTGACTATCGTAGTGGAATTGCAACTCGTACCTACCAGAGAGGCCTCGAGCGCGCGCAAATTAATCCACTCGCTTGCACGCGTGTGCGCGTGCGCGCGCGAGCGCCGCGAAAAGAATAAAAAAACATATAAATTATGCGATATTTTCAAACAGTTAATAAACATAGAGATCGCGTGCTTAGTAATTGGGCCTGATCACTTCGAGCTCGAGCCGACGAGGGATCGCGGACGATCGCGCGGGAAAACCGTGATCGAGAAAGAAAGAAAGGATTCTCGTGGGAATTTCGTGAAAGTGTGAAACGAATTCGCGATCTCGAACACGGATAATCGTTTGTTTGCACAGCGGATCACGTGCAAATTGTTTGCTGACTCGTTCGTGCCGGCATAGTTCATTTCGAGAGCGACCATCTTCTTGGAAATACGCTACCCAACAAAAATAATGAGACCTGCGAAAACATGAAACGTTTTTCTTGGAGAATTATTAGAGCTAATTCCGAGCAAAGAATAATTTTCATCTTTACACGTTTCATTGCAGTTGTTTTATTTTTTAAATTAGTAAAACGTTTTTGAGGATGCAAGACTCCTTCCTAAATATTTCACTTTTCCGTTTCTACGAATAACGATGTTATTGAAACCTAATCTCGATACGTTGTGTTAGAATCTACCCTCTTAGTTTAATTTAAAACTTAACGAGGGGTATAAACAATTATTTAGACGGTCTCGTACTTTTGTCCAGTAGCGTAAACGACAATTAGGAAACTCTGGACTATTTTTCGTACGAGAGCACGCTTTTTCACGAATGTCGTACATTCACAGAATCACTGTAATTTTCTACGGTCGACAGACAATTATTGCGAGCAGAAACAGCGAGATTTTCTAAGAAAACAATATATTCGTGTATTTATCGTTTCGATCTCGAGTTTCTCGACTGTCGCGTACGCTCGTGTAGATTCCGTTTCGATCGTTGGACGACTCGAATAATAAGGAATTCGATTTATACGTGTGTTAGTACAGCGGTTTCTGAATCTTTCATTTGTATTTCCTTGATTTTCTAACTCTATTTAAATTCTGACGATCCAAAAGTCTCTTTCGCTGTGATAAATTCCCCGAATAGACCGTTTTATAATTTATTTGAGCGCGAAGATGAAATTCATTTTGTAAATAATCGTTGATCTAGGATAATAGGACAGTCTCGATGAAATCTTGTTTTGAATTTGCTAACTTCGATTTAAAACGTTTGTAAATATTAGAGACTCGAACGTTTCTTTGGTGCAACCGTTTCTGGGAACCGCTCTGTTAGGAAAAAAAAACATTTATAACATAATCATTACCGCAATAATTGTATTTAAACGAGTAGTGGTTACTGATTATTATTCGTGGGTAAACGTAGCGTTGTTGTTGTGATAGTTACGATTGACGCGTCTTGTTTAGTATCTCTACCTGTTACCAGTTAAATGTAGCTTACGATTTATCGACGAGTCCATGCGTCGCGACTTTGAAACCGATCGTCCGCGATCGTCTCGCTTTAAAAAAAAAAAAAAAACCGTGCAAGCTTACGTAGAATTGTCGCGTGTGTGTAACGAGAAAAATCGATCCTAGAAGGCGAGTCGATATGGAAAAAAAAACATAATCGAGCAACGATCTAGTGAGAGGTATCGACGATTCAAAAATTCAGCGAACAAAAAAAAATAATGTTATTTTTCAATTTGTTTCTCGATTTTATTCGATGTTACTAACCGTGTGCTCTTTCCAACACCAGTTTCAACATATTTCGGTAAATAATACGATAAGCGTCTTAACACATTGTGAACCGACTTTGTAATTAAAAAGTTCCACGTTTCGACTTCGATCTTTCTAAATTTTGTAACGTTTTGTGTAACGGAATTCGAAAATAACGCTAACTATTAGTGAATAAGTACATTGTTCGATTTGATTGCCCGAAAGATGATACGCGAGTGGCAAAAGAATCGCAGTCGTTGGTGTCACTTTGTATTGAACTTTTTTCTATCCCTGTTTGGTCGACAATGTGTTAACATAATCAAAAGGTTACTCTAATTAAATCAGGTTAAAGCATTAAACAAACTATTTCACACAAAACAACGCGTTATTTTGTTAAGACTTCGTGCAAAGTTAAATTTGTGATATATTCTCTACAAGGGACGGCCCGTTGCCATTCCCGATCTAGACGTTTAATTCTCAATAAAGGATAATCTATCCAAATTAAACGGAGGCATAGTATCGTCGAACAAATTCTAATGTTCCGCATCTCCAATATCGCTAGTTTCCACCGAAAGTGATACAACTTCAAATTCCTCGAGTTTGAATGTCTCCACGAGCGGCGATGAACATAAAAAGTACAAAGCATTTTCATTACGAGAAGAAAATACATTTGCAATTTTATCGGTTTTGTTATTATTACGAATGTCAGCGAAGAGGAAGTACGAAAAATCGCTTCTTGCAACGAATGAATCGAACAGATTCCTCTCGAAGAAATAATCACCAAAGGAAAACCGAAGTTCTTTGTCGTTGGTACGCCATCGCGAACGAGAAAAACGATATTCAGAACTATGTGACCGGACGTGTGCACGATGTATTGTGGTAAATGTGCCAAAACAGAAAAAAAACGCAGAATAAAATAGCGGCCCGCAATATGAGATCACGTCGCGAAAGCAACGCTCTAATAGAAGATACGAAGAAACGAAAGAGAAGAAGAAAACAACAATCGAAGAGAAGAAACGGAGTTTCGTTACCGAGGTGTGCACCAGAGTTGTTTCCTTCGATGTTATTTCGTAGAACGCGCGAGGAAACGTAATTGCAATTAATTTGAATTGCAATTGAACGAATCGCGGCCAAAAGATCGAGGAACTTATATAACGAAAAAAAAAAAAGAAAATCGAACGAAGAAGAAATCGATAGTAACTAGCTGCTTTTCGGCTGAAAAACAAAAAGATAAAAAAAAAATAAATAAATATACCTCGTGCTAGTATTTCTTCCCTTTTTTTCGAAGCTACGTTTTCTAAAAAGCATCCTCGTTCGTTCGTCGTCCCAGGCGAAGATTAAAGCTAAAACGAAACGAGAATAGACGACGGAATTCGAGAACTGGGACGCGAACAAAGGAACGGAAAGATATTTTTGTAAAAGCCTTCGATGTACTGCAATCACAGGAACGATTCGAAGATCTCAGCTAACATATCCGACAATGCCTTACCGCTTTAAACGAGAGAACACTTTGGGGAAAGCGTTGCGAATTATCGAGGGTTCGTAGGGAAGTGTTCGCCCGAACTTCCGGTTGGTCGACGCACGTGGAGACGGTACGGTGCGAGGAACGACGAAATTTGTCGATTTTGATAAACTTTTTTAATTGGCGGATCGAACGGACGGGGCGACGCGAATGCGCGCTAGCAATCTTCTTTTTATTCCATTGTAACAAAATGCAATAGAACATAACACGGGGAAAAGGTAAAATAAATTATAATTAAATTTATAGCACGATTCGTCTTCAAATTTTGTATGTTCGAAGAATTTTGTCGAAGTGCCCCTTCTACTTTTATAGATTATAAACATTTTATTGTAGCTTTCGGTTATTTTGAAATTACAATTGTAACTTCAGGTTTGTGTCAATTACATTTCCACTGATGAAACCAAGTGATGATCGAAAGCTATAATAAATTTCCCCTATTCCCTCTATTTTGTGTTCAATTTAATTCGTAACGTTAAATGTACGCAACCGAAAGAGAAATTTCAGCCGACATCAGCACGTTTCCCGCCATTCCGTCTGTTCGATCGCGAGAAACTATATCAAACACAGAATGCGAAACGAAGAATTAAAAACTGCCAAAACATTACAATTACCTCAGCGATCAGGATGCCCGTCGTCTCGCACGGTACACGTTTCACGATCGTCGATGTTCCAATCCTGTCGAAATAAGAACGAACATACAGTTACTCGTATTCGTGCACAATAATAGTGATTCGCTATAAATGAAGAAAAAAAACTTGTTTCTTACGAATCTAACCGTTGTGTTTGAAACTGGTTACGTATTGTTGATTTGTAATAAACATCGTTTGGTAAAAATAAATGGAAAGAATTCGTAAAAAACAAGTTTCTTTCCATTTATAGCAGATCACCATTCCACTGTACGAATACGAGTGGAAGTTAAAACTTGTAGATCCCTCCGGTAGCTATTTTTCCACGCCAGTTGTCCGTTTGACGGAAGTTCGCTCTCGATCGATCGCTTTCCAATTCTCAAAACACACGAGCACAGCAAGAAAAAAAAGAAAAAAAATCAAACACGATCGAAGAACCTCTCTTACCCCCTGGTAGCGTCGAGTCGTCGACGTCGTTCGATCCGACGAAATAATCGCGCGTAAACGCGATTAAACGAGTTTACCTCGAAAGATGAAAGCGTCTCGCGTCCGTGCACGCCGGACGAGCGTGTTTCGACAAAGCGAAAAGAGAGAAAAAAAAAACGCGATGCCAAGGCCCGATTTCTACGTTGAAAAATATGATAGAGTCGCTAGACGACTGAGCCACCTTTCTCCGACAAAAGCGGCGCGCGTGCCGTGTTTCCTTCTGTGGAAGAAAATCGGTTTCCAGTATTCGTCGCGCCCGACCACGCGTCGAAGTCTCCGGCCGTCGATCAGAACGATCTCTGCTCTAGCGGTTCAGCGACTCCGACGCTCGATACGGAAACACCGGAAATCGACCATCTCGGCGCGGCAGATTTGTTCGTTAATTAATTTCCCGGGTCGTTTAGAGAAATTGTACGCTGGTGTTCGAGACGAATCCCTCGTGGAGGAACCGAGAAACCAGTCGCGATAGATCGTAGGTGTTCCGATATAGAGAGTTTACCGACGATTAACGACGCGTCCTTAGTTTTAGCTACCGCAGATACGCGCGACAGAGACAGAGAGTAAAATCTAGCAAAGCGATTTATTTTTTCAAAGAGAGAGAGAGACAAAACCCGAGACACGAACTCGTACCATAAAACCTGTTCAGCTTTCGCACACGTTCGCCATCCGCAAACTTGCTTTTTCTCGATCGGCCGTGGGTGCAGCGAGCCATTGAAATCGGACCTCCGCCGATCGAAAGCGATTCGTAGCGCCGATGAAAGGCGACCAGATCTTCTGGCGGACGTTAGAAAGAAACGCGGAGGTGGTGGGGGAGCACGAGGGAAACGAGATTTCGTTTTCTCTAGGGCGATCCGGGAAGCGTGTTAGCGTGTCGTTGTTTGAAGTAAAGTAAATTTAGAAAACTAATCTAATCGAGAATTTGTAGGAAACGTTACTCTGTTTAGAAGATTGAGGAAATAGAACTCGCTGCATCCGCGGTGCAAAGCTCGCCGCGCGTCGACCGGAGAACAAAACACGAATATTTCGACTTCAGCTTCGTTCATGCTAGGGCTGGGACCTTTTCTTCGACTTTATTCGGATATTCGAACACTTGCACAAATGTTATCCAAACGCTTAACTATTCGAATATTATTTAAATCTAATACTTGACTGTTCGAGAAATTTGTGTATTATCGAGTATCTGGATATTCGAATAGTAACATTCGAACAATGATATTTAAATATCAATGTTAATGAATAGTGATACAGAAAAGCTCTATTGTTCGAAAGTTTTGTTATCTAAACAGAATGGTACGAACTTTATTCGAATACCAGGATATTTGAATAGTAAAACAATGATATTTAAATATCAATGTTGAAATAACATTTTAATATTGATGTTCGAATAGTGATACAGAAAAGCTCTATTGTTCGAACGTTTTGTTATCCAAACAGAATGGTACGAACTTTATTCGAATACCAGGATATTTGAATAGTAAAATATTCCAATAATGAATGTTTGATAATGTTCAAACGACAACATTGAAATAGTAATATTCGAATAGTTACAATCGAATGCAAGAATATTGGAAGTTTATTGGTAGTATTGAGATACTAATACGTGAACTGTTTGGAATAAAATCCCAGCGCTAGTTCATACCTTCGCAATCAAGCCGAGACATCGCGCAGAAAAATAACGCCATGGAACAGGGGACGATTCGCGAGACGAGTATCATCGAGGCGTAAACGCGAAACCGATCCGATTACCACTTGAGACAAACGCTAACCGAATTGTAAAGCAGATAAAACTGTACTCGTAACGTTTCAAGGAGCACTGTACATAAGCAAAACGCTCGTTCATACGCATTTCATAGATCACTCCTTTTTGCAGCCGATTTCGTACACCTTAGCGACACACGCGATGAACACTATCTCCACACGGACATACACACACGTACACGAACAGATACTTGAATAGCACACGTACGAATAAACAAGAATGCGCGAACGTTCCACCAGGTGAGAACAACGAGTCGTCTAGCGTTAATTAACGACCCGTCGATTACTATACTCATCGTCGTGGAACGAAAACAGAAATCGCGGATGAACGGCACACGTACAGGAACCACCGGGTGTGAAGGAAATTTGTGTTGCGATTTTGTCAGGACAATAGATTTTAGACCTGAAATTTTTTATTTTTTTTTTTAGAGAAACGAGCAAACATTTCATTCGCGACGTTTCATGCAAGCTTGGACTTTCGTTGGAGGCAAAATTTTACTAATTTTCTTTTCTTTTCTTTTCAAATGTCTACCTCGTTGGAGGGAGTTTCGTAACTTCGCGCGTTTCCGTGAATTTTTGAAAAATCGTGTTACGCCTGGGTTAAGTCTCGACTAATAAATAAATCATTGTCAATTCAAAGTCTGCGATTCCAGGAAATGTGTAATTTTTCTTTAGAAAAATGCGTTAAAATAGGCCTATAAAAACGTTAGCCAACAAAACTAGTTTCTCGTAGGAATAAATTTCAGTTTGATCGACTGTTAATTTAAAAAATGATCGTTGAAAAAACTGTCGCTATATATAGGTTTCTTTCCGTTGAATAAAAACTACCTCTGTGAAAACCCCTGACATTATCTTGATCAGGAAACAGCATGAAAATAAAAATAGTTTTCAATTAAAACGGTTTAGTCGATGTAGAGGTTTTCATCTACGAAATTAGATGTAACAACTGCCCGATCGTAATAATAATTTAACAATGACAGGACACTTACTTTCTTTACACTCTGTACATACATACACAAACACCCACAAACACGCATGTAATATACGTAAGAGGACAAGAAAGATTTATCGTTTCTACGCGCAGACAGCACGGCCGTGTTGTTTAGTTATTGTTAATCGCGAATACTTTAATTGCCCGTTCAATTGTTGTTGCTCATTACTGTTACCATCATGATTACTATTATTGAAAGTTACGCGTGTAATTATTTTCACCGCAGACGCGATTATTTTTTTGCGTCTCGTTATTACGATTATTATTATTGTTATCATGACTGCGGCGATGGCGATTATTATTGTAATTGAAATAAAACGTTCATCAAGAAGAAATGTGAATTCCTTAAAACCTATGGATCTACGTTTCCATTTGCGAATTTAAAAATTAATACAAGAGTTTCTTTATATTCGCAAGATTCTTTTATTATTTAATTTTTATTTTTTCTTAGTACGAACCACAGACGAGGTATACGAGTAGACCTTTCACCTTATCGACTTTCGCGGACGAATCTGACTGCCATACCGACCTGAAAATTGGAAGCTGATTTTAGCAGCCTCTTCTCATGGATGGTGGTCAGTTGAGAAACTATTCACTGAATTAGTATTGATAGACAAACAGTGTAGTGTTGCGTAAATACATGTGAGTTGACTATGGAAGAGATTAAAATTCATTTCTGAATCTGTTGGTAACGTTGCGAGTGACACGAAAATGGTAATGGGGTTTCGAAGACCTCATAAAAATAGGCCGCAAAAATACATTGGATGAAGGATCTACTTTTATACCACATCTGTGACAATACTCTAGAATCTTTGATGAATCAATGAGAATCAAAACTAACCTAGCGAAGAAACTCTATATTTATGATGATCTATGCAAAGCGGATCGCAGCCAATTTGCTAATATTATTTAGTTTTTAATTAATAATTGCATTACCCAGCTAAAAGTGATACGATTATTAATTAAACGCTAAATAATATTACCCAGGTCTCACCACGTGGAGGTTGCTGCGAATGGAGACCCGCCCTAACCGAATCCCAACCACCCTCCATTAGTAAAGATCTTTTATGACCAGCAATCGTTCGTCGAAAAAGCAATAAACGAAAGTGCAACCAACGAAGGTAACAACCAACGAAAGAGTTTTTTGAGAAAGAATTTGCCTCTAAATTCTCATCAACAAAACAGAGAAATAGACCAAAATATTGCCTGCCTGATATAATCATTAATACAGAGAACCAAATTCCTATCTAACTATAAATCTAAAGTCGATTACA
This sequence comes from Colletes gigas, assembly GCF_013123115.1. Classification (NCBI taxonomy): domain Eukaryota; kingdom Metazoa; phylum Arthropoda; class Insecta; order Hymenoptera; family Colletidae; genus Colletes; species Colletes gigas. The sequence goes on from NW_025106656.1 coordinate 1,525,627, forward strand.
TCCTACCTATCTAATTATCTAAGAAAATACATAGGAAATGTATTCTTCCTTGTTGATCCTTCGACGAAGATTTCCTGAAACATACTGTTACATTCTACCTAACTATAAATCTAAATTATTAAAACATAAACTAAGCAGTCTGAAACAAAATACATGAAATACATTATTTTCTCTTCTATCTTCTATTTACCCCACGATGATTTCCTGAAACACAAGCAAAGCAATATCAAACAAAATTGTAACAATTCTTAATTGTTACTTCTATAAACCTAAAACTTCCATAGGAATATGCTCTGTAACAGAAACTTGTTTAATAGATTAGTAAGAGAATCTGTACAACACTAAATCTGTAAAACTACAAATACTACAACTACAGGCAAGTGCAGTGAGATAGTAAAAATAGTACATAATATACGAGGTTACTTTCACTCTAAAATGTATTCGTCGCGAAATATCTTCTTGCACGTCAATCTAATGATATATTTTAATAAGTAAAGAAAGACAATGGGTATCTTCGATATCGAAGATACCCAAAGTCGTCAACTCAATTATGAAAGTGAATTTAATTATTGAAGAATGTAAAGAACAATCGGAAGCTACTAATTTGACACTCATTCTAAAATTAATATAATTATAAGTATTATAAAAGATATTAAAATCATGACTCTACTTTCGATTGATATTACGATATTTGTCATATTAAAAATTGCGGCGTGTAAAAACATCGCACGCTTAAATAAAACGCGACGCGACACGTGCTCATAGCGTGCAGTGAGTGTGGGTATCAGATTGATCCCCCCCGGCCTTGATTATCAGAAAAGCAAGTCACGCCCCTGACTCATGTCTATCGGGCTTCTCTACGTACAACCGCCGGGTCCTGGAGGACACACGATCACAACAGGACCCGCTTAGTACTCGAGAACGGATATGAGTCAAGAACTCTCACCGGAGGTCATTCTCTTTTCCGTATAAAGAGGAGAATATATGCGCTCGGTGAGGCCCCACTTAAGCTGAACCAAGCTGCACCGGGGTTGAAGCGGTAAGAGCTATCACACCTACTACACAGGTGTCACATGTTTCATTCTATCAAACAGAGGTGATCGAGCAAAACTCTCCGGTCCTTTCGGTCGAGACATAATCTCGGAAAGCGAGAACCAGAGAACGAGCGGACGAAAGAAAGTGAACTACTCATATATGTATATGTACTCATTGTATATTCATTTTAAAATTAGTGTCAAATTAAAAATGAATCTACTATGACATTTGTCATCTTAAAAATCGCGGTGTGCAAGAAGATTATAATTTTAAGCAAAAGATATTAACTACACTTGCCAAAGAAAGCACGTATACAACCAGTTGTTTTACCCCTTTGCCTTACGATTTAATTTCCAACTGTGCGTGGCAAAAGCGTCATCAAGGTTTGGCCCGGTAGACTTATCACTTCTCTGAGACGTCTTGTTCATGTTTGGCCCGGTAGACTCATCATGTCTCTGAAACATCATTAAGCTAAAGGGTTAAAAAGGAGGTTTTTAAACACTTAAAAATGACCTATCACCTAGCTTAAAAATAAAAATTCATGATATTGTATAGAAACAAATATAGTATACGATTGAAAACAATGTTACATTAATATATCCTGCAATATTATACATATCGAAGCAGTCACATAAATTCGAAGAACAATGTAAAAGTGGAAACACAGAAAAGAAACATTCATAGTAACCAAATAAAATCAGATAGATAAATGAAGTTGAATTCACATCAAACAAACAAATAAAAATAATAAAATATAAATAAGTGGAGTGGACTTACTACTTGTTGTCAGTACATAGAATAGTTACCACTGGGCCAGCTGTAAAGTAAGAAAATATTCATATTATAGCAACGTCAGTTAGGCAAGCAAGGCAAAATCAGTTTATTGAAGCGAAATTGATATCAAACGATAAAATAAAGGAGGGGAGAGAATTTTTAAACAGTTCTTACCGTAGTCATCACCGTCCGGCACTGGTCAGTAGTGGTCAGCAGTAGTCAGTAGTGGTCAGTAGTGGTCAGTAGTGACAGGAACGCGAGTCATTATTGGTCAGTATTGGTCAGTATTGGTCAGCCATGGCCAGCGCTGGCCAGTAATGGTCATCAGCGGTCCCCGGTTCACTTCTGGCTATTTGCCCACTCCCGAATCCGCGACGCGACTGAAGAATTCTTCGCAGAGACCCTGCATATATGATTAAGGTGATAAAAGGGTGGGGAGACCAGTCATAGCCAAGGTTGAAGTTAACGGGTAAGACTGTCTTGTCTACAAAGAAACTATTTCGATTGGTCCCACCTCTCGACCATTTCTGGATCTTCACTGAACTGCTGACCTTGATGTCAACCTCACTGTTGACCAGCAGTGACCATAAGCTAGTCATCGTTGATCATCGACCTAATAAAACCATTACGAAGATTAAAGCCTTCTTACGAGGATTCCCTTACAATTTGATGCATGATCTTTTTAACATTTTGTTCCACTTTGGAAGAGTGTATCTCATGTTATAAGACACTCATGGTACAGCTTGATCGCCACACAGTTGACCGCCATCCACGAAAAGAGGACGCTAGAATCACCTCTCAATTTTTAGGTCGGTATGACAGTAAATTTGAGCCACGAGAGTTCATAAAGTGTAAGTTCAGTGTTATCAGACCGCACACCAGGGTGAAGAAGGTATGTGGAACTATAAGAAGAACGCAGCCATTAGCTCATATTATTTGCTATGTAATTAATAATTATATTAATTACATAGTAAATAATATGACCCAGGTCTCACCGCGTGGAGGTTGCTGCGAATGGAAACCCACCCTAGCCTCGCCCCAACCACCCTTCCTTTGGCGAGGAATTCGAATACCTATCTGATGGAGAAGCTATCGAAAAGTTAGAAACGAGCTACAAAAGGAGAGTTCTTAAAAGAACTGCCCAATCAAGAGATGAAGAACCTAACAAAATGTCAATACATGTGAGATGATACACATGTTTTCTAGAAACGAAATTGAAATGTGCAACTGCACGCACGAACTCTGACCGATGAAAAGATCAAAAACCTAACAAAATGTTGATACATGTGAAATAATCCATCACATGTTTTCTAGAAACGAAATTGGAATGTGCAACTGCACGTATGAATCCTGATTACTAAAGTATCAATATGTACTTTATTATTAATTGTTCCTTTTTAAATAAATACTTGCATTATGACAGTGCCTAACAAGACACTCGTACAAAACGAAGAAAGGATCCTGAAGATCCAACCAGAAATGTGCAACTGCACGTATGGACCTTGCATATTAGAATACCAATATGTATCTTAATATTAATCATTCCCACTTAAATTTACGCACACGTTTCGGTAATATTTAATAAACGGCAGGTGAACGCTTTTTTATCTTATAATCTATATACATACATTTGTACTTATACTCTAACGCAATCTGTAGAAACATGAAGAAATATGAGGAAATATTTTCTTCTTGGTGTCTTCATCAATCCCACGATGTTTTTCTAAAACATACACTCATATCCAATAAAATATATAACTCATATAAAACAAATAAATATGAAAAAATATTTCTTCTTGGTGTCTTGATTAATCCCACGATGTTTCCCTGAAACATAAATCAGACAATAAATAAAATTGTACAAAGAAACTAACTATAATAGAACAAATTCCAAACGCGACTTGTAAGAATAAAAGCAACCCGCGAATGATAATTATTCGCAACACTACCCTGAAAAGCAAACGCGAAAAATAGTAATTCGCAACTCTAATTCGCAATCGCGTTTACTAAAAATTCGCAACGCTATTTTTAAAGCAAACGCCCGGTTCCTAGGTTTGCATAAAGACAATCACAAATCGTATTTATTCGCAGCACTATATATCAACGCGATAAATATTTGTTCGCAACTCTACGAGCAAACGCGAACATTGTATATTATTCGCAACTCTAATTTTAATCAGGGGTTAATAGTACATGTAAATGCACATGTACTGGCCACTAAATAAACTAACTACTTCTATTACTACAGTTAGGGTAGAATTTTGGCATTGAAAATATCGCAACTCTAAAGAAAAAATCGCACGATTAATCAAGATCGCAACGCTAATTTATAGTATGAAAATTGCAAACGCGGTTGATGTCCATTATATGTATAAAAGAGTAAAAAAGCAACGCAAATCGTGATTATTCGCAACACTACCCTGAAAACGAAACGCGAAAAATGGTAATTCGCAACTCTACGAGCAATCGCGTTTATCGATAATTCGCAACGCTACTTTTAAAGCAAACTCTCGGTACCTAAGTTTGCATGAAAACAATCGCGAATGGTAATTATTCGCAACACTACCCTGAAAAGGAAACGCGAAAAATAACAATTCGCAACTCTAAAAGCAAACGCGATTATTAAATATTCGCAACTCTATGTATATCATAACCGCGAGTTATGGGGAGGGATGGCTGGCATGTATGGTGCAATCATGTACCATCAGGTACATGTATACGTGAGCCAGCTAGAAAAATATACTAACTACAACTACAGACGAGTTAAGTGACAAAGTAGTAACAGGAATGACTTTCCATTCTCATCCAAGGATGAAGATGAAAAGCCATTTGTTTGCAGCCCACTCTTGAGACAGTTTGTCAGGGCCTCTTCAGCTCATTGAGAGCCTTTTCTTTCTTCGGCGGTCCTGCCGATGCCTGAAACTTACTTAAGACTGGGCTCGAGATTTTGTGCAATACGTAGTCTTCCAACAATATACGAATTGTTGCAAGAGCATACGTGGTGAATCTCGAGCGGGACGAACGTTTCGAAAGGGACCTAATCACGGCCGCGAGCACGAGAGAGCGACTTTAAGAGTCGCGCGATTCGAGGAGTCGAAAATAAAGCCGAAACAAACAGCACAAGTGCACCGTTTGAATCGTCAAGATTTCTACCCTCGAAATCGTAACTACAGGAACAGAACTGCCACGCGAAAACGCGCCTACCCGAGTAACTAATGTGGACAGTCCTGCCCTGACCCTACCTACTTAGATTTAGCACACATACCAGAAAAAAAGTTACCTGCCTACCTAACCCTATATTTAAAAAAATGCAAAACTCAGTCTCTCAAACAAACACTCCACGGTTCTCATTCTCAGTGTCCGGCCGCGACCTAAACTAGAGAGGACTCCCCGGGGTTCCTCCGACACCCGGACACAACCTCATTCATACTCTAATTGTGTACGTACCAGTTTTTGCAGTGGACTGACAAAGCTAGTGCCCATTGCGTACTTTTATTATTTATGTAAAACATTTTAATATATCTAATATAGTCTTTATTAAAATATACTCTATATATGATTATATAAGATTGAAAAGCTAATTCATTATGCATTTTACAATATTATTGACGCGTATGCAATACGAACAATTGCCAAGTAAATAATAACTATAACTTTAATATTATTATTGTGACTGGTATGAATCTAATGTGAAAAAATTCTGTATCTGAATTGTAATAAACTTTTGAAACGATGCACTTCCACATCCTAACCACAAACACACATATGTGGACAGTACATCGTGCACGATACACTAGCATTGTCAGTCGCAAGGATAAATTATTATTATAAATGTTACAAACTAAGTCATCGTGCCCCGTTGCCTTCGCTCGTGCAAATAACACTTGGGCATGTGCATGAACTTAGGCAACGAACACGGAAAAGTATCCTGAAAATCCTGACTAGAACAACTGGTTATTAATAATTAACTAAACGGTATCTATTCTCAGTTAAAATGACTCGACTTGTTATATGTAATATATTAACAACAGAGTACGTTAATATCGAAAGATATTATTATTCAAGAAAAATTTGTGACTGAAATTTAATTGTACAAAATGTAAGACTTTAATAAAGATTTCATGATAAAATAATTTACTTTGCAAATTGAAATAAATTTGTTAAATTATTATTCAAAATATTCAATTAACCTTGGCCGATTCTGTCGTCAAAGTAAATTTAAAAAAAAATAAAATTAATATGCATGTTCCTTTGAGTTGAAAATCGACCAGTCGCGAAACGCCTTCTTGCACGTAAAATACATCATATGATGTATTAATTAATAAAACAAATATTTAATAATTATATTAATGATGTAAGATATTTTACTCAATCATACGATTAATATAATGTTTTCACATTATATTAATTCATATTCTACTCAATTATTTAATTCATATAAAGTCAATAAACATATTTCATATATTTTATCAAAATTGTGTAATAATCATATTGTGTAATCATATTGATAACATTAAAAAACGCGAGTGCAAGAAGACCCTAGCCTGCACTAAAAAAATATAACTCATGGGTATTTTTCATACCCGCGGTCACTTAACTCGTCAAAAATACCAAGTATACAACTGGTCACCCGTGTTGATTCGGATATTTCATCCTACAACATGGTTGGGGACCAGAGGAACACAAATAGCATACGACTCACGAATGATGAACTTGTCCCTCTGGGATGACTGCATAATGATGCTGCTGCTGCCCAGTGGAAGTCATCAAAGCTCCCTGAATGCTCCTGCTATAAAGAATAAGAAAGCAATTATAATCTATTGTTAAAATTATAGAGATTTTTAATTAACAAATTTCAAAGTATAAATTTATACTTACGTTGTTCGCTCGTGGTCCACCGCCCGATACCCCCCGGGTACTGCTGCTGGTTTCCAGGATCACGTTCGGAGACTGTAAGAAAACTGTAAAAAAACAATTAGAATCTATTGTTGAAACTACAGAGATTTTTAATTAAAAATTTCAAAGTATAAATTTATAATTACATTGTGTGTTCGTGGAGCATCGCCCAATAATCCTCTTCGGTGATGCACTGACTCTAATTCCGGTAACGAGGAGTTTAAATTTCAAATTGAAAAAATAATTAGTTTGATTGGAAAGTATTAAATTAGATTACCGCGACCGAAGATTCAAATCGGCGAACAAATGACTCTATTCTCGCGATTCAGAAAACAAGGAGAGCCACGATGCTCTGGAAATAATTTTAAACTACGTAAGAAACACTGATTCTATTATCGCGTTTGCCTAACACGTAAACGACTCGGGGTCACTTTACCCCGAGAAACAAACTTGTTGCTACGCACAATCACTGAATCTACCGGCCGCATTGCGCGCGGCCAACAAATTTCCTGGAAAGAAAAGAGCTGAAAAGAAAGGGACAGGAGATAAGAAACACAACAAGCACACCTGTGCTTTGCCTACTGGTTTTCGTTTTTCTTCTTCTTACTAGTGTTCGTCAATAGAAATACTGCTTTACTTAGTACTGTTGTATACATAGTTTGCCACGTGAAAATTCAATGCCACGAAGGCGAAATATTCTCAATCAATTCAACGATAAAATATTATACATGAAAATAATTACGTATAAGTAATTATTCAATTTATAAATATTATATCACCAAGTTTCATAGTTAGAGTTGTAAGCATGATTAAGTTTACTTTATCGAATGCTAGAATATCCCGTAATTTTTATAAATATTCCGAAATTTGCAAGAATTAAAGTTTGTTGGTTATTTATGCTTGAATAAAGCAATCCAACTCCGCAGTTACTACGTTTTTTGAAACTTGTATCGAAATATGTATAGAAATTGTAATTACAACAATTCATAAAGAAATATAAACGATCAATTAAATAAATAACGCTCGGAAATATTCAATCGCGATCAGAATACAGTTAAATATAAACTATTCCAATTTATCGTCGATATCTACCGACGCCATTTTTGTATACTTCGATATACATATATCGAAGTAGTTAAAAAGTTTGTCAAAGATTTTCATAATTTATCTTAACAATGGCCAATTACAAAATTATGATCATGCTTGCAACGAATAACGTAACATAGAGATAAAAATATATAAATATTGATATGGATATTAATTTTTGTTATAATTGTTTAGAAGTTACCAATATTCCCTCCAAAATTTGTCGACTCGTCTGCCATCTGTTATGGTGTCGTTTACGCGCCAATGAAACTTTCCATGGCGTCGAATTTCAATCCGAGACTGCAACAGAAATGAACAAATTAAATCATAATTAAACAATAATTGATAATAATGAAGAAATATTAAAAGGTCAGAAACACGTATGTACCTCGTTGGTCACGAAACGCCGACACGTCTTGACAAGTTCCAACAAGTCTTATTATTTCTTAGTTTCGAATTCCAATAAGAGACTGTAACAGAAACAAAATAACGATGCATTAAAGTACGCAAACGATTATTACAATTAAGTAATGATTAAATCGAAACCGTATTGCAAGAGATTGTAAGTAGTAATACGCGAGTAGTAATAGTGGAAGGATAAACAGGTTAGAAATACGCACCTCGGCCGCGAAACGCCGATACGTCTTGACACGTCTTGCTATGTTTATTTTCAAAGTATGAATGATGGCCGTCCGCTGTGCTCGGCAACGCTCGTGAATTAGGCGGCGGGGTGGGGGAAGCTCCGACTTCTCGCGAAGCTTGTATTACGAACCCGAGGGATGCCTCGGATAGAAACCGCGGATAGACTGATTTTAGCAAATTATTTACAACTTTAACTAGTCAAGGAAACGCGAATAATTCGTACTTTTCAACTCGTATGCATATACACGCAACTAGTCTGCTGCCTATTACACTAATTCAGTGAGTTTCTCAACTGACCGCCATCCATGAGAAGAGGCCGCTAAAATCAGCTCCGAATTTTCAGGTCGGTATGGCAGTCAGATTCGGCCACGAAAGTCCATAAGGTGAAAGCACAGACGAGGTATACAAGTAGACATAACATTTAATGGCTTCGTAATTTTGAATTTTTTATAATTAATTTTATAAAGTTCCATTATCATTTCTGTGTCACTCACAACGTTACCAACAGACTACAGAAAAAGATCGTAGCGCTTACTACGGTAGGAAATGAAATTACAGAAATTCTTGTGTTTTTCAACGGAATAAAAGCTGTACCACAAACGAATGAAACAACTATACGTTGCATCACAGACGAGGTATACGAGTAGATCTTACAGCCAATGCATTTTTTTGGCCAATTTTCTGGAACTCCAAAGCCCCATTACCATTTTCGTGTCACTCGCAACATTACCGACAGGTTGCAGAAATGAATACAAGAGGAAGTGAGACAGAAAATGAAATTACATAATAATTAAAAATAATTAAAAAGAATTTTTTTCTCGAAAGTGCGCAGGATTTTTTGGGGTATGTCTATTCACCAAAAATGACTGTAATTGACCCCTACAATCGAAAATAATTTTTCCAGAATGATTTGAAACTTCTCAATTTCGCCGCAAAATTTAGGCACCTACCCCCTGTCGATTTTTCTTAAAAATTCGTTTTTCATTTTTATTAAATTTGTATATTTACATATATATGCTCATTTATAGGAATAATAAAAATAATTTCTTTTTTTTCAATAGTGAAAAGATGATCAAGGGGTCTTAAAACGTGTATTTCCGTGTAAATTTTTTTTTCATTATGGACTTTGCTTATATGTATGTTCCTATACAGCTCGAAACGTAAAATGCCTGGGCAGTCAAGATTCGAAATTGTGTACCATTGACGCGAGGACGAACTTCAGCTGTTCAAGAGCAAGAAGGAAAGGCTCCCATTCACGTTCTTTATCGATTTCCTGAGTTGCGTGCGGTAGAATATGTCGGCTTTCCCTACCTCTCCGTTAAACGCTAAGGAAGTTCGTCGTTACTAGTGTCACCGTCGATGCACTCAATTATGCCAAATCAGGCCACACTAAACCCATTGCCTACCTAACCATAAATTAGGTCAATTACTTAGATATTGTGGCATCTGATGGTGGGAGAATCGGTCCGCTAGCAATGGGACCGGTGTAATTTTCGATAATGAAATTTTTCACTCCTGTTATAAGCTATATACTATTTACACTACTATATTTTACAAACATATTTTTAAAATATATCTTCTGTTCTAGTAGAGTGTTTATTTTCATTTACCACTGTAGTAAACTCACCTAAAGCAAAGGAAAATTTGTTCAAGTTGTTATTCGATTAATGACCAACTCTGGCCAAATATGTACTACGAATCGTAGTTTACGATTACGTAACAAGCGTGATGTTTTCACTTTTCAAATAGCGCGCTCAGAAAACGCACATGCTTAGAAACGGTCGAACCATAACCTGCATTTAGTTTTAAATTGGTTGAAATCGGTCACTAAAAATAATGTCAAGTTTAACCATCAAGTCGTTCCAGCTGTTAAATCGGTATTCAAATCAGGTTTTTAAGAATGTGAGTTTTTTTTAAATGATCATACATAAGATGTATTTATTTTTTTATTAATGAAGAATCAGCACTGAGCCAGTAACTTCACTAATTTAATAATCCTCGAATAAATAACACTTTGACTCAATAGTTTTATTTAAAATTGTTCACAGACGTCATTACAGAGTTTACGAACCCTCGAACAGTATTATTCGCAAGTTCGGTACTTAAACACTTGCAGGACATTATATAAAAATGATCGCCTACATGCATTACCAAAGCGTAAGAAAGCCCCTTACCTGATGTTAAAGTCACCCATTACATGGAGAAGCTTAATAATTACAAGTGTGTTTGGAGGATCTCTTGCATTATTTTTGTATTACTTACAAAAAACAAAAGACTTACAAATACAACGTGAAAGGAGACGTGAAATAGGAAAAGCAGCAATTGGAGGAAAATTTGAATTACTAAATACTGAAAGAAAGTTAGTCAAGTCGGATGACTTTTTAGGACAATGGATCCTGATTTATTTTGGATTCACACATTGTCCTGATGTATGTCCAGATGAACTTGAAAAACTGGTTTCGATCGTCAATATTTTAGGTATACCACAAATAATAATCTGAGTATATAGTATAAAGGTTGAATATTTGTTCTTTTTAATCTGTCCAGGCTTTAATAATGCTTTAAAGCAAACTACATTATCTCCTTTTGAATTATTATTTTAGAGAAGGATTACAGTTTAAAAGTTCAACCTATATTCATTTCTGTGGATCCTGATAGGGATACCCCAGAAATTGTGGGAAAATATATAAAAGAATTTTCTGATAAATTTATTGGTCTTACTGGGACAAACGAACAAATTGCTCAAGCATGCAAAGCCTATAGGGTATATTACAGTAATGGGCCTAAGGATCAAGATGCTGACTACATTGTTAGTAACATATTTTTACACAATTAAAATTTTGTCATTTACATTTATGTAAATACTTATAGCTCCATTTTATTTTAGGTTGATCACACTATCATCATATATTTGGTAGACCCAGATGGTTTATTTGTAGATTATTACGGACAGACGCACACAGCTGAGCAAATTTCACAAAGCATCGTTCTAAATAAAGCAAAGTTCGATAGTTTGAAGAACGACTCTTGGCTTCCGCCGTTACCATTTAAAAACCCGCTGCAAGCAGCATAAGTTATTTGTATTATAAACATTTCTATGTAGACAATTCATTTTCTAATATATTTCGGCTGGTATTAAAAAAAATGTTTACAATCATTGAAACTATTCATTTTTGTTAAATGTTGGTTCCATGCATTTTTAAACGTTTTTAATGAAAATGTAGAAATGTAATCGAACTATTAAATTGATGACGTTTTTGTACGATAAATATTTATGAAAAATACTAAAAGAAAGGAAAATTTGCATCGTTAGTTGTATTTAGTTGTTGTGTATATATTAGCTATATTATGCATAAAAAATTGAAATTACACGATAGAAAAAGTAATAAATCTTTTGACACTGTTGAGACACGAGCAATTGATGGATATAATTCTTAATGCAGAGGTTCCAAAATTTACTTGGTTTATACGCCCTTGGTGTCTTTACAATAGTTTATGGCATCTGTATTTTTACAGCACCCCTAAATTAAACGAAATATGTAATCACAGGTTCGTTTATGACATAATTAAAACTAAGTAATTAAATGCTTAATAAGTGTTTATTAATGGACAAGAACGGGAAGGTTACCATAAAAGTATTTATGGTTCCATTTCGGTTGTAGGTATACAATTATAATATTAATTTTTATATTGGTGTTATTTTAAATATCCCGCGGTGATTCGTGAGTTTGTAGCGACAACCTCTACCGTAATGAATAATATATTCCCCAGGAAAAAGGTAATTGCACCTAGCATTTTGTTGAGGTCTCCAATCTTCAGCTATTATTATTTGGTAGTACCACCCAGACCTAACCAGAGTCTGGTTACCAGACTGGTACCTACATTACCTGCTGGCCCTGCTGGTATTAGCTAGTATAGTGTACAGCAGCTGTACTAACAGCTTTAAATAAACGTTTTTATGTACACAGTCTTTTCTATATTATTATTTATATGTTGACGCAGTTATTATTCTTTTAATTCGTTTTAAACGAATAATTGCAAGCATTCCTAAAAAATTATCATTGTTGATGCTCAAGAAAATTGTGTATATTTGTTAAAAAAACTACAGTGCTTTGAGGTTAGAACTTGTCAGTGACAAGTCATTTAAATTTCAAAATTTTGAAGGGTCATCGGACGACGAATTGTAAATTAAATATTTTTTATATAAGGTTTTAATATTTTCGTGAGAAAGGTTACCTAAAATGGCGGAAGATTTTGGAAGAGAAACACCACCGACGTATACAGCAAATGAAGAGACAAAGACAGCTGGTCAACCACTTTCAGATTTTTTGCTGCAACTTGAAGATTACACACCCACGGTAGTGAAATAAAAAGTTACAATCATTGTTATTTACCTACTATTTCGATGTTTAAACGACCTTTTATGCAGGTACCTGATGCAATTAGTGAACATTATTTACATACAGCTGGCTTCAACACAACAGATCCAAGAATGTAAGCAATCTATGAGAAACAGATTTCAGAAAGTATCAAGAAATTGTTAGAATCCTGCATTTCTTTCATAACAATGTTTTCATTGATTTTAGAGTACGTCTGGTTTCTTTGACAGCACAAAAATTCATATCTGAAATAGCAAACGATGCTCTGCAGCATTGCAAGACACGTGGAGCTAATCAAAATACAAAAACAAAAGGAAAAGATAGACGATACACATTGACCATGGAAGATCTGACACCAGCAGTAGCAGAATATGGCATTATTGTTAAAAAGCCTCATTATTTCGTTTAATTTCAAAGTTCTATGTTATTTTCTCTTATCTTATTTATTGCTTTAACATTTCTTTAAATATATATAGAATAGTTTCCTCAAACATCAATGTAACTTTATATAACAATATAAAAATATATTTATGAAACTGTAAAGTTGATGTAGCTCAAAGTTTGTGTGCAATAGGTTTCACAAGATTACAAAAGCTCAGATACATTACGTTTCATTCTAGAAATCGATCTTAGAGCCTTCTGTACGAAGACATTACTCTTTTATAGTTTTTAAATGCGTGTAAAACATGTACTCCCATAATTGTTTCAAAAGGGTAGATTTTTATATCATAATTAAGGTTTAATTTATCCGTAAATAAAAATAAAATCATCGATTTTAAAAATGTACATCTGCTTCTAGCATAGCGGTCGTGCCGTAATGTAATTTATAAAATAAAACTGTAGAAAAAAATCAAAGAACAAATTTTCTTCAGCTGATTGATAGAAGAACGATGGTGTTTCTCTAGTAACTTTTGATTTCTTCAGGTGTACCAATGATCCTCGCATGCGCTCTATTCCCAAAAAAACCATCAGCCATATTGGTGTGTTGTATTGCTGTCCTCAGTAATTTCGAAGATCAGTGAGGTATTTCTCTGGTTCATTGGTCAATTTCTGCTCTTATCCGTTGTTCCGCGAGCGATCGGGAATATCGATGCAATATTCACCTTAGATAAATCGTCGTTCACGGACTTTCATGACGTTCATGAGCAAAAAAAAGTTTGGTTAATGTTACCACCTGGGTTCACGGAAATCGGTCTGTTTAGGAACATGTCGTATAAATAAATGCGTACTATTTTCATTAAACCGAATGCTCGTAGAGTATCCACATCTTCTACGTTTCTCTTTTTCCGCGTGGCATTACCACTGGTGCTGATTGATCTTGAAAAGAATCACAGCTTTCGGACGAGTACTTTACTTAACGTCTATCGTGCTCCACTATCGAACTCTTGCCTCGTTCTTTTTCATGTATTTTAGTTGCTTTTCGAAAATAACATATCATTCGCCACCGTCACCAGTGTCGGCGTTTAATGCACATGGTTTGTTCGATTTTCGTTGAGCAACAGGTAAAAGTCATCAACACGATTTTTCACGGGTGCACCGATCAACTGCAATTTTGCACATCTGCAGTCATTGTCATGCAATTCTGCAAAACAGAGAAACAATTTTTCCATTTGCAAAGTACATGATACAAATTTCTCTTACCAGTTTCTTTCTTTTCACAAGCAGTCTAATAGTGTTCAATTCTTAATTACCGATTTTATTTTGTTGAATATAATTTTAAAGCAATTTAAGCACACATTGCATCGTTCTTCTTCCTATAATGAAATAGAACATTAAGACTATGTTTATATAATAAGATTTTATTTTTTCAGCAAATAGCTTATCATGACGGATTCTATGAAATTTGGTCCAGAATGGTTTGTAATGTTTTAGTAATACAATAACTTGACATTTCATATTTGTATGTTTTAACATTGTACAATGAATATACAGGTTGCGCAATCTGTCTGGAGACAATTGCAATAGTAGCGGAAGTGGTGGAGGTACTACAAGTTTAACCACCCCGCGTTATCAATTAGCAGAACATAGATACGGGCGGGAAGAGATGTTGGTTCTGTTTAACCGTAATTGTAAACCTCCTGAACCATTGACAAATTTTTCAACATTATATGTTGAGAAAACTCAGCTTCCCTTGGCTCTTATACAAATGACAGAGGATGAAACGGTAATTAAACATATATTCTCATATAGAGTTTGATGCTCCCATCCAAAAAGCACTATATTCAGAGAATACCTAATCTGATTGTTAAAGGAAACAAATATGATTTAAAAATTATTGATATATTTTGTATAATCGTTTATTTATCATTTAAAATAATAATTATACTTGTTTAATAATTGTATTGCTCAGAATGACTATTTCAAGGGATAAACATGGTAAAACTAAAAAATTTCTCAAAGATCATTTCTACGAAATTTTTAAATATCAGTTTTTTTTTTAAATTAAACCATACATATTTTTTAGATAAACCAATTTTCGTAATTCCGTATATTAAAATATTAGAAAAAGGTGTTTAAAAAATCCATACTCTTCAAGACATCCGAAATTTCTTAATACAATACATGCTTTGTTCAAGAAAATAATTAAATTTTTTGATTTTGAAATCTAAAAGAGATGACAGCAGAAAATATTTTTCCGGTCACTATGTTTGCTCTTTCAAACAGTTTTGCTTTGTTCTAAATAACTTTTTTATATATTTATACACTATCAAGATATTCTGTTGTTTCTATTTAAATAATCCACCCTGTATATTGAGCACTGTTTCGTGAAGTCAGTTTGGATCTAAAAATATAACATACTGGAGCCCTTGTGCTAGATCTTCATAGCACTATCCTATCTACTGTTGTATACTTTACATAATCATCACTATTTTGTTATCATTTTACATTTTATTGCATGTTTTTTCTTACTATGCATTTGTTACAAATTTAACAATCTTTGTACAGAAAACTCGTATTACATGTACATGTTTAAGTAGTAGTATGTACTTAATGATAACACAAATTGTTTTTTAAACTCGGAATAAATTAATTGTTCGCATATTGCATTTTTTCAGCGAATGTGGAATGGAGGAATTAATATTAGTAGTCGTGGAAGAGGCGGGAGTGTTGATCGCGGAGGGCGAGGTAGGAGTGGAAGAGGTAGCTTGTATTCGTCTCATTATTCTCGTGGAATTGGTTTCGACGATTCTGGAGATGGTACGCGAATCGAAAGTCAATCGTTCCAAGTACGTAGTTTACACTGTTTCTTCGATGGAAGGTACATTAAATATGAACGTAGCGTTTAAATTGTAAAGTGACAATTATTGGTTAAGCTATCTTGTAGGTAAAATAAACCATTGATCGCCGAAAAAAATATAGTACTCAACTTGATAATTTTTTTAAAACGAACAAACGTGGTACATCTGTTTTAATTGATCAATGATTGTGTTTCATATCCAGGGAAGAAACCGCCCGTTCGATAGGTCCCAAAGTGAACGCGGTTGGTCGGAAAGAAATGGGGCCATAGATCCGACCGAGTGGAACGGTTCTACTAGTCCTAGAAAGGAAATAAGTCGTGGGGCTAGTGGTGGTTGTCTTATGGAAGGTAATTGGCGACGTTATCGTGGTAGTACAGAAGATGACGACGGTTGGCGTAAATGGGGTGAATATACATAACAAATTTTCGAAGCGATTCGATTAACCCTTTCACGCGTGTTTTTTCGGAAATGCACACGGTTTTTAAGTAAATTTTGTTTAGTAACGTAAGAATCTTTTTATCGAATATATATTTAATTATATGTTTAAATACGAATATTAATGAGAATTTCATTTAGTTTTCGATGAACATGGAATCTGAAAATTTGTTATATTATTATGCAATAACGCATTAAGATAACCAAACTATAATGTACTGTGTCAGATGAATATTTGTTTCCAAAGTGTTAAAAATCTTTTATTGTGTGGTACACTTCAAAATGCGTTTATATTTGCGGTAGTTATACTCATACGTGTACACTTCATAGTATACTTCTAATGAGTACCACTTCCTAATTTGGCCAGAATAACTCTGGCTGTACGCTACTTGGTATATATCAGAGCCCGGCCGTACATGTATGGTTGTACGCGTGAAAGGGTTAAACAAGAACTATGTCATCGGTAAAATAAATATTACTTTTAGGTAGAAGCAGTTGGCGCGAAGGTGGAAGTATGGATAGGGATAGATTAGATAGAAGCGAAGGTGAAGGTGAAGAAGGTCGGAATAGTGGCGGGAGATGGGAACATCGTGGAAATCACAGAGCTCCACACGATTCAAGTCATCACCCCCCTACTCGCGTCGCGCGCACTTGGGAGTCAAATCATCATGACAACAATCATGATAATCTTCCTGAATGGTGCGTCTTATGAGTCATGTAACGATTGTTAAAATGTCGCGGGTAGGGACTTGATATCGGTATTATATAAAAGCTATACCGAAACCGATATAATATTGAAATGTTCAATTGAAATTCATTCCAGGGCCACTGAAAATCCCAGCGAAAGCGGTGGAAGTTTCGATGCTTCGGGTGCGTTCCATGGCGGAATGTATTCGGACGACGACGAGGATGGAGTGATTAGTGCGGGTGGTACTCAAGAATCAAGGACTCGACGTGTTTCCGAGGGAAGTGCTACTAGTACAACGAAGCTTGGTAGTGGAAAACCTTTATCTTATAGCTCGACTCAGGGGCAAACAACGAGTCGCGTTTCCAGCAATACACCTAGTACAATCAGTAAGAAAAGGCTGAAGTCGTTAAATCCACTCGATAAAGACGAGACCGTTGAAAGGGAAAGGAGAAACAGTTCTCCGACGAAAGCGTCTGTCACGACGACGGATGGCATCATGCCTGCTAATACGTCGACGTCGACATCGACTGAGACCATTCAGAAGAGAAGCACAGTAACAATAAGTACGGAACAAAGCGAGACTGAGAAAATACCGCCAGTCGATTCGGAAAATAATAAATCTCCCAGTAAAACGCAGGTCAAGGAAGAGGTAGAAACGGAGGCGGCGAAGGTGGAACCGATCGATCCCGTTACGAAAACGCAGGTCCCGTTGCAAACAGAACCTCAAAAGACCGTCGTGCACTGTCCGGGGACAGAAAACGCAAGGAAGAAGAACGACGACGATTTGGATAGAATGAAGGAAGAGGCGAACGCGTTAGTGGCCAAATTGATGGCGGACGAAGAGAGTCATAGGGAGAAAACTGCCAGTGTACCGCCTTCCATTGGTAACCAATCATCCACAGTTCCATCTACAAATGGACAGGAGAAATGGTTTTACCGTGATCCACAGGGTGAAGTTCAGGGTCCATTCTTAGCAAGCGAAATGGCGGAATGGTGTAAAGCCGGTTACTTCACCGCAGGATTGATGGTAAGGAGAACCTGTGACGAGCGGTACACCACGTTAGGGGAGTTGATGAAGATCTGCGGTAGAATACCATTTACGCCTGGGCCTTCTATTCCTCCCTTAAAGGTATCTTTCTGTAGTTTTTTTTATTAAAACAGTGCTGTCCAAAGGTATCTCTCGGGATTCAATTGTTGTTAACATGATAATGAAACGTGGACGAATGTAGTAAATGTCTCATGCATGGTGTCTGCTAACTACTAGCCTATCATGGTCGTCTCTTTAACATCGCGTAGTTACCTTGACGACTAAACGTATGCTGCGCGAAAGAAAGGTTGGAAGGGGAACCAGGCGTCAGGGGCTCTTACGCTGGACAGCACTGGTTTAAGAGGAATTTTTACCTTGTTGGCCGAAAATATAGGTCATACTTAATAATTTCTTTTTAATCCCTTAAGTTTAGAATTAATTTTACATCATTACGTCAAAAATATAATCGAAAAAAGCATCGATAGAATCACACTTCGTAAGTTTCTATTTCAATGGATGTCGCCCACGCTTCATTTGCTTTTTCCCATAATTCAGAAACAGAGTTATACTGCTTGTAATTGTCAAACTTCTCTTGAAATTATTCCCTAAAGATTTTCAATGAGATTCGAATCTGGCTAATAATCTGGCCATGTCGAAACCCTGATATTTAACATTTTTTGATTCATAATTAATTAAGCTATTTCAGCGTTATGTAGTATCCTTTTCTTCCTCGAAAACTTGTTTAAACTTCTTTCTCGTTCGTATGAACCGTTCTTGCTTCCTTGGAAATTTGTTAATATTCATTTAAAGTGTTGTGAAGGTCTCAATGTTAAAACTTTACGAATACATTTATAACGTATTTATCTCAATTCTGACATGAAATAGTATTGATTGAAATTGACCTAACTCCGCAGGAGGATGTTTAATACTTCAAAATTGTAGAAAATATTATTAATAAAGAATTGATTTTGTTTATCCAACAAGGTAGAAAGACCCTTTAACGAAACTAGAATTTACCAGAATTGGATATATATAGAGAGGTTTATTTTTGTTCCTTCTTATTTCAGTTAACGGATCAGGTAATATCTTCTGTTCCTAACACAGTACCTGCTGGCATATCCACGCTACCAAAAGCTGGTATAGAAGACCCACTTCTTCTGCTTCAATACCAGCAAGTGCGGTTGCTACAAAATCAACAATTACTCCTCAGACAAATGCGGGCTTCGGCTATAGCAAAGTTGTCTCAGTCCGAGCACTGGGCGACACTGAGCCCTGTCGAACAGAATCAATTGATCTTTCAATATGTTTTTCAAGATTCCGAGGTCCCAGAGGTGCCAATCTCTACGAACCCGTTTGTACCACACCTTCCATCTCAAGCTTCAAATCCTGTCATGCAACTTTTCTCCCAAATGCAACAGGTTCGTGCAAAACGTAGGACGTTTTAGTACTGAATCGCATAACATTTGTCTACTATATTTAATGTCAAATTTTGACTCTATATCCATAATATCACATTTTTACGATACGTTTATTTACAGGCTAAAACGCAGCCAGAGACTCATTTGCCGTCAAATTCACATCCTACTACTCCTCCCCATCCACCTGCGGTGGATCCCATACAGCAACTTATACAGCAGATGGGTGGTGTGCAGAATATACCTGGAATTCAGCAAACTAGTATTAATTCTGCGCCACCTGCAATGCAAGAAGACAATCCCATAAAATCTTTGTTACGGCAGCTCAATGTCAATGCTAACGGTCATCCACAAACGCCCCATATGGATACTGTTTGGCCCCAGCCTCCACCACAAATAAATCCACAATTTAATGCACAGAATTGGCTAGCACAGGTATATACTAATTTATTTTAACACTTTCGGTGCCATTCTGAATTTTTTACCCATGCTGTTTGATATTTTTGTTATTAAGTATAACGTTTTTATAAAGTTATATAGCGACGTCTATATGTCATGTCCTTTTTAGTAATATCCGAAATTTTACAGGTTGGACCTATACCTGCAGTACCTCCTGGTCAATTGGCTGCCTCGTTATGGGATTTACATACTAAGGAAATAAAGACTGAACAACAGATATTGGTGAGTGGGTCGTGAAGTAAATTAATCATGATTATTCGTAAAATAGAACAGAGAATTAAAACGTTTATATATTACAGGAAGAACAAAATCTTAGGCTACAGGAAGATAGGAAAAAAGAGAAATTGAGAAAGCAAGAGGAATTACAACGACAGGCCGAGGAAGAGAATGAGAAGCGGAAAAAGGAAGAACAAGCCAGACAAGCGGAAGAAGCAAAACGGAAAGATGAAGAACGGAAGAAGAAGGAAGAGGAAAAGAAACGGAAAGACGAGGAGAAGCGTAAACAGGAAGAAGAACGGAAAAAGAAAGAAGAAAAGAAACGTAAGGAGGAGGAGAAGAAACGAGAGGAGAGGCGGAAGCAAGAAGAAGAGAATTCACGAAAAAAGCTGGAAGAGGAGAAGCATAGAAGAGATGAACTTAAAAAACAGGAAGAAAAACAAAAGAAAGAGGAAGAAAAGCGGAAGCAAGAGGAAGAACGAATGCGGTATGGACTTATTATCGTACAATTATGTATAAGTAAACTATTTCTCAAATATTTATACAATTATATACTTTCGTTGCTGCAGAAAAGAAGCAGAGGCGCGTAAGCAAGCCGAAGTAGAAGAACAAGCTCGTCGAGCGGAACAAAGACGACGAGAGGCGGAAGCACTTCGTAAATTACAAGAAAGTACTAAGGCACCCTGGGCGCAGGCACCTCGTGCATCGGCTCCTGCTACTCCTGCTGCTTCCTTTGCTGATATCCAGAGACTCGAGCGAGAAAAGAAAGCTGTGCGTGAGAATTACCTTCAAAGTGTTATTAATCCGTGTGGACAGTACATTGAATCAAGAAATTCCATTGCAGGAGGAACAACGATTTCAACAAATGATGCAACAGCAGCTGGCTCAGCAGAAGGTCATGGAAGCGGCTCAAGAAGCGTCAGTGGCCGATTCTTCTAAAAGATTGCAGTTTAAGTGGGCGGAGAAGGCTACCGCCTCCATCAAGCCTCTGCAAGTGAAGAATCTCGCGCAGATCCAGCAGGAAGAGCAGGAGCGCATCGCCAAGGTAAAGGTACTTATAACTTTTCTCTATACTTAAATTTCGTATAATCATTGTTTGGTGGATTGCAGAGTATTAATAATTTTTATTTACTTCGAGATTTCGTTATAAAAATTTAATAATCGGTCAGTGATTATTATCGAACGATAATGACACGTCGCTGATTATTATTGTTAATCCTTCAGCAACAAGAAAGGGAACGGCAAGAAAAGGCAGGCCAGAAAGAATCGGCAAGCCTGTTGCAGAGTGCCGGGATTTGGGGCACTGCGTCTCAGTGTTTGAACTGGGCCAATTCAAGCACGTCCAGTAGTGGTCAAGCTTGGTCCAGCAATAGTGGCACCAGTGGTTTCTGGGACGATCCCACGCCGATCAAGTCTTCTACGACCACAAAGCAACCAGTTAAACTAGCTGCAACTACAAAAGCTCCTACGACCAACCAGTTACAGCAACAAAGTAACAAGGCGAGTAAGAGCAAAAATAAAAGGGAGGAGGAGCTGGTAAAGAAATTGTTTGAACAGAACACTGCCAAGACTGACGACTTCACGCAATGGTGCAACAAAGCTCTGAGTGGTTTACAGGTGACCGTGGACAGTAAGTTGCACTGAAATTTCTTTCCCCCTTCGTGGTGACGGGATCGATACGATACATACCAGTAATATTTAAGCAATTTGAGTTAATAAATAATGGTACTTTCTTAACTGGTATCGACTGAAACCATATCTATCTCATCATTACCCCTTTGATTTTGTTTGTTATGATTTCACTCGTGGATACATTATATTCACAGTTCCCACGTTCGTTGGTTTCCTGCGAGACATTGAGTCAGCGTACGAGGTGAAGGAATACGTACGAGATTACCTCGGTGATGACAAACGGAATTCAGAATTTGCTAAGCAATTTTTAGAGAAACGTAGCAAATGGCGATCGGCCCAGCGACCTCAAGCTCAAGCTGATGACCTGTGCAAACCGGCACCCGCTGTTAATCCCAATGCACCCGCGGAATTTCAGGAAGTGAAGGTATCGTTAAATAAATAATATCAATGGTCTATGCAACTGAAATCATTTCGATAGTACCAGTTATAATTACATTGTTCAATACGAATTTTGTTTTGCAACATCCTGACTCTGATGATTCATCCTGTATTTAAGAAGGGGAGTGCAAGATTAAATCGATGATATGAAGGTTTTGCACTTTCCTTATAAGTTAACAAATATATGTAGATTTTTAAAAGTTAAATTTAACGATTTTTCAGGGGAAGTCGAAAAAGCCAAAGAAAGGAAAAATGTACAAAGTTGATAATAGGATCCTTGGCTTTAGTGTTACCGCAGCGCCCGATCGCATCAACGTAGGTGATCGCGATTATGGCGAAGGTGTTTGAATTGATCCCGGAATAGTTCTGACCGGTACCATATGGAAATCGTGCGACGCTTGGCCCGACAAATACGGTTCGTTATTTATTTATTGTAGATGCCAAATTACAGTTCTAAGGAACCTGTTACGAGTACTTCGCTATAAAAAAAACGTATATATATACGTACATATATATATTTACACATACACAAGATTTTTGTATCATTATGCGTGATAAGGATAAAACTTGGTTTCTCGTTCTATTCTTTACTCGAGCATTAATGGGCGCCTTAGGACACCAATTTTCACAGCGTGGCATTATTTCCATCTTAAAACGGAACTGAAAGACACTCTTTAAGAGAAAGAACTCTATTGTACATAATTAACTCAAATGAAAAGAAATACCTTACAGATGCAAGACGACACACTCATCTTCTCCTATTTGCGAGGTATACATACGTACACACACAACACCACACACACAGACACACACATTATTGAATACATTTTGTAATATTTCATCATTATTCGTCGCGACAAAGGTAATATGCCGATCGATAACTCATACACGCGGAAACATCGCAGTTGAAAGCAGTATGTGCTCACAAACGAAAAGTAAAAAAAAAAAAAGTATTCAGTGACGACAACAAATTTGTTAAATATGCGTGCACCTGATCGATTGGACATCAGTCAAACACAGTGTTTATGTGGGTGTGCATCGGCGGTTGGACTATACCGAACGCACCGAGTATGTTTTACTATATATATCGCAACATCGCGTTAATACGATCTTTACCATAGATACTTCTCATTGCTGTGTTTTGAAGAATGACGATTATTATAACTTATGTTTAATACATTAAAAATTCCTTTTTTGACCGATTTATCAGCTGTTTTATAAGAGCAATTAAAATATTTTGACTGAACGAATATAAGCGACAATTGTATTGTATTATATAGCCGAGAGGAAAACGAAAGATACTTATTAAAGGCAACTGTAATTGTCTCAGTGGCAGTGACATTTACAAGGGAAGTGAAAACCTCTTGTACTTTCTTAACGCTTTAAATACACTGACGTAAAAGAAAAGAAAGCAAAAAAAAAAAAAAAATAGTACTTGCATATAGTACGATAAAGGGAAAAAACGAACTTCCATTCTCCTGTTTTGCTGCAGAATGAAAAAATGAAGAATATGAAAGTAAGCTCGTCTAATGTTTAGAAACGATGTATTGTCGACTTCGAGAAACTTACATAGCACATAAGAAAGTTCCGGATTGATCACTGCGTGTGCCTACGTGTAGATCTCACTCTCGTCGGCATATACTTATAATAATACCTAAGGTCAATCTAAACCGATAACCGCTGAACGAAGAATTTATGTAAGATTTCATTAATGCAATATTTAAAAAGCAGAATCTTTTTTAAAATTTTAATTGTAAGTGTACATGTTATGTACAAGCCCCACCTCATCTGATACGGGAAGTCAAAGGAAAGAATTTTAGCACGTTTGAAAACATTCATTTTTTCATTTCTTTTTTTAATCAGACTTAAGAATATTTAGACTAAAGGAAAATAAAAAAAAACGACACGAATACTCTGTTCGTAAGCGCGGAAAATGTTGCGACAGATCTGACCGCTCTTAATAATTATAATGGTTGTTAATAAGGTTTATTGATCTTCTTCTTAGTACAAAAAACAAGAGTGTCCTTAGCAGAAGATCAGACCCTTACGTGAAAGATTTATGTATAAATAGATAAATGTACAGTAATGCAAGGATAATTAAATAGGCGAAAACAAATAATTGATTGATATTGTATTAATATTATTATTATTATTATTGTATCTAACGTACAACGTAATAAAAATAAATATTATTATATTTTCAATTTAGCCTTTTCATTTTTTTTTATTCATTATTTTTGGAGCATCAAAAATTTCATACATTTAAAAGGTAATTTGTAAAGTATTTTAAAACGAATAATTCTGTCTGAAAATATTGTAGAAACAATTTTGTATTTGTTCCATACAAACTTAGCTGATTAAGCTAAATTTCATAGAACGTGTAACTCGGTGGTTATGAAATAAAATATAAACCAAAGTCACATTGCACACACATATGTACAGGTACACACATGTATATGATTAATTTATCACAGTATTTTTGGCGCGCTAAGTTCGAAATATTGCATGGATTATGTTATATAAATAAACACACATGATGAATTGTAAATGCGAGCGATTCCTATACATAACATAGGTATTTTTTAATGTCAATGATGCAATATATTTTACATGTGAATAAGCGTTACGGCTACTATAATTATGAACTGTTACGATATTATACGAACACACCAATTCATACGATGTTACCTATCATAATAAAAAAAAATCTCTAAAAAAACGTATGAAACTATTTTTACGAACAGTATGACTGAAATGCGTTTGTGATAATAGGAGAGTGACAATAAAAACTGCTTTTTATCGACTTGTTTCTCGCTAACAATTATATTTATACTTTGGACACTGTATTTTTTTGTTTGTTTATAGATACACGTTTATACAACATGAAAGTATTTCATCAAAAAATTATATATACATGCAAACATTCGATTATTCCTCTGGCGTGGGAAGATGCATTAAAAGTAACACTATGAACGATTTGGTAAACAAGTTGGTAGGGATGTTACTTGATAAAAAAATACACAAAGAACTTGAATGTTGCTTTAGGTTTTACGGATGAAAAGTTACTCTTGTTTCCCTTCACTCTGAGTATGAATAACGTTTATCTCTGTGTAATCTTTTGCAATGTCAATGTACTGGAAACATTTGATTGTCAGTCAGCAAATGAAAGAATAGTTCAATTATAAAGTTTATGACTTACCTTTCTTGGAACAAGAAATTCTAAAATTTGTAAAATAATATAACACAACGATATAACGAGCAAGTATGCTAACACTCCACTTTGAACATAACTTGCCAATTGTTCCCCTAAATTTTTACTGTTTTCTTGTTTTACTAAATTATACACTATCTCAGTTCTTCTAGTTACATTGAACCAGTTGTAAAACAAACTTATCCTTTTATGTGTTTCAAAAGGACACCTAGTATTACCTTCTCTGTAATCTGTTATGGCAGACTCCAACCCCTTAATAAGGGCAGGTACTGTAGGTTCTACTAAATAAATTAAATCTGAAGGTAATACTTCAGGTATGCCTCCAACTTTTGTTGAGATCACTTGAAGACTGCAATAAATAAAAATAATATCAACAAACATTACATAGTCAGATGTTGTATTAGACTTTACATTCGATACTTTACCCGCACGAGGCAGCTTCAACGATTGCCATACAATAAGCTTCTGTGAGGCTAGTGTTCAAAAAGATGTGACCTTTATTTAAGACATGCCTAATTTCAGAATGCTCCAAACTTCCAAGTAAAGTGACCCTATGTTGTAACAAGTTTCTTTCTCGCACCTCTTCTATAAGCCATCTTTTAGGACCATCTCCAGCAATCAGAAACTGTACGTCCTCGTGTCGACTACAAATATCGGGTATAATGCGAGCTAATAAATCGACGCCTTTGCGATATACTAATCGCGACACTATGACTATTGTAACTACAATTAATAATCGACAACGTTAGTAACATTCTGTCATTTGAAGTAAATACAAATATAAAAGAGAACTTACTAAAGTTATCATTTCGTTTACTGATATCTGGCATAAATAATGTAGTATCAACTGCATTTGGTATAACAGAGACCTTCTCTTTTTGGACTTTAGCTCTTAACACTGTATTCTCTTTTCCTGTATGTGATACACATATACAATGATTGCAATCGGCCAACGATATTTCTAGAAATTTATTCGTTAAGATGGCAGATGCATCCGCGAATCCGAAAAGGGAATGATCTGTAAAAATAGTCTGAAATTCCAAATGTAAATATAATACTAAGTTAAACCATGAATAGTTTTGTTTTTAAACAATAATCAACTTACTTTCAGTCCCATTAATCTACCGATTAGCATTCCTTCATGAGCAAGAGCAGAAAATGCAGAATGACCATGTACTATTTGAATCTTTTCTCTTATAAAGATATATCTAATGAGAGGAATGGAGCAAATCATTGTAGGAAGAACACATTGATTGTAGAAGACCTTCACTGGTATATAATACACCTTAAAGAAGAGACAATATAATCTTGAAGTAAAAACAAACATTCTCTATTAGTAAATTGTATACATACATACTTTTAGGCCATTTGTCATATATCGTACTCCGATTCTATTCCCATAAGAGTGCGTAAGCACTACAACCTTATGTCCACGTTCCAGTAAACACTGAGACAAATTAAAAATATGCTCCTCCACACCACCCATGTTGGGATAAAAAAAGTCAGAGACCATGCTGGAAAAGCGTAAAATATATATAAGTATCTATTAAGGGGATTTTTGTTAATATTAAATAGACACGTGTGAAGGTAGAACCATTTTTTTTATTAACATATTACAAACCATATTTTATGTTTTACTGTATTCATTTTCACATCCGTACAGTACTATAACTTATACGACAAAATGATACACGATATACATTCGATGTACTCAAAAACATTCAAGGTTTTTTGAAAATTCTTTTGCATCTATACACGTGGAAATTAATAATTATCAATAAATCCATCATAATTATTTAACATGAAACAGTTTCTATACAATTGTTCCCATTTCTATTGCGAAAAACGTTTCACACTCGTAACAAATTTGAAAAGGTTAGACGGATTATTTACGTTCTTCACGCTACACGATAAAACCATATTTTTTTTTATTTTCTTCACTATAATGAAAAAAAGTGAAAATCCTTTTAATATTATTGTTAAATACTTTTAGTAATATATTTGCTATAATACAAATTTTGCAGCTTTAATCACGGTAAATCCATTCTATCAGCGTGGGGCAGTATGACCCAGCGCAATGTGCAGCAGTGTGGCGGGGAGCACCGGAGCAGTACTGTTGAGTGGAGTGATCAATTATTATGCGAAATCTGGCCACACTAGTCTCGAAGATCAGTAGTCGATATTTGAACTAGATGTGGTCGTTTTGAAAAATTTTCAAAATACATTATTTTAAAATTAATCGTCAAATTAATTTGAAAGAAAAATAATCTATTTAGACATAATTGGTTAAACGAAGAAATACATTCTTTACGAAATACGAATTAACATTATTTGAAACGATTTCTAAATTACTACTTGAAATAAATTTCATTCAGGTCTGATTTGAACTAACATATTCGACACTCCATTCTTCATTCACTTCAACATCTCCTATTTAGTATAGCATCTCATATATTCCTATTGCTAATTTTAACCAATGAAGGGACACAAGAGAGTCCCTATCTCGTTGGTAAAGTTACACTTCTCATCATCGGGGCCTGCGCGCATGCACACATAAAGGAGAACAGTCTGGAAGAGCAAGACAGCGTGTACACAAGCGATACAAGGCTTGGGGTGAATAGAGACGGAAGATGACGGCGGGGTGAGGGGAGATGGATGGTTTGGTTACATGCGACGGTCGGTGCATAACAAATGGTCGACATGTTTCATCAACGATGCGGTCATCATATTACTTTAACGAACAACAATTGCACGGCCGTACGGGATCATTCGGATTACAATTACGGATTGGTTTTCAGCGCGGAGCCATTAAAGAATGACGAACTTTTCGAAGTCCGAATCGACAAGAAGGTACTTGAATTTGAAAGCTCTAAAACCAGTCCCGTTTACATCTACCCGCTACTGGGTTCTCCTGATCTGTCAAATTATTATTTACAGCGTTCATGCTTTGATGTTTTCTGTTTAACATTAATCATACTACGATTCAGTTGTTCGCTGCTTTTGCAATAAAAACTGTCGTGCGACTTGTCGTTGACGGATCGTTCTGTAAACGCGCGAACTTTGATTGTAAATCATTCTTTTTTATTCAGAATGGGGCAACTCAATGCTCGAGTTCATTTGAAAATATATCAGTTTCGTGTTGAATTTAATTATTATGATAAACATTTTATCCATTTTATACAGATGATATCATGGAGTGATAGCATACAGATCGGTGTAACAGAATTTGATCCAGAAATTACAGAACTGCCAAACTGTGCTACCAACCTTTGTCAAGGAACATGGATTATGTCCATCTCCGATATAGTCCACAATGGAATAAGGATAGTAGAAATGTACGGAACAAACTTGGACTCTTTAGGCGAAAAAAGTACTTTGGGATTAATGAGAACATCTAATGTAAGTTTTCCAATGATATTTAATACTAATTTCAACGACTTATTTTATTCTCTTTTAATTTTAGCACGAGCTGATATTTTACATCAATGGAGTTTCTCAAGGTGTGGCAGTATCCAATATCCCAGAACGTGTTTTTGCAGTCGTAGATATTTATGGTGCTTGTACACAAATTACTATAACTCACACGCAAATTGCCTCTGTTGTATGTAACAAGCCAAAGGACGAAGTTGAAATTAATAATGATTATGCTCTTGGGGAAACATCTAATTCCTCCACAACTAATCTAGTCGCTAATTTGAATGTTAATTTAAATGTTAATGTAAATGTTAATTTACCCAAGAATCCAAGTCTTGCTGCTATTAGAGAGGACAGACTGAGGTTTCATGAGAGGGTTGGTACACTGGTAAAACTATCCAACAATGCCAGAACTGCTGAAAGGATGAGACCTTTAGATGAATTTAATAATGGTGTAGTAATGACTCATAGACCATTAAGGGACAATGAATTGTTTGAAGTAAGCAAACAGTAATGAGAAATAATGAATGATTTTAATAAAAAGAACTTCATAACAGAATGCATGTATGCAGGTACGAATTGACAGACTCGTGCACAAATGGTCGGGCAGTATAGAAGTTGGAGTCACTATGCATAGTCCTACAGCATTGGAATTCCCTGCAACAATGACTAACATGCGGTCAGGAACAACAATGATGTCTGGCTGTGGGATTTTGGTAAATGGAAAGGGCACTTGCCGTGAATACGGAGAATTTAACTTAGATGAATTGAGGGTAAGATATGGATAATTTAACAAATTTTTTATTAGATATAACGTGTTAATAAATCGTTTATATTTAGGAAGGAGACAGGGTAGGCATGATAAGACGAAGCAATGGGAATCTTCATTATTTAATAAATGGTTTAGACCAAGGTATTGCTGCTAAAATACCTACAGGTGTATGGGGTGTTATTGATCTCTATGGTATGACGGTAAAAGTTACGATCGTGGATCGAGATGAAAGGGAAGAACAAAATTTAGTTACTAGAAGAAACACTTTGCAACTGCAAGGCCTAAATGGTAAGATAAGCATTTCATATTTTATTCATTTATTGTAATAAAGTGTTATATTTGAATGTCTTTCTTTTCTAGAAACGGAAGAAGAACCACCGGATAGACTTATGTTCCATTCCTGCTGTGGTACGCACGTGGAAGTGATTAATAATGGACGCACAGCGCATAGGCCTAAGTAAACAAATTTTATTTAAAAAAAAAATATATTTATCCTCGAAAATTTCTTATGGTGTTTGCGCATTCCTATTTTGTAGCATAATGGACGATTTCAACAACGGCGTTGTACTAACTTCAAGACCGCTGAAATTAAATGAATTGTTCGAAGTTAGATTGGACAAAATTGTGACAAAGTGGGCAGGATCCATCGAGATAGGGGTTACCACTCATTCTCCAACCGAACTGGAGTTCCCTTTCACTATGACAAATGTTAGGTATGTAAATAAATTCTTCCAGTTTGAGTTAATATGCTTGTATCATCTCGAATTTATGTTAAGTTTATCGCCCATGTTATTGCTCGAAGGTGGTCATGTCCCTTGCAGATCCGGCACATGGATGATGACAGAAAATGGAGTAATGCACAATGGCACTACCATTATAGATCAGTACGGTCAGAACCTCGATCGACTGCAAGTCGGAGACCGTGTAGGCGTGATGAGAAAGGATAACGCGACGTTGCATTTTTACGTGAACGGAGCTGACCAAGGAGCTGCTGCAATGAATGTGCCCGAAAGAATTTATGGCGTTATAGATCTTTATGGTCAGGCGGCACAGGCAACTATAGTTGACAATGCAGACTTATATAGCCCTACAACAAATAATTCAAGTTTTAGCAATACAACTTTGTATAGGTTTGTAAACGCTGTTCGTTTTTAAGTAAGTACAGTAAGATCCCGTTTAAAGCTGCGGATACGTCCATAAAATTAGAGCATTAAACGAAACAATACAACATTAACGGTGTAGCGTTAGGCGAGGTCTTACCATGCAAGTTGTATTTGTTATCAATTCAAGATTTTTATTTATATTGTATTACAAACAGTGACTTAAGGTTTCATCACATACACGGTAAAAATGCAAAGATAATAAACAACGGATTGACCGCGTTGAGGCCTAGAGCTTTAGGCGAGTTCAATGAGGCCATCGTAATAGCGAATCGTGCGCTGCGGGATGGTGAGATGTTCGAGGTGACCATCGATAAAATGGTCGATCGTTGGACCGGCGCGATCGAAGCTGGTAAATATTTAAAAGTATCGCTATTTCTGTTTGCTTCGAGGATACGAACAAAAGAATCTTACAGGCGTGACCGTCATAAGGCCCGACGAATTGGAATTTCCATCCACAATGACGGACATCGATCACGATACTTGGATGCTGTCTGGTTCTAACGTTATGCGAGACGGCGCAACTTTGAGAAATCATTATGCCTGTGATTTGGACAAATTGGCAGAGGGTAATCGTATCGGTATGATGCGATGTTCAGATACTAGCTTGCATTATTATTTAGACGGAGTGGATCAAGGGCCTGCTTGCACGGGCTTACCACCACACGTCTATCCTGTGATTGATTTGTATGGTCAGTGTGTTCAGGTACGTTATCATGTATGTGTGATGCTTTAATTTTCATGAGAAACAAACGTCACATATGCGTGACAGCGATGATTTTATATTTTAGATTATTACGATTTAAAAATTGATAGTTTTATCTAAAATTTACTACATTTTCTGTAACGCGTGCACGTATAAATTTCTTAGGTCACGATTGTGCTACCCGAACGCAGAGATCCCATGACACAACAGTATTTACCATCGGAGAATAGCACTAGTCAACAGCCTACATCCGTGATTCAACTTCAAGCTCAGACAGAAATTATGCACAAGTTTCATGAGTCCGTTGGCTTAAACGTTCAGTTGAACAGCGATAGAACAATAGCGACTAGGTGTAGGGAATACAATAACGCTATACTGCTAAGCGAGACACCATTAGAGAATAACGAGATATTCGAAATTTCCATTCAAGAAGTCGCGCGAGAATGGAGTGGCTGCTTGAGGATAGGCGTTACAAGTAACGAAAATGGAAATTGGTTAACGTCTATGAACCTTGTACCTGGTATGGGATGTATTCCAGTCGATGCTTGGTACTTGACAGGTAATTGTGCAATAATACATGTTGGTGTTTTCTGGATTTTTTTTTTCATAAAATTTTGTATATTTAGGTGACGAAGTGAGACACAACGGGTATGTTCTGTGTATGAATTACTGTCCAAGCTTGGAATGGTTACGCGTAGGCGATAAAATTGGAATGAAACGCACGCACGAGGGTTATTTAAAGTTTTACATAAATGGCGAGGACATGGGCGTGGCAGCGTCAAACATACCAGAAATGGTGTACGCTGTTATCGAGCTTTTTGGCAGTACCGTGGCTGTGAATATTACGAGTAGCAAGCAACAAAATACCGCAGTATCGCCAAACGCCAGCTTGAAGTTGCAAGATTCTCTGGAGTTATTACTAGATCCCATGCCGCCTGTTTTGCGCAAGTAAGTCTCTATCAAGCTACTTTCTATATATTTATCGGTGATTCTTTAACGTATGATTTTATTTTTTTGTTCGTAGTGACGCTGGAATGGATACGTCTGTAGATGTATCCGAAGGAAAATTAGTCAATGATATAACGCTTACGCCAACGCAACCTACTTCCCATTTGGTAGGAGAAAGCGATTGGAACTACGAGTTTCATGAAAATCATGGAAGAAATATACAACTCGAGTCCAAAACTGTTGCAAAAAGGGTTGCGAGTTATAATCAGGGTACGGTCGATTCTAGTGCTTGTACTTACATTTCTTTTTTTAAACTTTTTTCTACATTACATTGCATTTTTTAAGGAGTGGTAATGTCTAGTCGTCCTTTAATAAAGGGCAAGCCATTTTTAGTAAAAATAGAAAAGATAAATGAACGATGGGTTTCCAATGTTCTTTGCGGTGTGACTTGCATCTCACCGGAGAAGGCTAACTTTCCTTTGACCGCTCTTGGTTTCAAAAAACACTCGTGGATCATCTGTAGCGATTGGATATCGCATAACGGTATCAGGGTAAGCGTTTTTAATCGATTCTCTATAAAATTAATAAATCCGACTTCTCGTCTTACTACTTAGTACCGAAAAGGTTAAATAAAGAATAAAATATTATTCTATCTTATCAGGTAAAAACAAAGTATGGAGCTGCTTTGGAAGGTTTACAGTGCAATTCTGTAATAGGTTTGTTCATCGACGAAGAAAATAGATTACGCTTAATTATTAATAGTGTGGATCAAGGAGTAGCCGCAACGGACTTGCCCCCCTATGTTTACGCTGTGTTTGACCTGTATGGTCAGTGTGAACAGGTTTCCGTTGTTGGAAATAACGTTGAGACATTTACGTCTTCTTCTGTCGACAATACTGCGACTGTAACGTCGATGGAATGTATCAGAACGAAGTTGGAGGACGCAGAAAATTCAAGGGAGAAGGCTGACCTGGAGTGTCACGAAAAGGAGAACATCGTTGCTGCAACGTGTTCGGATCTGTCTACTTCCACGTCACCGAGTGTGCCCAGCCCGTGCAGTTCGAACGTTAAGGACGATAATATTGTAGAATATTCGACGTGCAATAATGACAATGCGCATTTAACAAATAGCATTGAAAACAAAGCGGCTCCCAGTGTGTCCGACAGCAATAATTTGGATCCAAGCTTAGATGTGACCAACGATACACGAAGCATTAAGAATAAGAGTTACGACAACTCGAACCAGCTGAACAATAGCGCGATATCGAACAGCCAATCCGAGAACTCGATCATTAGGAACGAATGTACAAATGTAGAGATAAATAACGCGACTAATATTAATATTAAAAACGCGAACAGCACCACCAACATTACTAGTTTGAACAGTAACAACGCGATAAACGAAAGCATAGCGTCCAATAGTCAAGGGAATAATATAAGTGCCACGCATCAGAATCACGCATCGACCAACATGTTAAGTTCGTCGCAGACATTCTCGTCTCAGAATACGTTGAGCAACGCGACCTCCGACATTTCTAATACGGTTTCTTCTAATTTCAACGATGTACGTTCGAACATGTCCTGGAACAACACCGTGTCCATCGACAATTCCGTCGGCGGAAACACGACTCTCTCAGGACAAAACCTAGCCCCCCCTTGCAACGCACCTTCATTGCAACTATTGCAAGCTCCATCGTTACCGTCCACACCACTCGGAACGAACTCCGTACCCTCGAAAAAGTGCGAATACTTAAAGGCGTGCATGAGGTTAAAGAAATCGTTGGTTCTGCCAGACGAGTTCTTCTCTCTGGACGACGTGTTGTGTTACTGTAGCGCATGTTACAAAATAGACGAAGATAGTGCAGTTTGTAAGAAAGGCGAACCGCCAGCCGAGTTCGCTGTACCAATTGGTTGGACCAGGTTTCCATTGAAGCAAAACATCAATGCCAATCAGATCCCACAGAGTACAACGGATAAGTGGCACGTTGCTTTCTATGGTATACGTCTGGATGCGATCAGGTAAACAAAACGCATTGAAAACAATAATATTATGGTAGTTGAATAAATGGGTAGCCCAATTCATATTTGGCTACAAACGTATTAATGTTTGCAGATTAATCCTCGACACAGGAGAGCTTATGACAAAGGAGCAGCTGGATGTGAGTAATCTAACTATGAATATAAAGGCAGAAGACCAGAATCCTCAGGTGATTTTCTCCCCCAATATAAAGTATGCTGCGTCCGAGGAGTTCACCAGAAAGTATCCGTAAGTACTCTGTGCTACAAGTAGTAATTACATATTATTAACTGTTCTTCTTTCGTAGGTACATCGATACCCAGTCGAATAAAAAGCTGAATGCATCTACCGCGTTCCAGTTGCTAGTAAGACCAGGTTCGTACACGATCAGTCCTGGTGGCAAGGACGGCGACGAACCCCAGTTCAATTCCAGCAAATGGGCAACCAAAGAAGCAGGGGCCACAGTTATTGTGGCTCTTTTAGTTTACCTCGATGGATTTTAATTTAATCTGCCATGAAAATATAGGAACGTTCCACATTACGATCAGCTGTGGGAAACGCGTTTTCGTTTCGAGGACAAACGAATGTACATAAGCATTATATAACGTAATATAATTACTGTAAGATTTTTTAAGATGGATTTTTTATCTTAAATTATTCCGTCGAATCTCCGCTAAATGTATATTTACGTTAAATTATACGTTAGGTACCTTAGTACGAGCTATTGCGATCGATTTTCACGAAAATCTGTTGAAGATTTTGTTACCCTTTTACTTAATTTAGTATACAATTATTTATTGAAAGATGATACACGGTGGGTGTAATTCCATTGGCTGTCGATTGAAGGAATTTCAATGATCAATTCGTTGAAGTATACAGTAGTATGTATATCAAATACATAGTGTTTGTATTATGTTATACAGATAATGTAGCTACTGGTCTAGGTTTACGGCGTCGAACAGGCTCGCCGCCATATTAAAGAAGCACATCTTAATTGTCAAGATTTACGCCTAACGAATACCAAATCTTTAAGTATTAGTCACTAAACTGAAAGTCTCTCTTTCACTCTCACTCCCCTTCTTTTTTCTTTTGTTTAAAGCACCAATTTGCAACGTCGAAACAGACACGTTATATGTATAATGTAGAAATAAATTGTTGCAATTGTAAATCACAACACGAGGCTACCATAGAGAGTTCTCAAGAATAAAATTACCACGACTCGGATACTTTCAGGAAAATGTAATAACTATATTTTCAAATACGCTGTTTAGAGACGCAGTTTTTCTTTGTGAATATCATGTGCACTATTTATAAATGCATACAAATAATATAAATGAAGGAAAAAAAAAACGTATCAACGTATTTGTATTTTGCAATCAGTTATTCGTTCATCCGTTTCAT
Organism: Colletes gigas; assembly: GCF_013123115.1. Taxonomy (NCBI): domain Eukaryota; kingdom Metazoa; phylum Arthropoda; class Insecta; order Hymenoptera; family Colletidae; genus Colletes; species Colletes gigas. The sequence continues at coordinate 1,561,617 of NW_025106656.1, forward strand.
TTTGTATTTTATTTTATTTTTTATCATTTTCTAATGTTTACTTTTCAGTTAAAAAAAAAAAAAGAAACCAGGTGCTCGTAAGAATCAAGTTCCAGTAACTATCTTTACGTTTCTGGAAACGAAATTGAAAACGAAACTGGTTCCCGTATCCTGTAATAGTACTTCGGATAAGGAATGCGACAGATATTTATACATATAAATTAATCATGTGAGTATTTATTTAACTTAATACGTATAATATATAGTTTTCTTGTAGACTTCTCGCAAATCTACTTTTCCCTGTATGAAAAAAACTTAATTCGGGGATAGCGAAGCACGAACATGAACAAACATATCAACAGGAAGAAAATAGGATTTTTTTTTTTATTTCATCTCCTTCAAGACTTTGCAACGTTACTGATACAATTATACCAAGCTTCTACACCCAAATTCGAACATTCTGGTCCCAAGAGCAGCTAGCAACTGCCATCCCGTTTCCAGCAACACTGAGCGACGTCACTCGGTTCTCATGGCCCGACATAACTCCTTCGAACGAAAGATAAATTCAAATACAATCAACGAAGAACATTACGAATCTTTATTTGCTATGGAAGAGTCTAAATTTTGCCATTATTTCAGATACAAGCTACAAAGCTCACCATTGTGCTGATTCTTCAATGTATCCCAGATATGAATAGAATTGTCGTCACATCCACAAAAAATAAATCGACCGCTGAAAGATAAGCCGCATGACGTATATCCAGGATTTGAATTAGGCGGCTTAAACGTGGCTAACTGTTGATCGGATCTCAAGTCCCACAGCCTCGCTGTCTTGTCCTCTGAGGCTGTTACGAAAGCATGCCCCGAAGGATGGTACTGGACAAACCGTACACAAGGTAATTCAAAATGCTATGAAGTCGATGAACAATTTTGTAAGTCGTTCCCAGTTATACATTGGTGGATAAAATAATAAGGTACCGTTGTACACGTACAAAATTTTATACATATTTGGTAAAGTTTTATCCACTGGTGCAAGACGCAAAGACGTCAGAAACCGTGAACGGATTGTAAAACGTTGCAAGAAATAATTCGGCCAAAATGGCTATGTAGATTTTTATACTTACACAAACGGAGTTCACGTCAGCCTCGTGTCCAAAGAAAGTTTGCTTCGCATTTTCCTCTCTTAAGTCCCACAGTTTACATGTCCTGTCTACTGATCCGGTAATGTATGTGTTCATATCCGGAGATAAACTAATGCTAACCACGTCACCAGCGTGTGCACAGAAATCTGTTGTTTTTTTGTTTGCTTCTAAGTCCCATATACAGCTGAAAGAATTTTGACATTATCATACAGTGAGTTTAGACTAATCAGTAGCTGTCGTTATTGTTCGTCGAGTATACATTTTCATGTCACCGGATCCAGTAATGATTCTCTTATCTTCCAAAAATCTGCAGGACGAGAGGAATCCTTCATATCCTAACAATTCTCTAACGATCTTGGCCGAGCCTGTAGCATCACGATTATTCACATCGTAGACAGTACACATGTTGTCCATGCCACCGCAAGCGACGAAGTTTCCAGACGGTGCAAAAGCTACAGACATCACCCATGCTGAGCGTAATGGGATCACCTGAACCTTGTTTCCGGTCCACGAGTCCCAGATGATTAGTTTCCCGTCCAAAGAACCTGTCACGCAATGCCTAGAAACGAGTAGGTCTTTCTGATTAGCCGATGGAAATTTGTTTCAACGTATGCAAGACGTTACGCTTGATTTGAGAATGAAAGGATCGACGATCGAAACTGACCTACTGTCGCCACTAAAGTGCACCGAGTTCACCTTGTTGATGTGTCCCTTTAATAACTTTTTTGTAGATAATTTGACCTTTGGGGCGTCCGCCACTCCGCTGCACGCTTCTTCTAAAGTCGTGTCCTGTTGTTTCTTTTGATCCTCCTGGCTCGCGATGAAGCAAGATTGTTCGTTTAAATCAAAACTAAGTATCAGTTACGAGTTTTAGCGATTTTTTTTTTGTATGTACTTTTTTTCTGATACAACCTTGCATTTGTTGATTAAGTCTTCTAGTTCCTTTTTCAAGGCTACCGTTTCAGAGTCATCTTTCCCCATTTTTTTGACGTGTCTTGCTTTGTTTGGAAATTGCTACAAAACTGGAAACGAAACACCAACGATGACGAATCTACGAACACTGGTGAACAAATTTCCATCGAAACGTGAAGGAAGCCTCAGCATTGTCTATCCTGCTGCCCCAGTAATCATATTAAATCGACTTAATCCGATTTGTTGGGCATTAGTTTGGTTCTCCAGGCTAACTTAATTACCTACATACACGATAACCCTTATTATTCCACGGTTATAATTTTCTCTGCAATTCGCGATTAGAAATCTTAGGTACTAAAGTTGACAGATTAAGAAAATGTTGCACGATGTGTTGCAATAGATTTAATGTAAATTTTAGATTTATGAATAATGCGTACATATTTTGGATCTTCAATTTTTTTTTTTATAAAGAAATGTTTTGAAATTATAGGAAGTGGAAAGAAGAAAAAGATACGCGGTTACAGTACCCGATCGTTCTTTTACTTAACAAAAACTGTAATCCGTCGCGCTTTCGAATTCCCATTTCACTTATAAATAATTCGATCATCTAGCTGGATCGATTTAGTTCTTTCGGTTCATCGGCCACGCATAATGCTTAGTACTTTGTTCATAAATTTACTCATGGTAAAGTAGAAGTAACAAAACATTTTTTCTCTTTTACATTTAAACGCATATCTTTATTAACATTCGAAAGAGCTCCAAGAGTGTTTATAAATTAAATCAACAATTTTGTCAACCGTGTGTACTGTGTACGGAAGTCATGTTGAGCAAGGAAGGAAACTTGTTGTTTAGTGTCCTGTTATTAAATTATGTAAATCACGTCGTGTCGGCCGAGGAAGTTTGTTTTAGTTCGGCACGAGACGATGAAGAAAACGCGCCGTGCAAAGGTGACTCTTCGAACATATTTGAACAGAATACTGTTGGGTGGTACGAGACAAAAATCGAATCTCGAGGTATCGTTGTAAAGGGTACGTAAATATGTCAGGTTCCTAAGTCGCGACTATTTCTTCTTGGGTTGCATGCGGATTGGCGCACAAGGCGGGTTAGACAAACGCCGTTAACAACAGATAACAGGTGGATTTATTATAACAAGATAACAATTAAACAAGACAACGCTGACAATTAGGAATTACAAAGCAGTGGCAAAACGATAACAGTACAACGAAAAGCCGAATGACGAACTCGTGGAGCTGGTAGCGGCGCAACTGGTGATGGCGACAAACTTGGCGTCTCGTGAATCTGGTGCAACAACACTACGTCTCAGTAAAAAATTTTCTATACATTCAAAATTTGCATTCCTGGAGGTAATCTAACCAGGGAACGGATTACCCTTGGCATCAAGCCTACATAAACCAGGGGCACTTTCAGTTCTTCTCCTCTTCAAGTCAAAGAAGTATGTCATGTTGCTCAACTCTCTGTCCATTGCACTTGATGACCATAGTTGAGTGCTGTCCAGGAATTATTTTCCAGACTACTCGGACCGAACCGATCTTACATTTCGTAGACAGAGTTTAGGACTTCATGGACCAAGGTGATAATTTGCGGACTATATTGTAATTGCGTCTCCAGTCCTTCCGATTGTTTGTCAATGGGAAATCGCCTGTCGTCAATGGATAATGACCTGTAGAACAGTCTTTGAGTCGGCATTGAGTATATCGACGTTGCTGAACCCTAGGAAATTGTCTGTTGTTGTAAGTCCCTCAGGGAGCAACTTTTCATCCAGGGGGGGGGGACTATTTTTGTGTCCCAGCTAGCCTCTACTCTTCTACGGGTGACTTCAGGTGAAACGTAACATTCATAGACGTTATGCGTCTGAACGTTTACTTCTCCAAAAGTATACCACCTTTGCTTCCTTCTTCTGAAGAGGGTATCGCGATTAAGGGTACGTTCATCATTACCGTCTTTCCTGACGCGGTAACAGTTTGTCCTAGAATAGATAAATATTCTAAAATTGCAAGAAATGCTTTTTTTGGGTCGTTACTATTGTAACCGTGTCGATTAGCGAACAAGGCCTGATTAACAATTGGGTTTCTATTGTTGCTACCGGGCACAGGCACTGTAGCAGTAGCACAGGTACCGTTTTTAGTTCCTGCTTCCGGCTCCGTGGGCGCGACCTGCACCGGCGACGGTGGCGCCACAAGTATACTCGAATCACATTGATATATGTCGGTATTACTATATGTGAAATAATCGTCGTAAAATCATTTGTGTTCTACAATATACATAACAATCACTAACTTCGAAATATAGTTTATTCTTTTAAATCAATAAAGTAAATTCATAAACAAATAGTAATATAAACAAACCATAGTAAGAGAAATTGTTTGATAAAAGAGATTTCATTGGTTACTTCAAAATCCGTTCTTATTGGTTACGAATTTGTTCACGTGTTCTGTTTCGATGATTCATGCGAACGCATTATAAAGCGACATCTTTACACGCATATACACGCATACCATGTGGTCGATAAGCGTGTGATTGTTGCATCGGGACAAGATTTTAACGTTTCTTAATTGTTATTTTGCAAATGGCTTTTGTTTTTGAAACTTCAAACATTACAAAGGTATGATTAAAATTTTCTTTTATTTCAATCCTATATTAAGTATCAAAATACGTCCACATTGTTGAAAGATTCTGCTTAAACCTGGAATTCCAAATGACCGTTACCCTTATTTATTAAAGACAACCTTATATAAAAGTTGTATTCAATTGCAAGTATCTGTACGTGTCTTTGATTCAGAGTGCAATTCCAGTGAAGTGCAAGTTAGGTTGGTGCATATGCAACACATGCAGTACAATACACATCGCGATTCCTGCCATTTCCGTCGTTATTAAATCAATGAAAATGCGAATTCGATAGCGTTTAAACAGTCGTTGTTTCATCGTTTGAATATGCCTGCGAGAATTTTGAAACAGAAAGCAAATAACTGACCGCCGAACGTACTCGTCGAAGATAGTAACTTTCGTTCAAAAAGCGTGGGAGTAGCGGCGGACTTGCTTTCCGCCGTTCGAGGCTTGCCTTAGTTGGAACAGTGTATTCGATGTGCTCGTCGGTACTTGTCGTACGCGGTTCTTATCGATTCGAAATGCGTGTAAAAAACGTTGGATGCTCTCTTCTCTGGTGCTTATTCCTCACATACCACGTGGTCAGCGAGACTCCACCATCAACGAACATAGATGGTAAATAGCTTTGTACTTTCAGCCCCTCGAGCAGAAGGGTAGTTACTTGTTGACGCTTATCCTGCTATTTCTGAAAATGTATCTCAATCGATTTGCACGAAGCAAGGGTACATTGAATCTTTCGTTATCATCATTAATCATCAATCTTACACATGATTTAAAATAAAGTTAACCGAACCGTAAGAGGGTACTGTCCATTTTGTGAATTTTTACAAACCGGTTATAAGTGATTGTATGCCACTGTTTGTTGAACCAAATTTTTCGTTTAAAATTTTCTACTGATATTTTCTGATTATTGTTTACTTCGAGAGGATCCGGTTCATAACAAAATAATTCTTTAATGTTTACGTTAATCTATGACAGAAACCTTCCAATACGTTCTCAAATAATGGTTGCTTGTAATGAAGTATTTACTCTTCTTTTTGTGGTCGTCCGACAGGGAAAGTTTTGGGTACGTTGATCCGAACGAATTGTGGGTCTTTTCCATTATCGAAACTGTCGTCGGATTGTCTTAAAAGTGGCTTCATTTGAAAGTTTACGTTCGAAAAGTATTTGTGTTTAATGGTAAATACCATTAACAACTTTGTTGCGAAATCGTTTTATCGCGTTTATCGAACAACTAGACTGATGATAGTTGACCTCCTTTGGTCCATTTGCAGGCACGACACGATATTCTTATCCATGACATAATTTTACCGGAAAAAAAGGGATCGTCTTATCGCTATTATTTTTTTACTATAACCTTACGATACTGGAATTAATACAAGTTAGAAGAAACATTCTCTACGAGGGGTCTAGTTCTAGATTCTTGTTGATACTTTACACTATCGACTAATTAATTGATTATTTAAAACGCTTACAATTAACTAAATACGCTAAATAACGTTACTGTAATCGAGAATGTTGTAACATAAAAGACAAATCATCGAACTATTTAATACTTCTATTTACTTTTTAAGCGGAATAAATAATTAGTACTAACTTCTGTATACATTTAATTCATTTTTTAAACAAATATTAAATCTAACAATTTTATCTGTTATTCGAGAATAAAATTTGCCCAACACTGCCTATATGTACACGAAAGAATCGCATCTATTTCAACAACAAAATGTTATGCTTTACGTTATCGGTCAAGTGATTAAAATAAACAAACAAGTCTTACATCACCATGGTTATTCGGTTGCTATACAGCACAGTTGCAGCAGTAATTGAATAAACTTAGATCATGGCGCAGGCACATCGCAGCGAAACGTTTTAAATCTCTATGTTGCAACACGATCCCTCTTCTTTGGGATGGGGATACAGAAGCGTTGAAACGATGCGCGTTACGACGGATATTACAACGTCCGTTGTAAAAATACACTCATACACGAAAGTATTCGAACGCTTTCATTTATAACATTCAATCAATGAAATATACATATATGTTAATATAACAAAGATCTAAAGCTGCGTAAATGAAATTATGAAATAATTGAATAAATATATATACCGTTTTTACAATATAGAAAATGGCTTTACTGTTATTGCGTTACTTTGACAGCGCACAAAGAAACGCTTAGTTCTTCTTTTAACTTGTATCTTCTCTTGTCCGGTGGATAACTGGACCGAGCACAGTGTCGTTATCGTCTCATTTCCGGTCATGTCACGCTTTAATATACGCGACTTCTGAGATTCCACTATCCTTGGATTTTTCATCACTAAATTCATTTACAGAAAGAAACATAATTGTAATGACATTGAAAGCAAAGAGTTTTATGTTGCAAAAATGTAAATAAATACTTACACGCCTACATGCGTGCCCACGCATTGTCCATAGTGTAAGTATTGTAATTTTATATTCACTTTCATAAATCACTCATAAATTAATTAAACTTTCGGAATATATTAAAAAATTGACCTCTTCAAATATAATTGTTAGGTAAATAGTGTTTAATATTAAGTATATTGTAGTATAATCAAGCATATTATATAAATAATATTTAGTGATAATCGTATTATTTTGATCGTTTAACGTAATTTTATATACATTTTTATCGAGTTATTGATAATTAAAAAAATAGCAGGATACATATTTAACTCCTCGTTGGTACAGTGGGGAATTCCACTGTATGTAAATTTTATGCGAAAACATTAAGAACATTTTATGATCATTACAGAATTTATTCTCACAAATTAAGTGTAATAAGATGAAATCTTCGATTCTTTTTAAACAAAGTTGAAAATAAAATAAGCAGGGAAAATTGTTCACTCTCTCGTATACAGGGTGTTCGGTGTAACCTGGAAAAATTTTTAATGGGAGATTCTAGAGATCAAAATAAGACGAAAATCGAGAATACTAATTTCTTGATGGAGGCTTCGTTAAAAAGTTATTAACGTTTAAAGTTCCGCCCGTACTGAATTTTTTTCTAGAAAATGCGTAGGATTTTGGGGGTATGCGTAATGACCAAAAATGATTGTAATTGACCCCTGTAACAGAATATAATTTTGTTAGTATGATTTGAAATTTTTTAATTTCGTCTAAAAATTTCAGTACCTACTCGAATTTTTTTCTCGAAAGTGGGTAGGATTTCGGGGGTATGTATATTCACCAAAAATTATTGTAATTGAGCCCCGCAACCAAAAATAATTTTTCCAGAATAATTTGAAATTTTTTAATTTCGCCGAAAAATTTTTCGGTCGACATGAAACTTTAAGCGTTAATAATTTTTTAACGAAGCCTCAATTAACAAATTGATATTCTTGATTTTCGTCTTATTTTGGACTCTAGAATCCCCCATTAAAATTTTTCCCAGGGGTGGTTGAACACCCTGTATTATAAGGGGAACGAAATTGTTCAAATTTATTATCTCCTTGTTAATCTTCTTGTTAAGAAAATGCGGACTCGAATTTACATTCACCTTTTCCACGAGTCTGCCGATTTTTTCGAGAGATGATGTGAATCTTAGTACAGCTGAGAAATTCATTTACTATTACATTCAGATCATGATGTCAGATCGAAAATGTAATGCTTATGGGAACGGTTTCTTTGCTTGTTCAGCATACCGAGCCCATGCGTTGATGATATTACGCTAAAAATAGACAAACGTTCCTGGAGTTCACGAGTGGCCATGTTCACTCTGCCACGGTCTGAAATATTTTTTTGACAAATATTTATTCAAGCATACCCTGCATTATGAAAGTCACTGAACCCTGATCTTATGCACGACTAATTACTTAACCTTCCATATTATGTAGTTCGCGGTAGAACTGATATTGTCGTGTTCTAAATTAAAATGAATTTTGGCTAGATGCTTAAAATGGCTTGAACCTAAAAATTCTTCTTCTTTAATCATCTCCAGATTAAAACCAAAAAGCAGCGTATTAAATAATCGATTGCATTACAGATGTTCTCGTATACACTGTTGCTAGCAACAAGACAGATGGCTACAATAGATATCTCAGATCTGTGGATATCTATGGATTTCGCGATAACTTGAACGTGCTTGGTTTCGGAGAATCTTGGCAGGGCGGTAACGTAAAAACTGGTCCTGGAGGAGGCTACAAAGTCAATCTTTTGAAAAAAGCTCTGGAGGAATATCAATTTGACAAAGAAAGAATTGTGATATTCACAGACAGGTTTGCTTGATGTTGTCCTTATACCTAGCACATTTGAGTTATCATCGTTGACTCATACTTTAATAACTGTCTTCACATTTTAGTTATGACGTGATATTTCTAAGTGGATTAGAAGAAATTATTGGCAAGTTCAAGAGTATGGACGCAAGAATTGTATTCTCTGCCGAAGGATCTTGTTGGCCAGATAAATCATTGGCCTCCAAGTATCCCATCGCAACTCGCGGAAAGCGATTCCTAAATTCTGGAAGCTTTATAGGCTACGCTTCGGACGTTTATGCAATGATAACGTATGCTCCGATAAAAAATGCGGATGACGATCAGTTATTCTACACTAACGCATACCTCAATAAAAAATTGAGAGAACAGCATCAAATAAAGTTGGACCATAAATCTGAAATATTCCATAATCTTTATGCTGCTGTAGGTAAGCAAACAAATCGAACGGCGATGAATATACTAAAAAATATTTGAAGACATTCATATTTAATAAAAGTATTGCATTATGTTAACGTATCTATATTGTACAGCCGATGTGGAATTGAAATTTGAAGGAAGAAAAACTTCTCTTCAAAACACTGTTTACAATACTCAACCTTTGGTACTTCATGGAAACGGTAACAGCAAATTATCTTTGAATTCTCTGAGCAATTACTTGGCTCAAGCTTGGAATACCGAAGATGGATGCTTAGAGTGTTGGGAGGGCACAATAGAACTGAATAAAACACAACCAGAAACATATCCCACTATATTAGTCGCCATATTCATTGAACAACCTACTCCTTTCTTGGAGGAATTCCTGACAAAAATATACAGGCAAATTTATCCAAAATCAAAGTTGCATCTGTTCCTTCATAACACTGTGGAGTATCATGAGCCCATAGTGGACAAATTTATGAAGAAATTTGAGAGGGTATATAATAGTAGCAAGCGGATTCGTCCCAGCGATGGTATAAGCGAAGCTAATGCCAGAAATTTATCCATGTACGTGTAAAACATTTAATTTAACTATGAAAGCTGGTTTACAATATCCTTCTCCTTTTAAAATAAAAACTCTTTCTTAGGGATCATTGCTTGTTGAACCGGTGTTCTGGATACTTTTCGGTCGACTCCATATCCCATCTGGATAATGAATACACGCTGGAACTCTTGGTAGAGCAGCAACGAGGAATTATTGCACCGATGCTGGTCAGACCATATAAGATGTGGAGTAACTTTTGGGGCGCGATAATGGATAACGGATTTTACGCCCGGAGCTTCGATTATATGGAGATCGTGAAAAATGAATGGAGGTAAGTAATCAGGATACACTTCAATCCAGTGAATTGAATTTATTGTCTAATTTGATATACAAAAGCTGTACATCTGGAGGATTATTTCATACTCCTAAAGATATAATCTATGATTACTTTTTCTAAACTACTAAGGGGATGTATATCTAATCGAAAGCAATAGAAAAGTCAGTCTTGAAGGACCTGCGATCGATGCTGTACATATTGTCGGCTGTGCATTCGTAGACCCCAGCATCCATTTGAGTAGCAGGATCAATCTCTAGTTTTGACTTTACTTTATCCGTCCCAACTTGCCATTCGTGCACCTGTACACCAAATATTCGCTGTTATCCGGTTCCCATGCTCAATTATTCTAGAATTAAGTATACCAACGTGTAGGTAGAGATGAGTGTAAATCTCAGCACCATCTTTAAACCATGTGATGTGCGGGCGTGGATTTCCACGTGCGACACAAAGGAAAGCGATTTTGTGTCCTAAAACATACTCCAAGTCGAAGTGCGACGCCAACAATATCTTTGCGCCCTAGACAAATATTTGTTCAGCTTTACGAAACAAGCAGTCTAGAGTTTCATTATTGATTACATGTGTAGATCGACTTACGTTATGGTTGTTGTAATATTGATCACTTTCTGGATCACGGTACTTTCCAGTTATAGGCAATCCTATCTGAACACGCGATCTGGTCTTACCTCTGCCTCGTCCCCTTCGACCGAGAACCTCCTGGCTGTTCAGCAGCAATACGATTAACAGAAATAGTATCACCATAAAACGTAACATGACGGTCTGGGGAAAATTAGCAAAATAAAAGTTAAGTTAGCGATCGGGAGTCTTCGAAGGAATGGAAAAATATAGAAAAATTTCAGAATTGCTTTTAACAGTCGTTAACAACAAGCAATGAAAACAATATTTGAAATTTCTTTGAAAAATCTTGTAAAGTCTCGCAGAAAAAAAACAATTTGAGGGGATCAAGGTAGCTAAAGAAACAGGAGTCATTTGATGTTTGATCCATGCTTTTACTACTGATCTTCGTCGTCAAGATAGGACGATATTTCAAATATTGTGCAACATTCGTCCATACTGACATGTCGCAGATACTCACGGAGCACAGGCAACGTACGATGATCACACGGAACTCCAATGCAACTGACAGCCACCTACTCATTACTCCCCTAGTGTCCTCTCCTATCTATTACAAACGTATAGGCAAATGCTGGTGAACTGCACTTGTATAGCGTGTACGTGTGCAGATTATTCCTTTGACACCTATTGCAACTCGGTCATCAACGAATTCCAAATCTACTTAATGTCTATTTAATATAATATCACTGCAACCAAGTTCCAACAACACAGAATTAAAGATAACAATAAAATGGCCTGTTACAGCCACCTTTGGATTTCATTCATTTCTATTATTTTGTTAGCTTATATTGATTGATTCCAATTGTGCAAAAACTTCACTTTCCTTGAAGTGAATGGGGGGACCGTTTAGATTTTTATTTAAAGTTGTATTATACTAAAATTTCATTCTTCTTTATTGAATGGAACTTCGAAATGATTGTACAATTCATTAAATAGATTTATATTGCCGAACCATTTTAAATATGTTTTATGCTTCACGCAACAAACGTACCACCCTTATGAGAGTCAATTGCGATTTAATGAATAAGAGCTGGGGGAACTCTAAATTTCCAAGTGTGCCGTTATGCATTGAATTCTTAATAGCAACGAAGTACATGCGTCAAAGAAAACAGCGAGGTGTTTTGCGCGTTTTACTTGCACATATGTATATGTTAAATTATAGTTACATTTTAATTGAGCAAATAATTGCTTAATAGAACTTAACTGGCATTACTAATCAGTCTTCTAATACAATTTTATTTGTACAACTCTTTATTATTTCCTTATGAACGATTAGTTTTCTTATCTCTTAATACCGATACGTTTGCCTGTATTTATACATGTTTATACGAGAGTTGGATTTGAAATACTCAAAGTTTATTATTTATTCGTAACTTTCGAAGAGCTATTAAATATTTATATAGTTCTAGTTGATATCTACAGTCATAACATTTATGAACCATTGTCAACGTTAATATTTTCACGAAACTGAAAATATACGAATTTTAATAAGAGATCATGACATAATCAGTCCTGAGGCCGTACTGATTATCCGCGTGGAACTAATAATATCCAGCATCTTTCTGTGTAGCAGGATCAATTTCCATCTTTGACTTCAATGTGTCGTTACCAATGGGCCATTCGTGTACCTGGAAAATATGTGCAGGGTTTGAATGTTTTATTGCACATGATTGTATTTTCAACGTTCTAAACAAGACACTTCAAGATCGCGGGTCATGGAAATCCAGTGGCCATGCAGAAGAAAGTGATTTTTCTCCCCAGAATGTAATCTAATTCAAAGTGCGAGGATTTCACTATTTTCGCCCCCTATAATATTTGGGGTTTAGACAAAGGGGTATTCTTATAGATATCTACGGTGTTAAAATTGTGTTTTTGTTTGTTTAGAACTCACATCTGTGTTCTTGCAGTAATTAAAGCTAGCTGGATTTCGATGAGCGATCAAAATAGGCATCCCCGAAGCGTATACTTTCCCGCTACGGCGTTCAAGACTTCCGCTGCTTCATCCACCTTTTGTCGCGTCTGCAGTCATTAGCAAAACAATGAACAAGAACAAATACAGAAATTTGCGTTTGGTCATTTGTCTGGAATAAATAGAGTTCCTTTGCGCGGTTTACACGAAGCGAGTACACATGAATGTATCTTGTTTTCTCAGAGAATCTCGATAAATACGCACTAGGTATCTGTATTATTCCACAGTATTGTTCAAACAATTGTCTGTGATACACTGATCATCAAATGTCCTGTTTACACTTCGACACAGAATCAGTTCTCAGTATGCTCGTTGAACTTTACGGCTTCTAAATGCATAACGATTATTCGGCAATACTTCTTTGATTCGGAGGCTGAGCAAGATCTTTAGATTCCTCCTGTCCTTACAGCTTAAAATATAAATGAACAGAGCTCGATGTGTATGTCGTCGCTGGTGACAGAGTTATGAATCTCAATTGGATAATTATATATAACCCATTGTCACTGTACATATATTCGTCGACCAATCATGGTAGCATACACTGATTGCCTTATAAAATATTTAAATATTGACCTTTGACAAAACAACATCGTTGCCCGTGGTCAACAAACTACATATTACCGCACCGATTATTATACGTTTACGGTCGAAGAACAGAGTTATTATAGTAATCCCCAGTGATGTTCCTTAACACTAGAACTACCAAACCAGTCAAAATGACCCATTCATAATTTCTAATAAAACTTGTAAAAAATTTATCGTAATTTTCTATAAGAGAATATATAAACACTTCAACGTTTCAATTTCTTTGGTACAAATAAACACAGTATAATTGTCGGTAGTTCTAATGTTACTAGTTAATATCCATAATAATTATAAGATCACAGCAATAAACCGATATTGTCTTGTTCTTACAGAGGGCTGTGGAACGTGCCCTTCATCAGCAACTGCTATCTAATTAACGCCACTCTGATAAGCAACAAAGAGACTCGTCCATCCTATGTGGAGTGGGATTTAGACACGGATATGGCGTTTGCTCATGCTAATAGGGAACGATCCATTTTCATGTATGTTACCAACAGACTTGACTTTGGGCATCTGGTCGATCCGAATAGCTACGATACCGCTATGACCAATCCTGACTTGTACCAAATTTTTGACAACAAATTAGACTGGGAGGCAAAATACATACACGAAAATTACTCCGAGAATTTTAATCCTAAACAAATACCCATACAGGCAAGTCTTATAAATACATTTTTGATTCTTGTTTGAACAATGTTTAATTCTTACAATTCTTGTTCTGTAAGTCTATAAACTCTCAGGTTAATAATTCGATTAAATGTTCTCAACAGCCCTGCCCAGACGTGTACTGGTTTCCCTTAGTCAATGAGCGGTTCACGAAGGAGTTGGTAGAAGTTATGGAGGCGTTTGGAAAGTGGTCCGATGGAACAAATAATGTATGATAATTAAATATTTTTTATATTTATCTTTTCAGCGAATCGATCTTCGTATATACACTGTTATAATTGTAAGTTTGGCTTGCTAATATTCGCAATGATAAAAAATGCAGAAACACTGTTTTTCGACAGGATCCAAGATTAACGGGTGGTTATGAAAATGTACCTACTCGTGATATTCATATGACTCAAGTGAACTATGAATCGCAATGGCTATATTTCTTAAAGGAGTACGTTAGACCTCTGCAGGAACTTGTGTTCACCGGATATTACCACGACGTAAGATATCTCATCAGTTATTTTAATGCACGCATCGATCATTTTTAGGATCCACGCATCGATGGCGGATATGAGGCCGTACCGACGCGTGATATTCATATGAGACAAGTTGACCTCTACGAGTCTTGGTTATACTTTCTTTCCGAATATGTCAGCCCTTTGCAAGAACTTGTGTTTGTAGGCTACCATTCGAACGTAAGAGTCACAAAAACCATTGGAAATTCGGGACTAGGTTTTTGTTGGCCACACAAGACTTTCAAACGCACCGATATCAAATTACGAGATCCTTTTTTTTTGTAAATCAATTGCATAGCTAATTGGTGATAGGCTTTTGTATTCCGAATCATTTCTCACTTGCACCCTTAGTTTCTAGTTAGACAATTTATATATATCTATTGGTTGTACACGCTCTTCATTTATTGATCACATTTTTTTGTCAGTAGTTGTACATATTTGATTCAGTGCTACTCTACTTATTTTGAGCAGTGTACTTACTGAAATATAATTTATTGTTTTTTTTTTTTTTAATGCAAATAAACAGCCGCCACACGCCCTGATGAATTTCGTCGTGAGGTATCACCCGGATGAGCAGCCATTGTTAAAACCACACCATGATAGTTCAACTTATACTGTCAATATCGCTCTGAATAGAGCGGGAATAGATTACGAGGGTGGAGGTTGTAGGTTCATCCGATACAACTGTTCCGTGACCGATGCGAAGCCGGGTTGGATGTTGATGCATCCTGGAAGACTAACACACTACCATGAAGGACTCAGAGTTACTAGTGGTACTCGTTACATAATGATTTCATTCGTCGACCCTTGATCGGTTCGACGAGTCATATGAAATCCTTAACAGTAATTAAACTAAATATGTATTACCAGTAAAAAAAAAAACGTGTAGATACTATATAAATGTGTCTTCGTACACGATCACCTGTCACATAGCAATGTTAGTTGCAAGCTTAATATCGAAGTGTGTGGCGGTATACCTATTTACGAGAAAAACGTGTACCCTTTGTTAATGTTATTTTTCTAATATGGGTATAGGGACGCGAATACAGATAGTAATCCGTTAAGTGTTTGTACGAAAATAAAATATTAAGTTACATTTATATTTATATCGCTTTGATAATACCACTGAAATGATTATTAGTACCACTGTTTGAATTTATTTACTTTCTTCACATTTTTTTTTTTTTATTAAAAACCTGTTTTCTTTTCTTAAGTTATTTACAATTTATGGTTTCTATATAATTATATCATCGCGTTTTTAACACGAAGCCTTATGTTACCGAAACTTAAGCTGTGTTTTTAAATAACAAACCTCATAATCGGGGTTACATACACCACAGTTTATAAAAAAAAGAAGAAAAAAAAAAGAAACGAAAGCATTTTCTCAATCTTCAGACTTCACGCTTCTATACAGATTCAAATATATGTTACAATGTATTAGGAACATCTGTAGGATAAGTAATTAGATTAACATCACCAAAACGGCAAAACTTTGAAAAATCGTTTTAATCATGTTTTATCGCACGTTTATTTACAGTAAAAAAAAGTGCTTTGTCAAAGTGATGTCGATGCAATTGTAGTATGTCGTAGAGGAAACAGCAGCATACTGAATATCATTCAACAGATATTTTCTGTATGGAAAGATAAGTACATCTTAAAATTAATTCAAGCATTACATATAGTTTTTCTCGATTCGAACCAGCACTTTTTTTTCATTTCCTTACACATATAAATACTTTTTTTTTTAGCTGATTCACGCCCCACGGTTCACGATCATTCTTGAATGGGAATGCACAAACACAATCGAACTAATTTCGACGCAGCACAACAAGCAGTGATGCAACGTAGCAATATGTTATAAAAGTGTTCTCTGCCAGCGAGTGCCATTGTCCTATAGAATATTTGGTAAACACGAATGCCGTTCGAATTCACAGTATCGTTTAATTTAACTAGGCGTTATTTACAGTTTTGTTCGATTCATAGAAAAAAGACGTCATTATACAATTAGTTTTAATAACCGGCCCGTTTTAATTCATTCAGTTGATGTGCCAGCTTCTCCTCTTTAGTTCGTCTCGCTTGGCCTAACTTTCTACATTCAATGTACGTGCTGAGGAATCGTTCCACATCGATCTTTCTGTTCAGAAAATTCTCGGCGATTCTCTCGCTCTCCTCGTGACTCTCATCCGCTGCCTTTCTCAAGCATTCTTTTATGTGATCCGGAGTAAACACCTCGGATAATTTGTTATATCGTTGTATCAATTGATCATATCTGGCCTTCAGCGCAGCCACCGTTTGCACTTTACTCGCTACGTCAGACTGCAATTCTCTAAGTTCAGGTTCTTTGGCTACATTGGCCTCTGGAAAAGTAAACAAAACATTAACACAAATTTTAATTAATACCTGTTACGTTAAACAATGAAATAATTTAATTGTTTGAGATATCTACCATTTCAGATAGTTATTATTTTTGTTTCTACTAAAATTTGTCAGGCCTGTCTAGGAATAGGTTTCGCGTGGTATAGGATCGCCCTTTGATCTATTAACAGTGGACTTACCGGCAATTTTTTGGACCCAATCTATTGCATCATCGATTTCCACGTTAACGTCTTTTAGCTTGGAATGTTTGTCTAAGAATTCGTCCAGCTTGTCGTCGTCTTCGTTGAGTAATTTCAATTCCTCGTTAGATAAGCTATTTAGTTCTGGGAACGCTACGCTCTGTTGTGGCTTCGTTTGCGCTTGATTTGACAACGACTGCTGGTGGTAATTTGCGTTCACATAGTGGGAGTTCAAATACGTTCCCTGGTGATTCGAGTTGTATCTTGGCGAGTCTGTATTATGCAGTGAGCTGCTCGTCGAACTTGTAATGTATGCCGAATGTTGCGATGGAGAGCCAAATTTTGCATGACCGTCCGCCATGTACTGAGTACTTGAATTGGTGTGATTGTAATTGTAAATGCTGGTACTTCCACTAGCGGACGAAAACTGTGGATACTGCGTGGTGTAGTAAGAATTATACGACGTAGATGGAATTTCCGGATATTGTTGCATGGAATAAGATGGAGAATTCCTTCCTTGCAGATCTACAACAACATAGTTAAAGATAAACATTGTTCCTTTCCTTCCTTTCAATCACACATTTGACAATACATTTACCATTATGCGATTTTACAGATCCCGGAGATACATCTTTCAATAGTTGCGGAGGATTTTTACTGAACTCTCTGATAATAGCTTGGACGACACGACCAAGATCGCTGTGCACTGTAAACTAACATATGAAACAGAGTAGTCTCTGGAGTTTCAATCAAAGTATCTATAAACAAGTTTTTACATTTAGCAATCCCGGTGCGCCTGTGATCTCGCTATGTTCGTTGCACCACGGATGATTTATCGGAGGAGAAACTCTGAGCACTGGTTTTTCCAGTGGAAACTCTGGTGATAAAGAAACCATAATAGCCATTCCTCTTTCCCCAGCATTGAACTGTACCTGATATTCCACATCTTCCCTTAATTCTACTACACTGTAATATTACAAATCGTGAGTAGAACAATCAAACATACCACTCAATTTATTGTACATTTAAAAATTAGAAAGAAACCAATGAATCATTGAGAAACGTATAAAAGGAACAACATAAATACGAAAAGTAATGCAATTGAATACCAATAAATCTTGAAAAACTGTCTCTGAATCAAGGTTGCAGCAAAAATAATATTTCGTTCGCGCAAAGTATTTAATTCGAAAATCAAGCAAGGAACTTGAAATACGTCTTAATAAGCTGGCTGTGTAACGAGAACCGTGATATTATTAATTTTTGCGTGACAATGGTTCAAGTAATGAACCAGTTACTAATTCATTGTTAATTTTGAGTCGTTATACGGAGCTATAAATCACTGCACAAAGAAACATGGGTTTTATTTTTCGTGAGGGGATCAGAAAATTTCGCAGCATTGTATTTTGTCAATATACGTAACACGACGCTCGTAAAGAAAACAAATATTGGACAGGCAAACGCGCGTAAGGTTAACAGAAGAGGTTACGATACAGAATGGATTCTCTTACTTGTCGTTAAAAATTTTCAGCGTGTCGATTTGCAATTTTCTCTTAACTGCGACATTCTCATTTTTTCCACGGAATATTCGCGATATCATTTAAAAGCGTTAAGTCTAGATAAAACAACATTCGCTTATCCTTCGACCTCCCTGTCAAATCAACCATCCAGCAGCAGCAGCAGAACAGCTGTTTCCTCGGCCCTCTTGTCACACTTCATGGGGGAAGTATCGCAATGTTCGTACAATCGCGATATTCGCCGTGTTTAATACAGCTTTGTTTAAGCTGATCGTCGACAGAATTTAGTGCTTGAAATATTTAGCTGCCCTTCAAATTCTCGTTTCGTAAAACATTTACATTGTTCAAACTATATTGTGTAAATTGTGGAGTGTACACACGTACGAACATATACGATAACATGAGTTTTCCGAAATACAATTAATGAAACTTTATTTATTTGAAATATTGTTTTACAGGTGTGAATGTCATTTCAACTGCATCGACGGATATCATCTCCGTTTCATAACAAATTACCGAACGATCAAAATCCCGGAGTGTTTTATATAGAGCGGAGACACGTAATTTGATCACCTTGAATTGTCAGCAAATTGTTCGCTGCGTGTAAAAAATATTTTAAACAAAAGTCGCATGTGCTAAGGAGGACGTATGACGTAGTAACTAATTATTTCGTTCTAAAACTTGAAAGAGTATCAAATGAACTGTTCACAAGCCAAAATGATTAATATGTTTGATCAGTATATAACTTTTTAATATTTAAGATAAATTTCCTTAATAATTATGTTCAGTATTAAAAATTGATAAAAAGGAATTTTAAAAGAAACCTTAAGAAAGAATGTATATTATGTTATCAATTTCTTTTCTTTCCCTTTTGTGAAGTTAATCGATTTGGCAAGTGACTGGTTCAAATATTGATGAAAGTCAATTATTAAGAGATTTTGTAAACTAGTTTTAATATAAATAATGTTCACAATTTGGACTATTAGCCTCAATATGAAGTTACAGAATTTGAATATGGATTCAAGTACATAGAACTGTATCATAAAGTTAAGAAGCAGAATTGTAAAATATAATTGCTGTAATATTATACATAGCAGGAATGAAATATTACTTGTTAAATAGGCATAGAGCAATTATATTTTCTGTATTATCCTTTAAATCTGTACTTTCTATATGTGTTATTAAGAATAACACTTTAACTGCTTAAGCTTTAATTCGAGCATATTTGAATACATACATATTGCATTTTTGCAATAACTTGAATTAGAATGTTTGAAGTTATGACTAATCTAAAAGTGAATTGTTCTGCATAATTAGTCTGGTATTCCATGATACATATTTTAATGACCATTGCAAGTGCAATATAATTTTTAAAGCCACCGTCCTTTAAACGAAAAGATTGTTCTAAAACGTGTAACATTTTATGAGGTTGACAAATAAAAATGCCTGGGTAGTAGAGATTCGAAATCATATTCATATGCCGGTTGACGTGTCGGATTTCAGCTCTTTCGAGAGCAAGAAGGAAAGACTTACATTTCCCTTCTTTTTCGAATCCTCGAAGTGGTCCGAAGCTCACGTACCGTGGCTGTACCCTGTGTCTACCTACATTAGTATGTCAAGTGGAGGGGTAGCAGTGTGGCCAGATATAGCATAATTGGGTGCATCGACGGCGACACTAGTAACGACGAATTTCCTTAGCGTTTAAGGGAGTGGTGGGGGAGGTTTATTCACTGCTGTTAGTGGTGTTCAATGGTATTCAAGATGGAGAGAAAACAACGTATGTTTTCCGTAAGGTGGTTGTAAACAGGAAAGTTGGGCGAGTTAAGAATTCTTCAGCAACAGGAAGAGCAGCTAATGCGAGATGGCCAAATCTGTAGCGAGTTCGGATACGCTACCGAAGGCTGGTCGAGTCAACGAAGGTACGACAGTTGCTTTTCTAAATTCCTCCTGTCGATCTTGATTATGATTACTCATTAGACTGGCATCTCTAATGCAATCTCGTTTGACAATGTCGCAGTTTGTCGAGAGTGGTTGGTACACGAGGACGGAGCGCTCGCGTACCGTCTTCAGGATGAAGAAAGTAAGAATTTTAGAACGTATTGATATTTTTTTACAATATTATTGGTTGTATCTAATTTGTATTACTATGCTCCACAGTCAGAGAGCACTATACCGGTAATAAAGTTCGCAACGCGCAGGTCAGGGAGGATTTACCCAGGGCACGCGTAGAACAAGAATTGGAAACATTGAAATACCAGAGCTATGTTCAGCAACAGTCAGTATTAAAATTGTTGGGCACATTGTTATAATTCTTATTGATTCAAAGTTTCTTTCAAACTATCTGTTTTTCTTTTTAGGGAGGAAAAAGATGCGCTTATTGCAAAACAGGTTGCACTATCTTTGGAACGGGAAGAAAAACGAAAAGAACGGGAATTACAAGAACAAATGAGATTGCAACTTAGATTAGATGACGAGGCAACACAGCTTGAAATTAAACGACATATTCAAGAAGAAAAAGATGAGGTACGTATAAAATATGCTTTGTTTTTTAGAGAGATATTTATTATAACTTTCAGTTTATTAATTCATTCATCTGTTTGTTAAATAAAGGAATTGGCAAGAAAATTACAGCAACAAGAAGAAGAAAATGCTATAGACAATCATGATAGGCGTATCGATGATCAATTTTTGCAGGATCAAAAAATTGCAATGGAAGCACAGGATGCTGAATTAGCACGTATGCTTCAAGAAAAAGAACGTGTGAAAATCAGGAAAGCAAGAGAAAGAGCAAGACAAAGAAAGTTAGAGCGACAACAACTCGAGAAACTGGAAGAACAAAATCTTAAAGAAAAACCTCAAAGACCAGATAAGCTGGACTTGAAGAGTACACCAAGTAAAAGCAGAATGCAATATTCGTTAAACTGCCAGCAGTATCCTGACCCTGAAGAAATACAGACATTAGATGACCCGATTGAAAGTATACGAGAAGTACCAAACGTGGCTGCAATTATCGATCCTACTTATAATGGAAATACGCACCGACACACTTCGAGTAGTTCGAGCAGTACAGTAAGCCCAACGTATGCATTGCCTACACCGCCGCAAGAGCTTATGAATGACGACGCGCCGTGTTACATGCCTATACAAGGACAACGACGAAATCAAATGCAATCCCCGTCCCAAGGTCACGAAGAGAAACATAAACGTAGAGTAAAAGATGGTTGCAATCAGCAGTAAGATAACTGGAAATTTCATTTAATTAAAAGTACTTTCCATGACAAAAAAAGTTTGTTGCCATGAATAAGTAATATAAGTTACTTATGATAAGTTATTTAGAAGTTCTGTCCTTATTAATTTACATTCGTATCATTGGACATGAGGTTTACTTCGCAAAAAGATTCGATTGTAATGTTTTTATTACAAGAAAATAACTTTGAATTTTTTCTCGTCGAAAACAATACTTCGTATAGTGCGAAGGGAAACGTGCCTTTTGAAAGAGTGTAAATACATTTAAAGTATTAAGTCACACCGTCCTGAATCAGACCTGCCTTTTACTACATGCATTCGTATCAAACCCAAATACAATGATACTTTTTATTGATACATTGTATGATGCTAAGACGTAAATTTTTATGAGAAACAAAAATAAATAGCAGAGTAGACAATCAGATAAATTAAGGATAAAATAAAATAATCGAGTATCGAATAAGCAAACAACAATGTACAAAGATTGACCATTTAGACTGAATACGAAATGAAATGATGTAGTTATCACAGACTTTAATTGAATATAAGTACTTGCTCTCTAAACGAAATTTATTATAGATCTAATATATATATATAAAAATTGTGCTTGCTTTTTAGAGGGAAATGTTTTTTTTAACTATTTAAGGTGCAGATCAAAGAATAATTAACTGCCAAAGATGACGTTAGTAACATTCAGTTTGTACCAGATGGAGTTAAGTATTACCAAGAAAAAAAAATCCATTTTTAAAAAATATGAAGTTACAAACGCGTGCTTTAATGAAGTGCTTAACATATAATAACTTAAATAAACTACTACAGTTCAAAGTTGTAGGAAACTTTAGTTGAAAGGTATAAATTTAAGGATCAAGTTATGTACAATTTGTACTAATCTATATGACTTATATTCACAAATATATGTAGGTGCAGTTCATTTCTAATATTATTTAATACTGCCGTAGGATTGATAACATAACGATTTATTATTTATGGTGATTGGAAATTTATTAAATAGCAATAATATGCATTAATTCTTTTTTACATTTATTGTATGAATACAGCTATACATGGGTATATTAATAAATTATTTACAATGTTATAATACACATTGTCATTCAAAACCCTATAGAAGTTACTGTGTATACGAAACAACAATAATTCATTCCATGAAATTATTACGACAAAAAAAAAAACGAACGATTAATGTAACAAGTATATTTGGCGATTTGTGTATAAAAGTAACGAATTTTGCGCTTTACAATTAATATAGTATTAGATGTTTGTACTATATAATACACTTTTAAAACACTGTTGTTTAATGTTCTCAAAATACGGGTCAACAAAATTCTCTTTCTGTACAGCTGTCTACAAGTTTGGAAATTCAATGATAGGAAATGAAACGAAATAAAATAGGGTATTTCTTAATTGTAGAATGCATAAGATAATATAAACTAGTTAAACAAATTTATAGATTACACAAAATAATCTTTCTAACAAAGTATGCTGAGTTTAGAAATATGCTCTTTGTGAAATATTATGTTGGCATGTTTTATAAGCATTAATGTCATACGGGAATTAATCATCGAAAAATACTTCTACTGTAACTCATTTTACATTAAATATGTTAAATCAATAGCAAAAAACATTCCCCTTTCCAACCACATTCCGGAAATTAATCCTGTCTCCTGTTAAAAGCTTCGTCTCATATGGTCCCCTATATTGTAATCTCTGATTCACTTTCTATTAGATAATGAAATTAAAAAGCAATTATTTATAATGATTATTGCTATATATATATATGTGTGTGTGTGTTTCTGTTATTTGAAAACTGTTGGTTCAGATGAGAACACTATCATCTAACGTAGATCAGAGTGATTCTTAAATTATTTCAAATCGATAAATTGAAAGTACTTTGAAGCGAATAAGTTAAAAAAGAAATTTCAAAAATTGTACTTAATTTGCTATACTTTCTGATCTTTTCGGTAATACAACTTTTATTCTACAGCGATTTATAGTTATGCAGACGTAATTACTGGTGCTTTTTATGTGTAAAATTTTCTGTACATTTTCTCCTCTTCCTCTTCCTTCTCTAAACCCGCTTCGTCTTCGGTCAAAATTAGGAGAATTATATTTATTTTCCTGCATGAAAATTATGAAAAAATTTAATCTACAACTGCAAATTATTGGGCGGTAGAATACATGCACATACGCGTGCCAAAAGATTAAAAAAAATATATATGATTCTTAACCGATGGTAGTAAACAAACCAATTGCCGATAATGAAATAAATTTAAATTAACTAAAAAGTAATAACCACTTACGATGGTCGGAAGTAACATCCCTTGACCTAGTATGAGGTGGCGAGAACACGTAATTTGGCACTTCTCCAATAGCTAAAAAATATCAATATCAACAATTCTATACAGAACAAAGAAATTTCTTAAATATTACCTTTTTGATCCAATGGCGCATCGTCTGTTTTCTCTGGCTGCGAAAACGAATACTGATCGCTAACGTCTTGTTTTGCGTTCGGTTTTCGACTTCTTGTTTTTTGCGCGTCCTCGCTTATTTCTTCAATAATTCTCTCCGACAATGTACGTTTCCTTCTTGCAGAAACTTTCTTAACGTTAGAAACCTTCGTGCTTGCTTCATTTTTTACTTCCGCTACCTCCTCTTCCGGTATTACTTCTTTGAGAACACCTTTGCTACGAGTAGCTCTAGTTCTTTTCAGTGTTTCTGTACGCGAGAGCCCGACACTCGAAGCCCTTCTTTGTCGAGCACTTTGCGTAGCTTGTTCTCTGTTACCCGTGGTAGAAATTCTCTCTTTCGATGGCACGCTCAAAATTTCCTCGAGTTCCTCCGGTATCGATCGTATCGATGATCTACGACTACGTGTATTTGCCGCTGGACTGTTCACTGCTGGTATCGCTAAATGCTTTTCTTTCGTAGCGTCCAATGAAAGCTCATAACCCTCTGGAATGGTTTCCTTCAAGACGCTGCTAGACCTTCGACCTCTTCCCTTTTCCTCTATTTCTTTAGGCACAGAGCTACTACGTCTTCTCGTCGGTTTCACGACGCTTACTTCTTCCATCTCTTCTTCGTTTGTCTTTGATTCTTTCGTGGATCTCGACGACGTTAAACTTAATTTTCTTTCACGCGTGGTCGAGGTTTTCTTTCTCGAACTTTTAGTTTCCGTTTGATCCTTCGCGTCCTTGCGTTCTATTACTAAACTAGAGGACGACAAAGCCCTGCTTGTTTTCGTTAAGGGTTTTGTCGGTTCTGACAATTCTTTTTGCACAGAAGCAGCGCGTCTCGTGCTCCGCCTCACCGGTGTCTTGGGTTCTTCATCCTCTGTTTCCGTTTTTTTAGGAACAACGTCTTTTGACACAGACGATGCCCTTCTACCTCTAGCTTTTCTTGGCGTGGAGATGCTGGACGAATTTTCCAATTCAAACGAATCTGTTCGTTTAGAATCTTCGTCCTCAGCGACAGACGCGATCAGAACTTCTTTTACCAGTGAACTTGCTCGCCTTGGCATAGACCTTGCAGCAACTTTGGAAGGTGAACTTGTTTCCTTTGTTATCGAGGAAGCTCTGCGCGATCTAGTCATTCTTGGCATGGCACTCTTATTAATGGACGAGGACTCACCATCCAAGTTAGAAGTACTAACGGTATCTTTATAACTTATGTGTACAGACGAATCATGGACTGATTCATTTACTTCGTCCCTGATGCTAGAATTATTGTTATCAAGATTTATCGACTCTTTCTTTGCCTTGTATGATTCTACATTTACTTTTTCCTTTGTCGAGGATTTGGACTCTTTGTGTACACTCTCTTCTGTGTCTGGATATACAATACATTTTCTTTTGGGTTCATTTATATCTTCGCTGAAATCAGATTCATCGTCGGTGATATTTGAAACATTGTACATATTTTCCACGTGCATCGATGATGTTCGCGACTTTCGCTTAAATTTGTTATCCGTTTCGTCAAAACCCAGGGTAACTTCGTCGCCACTGTTCGAGGACTCGTCGTCGGTGATGTCAAAATGTTCATTATTTTTCAGATCTGCCTGTTCATGGATACCCTTAGACGGTTCCTTCTGTGATTCGTCGTAAAGCGACCAAGAACGACGTTCTCTGTTTGTCGAAAGACCAGAATTGTTCTGTAACGTACTGGAAAAGCTCTCAAATTCATTTTCGTTGTCATCGTTTTCTTCGCTATCGGTTGAACAATTGATATCCTTCGTCTGTTCGTTCTCGGTTTCCAAGATTCTGCTCTTTAAAACGTCTCCATTGTTACATTTACTTTGATCATCCTCCATCAGCTTATCGTTACTTCTCTGGTCACTGCTAGTGAACTGGACATAATTCGATTTGGCTATAACAGGAGACGTAGTTCGTTCTACGTATGACTCCAATTCGGTATTATTTTCATTATCATCTACATTCATCGGTTCTTCAACATTGTTGCGAGATTTCTCGAATCTAGGACTGTTTCTAACAGTATTAGACGAATTGAGACAATTAGAATCAGCATACAGTTTAGACGATTTGTTTGATTTTCTCGCAGAAGAAATTATTTCGAAACTACTATGCGAAGAAAGTATCGGCGAAGAATAAATCGATGTATTGCAATTTTCTAATACATTAGGTGAATCGGTCAAACGATAATTCGTAGAACTTCTTGTTTTCGAACACTTGACCGAAGAATCTTGTAGCGATTCTGCGGATGTCTGTAAGCTAGTTCTTCTGAGACTAGGGCTGTTTATAACAGTATTAGACGAATTGGGGCAATCAGCATATAGTTTAGGTGTCTTGTTTGATTTCCTCGCAGAAGAAATTATTTCGAAACTGCTATGCGGAGAAAGTATCGGCGAAGAATAAATCGGCGTATTACAATTTTCTAATACACTAAGTGAATCGGTCAAACGATAATTCGTAGAACTTCCTGTTTTCGAACACTTGACCGATGAATCTTGTAATGATTCTGCGGATGTCTGTAAGCTAGTTCTTCTGAGACTAGGTCTAGGACGAGCATTGTATATATTTATACAAGTATAACTGCTATCCGTCAAGACTGGACTCTCCATAAGAGAGTCTTTACTAACTGTTGGACCGAAGAATGTCTCCTTGCTACCTTTAATTATGTTTGGCGTAGCTATACTGTTATCTTCATTGTTTACTTCACTGTAGGAATTGGTTTTCTTTAACTGAGGTCTAGGACGAACATTCTGTATATTTATACAAGTATAACTGCTATCTGCCAAGGCTGGACTCTCCATAAGAGACTCTTCATTAACTGTTGTACCGAAGAATGGCTCGTTGCTACCTTTAATTATGTTTGGCGTAGCTATACTGTTATCTTCACTATTTACTTCACTGTAGGAATTGTTTTTCTTTGACTGACTAATGTTGAATCGTATTTGTCTATTGATTTTCTTTTCTGGACTGTCTATGATTTCACCCTGTACGGGGCTAATAGTAGACGATGTTGAACTTCTTATAAGTTGCCTGATCTTTAAAATAGAGTGAGGAGTTTCGATGGGTGTGTTTCTGTTGCTAGATACTTTGCGTTTTACTAAAGGTGTACTGAACGCCACGTTTATAGCTGCCTCTCCTTCGTCGAGCAGCTTTCTACGCTTTATTTTATCTGTCGTTCTTATTTCGCTATTTTCCTCTTGTTGCATGTCGTCCAAAGTGCGCTTCCGATTTGTCTGTATAACTTTCGGGGACATTACGCAATTAATGTTAACGTAACTGTCGTCCAGTTTCAACGTCGTACACGGAGCAGTGATAAAAGGGATTACAGATTTCTCGACTTTGAGAAAAGTCTCCCTTGCCTTTTTGATAACAGTCTCATAAATACTCGTACACTGAGAACTTCTGTTATAGGTCATCGGTCTAGGGTACCGCGGTTCCAAGCCCGTGTCTAAGTTTGTTTTATCCATGTTAATGTTAAATCGTTTCACCACGTCAGGCAAAGTTGCGTTGTAAGCGTTCAACATATCTGCGTGAAGATTTGTCGAGGAAACAGCGTTGTATCTACCGATTGAGTTACCGCTATTAGCTTCCATATAACGGCAACGTTGCAAATAATACAGCAATCGCATATTTTCGGATTTAGACTCTTCCAAAAACTTGATGAACATTTCTTCTTCCGCGGAACTCAAAGCCAAGTGCAAGATATCGCCCAGCTTGTCGTAAGTTTTACACGCTTGGAAAAAGCACATCAACAGCTGAGCATAGTGGGACTGTGGTCTACGATGAAAAGCTGATTGAACCAAGCCGTGTCCCACCGACAAATCAATCAACGTGCTCTGATCCTGAATGGATGACAAAGGAGGCTTCCTTACGCGTAGATACATCAAAGCCAGTTTATGTTGACCGTTCCTTACTAAAGTCCTCAATACCAGTTTGTGATGCCAGTCTTTAACGTCAGAATCACATATTAATGGACCAGTCATCATATCCAAGAATCCATGGTAATCGTCATGATCGAGGAGCCAGAATGCTTGCGTAAGCTTTATAAGGCTGGGGCTCATCTTAAATGAGGAAGGATACTTAATCAGCTGGTCCACCCCAGGATAAGATCCTTGCAGTAGCATTGCTAAATCCATTAGAAGATATATGGTGATCTGATGTTTGCATTGTATCTCATTAGATTCAGTTTGATCACAGTCGGTTAAGTAACTTCTTAACAATGACTGCAACGATGGAGGCGGATAGTAACCATTCGTAGATGTATCATTAGCTTCCCTTTCCCACTGTAAAGTCAAAACAGGACATTCCCGAGTTATTAGTTCATCTATAAAGAGAACCTCATTTTCACCGTTCTGTCTGTCGTTGTTGATCGACTCTCGCTTTTCCTTATATAAGGAAAACAATTTTTCATACGGATACGGAATCTTCAGTGCAAGGGAGAGCGGTAGAGGACCCTCCTCTAAATCCTGTAATTCGGGCAACAAGCCTACATCATAGAACCAGAGGAGTACTTGAAAGTACATGGACACGCGTTTAAGTACTCTTCGCTGATTTATCAGGTTGCTCGTTTCGAAAGGCAGCTTTGCTACCACGTTCGATAGACATTCTAGCTGTTGGTAACAAAATCGAAGGGTCTTTACATCGGATTCTCCAATATTGTTGCCCGACTGATCGAATAACGGAATGGACAAATTATCCGCGATCATTTTTATCGAGGATGCACGTTGTATACCCCATTTCAAAAAACTTGGGTACATATATGCTGCGCTTCCGTCCGACCATTCTTTAGCGCATCTTATCAAAAATGTTGCCCAACGCTGCTCCAAGCAAAGAGACAGCAACATATCTCTTTGAACATTATGATCGCTCGTGAAGGAAACGTCCGTATTAAAGGGTACTAAGCCTACAGAGAGACATTTGTGAAACATTTTGGATGGTTGCGTTAACACAAATGGCCCGGCAAGCGCCATTTCACGAAGCAGTTCGGCCTGGACACCGCGGCATAACCAGAATGTTAATTTCGTCATGTTCAATTCTATCCATTCGAGCGACAATGAATTCGGATAGAATAATTCTTCCAACGAACTTAAACTGTTATTTGGAAATTCTTGCAAAGTACGAGGAATGTAAGTACAACAGATTATTTCATTGCTAGCCACGTTGGACGGCCGTAATTTCGTGTTATAACTGGCCAATATGCTGTTCGGATTTTTGCATTCGCTGACAGTTTGAGGCATTTGTTCTTTGTACCATTGATTTAAATCGAATAGCAATGCGCGATTAGTAGTCGATACGAGAAGTAAACTGTCCTCGCCTCGTTTAAACTCTGATTCCGTTTGGTCGGGATTTGCTCCCCTTTCGATGGTGGATAAACTGACAACTCTGTCATTTGTATCTAATTCGAATTCAAATTTAAGGCTAGGTTCGGCTTCTAAATTGAAGTACAGATTCGTTCCTCTATCACAGTATTTTCGTTCGAATAATAAGGCATACATTCTTAATAGCGGTGGAACCTTGTACAAGTCGTCTTGAAAAACGACCCACAAATAGTAAAAAGGTCGAGGATCATCGGTCGGTTCCAAAAGTGCTAAATGTGTAACTATCATAGTTTCGTCGACGGGCAAACTAATCCACCCTACAGAACCGTTGTTTTGCCATATTATCACTCTACCTAAACATCCAGATATTAAACATCCAATCTTCGTTGAACTAACGATGGTATTTGTTAGCTTTTCATCTAAAAAAACGGATGATTCAAATTCTTCTCTGTTAAACCCAATATGTTTTTCTATACCTGTAAACGTACGAACGTAAGTATGTATATGTTGCCAAAATAAAGAAACAATAAAACATTTTCTTACGTTGATTCAACAAATTACAAGCCATGTGTTTACTCTTATTTGATTGATGTCTATTAAAAGAATCTTTTGATGTTAAATATTCAATATCAGCTGGAGAAGTTTCATCCATTATAAGAGACAAATCAGGTACCTCCCAAGCAGATCTTTGAAGATCAATCATGAGATGATTAAGATTACGCAGTACTACACATGCTATCCCATCCATTTGCATGAGAATATTGTCTGGTCTCTGATCATTAAATTCCTCCCATTCTGCACCTCCAGACACAATGCAAACCTGTTCTATGCCAGCTGGCATCTACACAAATATAAAGAGGTCAAAAAATATAATTTTAAAGAAATTTATAGGAAATATTTTACCCATACATACTCTTATAGCTCTCAAAACTCGAGATGTAGAACAGTCAAAGATACATAGTAAACCCACAGAATCTTTAATCCTGGTAGCTTTGTTATCTAAACCAACAAGAAGTAATGGTAATTCCCCACATTGTGTAGGGAACTGACACACACAAGTGATCTTTCCACGAAAGGTCCATGAACTGGTACTTTCGCCTGTTTTAGTATTTAGAACTAATATATGACAACCATAGCTCAGCCAAGCGTATGTACCATCATTCAAAAATCCACCACAGGGATTATCAAAACCATTGTATACTTGTGAATTGTTCGATAATCCACCATCATCACCTTCTCCATTATTTAAACAGCTTAATACAGAGTGCCTAATATCTAAAATGCTGCGAACCTATGCAATAACAATATTGTTATTAAATTAAGAGTCTCTTTTTATTAATATACAACACAAACAAGTAAAAAAATTATTCTTTGTAACTCAGGACCGACTTTTTTTAAAAGGAAAGGTTTAGGACGAATTAACTGCGTAATTCGAGAGTTTACTGTATTGTAATAACCATGTGGATATTTTGAAAATATTTAGCGAAAAAAGAGAAACCTGTTAGACTTAAGAATTACCTCGCAATTGACCTCCTCCAACTCCTTCATATTTTGCACGCAGTATTAGAATAAAGGAGATCCGAAAAAATCATTTATAAACTATTTCACTAAGGTCACGATAAGGTTATGTTACCGCCAAATTTCAATGATCCTGTCACGTTCCTGCAAAGACGATTATCGCAAACCTCAATTGTGTATATTTGCGATATCATTCAACAAAGTATATGAGGCACAGTGTAATTTAGAATCACGTAAAAGTGTCAGAATCTTTTAAATTCGTTTTACTACCCATACATACATTTTGAAACCGCAACTATACAACTGCGAAGTACGTTAAAAAATACTACCAATTGCACGTCTTACCAACAGTAATAACTAAATTTTACAAGGTCAATTGCTGGTTTAAATTTTATCTAAAAACATTATGTACCAATTAATTTATTCGATTATAAACACGTATAATCGTGGCACAATTTAAAGCGTATATGAAATAATTTATTAGATTTGTAATTGATAAAATGATCGGTAGGTTTTTATGTCCATCGTAATTGACGTTTGTGTATAAATTTGTATTACTTAGCGAACACAGGCTTCGCAGAAAATACTTATAGAAATATTTTTTTTATTTTAGCGATTTTTGAACGCATAAAAAGTTGATTATCATTTATTCTAATTGTATGATGAATTCAAAATATAAAATAGAATTTTTTAAATATTTTTCATTTACCTCGCTATCCGTTGCAATTACAGCCATTAATTGAATTTTGTATATACATAAATACAAAAAACCCTTTTAGTATTCCTGTGGATTGCACCATAAAAATTCAGTTTCGTAATAAGTGAACAGAAGTGATATTTATCCCTTCTGATACATATTTCTTACATATTTATACACAATTTGTTCACTAATTACCTTCCTATCGGTATAAATTATGACAATCTATTGATAAAAGGTGCGAACAAATCACCTTGCAATTGACAATTCTAACCTTCATAGGAAACAACCTGTTTACCTCGTCGATTCAAAACAATCTTATACTACTGAATAGATTTAAGGAAATGATTATTGTACAGTAAAATGTCGTATCAGGATTCACCGTTTTCGACTATGTACTGTCAAGACGATTACGACATTGACGAGGATAATGAGGAGTATTTGGAGGATGATCGAGATGCCGAAGAGCAGGATGAGAGTGATGAAGGTAGATTTAATCGCGTATTATTCGATATAATCGCAATAATCATCTTTGTACGATCGATATAAATTTTCAGATACCGAAGAGGCAAGCGAAACTGACCTCGGAAAATCAGAAGAATACACAGAAATAAAAGAACAGTAAGTTGGCCGATTAACATTTTTGGACTCTTTTAAACTATTATAATTAAGCCGTGACATTTTGTAGAGTTTATCAGGACAAGTTGGCTAGCTTGAAGAAACAATTACAGCAGTTGAAAGATGGTACTCATCCTGAGTATAATCGCAAGTTAAAACGCTTAGAAGCTCAGTACAAAGAAAGGTTCAGTTTCATTAAATGTAACATACCTTTGTAACTGTTGTACACAGTCATTTAAGTAAATTATAATTTGCAGATTACGACTGAATACAATTTACCGTGATTACTTAACAGAATGGGTGGAAAGAGATTATATATTAGAGAAGAAAGCAGCGGTTAAGGAGTTTGAAGAAAAGAAGATAGATTTGAAGGAGAACTTATTGACTGATATGGAAGAGAAACGCAAAATGATTGAGTCTGATCGGCATACAATGGAGCTTACAGGGGATTCAATGGAGGTATATTAGAGTTGGGCATTAATTGTTTAATTATTTCCATTATAACATGTTTGTACTTGTTTGTTTGTTGTTCAGGTAAAACCTGTAATGACAAGGAAATTACGGAGACGTCCTAATGATCCTGTACCTGAAAAGGTAGAAAAGAGAAGAAAACCTCCTCCTGCTCAGTTGAATTATCTGTTAGATGAAAAAGAGATTGAAAGCGATTTAAAAGCTATTAGTCGCGGTAAAGTACTGACTACTGTTCGAAAGCCAGGTACTGATTGGAAATTTTGAAGCAATATACATGCGTTAATCGCGTTTCTTTGTTTGTAGTAGTATTGCCGCACTACAATGCGGTAAATATGCCCTCACAACACATACCTTCACCTTCCGATTCTCCTTTAGTAGAAACTAGGATAGAAGACGGAAAACTCTTACACGAAAGACGATGGTAATGTTCACTTTGATTAGTTCTTATAATAATTGAATGAATTTTACATTTTAATGAAGCAATTATAGGTTTCATCGTGGACAACCCGTATACGTGGAAGGAAAGGACTTAACAAGGTTTGCAGCAAATATCTCGGCAATTGGAACCGAGGCTGTAAGTAAATATTTCCACCTGAATTTACAGAATTAATTAATTTTTTTATTATTATATTTAATTTAAGCATAATTTCTTTATTTTATAGATTTGGGTGAAAAAAGTTTCAGACGGAAGTAAAGTACGGATATATATATCGCAGTTAAGCCGAGGGAAAATTTCGATCAAAAGAAGAGCGTCCTAATACACTGTATAGCAATTAGATAAAATACACATTATTATAAATTAAAGTATTCAGTAAGCGTTAAACTTGTGATATAATAGATTTGTAGTTTGTCGGAATTCTATTTCCTGAATCTAATATAATTTTTACTGCATTTGTCTTATATCGCCAATAAAATCAGATATTTTGGCAATATTGTGTCGTCATGTACGTATTCCGTATAAGGATAAAATTATTAAAGGAGTGAAAAAAACCATAAAGATATTTTATAAGCGATCTGCTACATGTATAAAAATTTGTATTATATTACGACGAATACAATTAAGTTAGCCGAATATGGTAATATTAACGCAATATGTAATTATGTGCAATTTGTAATTAATCACTAAACTATGAACTAATGTTTGTCACTCAGCCATCATATCTACGCTGAGGCAATCTTCGCCCATATTGCTCGGAGACGTCTCTAATTCACAGATTTCGTTTGACTCACTGCAATATAAATCGCGCGTATTGTACGATCGTTAACTACTTACTGTACAATAAGCAAGTGAACTGTTTACCTATCCAATGAGGGATCATTGCTAAACATTTCCGTCGGAACTGTAGGCGGTGCTTTTTCGGGTACAAGTTCCAAGTAAGTTTGACGAGACTCTAAATGTCTTTCTACTTCTTCTGGCGTCATATGACCATCAGACATTAAAGACATTGGTACTATGTTATTGGATGATTGTACCTATAAGAATATAAAAATTTTACCACCATTACTAGTTATTACTCAAAAGAATTACATACCATGGGTGTATTGTTTGATTTTGCCACTTTTGGAGTAGGTTTTTTCTTTTTACTGGTGTTAAAAGGTTTTGTCACTGTCGGTATATGATGCGAGGTATGATTACTAATGCCCATCTCTATTTTTTTCCTTGAAAAAAATACATATTCCATCAGTAAATATTTCTTTTAATAAGAAGGGAGTATTATTAATTCTAATTACCTTTTAGAAGTATCAAGACGAGGGACTTCTTCATCCGATGATTCTGTTTCATCACTTTCGCTAAACGATGCATCTACCTTTTCATATTGCAATAATCGATCCAGTAAAAAACTTTTGTCCCTATTAACTTTAAGCAATTTCCTTTGTGTAGACCGTAAAGCTTCTTGGAAACACTCATTTTCCTAAAATAATCATATAGTTATTTAATACAAATGAAAAAAAAAAAAAATAAATGAATAAAACACGTTTTAAATATGTATAGGGTTTGGATACATTACATACAAATGTACATACATAAATTAGAAATTTTAACTTCCTCTTAAGATTTCGATACTGATCCTTGTAATTAGGCACTTCTTCCTCTGGACTGTCCTCGTCATCGTCTTCTGCATCTGCATTGTTGTTTGCAATTGAACGACAATACCATCCTTCCAACATTGATCATCTGCAACTAAGATAACAAAGTTACAATTGTTTATCAACACGTCGATTTTTTATTGAACAATCAAATTTCCTTTTGTACCATGAATTTCATAGTTACTAAAAGTACTATCATGCAATTGTATTTGTTCGCATGATAATTAAAATACAAAATTTTCTATTAATATTACTTCGATACTACTTAAGGTTAAGTCCTCGGCGACAGAAGATAAGCTGATGACAATATATTTCACGGAAAATACAAGTATACTCGGTACCCCAACAAAATTGGAATTAAAACGAAATTTCGATAGTACCCACTCCAATGCTTCAGGATGATTTTTTCTGTGTCGAAAATAGTCGGCGCGAACGATTATTAGGAAGATAAATAAGCTGTTTATGACTGGCTTCCATTCTGAACTTCTTTATCGATTCTATAGTAACTTCGAAATGCTACCTATTCGACCGAAAGTATTTAATTGTATTTTCATGTAAGATTCAACAGTCTCGCGTATATAAATAAACGATTTTCTACTATATTCTTTAATATTATAATAATAAACAGAATACACGTCGAAACGTTTTGTTTTTTCTTATTGTATATTTTAAAAGTTCCATATAATTATTAAGTTTTCACTTTACCGTTTTGCGCAATACTTGGTTTAAAATGGAAATGATGAATTATAGTATTAGCAAAAATTATATCAATTTATTGTGCCGTTTTTCTAAAATAACTATAATAAAAAGCAAATTATATTAATTTAATAATACAAAATTTGAAAAAATTAGACATTAAAGAACTGTAATGAAATAGTAAATAGCTATGTACATTTGTAACAGTCCCTGTTTGCGAGAGAATAAATTCATCTTCAAATCATTACTGTTTAAAATCTTTACAAAATAATAATTCAATTGTTACGTCCGGAATCCGTCGGCGTTGGTGAGAAAGAATTTCCCTAGACTTACTTGGTTTACTATTCCTCCGGGGGTGGCGTGCCGATCTGGCGAAGGTATTCCTCGTAGCGCTGCCGCCGTGGATCGCCCTCGGGGCTATTGGGGTGGCATCTCTATTGTGATGAGCCGCCACGGGGGAGGTGTCGCTTCTTCTGCGGCAAGGCTGCGTTGCGGGTTGGCGGTGGAAGTCTCGATTTCGATTGGCGGAGCCCGAACTCTGAGTAATTGTGTGCTGCGGGTGCTGGTTGATTTAAAAGGATTGCGAGACAGCAAATTTGTTGGCGATGACCGGAGCGACAGGTTCTCTTAGGCATTTAAATTTTACGAGTATGACGATTCGCTACTATTTTCCCAAGCGGGCTTCGACGCTCAGCAGCCTAGTAGAATAGTAGGATATTCTGTGGTCCTTGAATATTCTTTTAAATATTGTGGACGGGCTTCGACGCTCAATAACCCACTGGATAATAACTCTAATTTATATATATTATCTCGTTAAATTTTGAGTAATCAAAGGAGATGGAGACCTTCCCCTGTGCTCCAGTCTTCCTGGAATACCAGGTATTCCCGAGTATCACTGGCTGAGACTTCGCGCCCAGGAGCGTTCTCATGCTCCTCCGGTCACCTACGCCGGATGTAGATAACATTCTTCGATTTGTTTATTGGCAAACACGCTCGGCTAATATCCCACGTCCAGCTCGCTTCAAAGGTATATAAAATCTATATTTCTTAATCCTACGCGTGCTTAAACTCTATTACATTAATTAACCAATTTTTTGAATTTTTACAAGACCTAAATGAATATAATAATTAACAATGGGTAAACATAACGATTAATACATGAATAAGATTAAATATTATATTTAGCGATCGAATATAATAATTATTAGTGAATGAACATAATTGTTATAATATTTTATGATATTGCGAGCGGTTTCCGTAATCTAGTTACTTAGTATCTAGTAACTAATTATTCGTAATATAGGGACGAGGGGCCAGAGTGGAGCGAATTTAAACATACACATTTCTTATTTGTTACTTTTAGAAAATCAAAAATGACTAAATTACGTTGAATTCGGGTAAATTCGTTTTCATTTTAGGAAAAATCTATAGAATTAATCAGCGTCGATGTTTTCGTTAAACCATAAACGAGGTGTAGCGTAGACTGTTTAATGCATGAGACTTTTTGTCTCACAAACTGAATTGCCGATCAAGTAAAAAACCACCAGATTTGAAACTCGCTTTATACAGCATCCCACTAATCCCTTTTATAGCTCTTTTTTAGAGAGAAAGAAAGTATTGAAATAAAAAAAAATTTCATTACATCATTTGATAATGAACTAGTAAAAATAAATTGTATTTTATAATATTTAGTTCTAAATATTGCCGCGCTTTACACTATTTCTCCAGTTTCTTTCGAGATATCTGCTGCAAAAAACCGGTAACATCGATTTTTAATAGTGCATCAGAATCCAGTTTTCGGAACTACGAAAAACAAAAGAGTTTCATCTTGATCCAAATACTCTATGGTTCAGTCGTGAAACGTGGACAACTAGAATCGTATTTTGGATCGTTTTACTCAATAGTCACTCATCGCACTTCTCAGTATACGTTTTTGTAAAGTAGTTAAATTTGAAGATGTTTGTGCTTAAATCTTAATTGTTTACAAGATTGTATTGTACATTAGAATGCAATATTCAGCAGAATGTCATGTCAATCTCTAGATTTGCCCTTTCAAATGTAATTAAAATCTTTGGCATCAGTTATAGACTCTCCTTGTTAAATAGAATCCTAGTAACTTAATAAGATGAAATATTTTTCTAGAAAAGAGAACGTGATTTTTTTTTATTGTGTGATTTCAAATGTAATTAAAAGAATGATAAATCAGTTTCTGTTTATTTAATCGAAGTAAGTATAACGCTGAACTTTTATTAAAGAATTAACAAAAAGTTCTATACATGGAAAATTTACTTTATTTCTCTCTCGAACGTTGGTAAGCCGTCTATCGATTCTCCCCACGCACACATTTCCTCTTCAGTCATCGATTGCACTTTTTGCACCTGCCATTTTTTTGCAGAGTAATGGGAGCCTCATCTCAAACCACTAGCTCGAGGGTGGATTAAAACAGGCTATCCTAACCTGCGAAGCCACCCTCACCCTCTTCGTCTCGATGAATCTTCCATATTCATTATTTTTCAAAAATTCTTAAAGTGTCTCCTGCAAGAAAAAAATACAGAAAGATATACTCGAAAAGTCGAAGTGTGTGACGAAGAAAGAACAGCGTTGCCGCCAGTAAGAAAGAGAAAGAGGGAGAGGGATAGAAATAGAAGAAGGTGAAAGTAAAAGAGAGACGGCTAGAGGGTGGGTGGTGGGGGGCTCTTAGGTTAAGAGTGAGGGAGACAGAGGAGGTCGAAGGGAGTCGAGCGAGGAGAATGACGGATAGCCAGCAGCAGTTTTGCTTGCGTTGGAACAACTTTCAAGCTAATATCACCAGCCAATTCGAGGCCCTCAGGAATGACGAGGACTTTGTTGATGTCACCTTCGCCTGCGATGGTAGGCGTCTCCAGGCGCACAAGGTTGTCCTCTCCGCGTGCAGCCCTTACTTCAAGGAGTTGTTCAAGGTTAGAAAACCTTCCCCGCCTTGCTTCTCTCTTCAGTGCTAGTTGCCTGATATTCCCCCTCCCCTCTCTTCTCCGCAGCCATTCTTACATTCTTTGAGAATCATGCTTTGGTTTAGATGCAGATGAAATTGCAGTATTTACTCAAAATTCTCATGCAATTGCGAATGTATGTGTGACTTCATGTATATGTATGTGTAATATTCTCTGAAGCCTCATATATGTTGTGCATTAAGGATACTTGCTGTACCACTTTACTTGTTTATTTATCTATACTTATTCATAGTTTAAGTTCACTTCAAACTCGTGAATTGTTATAGATTTCAATTGCAAAGTATCTTCAACATATTACCTTTATATAAGCTATAGAAATTCAATAACTATAGCACAAAATTATGAAATACAAAATATTCAAACTAGGTAATGAAGTAATCCTTCAGTTGTATACAATGTATACTTCTGGACTATATAAATGTATTTGAAATAATTATGGGGTATCCTTTTTTCTTGAAATAAAGTTTTTAATCAAAGAAACAAAAACAATCATCAAAAAGACAAATCTAGGCTTAGCAAGAATCATTGCAGTATTAATATTACTTTCTTTAAACAATTTTGGTACAATTTTTGCTTTGTATTTGAATTGTATTTTACTTGAATTAGTGTTTAATTTTTTTTATACAATTAATTATTTTGTAACTGTTTTCTTGCCAACAAACAATAAGTTGTATGCATTGCACTAACATTAATAAATTTCCTAATAAAACAGTTAAGTTTACTAAGACTAAACTTTTAATTTCCTAGGCTGTTGAAAAATGCATTGATCATAATTGAAACAGAGCCAC
Source organism: Colletes gigas (assembly GCF_013123115.1). Lineage (NCBI taxonomy): Eukaryota > Metazoa > Arthropoda > Insecta > Hymenoptera > Colletidae > Colletes > Colletes gigas. Next base: position 1,601,144 of record NW_025106656.1, read on the forward strand.
ATTTTATAGTTTTAAAATTATCTACCATAAATGTTTTGTTAGCTCATCCCCAAACTTATTGTCTAGTGGTTACTGTTAAAAAGGTTTATCTACATAATTGTTAATTTTGAGTTGATCGAAGTACTTTTATTAGTATCATATTCATTGATCTTCATTTGTGTGGATTTTTAGATGATTGTGTATGTTTAAAATATTTCTTTTTATTATATTTTGAATAAGATTTTTATTATTATTTTATTATAATTGTTTATTCAATTCTATAAAATTTGTGTTATTACTATTAATAAATTTCATAATAATGTATACAATTTTAATTATAAAGTAAAATTAAGTTGAAAAAGTTTTGCTATTAAAATAAATATTAAATTTAAATATTATGAGACTAGTTTGTCTCTATACATTGAGTGTTCCTGAAATATGGAGATCAAACTTTAGGAGAGTATTCTACTCATAGTGATAAAGAATGTCATACAATCATAGTTTTATAAAGGCTTTATAATACCAGGTAACAATCCTTTGAAGTTTTATATTATAAATATTTCCTTTAATATAACAGTTTGAAAGATTGTAACTCAGTGTTAAAACATTTGTGAAACTAAATTCCTAGTTTAAGAATTTCTTGTACATAGAAATAATGGAATGTTTCATTTTTACTTGTATTAGAAAGATGTGTTAATTACATAAAATATATTGCATAAATGTATGCTCATAGACGAATCCATGCAAGCATCCAATAATATTTATGCGTGATGTGGAGTTTGAACATCTACAGTCACTTTTGGAGTTCATGTATGCTGGAGAGGTAAACATATCTCAAGCAGAATTGCCTACATTTCTACGTACTGCTGAGTCTCTGCAAATCCGTGGACTTACCGACTCTCAAAATATTCAGCACAACAACGAAAAGGTTTGTATTTGAAAATTAATTAAAATACAAAAATTCTTTTAATTTAATTGAATATTCGTCCCATTTGTATTTGCAAATGTTTCATCAATATGATTTTTAATGGTTTATTTCAGCATTTGAAAAGAAGTAACATATATGCATCAAATGGTCATGGGCTGATCTCACCAAGTTTGGAGGAGGACCACAGTAAAACATCACCAGCCTCGAGTCCTCCACCACTGAAAAGGCTGTGCAAACGAAGTGATTCGCCACAAATATCTAGTCCTGTACCAGCTGCGGTGGCCTGTACAACTGGACCACCATGCACACGGCCATTAATCGAGCCACAAGTTCAGCTCGACTGTTACAAAGATCTCGATAATGTTGAGGTTAGTTTCCCCTTTTGTAGTTTTATAATTTTGTATAAAATATTCTGTATTTTTGGTATGACAGATAGAGAATTTATATTGTTGTTAAAAATTAATTAACAAAAATTGAAGATATAACTTTCATTTATAGAAAGAAAATTATGATATTTTGTATGCTTTAGCCAAAAATAGAATTACCAGAGTATGGAAGCGACGATGACTGTTCTCCAAAGCAGGAGGTTAACACACTGCCAAGTGGTTTCCTTAGTCTTGATGGTGGCATGGAAGTTTTGCCATCATATCCACCTTCTTACCAAGGTAATTGTTTAATGTTTAACTATTTTATGTATTAAAATCATTTCCACAATTCTAAGTCATTCTTTAAACAAACTGTTAAAAGAAATGTTTCTTGATACAAATAATTTTCAACTTGAAGGGAGTATTTATTTTTTTTCGTATCAAAAAAGATAATACTTTCGATTGTTTTTCTTTTTTCTTTCAAGAATTTACAAAGTATTTTAATTTATAATTATAAAAAGAATTAATGTAATCATCCATTTGGTCGGAAATAAATAATTCAAAATTAGTTTTAAATAGCACAGACTTCAATCATTAAAAGACACGGGATACAACAAAATGGCGGCGTATAACGCGAAGAATATTGATTTTTCAAAACATTTTTTTAACTTCAATCTATCATTATAAAAAACTATGAAAAATATTTTTATATTTCTAGTTCGAGCTGTGAAATAATGTTTTTTGAACATCTGTATAAAATGTTAACACAATTAGTTAATTACTTTATTAGCTATTATATATTATAATATATTGAAATTATAACATAGCAAATAAATCGATGTATGGTGTTTCTTATTTCTAATTTGAAGTCGTTTTCTACTTGTGCACAGCTTACTTTATGTTTCGAAAGATTTTTTTGACCCGAAAAAAAATACTTCCTTAAACAAGAAAAATAATGTCATTAACAAAGAAGTAGCAGGTACATTTCTGATAAAATGATCTCTAATTATAAATTATTCTTTTAGGAGGAGGAGGAGGAGGAGGAGGGGCAGGCGGAGGAGGCGGTGGCGGGGGTGGTGGACCATTAGAAGGTGGACTGCCAGGGCCATCTCATACTAGCAATACGGAGCTAAATCAAGAGCAACAAGGTAAGTGGTCACCCATCCCAACCCTAATTCTTTGGTAGTTGCGAGCACCATTACAAACAGCAACAACCTAGCCGATCATGTCGGAGAGAATTTTTTGGATGCGAGTAGAAACATGGAAGGAGAAGGGGAGCCTCGGTTTGAAATGGTAAGCTCGTGTAGCTCGGTAGCTCTTGCTAGGCGGTAGGAGAGAAAAAGAGTGAGCGAGAGAGAGAGCGAGAGAGAGCGAGAGACATTTGACACTCGGAGGCGATCTTTTGATGATTTTATCCAGGCGGAGTGCAGTTTGCAGCTGTTGTGTGAGAAAGTCAGCTGCGTGTACATACTCGGGCTCTTCCTGTCCATTTGTTTGCCAGAGTTGGAGGCGAGGTTGTAAAGTTCTAATTTGTTAAATAATAATTATAGAGAATGTTTAGCACAAATTGGGTTCTTTTACGGTTCACTTTTGAAGTAAATATGATTTATTTACTTTCTTAAAGTTATGTTAATTAAATAGCCCCACGAATCCAAAAGATGAAAGTAGTTTAGGAAGAGAGAGGAAATGAAAATCGATTTTTTTAAATTTAGACAAATAAATCCCTCCGTCTGGTAAACCTGCCTGTCCGTTGCTTCCACGTTTTCCGTTTTTGTCCGTTCGAAGCTACGCCAATTGGAAATTAAACAGTTTTAATTTTTTAATTTCCACATCAAGAAATGTTTTTCAAATTATATTAACTTATATTAAGTTTTTAGAACGTTAGTATTTTATCTAATTGGCGTTGTTTTTTCTGTGTCCATGTATATCTCACGGTAGAACACCCTAATTTGACATGTTTAGCAAAGCAATTGTTTGATGCTAAATTTCATTGTAAGCTTTTTGGTTGAGGTCCATGTTTTATTACAGTGTTGTAATTAAAAAAATTAATACCCTTGGCTTTACTAATCGTATCATACCATGTTATAAGGTAGATATATGAAGTATTTAATAATAGAAACTTAAACTTCAGAGAATCGAACTACTTTTAATTTTGATATCTTGGTATGAATCTGTACTATTTAAAAATGATATTTTTTAAATACTTGGTTAGAGCATAATGTGTATATTACTTTTTAATTTTAATTATGGGATTTTAATTAACTCAGTAGAATAGAAACTATTTAAATTTGAATTTTTAAGTATTATTATATTACCATTTACTATAATTTATAAAGAATAAAGGGAAAGCAAAAGTTATATTAAGAAAGTATTATCTATTTGTGATCATTAGTTGTTATTATAACTTAACGTACAATAATCATAATAACTATAAAAGATTTTAGATAATTAGATTGTAAGTCTCAAGCGGAAATTTATAAATGCAAAAGGGTGTTATTGTCGAGAAATAATTGTAGAATAATTACGGAGAATAAGCGCGAACTCTCACGCCTCATGTACCCAATAACAACACGCTTACCATTTGTCTCCGATGTGTGTGCGTTGGTGATGCGCGATATCGTGGTGCGCAAAATGTGTAGCAATGGGATCAACCAATACTATTTGTTGAATCTTAAATAATCTGTTGCATTGAAAAATTAAAATGCTGAGAAAATTATGTAATGATTTTTAAAACAAATTTAGTATTAGACTGATTAGATTTAAACAACTTCTTAGATTGACATTATGAAGAAGTTCTTTAAATTATCATGAACTGAATTTGAATAATAATATATGAAATTTTATGGAGCATTAACACATATTAAAAATAGAATTGGTAATGTTAAGTATTTCAAAAGTAATTTTCATACAATGATATATTGTATAATAATAAAATGTAATAAATAATGATTTTTATCGATTGAAAGTGAACGAAGTAAATGAAAATAGATTTTAAATGTTACTAACTTGTTTAACACGAGTAATTTAATTAAGATTTAAGAGTGATCTCATTGCTAAGCTAGATAAAGCGTACAACAATCGTGCAGCTAGGGTTTCTCAGCTGGTTGTTGCTGTCCGGTGGTGGTTGGCAAATCGGAGACACCATCCATAAATCCATTCAGTAAAAGAAAAGAAAGAAAAAAAAGATTAACTCCCTTCTCCGTGCTGCCTCTACCGGGTTAGAGCAAGTTGTGTGTGTGTTGCAGCTGACCTACGCAAACTGCACTCGCTGGACCCACGCCCCTGTCCTGTCTGCAACCGCATGTACAGTAACTTGTCGAACCTGCGTCAGCACATGCGCCTGATCCACAACCCTCAGAGTGTCACATGCCCCCTTTGTAACAAGCCATTCAAGACCAAGCTCTACCTGAAGCGCCACCTGGTCAGCTTTCATGAGCTCAGCGTCACAGACAGGCATCGTCAAGAAGAAATCTACCAACAGCAGCAGCCAAAAGCTCAACAGCAAACAGGAGCACATCTACAAATTCAGACACAACAAACAGATAATGTCAAATCCTTCCCTGTGCCCAGAGTCCCAACGGAGGAGGGTACAGCTGCAGTGAGTCTGGAAAACAAATCAAGAGCATTCCAAGATGGTGCTTACGAGGTCAATCAGACCAGTGTCGAATCAAAGCACTTCCAGAGCAGTGTGATGCAGTTCGATGCAACATACCACTAATGCGCCTTAGTTTTTTCGGCCCATTTGTGATAGTATTTTGGTTGAGTAGGATTAATACCAGCAATTTCTGGCAGACGTAAACTGCAAATGGAGTTGAACACGATCTTTTAACAAAAGACCAAGATGCAGTAAAAAGATTTAAGAGTTGGTGCTGCAATGGAAATTATTAAGAATTTAATAGAATTCTTAGTACAAAAACAAAGTTTGGCTTCTATTAACTACGCGTAAATATGTTCTTTATATCCTATATTATTTTTGCGAAATTAAAAGTTTAATTTCATGGACGTTTTCATGAATGTAAAGTTGCAATATTTATATTCTTTTATTTAAAATAAGAGTATGATATAAGACTTTCTCACTTGCAACAGCAAGTGACTAATATACAGTTATGTTTTTAAAGTAACTTTTAGTAAAAAAAAAATCAATAGAAATGCAATTACAGTCTTATATAATTTCATTTATATTCTTACAATTTTTAAAGTAATCGTGTTTTAATTTTATTGAAAGATCCTTGCAGCACTTTGCTCAAAAGAATAATCTTTTTGCAGCATCTTACAGTAACTGATAAAATGAAAGTCCTTGAAGGACAACTCGCAAAAGGTGCCGTGCCTATTCGTCGTCATAAGGAGAAGCGAGAGATATTCCTTAAACAAAATATGAAAGAAACTACAAACAATTGCCGCAAGTGGAGCAGCCATCCCATCTCGTAATGATTATTCCGCGAGCCAGGATAACTTGTTGTTTTATTTGATGCTATACAGTGTTATATAAACTACAGATATTTACAACGATATTATATTCTTACAGAGGATTATATTTACTTTATTGATTACGTCACACGACTGGGTGACACGCACAGAAACTCCCAGGATGACGTACGAACATATTATAATATATTTTTCACCACGTAGCAGTTTAACGGTGCGATAGACAGCCAACCGATTTTACAGCTCAAGCAGATTTACAGAGGATTTATTATTGACAGTTATCGATGGGAAACCACCGTGATACAACATATTGAAATTAATATATTATAAGAGGCTCGTGTCCGAGGTGGCTTTTCTTATGAACTCTTTTACAATGCTCTAATGTGATATTACAGAGCTCAATTAATAATTTTTTCTCAACACCAGTACATTAAACATAGTTAAATTTTCTTTTCTTTGATGAATTTTAATTTTTTTTTTTTTTCGCAATCTATTTACATTTTTACTATTTTGTATTACATTGTTTTTTTTCTCGTTTCCGCTGTTACAATATTAATTTCGCAATAACAAAATGGTTTTTGTTACTAGTTTCCAAAATATTTTTATTTTATTTTTTTCTGAAAAAAGAACTGATTATAAACAGTATTACTATTATTTTAATTTGTTTAGTTTTATTTTCGGTAATATCAAGACACGGATAAAAGATTATTAATGTGTCTACATTTGAGATAAAGAGTATTATTTTATAAATATAATTTATTAAGTATTGTAACGATGTTGGATACATTATTTTCTTCCAAATTCTAACGGTTCTATCTAAAACAGATTTAATTATTTTTAATTAAATGGAAGTCTTCATTACTTTTCCATTGTTTTATTGTTATTTCTTTTTTTTTAAATTTTCTTGGTTTTTGAGAATATTTTTTATACGTACAGAATAGTGATATTTTAAGGTACTGGTTAACATTGGATACACATGTAGCAAAGGTGGCTACGTCCTGCAGGTCGCATCAGTTTTTATACGCGGATTAAACAACTTTGTTTACCAGTATCCTAAAAGTCTTACGAATACAATCAATGATTGTGCAACGTAAATTAGTATTTATTTCCGACAAAAATTTTTGAAGCAATTTACATATATTTCTTTGACAGTACAAAGAGAAAAGATAGAGCCATCTCGGACATTGCCGAACTCCATAGCCATAGTACCACACAGTACAACTCAGGATCTTTTATATTATATTTTACAGATGACAATAGTTCTGTGAGCGCGATGGGCTCGATAAATTTTTCGCGATATACAGAGTCTAGAATTTTCAATAATTTAACATGCATTCAAATACTTAGTATGACAGACACAGATTATTGTTTCAATTATTACTGAAATTTTCGTCCCTTCCACATCTGTAAATTGATCGAATATTTATTTATACGTTAGAGTTATTCTTTCCGCTCGTAATTCATGGCGTAACGATTTAATAATTTTTTGCACGGTATAGAATTAAATGAATCATTTTCGTACGATTGTAAATAGACGATGCCGTTGTTTAATTAGTTTTTAAATTATTGAAAACTTCCGTATAGACTTCGTATCCGAGGAAAATCGAAATGTTTTTCGAATCGATCGCGCCCTTCATACAGACTCCTTACCTCACGATTTACAATCAAATCACAGATGCAGCTATATATTATTATAATAAGTATATTTACATACCGTTTTACAACAGTGCCGGAGTCGCAACGACTGCGACTAATCAAATTTAAAAGAAAAAGCTACACGCATTGATCACGAAAGAGATGGGAAAACAGACTAATTCCAATTTTTTCGTCTCGTACGTGAATAGGTTTTTGTTTCATCGTTACGTAGTTTTTCCGAGGATTTTTCTATTCTTTTTTTCAATACGTGAAACAGAGAGCTTCGTGCCCAGCGCATAGTTTTTACTGAATCTAACAAGGAGACATTGTCAAAGTAATGTCTGAGTTCTCTATGAGATATTTATCTATGAATACACAGACTGTATGGAGACCGATCTTGCAGATTTTCACTATCATGTACTCTTGTCCCTGGAAAAAAATAGGAATCAACTAAAAAAACTTTTTAAACTGCACTTTGAACTTTCTGTCACAGAAAAAGATGCGAAAAGCATTATCAGATTTTAATAAACAAGTTTTTAAATAATTAACATTCTTTTATAAACAAATAATTAACTTTGCTAATTTTTAACAAACTTTTTAAGTAATACTTTACAAACTTATAAACTCTGAAGAAATATTTTATTTTGTTAATTTTCAAAACATTTATGCACTTATAATCTGTAAATTTTTCAAAATTTGACAACGATAATTATAAAGTAAATTTTATTTATGCATTTCTGAAAATGCTTCCCGCGTTAACAACTTTTATATTTTTTCTTTGATAGGAAGTTAAGAGGTGCTGTTAATAAAAAAAGAAAATGATGGATCTACCGTGTTTAATAAGTTTTTCTCAGGAACGATGGGTTATGTGAGAGAAGAAAGCCAATAGAGTTAGTCTTTGTGTAGTATGTACTTTCACTGATAAACGCCTCATAAAAAATTGAGACATTAATTTAACAACGTCTTGTTGTAAGATTAGAATATAAATGTTGCATATCATGTTATTAAGATTGTTGTACAGACAGCTTGTTGCAAACCTCGGTCTAAGAATCTTCTCTCGATTTCAGTTTGCAATTTTAATTTTCGTTTATATTTTCTCTGTCTTAATTTCTTTAAGATCGTTATTAATTTACAAATATCAGTGATTATAGAAACCAATATTCTGTTTCTATTTTGTTTGCGAACGAAGTAAATTGATGAGAGGAGAATCTGGTTAGGGATCAAGTTTCAGTGTATGAATTTTTATTTTTAAATATAATTAATTTTCTTCGAATCTCTCAATACAACTCCTAAAAAATATTCTAATCTTTCGTTAAAAATCGGAGAAAAATTAGAATTTTCTTTCTTTTGGTAGAATTGTGTAAATACATGGGAATGCTCTTAGTTACATTACATAATTGTTAATTTTAGATAACATTAATTGATTAATAGTAATGTAAATTGCTATTGAAGTAATTAATGCGTCTTTAATAAAAAAAAGAAAAAGAAGCAGGAAATATTGACTTCAAAAGAGGCAATTCTAGCTAGCTCGACCTTAACATAACATTTTCTAAGCGAATATTTTACATTTGTGTATTTCAAGAACGAAAAAAGAAGTTCGTTTTGATTGTACATCAAGTATTTCTGTTTTAATTTTAGCCGTAACATAAATGTAATTATTTCCAAAAACAGTAGAGAATATTGGACAATCTCTTCAATTCTAATTATTTTGATATATGTTGCAATAAAAAATTACTTCGAGTGGGTCGAGGTTATCGCAGTTGCCTCCTCTAAAGTTAACATTTATCAGAAAATAACATATTTGTTTAAAATCTGAACCTTATTGTTCAGACGTTGCCAACTAGTTTAATGTTCCCGATTTTTTTTTTTTTTTAATTTTTAATTTTTTTTAATAACAATGTGATCGATCGAGTGGAATCTTAGACCGACATTCATATACATATACATATATCTCACTCACACATAACTAGAATCAAACAGCGAACCGCAAATGTAGAAAAATAAAATAGGTCAGAACAAATTGAACGCAAAATTAGCAATTCAAAACAGGAAAAAATCGAAGCAAAACAAATAATCACAGGGAAATCATTTTTCTAACTTGCAATATTTCGCTGGGCATTAAAAGTGATATATACCGATCAGCCGATTAGTTGATTGATTGATTGATTGATACATTTAAACATAAAATACAGTTTTTCCATTTTCCAGTTGAAACCGCCGAATAATTAACTGACTAACAAGAGTAAAAGATGAAAATTCACTGTCCAGAAAACGTCTAAGTCAGAGAAAAAGCACCTTTTCGCAGAATGTTTAATGTCCTTTTACTTTTGTTTCTGTTCTCTTTAACTGATAGGCGATTTGAAAATTGGAAAGTTGAAACGCTTCTCCGAGTTTAAACAGCAAACTTGGAAAACGGGGAATTTCAAGATCAAAAAATGGTAATTAGTAATTAAGACCGGAGACTAGATTAAACGGTCGTGCAACTTGTACTAAATAGTGATTTCGAAGTTGGAAAATTGCGGAAGCGGAAATTACGAAGATTTGAGTAAAGCGATTTGAAAACTTTCGAGAATAAGTTTCGACCTTAAGAAGCTTAGTAAAAGAATTTTTCGGATTGGAATGCTTCTCTGAAGAAGATTTCAATTCGAAAGCCATAAACTTTCTAAATTTTCAATTCAACTATCTTTTCTTTAACCAGTCAGAGAAATGAAAGAATAATAACAAACATTCGACGAGTAGCTACGGATATTAACATTCCCATTTTTCATCAGTCGATTCATTCTAATTGTTATTTATTCAGCATATATGCCATAACAATTCAAATTATCTATAAGATGCATTTGAATGAATATTTCGACAAAATTTTAAATTCCATATTGTTTTCTTTTTTTTTTTTGAAGGGAAGCGCATTTGTTTATTTCTTGTATATATTGTACATTACAGCGATTCGTGTACTCGATAGCTAGTAATTAATTATAGAATTAGAATTAGTGGTAATCGAAAGAGGAGGTTGGTTTCTCGTTCGGAACATTTTAGTTTTTTCATTTTGAAGAAATGGAAGCTAGATTTTATTATTACCCATAAGAATGAAATCTAGTCAGATTAAAGTTTTGCAAAACACTTTAATAAGTCTCAAGAACTTTTAAGAACTTTTACAGGGTGGCAAAAAAAAAAGAAAAAAAGAAAGGAATATGCAGTACATAAGTTGCATTATTATTTTTTACGAAAATGTAATTTACTACATTTATGTTTATAAATTTATAAATTTTTACCAACGAATACTTTTCTGAACATTGAAAATGAGCGATAGTGGTGTTCAGGGTATCCGCAAAAAATTTTCTGTGCGGGAAAAAAAGACATTTATAATTCGTAAGCTAGGTATACGTTAATTTCAATCTTGAGTTGTTGAGAAACTGTATGTAGGAAGGGAAATAGTTTTAATATTTTTCAGAATACGTGATATTAAACGAAAGGATATAAATATAATAGACAAAAACAAGTTTCGCAAGTGAAAAACAAGTATATTTTCAATATATACTTCACTGAAATTGCGACCGAAAAATTCGCAATTCACATCAACAATTTTAAGCTCATATTTGGTTCTCTCTTTCTCTCTCTCTCTCTCTCTCTCTCTCTCTCTCTCTCTCTCTCTCTCTTTCTCTCTCTCTTTCTCACTCTTTTGCTCGGCCTTTTTCTTCTAACATCAATGTCTAACATCATTTTTGTGTCTAAGGAATTTTCTACTCGTTAGGGTACACAAATGACCAGTATTTCACTATATTTTTTAATAGTGATTTTTATAACTGTAAAGATATAGTGCGTGGGACAAATGTCGTGATCTTGTAAAAACTGTAGGGCGTCGAGTTGGTAGTGTGGGTACAGTGTGTCACGGTTCATGATTGGTCCGATGGAATCGTTTTTGGGCGTCAAAACTTTATGGGCTTGAACACCCCCGCGCAGACACATGTTTAGGGGTAGTAAGCAGGATACAGAGCAGAAAAGATGACGAGCGGAAGGAATGCTGATACGATTTACCGTGTCTCCACACACGCACATTTTCAACTTACAGCTACTTCTGTATCAGTGTATGCCACAAAAAAAAAACGAAGTGTTACATTCTTGTTCCTGTGTCGTTTCGTTAATCATCTTTTCGGCCCTGCACAGTATTATCGCCGTTTAATTCTTCGAGAGAATAGTTCTCCTTAAAAAAAGACAAAGTTCCATGACAAAACAAGTAAAAATGTGACTCGTATCCAACAAGGGTGTCGTTTGACTTAAGTATACGTAGCAACATTTGTTCCATAAACTATACAGTAATCGATAGTGCAATCTCTCGAGTGTAAGCGTAGTTAGTTCATCAGTATTAAAAATCCATAGGGGTATATGCAATTTTCGTGTAATTTTCTGCTATCTCATACTTCTTGTTAGACTTATACGCGAGGTGTATCGATGCAGCGTTTTATACAAATTAAACATTCTTTCTCATCGTTCACAGCTTAAACGCGAATACGAACCATTGGTTAGCATTTAATTTAAAACAATCGATGGGTGACGTTTTCATTGCGAATGTGATGTTTTATCAGTTATATTTTATACGTAAAATTTGCGCTTCAATTCTGTGCAATTTTTATAATAGCTTTACACGACCGAAAAAATTAAATACTAAATAATTAAAGCCTTAAAGTATAACTTACCAGTGTCTATTAATTGTTTAAGCGATCCATCAGCAATTAGATATTAATCGTATACTTAAAGGTATCAGTACACTAATGTCCCGTTAATTAATACGATAACAATTATCAATTGGATCATTGTGGCATAATTCTCGTGATACATTCCACTTTAGAATTTTTTTAAATAAATCCAAAAGTATTGTTAATTAAGTTTCTTCGACGACTAATAACTTTCAATTAAATTGACATTTCTTATTTATATCACATTATTTCTACGAAGGCAATGAATTGTTTTAATTATCTGCAATCAGTGCTACGTTGATAACGACATTATTTACGTTAAAAAGTTAACTCTACTTATTTATCAAGTGATATGTATCAGGTATCCTATCTAACTTTCTCAGCTGATACGTTTCATTTACTTTTAGTATTTTCTAAGAAGAAAGATTTTCTTGATATACTGAAAGTGGAGGAAACATTTCTGGTGATAAAGTTAGGTCATACATGCATATACAGGGTGTTCAATGTAACCGAATCCAAACACGTGTGCCTTTTTGTCAGGATCAATACTTCGTGGCAGTATAAATCAAAGTTCTTTTTCCATTTTGCAATCCGTGGTTTTGTTGTCGAGATACAATCAGCTTAAATTTTTATTTCCTCGCGAACATTATCGATACCCGTTTCTCACGTGTATGATATAAGTACAGAAGTAACACACAGAAAACTTTAACTGCTGATACCAGTAACAATGCCTCAGATTGTAAAATAGCGAAGAACTTTTCGATTCCTTTTCTTACGAGGAATGGATCTTGAAAATAGGTATCACAAGCTCTTCAACACCCTGTATGCGTGCATCTAAGTCCCATTTTTAAAATCTCAAGAAAGCGTTTGTTTGAATAACGTATAACTTTGGTGATAATCGAAAGATTACGGTGGGCCACCTGTGATTACTAATTTCAATAGAAATTATTATTGTCGGTATTAATAGTCAAAACTTGCCACTAATATTAAGAAACTTCGTTTAAAAAATTATTCGCCTTGTTATGATTTCGACACGTTTTGCAAGTAATTTAGAGGTACACTTGTAAATATTGTTTCTTTTTCGATTATAATTCATTTTGACGAATTATTGGCTTGCGTATCGTTTAAGAAATTAATATGAACTACTTTACTATAAAGTAAGCACTGCTAGTAAGATATTTATCTATTAATATTTATCTAAAAATAACGTAAATTATCGAGCTGTAAATTATAGCTTTCTGCGTTATATAAGACCCCGATCGTTAATTTCAGTGAGAAATAATTCACCGAACGAGAATCCAAGGTGATAAAATGCAGTACTTTTTGCAAATCTATTTTGGGAAATCCTTTTTTTGCAAACAAACGAACGTTCGAAAATTAAAATTAAAACTAGAATTCCAACTTGGCGATTATCCGCGAAAAATATCGTTGGGCAACGGTTTGTCAAATTTTTTATACAAGTTTGTAGAGATAAAGTTTTGCAAAAAATGGATACCATTATTCTTCAGTATTTTTCGCAAAGTATTCAAAACATTAAGCTCCAAACTTTTTGATAGCCAATTGAGTAAATTAAAGAAAATCCGCGCTATAAAGCAGAATGAAAGCAATAGAAAAGACACTGTTTTAGACATTTTTGCAACAATTTGGGATTATTGCATTTACAAGGTTCTGAAATGTCTTACAAAAAATTGATAGACCCCGATACACTTTTAAAATAATCGTGGATATCGAAATTAAAAAATCTTTACCATAAATAGAGACGTTACTGTGCTTCAGAATTTGTTGCAAAAGCTTACACGTAGAAAATTAGCATTCATGACATTCCGATGGAACAAAAAAATCTACTTAAAAATGTTTACACAAAAATTATTTCAAATGTTATGGTTGCAGTTATCGAGAAACATTGGTCTCTAAATGTTTTAGAACAGGAGCTAAAAAGAAAAAGTACAATTTTCGTGAAAGTAAAGAATTATGAACTTAAAAACTTCGTTAAGGAGACGATATGATGTGTCAGGCTTTCTGCAAAGAAATAAATTAATATGTTTTTCCAAAATTTTTGCAAAATTTACCAGCTTTGTAGCCAGACATATTATTTTTGCTGACAATTGAGAACATTGCAACTTAGAATTTTAGCAGAGGAATTTGAAAAAAAAACTAAAGTTACAATGTTTCTTGCAAACAAATAGCTGAAGAACACTGAACATTCAGTTTCAAGCGTATTATAGCAAATATCGTACCTAAAGGTCTTTGCATCGGATTACAAATAGTAGGTTCAAAAATTTTTATAGAAAAATCATAAGAATTAGATTATAGAATTTTTACCGAGAGCTCTGAGGTAATCCAGACTTCTAGGTTTTTTGCAAGGTAAACAAGCATTTAAAAATTAACGATATTCAGCTCAAATACGTGAAGAAAACATTCACTCAATGATTTCTGCGAATAATTTTGTAGGATTTTTTCAAAGTTTCAGCCGCAAAGATCGAAAATAAAAAAAACGATTGTGAAACATATTGTAGGAAGTCTTTGTACAAGAATTAGTTAGGGAAATATTTTTGAAAAGTGAAAATTCGAAGTCTGCGACACTATGAGGACTTTTTTTGCAAAAAATCTACGAAGTTAATTTTCCTGTAGTTGCGCAAAATAAGAATGTCCATACATAAGGCGCTCAAATTTGTATTAAAAGTATTTCTAAAATTTCTACGAGGAACGAATAACATTAACAAGAGAAAAGAAGGAATCGGAATCGAAATTTTCGACATATTTTCTCAAAAGTTTGCATGTACATGTGTAAAAGGGAAAATACCAAGTGTATTTCCTTCGAATTTTCTCGCCTCTGACGTAGAAATTTTTCTTGCTTTAATCTATGTAAATTTATTTAGTAGGACATATTATTGTATACTGTCTCAAATGCATAGCATACACACATACACACACACACAATAATAATAATAATAATAATACTAATAATAATTTATAATTATTCACACGAACGACTGAATAACCGCTTTTTCTGTTTTTGTTTTTGTTATGTGAATGCATACTAATGTTTACGATAAGAAATGAGAATAAGATTTTGTACTTACGATTATAAGAATTTCTGGGCAGATAATTGCAATTTTACTTTTTGGAAAAAAAATCATTTTTACAATTATTTTTACAACAGTACTAGTTACTCTAATTGCAGTTAAATTTTATTTGTAAGGTGCAAAACGGGTGGGTTTATGTTTATATGAAAAGTAGGACATTAATTATAAGTTTCATTATAAACGGAAACATGGAATTTGAAAGAATTTTTTATATCAGGAAATATTTGAATATGTATAGACGAAAAATTGTATAATTAATATACGCAATTATCTGTGCAGGCTGAAATTCGTAATGAAAACGAAGTAGAGAACATTGTAAACCTTTTGCAGTCTTCTATATTGTTTTAAACCGATTTGTGTAAAATTTCTGCGTAGAAATTTCTACTTCTTGAACAACCAAAAACATTCTATGAAATATCGGTAGGCGAAAGTTTCTATATTTCACAGAATTATAAATAATAAGTAATTAAACAGTGACCATAACGAAATTATAAAACAAAAATTAAAAAACGGAAGTATACGAAATATCACTGAATTCATTTTAAGTCATTCATTTAATTTATTTGCTGTAAATATTAGTTTTATTTTTACAGAAGTTAAAATTAAATATCAGGACTGCAAATTGGTTAGAAAGTTTTTTGACAGAGTACCTTTTCCGATCGCTTATTGAATTGCTTAGCTGATTTATTAATCGTTCTATTGATTGATTTGTTGATTAAGCAAACCTATTACCGTAATACTTAATCGAGGACCTCGATAACAAACGGTTATTTAATCAAATACTATTTACACCGAATAAACTTAAATCGTTTGCGAATGTCCATTCACGATAACGAAATGTTTAAATCTTTTGTCTTATTTTAAGTTCCTATTTTTTTTTTCAATTTTTCGATCTACCGTTTAAGATAAAAATTGTAAAACTAAACGACCGTGTTTCTTTATTCGATTTGTGATGTTTTTAAATATATATCTTGTTCGTAACACTCGAACAGGTTATACATACGTGCAAAATGACTCTAAACATCGAAGTAAAAATTGAAAACTTTTGATCGATGGTAAAATTGTTGCTAAATTTTCACACTTGGCCATTTTATAGTAATACGAATATATGTTGGATGATTTATTTCCTTTATAATAATTGTTTTCATTATTGTTTTATAGCAAGATTATTGGAAAAAAAGTTTTGGCATTGAACATTTTTTAATGTCAAAATCGTCACTGACTCTAGTTTCGAATAGTTTTCTGATACTTTTATCAGAATTTTCTTTACTTGTCAAAGAATATCTTTAATGTAGTAAAATGGTATAATAATTTTTTTCTCACGATCATATTATTTTATTGTATTTCGCGATATTATAAACTTCCGTGAAATCACAGTATGTACTTTGAAATTTAAATTAAAAAGAACAGAAGTCGTACTTTAGCGGATTTCGCTGCAGGGATGGACGAGCAATTCGCGAATTAGTTCCAAATGAATTTTTATCAATCGATGTGGTTATTTTTCATGTATAAACGAACAACGTAAATTGCCGAAACTGAAGTTTCGAATTTAATTTATTGCGAGAATGTACGGAAAATTAAATTAATTACCGTTTTCTCTCAAATCGAATAGGAAAACGCTTTGAAAATCAAGTACTCGTAATTGGTTCTTATTAAAAAGAATAATTACTTGTGTGTAAAGCGTTATTCGACGATTAATTAATTAAAAGGCAGGCTATTTAGTTGGGAGACTAAAGTAGCGTTAATAACCTTATCGGTTAAGTGTCTGTGTAAGTCTGATACTGAGTTTCTTTTCCGTTCCAATTTTTTACCAGTTCGAGCTCCTTTTTGAAATATACATATAAACCAGACTTAGAGAAACACTTTTCTTGACGAAATAAAGCCTGTTTCGAGAAATTAACAATAGGTATTTAATATAAGTAACTACCGAGATTAGAACGTTGATACGATTTACACACGCTGATACGTGTTTCTTTACAACAGTTTCTACTGTTTTTTTCAATCTGTGTATCCGTGTCAATGTTTTAATCTACGTTAATTGTATGCGACCTTTTACTTGTCAGCGCGAAGATATCAGTGAATAAAAATATTCAGATTTGTACATCAACCTCGATATTCTTATTTCATGTTTCATATTTTTATCAATTTTTCATACAAGTAATTAGAAAATCGTACAACATGCAATCCAGACATTCTGTCGTACGTTTCACACGAATAAGTTCTTCTCTTTTCACCTGCATTTTTCAGTTTCATCATACCACAAAATTACTATATTAATTTACAAATTTACAACTTACAACATACAAAATTACTATACTAATTATTTCGCGGATGTTAAATAATGGAATGCAATGTCAAAGCTTGTTTCGTATCAGACAAAAATGGCCGTCCAATTGTTCGACTCCAAGTAAAATTCGTACACCGTATTTTTTAATTACAGGAAAATCATTTTCCACTCTTGACCTCTTCGTCTTTCTTTCGATCTCAAGAACGAGAAATTTCTGTTTAATTAATCTTTTGAAGCTCTCACCTTCTTGGAATTAAGAATCTTTTCAGCCAATTGTATTTGAAAAGGTTTCGTGACTTTGTATTAAGAGTCGGGGGAAAGTTTTGTGTCGAGGCTGAATGAGTAAATGTAATCAGTGATATATTTGTAACATTAATTTAAATTAGCTACTTTTAAATTTGAATAAGATTTTCAACTTCTACTCTATGCCCAAAAATAAGCAAAATTCTGCAAAGTAGGACACCTCTGTTCTCTCATTTTCGAGTTCTAAGTGGACCCTTCGTATTCTCTGGAGCAGATCAATTCAACTAATAGCTCACTCGAGCATGCTTTTCAGGGCAAAGAGCAGAAAACTTGTGGAAGGGATCTAAACCATGCCTTCGAGAGTAACATCACCATAGTGGGGAGTGTCTCTGAGTGAGGAACCATAAACCCCTTAATGCTAGCACCATGTTTTGCCAAGGTGTATAAGATACATTCAAAAACTGATGGAGTTTCACTGTTTCTAGAAGGGTTTCCAAGTTTCTTAACATATTTGTAAAACTACTGATACATTATATGTGTTACACAATTAGAAAAATTATTTATTTGAAGCCAAGACTTATTATGCCACAAATCTACAGTAGAGTATAACCAGAGGGTTCTTCCAAAAACAATAATAGGTCAATCGATGTCTCCAGGGTCAGGAACAAGACGCAGTGTAGTTTTTGATAAGTGCTTCGCCAATGATCAATTAGTAAAAAAGTTATTAGATGTTCACGATGTCACTAGCACGGGAACAGCGCGTAAAAGTAAGGGAGAAATTTCAAATTAATTTGTTACGGCCAAAGGAAGGGAACAATAACCATAGTTAAATGTAACTAATGTTATTCATGAAAATAGAATATATAAGAAGAAAGTGCGAATGTGTGACATGAAGAGTATGAAAATATTTGTTTAGGTCGAAGGGTACGTCGCGGCAGGCCGCGACTTGGAACGAAGGGTGGAAAACATGGGTCCCCATCTGTGCAGGGTAACTCACCGTCAAGGAGCGAATGGCTACCCTTAGATATGAGGACTACACCTCCTGCTGCAATGCCTGCTTTCCGTGGATTCGAGGAATCCTCTTCAGATGGCGTGGTAAATTTCTTTTATTACATCCTTCCATCTCTGACACCCCATCCTGCCCAATTTTGCGGGGCATAAGAAAATATCGAACTCAAAGAATGATCGATTCGACGCGAAATGACCCGTAAGTTTATGGAAGTACAATTAAGTTCAAAGATTTTATTTAATTTGTTGAACTATGGTATCGATCAGGTATCGCCTACGTCCCTCGCAGATTGTCATTCAGTGTACAGCTCGTGACATCTGGAAAGGAAAGTCTATATTAGTATGGAAGATTGATCTTGTCGTTTTCTTTATTCTTTCAGAATGTTCTGTACTTGCATTTTATATTTTCGTTTCTTTTGCTCGCGTTAAACCGTAAACATCTTTTAAACATTTTTTACAAACTCGTGTTGTTATTTGTAGGTACACTTGGGAGAAGGAATAGCAGTTTGCGAGGAACAACTGAGGGCTGTGAAATGGAGCGATTACAGGAAATTGACACGTGGTCTAGCAGCAATTCTGTTCAGCCCCACCGAGCTGGCCACCTGCTCGGTTACAGGACAACGATGGAGCCGTGCTGGAACTGCTACCGAAAGACCAGTGAAACCTGCGTTAGATAAAGCCAAAGTACAGGCCATCATATGTAAGTATCTTTCATTATTTCTACTTCTGTTTATTTTTCAATCCCTCGGCTGTCTTGAGTAAACTTAACACGACGTTGTAATAAAGAAAGAGGTTTGGCGGTGTAAGATCAGGTGAACGAGAACGCCACACAATAAACCCATCGTGTCCTGTCTACCTGTCGTTAAAGGGCGTAGTCGAACGAGCATGGCGAATGTATCCCTAAACTAAATTGAATTTATGATACGTCAGTCGATAAGGGCTTTCAAAGAAAACCCTTCCTGCACAGCTTCAGCCTCCTACCCTTATTGTTAGGCTAGACGTAATTTATTTTGGATCGATTTCTTTTGGGCTACCTGGTGAAAAATTTGAGATATTCTAGTGAATCAGATACGTATCTGAGAATTTTTTTTTTTATTCAAAGGGTATAGCCGAATAAGGGAGTCAAATGTGCTCTTGAACCACATTTGACAAACGATGGATCCATCGATAGAGCATCAGAAAAAAAGATTCTGTGCCAAATTTCAACCCTCTATCTTGTTCGGAAGGGTAGTTATTGGGAAAATTCGGATTAGCCAATTTGTGCCTATTTCCCCTATTTAATCGAGTATGAAAATTATGAAAAAAATCTGGTGCATTGTGCTTATTGAGATACGTGTTTGAGAATTTTTTCTGATTTTTCGATTCCAAATTCTAGATGTGAAAAATTAAAAACGTAGGATCGTTTTTTTATTTTATTAATTATATATTTTTTCAATTTTCAACTATACAGGGTGTTCGGCCACCTCTAGCAAAAATTTTAATGAGCGACAGTAGAGGCCAAAATAAGACGAAAATCAAGAATACTAATTTGTTGATGGAAGCTTCGTTAAAAAGTTATTAACAATTAAATTCAAAAATTTCAAATCGTTCTGGAAAAATTATTTTCGGTTGCGGGGGTCAACTACAATCATTTTTGGTGAGTACACATACCTCCGAAATCCTATCTACTTTCGAGAAAAAAAATCGAGTAGGTGCTGAAATTTTTCAGCGAAAAAAAATTTTTCAAATCGTTCTAAAAAAATTATTTTCGGTTGCGGGGATCAATTACAATCATTTTTTATCATTACACATACCTCCGAAATTGTACGCACTTTCGAGAAAAAAATTCCTTACTGAAAATCCAATTAAGTGCCTAAATTTTTTAACGGAGAAAAAAAATTGCAAATCGTTGTGGAAAAATTATTTTCGGTTGCGGGGGTCAATTACAATCAGTTTTTGTCATTAGACATACCCACGAAATCGTACGCACTTTCGAGAAAAAAAATAGAGAAGGTGTGAAATTATTCGAGAAAATTAAAAAATTGCAAATCGTTGTGGAAAAATTATTTTCGGTTGTAGGGTTCAATTACGGTCATTTTTGGTAAATAGACATACCCCCGAAATCTTGCGCATTTTCGAGAAATAAATTCAGTAAGGGCGGCACTTTAAACGTTAATAACTTTTTAACGAAGCTTCCATCAACAAATTGGTATTCTTGATTTTCGTCTTATTTTGGCCTCTACTATCGCTCATTAAAATTTTTGCTAGAGGTGGCCGAACACCCTGTATAACAATGAAAATCTATTTAAAATATTTAAAAATATTTTCACCTAAAATGTACACAAAAACAATTATGGAGTAGTTTCTATTCCATCGTTTCTCTAAGTTGCTTTTTCACGCGAAAAACGCCGAAAATAACGGTTTTTGATTTTTGCTACTACGGCGCACCCGGCCAAAAAATCTGGAAAAATTCAGGGACATAACCAATGATAATATCCATTTACAGTAATTATATAAATCTAGTGTCTCGAAAGCTTCAATGCGAAAACGGTACTTTTCTGTGTTTTTTTGCGTTTTTAATTTTTCGTAAAATCGGAAACAATTTTCGAACACGTATCTCAATAACCACAATGCACCAAAATTTTTTCATAATTTTTGTACTCGTTTAAATAGAGGGAATAGGCATTAATTCGCTAATCCGGATTTTCCCTATAACTACCTTTCCGAATGTTTTTTTCTGATGCTCTATCGATGGATCCATCGTATGTCTTTGGTTCAAGGGCACATTTTACCCCCTTATTCGGCTATACCCTTTATATTTACAAAATTAAGAACAGGATTAATAATTTCTTTCACTGCATCTGCACTAATATCATCGTAGTAATTTTAGCGGCTAGGCAATCACTGTGTCTGTACGTTTATGGTATCGTTGACCACTTCGATGCAGTGGTACGCTTATGGTCGTCGAGGACTTAAGGAACCGTCGAAGAAGCATGGCCCGATAAATACGTTATCGATGATACCACGACGAACGTTTTAGCCATCGATACGGAGACGCCATTTATATTCAGTGCGGATTTTCAAAGGACCAATAATGTAAATTGTGTCTATTAACGTCGGCAATGTTGGCAAATGCTGGCTCCTTGGAATATAAAATCACGGATAGGAAGGAATCGTATCGATCATTTCGTGAGCAGGCCCTCGACAAGCCAGCCAGTTGACTATCCTTGCATTGCATTAGTTGAATGAAGTCTGGAACCGAATTACACAGATCTCTTCCTCGCTTTAATGACGTTCCTTAAGTTGCGTGTCCTCGCGACATTAAGTCATGACTATTATTTCCGTAACAGCGAATGCAAACCATTCTTATCGTCACAATTGAAAGTCGCATTCGTTGACTACCTTTCTTTCACAAAAACATTATACAACATTGTTACTCGGATTCGTACCATTCTGTTTGCTTTCTAACGCGGTATTGGCAATTTGTAGTGCAGCAAACACTGAAATCTCAAAAAAATATAACTCGCACTGCCAGGATAAAAAATGCTCTACGCTATAATAATAACATCCCTTCGAAACAAACAACTAGTTCCATAGGCATTTCCACGTATAGTCGTATTGAATTCTCATGGATTTCGCGGAACAATCGATTCGATAAGGTTAAACAAAACATGGGATAGGAATGCAAAATACGCGTATCAAGAAACATGGTAAACACAGGATATCCAAGAATAAAGCCGTGAAAACTCTCAGCGGTGTCTAAACATTTACTTGGATCAAAAATAGGTAGCACAAGAATTGGAATTCCAGTTTATAAAGTCCTATCTTTCCTCTCAGCAAACTTTGCTCGTCTCCAATCGTTAAAGCTTCTCCTTATTGTATGAGTATTTGGTGGAAAATAAACAAATAAGTTTGGTTTTATACCATCTTAAAATGGGCAATAAAAAAGATGAGCACAGTAATCAAAAACTTCGTTTGAATCTAAAAAATACCGATTTACGAATATTGGTAGTTTTGTTTTTTCATTTATACAGGAAAAAATTTTAATGGGAGATTCTAGAAGCCAAAATAAGACGAAAATCAAGAATACAAATTTGTTCATTGAGGCTTCGTTAAAAAGTTATTAACGTTCAAAGTTACGTCTGTAGAACGGCAATTTGTCCACCTTCATGAATTTTTTTCTCGAAATCGTGTAGGAATTCGGGGGTATGCGTGTTCACCAAAAATGATTGCAATTGACCCCCGCAGCTAAAAATAATTTTTTTAGAACGATTTGAAATTTTTTTTTCTCGCCGAAAAATTTAGGCACTACCCCCTGTTGATTTTTCTTAAAAATTCGTTTTTGATTTTTAGTAATTTTGTTCGACGTTCTATAGAAAAGTTGTCTAATACTTTTTTGTAGGTACTCATGTGCTCTACTTCAGAAAAAAGTTTCATTGAAATATATTCACTCTTGTAGGAGTTATGGCTGTTTGAAAGTTGGACCATTTTTATGGGGGTTTTCTCACTTTACGGAGTCACGGAACAACTTTTTCAATATTGTTAGGATTTTTACATATTCGTCACTAAAATACGCGTTATTTGCATTTTGAAACTTTAAAATCCTTCAATCCGTTCAGAAGTTATGATGTTTTAAAGATACACAAGAAATGTTGGTGTGACATTTCTGGCCAGAAATTATATTTCCGGTAAGGAATTTTTTTCTCGAAAATGGTTAGGATTTTGAGGGTATGCCTATTGACCAAAAATGGTTGTAATTAATCCCTGCAATCGAAAATAATTTTTTTAGAACGATTTGAAATTTTTTAATAATTTTTTAACGAAGCCTCAATTAAGAAATTGATTGACATCCTGTATAATTATAGTTACTGCTTAATTTTTTCTCTGAAAAAGTCCATCTATAAACTTTTGTGGACTCCAGAAATATTTGAAATATGGTATACGTACGAAAACGATAAACGAAATGCATTTTGTATTGTAATTTTACAGCTTACGTAACATCGAGATTTCCCACTGTCGACGTGAGCAGCGTGAAACAAGTGTTGGCTTACAAGTGCAAGGAGAACTCGACGGCACTTAAGATGAAGTCTATTAGATACATTTGGTGAGTCCACTTCTGTTTCTAATTATATATTTATCAATAGTTAGATAATATGTTGCTATCGATTTGTTTTCGTAAATCTCTATACGTCCATACGTTCATTGATAATTTGATACGGTTCATTTGAAGTAGAATGTCACAAACATAAAACGAAAAACGTGAAAGAGATACGAGGAGATCTTAAATTTTTAAAAACCCCTACAAAATATAGGGGTAACTTGTGAAGTTGACGAGCATCGTACGATACAAGATTCCGGGTCTCGATCCCGGGAGAATTGCAAAAATATAAAAAAATTGGCTAGATTCGGGAAGGAAGACCCACGAGAAGAAGTCTTTACAATTAAATATATTTGGGCGTCCTGGAAAGTCACTTAGGTCACTTTCTTGCGTGATTTAAAAAGATGAGAATGCTGGTCGTTCTGAGTTATAACTCCCTAGTGGTGGTTTCGCTGGGGAATGGAGAGATGTTCGAGATCTATGGATCTAGAAGTTACAAGACTACACGCTCAAACACTCTCAGCGTCAGTGTACAATAGACGGTTATAGAAAATGGTAGAGTAACGATCCTTACCCGCGGTTTTGTGCCATATCATTTGACTTGTTAGTTTCTTCTTGTATCTTTTAACGGGTTTGAAGACAACTACGTATATTTCGTTCAGTCTAGACAGTGACAGTCGTTTGAAAAGTGACGTTAAAGGGGAGAAATAGAAATAGAGATAGGTTTTCTGATCGAACGAGGATTCTTTAGCCGCATGTTTGCTTTGAAGGAGAAAAATATTTGGAGGAGTTGATCTCTGTTCGCAGCGAGAGACAGGAAACAGAAAGATCACCGAGAGCAAATCCGGAGGATAAGTGAGAGGAAGTAGGGGTGCGTTGAACGTGCAACTTCGGACATTTGAAGAACTTCGGAGCGTTCATTTGACTGTAAGGACTCCTTGGAACGAAACCTTCCTGCTTCACCCTATCTCGACCGTCGACGCATTGATCTTACTTTCTTCGATTAAGTTGATCCATGGCTTAATCTGGCCCATGATTTATGGGTATTTGATAATACCTAGTAGGCGAAGTTACTTGAAGGATTCAGCTGGTAAACTCCAAAAACATGACCCGGGGCCGTTGGCAAATTTAATTATTTTGAGGATCGATTACCCTTTCATTGAGATGACGTCGAAGCTAATTTTAGGATCAAAGTATTTATAAGGTTAATTCGTTAATTACGTTAAGCTTCGAAATCACACTAGCACGTGCACGAGAAGGTGCAGCAATTATTGCCAACTAAATGTCATTGAAACAACGGTGGGTGGTTGTATGCTTAAGTGCTCTTGAGATACAATGGTTACCTTTACTTTTTAAATCGAATAACACGTGTTTCTATTCCTGTTGTAATACGGATTCCCTTGGACCGTGGTGTTTTTGTTTCTATAGCGTTTTAACTATTTTCTATAGTTTCGGAGATATTTAGGTAGCAGTAGTTGCCTGGACCAGCCTGTATTTCCTCCTCGAGATTCGAGCAGGTACATAAACTACTTATTGCTTTTGGGACGAAGTTATAAACCTTGATTAACCGATGAAATTATCTTTTGTACGATCAGTAATCGTTCGTTTAATCTAAATCGGTTTAAAAAAAAACACACACACAATCGTGTAGGTCGTTCGACGTGAATTCGGGTGAACAAGTGACCAAAAATTTTGGGAGTATTAAATTGGTTCGTTAAATTTGAATTGAAACAGAATTTAAATCGATCTAAACGTAGAACAAACGTAATTATGCCGAATATAAACTATAGGGAAATAACATAATTTCGAAAAGCTATGTATAAATGGTATCTAATTCGAAAGCAAAAAAAATTACAACGAGCAAGAGAAAATGAATGCTCTTCGAGTAAACATCCGCGAGACGGATTGAATCGAATTATTTCAAGATTTGCGAAAATCGTGAAAAACGTTAATAATAAAATGTGAGCAGATGTAGCGCTAGCAACCCCTTAGAAAGACATCGGACGAGGCAATTAGGATATCGAAACAAATTGAATTTATGCCTGATTAATTCCTAATTATCTTTATTTCTAAGGAGAACTAATACAATCCATGTTTTCTTTTTCTAATAATGCGACGTTCACGTCTGCATAACTTTTAAAATAATTTTACTAGTTCGTTGCTTATTTATCGTCGCAACAACGGCGATCGTATTAGAAATTAAATAACGAAAGAAGAAAAACAAAAGCAAAGCTACCGGGATACAAGGGTAGTCAATTTCGTATAGATAAACGCCTAAGGTTTAAACAAATAAATAGACAAATGAACCGAAGAATTAATGAAATGAAGAAAAATATAAATATAAATAAATAAATGAATTTATATATGTATACGTATATGTATGTGTATATACATATACAGGTACATATGCATAGATATAATTATATTGAACTATTATTAACGAAAATAGTTGAGAAGTTATATATTATTTGTTGGGAGAGCATCTATTATACGATATTTAATATATTTAGGATATTTATTTGTTGATTTGGTGATATATATATATATATATGTAATATAGATAAATATATATATACACATAAATAGCTAAATAATTTTTACAAGGCCTATGAAAGGTTTAAACAAATAAAACATGGTATTTCGACGGGGAATTAAATAGTCGATTTAACTTCGTAAGTTAACATCTTTCTCTGTTTACTGTTTGTAATTTTATCATCTCTTTGGTTTCCATTAAAACCATGAATTAGCGAATTTTTGTATTTTTATCGAGATCGATTCTGTCTCCTCTTCATGTATTGTTATCTATTTACTATATCGATTCCGTGAAGAGTATTTAAAATGCAAAATATTATATTTCGTTATGAATTATATTTTATGTTTTACATTGATTACAGTTTGATTACAAATCTGAAATTAATTACGTTAAACGAAGTGCAATTAATTATTATTTGATGACAATTTCGAACGAGGCCTCCCGATGATATATCGATCAAAAGATGTAAGGCCTAATGAATTTGCAATTTATACTGTTATTATTATAATTTTATATTATAACGTGTTCAGTAATTTAATCATTTGATTTCAATTTATTCGAATTATACCGTAGGAATTTGTTAAAAAAAAAAAAATATGAGTCGATCTCGGTATATTTTGAAAAAATGAATTTCATCCGTTTAACAGATTTATTAATTTTGTCTGTCATTGGGAACGACAAATAATTAAAAAAGTAATAATGTGCAATTTCTGTTGACAATTTTAATATTTAGTCACTGTACGTAGATAAAATTTCATCGTTCGTTTATACATTGTTGTATATTTGTATACACATAAAGCATTTAAATGCAAATATGAATCATCGTGAAATCTTCCCATTGCTTTCTAAGCAGTGTTCAATTGTTTTACATACAATTAATAAAAAAAAAAAGTCGATCGATTTTGTTGAATGACAAAAATAATGTCGACGGTAAAAAAGTTTGACAAAAAATTTTACATATAAAATGATGAACGTAGCAATAACTTTTCTAAAATTAATAGGCAGTAATTAAAATTTCCAAAAGAAACTTTTGAAAATCCAATCAGTAGTACAGTTATTTTCTAACATTACGACTGAAAATTAGCTTTTCTCGTTGCAACGTTATTTTTTCTGTCTAAAAAACAGGCCATTTCTCGTAAACTGAATTGCAAAGCTGTTTCGTGCAATAAACTTTCTAAATATTTTCCATAAATTTGTAAATAATTTTACAACATTATTTTAAATTATATATTCGTCGAATATGTAAACTTACATTTTCGCGTACAGTTTTATTATTACATGAGTGCGAATTATACGGAATTAATTGAATTCGTTATCGAACGTTTCGAACAAAATTTACGTGAATTTGTTTTCAAACGAATTTATTCGTGGAACAATATTTTTCATTGCTAGAATTCTCTATTTCTCACAAATTATATTTTCTAAGACTAAAGAATTTGTAAATAATAGTAATAATAATACAAAATAATTAGGGGTAATGAAAGACAGAAACCCTTGTGATGGATGGTTGCACTAATAATGAATAATTAATAAATAATTAACACGCTTTATCGGGCTTTAATTATTGTTAATTTATTGATTAATAGGGAACCAACAAGTTAGTCATTGATCAACGAGCTAATTTACTTAGGACAAACAATTTGTCGGAGTTTTACAGTAGGTTATATAGGAGTTGCTGAAGAATGGTAGTTGTTTCTCGACGTTTTACTTGTGATTTTCATGAAAAATCGGAAGACGATTGTATGGTTAATCCGGATATACGCGTGCGCATCTGAAATTCGCCAAAGAGCAAGAAACTTGGTTGAAATTTAGACTCGTTGATTAAAATTTTTCGAAAGTATTCTTTTGCTATTGGTCGAAATTTCCTTATAATATAAATTAACAATCAACAAATTTATAATTGAACAGAAATTCGAATTTGATTTATAAAATGAAACTTTTCAAAATTAATAACAACTTCGATCGTAGGAACGACAGGAATAAATTGCTATAAGTTGATATTATTGCTCATCTCAAAGAGCTTCGTGTAGTACAATTAAAGAAAAAAATCAAGTTTCTCTGCGAACGGGTGAAGTTAATAGAAATTACGGAACAGAATATTTTAATCAATCGATTGGTCGATGCAATTGAACGTAAGTCGAAACGTGATTGAATGCCATTGAAAGTAAGAGGGGAAAAACAACAAGTTCAAATAGTTAGAAATTTATGAGTCAAGTTTAAATCACCGGAAACGAAGAATATTGCAAGCCAAGGGGGCGCGTTTTCGCGACAAAGAAATCGTGTAAAGTATTTTTCGTTCGACGAAGATTTCGATAACAAATTGATCGTTTAATAATACGAGCGACGAAATAGACGTACACAAATACGCGGAAACGGTCGTCTGTGCGTGTGAGCACGTGCGCGCGTGTGGGCGTGTGTGTGTGTGTGCGAGAGAGAGAGAGTTGGTAAAGAACATTTTGAGATAAAGATATACGAATAATCTACATACCTGATAACAAGATAACATACTCCATGCCTTACATAGAATTATCTAAGCCTAAGTAGATGTATTTAATTAGACGTATTAATCGAAATCAATTAGGGAAACGCGATGGTCAGAGACGAATGTAGAAATCGATGAGTTCGACGAACAAGCGAAACTACGGAAAGCTTAGAAAATAACGCCGAATTATTCGCTGTACGGTTTCATAGAATCGGCAGAGGGAACATTTCTTTTTAATCGTATTAAACCACGTTCTCAAATTGTTTAAAAGTTTTATAGCTTTACAACGCACGGGACGGTTTCACTTCGAAATGAGAAGCGAAGCGAAATTGATTTGTTGTGTATTTTATTCGATTAATAGTTTACGCAATGTTAGGTGAACGCCCTAATCATCGACACTGATTTTCATTGATTTCGCTATCGTTTTTTTTTCTCCTTCAATTTCATTTCGTTTTGATGTTGAGTGGAAAGAGAATTGTCGAACGAAAGGTTATGATTTAAAAATGATGCGGTTGTTTAAGAAAGTATTTCCATCCAGGATTTTTTTACGAACAAATACAGGATAGTTGCAAATATTAGTACGCCTTTAGATTCCGATTGTTATTAACGAAAAATTGTGGATGGAAAATTCGAGAAACGAACAAATTCGTCATTGATCAAGCTATTTCTTTGATCAACTTGTACTCCTAATTAGAGTGGAAAGTGGCGCTGATTAACAACAAAAATCACTACAGCAATTGAAGGATTAACATTTATTAAAATTTTGACCCCTCTTCCGACAGAGCTTATTCATAATATAACATTCATGCGCATGCAAGAATGAAACATAATCTCTTCAAAGCATTTCATATAAATTTCGTTAATATTCTCCTCATCATATATATAAATTGGTTTTATAATTTCCGAGAGTATCGCGAATCGAGCGTAATTTCGTTGCAATAAAAATTAATAAATTTGTCCCGTGAATTGCCCGATCGGTAAACTAAATATTAAATATTTCAATTCCAAGAGGAACTTCGAACGAAATAATTAAATAATAATCCTACGGCCAATTAAACATTGTCTAAATAACATATAAATAGTTTTCTTATTCTTTAACGATGATTTATTTCCCCAAAGAAAGACTTCTATATAGTTACCGTGTGATAAGACAAATACAAATATTTATTTACCGTAACATCGTTTATTTATACGAAGGAAATATTTAAAAAAAAAAAAATAAAAAAAGAAAAACAATTCTTCATTCATTAATTTATTTCTTTATTAATAATATAGTAGAGTCCCGGTAAACTCTTAATTGTGATAGTTTAAATAAGTGATTAAAATTAAGTCACTAGCGCAAAGATAATTTTAAAGAAAAAAAAAATCTTTCAAATTTATTTCGATAAACAGCTAAATAACAAAACAATTAAATATCTCGATATAATAATTGGCGGTTCGTACTGTTATCAGTTTAACGAAATGTCTAATAAATATTAATTATTCGAACGTTCGGAAATATTCGTTTTAAAACAGAATAACATTATCGATTAACTTATGTTAGCGAATAAGTGGAATAGTTGCTTACCATAAATCTTTTTAACACTTTTGTTCTCTTTAAATATTACACTCAATTTAATAGGTACAGACGAAATAAATTGAGGAACTACTTTGTTCGATTATATAAATAAAATAGTAGAATTAAGTAAACAATATGTAGACATTCTGGAGATGGGTGTTCATTCGCATGTAGGACCATGTATATTAAGTATATAACTGTACATACAACGGATGATACGGATTCTTTCTGTACCGTTTCGTTTGTGGGACTTCCCCTATTGGGATGCTTCTCGTTTTCACGCAACGGAACGTTTTATGGCGTCTACGCCGTTCCACGGCGTTTCAGATGCGCGAAAACGAGAAAGGGAAAGCGGTATTCCCCTTAAAACGGCACAAATCCGCCGATTCGAGGTGTACACCAACGGTGCTTCTCAACCTTACGACGAGATTAATTTTTGCGATTTTGTTCTTTCAATTTAGAGGCAAATCTGCTGTTTTTCCTTTTTCTTTTAACGCTTTTGTCGGTCGAGGAACGACGGATTCAACCGTTCCTTGTTTTCTTGTTACTTTCAAGTAAATTCTACGGAACAGGTGTTTCCACGCGAAGGATCAAAACCGTTTTGTTCGTTGAGATCCTTTGGTCGTAGCGGTGGAATTACAACGATACGCGGCCCGAAACGAATCGGAAATAATTGCGTTGTGTGGGAGCACCGAGACAGATCACGTTACCACGAAATTTCCTTTTCTCGTAAATGATTAACCTTTGGTGTTGGCTTTGCTTCGGTATCGTAGACTCAAATATCGTTATTAAAAGTGTAAGCAATTTCCCAGAGGCGTTGCCGCGAATTGTTAACGGTAGAATATCGTTCGAACGAATTTCTCTGCGAGTGTGTCATCGTTAGGAAATTATTACAAGTAAACAGTCTCTCTGTAATTGCAAAACATTTCTGAGCCACAATTTTACGATATCTTTTACAACGAACAACAGCATTGGTACGGTGTTGCGATCAACGGTGGGAAATATTTTGCAAACTCGACGACGAAACGTATTTATTGTCAAACAACCGTTCGATTCGTGTTTCTACCGTTGAATTGTTATCACGTAGATCGGGAGGAAAAAGAAATTGTTTAATTGCACTTTGAATTTCTTCGGATAAGTTGGAAAGCATTGTGAACGGAAATATCGCTGGTATGTACAATTGGCCCACGTGCGAAAATAGATAAACATAAAGTGATGGCGATACCGATGGTCTTCTTTCGAAAGCTGAAAATATCAAAACATCGGAAGAAGTACTCGCGGTTGTGATATGCTATTAGAATTAAGTTACAATTAGTTGCTTCACTAGTTGATTAATTGGACGATCGTCCTGAACGGTTAGTGCAGCCTCATTGTCTTTGATTTGTTGTTTGTCATTTCTTTTATTCTTTCCTGTGTTATTTCTAATAAATTCACGGATTATTTTGTTTAAATGTCTCTTTATTTATTTAGACCTGTTTATCGATCCTTTTTCCATATACCAAGATTAACTGCAAACAATTTTTCCTTTATTAAATATCGCATCGCGTTATTAATAAGAGCCGTGGTTATCTATTCATACAAATGTGTAAAGAAACGAAATCCACTATCTCTATATTTCGTTTGAGGAATGGATTAATGTTTTTTACTGCAGGTCAATTTTCCGATTTATTTTTACGCGGACAGCAGATTATGTTAATATACATATACGACTCGAGTTTAATATAAACCACTTCCTTGTTGAATATTTTTCACTTTATTTTTTAAATAAAGTCTGCATGAGAAAAAATATGTAAACATTTCTGCAAAACTTACATTTTACTTATTATATTTCAACTTGGCTAAAAGGGGGAAGTGGTTAAATCTCTGGTTTAGTGGCTCATTGTAACAAAAGGGTTAAAACAACAACTTCCTGTCGTTTTAAGTACGAAATAGTAGTATTTAGATTTTAACGAATTAAAAATAGTGGTTGCCAGAATAATTTTTACCAATCTTACACGAACTTTTGTTAATTTTTAGCGAGTATCGGTGCAACTCATACTATATTATCAATGTTCACATTTTATGTTCTTTGATTTTATACTTCAGGACTGATTGCCGCACTCTTAGTTCAGGCCATTATTCGCCTGAAATACGTTTATTTAATACCGAAAGTTTTAATTGTTAAGTCGATAAATTGGTCAATGTTATGTTGTTGTTAATTTTGTTGTACAATGCTTTTGTTATGGAAACCTTGTGTATAATTATGTTATTCAGCGCCATTTTTCACAGCATCCCGATGTATATCAATGCATGAAACAACAGCAATAAAGATGATTCTTAAGCGATCATTACCCAATATTGTTAATGATAATTAATTATAGTTACGTAATCGAGCTGTGAAAATTAAGAAACGAAATTAACGAAGCCAATAAACCGTTAAATTAATTTTAACTACATTAAATTTCGGAAATTTAATTAACATAAGCTATAACAACAATTACTGCTTTGTTACTGGAACGAGGGAAAATAGTCTCGTTTAAAATTATTAAGTTCATTTTAAAAGAGAAAACGCACTTAATTAGTGTCGTATTTATGATACGTACAGTATGTGGAAATTCCCTCAAATTGCTTCGTAAATTTCTTTTTCATATTCGTTTTTGCAAAATTGTAGTTCTTCTGCTGTTTCATTTTCCCCATAAGAAGATACCGTTAACGTTTACCGTTTTCTTAAAGAAAAAAGAAGAAAAAAAAAAATAATACCACTATGCTCATTACTTCCACAAATTTTGGAGGCCATAACCTTTGTTATAAATGTAATTTCCCTACGTTCTTTCTTCCACCCAAAGAACCAAGAGAACCTTGTAAACAAAGAAGAACAACCATTTGCGAAGTTCGAATAATAATCGTTCGACACGATAATACCAGGTAATTGTGATACAAGAAAAAAGAACCGTGATGACGGAAAAACGAAAATTACCAATTAATTAGCTAATTAACAAACATATAGAAGTAGGTAATTTTTTAGATGATTATGAAAATAAGATACAGGGAATATAATATACATACGCGTGGATGCAGAAACAAAATTATTAGTTGTACACGCGTGTGTATACAATTAAACAAGCCGAGATTTTATCCACGAAACAGATGAATGATTAATGTAATTTACTAAGGGCTGTATTTATCGACACAATTAGAGGACGATAGAAAGGTATACAATATGAACGATTAATTATATATTAGAATAATTATCATATTGATTAATTAAATGCGTACATGTGCGTGTATACATTAACAGCAGCAACGTAAACGATGTTCTTGTATACATAAATGATAATATTATTATTATCACCATATGTATATTATATACACAAATACATATATTATATTGTATACACATTAGTGAATGTTCAATGTTGAAATAAAATGCATACACGTTGTTTACACCAGACGAGACTATTTTTTAACGTATGTATTATTTTAGACTTTTGTCTCAATAGTTTACCGATGTATTATTAAATCTCTAAACTTTCAGATTATGTAAAAAAGTCGATCTATGTGGTTCCAAATAAAATGGGAATACCTTGTTGATTATAAATTCAGCGCACACAGGCGTCACTATAGGCCGAGGCAATGATGTATTCCAGAACTGGCGAACTGGCTCTTTCCACTTTCCTGTGGCGATCAGGATCTCTTTGTGCCCGCCATGCAGAGCCGAGAGGCAGGGTCGCGAAGGAACTAACTACTGTGGAACTTGCTGCTAATGATGATGAGAAAACCGGATGTTTACTGGTGGGAGAACCCGTCGTCTTGGTGGGAGAATTGACTACCTGGTAGTGGGATAACCTGCGATTCCTGGCGAAGAAATCATCCCTAACCGTAATCCATAGACAACATCGACTAACAATATCTGTTTCCCTACATCGCAAAGCTAGTCATTTCGTGAAAGAACAATAGGTAAGTTGTCAAATTGCAATTCTTTTTTTTAATGAAACGACTAATATTTTAGATTACAATAGTCAATAGTTTAAATTGAAACAGTAATTTACTGTGTTTCACAGTTTCCCTTAAGGGGGGAGTCTCGTGTGAGCCTTCAAAAATATCAATTATTTTTTTTTTACTTCATTTTTTGAAAGTATATATATTTGAGAATCTACTGTTAAATTTTGAGAGATAACTGACAAGTATTGTAGATTGTAGAACATTTTTTGTATAGTCCTCGAGGTAATTATTGGAGTCATTGCTTCAGGTGATTACCTTGTACAGCCCAGACATTACTATTTCGAAAGGTTTACGAGAGGGTCAAGAGACCTCTGCTGTTATTAAAAGTCGAAATTTGAGAGTTTTTGTCATCTGGGTGCCAATATTCTGGAGGGAATTTTATATGGATGATCCTGTAGACTTTAGATGTGTTTCTCTCGAAACGTTACTTTCTTAACTGGCGTAGATAAAATCTCAAAAACTACACGTTCGATTGCATTGAAATTTTTACACGTTGTTCCACATACTAACAGTTTTCGCCCGTACCAAAATCAAATTGTTATAACGAGTTTATCATAACTTTTTTATTAAAAAGTTGCAAAAGAACGACGAAATTTTGCAATTTTTACTTTAAGCCTCCACCATTTTATCAATTTGCAACATAAATTAATTATTTTGGTACGGGCGATAACTGTAGACCTACGGAATAAAAATCTTTTTGATTTTTATGATTTAGTCAACCTTGATCGTGATAACAACATTAAAAGTTGATAAAAATTAATACAAAAATTACCTTGTATTTCCAAAGGATAGCTAAGTAAACCACAAAAATGAATCATAAAGTTAGATGTAACATTTCCATAAAAAAAAAAAATTATGAAAAATGGTTCAATTTTCTATCATTCACATGAGACTCCTCCCTCAATGTTCGGGCTGTATTTTTACCTTCGCGACGAGAAAACAGCATCGACGAAAATGAATTTTATTATCATCCATTTTCTGCATGCATTCAGACGAGTGAAAACCGTCTGCACTCGAAACTTTGTTACTAATTAGAGCTTGAAAAACCGTTTTAACGAAATACGTATGGACGCTGCAATGCTCTGCGTACATCTAAACCTCAGAATATATTAATTCTGTCGCCTATTGGAAAACGCTACGAACTTTCTGAATAATCCAATATGCTTTCACTTTTGCACCGTGTGTACTTATGTATAGTATGTAACGATTATCATTAAACGCAAAATTTCTGGGTGGAAAATTGGTCTTTTACAGAAAGATTAAATGCACAATTTAGTTGTTAATATAACTTTCCATGTCTAGGCCCTCGAATTTTATTGTTTCGTTCTATTTCGAAGAATATAAAAATGTTAATGAAAGCAGCGTAACGAAACGATATTTCGGTATGTAGAAACGAAACGTATAAAAAATATGTATTTTCCCCATTTTATGCGTATCATACTGCATCGCCTGGATTCTTCTCCCTTTCAGAATCGCTAGTTTCTTCTTTCTGTGGAATACTGCGCGATTCCCTCTAATCACACAGCCAGGTCGTCCTGTCTTTCTTTGATTTAGCAGAAATGGCTTATCTCCTTCAATGTTCACAATTTGAAAGGTATCAGGCGTCCGCGATATCATAGAAATCATGCAATTCTCGGGGAAAATCGTGCCCCCGTTTTTCTTAGAATCGATTTCGACGTTTAGAAGATTTTTGCAACGACTTCCGTTTGTTATGCATAAATTCTAACCCCGCGTTTGTGAAAATAAATATCAGAAATTGTAAAATAAAGCGAATTTGATACCCGTGGTTCGGAAAGTGCAAATGGAGCATCAGCGTGGGAATGATTTGGTAAACAAAAGAAAAATTAGAAAAGGGAGAAACTATCGCGGAAAAGAAAGAAACGATTTGCGCCTGCGTTAAAATTTCGGGGGCGTCCGCGACGCCAACAGCGTCTCGTAACATTAGCTCGACCAACGTCGCGACGCTCGGACGTTAACGTGCTAAAGCGTCGTCATTTTATTCGATCGTACGCCTGTTGCGTCTCGCGCTGTGACTTTCACCGGGTCCGAGCAATTTTAATTGCTTAAATAAGAATAAATAAAGTTAAATTTAATATTCCGAGTTACTTAAAAGTAATAACATGTTATAAAAGGATCTTTACATAGTTTCACCTAAAGGAAACTTACGGATTGTATTTAAAATAAAACATAATAATGTTACATAAACGTAAAACGTTTCGAATTCTTAGTTAAATCGAAGCTACATGAAAAGGCAGTGTTATTCGATCGCCGCGCGAAGATTGAAGGAAAATTGCTCCGATGGGATCAAGAAACTTTCAGAAACTGTACTTTACTACGATACAAAATGTATCCTCCTGCTCGAAAGGCTGTTTACTTTCCGGCAAGCTTTAAAGAACAAAACATCGCGTTTTAGGGAAGTAGTTTTCAAGAGTCGAAGTAATTCATGCACGAAGATCGAAGATAAGTGCGCGAACAGTTTCCCAAGGATAAACGACAGTCGATAAAAAAAATGTTGGTGGATAATTTATGATTGTACAACCTTCGGAAGAAAATTGCGTTAAAATATTGAAAGACACGGATAATGATAAACGAGGCTAAACATATTCTGCGAAACAGAGATACGAGAACTTTTATCGAAGATAGATTCCCTCGTAAAAAACTGATTTATTATTCAAACGAATTCTAAGGGGACGGTTCAAATGTTTTCATAGTCAAGAGAAAAATCGTCGATCAAGAGTCGAGGATATATCGAACGTCGATGCAAATTATCGAACATCAAATTCGGACAATTAACGTTTTGAAAATTGTTCGGCCGACAGACAAAGTACGTTATTAAAAATCGAAAGGAGAAGTGCGTTTAAAAGGAGTCATGGATGTTAACGTAACTTCGAGCCATTATGTTTGCGATTTATCATCCTTCCATTCGAATTATTTTCAATTACATGGGTGGATCTCCCTTTTCGTTTGTATTTTTGGTTCGGTTGCAAACGTTCTGAATATTCTCGTCCTAACGCG
The DNA here is from genome assembly GCF_013123115.1 of Colletes gigas. Taxonomy (NCBI): domain Eukaryota; kingdom Metazoa; phylum Arthropoda; class Insecta; order Hymenoptera; family Colletidae; genus Colletes; species Colletes gigas. The sequence goes on from NW_025106656.1 coordinate 1,638,440, forward strand.
ACGAGAAATGCGATCACCGACGAATTTAATTTTAACGGGATTGGCCCTGGCTGATTTACTTGTAATGATCGATTACATCCCTTATTCCTTTCATCTTTACTTGTACCGTCGATCAAGACAAGACACCTTCACTTATGGATGGGCACTTTTCGTGCTATTTCATTCGCACTTCGCACAGGTAACGGGCGATCTTTACTTATCTCAGAAATAAAATTATTAGAATTCGAGGGTAGGGATGAAGGAGAAGGTGAAACATTCGTATCCACCGTGATCGAAACGAAGATAATGAATTTCAATGATCAGGATGCTTTCATTTAGTGTATCATTAAAGAATCGCGGTACCGACTCGCAAACTGATTTTGTTATTCGCGGATCATTGAATTCTGCCTTGGTCGTTGTATCCTTATTTTGTTTGATAAGGGTTGACCTACATGTTTGGAAACCAATCAATTTGATGCAACGGATCGGTCGTCTTCTTTAATTAAAGACAAACTTCGTTCAAACGAAACGTGGATTTAGTTTGCGATTCTATAAACGCGTATTGTGTACGATACGGCTCGTAAAATTCCGAAACGCGTCGGTGCAATTTGAAAGTAATCAAGAGGAGTTTTATTTTGAATTAGAGAACAGAGAGATAAATTTTAATCTTCGATCGAGTACTTGCAGCGAAAAGAGCTCGAAGTAAATTCATAGGATTGAACTTAATTTTCGCAGGTATGTCACACGATTTCGATCTGTTTAACGTTGATACTGGCTGTGTGGAGATACGTAGCGGTAGCGAGACCGCAGAAGAACAGAGAGTGGTGCAGTTACAGAAGAACTATTTTTGCGATTCTGATTGCGTACATTTTCTGTCCCGTGCTTTGTGTACCGTTGTACATTACGACGGAAGTAAGAGCGCACGTGGAGATCCTAGATTCCCATGGGATGAGCATTCGAAACGACACTCAGCTCGGTGAGAATTCTTTATATTATTTTCTACGATTGTATCGATGCTTTTACAAGTGGTTCGGTCTTAAATAAAGGCTGTTGTTTTCACGAGCATTGTTCACGAAACTTAAAATGAATTTAATAGATGCATCATCGATCGCTCTTACCGCTAAACAATTGTGTATACAGTCTCGAGTATAGAATTTTGTTGTTCAAACCTAATCAGTGATATTAGCAGCATGTAGGGTTTCCCCTTTTATCGCAAAACCCACTGCTACGAGCACTTTCAGCCTTCTTTGCTGTGTCAGACATCGATCGGTTTGCTCATGGTCTCTAGTGTTTACAAATGTTTTAATTCCTTGACCAATATTTGTAGTATAATTAAAATCGAATTAAATCCTTCGCTACACATACAGATTCGCAGGCACGGAATATAGCGTCTGTAGTTAGCTGTTTTTCCACAACGTTGACATGTCAGAAGGCAAAGTCGAAATCGATGAATCTAAGCTTACTTCATTCTCGCATGCTAATCATCATCGATTGCTTTAATTGTCGATAAATTGATAACTGACAATTCGTAACCAAATGTGTTACTTTCATAAGTTTTACGAGTCTATCAAATCATAAATTGTTTCATGTTTTTAGATCCGTCGTTAGGTAACACAAGAAACACGACGCTCTACTTCGTTCGACTGACGGAAACTGTGGAGAATCACGACATATTGAAAGAATTGAATTTTTGGATCTACAGCATCGTGATAAAACTTTTTCCCTGCCTCGTATTGACTGTCGTCAGTTTGAAACTCGTTCAAGTGCTATTAGAAGCGAAACGAAGACGACGGAAGTTGACAAATATTCAAGAAAAAAATTTGGAGAGAAGTAAAAGTTCGAGAAGAGTGGACAGAGAGAGGCAAACTGATAGAACTACCATGATGTTACTCGTGGTTTTGCTTCTTTTTCTATTGACAGAATTGCCGCAGGGAATTCTGGGACTTCTAAGTGTACTGCTAGGACCAGGTTTTTTTCGGACTTGTTACCTCATGTTGGGTCAGTATGGCACAACTATCAAATTCTCATCTAACTTTTTACGTTATTTTTAGTCGGAAGTTCGATCGAACGAAAACAAGAAATAACATATAAAATTGGAAATAATTGAAATATCCGCTTATGGTTCTCTGAATTATTTTTTTCTTTTTTTATATTTGCTTCATTTAGGTATGGACACGAATATATGTTAACATACTTCAAATCCATTGAAATCATTGTGATTGTTACTAATGTAAATAATTACCCTAATGTGCGATTAAATAAGCAACGAATAGGTATATCGGTATCTTCTTACGAGCAATTATTTTTCAATCGATTATGCGATCGTGAACAAATTTCTATTGTTTAGACTCACTGGTTGATTTAAAATAAATTTTCGTAACAGGAAAAAATTGTGTATTGTCTAAAGTTATGAAATTTTTGACGTGGAAATTGATTTTCTGCTTTTATAAAGAGAGTAACCGTTACTTTGATACAACAGCTATTATAAATTATTGGATCACGGCTAAAAGTACGTTGCACGGATAAAAGGACGAAAATTAAAAATCTAAAAGTAGAATAGAAGGTCCATTATCGGAACGATAATTACTCAAAATGTTGATTTTATAACAGCCTATTGTCGATAGAGACGAGATAAGTTCTTCTGATCTATCCTCATAGCGTTCGAATTTTAGAAAAATTTAGTTTCCTTCGAAGATATATGGTAGTGTTCAAGTGTTGCATCGTTTCATTTTTTCCCCCTATTGATCGATTATCGGAAATATTTCGTTTCTTTATTGCTTCCGATAATCGTCGTTCTACTTAGCAAATAAATTCGAACTTGAGAATACTGTCGGATCTATCGACAGAAGAAGATAGTTAGTTGTAAAGAAAATCAATTAACTGGTATTATATTGGAGCAAGAAGTCTGAGCAAATGGTAATAATTATTTATTAATTTTCAGGTGATGTTATCGATATGTTGACCCTTGTAAATTCTGCTATAAATTTCATTCTTTATTGCACAATGAGCAGACAGTTCAGAAAAACGTTCAACGAACTTTTTTGCAGCAGTTGGAAAATCCCGAGGAACACTGGTAAACAAATTTTTATAGAACACCATGGAAATACGGGTACAAATAATACGGTGACACAAGTGACACAGGTGTAGCTAGAAAGGAGATGGTGAATTGTTCTTTCTGTGATGAATTTAAATTTAAATAATATACTTTAGTAATAATGGTTATTTTTTTTTTAAATCAAGCATCTGTCGTGATACCATAAGTAAGCGTCAATTTCCTTCCTTTCCTTCTACGAGTCTAAATTGTGCGGTGGGGGAAGTGATATTACACTTTGTTTCGTTTTTTCATTATTTTATAAATACATAATGCCATTTATTTACAATAAAGGTAAATACAAACAACTCAAGGTATATCAAGAAAATGTCTGACTATGTATTTTAAATCGTGGTTACATGACTGTCAGATATCTCTGCCCATAATCTGGAAAAATTTTTTAGTGTACCATCAAAAGTAGAAATTGATGCATGTTGTAGTCGTAAAGTCGTCAATTGTTTTTTAGAAAGGGCACAATAATTTGCTTTATTGTGTACTACGGCCTTTAGCGTAGTTTCATTCACTTTTTCCAAGACCACAGAAATAGACAACCACGCCCAGATTTCAATCTCTCGCGAGCAGAAACACAATCTTGTATCTATAAACGCTTTCAAGAATCGAATGAAATGAAACACGTAACCGGTTTCAATTATTGATTCATCGATGATTTTCATTACGCGATGTTTAATGCCTCAGAAGAATGTCACACGAATCGTTGAGGATAATTTAAAATGATTAAATATCTTCAATGAGTCGTAGAAAAAAATATTTTTTTACTTATTTGCGCATAAAGTTTTTAAACTACACTGCCCTTGGATGTATATATGTATATTATAGTAATCAGTCTCCTGGTCTGTGATCCTAATGCCCATCACGGGCTACATCTTCCACGAAGCTGTCCCATTTGTTCTCCCAAAGAGTCATCGCCATATTCTTCTCGGTATTATTCATGCTACTGTAAATGAGGGAATTCATGGCTAATTGCTTGAGTCCTTTCAGATCGGAATGATCCGACATGAGTGCCATAAATGTTTCGTAAAAGTCGTAACTGAGGGCCCTTGCGTTCCAAAATCCAGGATCGTCGTTCGAAACTACAACCGGATATCCCTCGGCGAACAATCGTCTCGCAGCATGATTTCTCAAATCATCGACGAGCTTCAACACCTGATTGGAGATCGGATTTACCTCTATGGCGATGTCCATTCGCTTCGCCATTTCCATGAGGAACGGATGATAGATCAACGCGTATCTGTGGGAAGATATTTAGAAAATCGGAAAGATGCAATGTTTACTCGAATTACTTCAAATCATTCTCAAAGGATCTTAATCGATCATGAATATTCGAACAAATCAGAGATAAAATATTCTGGACTCTTACTATTCGCCTACGTTTTATCGAAGCGTTACTGTAATGTTATTACAGGTAGAAAATTTTCTTATCATTGTTTTATACGTTATAAATAAACATATCTTGCTTATTTGTGTGAAAATGATTGTTTTAGAGTCAGTTAGAATTAAATCAAGAATGTTTCGTTTTACCCGTGGCCAATGCGTCGTGTGTTCAACAAAATTGCATCGACCAGGTTCTCGTCCGTCGACCTGCCGTACCAATTCGTTTCCCCCGCGTGAAAGAAAAACTTTGTATTTGACTCCGCCTCCATCAATACGTCCGCAAAATATTTCAGAGTCTTCCCTTTGTCCTCCTGGCCGACCAGATCGAATCCGGCTATAAATTTCGGATACGATTGTTGCAATTCCTTCAGCGTCCTCACGTAATCTTTCATCCGTTGCTTATCGACGGATCGTCGAGGCGCGTAGATCAGTTTAACCCCGACGAAGTCTGGATGACCTTTCTTGAACCTGCACATAATAGGTACACAATTAATACGCTACAGCTAATCAGATATCTTTCTCCTACAGACGTAAAAATTTCGATACAATTTGTACCCAAGTACCGCTCTTGTATTTTTTCTAATTATCAATCGATTGTCGGTAAATCTTTTTGTATCTAATCGTACCGATAAGCTACTGTCTAATTGAAAAATAATATTATTCTTACGACTCAGCGATAACGTCCTTCCAATGTTTTTTTATCGTACAAATTACAACAGGCTAAATTACTTGTTGATAAAGCTTGCGTTTATAACTGTTGATTTTGATTATATTTATTTTATTTATCTTGTAGAGAGAAATTGCAGAGCAGGAAATACTAGCCTTTCGGTGAGGTTCTCGTAGATACCAACCACATCTCGCGGTCCGTACACGGTGCCGTTGAAATCGTACAACTCTGGTAAAGTGGTCCTCAGCTCCAGGTACATCACGTTGTCCTGGTACAATTCCTCGAGAGCCTTGAGGAAATGGTGCTCCCAAACGGGCCTGTAAGTCACCAGCGGTTGCACGAATTTGAAAATGGAATTGAATTTGCCCCATGCCGTGTCGATGTCCGAGTAACTGTTGTTGGAGGTTTTGTTGCTCATCGTTAATGCTTCTTTGATACTTTCGTTCACGCGCGGCGCGCGCGACGGGTCCTCGCGCACCTTCTTCAGCAGCTCCCAGTCGCAGTCTTTGTCCGGTTCCCGGAAAAAGTGCAACCGGATGTTGTCCTTCTTGTCGCAGATGTACAGATCATCGAAGAAGGTGACGTTGTGGTACATGTAGTCGAAGCTGACCATCGCGGTGTCGTGTGCGTGGAGCACTGCGCCCTTTGGCATACGACGAAGCAATTGGAATACTTTCGAACGGTCGATGTCGTTCTTCGCTGATATGAAGTTTCGACCGGGGGTGAACTGTGACGGGTTCTTGAACGCTGTGAAAAACGGGAAACATCCGGATCAGAAAAAGGAGCGACAACCCCGTGAACGAGGTTTCAATTCTTTCAAACGATTCTTTTGATAAACTTGAACCGTACATAGTGCAAAGTACATTACGTTAATCCCTTATATCCCTAAAATGATCGACTACACCTAACAATGTACAAATAGGGACATGCAATCTATCATTGTGCAGGAGTAGACCGATTAGGGGCTTCCCTCGTAAGGGATTCCTCGCACGATTTCCAGACGCTCGAGTGTCATTGCCAAAGAAGTCGCTTGAAACAATGAAACCTCGAAAGGAAACTTTGCTCCAATCGGCCGAGCAAAGTCCTGAACGACGTTGAACAAAAAAAACTCTTTGTTTAACGACGAGATATCGTCGATCAATGTGAAGCGTTATCTCTGAGACACTGTTTAATTTTAATTGTCTTCGTTGAATCTAACGACTCGTGAGGTCACGACTGCGTAATAAACACGTGTATCAAACCGGTTTCGCGTTTAAGAGCGATTCGATTTTACTGCATTGATCGATTGGTCGAAAGAGTACCAAACTATTTGCGAGAAACGAACCAGCGTCGAGTTCTTTCCTCTTCGCGTTCATCAGGATCTTGTTTGCTTCTGCTTCAACGTTGTTCAAGGATAGATTAGCGCCTATCGACATCCGTTGCTCGTACTCCAGTATTTGTCTCCGTAGCGTCGAGTAATTTATTCGCGGCATCGCAACGTTTATGGCCACCTGGCCGAGTATTACCAAAAATAATAATAATATGATTTCCTTCATGGTCGGCGATTTGAAACACGCCGCTCGATGTTATCGTTTTTTTTTTTCACGACGGGGCTAAGTCGCGATGCGATTTACGAGTCCAATCGCGATCCGATCGTTTCGATAGTTCGCGCTGTACTGGCCTGAAAGTTTCTCCCAAGCAATTACTCAACAAGTACAATAAAAGTCCCTGCGGCAGTGACTTGAACGCGGATAAACAAGCGGCCAAGGATGACACAGGTTGATTAAACTATCGTCATTCGATACTGATCAAAATTAATATTGGGTTGAGTCACAAGTAATTGCCATTTTTACGCATTAACTTTATTTTTCTATTAAAGGAGTTACACAACACCTTAGTTTAAAACCTATTATGCATTATTAAAACAATCTTTTCCCACTTGTTTGGTAGCTTATCAATTTCTGATACAAAAAACCGTCGCGCTAGTGCCAGATTGGAACTGCCATAACATTATGTAACGAATGCGCTGGTTTGATTTCTCCATTTCACTTACAAGAAAAATTGTACTGATACTTGATCTGAGCTTGCTGTTTGCTATTTCTGAACTGCTCAACCTTCTAAAACAAGGTGAGCATGACAGCGAAAACAAACTACAGGTCATTTGGAATTCTTTAAACAGTTTATGATCCACTACCTGTACCGGCAATTACTTACGACTCAATCTAATAACACCACAGACGGATGATAAGGATCGACATCGAACCAAATCCGAGCAGAATCTGCTTTTTTTCTGAGTTCAATTTTGAATCGAGATGTCAATATCGACAAGATATATTGATCTGAGACTTTGTGGTACAGTCGAGTCTCTCTTAAATAATTAAGGGTATTTTTAATCGATTTTTGGAATGTTAAATAAGAAGTGGTTATAATAACTATTTTATTTAGAAATTATAGTTTTGAACGTGCATTGGGCACGTACGTGTACATGTGTACCCGTCAATTATTTCACGTAATATCATATAAGACTTACTGTAATACTTGTATATGAAATACATGTGTATTTTTATATTCGTGAAGTAAGAATCTCTAATTCTATTCTTCTACCATATCGTATACTTTAGGGGATAATTCAAATTCAGGAGGCTGCCTACAAAGAAAAAGGAAGATCGAGGAACATTGCACATGAGTCTCTATACCATTTCGATGTCAAATCCAACGTTATCGATTCAGAATGGAATGAGACTGCAGTGCAGTGCAGTTAGCTATGGGAATTAAAAATAAATGGGCCATTTTTGGCGAACACATATACCTCAGAAATTCTACGTATTTTCGAGAAAAAAATTTCTAATCGAAAATAAATATAACGTGTAGCTTGGAATGTTTCTATAACTTTATTTTCTGTCTCACTTCCTCTTGTGTTAATTTGTGTGACCTGTTGGTAACGTTGCGATTGACACGAAAATGGTAATGGGACTCTAGAGCCCCAGAAAAATGGTTCGAAAAAATACATTGGATGAAAGGTCTGCTCGTATACCTTGTCTGTGACATTGACCTCGTGTTTTCGGTAATAAGGAACGAAGGACAGACGTAGTTTCGAGAAGAGAGATAATTCCGGAAAACACTTTAAAAGAAAATGAAGGAAACGACAGGAAAGCCTGGTGAAGCAGGTTATACTGCGTCGTAAAGCAAAAAGTTCGAATCAGCACCGATTGTGTTTTGCCTTACTTTAGTGGCGATAACAAATTATTTGGTAATTACATTTTGGCTTGGAATATTTTGCAGCCGTAATTTGTACCTGAGGAACATTTGAGCGCAAGTATTTACAATATTATTCGAGACTCGAGGCTTAACCTCTACCTCAGAAACATAGAGTGGCATTGGACCTTTCCCCACCTACCGTCTAATTCGCGAAGTCGCCGCTAATGGGACGGTGTCGTCATTCGTAACTTGGTAATTGGCGTGTTAGGACGTGTTTGCAGTTTCATGAATAACGTACGTTTTATCTATAGATATTTAATTGCTTCTCATTTAATCACTATTACTCTCTGCCACTCTCCAACGGTACTTTCGTTTATTATTAATACATTTCTATTACGAATTGAATTAGAATCGTGAATAAAGTTTAATCGATTTCGCGCGTTTTTGCCGATATCTACCCGGCGTTGATCGTCATTTCTCCTCATATTTCTCTAAATATAATCATATACAATTTCGTACAACATATTTCAAGTTCAATCGTTATTTAATTGCGATCTAGGCATATTTATATTGGCGCATTTAATCAAAATTTGTATTTTATTTCTATTAGAGTTTCTGATTGCATTTCGAGGACGCCACCGGTCATTGTCGCCATGATATATTGAAAAAGTGATTGTCAAATCGAACGAAACGGATCATTGATAAGATTTAACTGATCATAATTAACGTATGTATATTTGTTTATGGTTTTTTCTTTCTTTATTGAATTTTTACTCTTTGTAAGTGTAATATGTAATTACATACCGAGAGACGAAGTATACGAGTAGATCTTATATCCAATGTATTTTTTCGCCCCATTTTTCTGAGGCTCTGGAGCCCCATTATCATTTTCGTGTCACTCGCAACATTACCGACAGGTTACACAATTAACGCAATGAGATTTTACAAAAATTATAGAAATTTTATTGTTTTTTAACCGAATGAGAGCTGTACGATCTAGAATTGGACATCAATCGATTAATTTCATTGGAAATATAAAATCATTAAATATGGCCTTTAGACTTCATTACAGTTTCTGTCAATTATCATTCTTGCATAATTTCTTGGTGCTCTTTACGATTATAAAATTATGCTTAATAGTATTAGAATAAGCATGGATTCAGAATCCAGTGATAAGTATAACTCTAAATTACGTATATGTATGTCTTATTGTACCGATTATCCGGGATGTCCGATTAACATTTATTCTTTTATTTCCTATTCTTGAGATACACTCCTTCAAAGTGGAACAAAATATTAAAAAGATCGTGCATTAAATTTTAAGGGGATCCTTGTAAGAAGGCTTTTTAATCTCCGATTTCGTGGTGGTTTTAATAGGTCGTAAGTTATTCGCTTGTGGTCAATGGCTAGGTAATGGTCATCGATGGTCAAGAGTGAGGCTGACATCAAGATCAAAGGTCCAGGAATGGCCAAGAGGTAGGACCAACCGAAATAGTTCTTCTGTAGACCAGACTGTCCGTGACTGTCAACTCTGTCTTTGCGTCTCCCCACTCTTCCACCTTAGGAAGAGGTATATGAAGAGTCATTGCTAACATACTCTTTCAGTACCACTGGGACTTCGAAGGGGATCGGGTCTCACGAATTTGGAGGTCTAGCTCTGGCCATTAGTGCACCAGGCTGACCACTGGTGACCAGGAGTGACCAGAAGTGACCACTACTGACCAGTGCTGCCCACTACTGACCATTACTGACCATTACTGACCACTACTGACCAGTGCTGGACTGTGATGAACAACGGTGAGAATTGTTTAAAATTCCTCTTTCTACTTCTATTTTATCATCTGATTCCAATTTTGCTTTAATTAACTGCCTTACTGCTCTCGCTATAATAGGAACATTTTTTTATCTTACAGCTGACCCATTGGTAACTACCCACTACTTGTCTGACAACAAGTAGTAAGTCCACTTTACTTATTTATATAACTTCTTACAAGTGCGACGTATAATTGTGTAACGGGACAGTGTTACGATTGAAAGGAAAAAGATTTAATATAACTTTTTCCTATTTGTTCTCAAATCTGTCTTTATAAACTATTACATTGAATTTGTACACCTTTTTATCTATAAGCGCAGAATTACGTAGTAAATGCGAAATTTGAGTATGCTAGTAACAAACTTTAATTTTGGAAAGTTTCAGAATATTTATAAAACTCGGTTAATAGTTTACAATTCGGTACAATCAATGTGTCGTATTTACAACTCCGATAATAAAAAGCTATGATAATAATTCGAATTCTATTTATGAATAATATTTCAACATTGAAAATAGTTGAAAATATTTCACTTGCGTTACATGATGGGTTTGTAGTTTTAAAAGGATAACAGTGTTTCCGTCGATAAACCAAGTAGGGAACCACGGACGTATTTATTTGTTATTTCTTCTGTCACTTATCACCTTTTCTTCCAGGACTTTTCAAGGCCGAGCGCAATGCGGCCAGTAAACGCAGTGTTTGCGTCGTTTAGAGTTTCGCGTATTTTTCGAAGCACAGCTGCTTCTTGTAGATTATCGTTCGGATTTTAGGGACACGCGAAAGTAGAGTCAGTGTTTATTGCGCACATATAAATATCTTTCAGAGCATCGGGGCTCATTTTTCTTTATGAATCGCGACTGTAGAATCAATTATTCGCCGTTATCGATTTTCGGGCGCGTCAATTAACTAACTTTAGTCTTTAACATATTTTAGAATTTTTCTTTTGACAATTAAATTCACTCGTTGTCGGTATTAGAATCAGTGCATCACTGAAGCGGAGTTTCGAGCGATTCTCCACGAGAGAGAAATGTAAGTATCGCTCAGTTTAGAATATGTTCAGATTTTTAGATGAAATTAAAACTCTTTATAATGTTAACAAGAAATTATAATTGTATTCTTCTCATTTACAGTTCCTGTCCGAATCAATGACTCCTACAGGACCAGGCAGACGACCTTGTCGGTGATTGAACGTGTGGTACAGGTATTCTCTATCGTAGTCAACGATCGGTGAGTTGCATGCGATTTTTATTCCTCCGGTCCCCATGTCGTAGGATGAAAGGTCCGAATCGACATGGGTGGCTGGTTGTATACGTGCTTTATTTGGCAAGTGTAGTGACCGCGGGTATGAATCATACCCGTGACCAATAACACATGTATAATATTTTATCTTAGGATTTTTTTACTTAAAATTAGAATCTTCTTGCACACCGTGATTTTTAAGATGACAAATGTCATAGCAGATTCAATTATTCTTAATTTATCGAAGATACCCAAAGTCTTTCTTTATTTATTAAAATATATCATTAGATTAACGTGCAAGAAGATATTTCGCGACCGATAGATTCTAGAGTCAAAGCAACATACATATACTATTTTTACATTTCAAAAATATGCTTTGACGACAGAATCGCCGGAGGGTTACATATTTTTATCAATTTGCTTAGATATTTTATCTCAGAATTTCAAAGTAATTTAGCCCGTTATAGATTGTTATTTAAATTCTAATCATTTTTTCTAGTCAGGATTTTCAGGCTATTTTTCCGTGTTCGTTGCCTAATCTCACTCAAGCGGCCCAGGTGCTACTTGGGTGAGTGAAGGCAATGGGCACGATGACTTAGTTTATAATCATACACATATGCGACTGACATTGGTTAGTGTATCGTGCGCGACGTAATTCTCACATGTGTGTGTTTGTGGTTAGGATGTGAAATTGCGTCGTTTGAAAATTCATTATACTTTGCAAAGAGAATTTTATTTCAATTTTTATATATTTTTTCCTTATTTTGTGAAATATGAATGAAAATTAGCTTCTTTATATTGAACAATAGATTGAATAGTTATATATGAATTACATTAAGAATATACATATAATAGTATTCATATAATAGTGTATTTTATCAAAGATTTTATTACACGAATATAACGTAATATAATACATAGTAAGTACGCAAACATCACTAGCCTTTGTCAGTCGATTTCAGGGTCTGGTACGTATCTTAGAGTGTGAATGTTGCAATGTTCGGGTGTCGGAGGAACCCCGGGGTTTCCTCCCTAGTTTAGGCCGCGCCTGAACATTTTGTATGAGAACCGTGGAGCGTGTGTTTGAGAGAATGCATTTTGAAATTGTTTAAATATAGCGTTAGGTAGGTAGGTAGTTTACTCTCTGGTGTGTCTGCGCTAGATCTAAGTAGGTAGGGTCAGGGCAGGACTTTCACAGTTCCTGTACCTGTAGTTCGATTTCGAGAGTTGAAAAGTTAGCCATTCCAAACGGTTTGTACCGTTTGTTTTGGTGTTACTTTCGGCTCTTAAAGTCGCTCTTCGCGATCGCGGTCGTGGCTAGGCCCCCTTCGAAACGCTCGTCCCCTCGAGATTCACCACGTACGCTCTTTCAACAATTCGTGCATTGTTGGGAGACTACGTATTGCACAAAATCTCGAGCCCAGTCTTACGTAAGTTTCAGGCATCGGCAGGACCGCCGAAGAAAGAAGAGACTCGATGGAGTCGAAGAGGCCCTGACAAATTGTCGCAAGAATGGGCAGCAACAAATGGCGCTTCATCCTCATCTTTGGATGACGATGAAGCGCCATTCTCTACTACTTTTGTCACTGCACTTGCCCGTAGTTGTAGTATTTGTAGTTTTACAGATCCAGCGTTGGGCATACCGCGGTTTGCATTAGCGTTGCGAATCACGAACGATCGCGTTGCTACTATTTCAAACTTCACGGTGATTAGATTTAGAGTTGCGATCATATTTCGCGTTTGCTTTACAAGTTAGTGTCGCGAACAAGAAAGACGGTTTGCTATTAGCGTTGCGAAACATGAACGATAATCGCGTTGTTTGCCTCGAGAATTCTGCAAGTTCTATTTTGCAGTTCCATTTAGAGTTGCGTGCCATGAGAATTTTTCGCGATTTATTTCAGAGCAGTGTCGCGAATGAGAATCGATCACGGTTTGCATTAGAGTTGCGACATATTAATCGCGTTGCAAATAGCACGAATGAATCGCGATTATGTTTTAGGCGTTTTGTATTAGTGTTGCGATGTTGACCAATCGCGCTTGTTTTTATTAGAGTCGTGACATGTACAAAATGCCCAACGCACACATTGGAACCTGCTGCACTGGATTAGAAAAATTAGCGTTGCGTATTGTACGATACGCGATTTTATTAGTGTTGCGAAACATGCACATTTAATCGCGTTTATAATTAACGTTAGAGTTGCGAATGATGAATACTTTTTACGTTTTCTTTCAGAGCAGTGTCGCGAATAAGAATCGATACCGGTTTGCAATTAGCGTTGCGTAAATAGAAATTCGCGTTGTTCTAGATATTGTTGCAAGTAAATTGCATTAGCTTTCAGTTAGAGTTGCGAACATGCAAAATTGCGAATTTTTCGCGTTTGCTTTTCCAGGGTAGAGTCGCGTGCAAAAGCTAATCACGGTTTGCAGTAGCGTAGCGAAAGATTGATATTAATCGCGTTGCAAAATTTTCTAATATGAACTCTCTTTGATCGCGATTGCTTTTAGAGTTGCGAACGATTGCATTTTTCGCGATTGCTTTTCAGAGTAGGATCCAGGAATCACGAGATGTGATTCTTTACAGCCTGATACCGCGCTGCATCACTATAGTTAGCGTTGCGTATTATTTAACACGGATGCACCTAATTTTATTAGAGTTGCGAACAACTAAGCGCCCGTAGGTGGCTGCTCTCGGGAGATCTTTTATTTTTACTAATATTGAAGCATCCCGCGATTGTTTTTGAGAATTTTTTAATTAGTAAATTAGAGTTACGTGTAACTAAGCGCCCTACGTGGCTGCTCTCGGGAGATCTTTCAATTTATATTTATTAAAGTAGCGTTGCGATATGAAAAATGGTCCGCTCACGGTTCGTCTAGAACATATTACGAGTGGACGATAATATTATTTTTTTAATCATATTTCTCATATTATAAATTGTGGGTTTATCGACGGAAATACTGTTAAAAAATATGCACATATCTGAAATAAGATATGATTAGTTTTAAATAAATTATAATTAAATTGTACAATTTTTATGGATTGTATCATTTTAGTATATTTGATGCATTTATAAATTTCATTTAGCGGGTAATGATGATGATAATAAATTCATAGCTTTTTGTTGTCGGAGTTGTTACGGGATATAGTATTTTTTTTTCTTATATATTTTTATAAATGTTCTGAATTCTATCTAAGATTATAGTTTGCTCGCGATCTTTGTTTCTAATTAAATGATAAGTAAAACGCTTGTAATAAGAAGGTATACAAATGCAATTCGATGGTTTATATTGATAGAGTCGGTATTAATGCTCGTTAGTAGATCATTTTTTATGAAAATAATTTCGATTTAAATGCAGGAGAATATAGGTATTCTAATTTAAATGATCAAGAATATTTTCGAATTACGTCGAGGTATTTTCAATGAATAATGTATAAATGAAAATTTACTTATCCATTCTTGTTCAATCTTAACTAAATTCCTAAATTCCTCCTAAATTCTTTTTTTTATCCTTACTACAATTTGATAATACATATACGGTACTTGTATTATAGGTTTATTGTTAACGTTGAAATGTCTTTTTTCAGGTATCAAATTTTTGTTTGTTCTTTTACTAATCTATTAAACAAGTTTCTGTTACAGAGCATATTCCTATGGAAGTTCTAGGTTTACGGAAGTAAGAATTAAGAATTGTTACAATTTTGTTTCATACTGCTTTGTTTGTGTTTCAGGAAATCATCGTGGGATAAATGGCAGAGACAACAAAGTTTTAATATTTTAATGTATTTTGTTAGCTTATTAGATAGATAGGATGTAAATGAATGTAGATTTATAGTTAGGCAAGGCTGTATCAGTATGTTTCAAGCAAAAACAATAGGGAACATCATATTTTCATCTATTTTCATCTATTTTGTTAACTAATCAAATAGGTAACATGTGAATGAATTTGACCACTTCGCAGTCTGTTTGGTTGTCTGCTTTAGTCATTTTGTTAGGAAGGCTAATTCTGATTGTATGTGAATCTCGTTTTAAATATACATTTGATATATGTATATTTTATTGATTGTGTGTCTCGTTTTTGGTGAGCTTTTATCCGGCAAATTCGTTTGAAAACTCTGCTCCATCGTTGGTTGCACCTTTCATTGGTTGCTTTCTTCGTTGGTTGCTTCCTTCGTTGGTTGCACCTTTCATTGGTTGCTTTCTTCGTTGGTTGCACTTTGGTTTCTCGTTTCTTCGACCAAGCGATCTATGATCGTTGGTCACAAAAAATTTTTATTAATGGAGGGTGGATGGGATTCGGTTAGGGCGGGTCTCCATTCGCGGCAACCTCCACGTGGTGAGACCTGGGTAATATTATTTAGCGTTTAATTAAAAATCGTATCACTCGAGCTGGGTAATACAATCATTAATTAAAAATTAAATAATATTAGCAAATTGGCTGCGATCCGCCTCGCATAGGTTACCATAAATATAGAGCTCCTTCACTAGAGCTCCTTCACTTAGTTTTGATTCTCATAGTTGATAGCGCTGCAGTCTTATTCCATTCTGAATCGATAACGCATTAGATACAGAATAAAATAGATACACCTATAATCATTTCTCTAGATATCTTAGTTAAGCATTTCATCGAACGAACAGTTGCAACTGGGGTAACTTGATATTTGTGAAAAGACTGGAATAACTTGGATATTTCCTGGTACCATTTCTATACCAGTTGAACAGTTGCAACTGGGGTAACTTGATATTTGTAAAAGACTGGAACGACTTGGATATTTTCTGGTACCATTTCTATGAAATATATCTCTAATATATTCTATAACGAATATACATACATTATCTTTACGTGCAAATTCTGCAACGTCGTAAATTCCATATAGCGAGAACTAAGCAATCGATATTATTTCCTAAGTAATTATTAACTGTACTGCCAGTAGCAGTATAATGCAATTGTTACTTACGTAACAAATAATATCAGAAAATTGGCTGCGATGATATTTCTCGTATAGTTTGTTATTAACGTAGTTTGTTCGTCAGGTATCTTCTGTACCATGCATCGCTATGTTACCTGACAAAGATGAATAAGATTGGAGAGTGAGATAAGAACGAGAAGAATTGCATGATTCAGGGTAAAGAATTAAATGAAGGAAATAGATACTGAAGTGGAATTAGGAACTAGGGCTTAGATTTTCATCATTAGGATCGTTGCATCACAGACGAGGTATACGAGTAGACCTTTCACCCAATGTATTTTTTCCATTTTTCTGGGGCTCTAGAGCCCCATTACCATTTCCGTGTCACTCGCAACATTACCAACAGATTTAGAAATTAATTTTAATCCCTTCCTCATAGTAAACTCGCATGTATTTACGCACACGTTACAACTGTCTGTCCATCAATACTAATACAGTAAATAGTTTTTCTACGGAGGTACTTTGTTTGATTTTTTCATTTCGTTTGATTGTTTGGTGTTGATTCAATTTGGTGTCTCGATCCAAGTTTCTTTCATTACAATTACAAATGTTCGTTTTGATATGTATAATATTGTGTCGATGCATATACCATATTTGTTTCGATGACACTGATTAATATAAGATTTATATTTTTACGTTTCAGCTTAAATTCTTGTAACATTTTGCTAATATACTCTGTTCAATTCCCTTTAGCTAGGTGATAGATCATTTTTAAGTGTTTATTAAATTTTTTACCATATCTCACTAATATAAATATTAGTTTTGATTTACCTTCATCCCTTAGCTTACAATGACGTCTCAGATACGTGATAAGTCTACTGGGCCAAACCTTGGTGACGCTTTTGGCACGCACAGTTGGAAATTAAATCATAAGGCAAGGGGTTAAGCTTCGACTGGTTGTATACGTACTTTCTTTGGCAAGTGTAGTTAGTATCTTTTGCTTAAAATTATAATCTTCTTGCACACCGCGATTTTTAAGATGACAAATGTCATAGTAGATTCATTTTTAATTTGACACTAATTTTAAAATGAATATGTAATGAGTACATATACATATATGAGTAGTTCACTTTCTTTCGTCCGCTCGTTCTCTGGTTCTCGCTTTCCGAGATTATGTCTCGACCGAAAGGACCGGAGAGTTTTGCTCGATCACCTCTGTTTGATTGAATGAAACATGTGACACCTGTGTAGTAGGTGTGATAGCTCTAACCGCTTCAACCCCGGTGCAGCTTGGTTCAGCTTAAGTGGGGCCTCACCGAGCGCATATATTCTCCTCTTTATACGGAAAAGAGAATGACCTCCGGCGAGAGTTCTTGACTCATATCCGTTCTCGAGTACTAAGCGGGTCCTGTTGTGATCGTGTGTCCTCCAGGACACGGCGGTTGTACGTAGAGAAGCCCGATAGACATGGGTCAGGGGCGTGACTTGCTTTTCTGATAATCAAGGCCGGGGGGGATCAATTTGATACCCACACTCACTGCACGCTATGAGCACGTGTCGCGTCGCGTTTTATTTAAGCGTGCGATGTTTTTACACGCCGCAATTTTTAATATGACAAATATCGTAATATCAATCGAAAGTAGAGTCATGATTTTAATATCTTTTATAATACTTATAATTATATTAATTTTAGAATGAGTGTCAAATTAGTAGCTTCCGATTGTTCTTTACATTCTTCGATAATTAAATTCACTTTCATAATTGAGTTGACGACTTTGGGTATCTTCGATATCGAAGATACCCATTGTCTTTCTTTACTTATTAAAATATATCATTAGATTGACGTGCAAGAAGATATTTCGCGACGAATACATTTTAGAGTCAAAGTAACCTCGTATATTATGTACTATTTTTACTATCTCACTGCACTTGCCTGTAGTTGTAGTATTTGTAGTTTTACAGATTTAGTGTTGTACAGATTCTCTTACTAATCTATTAAACAAGTTTCTGTTACAGAGCATATTCCTATGGAAGTTTTAGGTTTATAGAAGTAACAATTAAGAATTGTTACAATTTTGTTTGATATTGCTTTGCTTGTGTTTCAGGAAATCATTGTGGGATAAATAGAAGATAGAAGAGAAAATAATGTATTTCATGTATTTTGTTTCAGACTGTTTAGTTTATGTTTTAATAATTTAGATTTATAGTTAGGTAGAATGTAACAGTATGTTTCAGGAAATCTTCGTCGAAGTATCAACAAGGAAGAATACATTTTCTATGTACTTTGTTAGATGATCAGATAAGTAAGATGTAAATGAATTTTGATTTATAGTTAGGCAGGAGTTTGGTTCTCTATATTAATTATTATATCAGGCAGGCAATATTTTGGTCTATTTCTCTGTTTTGTTGATGAGAATTTAGAGGCAAATTCTTTCTCAAAAAATTCTTTCGTTGATTGTTTCCTTCGTTGGTTGGACTTTCGTTTATTGCTTCTTCGACCAACGATCGCTGATCACAAAAGATCTTTATTAATGGAGGGTGATTGGGAATCGGTGAGGGTGGGTCTCCATTCGCAGCAACCTCCACGTGGTGAGACCTGGGTAATATTATTTAGCGTTTAATTAATAATCGTATCACATTTAGCTGGGTAATGCAATTATTAATTAAAAACTAAATAATATTAGCAAATTGGCTGCGATCCGCCTCGCATAGGTTATCATAAATATAGAGCTTCTTCACTAGGTTAGTTTTGATTCTCATTGATTCATCAAAGATTCTAGAGTATTGTCACAGATGATGTATAGAAGATCCTTCATCCAATGTATTTTTGCGGCCTATTTTTATAGGGTCTCGAAATCCCATTACCATTTTCGTGTCATTCGCAACGTTACCAACAGATTCAGAAATGAATTTTAATCTCTTCCATAGTCAACTCACATGTATTTACGCGACACTACAGCTGTTTGCCTATCAATACTAATTCAGTGAATAGTTTCTCAACTGACCGCCATTCATGTGAAGAGGACGCTAAAACCATCTCCGAATTTTCAGGTCGGTATGGCAGTCAGATTGGGCCACGAAAGTCTATAAGGCGAAAGGGCTATTCGTATACCTCGTCTGTGATATTAGCATCCTCTTCTCATGGATGGCGGTCAGTTGAGAAACTATTCACTAAATTAGTATTGATGGGCAAACAGCTGTGGCTGTGGGTAAATACATGTGAGTTGACTATGGAAGGGATTAGAAAACGCAATTTTTAAACGACCATAACTCCTACAATAGTGAATGTATTTCGTTGAAATTTATTTATGAAGTAGAGCTCATGGATATCTAGAAAAAAGTATTAAAAAACATCTTCGTAGACCGTCAAACAAATTAATTCGATCTAGTGAGAAACCATCTCCATAAATACATGTTATTAATAATTATTATAAAGTCAGCTCGTTATTTCAATCAGCCTTGACGCGTATCTAATTCATAAAATGAACGATGGAAGTGAATTGTCGCCATTTCACGATTAAATGTTGTTTTTCCCGGTACTTCGTGCATCCACGAGACTCCAGAAAGTTGCCAATTTACTATTGCTACGTAACAGCAGATATTTCTTTGCCGATGTTGTCGCGGTGCACGACTTCTGAAAGACGAACTCATGAAACTTGAAACTTTTCAGCGTAAACTGTATTTTACTCGAGCTTCAATTCCGTACCTTGGAGGAATTCGGGACGTCCATTGTTAAGTTACTTCTATTTTCCATTAATTTCCTCGTTAAACTTCTCCTCTTTCATTTTCTGTGCGCGAAAGGCAGGCGAACATAAAAGTTTCCTTTCATCTACATGAAATTTCAAAGGAAGCGTATTCCGATTTGGCCTTTCACCACGGGCTAATATTATTCGTTGTGCAAGTACTGAAGTTTACTTGCTTTTCCCGTCAATTGTTCCTCGCTTCGTTTTTAATTTTGTCTAAGAATATCGCCTTTTGATACGCGGCACCGAGGAAGGTAAAATAATGTTTGAGCCTCTTACGTATAAAAAAAGGGATATCGAAAAGTACAAAAACTTGAAACGATGCGTGTCATAAAATTAAGTGTGGCGTGCAATGTTTACGAATCAGTTTCCAATCTCCAATATCCCAAGTATTAATCTGTAGGATCTATAAACTCCATTCTATTTAAAAACTTTTGTGATTTATACGATTTATTTTTCATCGCATTCATTTTAAATGAAAATATTCATAGAAATATGGAAATTGCATTTTCAATCGAAGCTGCTGTTATTCATTCGACTGTAAGCCAGGCAATATTGGGCAAAATTTAATCGATGACAATGAATGATGAAAAATGAATAAATTGTTAATCATTCGTGACGATTGAATTAATTGTGAAGCGCGAACGATGTTTGATCATTTGATTGAACATTAATTTCATTGTTGTTCTATACAATAACGAATGTCGTATTAATTTTATTTTCGAATGAAATCAATCGTTAGTCTCTTACGACGATCGTCGATTCACTTAATTCTTATTCTTTAAGGGGCCTTTCTACCTTGTGGGATTAAAAAAATCGATATTTTTTTTTGTATTTTCCTTTAGTATGTAGTCTCGAAAATATGTCTACCAAATATTAAATTGAAATTCGGAAAACTAACGAAGTTATAGCCTGCTGATATGTACCACACGCAGGTATAATAACTGGACGTAAAACTTTAAAGCTGTTTTTCTCGAAACTACATTTTTCGGCACTGCGTGCGTGATAACTGAAAAACTATTCAAGATATCAACATCAAATTTATACAGTATCTTCAGAACTGGTCTCCCTATAGCATGAACTAGGATAATTGCGATATATGCAATACTTTTTCTTTTATTAACAAAAAAGCAACCAAATATATGAAAATATTCAGTATTTTTTCGTAAAATAGCTGCCATTTTGCCATTTTTTGTTTTTTTGAAAAGATCCTAGTTCATGCTATAACCACACTCATCTATATTAAGAATATCGATGGTTTTAGGATTTCGAATAACTTGTTCGCAAGATATCACGTACGCAGTCGGGTGCCGTTCGTAAAAACTGTTGTTTGATGATCAACAAAAACAGCGTAATCAATAGATATTATGCGTTGCAAAAATTCGTAAATATAGCTAAATATATAATAAATGTATCTACAAAATCCGGAATTAATCGCTCTTTAATAACCCGCAAAAAAAAATCACAAAGAAACACGTATTTTTCATGCCTACAAGGTAGAATGGCCCCTTAATGGTGTTAAGTCGAGGACGTACTTACATAATCGTTATTATTAGACGAGCACATACAGGGTGTTCGGCCACCTCTAGCAAAAATTTTAATGAGCGATAGTAGAGGCCAAAATAAGACGAAAATCAAGAATACTAATTTGTTGATGGAAGCTTCGTTAAAAAGTTATTAACGTTTAAAGTGCCGCCCTCACTGAATTTTTTTCTCGAAAATGCGCAAGATTTCGGGGGTATGTCTATTCACCAAAAATGTCTGTAATTGAACCCTACAACCGAAAATAATTTTTCCACAACGATTTGCAATTTTTTAATTTTCTCGAATAATTTCACACCTTCTCTATTTTTTTTCTCGAAAGTGGGCAGGATTTCGTGGGTATGTCTAATGACAAAAACTGATTGTAATTGACCCCCGCAACCGAAAATAATTTTTCCACAACGATTTGCAATTTTTTTTCTCCGTTGAAAAATTTAGGCACCTAATTGGATTTTCAGTAAGGAATTTTTTTCTCGAACGTGCGTACGATTTCGGAGGTATGTGTAATGATAAAAAATGATTGTAATTGATCCCCGCAACCGAAAATAATTTTTTTAGAACGATTTGAAAAATTTTTTTTCGCCGAAAAATTTCAGCACCTACTCGATTTTTTTTCTCGAAAGTAGATAGGATTTCGGAGGTATGTGTACTCACCAAAAATGATTGTAGTTGATCCCCGCAACCAAAAATAATTTTTCCAGAACGATTTGAAATTTTTGAATTTAATTGTTAATAACTTTTTAACGAAGCTTCCATCAACAAATTAGTATTCTTGATTTTCGTCTTATTTTGGCCTCTACTATCGCTCATTAAAATTTTTGCTAGAGGCGGCCGAACACCCTGTATACATTATGAAGAAAACCGAGTAATTTGCATAAAAACAAAGTTGAAGCCGGAGGCTGCTTTTTTAAACAGACACGAACAATTATGACAAAACAGACAAGCATGGGGAAAGAAAATCGAATAAAATAGTAAATAGGGAGAAGTGTAATAATGCAGGTCTGGTTCTAATTAAATAGTCATTAACGATACCAGTTCTTATTACTTGTGGGTGTAGACAGTAGTAATATAAGCTTCGACTGTGGTTATTTCGTAAATTAAAAATACCTTTTTAGTGCAAAGCCTCGTCGGTTCAAAGCATAGTTTTAAGAAAACGTAAAAGTACGGAATGTAAATAATTGAGGTAAACAAAGAGGACAGCGGTAGAAAAGTTCATACCTTTTTCAGTAATGGATGCATCAGCTTTGAATTTAAACGTTGCGTACCACCGTAACCAGGGTTTTTTATTTGCGAAAAATAATTATCTTGCATACTCTTCCATCCTTATTAATTAAATACTTTCGAGCGGTGGCATATATCACTGATACACGGGCACAATTACTTTATATTATATAGGATTATCAAATTTGAGTGGCACGTCTTTAAATTTACGTAAAACACAAAGTAAACGAGTCTATTTCATTATATTAAATGCGAAATAGAATATCTTTCTCATTTTACTTAATTTTTTATTACGTTATTACATAACTAGGACTTCTCTTCATGGATGACAACTGTAATATTGTCTCTTAACTAGTCAACCGTTCGTGGTTCGTTAGCAGAAATTTTACTTATTAAAAAGTCCTATAGGAAAATATTTAACGGTTATACGATTTGGAAAAAAAACCAGAATGATAATAATAATAATGAAATAAATCGCTTCTAAATTTAAAAAATACGTCCGCCCTCGATTAAAGTTGCGTTCGGAGTCGGTTTTATCGGGAAAACTAACAACGTGAAAATAAATAAACCAATAGGACGAAAACTATGAAAAATTCCATGTTAACGGTCCAATGCATAATGCGCTCGATCGGAAAGTCAATAAAAGCGATGATTCTAAAATTCGTCGAGGTTGTTTTAAAAGATTCGTTCACGATATTTTATTTTTCAGATATCTAGTGGCTCTGTAGATTTAGCAATTCGTTATTTAGTTTTAGTATTATATTAATTGATTCACGGACAAGATCACACCTAATGTGGGTATCAAAAAATCTTCGAGCTAGCTCTATAAAAAGTAACAAACCAATGCTAGATTAGTGGTCACCATTCTTCTCACGACAGTTCCTTCAGGCGGGCGATGCAACAGTCCCACCGATTCTGCTTTTGTCGGTACCTTTTCTGAAAGTCTTCTTTCTTCAAGTTGTAAATCTGAATTTCTTTGGCTGTGCCAAATTTTCACCCCACGACATTTGTCTTCATTCTAGAGAAAAGTTGGTATGAGAAATGGTGACTTTTAAAAGTTGTACCAATTATTCGACGTTCCATTTTTGTCCAAATTCATTATTAATGTTTTAAGGTGTAAGCACAAACTTCAATAATGTTTGCAAATATATGTTCGCCGCTGGCATCGAGCAGATTCGTTGCGCCTGTTTAATTTCGTTCCCACGTTACACGCTGTTCTCGAATCGATGTCTTCTTTCAACTGCACGTTGAAAAATCAGATGGTGTCTCTCATTAACGATAAGCTGGTCGCTCGGATATTCAATTCGCGTTACGCATGACCTGTCGATACGACCGAAGAAAACAAGGATCCGGTTGATTCTAATAAAATCGTCCCGGGTTGGGCATGCGCGTTGCGTTTCGATTCCCGCCGTACGACACAGGGGTTGCGAGTTTCAACCCTCAGTCTGGCGCCGCGTGCGAGCGCGTGTCGACCACGGCGCTCTCGTTCGAGAAGTCGTCCCATACACGCTACCCCAAACACCGTGGTGGTCCTCTGACAACCGCCGAAAACGATGAACCGCGGCACGATGAATGAATTTCGCTCGGAATCGAAAGATCCGACCTGAGGATCGGACGAGTCCGGACCTTCGACGATATCAAATCGAAACGATCGCTTCGAAGATAGATCGGGTTTAGCTTTCTTCGATCGAACAGATTCTGTAGGTAGCACGTTCGTCGATCGCGACGAAGAATATAGAGGTATTTCGAGTACGAGGAACCGCGGACATGAACGTTTCGAACGCGACTCGGTGGTCCTCCGCATCCTATTTTACCTGTCGCGACGTGCACCAGGCGTTGCGGGGTGTTTTTCTCGACAGCGTAACGGAACGTAGAGCGGTGCCGTCGCCGCGTAGCCGCGTAAGAACCGTCGCGAACGTCGCGGAAAAATGTGACACGAACGCGGAGTGGTGCCGCGATCGCGCGGAATCGGAGTGAACGGAAAGAAAAATAAAGATGATAAATTCTCTGTCGACGCTCGGCCCGGTATCGTCGTCGTCGTTATGACCTGAGCGAACGGGGATCATCGTGATCTTGTCATGGTTGATGGCCGTGAAAACAGAGCTAAGATGAGTGTCCGTTGTCGCTGGTACGTCCTCGTTCTGCTCACGTGCGCGCAGAGGCCCGCGACGGCGGCGGCCGGCTTCGACGATCAAGAGGCGCAGATCGAGAGGCCGAAGGAATCGCTGCGTCATCAGCAGAATCATCGGCCCTCGTTCATCGATCGGAAACTGGTGATGCACGAGGCCACGGAGCTGCCCAGAGACCTGGACGATCGTCAGTCCGACGAGCTCGATCTGGACGTCGGGAATCAGTTGACGCGCAGAGACAGATTGGAGACCAGCATCGAGAAACCGACCACGCAGATCAGGCACAGTCGATCGAGAAACCATTTTGCGCGACAAGCAAAGTTTGACGATCCGGATTCAGCGTACAACGGAGCGAGCAGTCGGGCTCAGTCGATCGACAACGTGTCCCAAAGCGAGGACGTCCCGATATCGGGAAGGCTTAAGGGAAAGAGTCTGGGCACGGACGTGTCTTCCGGGCAGGATCCCAGATCCACCGGCGCTATCGACGAACGATCCACCGTGGATCTCGACAAGCTGTTCATTAGGCTGACCGTGGCTGGCTCGGATCGGAGGAAAGAGGCAAAGGGTCGGAATACGCCTCCGGTTCGCCACAAAAACGACTCCCTTCATAAATTGAGGAAAGTGATCGGCAGGAATAGGACTCACGCGTTCAGGAACAGGACGACGGCGAACTCGACGGACATTTATGGGCACATGGTCCACGGAGCACCGATCGACAACGAGAACGACCTGGACGACGCGGAGATCGCCATTCTGGAGGAGTACGCGTACAATGACAACGACGTTGGTAGAAACGTTTCGGAGCAAGAGGATTACGAGGATTATGGGAAGACGGTCGTGGACCGGTCCAAGGGGCACAAAGAGCCTGTCCACGTGGACATCGTCACGCGGTTCCTCCACATAATCGAGAATCAACACCTGGTGGGCGAGAACTGTACCGCTGGCACCGATCTTAGCCTAGGCGAGGGTGTCGTCGACCAGTACGCTCAGGACAAGTTCCGATTGGAAGCTAACCTGGCGGTGAACAGAGCTAACATGTTGACCAGACTCTGGAAGTACGCGCCGGAGGTGATGCTGTCATCGGAGTATCTTCTGCACGCGAGTATCCTGTCGATGGTGGAGTTCGACGAGGACATTTTCGCTGCCGGGAATTGCTACGATAAGTTGCAATACAGGGATCGCTGGCTTTATTGTCCGTTCGCTCATCGGCTGCAAGACCAAGATGGTGTCCTCGTGAAGGATCTGGCGATCGAGTACAAGTATCTCAGCAACAGCAGCGAGTGGTTTTATATCGCGAGGAAGAACGCCGAGAAAGTGATTGCAAACAACGATCAATTCAGTCGAGGTGAGTGGCTTTCGAGTACTCGGGGCTAGGATTAAGGTTGCGATTTTTCAGCTAGCTTGTTTAGGCACTTTTCAAAGAGATTAGGTAACTTGGATGCCGTTACTAAAAACAACTGAAGCTTTCGTATTTTGCGATTCGACGAATCGATTCATTTTTGGAAGCAATTAAACGATCGTAAATACCTTACTCGTTATCGAGAGTTGACTGATAGGTCTGTTATGAAATGAATTTGTTTAGTTCCACGAAAAGGTCCTTGAACGTTCTGGAAATATCAAATTATTTTTATAACACGAAAATGCAGATGAGTATTCTTTCCTGTGCTTTTTGAATAATTTGAGAACGAAAGGATTAATCATCTGAAACAGCCTCTCGAAACAGATACGAAAGATATACGAGAAGTTTGCGCGAGTAATTCACGAACTTATTCGGCGATAACTCGAGCATAGATCTCTTAATTGGCTGGAAGTTGATACTCTCGATTATACGCGTGGCACTTCGATCGGTCTTATCAAATTTTAAAGAATGGAATCACCCGTGAAATTTAATACCACTCCACTAATTAATTACTTAGATCACAATATTCAAATGTTCAATCACAATTATTTTTATTTTCCATTCATTGTTTTCCAATAATTTTACGAGGTAAACAGATACCAAAGCAAAGAGTTTCCGTTTCATATGCTAATTACAATTGCAACGCAATTGTAAATATCCAAGGACCATACGTAATTTACCATAATAGGTAAATTACCATAAATAGCTTCGATAAATTTGAATAATTCACGTTGTACGTTTTGAACCTGTATGTTGCCCGTTAATTATTCCTTGTACTCTCCACTGTAGTTATTTATCGCTACGACAACGAATGCCCACGCGTTATATTAATAATAAAGTAAATTAATATTCGTAACAGAAAATTCGCAGCTTTAACCAGCTTTATTTATCAACGTCGGTCTCGTAGCGTATAGAAATTCTGTCGACTCGTAATAAATAATAGTTTACCGTCAAATTTATTTCTCCCGTTCCTTCGATATTATCGTCCGATGAAAGGGATCGGTACAAAGAGTAAGAGGATAAAAAGAACTTCATTAAGAGCAAGGCGGAACAATAAAAGCACTTTAGACGAACTTTTAAATGTTCCGCTGAATTATGTGAAACGCGTGAAAAATTGCAAAAGCTCTCGACTCTCGTTCCGACCTTAAATAGCTAGAATTTACACGGCAGACGTTTTAAACCGTCTATTTCCGAACAAACGTTTCACCGTGGTACATAAACAACATCGAACTGTGCGAATTTCACGTTCCACGCAAATATTATTTTTTTTCTTTTCCTTTAATTATAGGAAATTTTTCGATACGCGGAAACAGATTATTTCAGAGTGCCCCGATAAAGTTTATAATCTTAAAAACTGCGGCTGCAAGCGAACACTGGGAAAAGAAGACATATATATCGCGGAAAAATGTGGTGAAACAGTGGACGATCGTCCTTCTTTCGGCCACTTCTCGCACTCGAAAATGGAACGTGTCGTAATTTCCAATATCCTGTGCAGGAAACTCGACCCTATTTCTTACACAGTTCCCCTATTTAAAACAGACACCCGTTCCTGCCAAAAAATAACGAATCCCTCCTCGTTTTTTCTACTAAACTTTTAAATTCAATTTTAATTCCCTCGATGTCGAGGTTCGAACGTCCGTAGATACATCGTTCATAATAACAGTAAAAATGTCCACGTATAATGTTTGAAATAATAAAAATTCAAACACGTTTCTATGAAATGTTCGCTATTACAATTCCAATGGACTGGAATAAAAGCTTTCCATCCATCATTCTCGAACATTGTCTATCGCCGGTAGGTCTACCAGGCTTGTCGGTAGTCAGGAATACTCATTAAAATCATTCGCCATTAGACATAGGACGTTGCATTATAATCACTGTCGCTACGAAACGAAGGCAGATGGAGAATTACGAGCAGCTTTTCTCGGTTTTTGCAACTTAATTTTGCGGCTAGGAAACTCTCACCTATTACGGATATTGGAAACGTCGGTTTCCCCCCGAGTAAAGACTCGACCCAGATTTTAATGGAAGGCCGGTCTTCAGATTACTTCCGCTTCCCGTATAGAGCGCCTCATTGTGTGTCGGAATTGAATGATCGAACGAAAGGTACGAAAAAAAAAATACTCCGAGCAGAATCATTTCGCTGGACAGCGACGAGTGTTCGAGAATGATTTCCGCCTTTGGCGGGTGAGATAATTTCGCTCGTGGTCGGAGATTCTCTTTCGTCGCTTTTGCAAAAAAATTCCATCTCTAAGAAGGACTGCAGCCCTTTTTCACTTTCATCGTTCCCATATACATTTCGACATCTATTTCGGTGTCGATACTTTTATTTTTATTATTGTATTACTGAGTTCTGTTGATCGACCAACGGAGAATGAAAATACCTTTTACAAAATGTATGCTGCTTTACGATATATCATATTTAATTTTTTGGCAGTTCGTATAAATTTCAATTTTCGTATAAAATGTTTTTACTTAAAAATATATTAATATTAAATGAAGAAATCTCCCATAAAATAGGAAGGTTAATTTCGTCAAAAGCTTTTGTCAAAGCCAGTGATCGTTTAGCCAGTGGCACGTAAAACTAGTCGTTAATCGTAATTCGTCAAAGATATATGTAGAATTAGCGTATCGCCGGAAGATGTAATTAAACATTTAAGCGTTAATTCGCGGCGATGCTAGACGATGTAATGACTGCGCCACGGCGTGTTTGTAACAAGTTTCGCGCCCTTGTTTCAACGCCCCGTCGAATAGGCGTGCGGATACAACTCCCGGATTGAAACTACCGTGTTATTTCGAATGCTTCCCTTGATACACGAGACTACTGCGTGAAATTGCTCTCTTCGATCCTTTGACAAACGAGTGCTGCCATTGCGCGAGTCTTCTCCAAATGAACAGCGCTTTCTATTGAAGAACGTTAAATAAAAGGCGAATCTTTTGCAATTTTTTCGTTGAAGCACTATCGACAAAAACGTTTCTAAACTCTGTAATTTGTTAATATGCATTTCAAAAACACGGTCAGTTTCGTTCCTAAAGAAATATTTCGACCAGTTTATTTTTGTTTTATTTTTACGTTTATGAATACCACTTGTATATTCCGATTTAGTATATGTTTTTGGTAGAAGAAACGGTATAGTTTCTAAAAAATTCGTGGGGCGCGTGTCAAATTAAATAAATTTTAATTCAGTGGGTCCCATTACCGATTTATATTCTGGTGTACGTATCAGGGCAGCAATTTATAAGCAAAATTAAATTCAATGCTATAATTGGAGGGAAGAAAGTTAAACTCGTAAGTCGTCATTCGAAGTTTGTCAATCGGGTTCGTGCGTGCCCCGCATATTTTTAAAATCGATTATCTCAGGAACAAAGTCTCGTACAAGCAATTTTCACGTACGTTTTTAATTTATTTTTGGGTCAGGATGCCTTTTCGGTTGCGTTGCAAATCACGATGCGTGCTAAATTCAGTTCATTAAAGTTTTTATTAACGCTATCTCGAGAAAAGTTGTTTCGAGGAAAACGATGTTAAAGTTAGACCATCGCAACACGCGACTGTTTCGTTCGCAAGAGCAACCGTAATAAGTTCGCTAAATTCATCGATTAGTTTCGTTCTGTCACGCAATTTGTCCAATGCGAATAAGAAAATAAGCTCGCAGTGAATTCGCCATATTTAGAAATAGGTTTCTAATACCGAAAGAATGCAAAGAAAAAATTTAATTACCTTGAATTTTTCGAGTAGAAGATTCTTTAAATAAAACATTGAACGATTATTGTTGGCTGGAAAAGTTCGAGGAATTTTAAATTCAAGAATTATTTGGTAAACGTTCGCTTTTTAAAGGTATGTTGATCCAGAATGCATCATTGATTATTTCGATGCGATGTGTTTGAAATAAAAATGGTTTTCCATTCATTCGATTTGTGGTACGGTCCACTACAAAGTAGTTGCTATATAATTCAGTGGAAAATCGAATGTATACGGGGCAGACATTCCTTAGAAAAGTATTTTCCGTTTCTGTCGCGCGGTTGTTGCAAAATTTCGTGGTGCACTTAACATATTGGACTCGCGAATGCAACGGACGCATGCAACTAAATTGCTCTCCGTTTCTACGTAGAAACCTCGCTGATTCCCGTAACACCATGGAATAAAAAGCGAAAGGTTGTTGCGAACAAAATGGAAATCCTCGCTGTTCGATATTATACAAACGTTTCTTGCCCTCATCTTCAAGAAACGAAAAATCGAACCGTTCTCAGAAAGTTGCAAATATTGTCTCTCAAATATTTTCGCTCGGGAAATGCAAATATTCATGCAAACGGTTGCCCACGAAATTGCAAAATACGTTGAATAGCAACGCATGCCCATAGAACGAATTTTATTCATTGCTGAAAGTCATTTTTTTATAAATGTTGCAAATATTTATAGAAATATTATCCAGTTTAAATGATTATATTAAAGTGTTGCTTTGGAGAGTATTGCGATGTGCTCGACACTGTTGGTTTAATTTTGTTCCTTTCTGCGGGGACATTTTTTACTCGCGCTGAAGAGGACGTAAATCTACTTAGTAAATTAAGGGACGTTCATTTTGACCGAAGAACGCGCTAGTAAATTTTCCAGCATCACTGTTTACTATAACTCTGGTTAATCTAAAGTTTCTTAACTCCTTTCCATAAATGTATACACAAGAACATTTTGCCACTACGGCAAAGAACGGCGAAGGTATTTTATAAAATAGCCGTTTTCGGTCTGTGTCATAAAGCCCGGCAGACTAGCCGAGGCCTTAATAGAGAATTTATGTCAGAAACGCTTTTACCAAGCCAAGGTTTTGAAATAAGTGTCGTGTTGTTCCTCGCAGTCCTTTAACCAGAAAGCTCCCTTGTCTTTCGCGACCTCGTGGCCATATCCTTTATGATGTTACTATTTTTGAAGGCAACGTTATCTGGGGTTGTTCGTCGCCTTTTGATATTTACTAGTTCTCCGAACAATCAGTCCTTTGGGATTCGATACGTCGAAGTTTCGTAATCGAGGCAAATTCTGACGAAGTATTTTAAATATTAGAACTCGTTTTTTTCATCGTACGTTCGGAATTGGGGCGAAAGATATATTAAAAATTACGTCAAAAAGGTCACGTTTGTGCTAATCTCCATCGAGAAGATCTCACTCGTTCGTCGGCGGTATGATATAGCTCGAATTTAATAAAAAATATTTAAATTTTAGTTTTTAGTAGCAATATTTCTCCCGGTAGCCAATCGGTTTTTATTATTTATACAGCTACTAGCCGTCAGTCGCTGATACTGAGGGAATATAAACACTGGCAGAGACGATACCGTTATTCCAATGTGGAAAAAGAAATTATTATTTTATACCGGGAGTTATTGGGATTAATTAAACATCGGTAGACTGCGTTGTCGATCCTTCCATTTTGTCACGAATACAGGGATGTTGTTATCGTTCTAGTTTCGACTGTTTAGATAGACTATCGACTATAGTAGAATGTAAACACTCGTTAGCAATTTTCTCGCGAACTGACACTACCAGTAGCCTTCGCGCTATAACGAAGTCGTAAATTTTTCAAACGTCAAAATATCGATTTCCATATATCCGAAGTACACAGTAAGTAGAAACATTGACACCATTTTGACTAATGAAACATTTTGTCTACATCTATGGACTTATTTTCGGAAAAAGGACACAATAATTTAGGATTTTTTAATCGTCCAGATATCGTAGCCCTAATCAGGGACCGGAAGTAGTGGAATAAGCCCTAAAAGGCTTCCGCGGAGATCCTCGGTGGAATTGGCAACGTTACCGACAACAACATATCGGAAAACCGTGGTTCGAAAGGAAACGTTCTCGACGTTTTCACGTTTTCCTCGAATCCAGAAACGAACCATCAGAAAGGGGGAACAGGATGCAGAATACAGGAAACAGAAGACTTCGGTCGTGCCCCATAATCGAACAGAAGGCCGTCTATTTACCAAACGGGCCAAACGTTTTCGTTTACTGTGCCCGGTTCCTCGCATACGTGACCACGCAGGAGGATAGTGCACTGAATTGTTGAGAGGAACAGGACGCAAAATATCCCGGAAATCCCGATTGTATGCGGGAAGAACGAACAGGAAACACGATTAGCTGTGTTGTTTGTGACTCGAGAAAAGGCAGCTAGCGTCTCCGCCTCTTGCTGGTTGAACCACGGCGCCATTATTGTGATTGCGGGCGTCGCCTGGTATCGTAAACAACCTGGTAATGAATTGAAGATGTATGCTGATGTGTGTAGGAGCATTATGAACCCTGGGCAAACATGGAGTGCAATGAAATAGGAATAATACGGAAAAACCACTCAAGGAGGTGGTTGATTACCGTTTGAAAAAATGAAAGTCAACAGCGCAACAGAAGGTTAAATAATTCGAGGATGGCGATAGAGGGATGTGTAAATATTTGCTGCTAAAGGAAACGAGAAATTAACGACAGATAAATGAAAGACTTGCAGAAAAGTGTGCTTTCCATTCTTTTAAAATTGGAGCACATTGGCTGGTTATACTTTGTGCCAATAAAGTTTGTCCGTATAAATTTATTGAAAGATTCGACTCATCAAGGATTACTGCTATCGCCGGACCCAATCTCCATTAAGTCTCTATGGAGTAACAGTTATCAAAAGAAAATAAAGGCTGCCAGAGAAGTTTAACCGTCGGCCATCAATATTCATGGACGTAACTTCATCTGGATAATAGATCTCTGTGGAATTACGGCTACGCCGAGAAAAGGAAGATCGCCAAAGAAGCGTAACCGGCGGAATAAAAATTTCAAATCATCGCAAATTGCCGTGGAACTTACGAAACTTAGACCCGTGCGCCTGATTACAATCTTAAGTTTCGAAAAAAATTCATTCAGAGGTCTTGTTCCGGTCCGCTCGCAGGAATCCAAATAGGTCATCCCTATTCTTCGTTCTCGTTTCTTTTTCGCTCCCGGTACGAATGAATCCAGCACACGTTCCGCGACATTTAAATCCGACCCTTGATTCGGCTCTAATTGAATTCCCAAAGAATCGCGAAGCGTGCCGTGTATCAACAGTCGAGTTCTCCTCGTCGTTGCGACGTCTTCTTCGTCGAGACTTCTGCGGATCCATTACATACGTTCGGTATGTTCTTACACAGTATGCGCGCATCGTGACGTTTTCGAGGTTTTACGAGGTCGTCATGCTTTTGGACGATACCACTGGAATTGATAGGTACTTGGAAATCACGATGACACGCGATAGCGAGTATCAACGCTGCGGGCTGACGATAACGAGGGTAATTAAACCCGCAACTGGAAATGCAATTAGCACAGTTCGCACGCATTTTTTCGTTGCCTGGTTGAAAAGGGTTGGCCGTGTTAGCTGCCACACAATGAGCCAGCTGTACAAGTATTTCTGCTGCTCGTTGTCGGATTGAAATATCTAGGGCAAACCAATAAGAACTATTCTCTGAAACAACTCGTTACGAGTTGGTTATACCAATTGCGAAACACCTTGGTTCACGAGGCATTCGTCATAAGCCTCCAAATAAGGCACTTTACGCGATACGACGGGAATCTTAGAACTCGATGCAGCGCTTTCGTCGACCTTTCGCGGAGTATGAGTTCCGGAAGGGACGACGCTCGGCCAACTTCCGCTCCCCGGGATCGATGTCCGTGCAATCGCGAGTAAATCAACAACGATTTATCACGTGTCGCGCGAACGTTACTTGTCTCCGCAGAGATCTCAACCTCCGGGGACCTGTAGGGGACGGGTATGCATTACTTACTTTAAGTGTCGCCCGTTTAAACCGCTTCTCGTCGCAAAACTTTTCACCGGGACGCCATCAGCGTCCCTTTAATAGTCAACCGTTCTCCACGGGATACGCTCGCGAAGCTTGCACGCGTGAAAAGTACGCTGTCTCCGCGGTTCTATTTTCAGCGTTCCTTTCGTTCTGGCAGTTCGAAGACACGATGTTTCATATTTCAGATCGTTAGGTGAAAAAAGTTTGCGGGAATGACGTTTCGGGATGGAAGCGTTCGTTTTCTTTATTTTGTTCTGGTATTCTTCGACGATGGTTGAAATCGAGGTTACTTTTACATTTTCTCTATAAACAATTTAATATCTAACTGTTCAAAATTGGAA
Organism: Colletes gigas; assembly: GCF_013123115.1. Lineage (NCBI taxonomy): Eukaryota > Metazoa > Arthropoda > Insecta > Hymenoptera > Colletidae > Colletes > Colletes gigas. The sequence goes on from NW_025106656.1 coordinate 1,672,868, forward strand.
AATTAGATATTTTGTGGCATAAAAGTGGGCGTCTACACTGGCCAGTGTATGTTCGAAAGTACTACGCGACCGCAATTACGTTTGCAACGACCGCACGTTCTCCTCGCGGGGAATTGCGGCGGAAAATGGACGTACGATGCTGCAATGTTGCCGTAAACAAATGTGCAGCGCACGTCTGCTTTTCTGTTATCGCCGCACTGCAGAGATGCAGCGTGCAGTGGACTTTAAAGAGACGAAATGCCGCGGTTGGGTACAGCTAGAGTGGAAATTCAAGCAGAAGTTGATTTCTCGTGTAAAAATAAGTCGATTTTGAGGAACGCTTTTTCCCCGTACGAGGCTTCTTTCTCTAGAAAAGTAGCCTCGTAGATTTGTTGCGCGTATACGTGCCGAATTGGGCGTGGCCACGTAGGTCAGCCGTAGCGTGCGCGCGCAACTATCTTCAAAGTCGGTTTTCTCGAAAACTATGGTTCTGACGTCAAAATGTTATTCCACACTTTTGTCTCAGTCTAACGTTGAGAATCGTTTCGTTTAAAAATAATCTATGAAAACTTAAAAGTGACTACGAATTATGAATATTTCACACAGGAGAGTGGACGGAGGCGCTCGTTCGATAAAGGGACAGAATGTTAAAGTATTCTGCGCTTAAGATTAAAAATTGAATCTTGTCGCTAGAGACGGTGTTTGCGCGTAGTACCATGGAGGCAGTTTCCCAAGAACTTGTATTGTTATGGAAGCTGTAAATGGATTATTGTGCTTCGAATCGAAGCTCGGGGACGCAACTTTTAATCTTAACTTCCGTTTCGCCGTCTCCGTTTCACCGATTGTCTTTTCTCGTATTCAGTTATTTTCCTCCTCCCGTTCGCTTGTAATAATCGCGAAACGAAACGAGAAGAGCAAGAGACATTTATAGAAATAATTGTTAACGAGCTGCCGAAGTTCCAGCGTTAAACTTTCGTATTAATTGTCAGGAAGTTTGCGCGTCGTGTAAATTTCGCCTCGTTAAGTGCGTCTGCACGGTGATTCGCGAATGGTATTCAACCATATTAGCAACGTTTCGCGTTCATTTGTAACGATCCATTGAATAATTGAATTCTCTGCTTTAACAACGTTTCCACTTCGCGAGGAGCAACGCACATATCGGGTATCGAATCAGCTGACGTTTGCATGTGCCACTATAAGTAGAGCTAATAATTATCGAAATTGATTTCCTTGGCACGTTAACGAGTCGAAGAAAGTGGATATTTACTTTGAAGGAACAACGGCCTTATCGGGTATCGAATCGGCTGACGTTTGCATGTGCCACTATACTTAGACCGAATAATTATCGAAATTGATTTCCTTGGCACGTTAACGAGTTGAAGAAAGTGGATATTTACTTTGAAGGTTGCTGGGCTTCTCTTGTCGGTACAAGAAAACGTGACCCGTTAAATGTCAGCCGCCTATTTATAGCGAAACGTTCGCTTTATCTCCTCTAGAGCACGAGAGTATCGCGATAACATTGAAACTCGATACGCCCGATCGTTCGATTTGTCGGATTTCGATTGAGCGGTCGAGAATTCGAAAACTTCTGTGGGCTTACAATAGTCGGGTATCGATTCGGATCGGTTTCAAAGGATCCAGCGGTATGACTCTTTAAAAATTTCCAACGAAGAGATCTTTAAAAAAAAAAAAAGGAAGAAGAAATTACACCGGAGTTTCGTGAAAGTTTAACAATGAAAAATTGTTTCGCGTTGATAGAGGAATTTCCCTCTTTAAAGTTTTAAAGGCTACTTGGAATTTTTTCTAACACCCACCTCTTCGCCACAGGAAGTGGTAAACGATAAAATGGAGACATTCGCGTAGGTTGTAAAAGGGTACTTATCGCGAAACAACTTTTTCTACCAACTTTTGCCATTAATATCACTTATTGGACTTTGTCGACTATTGTATACATATATTATCTTTCATATATCTTCTTATTTTTAAGCGCGCAATGTGGCGTATAATTTTAAATTATCTTCTTTATCTCGCCCCTCGTCTTTTCGAGAGCCGTTTTAGATCAGACATTTTTGTCAAATTTCAAAGAACGCTAGTTTGTTCGTATTCTTCTAAGCCACGGTGCCAGGTAATTCCCCGCTTTCGAGTGACAAAATGGAGATCGCCGTTTCACTTGAAAGCAGGGCAAGCAGCGATTCTTATCTCGAGTCAAGGTCTCTACCATCGCGTGTATCATCCGACGAGGAAAATGAACAGGATGAATCGAGAGCGAACGAGATAGGTAACAGTGAATGTGTTCCGTATTACGTGCGTTTATTGGTCGAAACTTTCAACCATCAATCCATATGTATAATAAATCTGTAGGGGCGAAGAATTCTGAACTTTCCAGTTGAACAAAGCAACCACGATCATCTGACGGTTCCTTCTAATAGAATCGTGTTTGGTAATTTGTTGGAATTGCTTTCAATTGTACGCGAGCCGAATAGTTTAATTTAAATAAATAATTGCGGCGTCGAAGAACGACGAAGATGCTCTTTGAAACAACAAGATTTCACAGCACGTCCCAGAACTGGCAGAAGGCCAATGCAGCGCGTCAGAAAGGAGGATGATAATTTAGCTCTGCTCTACCTTGATGCCGGCATTAGCCAATTCAATGAATGGAACCTAACGTTGATGAACTTAATCTTCCAACGAAGTCTGAAAGTGGCTTTAAGATTAACACTGATCCATATAGTACGTTGTTAGGTGGAGTAGTTGACGCAGGGTGTAATTTCTAGCCGAAAATTTCAAACATAAAAGTATTCTCAAACTTTTGTATCGTACAACACATTATACATTTTTGTATTGTAACTTTGGTATCATTGTCTATTATAATTAGACTACGGATGTTTATGCATTTAAAAATAAAAATTACAGAATGTACTTAATATGCAAAAACATAAGAAATACTTAAAGTACGATACGAATCGAGACAACTCTTTACAAAGCTCCCATTTCATTAATTCTAGTCTAATTATAATTATTAATGCTTCCTGGACGTCTATTTTTTATATCGATTCTTATAACCATTCGAGAGATTTTAACACCGACTACGTAGATTTGTAATTATTTTCCTCTCTTTGCAGTAGTAGTTAGTACCGTTTAAAGCTCGTATAATATGCGGGCAGTTGATCAGGATATTTTAACAGACAATTGACTGGTTGCCGGTGTTTCTGTTTATTTCAATCCGCGATACGATAGCGTCGGTTTTAACGTTCCGGACGAGCCGTAGGCGAACGCGAACAATCGATCCAACGATTGGTCAATACCGTAGCATCGATCTGCTGCAAGGCTGTACTTATTTTTGTGCCAGACTACACTGACCTTTCGAATCAGCCATCCAACATTCTTGTCGGATTTCGATGCCTTGTTCCTACGAGCTCCATTCGATTTTGTCCAGGAAGGTGGCGGATAATCGGCCGGGGGAGCATTGCTGCAGGAACCTCGGCAGTGGAAAACGAGGTTAAACATATTTTACGCCTCGGACATTCTGTCGTTCACCAGTCAGTTTAACGTTGTGCCACATGCGCGGGGTAATCGAATGAATGACTGGCTTCGAGTCGCCGACAGAGCGACTTTTCTCTCTTTGCACTCGGCTTACAAATGACCAGGAAATAAATTAGTCTGGGAAAGGAGGCGTATGCTCGTTGGTCCCTTAAATTAACTGCTATCAAAAGTAATTGCCAAATCTGGGTCAATTTTATTCAACCTTGGAAAAGTCTACAACTACGGCAAACGTTATCTGGAAATTTATCACGCATTTTTTCTTTCAATGTTAAACTGATAGAAGTGTTTCTTTTAACATTTTATATAATTGCAGCCAAAGGATGTTCCTTTCGTGCAAAAGGGATTCCTTTCGATGTATAATGTTTCTTTGATCCACCAGTGAAGTCGCGCTTATATCATGCCATTCCAAATAAATAGAAATTTACATTATTTAAAGAGGCGAAAAATGGTTTTGGTATTTCAAAACCTTTTTCTTGCTGTGTCCTTGTACCGAAACAAAACGGTCCTTTCATCTGTTTGATATTGCAGTTGTTGTTGAATAGAAATATGTGCCTCGATTGAATCGAGTACTGTGGATTTATTAATGCAGAAGTGTACCTTTGCGGATTACTCTTGCGTTACAAGTGGAATACCTTTTGTAAACTCGATCGGTTGAGGTCGGGGTGGAGTGATGGATTGATAGGATTCTCGAGGGGCCTCTTTTAGCCGTCATTGTTCCTCAGAAGCGCAGAAACGTCGCGTCGGCAAAGAAATCAGTTAATTCTACGATGTTTATTTCGGTAAAGCCACACATTTATAACCTGAAGATGCAGCTCGTCGACTGCCAACGTCATTGTCCCGGCCAGTTTCGCGTCTCCACCTAAAATAGAGAAAATTCTGAATATCAGTGTATTAATAATCCTGACATTTCGCGTATTCGGATAGATGCTGATCCGATAACCTGAAAAGACGAACCTGATAGGGTAAATGTTCTCTGGTACCTTCATCTTGCAATTGCTATTAAACACGATGTTCGTTTAATTCGACTTAGAAAATATCATATAAATATGGAAAATCATGAGAATGAGTTAGACACTTTGTGTATCGATGTAACTTCGTAGACTCGTTTAGAAGCGTCGGACTGGAGGATTTTAGAATCCAATATGAATGTTATATTACACTGCTGGCGAGTGCAGAACGGGACAGCGTAGTTTATGTTCGTGCGCTCTTAGTCTACGACACCCGACTATAGCACGTTACTGTTTCCTGAAACATGAAATAATTATGCGGCTGTAAAGTCTCTTATGGCTCCCAGACGAGGTTTTGTTGGGCTCTTGGCTTGGAATTGATTGGAATCGGTGATGTGGTCTGATGGAAATATATAGGACACTTTATCCTGAGGTCATCTGCGATTAATAGAACACGAGCTTTCGAGTTTCCTGCGCAGATGAATGGAAAACTACAATATGTTGAGTCGATTCACGCGGTATTTGGGCTTGTTTCGAAGTAAATATTTGCCTCATTTACGTGATTATTAATTTTCCTTACGGTATCTTATTGTGTTTTCCTTTTCTTTTCCGCTGAGCCAGGTTTCGTTAAGCTCGAGACACCGAGTAGAAGGGATCGCGGTGGATGAATCCCTGCGAAAGTTAATTTCTGTATCGCAATTCGAGCAACGGTAACTTTCTGTTCCAGGACTTTTGCACGCCCCAATTACGTGTCACCGGAAGGACCAGTTGGTGCTCGAACATCTTGCTCTTTATAGCGTTTCCTACGGCTAGCCTTTCAGACGAGAGAACACCCTCGTAATAAGACGCCGTTTCAAACGCGTATAAAATCCAAGAAAAATGATTGCGCCGCGTTACTTTGTCGGGGATGTGAGTTTTTAACGACGCTGCCCGGTATTCTTTGTGGCCCCAAGGAAAGAGCTTACGCGTCGTTCTACCGGTGACGTTCAATGTTCCCGTCGTCCACTTTATGAGGAGAGTTCCACGACACTCTCCGTGCTTGCCTTTGAAAGTTTGAGGGTTCTCGTACAAAATAGAATCCGCCTTTTGTGTTTCCGATGTCATACCCAACCGTACTTTTTTAATATCACCAACAAAAATCAGAAACCATTAACCTTTCAAATACCGATCGTTCGTTAATTCGAAATATTTCTGGGTTTTAAGACGCTTTCATTATTCCCTCTCAATTTTCCATTTTCAGTTTCAAAATTTCGCATCGCGTCAGCAGTGCTGGGAACACAGTCCGCGCTCTGGTAAAAGAGAAGCGATTAAGAGTTTGCACGATGCAAACATAAAGCTTTACCTTTGTCAATAGAGTATGCTTCGCCTTGCAGCCCCTGTAATCTCAGAAATTGTTGATTCGTCGACGAGAATCCACGTAGGGATTGTTCAGTGGTTAATTTTTGTAACGCAGGATCGCGGTCGTGGAAATTATCTAATCGTAAGTAGTTTTCAAGCGGATACCTCGGAAATATTTTTATCTCTGGAAGATCGAAACGGTCCTTATAAGTTTGTAATTATTTCGATCGTAATTATCACGCGATACATTAACGTCAGAGCTTCGACGATAGTTCAGTAGTAGTTGTCGACGTAAGGGTATAGAGATTCTCGATACTTTAGTTAAACTACTGTCACTTCCTTTGTAATCAAATCCGGACTGTCAGATTTCACGCGTGGAAATTTGATCGGGACTTTGTTGAAACTAGTTGAACTCGAACGGGCCATTCGAATTGACTTTTAATTACAATGTCGAGCTGGCCACTCGAATCATAACTGAGAAAATTCTGGTAAAAATTCAACGTTTTAAATATGCATTATTACCAGACCGTAGAAATTTATGCGAATGAATATTTTAGGGGGAAAAGATTGCAGATATGAAAATTCGAGTGGAATGTGATTCGTGGCAACAGGATCGTTATGAATGTATTCTTTTTATTTTGTGTACTCCATATTTCCGGAAACTGAGCAAGAAATTTATAAACTGTTTCCATTAGTATATTTAAATGATAATTTAGAGATTAATTTTCTGCCGAGTAGGACCATTTCTCGTCATTTCTACTTGCGTCGATGTTCTAGTCGTACTCGATTGCACGATTGAGAAATGATTGCAAACATATTATCGCGAAATTTTCTTCATTTTTTTTTTTATTTTAACGTTGAAACTCGATAATCAGCTATGGAATTTCGTAAATTGCACGCGGCTACCTCGTCGGTTGGGAATGTGTTAATATTCTCGATATATTGCCGAGTTTAGCAAACATGGAAAATAATTAAGACAATTATTTATGCAGATCGGGGGTATTACTTACCGATCAACGTAACAAGTTTCATAAACTGATACGATAATTGTAAATGTATAAGTACGTTGGAACGCGTTCGAATTAAGTCTGAAACGTTTTTAATTAAACTTTGGTACAATTATGCCATGGAACTGTTATTAGCAAATTGTAATTTCGATTCGTGCATTGGTAACGTTTACTGTGGATAAAATGAATTTCCTCCCGTAAATATATTTGATCGAGTAATCGAACGTCGAGAGTATTCCGATACACTGCTCTACACTTAATTAAGATCAGCCGAAATTGAGTTTCAAAGTATCGGATTCTTGTAACTAGGTTCGTTTACAAGAAAAACGAGTTCAAACGAGCTTTTAGATGGCACGATATAAAAAGAAATTTCATAGTCGTTGCAGGAGAACGTTTCATTTCATTATAGAAATATCGCAAAGTACGTAGGATTGGATGAACTTTCCTTTCTTAATTTTAATATTGATAACATCGATCGCCTCTAAATTTAATCGCCCCGAATAATCTCTTAAATTATCTTTGCCAGAGTTCAAGCTGCTGGGGTGCAAAGTTCCGAGCGAAAATTTCAAACGTAGTTTCGATTCCTATGGAGAAAACTTTGCGCGTATAATTACGATCCCCGGCTGCGTTGTTGCAATTTCTATTTAGTCGATTCGAACTTTTGGTTGTATAGAATGTTTTGAATATTGGGTATCGAGAGGTTTAATTAACCCAAGCTCGATTAAATTTTATGAATCGTTTTAAAATTGTTTCCTTCGAGCAGGTTCTATCGGTTCTCGAAAAGCAGGATTATTTTAGTCTTTGAAGTTTACAAAAATTACGCAAGGAAATTTATTTTCCTATCTGTATGTTGACTCTTTCGAATTATTTAAGTCTGTTCCGAATAATTCTTTCATGAATCCATAAGCAGCGAAGTTAGTTTTTACTTATTTAGAGTTAGGCATATTTTATTCATGAAGAAGAAGTAGACATTTTGAATTCATTCTTAAATAAACTTCCGTTTACGTTTCGTAAATTAGAATTCACTAACGGATATTTTAAATTCACATCACTTATTCATGAATAAAATTTGCTTGGTTCTAGTTGTGCCCATTCAGTCGATCCATTCTGTGTGTTTCGATCGAATAGTTTATCAATTCCTCGAAGTCGACAATGCATGTCTTCAAATTGATAGGTAGATGAATTAAGAATTAATGGATAGATGTTGCATGAATTGTTCCGCATCTTGTACATAATTTATATTGCATAATTACGTCTGCATAATCGAAGAACTTGTCTCCAATATGTCTTAAATCTACCATATACGAAGCCAAGAAAGCCACAATTTTGAATACAAAATACTTGCTGGAAGTATAAAGTTTTCAAATATGCGCTGATATATTACGTACAAAATTATATACCGAGGAAGAGGGTTATTCATCTTTTTAATAGTTACTTATAGCATACATTTTCAGTACGAAGTAATATACTTTCATACTGTGGGAAGGGAACGATCGAAACGGATCGATATCGCGGTGTTCGGAAGCCATGACATGAGCGAGATTTGGGAAACGGTCATGGCCTTTCGAGACAGGTGTGAATGAAGCAAGAGGAATTTATGCGAGTAAGAAGGAGAGAGTGAATGAGAGAAAGAGAACACGAGTGTAAAGAGCAGGATGGAGGAATGTGAATGTAAAAAAGATGAATTGTGCATGGAAAAAAGAAAAACAGTGCCTTGGTGACCGAGCTGCGATAAACATTGTATTTAAAAGCGAATAAACTGATCATTATTTTACCCTTTTCCATTCTATTTCTACAATACTTAATTAGAAAAGTGTGGAGTGCGCGCTAATAAAAAAATTACGACAATTACTGGAGAAGACAAAACGTGTTAAGAATGAATTATTGATCGCACGAATGATTAAAACGTAATATGCTGCATTAATTTCGTATGAATTTTTTGTTCGTAACTCGAATACGCACGAATCAAAATGTCAAGCGAAGTAGGCTTATTTAATACCGTACTATTATAGGTTAGCATTAAGGGTTAAAAGGGAGGGAATTTCAATAGAATGCGAACGTTTGGAAAAAGGAGGGACGAAACTCTGATGTATTATAGGTTGGCGCAGAGATGTGTGATTGGTAGTAAGTGGGATGGGTAATGGCGGATTCTCATGTGTCTACCTATTGTTCCAACCCTACTCGAGTCGATGCACGCTCCTTAGAATCCTACACTCCTTTCAAACATGCAGCTCATAATTTATTCCTTCCAATTTCCCATTTCCATTTTATCGGACGTTTTATCGTAAAATTAATAGATTCCCATTATCGTTAAAATCGAGTTTGGCTGTACATGAAACCATTTGTTAAATAAAACAGTACGTAATAAACGAATAAATAGAAGCGTATCGAGAGATTAGCATCATCCGTCGGTGTTTCTTGCTTTCTGCAATTTCGAAACGAAAAGAACCCTGCGTCCCTCTGGCGCACCGCTTGATTATTAGCCTCGATCGAGTAGTATCGAGGAATGACCTTTTCTCTGCTCCCTCGTAACCCCGTGGAAGAAGCTTTACGTGAGTGGAACTGGTCGAAGTCGTTCAGCCAAGTACGCCAGCTTTTGTCGGTGGTCATGACGAGGGGTGGAAACCCCTGAACGGCACGGCCGGAGTAATAATTTATGTTCCCTCTGCAAATATAGCAGCCAGTAATGGTGGCCAATCAGCGAACGGACGTAGAAAATACCGCGAAGATGGCGAAACGTCAGGGTTCGAGGGGCTCGGGATGGCAGAAAGTGCTCGGGGGGGAATAGTGAATCTTGCAATACGATCCAACTGCATTTAACGTGGACACGCAATGGCGGTATCTCGGGGAAATCGGTAATTCTAAAGCATGCAGGGAATCTATCTGAATGAGAGGGGCGTGTCGTAGGGGTTGAGGGAAGAGTTATTTCTGGAATGTACGATTTTTCGCAGTGTCTGAGTAAATCTTGGTCTCGGGCAAACGACTCACGAGGGATGCTGAGGGTAATATCGCGAGTCCCGTTTCCTCGAATAATACTCCGAAGGGGTGAATTGTAAACGAGGGGAATCAGGACCCTGTATTGTCGGGATTTCCGGGGAGAAAACCGCAAGGATTGATCGTTGTATCGGGTCCCATCGAATTTCTATGGTTTTCTACGATTTCTCCCAAAAAGGAGGGGGGGTAACAAAGTGTTATGCCCCCTTCGTTGATCAAATCTATTGCTTGAATCTTATATTATTTCGTATTAACCGAAATAATTTTGTCATTTTTGCAAAATCATTTGTTTAAGAAAAGAATTCCGTAGGAACGAAACTAAATGGAATTCTGTTTTCAGAGCCAACAATGAAACGGGCTCGAAAGATATTTCACGTCAGAATTATTGACCATCCGAACTAATATTGACCGTATCTTGACGTGGCCTATATTTACTAATAACTCGCTGTTTTCGAAGCAAAGTACACATCGGAAATTCTACGGTCCGTTTGTGTCAATCATAATTTTCAATTTATCGCGGGAGCAATTATTACTCAATAAAACGATTCTATAGAATTTTAGCGTTCGAACATCGAAGTATTCTTCCAAACAAATACCTCAAAGAAATTAGCTTGTAGCTGAAAACCACGCAATGTTTGTTGCAAACAGAGGACCAACAGTCTGTCGGCCGAACCATTTGTTTAGACGCCCTAACGTTCCTAAACAAATTTATCGTCGGTCTGTCGATCGTAAACGCGACCCAAAATCTCCACTGTTTCGGGCTTGATCAATATTTTGCTGTTCGGTTACGTCGATGCGCAACGCGTTCCAATATTTCTAGCTCCCATCAGAAGTATCGGCAGCTTTATCGGCGCTGTTTGGTTATCCAGCTTTCGCCAGGGACCTTCTCCCAGGAGCTAACGATCTATAGCCAACCTCGAGAATGCTTTCGTGACACCATGAATTACGGATAGAGTGTCCAAGAATCACGATCGTGCATTGCAAAGCCTTCTACATAAAATACGAGTAACTTTCATCTTAACAACAGATCGATAATCGAGGTCCCCAGTCTACGTTATCGCGAACGAGGCACGCATAATCGCTTTTCGCGGATCATCTCGGTCAACTTTCGGAGTTTAGCAGTGCACACGGCAGCTGTTACAGCGGTGTCTGTTGGAAGCAGAGAATTTCCCACGAATTCCACTAACAACAGGGGAGAATTTTCTTTTTGCGTGAATCTGCTTCGGGCGTGTGTGGGGGCGGTTCGTCGCGAAATAGCCACTGGCGTTTGCACGTGTGGTTGACATACGGTAACCAGCTCTCGACTTCGCTAACGATGAACCTTGGGAGGTCCTTTCTGCGAAGACGGAAGTCGGGAAATTCCCTCCGAAATCGACGAGTACAAATTTGATCAGAAATTGTTTTGGAGATTTTTTAAACGTTACTTCGTGTTATCGCGTTGCTCAACGTTTTTGATTCGATTTATTGTACCGTGGTAGCGAACAGAGGCATTCGAAACAATTATTCAAACGCGAACGTAACACGGTTCTCGACTTGTTAGACCATGCTGGCCGGGGTAGGTAACGTAGCCAATTGATTTTGATTCGACCATAGTCCGCACGATGCATGGGCCAGATGGAAGGTAGGGAACTGATTAGGCCATGCGATACACACATATGGACTTCTGTAAGCGTGTAGATTTCCGACACGCTCGTGTTTGTGCTTCTCGCAAGTTGGATTTATGTCATGGACGCGTGGAGAATTGCTAATTTCGGGGCACATAGTCGGGAGGGGTTTCACGAATCAATCGACTAGGGTTTTTACCCACAACAAGTATTCAACAAGAATCTTGAAAGTAAATTTACTTGGCGTATTCGGAGTAGATTTATCGATCGAAATGTAGAACGATTATGCGACGTTCGGTTGACCCCGTTATTGTTCATGTGGGTCAGATAGTTGAACAATTCGTATCAGTTCTTCGGTTGTTACTTCGTTAGACAGTGTCTTTGGTTGCAATTGCAGTTGCACTCGCGTCGATAGTTGCGAGAAATTTCGCCGTCAAGTGTCGATATTCCCAGAAGAATCTAGGAGAACGATGTTCCAGAATGGCTATTTTCGAAGGAATGAACTCTTGCACGGAACTGCTATTTTTAAAATACAATTTAACGGGAAAAACAAGCGTGCAAAGAGCATATTTCTATTTAAAACAACTCGTTAGATTAGTTTTCAGTTTTTCTGTCCACGTATTAAATGCACTTGCACCGGTGAAATTTGTTTTTAACCGTGTTTCTCCGGTTTCTACGCTTTTAAACTATATCGCGGCTCCACTGTCGAGCGACTGTCGCTTAATCTTCTAGAATATTTTAACACCACCTTTTCCTCGATATTGTTTATTCTTCCCGTGCCATCAACGGTTCAGTTTTTTCAAATTCGATCTTTTAATATTTCAACTTGAAAGATTTTCCATTCGAAACAGATTTAATGAATAATTCAACCTCAAGCTTGATAAATGTGCAGCTTGTCTTTTCAAAACAGATGCTTTTAAATCCATTAAACGTCCCAGCGTCGTTCGGACCGAGAATAAAGATTTGCCAGTCAAATCAACCTCTTTCATACATCCAATAATTGTTTCAGCAGTGGATCTACCAAAAATATAGCTTCGTATTTTTAGGTTATGCCCTAATTCGAGGCTTCACCATTGCACTGACCACAATTCCACGATAAAACGAAGTTTGAACATTCGTAACATATTCCCTCCTTCCAGGAAACAGCTATTCTTCCAAAGTTTCGTAAATTACGTTACCCATTGTGTCCCACTTCCTCGCGTATGCGCGTCACGTTTACCCCGACACACGTCTTTTTTCTATTTACTCTGGCCACTCTGGTACCAATTAGTATGTAAGTCACGGTTATGATTGTATTCATTCGATTAATACGGGCAAACCCAGGACAAAGGTATCCCCACGCTACGCGAATTAATAGTTCCTGCCGATCGCGTCCAATCTCTTTGAAAATCGGTAAGCAAATCCCGTTCGTATCATAAATTCAATTTCGTTGGATGTCCGGGGTTGCATCGAGCATCGTCGTGATCGCGGTTCGTCCTTTTCGTGTCCGAACCGATAATCCAAGCACGTTCTCCTTCTAATTAATTCACATTACAGCGGGCAGCGGGGCATTTGCAAACGAAAGCAGCCAGTAAAAGCCCCGATCGGCTCGAAATGAGCGGCGCATTTCCAATTTCACGATAGGGCAACGGACAAATCCTGCTTAAGCTCGATGCACGTGACGCGCTAATATCGTTTCGTTATCGCACGGCAAGTGACGTTGCGGAACGATACGTACGGATTTCTCCGCTCGATTCAGCCAATATGGAGCCGACGTCGCAACGTACGACGGAAATGAACTCGCGCGAAACGTCACGGCGGTAATACCGGGGGCCGCCTTATTGGAAATGCCACGCTCTAAACAAAATTTAGCTACCGAGTTAAACGCGAATGGATGTTTATCGACGCCTTAGCGGCAATCTTCTTGCGACTCCATCCAGTTCTGGCCGAATCAGTGACCGGATGTACCGCGAAACTAACGAAGCGAACGACGACGCTCGAGCCGTTGAAATCGACCAAACTTGATGTAAACAAATACCTAAAGTCTGTTTAAGAATTATTGGTAAATACGCTATAAACAAAACTGGCTTCCATCCTTTGTTTTAAGTATTGCAATACTTGACAGATGTTAAAAAATGGACGTTCCTCATTTTTCCCTTCTACTCACCGCGATTTAGCGACAAGATCGGTTGCGTTTGCAGCGTTAAAAATACACGGTGAGGAAAAAATGAAATCCATCGACGCCATGTGAGATTCTCGTTCTCGCGGAAAAACAGACCCGGCGAATATTTCTCGTTCGCGAAAAAATGGCGGACCGACCGGCGGCGCTGGGACTCCATTAGCGACGCCTTAAATTGCATTTAAGCAGGCCGAAGAGCAGCTCGAACTCCCCTCCGCTCCGGTTAACCGTTTTTTCCCCTGTTTAAGTTTCTTGTTCCGTTTCGAGAGTTCGCGATAACGAAAATCGTGCCCGAGATTGCAGGCAGGATAAAAGGGGAACGGTTCCTTGGGAAAATGGGCAAACAGCATACGAACGTCGTATTACATGACGAGTAAGAAAATTTTATTGATCGACGTTTATTGACGAAACATTAAGGGAACATTAGTACCGGGTATTATGTTTTAATCATTTGGGCGACCAATAATTTATTTTCAATGCATCCCCTCTGCTCCGGTAATGGCCGGATCGTCCTATTTCCATAATGCTCGTTTCATTTCCACGATGTTATATTACTGTTGTAAACAAATAACAGTCCACAATAGTAGTTTAATCTAAACATAAACGTCTATTGCAAATACAGGGAATTACACGTATCTAATGATATAGTGATCAATAAATAGCGGACAGACAAAATGCAGCGAGGGTGCCACGTGCACTGTTTCATGCAACAATTGACTACTCCTCTAGTTTTAACCTAAGCAGAACACTTAACTCTAGACTAGGTCACGCATACATGCATTCCAACGATTACTTTTGACCAAAAATATGTATTTGATGTTTCTACCAGAAAATCGTGATTTTCTTAGCTTTGTGTTCACGAAACGTAAGACATTTCAGAAATGAACTGCTCGATAGCTTTAAACTTTTTAAATTCGGCGTGGCTAGAATTAAAAGTGCTCACGATCTACGAAAGCAGGCAATTATAATGTTATTCCACGCTAGAGCGTGGAACATTCCCGCCGCTCGTGACGCAAAAAGCGTTTGCGACGCAATTAATTCTTTTAAAAATTTCTTTTTCACAAATTAACTCGAAAGATAAATTTAATAAACAGAATTTAATTTATGGCGGCATGTACACGGTTGAAAGTAAAAAATCAGGCGTTGATTTCATATACTAAAATGAGGCAAGTTAGTACAGTGGTATAGAATTTCGTGTCTCTTGAAACCTCGAGAAGTAGGAATTTGAAACCAATTTCTTGTCTATCGTAATATTTTCCTCTGACATTGTGTCTCATCATTAAAAGGAAAGGAAGCGAGATATTAAAGTGGGTATGTTTGGCGGAACAACCCTGTATACACCTTTTGTAGTTAAACGGTTAACGATATTGTGCGCTAGCATAGTACTCGAATCGGAGTGAACTCAATTGGCCGTTCAAGGCTAACTGTGACGCGTTATTTCCGCCACACCGTTTTCCCAACGTCTATGCTCTATCTCTGCAGACGCACACTCACAATGAAAGCGTTTAACTTGTTTCTCTCCGGTTGTAATCTATTTCTGCAAAATGGTATAATTGCACATTCTCGTTGCCCCGTGTGAAATATCCTTTGTGATAATTTGATCATTTTCCAGCTGCGTCTACTAATAATTAAAAACTTTTTACGCGCGAGTCTTATGCTTGTTTCTACAAAAAAGAAGCATTGTATATTTGCGTTACTTTTTAGCTTCAACGCGAATTTGCAGAAATGTTTCACCATGGTCTGAGAATATTTACGGAATAATTACTTGGTACTTGGCAGCCATTCTGGTCGGTGGTAATATCTAGGTCGACGTTTTTACGAATAATTGTATGTTTGTGAAATAATCCAGTAGTTCCGTAGTAGTTGAAATGCTTCCTTATTTCTACTGCTCTTATATTTTCTCACAGTCGTTGTTTCAATTTCCTTTTAAATGTCACTTATTTTATTATGAAATTCGTGCCAAAGTTAATTACGTCCTAGGAAATATTTTGTAGCGTTCGCCAAGTTCCTTTTTCGAAAATGGTGGAAAAACAAGCACGTGATGAGTATCGATTGTGTAATGTTTAGTTTATTAAAAAAAATTAGAAAACATTCGATCGAATGAAAAACTTGCAGGGTGTAATACACGGTTGCTTGTAAAACGCGACGATGAAGCATAGCCTCGTGAAAATTCGAAAATTTGGACGGTTGAAAATAGAGAACGCAGATAAACCGTGATTCACGGCTCGCGCTTTCCATAAACTTTTTAATCTTTAAAGTGCTTTATCGGCGAACGAGATAAAGTGTTTTATCGCGTTAGGCGGGACCATTACATTGTCACTAGTTTGTTTTCTATATCCTTGATAAATGTATACGCAGCAATAATAGTTTTTCGTCCGGTCGAACGAAGCAACTGGTTTCACCGGTGTCCCGTTTTGCGGACGAATCGTTCCAAATAGAATGGATTGAAAGGCCATCAATGGCCTCGATTTCAATTATTAACTTCTCTATCCCCGACTTGTCATAAAGTCGCAGGAAAATGTATTTGTTTGTATTTTCGTGCATATTAGATGATCCTCGTTGCAAATATATGACAAAATTCGTATACACGAGACGGAATATTCTAAATTTAAAAAAGAACTTGTTTGCGCTCCGTGACACTCCATTGTGAAGATAATGTTCTCCCAATGCACAATTTCCGGGTCGACTATGAACAGTTTACAGCTTAATCAGATAATTTACGTATACGCTCGAGGCGAAATGTCAGGAGTCGAATCAGACGAAGGAAATGATCTTACAAGTTTCCTCAACTACTTGTCTCTTAGTCTGTAAAAACATCTAATCTCTCTGAAACTCTTCTCATAATATAGCAGTCATTAAATGCAGTAATTAATAGTATATTATACCATGTAACAGTCCTAGAATTCGTGAATTATTGTTAGTCGTCCTCGATTCCACGAAAAGCACCTCGTACAAGATGATATGCCGTAATAAACGTATTTCCTTCATGTGGAAGTTATAACTGCTTTAAGATCCAAGGTTAACGGCTTTTCATTACGCAACCGGCTCGACTACGTGAAACTATCTTCCGGATCTTAGAATTTAGAAGTTATTACTACATGATGAACCTGTCAGCTTTATGCAGCAATTACGTACGATAGATTCGAGGCAATATAAAAGATAGGTAGTAATTAACAGAGACAGAATTCTTTTCAATATATCACCGTTATCGAGAGAAAATAATTTTAAAGAAAAATCTGCATGAAGGGGAGGTCCCACCCTCTCGTATCAGAATATCGTACGAACAAGATATGCTTTTATGTCGTGGATAGACTGTACTGTATGCACTAAATTTTTCAAGATTTTCTGAACGTTCACAATATCTTCTTTATTGAAATTTTACTTTCAACGCTGAAAACGCAAAAGGCATTTGCTCTTTTCTTTTTGATTGTTTACCCAACGCGTTCTTGCCAATGGAATATAAGCATTCTCTCTTTTTCTTCTGCATCACAATTTTCTTATTTTTTATTATACATACATAGTAATTCCCTAAATTATTATTTATGAAAATGTAGTTGAGAGTACTGTTTAAACGACGCCCGATAGCATCGGCGACTATTCGTTCGGTGAAACGATGCAACTGGTTTCAACGGTGTCCCATTTTGCGAATCGAACGGAACGGACTGCCCCTGAAGTCCCCGACTTCCAATATTAACTGCGATCAACCGGCAGCGCAAACAAACGGCCATGATCTACACGCGGCGAGGGTTCGAAGCAGACGAAGGAAATAACCTTCGTCGAACCCGTTGTTTCGTCAGTCGCTTTCGTCTTTTCCCGTCTCCGATAACGGTCGTATTTGCCATGAGCTTCCGTCCAGGAAGAAATTGCTCGTCTTTATCGGCCGTGCTACCCGGAATGCGAGAAATGTTATTTCCGCTGGCTGGCTTGACAGGGTCGTCTTCATTCGTCGATTTCGCGTTACGTTTCAGAGCGACGATAACTTTACGCCGGAAGAATCCTGACCTCCGATTCTCAATTGCCCTTTCGAGGCTTGACTGCTGATCGGTGCGTTTTATCGCACTCGTATAACCGGCAATCGACGACGAATTTCAGTCCAGGGACGAGGAAAAAATTCTTTTCAAACACGGATAGAAATTTCGTGCAACGAACGATTATTTGTCCGTTTACGTATTAAACAGACAGGTCGTCGGAACGAGGTCTCGCTTTCGAGGTAATCAATTTTGAAAGTTCGAGAAGTACGTCATTCATTTAGTTCTATTTGTGTTAACGTTTGTAAATATTTACGGCGGTATGGTACCGGCTGTTTCTCGTTGATGTTAAGACCTTCTAACTATGAGTTTCTATCAAATTATCGCAAATGGGGAGGTACACCATCGGGGAGTATACTGATATGTTGCTTGCGCTAGAAGCTTGCGGCAACCATGTTTCTGTTACAACTAAGTACGTACCGTGTAATTATCGAACTATTAGATGCTGATCGATTTTTACAAAATCCATTCGAGATTTCGTGGCTTCGAGGTCAAATACTTTCGACTTTGAATGTTAAATTCAATTATAGTTGAAAGTACCTGTGCGCTGGTTTTGGAAAAGTCTCCGAATCGGTTCTACAAAACGTAATAAATTGATCTGAGACTCTAGTGGTCTCCATCCACCGTGAAATAGTCCCTTTGAGAGTCGGCGAAACGGTCTCAGTGATTTTAACATTATTGAAACCTCTTCTTCTTTATACCGTTCAGCGCCATCTTCTTAAATTTTCTCAGCTGTGCGAAATTTCTTCTCTTTGAACTTCGCTTTCCTTCTAGAGGAGATGAAAATGTCAAGGATGGTTAGATCGGTAGAAAAGGAAGGGTTTTCTACCTTAGAACGTGGACGAAACTCAAAGGGCGGATATTTGGCATAGTTGAAGAGATCCAGGGAGAGACGTACATTCTACCAAACGACAGAAACGAGGAGGACTATCGGACGTTCCAAGGATTGTAGAATTGCTGAGTCACTCGTACGAACTTCCGATTGGTGTTTGAGAGAGAGATCATGACCACTAAAATCTCAGTCGATCACTTTTATAGAGCCGATCAGGAAACTTTTTGATATCGAGTTCCCAGTCGGCCAGCAGATCACACAGTATTTCGAGCGCGGATGTTCGTTACGGGGAAATATATCAAAACTATTGACAGTCATTAAAAAAGCATCGTTAGTTTTCGATAACGAGAAGTTTTGCTTCGAGGCGTGTCCCGCGGCTGGGGATTGGATCAAAATGATTAAAAAATCGATCGATTGTTAAAAATACACCGCAGTCAAAAGAATCGAGGCACAACGAAACGAAGAATTTATTTGCCTATGCATTAATAGAAATCTAATATTTTAAATTCTATTCGAGTCGAAGAACGCTATAATGTATTTCACGTTTAAAATTCATTTTTATTGTGGAAATTTCAAACTTTTCTACCGTGCAGTTTTTAATCTTTGCACTCTACGTTTATTCGTCTTTTATGCTGTCATGGTGGAAATTCTTCCATTATGCTCGAGTCTTTTTCAGAGATTGATGGCATTACCATTTGGCTTTTTTTTGGAAAAGATCCCCGTATTTATCGGCTCGTTTGCTGTTTTCTCATCGGCCAAATTCAACGTAGCCGATCTTTGGAGAGCTTTCGTGGAAGAAAATTTCAGGAACGTTGACTGAGAAATTGCGTTTCTTCTCGGTGTGTAGCTCGGTTTGTGCGGTTTTTCGCGCTCTCTGATGGTAAATCCTTACGAAACCGTATTTTCGGTACATGTTCCTGGAACGGTCCGTGCCAGGAAATATATCTGGTCTCGGATCTGGGATACAACTCGTGCCAGTGGAAGATTTAAAGAGGACAGACATGAATGAGGAAATAGCGGCACCGGGGAAACAAGCTTCAGACGCGAGCGGGACGCGCTGATAGAGCGTGAAACGATCTTTGAATAAATAATGATCGGAACAAATCGAATTGTACTCTTATCTATAGTTAATTCTTGTCCCGTGGGAGGACCTTTGGGTCTCGGAAGATTTCAATTCGCGTGCCCGGGCACGACAGTTTACGACGAAGCTCGTAGTATCGTCGCTCGACGAAAAGAAGAGAAAATTATTATTCGTAATTATTTTCCTTCGGAATTAATAAGCCCTGAGCCCTACTGTTGTTTCGCGTTGAAGTCTCCCGTCGCCACGAATCTCTCTCCTAGGGATTAACAAAAGTTAAATTATCCTTTTGAATAGAATGTCGCTGTGGACAGTGTACGGCTTTTATAACCAGCCAGTCATTTGCGTTTTTAATTTTAATATTCGTTGCTTGGAGGTAATCCTCCTCGCATTTATCTCTTTCAAAATATGAAAGCTTTTCATTAACTGTTACTGCAATACTCTTGCGAGCAGTTCCATTTAGACGTTGTGCATGCCATATTTTATATTTACCCTTATAATAATAATTTCTATTCGTACAATGGATTATTTTTATATCCAAAGTGTGTCTACCTTGTATCAGCTAGATATTTCTACTTTTGATCGTATAACTATAGTATTTTGTTTAAAAGATGTATCGAACTTCTCGCTGTGTTTACATTTTAACAGAGCTTGCTATAATGTCATAAAACTTCCATGGTTCGGCAAGCATCTCAGCGTCCCTTTGAACGTCAATTTTGTTCACCGCCCGCGGGAAGAGCTTACGTTTGCAAAGTATTGTCTATAGTTGTTTGAGAATATCTTACAAAAATGTGACTCGAGAAACAGGAGGTAGATCAGGACTGTAACAACAGTCGAGGTTTTGGTCGGATGAAATTTTGTCCATGCAAAAGAATGCTATTCCGTTTCGCTTTATTTCCCTTTCCAATTATTCAATAGCGGCGATCGAAGGTCTGACTAGATCTGGGTTAGGTCGGATCGCGTGAAAAATAAAAGGTAAGCAGATTTGAAACTACGATCGAGCCCGCGATCATAGATCACGACGCTCGTATCTTTCACGGGCGGGGGTGGTTCAATCTCTGCGTTGGGGATCTACTGACGTCTTTGTTTCCTTTCTTCCTTAGGTTTTCACACGTACACGCTGAACGAAACGACACACACGGAGAGGGAGGACGACGAGATCCTAACAGTGAGATACGAGGACGGCAGGTGGTCGAAACCCTACTACGATTGCGGCGGAGGAAATATCTGGATGCTGACCTACACCGTCCCTTTCTTCGGATACGTCAACGACACATACTTCTTCAAGTAAGTGAGCTGCCCCCGGAATTGGCTTCGCTTACTTGTCTCTGAATTTCCGAGAAATATTCGCCAAGCGTCCGATACCAGTTTCGATGAAAGGACGACGTCACTATCTCGTAGCAACCATTTTGGTACCCGATTCCGCCTTGATATTCTTGGATCCACTGTACCAAAGGGTTTCTAAGATCGTGACGCGATGAAACTTGGTCCTTTTGTTGCTTTAATTGTCCACGATAGTAAAAAGAAACGAACTTTTACGCGACTCTTCTGTATTCGAATACTTGGGAAAAGAATTTATTCATCGATAGATATTAGTATATCGAAACATTCCATTTCTATCGATCGTATGTGGTGAATCGTACATGCGATACGGGAGTTCAAAAGGCTAGAATTCTATCTGGCATGTTCAAGAAACGCGCTCGCAACGTTTTCTGATTTTCCGGCCGATAGGTCGAGTAAACGAATTCTTTCATACATATCAAACGTTCATGGTCGAAAATACGAGGAAAAAATTCGTTCGTTAAAAATATTTATGTCGCAAGCGACTAGCTGAATTTTCGGAAATAGCTGGAAACCGTCGCTGAAACTTTGACAATATCGTGGAAACAATTTGCACCGGCGCGTATAGTTTCGTAGGTCGTTATCGACGTTTTCCTTCTTTTGCTTGAAACACAAAACGATGGACGTCTGGAAAGTAAGACCATTAATTTGTGTAATGGAGACTCCGTTATATCGCACTTTGGTTTTAATTTTTGCGAGGAATAAAACGTCGACGCCAATTGGGAATTAAAACTTTATAGAAACGAGGGTGTTGTTTTACGAAAATTGTACTTCGGTCTAATTGCGTACCGGAGAATTTATGAACAATTTTCTATTGTTTATGATTCGATGTATGGGTAGTTGTTAGATGCGAGAATAACCTTAGCGTGAAAATAATAGACCATTATTTTCATGCCTTTAAATCAATTGAACTCCGTACTGTGCCAGGACCACGTGGAGTTACCCTGTTCTTAATAATTTGAAATATTTATTGCTCGTTCCCGGGCGAAAGTAATTTTCCGCATTCCTCCAGGGAATTGAATTCGATAAAGGTAAATCAACTACCTTATTTGATTTAGCCTATTCGGTTCAACAATATATGAAATATCATTACTACATTCAGTTACGTGGTTTCCAACTAATAGGAGGGCAGAAAAGAAATTAATATTAAATTTGACCAGCGAGTTCCACGATTAAAAGTAACGAAAACGTTTTGTAAAATAAATTCAAAGCAGTTTCAATGAAAAATTATCATAAAATTCGATATTTACATTAATATATGTGAATAGGTCAGGAATGTCGGTGGTCGAGCTTTTTTTAAAAGGGTTTGAATGAAATTTTTGTCGATGTCAAGGTTTCATTGACGTCTCACGCGTTACGATTTTACAGCACATCCACGGTATGTCTACATATATGTACGTGTTTTATCACATCACCGCGGGCCCGCCATCAATCAATAGAAACATGTCGAAGGAATATGCGCATAGAAAATGACGGTATTCATTTCCATTTACTGCTTGAGATTAAATTGGTTTCCTGACTGATGGAAATTCGGGTACCCGTTTGTAGGGGTAGCTTTGAGTTGCTTTGAAACGATTTGATCGTATAACGTCGTACAGAATCGATGAATCTTGGAAATTTGAAACGTTAACCAATAGTTTAATTACTTTTAGGGAATGGAAATTGTTTTCCATATTCAAGCAAGTTGGATTGGCTGGTATTGTGAATAAGGGTAAATTTAGTGGAAGAAAAATTATTTCAACGGTGTTTTCGACGTTTTGGCCTCGAAGCATTTCCTTTTAAAAAGTGTCAACCTTTTCGAAAATAAATTTTAACAAAGGGTGTATATAACAATTGTGACAAAAATAGTATTTCCAGAAAATTGAAGGAGAGAAGTAATATATTTATTAAATGTATCTGACATATCTTAAATGAACAAATTTTATTTTTTGGAAATAAGTTTGCTAAAAGCATGCAACGAGTGCATCTTGTGCCCGTCGCTAGATACCTGTTATACTCTGGAAGGAATTCCTTGGGCCAAATAGTGGTTCGGAAGAACGCAGTCTTCGAGTTATGAGAAATAGCCAATCGTTTCATAGATCACGACTTCCGTATCATTACCCTGACTATGTGAAAGATTTACAAGCTTTTGTCAGCAGTTTATGATTTAGATAACTCGACTAAAGGCCATCTAGTTTTTCTTATAATATAACATCAATTTTAAATATATTTCTGACAATTTAATGGAATAGATTCCTATGCAGATTTAAATAATGAAATATAGTTAAAGGAACACGATTTAACCCATATACAAAGATTTACGCGATCTGTATCGAACAGTCTGTCAATCCTTTCAAGCATTTTCCTGGAAATTTTCACTTGGAGCGGTATTTTTCATTTTTAACAGTTCCACGAATGGACTTTTAGAAAGCGTCCTGCTCAACATCGTTCGTTTCAATCAATAAGTAGTCGATCTTACAATAATTGCCATTGGTAATTATCACCAAAGGTCGGTGAATGTCTAGTAAAATATCGTAACGAACACATCATCGGTTCTCATTTTGTTAATGGTGCCGTTGCAGGCTTCGTTTCAGAAAGTTTCCAGAACAAAAACTGCCGGAACTTTCAGGGAATGTCGATTTTATAACTTTGCAAAAACCGTGGTTTCAACAGAACGGACCGTCGGAATTATGATTCCGATCGTAGAGTCCGGAATATCCTGAACCAAATGTTTACAGAATGCTGGTTCGCAAGAAGCGGCCATACCTAAATTACTCGACGGCCATGTTGGAACGCTTTCAACACTAAAAAGTATTAAACAACATTTCCGTTGAGCGTCGACTATATTTATTAAAAATCATACCCAATTTTTAAGAAAAATGGACAAGGGGTAGGTTTAAATTTTTCGTCGAAATTAAACAATTTCAAATCGTCCTAAAAAAATTATTTCTAGTTGCGGGAGTCAATTACAATCATTTTTGGTGAATAGACACACTCCCGAAATCCTACGCATTTTCGAGAAAAAAATTCAGGAAGGTGGGCGAATTTTTCGGCGAAATTAAAGAATTTTAAATCGATATGAGAAAATTATTTTTAGTTGTGGGGGTTGATTACAATCATTTTTGGCGAATGGACATACCCTCGAAATCCTACGCATTTTCGAGAAAAAAATTCAGGAAGGTGGGCGAATTTTTCGACGAAATTAAAGAATTTTAAATCGTTCTGAGAAAATTATTTTTAGTTGTGGGGGTTGATTATAATCATTTTTGGCGAATGGACATACCCTCGAATTCCTATGCATTATCGAGAAAAAAATTCAGGAAGGTGGGCGAATTTTGCGACGAAATTAAAGAATTTCAAATCGTTCTGAAAAAATTATATTTGGTTGCAGGGGTCGATTTCAATCATTTTTGGTAAATAGACATATCATCGAAATCCTAGCGTTTTTCGAGAACAAAATTCATTACCGAAAATATAATGTATGGCTAGAAATGTCCTCCCGAAATTTCATGACGGATAATTGGAATTTTACTGTAAATAAAACTGATAGTGTTTTTTCCATAATTGAGCCATTGTTAGAAGCGGTAAGGCTCCCTCTTTAATATGGTTTTCGATTTATGTCGATCCGACTTTCCATTTTTGGAAATATCGTAATTTATGTAAAGGTGTAATTGTTCAATTTTCACCATCTCTGTCTCCGTCTTACGCGTCGGATTTCTCTGTCGGATTTACCATTTACTACGAGCACGTGTGGTCAACGATCTTGCTGAGACCGTAATGAAAGTTCATTGACCTCGCGGTGTCAATAATGAAACGTAAACAAACGCTTCGAACCTTTATATCTCCGGAACTAATTACTCTATCGCCTTGAATGAACTCTCGTTTTAAAGGGCTCTTCAGTTTCTATCCAAGGAATATATCAACTATCATTATTTATGCTGTCCCCCATATTTATTTTGAAATCTTCTTTGTCTCTATACGCCCAAAGAAGTTTCGGGAATTTCTATTGATTTATGTGCGATAACTCTGAATTATAAATTGTCTATTTAATTGAAAATGAATTTAAATTTGTTTTCAAGATGTTTGCGTAATTACTAGCCAGCATTAGTTTGTAAATAATTGTTTTCTCTGGAACTAACTGCGGTATCGGTAGGTTTAGTGTTAATTTGCACAAATTCAGAAGAAAATGTTGGAAATTACTTTCGTATTGTCCGAAGAAACGTGAATATTTTGTTTGGTAATTAATTCTAAGTAGAATCTTCCTTGTAAAGTGGTTATTCGAAGGCTTCGATCGGGTGTCAGCGTCGGACATGGTTCGATTCGAACGCTTCCCAGCGCCGGGTTTTAAATTTACCTGTCGCTACATACATGCCGTCGCAGAGTTGATACGGTAAAATGAAGGAGCAACCCTCTTCGCTGGTTCGTCGGCAGATTCGAGAATTCGGTTTGTTAAGCTCCCAGACCGGTGGTATTTCAACCTCGCGTGACTTCCGGGCTTGAGCAGGGTTGATTGAAACGTGAGTGTGTCGGCTGCGGTTACGTTTCGTGTGTACCGCTTTATTCCCTCCGCGTCCGCATAACATCCGCCTACGCAAATTCCTAAATAACTGAGGATGTGAACGAAGTTCGTCCTTGTTCGTCCTGGTGGCCGTAGAAATCTATTTTTCACGGTGTAGGGTGTTTCGTAAACCCGAGGAACCCACGCGATCTTCGAATTGCTTGCCACTTCGTCTTCGTCGAAACCCTAACTTTAACGTTTAATAGACGCTTCAAGAACTTGTTATTCGATATTGTTTCGCTGGTAATTGGTAAACGGAGATGGTACGTAAATGAGAATAAGTGTTACAGTCGAGAAGGTATGTTTCAACATAGAAAAGACGAATCGAAGGTTGGTGTTTAGACAAAACGCCAACGAGTTTTATCGAGTTACGCAAAAGGTGGCAGCTCGATGCATTTTTGAGCTTCAATTCGTCGTACGGTGTTAACCGTTTACAAACACCAACGGATCCTGACGTTCGCGACGACGCGAAATGTACTCGTCGTAGTTGCCTCTTTTCGGTTTTCATTCTATACTCGATACTGTAATTGCTGCACCACGGAAGTGGTCTCGTTTTGCGAAAGTCACGTTCGAGGCAAAAGCTCGATGGAAGCGAGACAGGGGACGGGGAAGTTCAGAGTGAAGGACCATTCAGTTTAGGGGTGATACACAAAGCTAAAACGTTATTGGGAGGTGATAAAATAGGTATTTGCCAGCATCCATGGTTCTGCTATTATCAGAAAAGCTTTTGCCGTTTATTCCGTGAAAAATTAGAGGAACATATGTTTAAGAGTCGGGGGAATTTTTAAATTAAGGTTTGTAAATTTATTAATTTCTAGCTCTGTCGATATTTCATATTTCCCATCGAATTCTAGACAGTTAAAAATTTTGTTTCGCTCACTTTTATCAGAAAATTGACAATCATTGGGTTCAACATCCTATTTCTATCTTTGTCGCATCGATCATCCAGCGGTGTCCATTTTCCACGCAATAAAACTCGTCAGCGACGAAACGTCGGAACCTGTGACACTTTCTAAATAAATAAAAACCGTGCACATTCTCTCTAAAGTCCCTGGTATTTCGTGCTGAATTATCGCGAACGCATAAAGAAGAGCTGAAGTTTGGATGGGAGATCCGCGACAAAAAAAAAAAAACACACTGAGTTTGAGAAACACTGACTTAAAGTATCTCGGACCGACGAGTGGCGAGCCGTTAATCTCGTCCCTTCCGGCCCAACGTGAGCAGTTAAAGATGGTTATGAAAATTTTATCACCGAATGTAACAAGCGTCGCGCGTGTTCCGTTATTTTATGAGAAAAACGATCGAACGAAAAATCTGCATTGTAAATCGGGAGTTTAATAATTCCAGCCGGCGCGGCGGTTCGGTAATAAGATTTTACGCCGATATTTCCGACGCCGACATTCATGGCGATGCAGCCCTGGAGAGATTCTCGCAGAATGTGGCTAAACATGTCTTGGCAAGCGGCCAGTTTTGTTGCACCTCTCGCAGCTCACTTATAATCGCCGTCACTTATAATCTGTTGGTTTTATTCGTCGCGATAACTGGCGATGACGTTGCATCCAAATCAACAACCGTCTAAAACGGAAGAAGCTGTCTTTTCGAGCATACACACATTTTTTAACTGCACGTATTTTATTAATCGAGCGATTTTTAAGGAATTTCAAATACTCGTATGCTCTTTAAAGTCGTAATTTGTTTCAGAATGTTTCGCGTTTGGTAGCGTATTGCGAAGCGCGGGAAAACTAGAATATGTATCTTCGGCTGTCATCGGCGTCGTCGTTAATTAGAGGATTCAATTGTTCGACATCGAAAATTTTGCTTAATGGCTCTAGAGAGCTTATCATTTTTGCGACGTGCAGAACATGCGACTGGCAATAAATTATCGCAGCTACGGGCGAACAATGCCCAACAGTACGGCCATCATTTGCGTATTAACGGAAGTAACAGTCGATAATCGAATTTTGGTACATAATCTGCGTAACGTTTATAAGTTTTGCTCTCGATATGCCGCGATTTAACGCGCAATTTAAATTACTTTCTGATATTAAAATTCAATAACAATATAGTTTTGAAGGTATAAAAACTATAATCTATTAAAATATCTATTAATAAAAAATCTATTTATTTAGCGCCTGAAACAATATCAGACCGGCTAGGGAAAAAGTAGGTGTTTATATTAATGCACAACACGTTAATACGTGATACGTATCTATAGAGAAGTGTTTATTGTACCTTTAATTAATTTTATTTATTCGGGTACGTATGGTATATAAATTTGCAAAGATTTATTGGGGGTAGAAATCGACCAGTTGTATCGAAACGGTGGTCAGGTATGAATCTTTGGCGTATCAGCCGCGTAAAAAATGATAGGTGATATTTCTACCTGATACTAATCAATTGTAATTAATCACCGAGCCGATAGCGAGTCGTTAGGTTCCATACACGGATCGCGTCGCTAAATTAAAATATCTGATGGCGAATTTAACGTTGATTTATAGCGATTTTTACAATCGTATCGGCTGACGGTATGTTATTTAATCGATATGCGCCGTGTATGCGGACATTTCGTTTGCAAACGCGGCTAGCATGATTTATTTAATTGTCATCTCGCAGATGCGTCGCGGAAACGTGATTTGTACGGAAATATTAAACAGTCGCAGAATTCACGATTGAGTTACGGGCAGAAAAAATGTGGTATAATTGGTCCATTTCCGATATTTTGTTAAACCGCTGAAAGCAAATCGAAAATGTTTTTGATCGACTATCGTACTGTGTTTATTAAATAATTCAAAAGTTAAATGGTTTTAAATGTTACTTCGAAGACGATAACGTTTAACTTTGATAGAGTTAAGTTCGTACTTCGAGTTTTCTATTTTTGTCCATTGATCGAAATACTATGCGGCGATTCGTGTAAGGCAACCGTTTCCCGTTATATCACTTATTGCATCAGTTGTCCAAAGAATAAAAGAAATTCTCCGAACACTCGAGAGCAGATGCAGTCTTTGCAAGCAGCCATTTATAATATTATAACCATTATTCAGCAGACGATAGACGTAATCGTTATCGATGATCAGCCAAGCTTGTGCGGGAGTATGTTGAAATCGATCTAAGCTAATCTGCGGAAGTAATTAAGCGTTCGATCGTTGAGTTTTGTCTCTTGGAAGAATTTACTTGGCAATTTTATCGGAATTTGTTCGTATATTGGTACATCAAAAGTTACCTAATTTCACGAGGAAGAGAACACCTAGCTGCTAAGATCAGCCGATCTTCGTTAGACTTTTTCCTCGGGAGTATAAAAAAAACTAAGTTTATATTAATAAACACGATTAATGAGCTAAAAAATAATGCGGTGGAAAGTGTCTCGAATAGTTTGTTCTTAATTTGAGTAGCCCTATACACTGTTACCTAACGTCGCAAGGCTTCGTAACGTGACATAACTGATATTCGTCGGTTGGCAATTATATATGCAATCTTTACCCGTCGACATAATTATAGCAAGAATTTTGCATACAATAGAATTAGAAGACTGCGTATAAACCCGTCATCTTGCCCCCACGATGCAACTTCTGAGAAAATAGGATAGTGTGTTTATAAAGCTGACTTCATCTCTTGATGATTTAAGGAAAGATACCTAGCGACTCGAGATCAGTCAGGTTCTGGATCGTAGCTTGTTAGCAGAGGAATATCCAGGATGAAGCGTTTGTTTCTGGTAATCTTTCTACTGTCGATGTTAGGGTATTGTCTATCGTCACACCTGCAGCCGATGCCTAGTCTGTGCCAGCCTAACGTCCAATCTTCGATAATAAATACTCCGCTGAGACCGTGCCCTGAAGGCCAAAAACCAGATTCTAACGAGATTTGTAGAACTGTTATCAGCTAAACGTGATGCCTTGATCAGGTGGGTGGAAACCATTGTTGATATTCGTTTCATTCATATGTATAAGTTATCGTCTGGAAGTTTACTCAGAATCAGGGTCTCTATACCGATATACAGGATAATATACTCCTTAGGATAAAGGATCTGTCTAGAAGGTACACTCTAAATTTCACAGTTTCTCTATCGTTGCCTGTTATTTTCATTTCATTTTAAGATCAGAAAGAAAAGGTATAATTCGTACTAAATTCATCTGATAATTATAATTAATTTCTATCGTCGAAGAAGAATATTTCCATAAATCTCATTCTCGTTCGAGAACTTAGGATGATTGAAAATTTGGATAACAATGGTTTATGTAATGGCAGTTTCAGTATACAGGGTGTTCGGCCACCTCTAGCAAAAATTTTAATGAGCGATAGTAGAGGCCAAAATAAGACGAAAATCAAGAATACTAATTTGTTGGTGGAAGCTTCGTTAAAAAGTTATTAACGTTTAAAGTGCCGCTCTTACTGAATTTTTTTCTCGAAAATGCGCAAGATTTCGGGGGTATGTCTATTCACCAAAAATGACTGTAATTGAACCCTACAACCGAAAATAATTTTTCCACAACGATTTGCAATTTTTTAATTTTCTCGAATAATTTCACACCTTCTCTATTTTTTTTCTCGAAAGTGGGCAGGATTTCGTGGGTATGTCTAATGACAAAAACTGATTATAATTGACCCCCGCAACCGAAAATAATTTTTCCACAACGATTTGCAATTTTTTTTCTCCGTTGAAAAATTTAGGCACCTAATTGGATTTTCAGTAAGGAATTTTTTTCTCGAAAGTGCGTACGATTTCGGAGGTATGTGTAATGATAAAAAATGATTGTAATTGATCCCCGCAACCGAAAATAATTTTTTTAAAACGATTTGAAAAATTTTTTTTCGCCGAAAAATTTCAGCACCTACTCGATTTTTTTTCTCCAAAGTAGATAGGATTTCGGAGGTATGTGTACTCACCAAAAATGATTGTAGTTGACCCCCGCAACCGAAAATAATTTTTCCAGAACGATTTGAAATTTTTGAATTTAATTGTTAATAACTTTTTAACGAAGCTTCCATCAACAAATTAGTATTCTTGATTTTCGTCTTATTTTGGCCTCTACTATCGCTCATTAAAATTTTTGCTAGAGGTGGCCGAACACCCTGTATACGTATCAGTCCCGTTTGAGAAATATCACACGTCGCTTTCAAAGTATAAAATCTACTTTTAAACATTTACGTATCCGATTATATCTCCTTTGTAAGAGATAAGAACAC
The DNA here is from genome assembly GCF_013123115.1 of Colletes gigas. NCBI lineage: Eukaryota > Metazoa > Arthropoda > Insecta > Hymenoptera > Colletidae > Colletes > Colletes gigas. The sequence goes on from NW_025106656.1 coordinate 1,703,435, forward strand.
TCCTCGAGTTATGAAAAAGATCCGTTTCAGAACTCCTTGCATAAGTCGAATTTTACGTAACTTGAGAATGAGTAATATTATATTTCTGACACCAAAGTTATTGAAAACTATATAATATCGTAAAAAAGAAAATAATGGTATATTATAGAAATTAAAAGTTGTTCGAACGACAAACAAACAAAAATTTTAACGTGGAAAAAATATATTCTATTGTCTCGTAAAAGCTGATTTGTATTTTTTCAAGGAGATATAATTCACAGTAGAAAATCCTCGATCTTCGTCTTTCTCACACTTTTTTCTTTATTTTCGAGGTACAGAATCTTGAACTTCTCTTTCTATTTCCAAGAAACATTCAGGGTTTTCATCTACACTCCATCTGCTATTTTCTTTAATTTGAATTTGTTGTTGTTTTAATTGTTCTTGAGTGTTTAATGCAGGTTGAATAACAAAAGCAATCGTGGTCTTTTTCTAATAATTTGTCGCGTGTGTACATGAACATATTCTTCTGATTTCAGGCGATAAACAAATCAACAAAACCTGGAAACCATGGGACTCTGTGTTAATAATAAACAAAGATAGATAACAAAAATAAATGTTAACTCAAATGAATCTAAAATCTAGAAATTGGAAATAAGAAATTACTACTTTAAATAACATTTCAGCCTTTTATTGCTCACCGCGTTATCAAAGATTTTTCTTTATTTGAAATAATAAATAAACTATGCACGATGTCACACACCAATATAAGTAAACTAATTACTTAACGATTAAACTTTCTTGGATCCATCGTCAATGACTGCTCTCCATTTGCCATGCTTGTCTTGCATATATCGAGTCTCATTTTTCTCGCATGCTATATTGATTCCTCCGATGATTTGTCTTTTGAATCGTCTTTGGACATTATCCTTGGGTTTATTACAGCTTTCTGGATCCACGTTCACCGCGTTGTTCGTCGACCCGTTAAAATCTAATATCTCTTCCGCCATTATATTTGTAATTTGCTATTCTTTTGTTATCTTGTTTTAGCAAATAAGTAAATCTTCGGTTTTAATCTCGGTATATTTGCACTGGTCGGTCGAAGCTCTTATCGTCTTCGTCTTTTTGCTATTGTTTGCTCTGTTTCGAGTACTTTGGTTAACCTTTTGATCTACTTTCCCGTTTCCTTCCCCCGGCGTTAGAACCGATTTTTCTTTCGCGTCGCTCTGAAATATGGAGATCGAATCGTTTTAACGTTCCAAGCAATTAATCACTCATTTGACATTCTTTGAGCGAGCAATGTACAAGCATGTCTTAAATACAAAATGTCAAAATGCCCTGGACTCATTATTGAAAAAACCTGTTCCTGAAATTTTTTATTTTACAATTTCTACCCCGCTAAAAACTGATTAACTTTTGTTGAGAAATCGTGACGGTACTTAAATGACACACCCAGAATAGTCAAATACAAGTCTTATCGCTTTTAGCTTAAGAATATCCCAGTGATTACTGATTTCGAAACTCATTTGTCTTAATAGTTTCTTACTTAACCCCGATACTTGTTACGCGTGTAAAAGACCGTGACACAATTTTTCTTAAGACCCCCTAAATTTGAACAATTTCTTGGTTGCAAGAAAAATAAAATTAGTTTCTTAAAATCGTCTTTAGAAAGGAAAACTAACGAATTATTTTTTCGTCACAAATACTTTACTTTTTCACTTTACTTTCACTTTTTTATTTTCCATAAATGGGAACAACCAGTCCGATCGATGATTGGTCTATTCTACTGAAACTTTAATTAAACTTTTACGCCCTTATTCGCACGATACTTGCCACAATTTCCACGCGTTCGTGCGAGCAGATTTTGCCGTAGTTTCCTATCGCTCGATATAGTAGACTGTTGGTCTGTCAATCGTTGACGAACGTTGTCTGGTTATCGGTTAGAAATTTTATCGCGGTCGTAAAACTGACGCTTGTCAAACGATACGACAGAATTCCTCGATACATCGAGGCCACATACCGATTTCGTATCGAGACATCAATAATCACCGAGTCGAGATCGGTAAACATCATTTTCGCCGGACATCCAATTCGTACTTCGACGATCATCTCGGTGATTCGGTTTTCATATTTACACGCAAGTATCCGGTAGAAATCATTGTCGATCGTACGTGCACTGGTCTCAACTATCGCGTATTCGCGTGTTCGTACGTCGTTCGGTGTTATTAACCCCTTATCGTACGATAACGAGTCTGATATTGTCAATACGACAAACGTTCCAGCGGATGATATTTGCTCGTTTAGGCAATTTCTTTCGATTGCCAAAGGTATGATTTAATATGTTTAGACATATTAACCCCTTGTCGTACAATGACGAGTCTGACTCGTTACAAATTCTTGACGTCAAGGCTTCACAATTATGAAGCTACACACTGGTCATCGATTCTTATACATTAAAATCAACGCATTTTTACATATACGAGATATTCATGAAACAAACCTATTCTTTTTCATGGTCATTTCTTCTTCGACGAAGTATTCAAAATTAAATCGTACGTCAAGGGGTTCATAGAAATCTTCTGGTCTCATTGACAGAGGGTAAGTCAGTGTATTTTACAACATTAAATTCGTCGTATACCTCGATAAGTAATTACTGTCAAATTTCTCGGGTATTTATTACGTTTCTTGCGCGCTACCGGCGCACGAAATATCGCGCCAGAGAGCCCAGTTAACGAATTGCGAATAGAATCCGTTAACTCCCCTCAGCACGATAACTCGTTTAACGATATAAACCTCGAAACCGGGAGGTAGCCTGTTTGTAGTGTAATTCAATTTTTCAGCGAGCCAGTCACGCATATCGACGTCCATGATAACGCAAACGTGCACCGTTGATACATTTCGCGATTGAAAATCTCCACGAACGAATTAATTTGCAATATTATCTGCAGAATTTATTGCCACTTCGCGACGCTTGATTTCCAATTAATTTTTGTTTACTGTTCGGACGAACGAAAGGTTTCCGTTTACACAGGGTAAGTCGCGAATCGACGCCACGACGTAAAAAAACCGAGAAAAAATAATATCCATTAAATAATTATATTTTCATCGGAATGTTAGAAGAAAGTAGATGTAAAGTTGGAAAATCTCGTTTCGAGTTGGAACGAGACACGATGCTTGCATTTACTTGCAACATTCACGATCCGCGGTAATTAGTAGTTGTTCGAGTCGTAAAAACTTGTAAACCGTGGCACGTAGTGCTACGTTAAGTGGTTATTTCAATTTTGCAAAACTCTAACAGGTATTGCGTTGCCTAGATCTTTCAACTCGTATGACCTGGAACACAAATACCAGGGTAACGGTTTCCACCTATCATAAAGCGAGCCGGGTGGTACTACGTCGTCGGTTTGGAAGCCGCGAGAACCGGCACTAAGAAGATATACGAACGCATATCCGAGGAGGAAGGTCGTTGCAGTCGTCAAGTTTAATTTCACTGCAGGCTTAGTTTTACTGGGGACGCGATAAAAGCTCCCAGCTAGCCAATAAACCAGCGGGAAGAATGATCGTCTAGCGTTGCTGGCTGCACAATTTCACCAAGGATTCTCTCCGTTGGATCTTGGGCTTTGGATCCATCTTCGATGCGCATAATATCGCGATATTACGACTACGGGGGTAGTCTTGCTTTCATGAAGTTCACCGCGAAACGTTGCGTCTTCGATGAGTCCGTCCAGCTAGATTCACTGTTTATTTATCGCGCGTCTATCGAGGTGGGATTATCAATATCGCAAATAGACCGCGCGTGGCAGACTTAATTTAATCCCGAACGCGTATCATGTTTGATAGCACGCGTTATTGACTCTTCGTGGAATATTTGATTATCTATAGCGATTGGCAAGTTTATAGCAATCAGGGTCGTTTATTTTATCGAAGAATTTAGTGATAGTATTATTTACGTTGGTATTAGTCCATATTCGAGGTTCTTTTAAGTTGAAAAATTCACGAAATTTTGTTCGATAGATCGCAATATCCGTTTGCCAAAAGTATGTCTCGCTATGGAATCTCATTTTTCGAGACTACGTCTTTCGGGATGCTAATTGGTTTACCGGGCAAAGTGAAGCGAGTCTAGTTTCGGCCAAAGTTTGGACAGACACGCCGCCTAACTGAGTTACCGATGCGGCCGACGGTCTGAGAAAATTTCGACAGAAACCGCGCAATTGGGCTTTTCTCAAGGCCTCTTGTTGTTCGAGGGCACTTTGTTAGGCGGCTACAGTCCCGGTGCACGGAGAGTATACGTAAATGTATTGTTCCATAATTTTGCCGCTTTGATGTTCCGCTCTCCAACGAAAATGTATATTATGCAGGCGCGGCTCGTTGTGGAACCCACGAGCATGCGATTTGCTGGCCAAAAGAGAGCAGGAATGATGTAATAAGTTTTATCTGTACGACACTTCGTTTGCGAAAGACTCGAGTTCAAATATGCGTTGGCGCGTTCAATGGCAACGCGTTAGCGCGCACACGATTTCAAAGCGGCTTCTCTGCGGAACGAGGATTCGGATGAATAAATTTTATTCCATACTGTCGACTATTTTTACCACCATTACACCACGAGAAACTTTCTAGACGTTGCATCCATTAACCAATTTTATTTCTTTGTATTTGTGGTTTATTCGGTCCTTCCATATCAAGTTCCCTTCAGAAATAAAAATATACATCCAATTTAGCACTACGAAGACTAGATCGTTACGGGTATATTTTCTCGTTAGTCAAGGTATCTAACTTTTGAGAATTCGTATTGCAATCGTCACGGGGCACGTTCCTATTAAATAAATAGTTCTGCAACGCTGGATGGTGAAATAGACTCCGTTGATTAACAGTTGCGTTGCGTTGAAGAAATTTTGGGGATTTGTTCGGGGTTCCGCGACAGAAACATCAGTAATCATATAAGTATACACTTAACTAGAATTTAGGGTACCGTTGGATCCCAGTAAGGAACAAAATTTAAGGAAGTTACAGGGAAAGAGACAAAAACAAAAAATTTTCTCTTAATCTAGACGAATATAGCTAGAAAAATACGTAGGAGATCTTCGATAAGTTAATTTTTGTGTGATTGGCGAGCATTTGAAGTAGAAAGTTCAATTTTGTACAAAACATGGGAATATCCAACATGCACCTGTTTTTACGTTAAAGATACATCTATGGTAGCGGATGACACGTAGCTGTGCGCATGACCAAAATAGCAACTGAGGGGTCGGTCGAGCGCTTGTGAGAGCGCAACCCCTCTGGTGGCGAGCATGTGAGGCGACGCCGCTGTCAAATGTCATGAAAATATTTTTGCCGTGGCACGTGCCTCGTCGAGCACTTCTCGATGAAGTTTACTCGGCGGCATACTTTTTTCCTCCGAACCATTTAATTAAAAAGCTGAACGGAGGGTATGCAATAATTTCATTATAACTCGTTTCATCTACGGGAGCCTGGTCGTCGCGAAACCAACAGAACGATTCGTATAACCGAGTTTCGCGAGCCTTTTTTACCTTCGCTTTGATTTTTTTCATTATACGAGCCGTTCGTTGGGGAAATCGTAAAATTTCTGCATTTTTTAAATGTTGTTTCGTTTTCCAATACTTTCGATCGTAAAAAAAACGAATCGTGAAATTCAGAAACTACGCCGTTCGCCTAATTTTTGCCCTTGCTTGACCGGGATACAATTATAATGGTTGGTAAAAATATATGTGGAACGGTTGGCGATTTTGCGGTGCCATCCTCGCGCAATTTACCGCGACGATTTTGTTTCCGACGCTCGAAAACTGTGTTTCCGCGAATGCAAATTTGTTTCGTGGGATCCTTTCTGCTTGTTTCTCTCGACTTTTCGCGGCATCTCGTTCGCATTTGCGTCGCCGCTGGCTCGAGAGAAAGCGGGCTGAATTTTTATTTCCCGGCGGTCGGCCAATTTTAGTTGAGATTTGTTTGCGGAATGTACGAAAACTTATACCAGGAACGGGGGAATTTGCGACTTAAAGGCTCCGCATACATTTCCAATTAAATATCTCATACAGCCATGAATTATACATTCTCATACGTTACTGTAACCGTTCCGACTAGAAAAAGTGAAACGTTTCGATAATACAGGGAAACGATCAAGGAATAATAAAAAGTAAAACGATCGATCGAACATTTATCGGGAATTGTTTACCTATAAAACTGAAGGAGACAAAGTGTCCAGGTATCATTTTTTGTCGTTCATTGAGTCGTACATTGTCTAATTAGTTCCATCGATCGCGTGTTTTTACGTGATTCAGTAAAATCCACCTGTGGCACGTTCCACAGCTTTAGTCGCTCGTTCCACCCTCTTTGAAACGTGTTCGGGTCGGTACGAAAGAATACATAAATTTTGTTTCTCGACGCTGTGTAATACACGCGCGTGAAAACAATGAAAATTGCCAGGCTATTACGACGATGTTTTTTATTATTATCAAGCACGTGGTGCGTACAACTTTACGGGTGCCTCAACTTTCTCACAAATTCTCGATACACCAACGAAATTAAACTACGTGGTGTTACGTTTCCACCCCTTACAATTATAAAGCACACAGAACTCTGTTACGAGAGTGTAACTTTCACAAAGTGAAATGCTCGGTACACCGCTGCAACGTGTCCTGATTCTTACTAGTTGCACATAGCACTACGTGCCCATCTTTTGGAACTTAAAACCTGTACCACGCTGTTAACGACTTGCAACTTTTGCGCACCCTATCAAAACGTCGACGTATGGGCTCGCGTTTGTTTTCAATTCTGATAAAAATTCCTAGGTTCACGCGCGAAATTAATAAGAATTCGTCAAAGAGGACACGACGAATTGAAGCAGGAGCTGAAATCTCATGTAAAATTCACGACAAGGGGGTCCCGCGTATTCTTACGACGAGCTTAGCTTTTCTCTTTATCAGGCCTGCGATTACCTCAGTTGGCTTACACGATTCCGCGAAAAGCCGTGGGAAAATCGGCAACTGGCGCTACGTAATCGGAGCGTGAAATCGATAGAAACGATCCCTTTCCCTTGGTCGACGTAGTCGTTCGCGATTTCGTAAAAATACTTTACGAGAAACGCGACTGGACGAAACTCGTAAAAAGCTTGAACGTTTGACACGGTTTCGTTACGGGCGCGTGAATATTTAACCCACCATCGAGTAAAAGATCAAAAGTCGAAGCGGTGAATCTTTTACAAGCAAGTGTTTTAACTCTATTTCTCTTGAAAATAATTGTTGATTGTAAGTGCAGTGTCGTTGTTACTTAAAAAGTTTATTTCGAGTTTAATATTATTTTAATAATAATAAGGTAAATAGTCCATGAATGATACCATAAATGGTATTTATAGAAAATTCGCTGCTGATTAGTTTTATGATTTAAAATTCTCTTAAAGTTCGAAAAGAATTGCAATTTCGTAACTATAAACGTTTTATCGCTATTGAACGCATTCGGTAAAAATTCTACGTCGATCTAGGAATTCGAAATTGGCTATTCCACCTTTATATTGTTTCTCCATCCCGCTGGTCGTTATAAAACGTTCGAGGTATCCTTCTCAGCCGTTCGCCGAGCCATCGTGCTTTAATTTCTGCGGAAATTACCTTCCATCTTAGGTACAAGAAGCGCCACGATATCTCCAATTAAAGGAATCGAATGCCTCATTAGCGAGAACCATCCTCTTCGTTTAATTCCTTGTACCAAGGGGCCAATTTTCGGCGATTAATGGTGCACTTTGGTCGCTCGCGATAGACGTATTACTACGTTCCCGGCGAAGAACGTTCGTTAGATGAATCTTGGAAGCCATGGACCGACGTTCCGTGCCGGCGAAAATGGTAGAAAAACGGGACGACGCTCGACGCTTTAATCAACGACTTTTAATGAACGAATGGAATTCGCATACTTTTCTGTTTAAACGCGACCGTAATGGGCTTCCGGCATTCGAGATCCGCAAATCTGTGCCGTATGTAAATGACACTGGCGGACGAAGGGTCGAGAGATCCGCGAGGAGGGGGGTTTTAATTTTCTTCGTAGGGAACTTGTTTTCCATCTCGGACGAGCCGACTGATTTGTTTCGCCCAGCAAACGAGAAATAATTGCCTGCTTAGGCTACAGACGGCATGGCCAGGAAAGGGTTTTTCAACGCGAAAATTACGTTTAGCTTGACGAATTGGAGCAAGAGTATTCCTGGATGGGGCGAGGGATTCTGTCGGATGGATAGCCAAAGCGGCAAACTTTCCAAGCCGCGTTCACGAACTGAAATCCTGCTACATTTTTGAAGGGGATACGTATAATCCGATTAATTGAGGTAAAAATATGACTGTTACTTGGTTTCCAGAGTAATCCTATTATTTGTTCGCTATCAAGAAATTTGAGATTCTCTTCGAGTTTTAGTAGAGTTCGTGATTCTTCGGAATAAAAGAGAAAAAGATGTAGAAATCGATCAGAGAAATACTCGAAGAAACAAGTAGAAAGAAAGGACGAAGATAAACTATTGTTTAATATCTTAAGTAAAGGTATTTTTTTGTTTCATTTGGATTATATTTTCCGAATAAGGCATTCGTCCAAGACAGTTTCATTGTATTTTATATAGGAAATATTTTCTGTTTCTTATTTCGTTATACTTTTTGTTGACAATGGCGAAACAATATCTTCTCTTCGGACTGCAAATACATTTCCCGTAATATCGTTTACAGAACAATGAAAAATTACTTTCTCAGTCACCGGTTGGTTTCTTCTTTTACTTTATTTGAATTTACGGACCGAGAAGTCGGTTTTGATCGCACGATAAAATAAATAACATTTTCACTCCGCTTCGAGACGATCTGATATCTTCAAGTTCTCGCACGCTTTTAACACTAAACCTACCACGAACCGGTCAAATGACCGTTCAAATGACCGGTCAAATAAACCGTTGTTTAGAATTTCTAACGCACAATATTATTTTAGTGCACATTTAACTTCACGATTTTTCTTATAGCATACATACAATGAATTTTTCCATTAAAATTTTCCCAGGACTGGCCGAACACCCTGTATATAGTCCAGTATTCAGTTTCCATTGTCTTAGGACAGTCTAAAAACGCGTATTAAAAATACTAAAACTTTAGACGCGTGCAGTTCCGAAACTACTAGGGTTTTATTAATTATTAAGGTATCGTTAGAGGCGGCAAGGCCTCCCCTTTAAAACGGTTTTTGGTTTTTGACGATCGGACTTACCGTTTTCGAGATATCGTAATTTATGTAAAGGGGTATTTTTCTTAATTTGACTATCTCTGTCTCCGTCTGACGCGTCGCGCCGGGCCTCCTTGTCGCACGTGAGTCGTGACTCTCGTGACCTACTTCCGCGTAGTATTTCCAAGAATTTACTACGCACTGTTTACTATTTTTACGCGCGCGAGTTCATTGATTGTCAATGAACGTAAACAAAGGCTTCGGACCGTCGTATCTCCGAAACTAGCCACCGCATCGACTTGAAATTAAAATCGCTATATCTTCGGAACTAATTACGCTATCGCCTCGTACAAACGCTCGTTTTAAAGGGCATTTCATCCTCTATCTGATGACTATAAAAACTATTATAATTTATTTTATCTTCTATGTTTATTTTCACATTTACTTTGACGCTACATACCTAAAGAAGTTTCAGCAATTCCTACTGATCGTACGACTGTATATTATACGATATAATGCAAAAATTAGGCGATTAGAAATCATTTGACCGGTCATGGTAGGAATAGGTATACACGAAGTGTCGGTAGGTTTAGTGTTAACTGAAAACGCGCGCGATACATTTTGCATAGGATCCCGGTTGGAAGAGTGAATGAAAGTGAAACTAGACCCCAGACGATCACGAAGGATGACCATTTTCGAACACCGTCTTTTCGTTGGTCGCATTTCACCTGCACCGTAAGTGTTACTTGGGGCATTAACGGAGAAGTTTAATGATTCTCGCGCCGATTGGCGGTTTGCCTGAACGAGGGGAATTAACATACTTGATGCTCGCTCCCTGTAACCGCTGGTTTACCGTGTTCACCGCAGTTCAACGCCCATATCGATTCCACGTCCACGAGAATTACGAACGTCGTTTTGTTCGCCAGCGATTCACCACGGGGCACGTTATCTATACGGAATCCTTCTCAATCGTACGACAAAACAAATTTCTTTTTTAATTTTCTATTTCCTAAATCCTCGACTTCCAATTGCTTCTTCGTGCGACGGTTTACGCGATCGTTAAATGAGTTTCGGTTTTATTATGCTATCCTTTTCCGTGAATCCTCGAGGCACAATAAGTTGACAGTGCGATATGACGTTTCCTCGTCTGGTTTTCCATTAAAAATATTTATCTTGCCGTGTAAGGGATAAAAACGAATATAAAATACGAAACTTCGCGGAAAAGCAACACGACAATATCGCTATCGTTAATTATATTCCCTCCAGCGATTGTTTATTTTGCAATTATTCGTCGGTGAATCTGTATAAGAGTCCAGCCCGCGAGCATCGTGATTATTACCATTGAAATATGGAATAATTTAAGGACGAGCAACGAACGAAATAATTGAACCGTATTTGCTTGGTTCGATCGAGTTCGGGGAAACGTTTAGGGAATTTAGCGGTTCCATGCGTTCGTTCTTAATCAACGTTGCGCGTTCGGACCTGGAGTATATTGAATTTAATTATCGCCAGGGCGAAATCGAATAATGTAATAGCAAATTTTTTGTGACATTGACGTGAATGAAATTACAGAATTTCAATTTGAATTTCGAACGAATGTCCCTTCCGAATAAATCGATTCCGCGTTAATGAGAACAACGGGAACGACACGTCGAAAAGTAAGATTATATTTTGGGCTCCGGAATTATTCATTTATCCTTATTTACTAACAAATTTAGTAAAATTAACCATTTCTTGGAGCATAAAATTAAAATATTCATTTTAGCGTGCATTTAAACACGTATCTCTCGTTTCGTTTAATTTGTTATACATATTATTTTCTGTCCTTTCAGTCGTTCCACTCTTCTCGACCATTAAATTATTTTTATTTTCCTCCAACCATCCAACGTTACCTTATCATTCTTTTTCTACCAAATAGTTCGGCGCACCGTATTTGCAACTACATATTGCACGCATTCTCTCACCATCGCTCGACGAATATTTGTTCCCATCGTCAAAATTCCAACGCCATACTCTGGCTACTAATTTCAGTTCTCCATTCTCGCTATAAACCCAGTTTCTGGTCATTTGAGTATAACTGTAGCCAATTTTTAGCGTGGGAATGTTTAATTATTCTGCTCCTCCAAGTCTCTGATTTCTCTCCTTCTGCAGCACGGACACTTTTAAATTCAATTTCTCGCTATGAACCCAGTTTCTGGTCATTTGAGTATAACTGTTGCCAATTTTTAGCGTGGAAATGTTTAATTATTCTGCTCCTCCAAATCTCTGATTTCTCTCCTTTTTCAGCACGGATATTTTTAAATACAATTTCTAGCTATGAACTCAATTTCTGGTCATTTGAGTATAACTGTTGCCAATTTTTAGGGTGGAAATGTTTAATTATTCTGCTCCCTCAAGTCTCTGATTTCTCTTCTTTTTCAGCACGAATATTTTTAAATACAATTTCTCGCTATAAACTCAGTTTCTGGTCATTTGAGTATAACTGTTGCCAATTTTTAGCGTGGAAATGTTTAATTATTCTGCTCCTCCAAGTCTCTGATTTCTCTCCTTTTTCAGCACGGACACTTTTAAGTTCAATTTCTCGCTATGAACCCAGTTTCTGGTCATTTGAGTATAACTGTTGCCAATTTTTAGCGTGGAAATGTTTAATTATTCTGCTCCTCCAAATCTCTGATTTCTCTCCTTTTTCAGCACGGATACTTTTAAATACAATTTCTAGCTATGAACTCAATTTCTGGTCATTTGAGTATAACTGTTGCCAATTTTTAGGGTGGAAATGTTTAATTATTCTGCTCCCTCAAGTCTCTGATTTCTCTTCTTTTTCAGCACGAATATTTTTAAATACAATTTCTCGCTATAAACTCAGTTTCTGGTCATTTGAGTATAACTGTTGCCAATTTTTAGCGTGGAAATGTTTAATTATTCTGCTCCCTCAAGTCTCTGATTTCTCTTCTTTTTCAGCACGAATATTTTTAAATACAATTTCTCGCTATAAACTCAGTTTCTGGTCATTTGAGTATAACTGTTGCCAATTTTTAGCGTGGAAATGTTTAATTATTCTGCTCCTCCAAGTCTCTGATTTCTCTCCTTTTTCAGCACGGACACTTTTAAATTCAATTTCTCGCTATGAACCCAGTTTCTGGTCATTTGAGTATAACTGTTGCCAATTTTTAGCGTGGAAATGTTTAATTATTCTGCTCCTCCAAATCTCTGATTTCTCTCCTTTTTCAGCACGGATACTTTTAAATACAATTTCTAGCTATGAACTCAATTTCTGGTCATTTGAGTATAACTGTTGCCAATTTTTAGGGTGGAAATGTTTAATTATTCTGCTCCCTCAAGTCTCTGATTTTTCTTCTTTTTCAGCACGAATATTTTTAAATACAATTTCTCGCTATAAACCCAGTTTCTGGTCATTTGAGTATAACTGTTGCCAATTTTTAGCGTGGAAATGTTTAATTATTCTGCTCCTCCAAGTCTCTGATTTCTCTCCCTTTTCAGCACGAATATTTTTAAATACAATTTCTCGCTATGAACTCAGTTTCTGGTCATTTGAGTATAACTGTTGCCAATTTTTAGCGTGGAAATGTTTTGAGGGGGCTGGAGGTTCAAGTGACAAACCTCAATCTACCCCAACAATTATTAAAGAGTTTATTTCCGCGGGTGTCGGGGGTGTAGCCATACGTAGGTAATATTGACACTATAACTGGCTTCGCAAACGCGCGACGTCTTAGCCAGACTGAGGTCTAAAATAGACTGGGGTCTTTCTTCTCAAGTCCCCTGAATATATACAATTTCTTACCCTAATAGCAACGGTAGAGAAAAAGAGACAGGACAGAAAGACGGAAAAACGAAACTGGAAAATACTCAGTGTAGGAAAAGTTTAGCGAAAGAGAGTCATAAAAGTCAAGAGGCTCGCCGGGTCCGGATCAGGGTGGTCCGAGGCCCAGGCGAAACCTTGAGGGAAAACAGACGCCTCGCACGGCTCTGGTCGCCAAGTGTTTAACAGGACGACCAGGCTCGCACGAGACCCTGGGAAAATGGAAAAATAGAAAGCTTAAAACTATCCTTACATTCCATTCCCATTCATACTCTGGCAAGGGCGTAGTGGCTATACAATGGCCGCTACAGTTTAATTATTCTGCTCCCTCAAGTCTCTGATTTCTCTTCTTTTTCAGCAAGGGCATTTTTAAATACAATTTCTCTTGTGAATACATTTATACATCTAGCTGATTGTGGCGGGAAATTATCAAGAACAAAGAACGTGGGGAAAAAATTGAGTGGAGTGGTTTCATTTCGCGCGGAAAAATCTCGCACAGCGGGAGCATTTCATGGAACACCCTGAGACGTCATCATACGCGAGAAACTGAAGTCATATCGAGATATCTCTTTTGTTTCCGTGGACAACAGCCGCGTCATTTTGTCCCGAACGGATATGAGAAATATCCGTTGGATTAACCTTTGTATTCCCCTTTGAAAGGACAGTGTAGTTAGAATCTGCTGAATGAATTCTAGCTACAGGGTTAAGAGAGTCATATCAACCGTCGAAACGTTATAAAATATTTTCCATCAGCGAAAATATTCTTAGCACAATCTGTACTCGAAGAGATTTTAATTCGATAAAATTCCAATTTAATATAAGTTTGACACAATATATCGATTACCGCTTTAAACTCGCAACTTTTAAACTTCGTAACTTCGATTTACGGGAGGAGAAACCACTAAATTCTGCTCGAAAGGGTTTTATAGAATACAGAGGTTCTTAAACCGTGTAAAGTGTTCTGTTACGAGACTCGCTGTTTATAAGGGAGTTAAAATTTTACTATGCGTAAATTGATTTCCAAGGGAGATATTGTTGCTTCTCCTTCACGGAATTTCTTCTATAAATATTATACGCTGACATCAGCGAGGAACTGATTCGAATTCTGAGCACATATCAGGCTTGATTCTATCGGGATGGTTTCAGTCGCAAAACTGTTTCGACCAGATTGACGAGACGGATAAAGGCTTTCAAGAACACCGACGAGTCCCACGTTGAATTATTGCCATTTCTCATGCTTCTGCTTCGAGAATTGTAAACTTGTTTCGTCGAGATTGCAGTATCCTCGCGACGATTACATTTGCAAACTTTTGTAAACCGAAGATATAATTGACGTTTCGGAAGATGCGTTCTTAAACTGTTCTTCATTTTTTTAAATTCTTCGAGGGACTCACGATGACCTGACTAGAATAAAATAATAATTATTAAGGACCAAAGGATCTTACCAATTTGTAGAATTTGATAAATTCGCGACTTTTTAAATATCCTGACACGAGAATCGCGATGCAGACGCATCGATTAAATCGTAAATATTCGATTGGCCAACGTTTTAACAGCTACGATAAAAATTGAACGGCAGTTCTTGCTGATTCAATCGTAAACCTGATTCGTATCATCAAAAGAGATATCGTTTGCCTCGCGTTTTTATAGAGAATATAAATCAAAATAGCAAGATTTACGATGTTATCGTTGCCACGCAAATACCATTATTCACCTCTTTCCTCAGAACCTTTCGCCTTTCGTTCCTACGCGAGGATTTCTGGTGCGCGAAACGCGAATGCATAAAATACAGTTTCGTGTTGACGTGTGTTTGAAAAATGCGATCGTTAACGTCGCATTAACTGAAGTTTCGTCAAACTGGGGCTCCAACGGCGTACGTAGAACGACAGATTCGTGCTTTCGCTGGTTTCATTTCTGAGTTTCTTCCCGCAAGTATAACTAACCGAACGAATTGTTTCGCCGAATAAAAAGAGAAAAAAAAACAGATTTCGATGTAATGTTTTACATTCCAAGAGCTTGAAAGAAATAGTTCATAAGAGCATTCTACATATATAACACTTCGAGAATCTAGTTGAAAAGATATAAATCGCTACTGCACGGAATAATATACAGGGTGGGGCAATAACTATTAGCACCTCAGATATCTCGGAAATTTATAAGTTTCACAGAAATATTTATGAAATAAAATTGCACTTCGAGCATTTGAAGGTCACCTCCATTTTTTTAATTGGATCGGTATGTTTTTGCTTATGGATCACGATAGAGGATCTTAAAACGAGTTCAACGACCTATTACATAAGGTCATTGAAAGCCATAGAAAGTACATCGTATCGGATTGACCGATTTATTGATACTAATCTTATATTTATTTTACCCTGCAAACTTATTAAAGTGTCCTTCGAGCAGTGTTTATTCTCAATGAAGTAAACGGTAATCATTTCGCCTTCCTCTACTGTTTACAATACGTATGTTTCATTTACTACCAAAATCGTAAGTATCATCGTCTTTCTCTACTTTCTATGACCTTCGATGACCTTATGTAATAGGTCGTTGAACTCGTTTTAAGATCCTCTATCATGATACGGAAGCAAAAACATACCGATCCATTTAAAAAAATGGAGGTGACCTCCAAATGTCCGTAGTACCTCCACCTGCAAAAAAAACTATTATCGCTACCGGATGGCCCTCTTCGTATTGTGCAATTTTATTTCAGCAAATATTTTTGTGAAACTTATAAATAGTTTCTGAGATATCTGAGGTGCTAATTGTTATTGCCTCACCCTGTATAATATACCATCCATCGATTAATTTAAAATTTTCGCGTCAGCGACACTCGTGATTCTTTCTCGTTTATGTAACGGGAAAGGGAACTTTTCCATTTATCATAATTTCTTGCAATTTACTCGAACGTCGCTGTCTGCTAACGGAGAACTTAACTCTGCATCTTTCAAGCTTTATCTTCTTTCCTTCGACCCATCCACCCCCCTCCCCCCCCCACCTTCGCATCTTCGGATCTCGCGGTGAATATTTTACTGTCGGCCGCGTTGCAAATACATAATTCCTTTCGTTGTAATCGCTTTCTCCGGGTGGCGTTTCGCGAATAACGCGGGATTACCGTTTCCGTCTCGACCTCGACGGAATAAATCCCTTCCCGTTAAATCGGAATGGCACGCTCGGTTATCAAGCGAATGATTATTAAATCTCGAAAAGGAAACACGCCCAGGTATTTCGACGTCGCTGTTGTTGAAACTGCGTGGATTTATTCCCTACCGAACCAGACACAGCGTCGTCGAGAGCTTCGCGAAACGCCGGGATCGATCGCTAAATAAATATTTAAGAAGGTTTACTCGCGTCTCGGCTGACAAATCGATTTTCCCTCGCGTTCCATCGTTAGACTTACATCTTAAAAAGCACATTCTTTTAATAGGATCTTGGATAAAAAATTCTTCGGGATCGCGACACGCTCCTATCAGGTCGAAATGTAAAAACACGAAAGTCCATTAAGATCGCGTTTTTACTTTCGGTTCGATCCACCTGGAAAAAGAATCGTGGCCTCCGGTGGTGCACAAAAGAGCAATCTATTTCCTTGAGCGTCCATTAGCAGCGGTACCAGACCTTTCTCAGGCCTTCCAGCAATGTTCAAGCCTTCTTCTAATGAAATTGCTTTAACATTAACGCCGAACGATCTCCTCTAATAGCACGGCGAGAGTGCATCCGCCGTTTCCTCGAAATTTTCCCGCGTTTCGCGCGGACTGTATTATCATCGCCAATCCCGGATAATTGCTCGTGATTTAAAACGCACGCGCGGGCTCGTTGATCCTATTGTTTCGCCAGCAAGATTCCCGGAGGTCGATGCAATTTCGTTAATTGGCTCGGCCGGAGTTTTGTCGTTGCGTAGCGTTCGACGAAACGAATCGCGCAGCGAAGCTGGTCCCTCGCAATGATGTTCAGGACTATGAAATTGAACGGATCGCCCTCGACGGGATTGCCCGGAATAAACGAATCGGAATTGGCTATTGTTTCCGAACGGCGCAGGGACACGGGCCGATATTTGTACAAAGAAATTGTCGCGAGTGGCACTAAATAAATACAATCGCGTTGTTCTCCGTAAGACTGTCTGTCGTAGGGTCACAATTGCCCTTAGTACGCACTGTACACACCTGCTCAAATAGAGCACCTGTTTAGCTGAACGGGAACCACGCACCGTCTGCAGATCGATTTACTTCCCTTTGTAAGATGCATTGTGCATGTCGCTAATGACGAAACAGAGCATAGAGTGGTAGCATGTCGCAGGCGAGTCTAAACTTGACAATGATGGAAGCATTGTACATTTAAGGACGCTGGTAACAAAGGGAGAATCTAAATTAATAATCGTAGCAGCTAGCAGTGACAGCGACTGCAGTCTCGTTGCCGACTAGCGTGACGATAATGGAAGAAGAGTACAAAGGCTGAGAGATTTCTGACTATCGGAGCTGGCGATGGCGATAGACGTACAAATAAAAGTAAAGACGACACCAAGCGAACGTAGGAATAATAGAAAGGGAAATAATGACTGTAGCAAAAAATGTCTTTACCATCGTGGAACTGGTATAGGCGATAGGTATAGTCATTGAAATAGTAGCCCCGGCAAGACAGCGAGAATTTTAAAAGCTATTCCAAGCGACGCGAGCAAAGTTTATTGGAGTGTTTATAAACCGCGTTTCGAACAAGGGGCGTCTTATTGGTCCCGTCATACTTCGAAATCGGCTTTCAGACGCTGCTTATCTCAATTTTATAGCGAATACATTACCCCAGTTCTCAGAGGGTCTTTCCTCGAAAGATTATCGACGCGGTACATGCGCGTAGGGTCTGTGCGTAATTCGAGAAAACGCTTAACCCCCTCGACGTACGATTTAATTCCAAATAATTGTTGGAACGTACAATATTTGATTTTATTTCAATTTGCTCGTGCAAGGAATAGCTACGAAGAAGAATAGATTTGTTTAACGAATACCTCGCGAATAGTAAAAATGTGTTGATATTAATATATAGGCACAGTAGAGGTATACGAGTAGACTTTCACCTTGTGGACTTTCGTGGGCTAATCTGACTGCTATATGTACAGACTTGAAAATTCGGAGGTGACTTTAGAGTGAGATCAGTTGAGAAACTATTCACTGAATTAGTATTGATGAGCAGACAGCTGATGTCTGTGGATAAATACATTTGAGTTGACTATGGAAGGAATTAAAAAACACAATTTTCAAACGACTATAATTCCTGCAATAGTGTATGTATTACATTGAACTATATTTTTGAAGTAGAGATCATAAATACCTATACAAAAATATCAGACAACATTTCCGTAGGCAGTCATACAAATTTATTAAAAATCAAAAACGAATTTTTAAGAAAAATCGACAGGAGGTAGGTGCCCAAATTTCTCGACTAAAAAAAAAATTTCAAATCGGCCTGAAAAAATTATTTTTAGTTGTGGGGGTTAATTACAATCATTTTTGGTGAATGGACACACCCCCCGAAATCCTACGCACTTTCGAGAAAAAAATTCTAGTAGGTGAACAAAGTTGACAAAATTAAAAAATTTCAAATCTTTCTAAAAAAATTATTTTTAATTGCAGGGGCCAATTATAATCATTTTTGGAGAATATACATACCTCTGAAATCCTACTCACTTTCCAGAAAAATATTCGAGACGTGTGAAATTTTTCGACAAAATTAAAAAAGTTCAAATTGTTCTAAAAAAAATATGTTTGGTTGCAGGGGTCGATTTCAATCATTTTTGGTTAATAGACATGTCCTCGAAATCCTAACCTTTTTCGAGAAAAAAATTCCTTACAAAAAATATAATGTCTGACCATACATTGATATGTTTCACTGAAATTTCATGCGTATCTTTAAAACGTCATAACTTCCGAACGGATTGAAGG
Organism: Colletes gigas; assembly: GCF_013123115.1. Taxonomy (NCBI): domain Eukaryota; kingdom Metazoa; phylum Arthropoda; class Insecta; order Hymenoptera; family Colletidae; genus Colletes; species Colletes gigas. Next base: position 1,722,344 of record NW_025106656.1, read on the forward strand.
ATTTTAATGTTTCAAAAAGCAAACAATGCGTATTTGGGCGTAGAATATGAAGGAATTCTAAGAACATTCGAAAAGTTATTCCTTAACCCCGTAATGTGAGAAAAACTCTATAAAAATGGTTCAATTTCAAACGTCCATAACTCCTACACTAGTGAATATATTTGAATGAAATTTTTTTCTGAAGTAGAGCCCATTAGTACCTACAAAAAAGTATTAGACAGCTTTTCCGTGGCGCGTCATACAAAATTACTAAAAATCAGAAACGAATTTTTAAGAAAAATCGACAGGAGATAGGTGTCTAAATTTTTCAGCGAGAAAAAAAAATTACAAATTGTTCTAAAAAAATTATTTCTTGTTGCGGGGGTCAATTACAATCATTTTTAGTGAATACACATACCCCCGAAATTCTACGCACTTTCGAGAAAAAAATTCATTACCGAAAATATAATGTCTGACCAGGAACATTCTACTGACACTCTTCGTCGAAAAAAAATTTTTTCAAATTGTTAAAAAAAAATTATTTTCGGTTATGGGGATCAATTACAATCAGTTTTGGTGAATAGACACACCCCCCGAAATCCTACGCACTTTCGAGAAAAAAATTCGAGTAGATGAACAAAGTTGACAAAATTAAAAAATTTCAAATCTTTCTAAAAAAATTATTTTTAGTTGCTGGGGTCAATCATAATCATTTTTGGCGAATACTCATACCTCGGAAATTCTACGCACTTTCGAGACAAAAAATTTCTAATGGAAAATATAATGTGTTGCCTGGAATGTTTCTGTAATTTCACTTTCTGTTTCACTTCCTCTTATGCTCATTTATGTATTCCGTTGGTAATGTTGCGAGTGAAATGAAAATTGTATTGGGGCTGTAGAACACCAGAAAAATGGGCCGAAAAAATACATTGGATGCGAGGTCTACTTGTATACCTAGTCTCTGATATAAGACTCGACAATAAGTGTATTGTCATTGTTCGTCGATTGATTGCAAGCATTAGATTAGTTGCACGTCTCTTTTACAGAAATATTTTTAAGTACTTGCAACGCAGAATCAATAATAGAAATAATAACAGCGTGCCCCGGGCATTAGCATAACGATCCACGACATCGTAATTACCGCCACTCTTCTTGCAATTTTGATTTCACGAAGATAGGCTCGAAGCGAGACTCCGATTTCACAACGGGTGGAACGCACGCGAGCCGCTCTAATTGCTTTTTAATTACGCAGTCGTTGACCACTCGAGTCGGCGCGGTTGCTCCGGACGACGGAGATTCCGCGGCAAGTGTTCGTAACTCGGATTTATGCAAACAGCGAGGCAATATTGTACCGCAAGTGGCCCAGGTAGCAATCGACTCTCCGGTTCCGTTGCCGCGAAGTATCTCCGAGCATCGTCTAAGAACAGTACTCCCAAGTGTCTGAGTTTGCTCAAATGTCAAAGACAACTTCAAAGTCTCTTCGTCTAACCCATCGCGGTCGAGTTGGAATCTTGCGCATCGTGGTCGCTTGGAACCGTCTGATCTCGTCGTGGCATCGTTGTCTCGACGTACGAAACCATTCAGTTTCGGAAGAGAGAGGGTAACTGGGCTTTATCGCATAATAAATTAATGGGTCGATCGATAGCTTTACACGTGGTGCACTTGGACGTTTGACACCGGCGCCCATTATGCTAACCACGGTCACGAATTTCGTTACGCAGACAACCGTTGGCCCGCGGGTGTATGAATTTCAGCCAATTACGCGCTACCTCGCTCGATCGGCCGGGAACAACGCGAGAACTTTGATCTTGTTGTTACGGGTGTCCGTTCCGATGCTGGTTGGCCCAATCGAAACTCGAAAAGACGATCATTAGTGGACGCTACATTGGAACGATGTTACCGGTGGCTGTTCCGCGGATTACACGGTCGTTTGGATGCAGTTCCTATCGATGTCTTCGGATACCACCTGACACTGTCACATTATCTTAAGTATCTCGTTCTTGGGATATCTCACGGTTCCATTTCACCGTATCAGTTTTATTTTAAGCGTTTAGACCGAACGGAACAAACGAGTCCGATCGTTGGCGCGTAGAATTCGTAAAGATTCTAACTATTTCAGCGTATTGGTCCTCTGCAATTTGGTCACCATTACCACGAACATTGCACTTTGTTGTTATATTTATTTTCAAACAGTCGAGTTCCATTCACTCCAAGAGTTATCACAAATTTTTAGCTTTTAACGTAAAATAAAAAACGAGTTAAATTGTTTTGAGAAATAGAGATTTCGAAAAATGTCTGAAGTAATCCTGACGATTGATTATTATAATTTATGAACGTACATTTGAATTTCTAACACGATTGGTAATTTTAATATTGTGCCGTTAGTCACCGATGAATTTATCCATGAAATAATTTCATCGGTAGACGACGATTGATTGAATATCGAATAGTAATTAGCATGCTCGACTCAAAATGATACGTTCCTCCGTGTATCGAATTCGTGTAATTGATTATGTTTGTTGTTACGAAATAGTTAATGGCCTTATTACTGTCCGTCGTTTCACGAAACTACATCGACGAGTCATTTCGACGTCTCGCTGTCCAGATAACGAATGACAGCAAATTCTATTTATTAATTAAACAGGATTATTATAAAATCGAGAATTGTTTTGTTTAAAGAAGAAAATAATTGTTCGTTGCAGGGGTACGAGCGGGATAGATATTGATCTACGCAGGCTGGACATAGATCAATGTCCTTTGCCGCCAGGATCGTCTCAGCTGAACATATTCGCAGCCAGCGACAAATGCAAGAAACGAACGACCGAGGTATAATTAAGTATTTCAACATATTTGTACATTAAATTTCGTCGGAGTTAACGAATTACGAGTTTAATGAGAAACCTGATTAATTGATATACGTGGAAACACGGAGATATAGTGGGTTGTAAATCAAATGCGTTTTCAACAGTAATTTCTCTTGAGATATTAACGTCGAATATTAATTACCAGAAAAATAATTGCGTCTCGAAAATTGGGTTCGAGGATAATTAACACAACATTTTTTTACTCCGGAGTAAATTTTAGTCATTAAAAAGATTCTTTAATCGGTTTTTAAGCAGTCTTCGATAGGAAGATCGTGGTAATTAGAAAATTTCTGAAAAAAGTGACTTTGCCATATTCGTATTGAACCCGTAAAATCTCATTTGCAGAAAATCGTTTCACCAATTACGTAGAAATTGAACTATTTTTAGCTTTCTCAGTTTCATTTGGACAGTCGATTCAACGTGTAAACGCGCGATTATCGGTTCTGGTTTCAGTGCATCGCCATTCCGGGACTCGGATTCCGTCGTGGCAGCTATCGTTGCGTCTGCAAACGAGGATTTTATTACCCGGATACAAAGTCTACCAGCCGATACTACAATGGCACCGTAATCGAGGAAGAATACGAAAAACTAATGATGGTACGTGTTTTTGCCTCATCGGATCACCTCGCCCTTATCGTGCAATTTTCACGTATCATTCGATACGATCGTCTTACAAAATAGATCACAACACTTTTCAATTCGAGCTTCAAATATTGGGAGTTCATTTTTGAAACGTTTCGATTCCTCAAACGTGTTACTAATATCTCCTTAAGTGTAAGTCTCTATTAGAAGATGATTAGAAAACCATGTCGTTTTCGACAACCTTGCAAAGGACTCCGATTATTGAGAGTTAATTTTTTAAACGTTTCGATTCCTCAAACGTGTTATTAATACCTCCTTAAGTGTAAGTCTCTATTAGAAGATGATTAGAAAACCATGTCGTTTTCGACAACCTTGCAAAGGACCCCGATTATTGAGAGTTAATTTTTAAAACGTTTCGATTCTTCGAACGTGCTACTAATACCTCCTTAAGTGTAAGTCTCTGTTAGAAGATGATTAGAAAACCATATCGTTTTCGACAACCTTGCAAAGGACTCCGATTATTAAGAGTTAATTTTTTAAACGTTTCGATTCCTCAAACGTGTTACTAATACCTCCTTAAGTGTAAGTCTCTATTAGAAGATGATTAGAAAACCATATCGTTTTCGACAACCTTGCAAAGGACTCCGATTATTGAGAGTTAATTTTTTAAACGTTTCGATTCCTCAAACGTGTTATTAATATCTCCTTAAGTGTAAGTCTCTATTAGAAGATGATTAGAAAACCATGTCGTTTTCGACAACCTTGCAAAGGACCCCGATTATTGAGAGTTAATTTTTAAAACGTTTCGATTCTTCGAACGTGCTACTAATACCTCCTTAAGTGTAAGTCTCTGTTAGAAGATGATTAGAAAACCATATCGTTTTCGACAACCTTGCAAAGGACTCCGATTATTAAGAGTTAATTTTTTAAACGTTTCGATTCCTCAAACGTGTTACTAATACCTCCTTAAGTGTAAGTCTCTATTAGAAGATGATTAGAAAACCATATCGTTTTCGACAACCTTGCAAAGGACTCCGATTATTGAGAGTTAATTTTTTAAACGTTTCGATTCCTCAAACGTGTTATTAATATCTCCTTAAGTGTAAGTCTCTATTAGAAGATGATTAGAAAACCATGTCGTTTTCGACAACCTTGCAAAGGACTCCGATTATTGAGAGTTAATTTTTTAAACGTTTCGATTCCTCAAACGTGTTACTAATATCTCCTTAAGTATAAGTCTCTGTTAGAAGATGATTAGAAAACCATGTCGTTTTCGACAATCTTGCAAAGGACCCGGATTATTCAGAGATAATTTTTGAAACGTTTCGATTCCTTAAGCGTGTTATTAATACCTCCTTAAGTGTAAGTCTCTGTTAGAAGATGATTAGAAAACCATATCGTTTTCGACAACCTTGCAAAGGACTCCGATTATTGAGAGTTAATTTTTTAAACGTTTCGATTCCTCAAACGTGTTATTAATACCTCCTTAAGTGTAAGTCTCTATTAGAAGATGATTAGAAAACCATATCGTTTTCGACAACCTTGCAAAGGACCCCGATTATTGAGAGTTAATTTTTAAAACGTTTCTATTCTTCGAACGTGCTACTAATACCTCCTTAAGTGTAAGTCTCTGTTAGAAGATGATTAGAAAACCATATCGTTTTCGACAACCTTGCAAAGGACCCGGATTATTGAGAGTTAATTTTTTAAACGTTTCGATTCCTCAAACGTGTTACTAATACCTCCTTAAGTATAAGTCTCTATTAGAAGATGATTAGAAAACCATGTCGTTTTCGACAACCTTGCAAACGGTCCCGCACAGATTTTATAGAAAATGGCCCCCGGTTAAATTAGCTGAACTTTTGATAGTTTGTGATGTCTTGATGAAAAGTTCCAAATGGGCCCAAGCTCGTAAATTGAACAGTTTCTGAGATATAGGGGATCAAAAGTCAATAATAGTGTGTAAGAAGCACTGTTGTACACTGTCTATTTACTTAACCCCTTAAAACTCAATAGTAGTACTGTGGGCCCTTAAATATTATCCCTTGACCCCCCGACCCTCTGACTCCCATTGAGGAGTCAAAATAAAAAAACTTCAAAAAGGTAAAAAATGGTTCTCTTTTTCAATGTAAAAACATGAAGCACCATCGACATTAGCATTACCCAGTGTGCACCACGAAGAGGTTGCTCGATCGGATTTTGCACATCATGTGGCCCCGAAAAGGGCCGTTTTTATAGTTCTCTCTATTCAGCCATAAGAATTTGAACATTCATATTGGTCTCTGGTCGTATTTAGAAGTTTGCCATCCGAATATTTGGCATGCCTTTGATGACCAGCAAATCCTAAATTTGAACATTCATATCGGTCTCTGGTCGTATTTAGAAGTTTGCCATCCGAATATTTGGCGTGCCTTTGATGACGAGCAAACTCTAAAAACCTTAAAACACTTGCAATATGTGTGCATGTACCCAATGTTTTGGTACCAGATTGACAGGTGCAGTAGTAACCATTTATTACTTCCTCTTCTAGTTCCCGTTCATTTTCGGGAACGTGAGAAATAAGAACTTTTAGTCCTCTAAGGCTGTTATCTACCAACGAAGTGTCAATCTGTAATTCATCGTCATCATCTTTGTGCAGCAGAGTGTCAGGGGGTCAAGGGGTAATATTTAAGGGCCCACAGTACCAGTATTGAATTTTAAGGGGCCAAATAAATGGACAGTGTACAACAGTGCTTCTCACACCCAAATATGCTCAAACATGGTAGTCTAGAATAAGGATCACTATTATTGACTTTTGATCCCCCGTATCTCGGAAACTGTTCAATTTACGAGCTCGGGCCCATTGGAACTTTTCATCAAGACATAATGAACTACATCGTATCAAAAGTTCTGCTAATTTAACCGGCGGCCATTTTCCATAAGATCTGTGCGGGGTCCTCTATAAAATTAGTCGAGGCTAAAAAGTAAATCGGCTCCTCGCGGATCCGCCGGCGACTGTTAACGTCGTGCCGTATCGTATCTCAGCTTTCCCCGTGCAGATTTAAAGATAGCTCCCGCGATAATTTGTCAACGTCAGACACCGCGAAGTAAAAATCTTGTAGAAATTACGGGGAGCGTGCCATTATTTCCAGGTCGCGGAATATTCATACGTATCCCTTTTCTTGCCAGGAGACTGGAAAGCAACCTCACCATAAATCAATTTCGCGATAGTCAACGTCGAGCATGGTTAAACACCCCCGAATCGATGTCGAAAGTTCCACCGGTATCGCTCGAATTCAATGGCGTCGTTTAAACCTTCCTCGTTGCGGAACACTGAAAGGATATTTCTGGCCGTTTGCTGGCTGACAAGTTTAACGTTGATCACGGTTCAATGGCGTGCACTTTGTGCGAAGTTTCGGCCAGCTCGTAGAAATTAAATTTATAGCCACTGGCCAGCGTAATTGAAGTGGCCTACGTTGTAAGAGCATAGCAAATATTCGCGAAAGGAGGTGCATTAATTTTGCTATTTGACTTGTGTTCCACGCGCGAACCGCTTCGAGCAAAATTTCAATTGTACGAAACGGAAGGAACCGCGACGGATACGAAGAAAATTGTTTCGCCATTAAATCTAGAGATTACATACTAAATAGGTAAACGCGTGAATCGATTTTAACCGAAATAGCATCGGCAATGGGATTCTGTGACTCTGGAGAGACTGTTTTGAGCAGTCCATTCCGACGAATGCCTTTGTCGGATCAATTCGTGGAGCGTTGGAATCGAGACGGTGGCTTCATTGGCACGATTAATTCACAGGATCTACGAAGTAAACGACCGATGTAACTGGATCAAAGGGAATTAATGTCACCGGAGAGATCAGGCCGCGGCTTCACGCAATATGACGTTCAGCTCAGGCCAAAATTGCAGCGGCTTGTCCCGATGGGCCCGCGCCCCGCCGTTGATAAATGACTCGCTGAACATGCATTCGTACAAAAGGCGAGCATTACCGTTCGTCCTTGGCGGTAAATAATATTCCCGCGACAGCCGGTGAAGGATTAACCTTTCGATGGCTCGCCAAGCAAAATGGCAATCACGGTTCCGCGGGGGCGTCGGTTTTAATATGCGGCACGCAACGACGAATGAAATCGCGCTGAGAAGTTCGCCACTAACCCTCCACCCCCTCTCCTCCCGGAAGTCTTTGTTCGCTTGTATGCTAATTTCGCAGCGGGGCGGTAATTTTGTTTTCTTTTGTGCCGGGGCGAAAATGACATTACTCTGTACGGTGGGGGGAGGGATTCAGTTTGCGAACGCTTGAGAATTCTTGGACCGAGGGAGTTAAATCTAACTGCATTAATTCTCGTCACTTGGAGGGATACGGGTGATTATTTATCGTTTCGACCATAGCGCGGGCTGCCATTTTGAGGGATTAAAGTTCTTACGCAGAGACACTCGGAGACTTTTTGGAACGATAATTTGAACGCTAAGACTTGGACACGTTCGCGGTCTTTCAAGGAAAGACAGCATACAGCTCTCGATTTTAAACAATTCGAACGAAACCTAATCACTCATCGGAGAACTGAATCCGTCGACGAAAATTGATTCTATAAATTCGTGTCCCGATGAGTGTGCATCAGCAGATAGAGACAACACATTCTGTGCACGAGTATCGAGTATCAAAATGTGAAATTAATGTTTGCCGATGTCGTAATGAACAAATTAATCTCTTCGTCCTTTGATTTCCCGCGTGTGTTCAAAGAGATATCAAATACGCGCTGCAAAATGTTGAATAAATCTTGCAACTTGAATAATTTCGAACAGTTTTTTTTTAAACATTTTAAGCTCCATACGTTGGGAATTCGAACAATTGAAATGCGTTCATTTTCGGTGAACAAATGCTGGCAAATCCGACTTTTGTATTCGTGGAATGTTCGACGAAAATATCAAAGAGAATATTTCAACTTCGATAACATTTTTGAAAATATTCCGTTTGACGTTCAAAATGAAATTCAGAGCTAAACGACGGTTAGACTGAAACAATTCGACGTTGATAACGTGCTTCTAAGCTTGGCCTGTTCAAACTTTTCGAAACGAATTCGTCTTCCAAGCGGCGTTTCTCCCAGATGCTTCCTAAGAAATTTAGCTCGCAGACGGGGGGGGCAGAAATTTATCAGGGACGAAGTTTAGGGCGTTTTCCGAATTTGTGCAACGTCTACGAGTTTGGTGCTTTCGTCCTGTGTGCAGGCTCAAGCAGGCGTTGCGCGAGAGTCCTTTAGTTTTCAATGGAGCCCATCCATAAATTAAAGTTCCCTTTGTCGCTGCGTGTGGACTAATGGGCTTGCAATGCGTCGATTGCCATTCAAAGCATTATGGCTGGACCATTCTATGGAGAAAGCTGACCTAACTCAAAGTTCTCAGGAAGTTATTCTTAGGGGGAAATATTTTAGATAAAACAATCTGATGCTAGTTTACCATATTTTAAAAATAGGATTAGAAGGATTGCGTGTCGGGGTATATATAAGATATTGAAAACTCGATAAGTTCGTCTAGTGTTCTTTATTATACAAAAGCCTGTTGGTGCTTGTCGCTGGAAGTCGTAGCGTAGTGGACTCATCAGTAAGGCTTTCCAGCAGGCCCTGCCTTAGGCGACTGGGATATTGGGAAGTCGTTCGAGGAATGTATGTTTGAATTTCGCCATTTTTCTTCATCTTCTATATAGTTTGTTAATACAGTTTTCGTAGCAAAAGTTTCATTTTAATAGGGTGACATTTAGGGTGAATCACACTGCATTCATAATTAATTATAACTCAAAAAATGTTGGAGATATAAAAGTGTACTTTGGTGTAATTTAAATACGTACTAAGTACATTTAATTCAATTACTCATCATTTACTTTGAAGAATCAAAGCAACAATAAACGATGAATCATAAAAAAAATTACACTAAATCATGGCCCATGTGTCCCATTAACTATTAGTGAATCATTATTTCATTGTGGGTATATTTGTATAAAACCACTTTTTGCCGCGTTTGGCATGCAATGGCCCCATTGTGAGTCGGTCGAGCGCTTGTGAGAGCGCGACCCCTCTGGTGGCGAGTGTGGGAGGCGACGCCACAAATTTAATTGGTTAACTCCGACGCGTTACCGCTTATTCCTTGCGCCTTTGGCGCGCTTTTTCGGGAAGGCTTTCGGGTGTGTCGTGGTGGGGATGTACTTTTGCTGATGGAAGTTTGGCAATGCATGGTTTATGACATGTGCAATTCGCCATTGAGGCCGTCGGAAACTTTCGAACATGCCTCGTTATAAATACGGAGAAAATGGCTTCCTCAAAAGTGGTCTTTTTGGCAATGCTTGTCGTAAACCATGCTAGCCGTTTGTACGTCAAATGTTTCATTTGTAGCGCTAGCTAGCCGCTACAGTATCATATATTTTTTAATGCACATATCGATGCAGAAGTACTAACCACTTATTAGAATTTTAATATCGTAGCTGGTGGTGTGAAGTAGAAATTGTTCGCGCGACGTTTATCTTCTTCGGGTTGAAAAATGTCGGGTTTTCTTTCGCTTCCGTCGATGAAACGCGATAAGCCGTGGCGTAAAGGAAACAAGGCAGTTTTAATTCACTGGCTGAGAAGGTATCATGTTATCGCGGGGACGTGGGAGCCTACTAAATTAAATTTTATCCCCATGGCTGTTAACACCGGCGCGCATTCACTTGCAGAGCCACGTAGACGGAGTAAAATTAATTTTACGGGACGGTCTTCGATCCGTTTTTTCAACAAGTTTCATGTTTTATCGCAGACGGAGAAACAATGTAGGATCGCCATTGTTTCTCCGGTGGACCTGGTCGTTTTTACGAGAAAATCGCGGTACTTTTACCTTTGCTTTTAATTTATTCTTTTAATTCCCCCACGTCTAAGCTTTCATTCCGCGATACATGAAACTTTAATATCGTTTTAATTCTTTTCGACCCTTTCAAACGGGTTATGGTTTTCGTTCGGTTGTTCGCGGGTAGGTAAATTGTAAATTTCACGCAACGCGCAACGTGGAACGACGATGAACACGACGGGTAGCGGCAGAAACATGTTCAAAGAGGAACTCTGACCGCAACTCTAGTCGCGATGTCTCATAATAAAGGGGATTCCTGGATCTCGACGTCGGGGAAACCGACGAAGCACGCGGAGACACCCGTCAGAGCGTTGAAACAAAACAGATATACGATTAAAGTTACGAGCACAACAGGAAAAACAAACACACGAATTTGAGTAATCATCAACTTATGATCGACAGCTACAGTCGAGTTAACGCCAGATAAGGTGTTCTTTAGAGCGAACGGGTTAATTGTTAGGTGGTAAACAAAGTGAGAACCGTGGGTTGAACGACGATTATAACTAGACTGCGGATGTTTATGTATTTATGGGAAATTTTAATCCTCAAAAAACTACAGAACGCATTTAACATGCAAAAATATAAGAAATACTTAAAGTAAGATACAAATTATTATATTTAGGGGTTGAGACAGCCCTCTGCGAAGCTTCCGTTTTATTAATTCTATTAATAAAAATGTGAATTTGCATAAAGATCCGCAGTCTAATTATAACGCGAGGGATATCGAGACCACAGAGTGATTAGTGTAGTCGGCTTAATTGCGGTGCGTAGCAAGTATCGCGAAAGCTACTACGGTAAATAAATACAGGAATTTTATTAACTTTTTGCTTTCTATTGAAGTTATGAAAGTCCCTTGAATTTGTACATTTGTTGATCTTCAATGGTATCGGTTACCTTTTATTACCGCACGAACGCGTTCTGTGCCTCAGAACGTCGGTGCCAATCATGGTTGTCTGCGTGATTTCCGTCATAGTGGCTACACGTTACAAATATTTGAACAAAAGGCAACAATGACCGTCGCTGTCGGTCGACACGGCGTAAATGGATTGTTTATTGAGGCTGTTACGCGCGAGCCGCGAGCGACGCATACTGTTCGGCAAAAATCCAAAATCCAAAATCCCTACGAGCACGGTGAAACTATGCAGTTATGAAACTGTTAACACGTCGACAACTATATTATGGTTGACAGGGCTCTTCACCGCGGATAAAGTTTCAGTCTTCTGATACGCAAACAGTGTTTCACGTGATTTTACCGTTGATCGGTGGCTTAAAGTTCCGGAAGCCAGAAGGAAAGGCCTTAAAAGTTTTCGGCGAAAACGTGAAGAACAATTAGAAACGGGGCTCTGTTGTTACGCTTACTCTTTGTTTCGACAGACTATTATAAGCGGATTATGACTCTCCTCGCGCAATATGGAATGTAACTTTCCATCGAAGATCGGGTTGCTCGTGAAACAGCTAAATATATAAGCCATAGATATCTTCCAATCAGCTTTGAGAAATAAGTAAAGAAGAAGGTAATAATTTTATAAACCCGTAAGAACGCCACAGCGAAGGTGAAACTAATTATGACAGCGATTATTTAGATGTAAAGCCATGAATTTAGATCAATTTTTAGTCAGTATAATTTTCTCTTGTATCTTAAGAAACAATTCGAAGTTCGTAGCTATTAGCTCGGTGTTACTCACGAACGAGAACTTTTCATCGTGGGTACAAGGGTCGTTCGATAAGTCCTTAGAAAATCCAAGTGTTGGCGCTCGTAGTATTGGAAATGGTTTGTCTTTAGTAAGCATCATGACTCACTAGGCAGCTGTCAAAGTCTCAGTTATATCCAGCACATGGTTTCATTTTTATTGTCGATCGGAGCAAGAAACTTTTTCTTGCATCTGTGGCGCTGTGGTGTGGAACTCGTGAGAATCGTAGGAGGACAGAAAAGTCGAGCGCTTGTGAGAGCGTGACCCCTCTGGTGGCGAGCATGGGAGGCGACGCCACACATCAAAACGATGCACGGGTGCACATCTGTGCAGTTCCAATGGCCAAAATCATGGAATTAAATCACCGTATTCAACGGATTTGGCTCCCAGTGACTCTTTTTATTTCCAAACTTAAAAAATGGCTCTGCGAACAACGGTTCACGCCGAACGAGGTCACCGCCCAAACAGATGTCTATTTCGAGTACCTTCCGAAATCTTACTTTTTAGATGGCTTAAAAAAGTTGGAGAAGCCCTTGGGAAAGTGTATAGAGCTAAAAGGGGATTACGTAGAAAAATAAAAAAAAAATCTACCTGGAATAATTTGTTTCTCTATCTTTTTCTAAGGACTTATTGAACGACCCTCGTGACACCGATTACCAGGTCTTGCCACGTGAGGGTTGCTGCAAATCAAAACAATTTCGCAAATAACATCAAAATAAAAATTCTAATTAATAAACAGATTCTTATTTTGCGAACGTCGAATCGTTATCTGGTCGTAGAAATTGGAAGAAATACAAGCTTGGTTCTACAAGCAGCGAGGAAGCTCTAGTCAAAAGTCTACCGAAAAGAGTGATTGAAATAAGCAATAAAAATTTCGATGAACTTTCTCGAAGCACTCAGTGCACGGTGTCCCTCATTCGCGTCATGATTCGTTTTTCCATCAACTTCCGTTTAACCTACTTGTAACGTTCATCCCTCGCCCTCCCCCGCGCCCCTTTTCAAGCACTGCGTCTACCATCGGGTTTCAACGTGCGCGTACATTCGTGCAGGCAACTCGAAAACACTATTGGATCGATGGGGCTGTAATGGAAATTTCTACTCCGGTCAACGAGCTTTCCATTGAAAATAGTATTTCGCGGGCTTGCGCGATCTATAAATGAGAATCGCCACCTTCGCGGAACTAAAGCCCCTTTCGTCGAAATAGGATTTCTCCGGGCTACTGGTAAATAAATGAATGGCTGTCGTTGAGGTTCGAAAGTGAACATTCGGCTTTTGTGATCGTAATTACAGAGAACGCGCCGTACGTTGCTTTCAGAGATGCGAGTGTCCGAGATTGGAATTGGATTCCGTTTAAATTGCAATCCCCGGAGGTCGAGTTATTCCTGAATGAGAAACACACAGGTTACCCTCGTGAGCCCAATGATAAGGAACAAACTGACGGTTCGAAAAACCGTGATCGTCATTCGGTGCATTTGCTGAAAATCGTTACGTGGTAGTTACATCGGGGGCTGTCTAGTCATTGACTCCAATTCTCGATTTTAACGAAACTCTATACAAGTTGAATCGCTGAAGACCTGTTGAATTAATTTAAAACAAATCAGACCAATTTCCATTCTCTGCGTATTATAAAAAATAATATCTTTCGACGTTCCACAAATATATTACGAAACTAAAGTCTAATTTCACTACTACTCGTCGCGTTTACATTTATTTCGATTAGAATACGTGGACAACGCTGCATAAATGCATGACACCTAAGATGTTTTAACCACTATGTAGCACCCAGTTATATTAAACCCTTACAACACCAAACCGTCCGCGAACAACAACGAACAACTGGAGTTCTCGTGGAAGTGTTAGCATCTGTAACAGCGTAGTTCCTTTGGGAAACATTGTACGAGATCATGGCTCGAGTCCATAATGACACACGAGACGAATATTCTGCTGCTTCATTTACCATCCCGCTTCAATATCTAATCCTGGAAGATAAACATCTTACCAACGAAACTATCTTTTATGTTAATAACTATAGCAGTGCTACACCTTTGCACCGAAAACTGAATGCAAAATAACGTATAGACATCGATTCGTCATAGTAAATTCCCGATCAATTTGCTTTGTCCACTTAAGGTTCGTACGGGTCGATTGCGTAATTGTATCGGTTTGCATTGTGTTATGCAATAATTCGAAAGTGATAACTAAGCAGTATGATCGAGCTTCCTAGGACCTCGCATTACATTCGGCTCGTGTTTAGCGACCCATTTCATACGGGCCTGATTATCTATTGACACACATCGATGCACAGCGATGAGTTTCTCCTGGAATCGCTAATCACAGGGATACAACACTCATTTGGTATCCGATAAGTCGGCTGATCCCACATGGATCAGTCATCTCGGCCGTATACTCGTCGACTACGAAGAAACCTATCGTGCAAATATCTGTCGAGGTCGAAGGCTCTCCCAAACTTGCAACGTCGCAAAAGTTTTCGCTACATTAGTTCGGAACAGCTCTGGTTCCAAGAAACTCTCAGGGAAATGAAAAACGCTCGATTAAAATTCTAATATTGTCCGAAGCAAAATGAGAACCAAATACATCGTTCTTCCCTACGATCTCAGTAATTAAACATCGCAAGAGTTTTTCCATAGAAGAATGCTGTCTCCGAATAACATCAATAACAATATCTCGATCGATTAAAAAACGGGACGCTAATTACCGAGAACAGAAACTGTTACGCGATGAAACGATCCACGTATTAGCAAATTGTCTCGTTTACATAGCTCCGCGGAGATCGTAATTAATTTCCAAGTAGCGTAACGACGGTAACAAAAAATTTACAGCGCGAAACGACAATTTTTACCGCGTCCCACCGACCGAGCCGTGACGCAATGTTTCCTGGCAGCCGGCCAACGTAACAAATATTACGTCTTCCACAGACTATTGGCACGGAGTGCCGGAAGTCCAAAGGTCGAGTAGACTGACACTGGACCGGGGAACTCGAGCGATTCTTCGCTGGTCGCCCGAGTTTAATCATCGCCTTTTCATTTTTCATCGTCGACGCGTGAAATTGTCTCGCGAGAGACCAATCTCGACCGACCGGTTTTTCTCGACCACCCCGTACGCCACGCGACCGCTTTGCCTGTCTGTCTGTTCGCTCTTTCGCGCGGAACTGGATATCGACAGGGGCCACACTTTCCCTCACGTTGCCCTCCACATTGTCGCCAGGTATTGTGTATCTCCGTTAATCCGTTCGTACGCGTTATTAAAACGTCGCTGAAGGTGGGTCACTGTCGACCCATTCGATCTTTGTCATCGAATGATTCATAGATCATTTATATCACAGTAGATGACCTCTCTGGAGAAAGTAGAATAGAGACTCAGTCGTTTGTAGTCGGATGTAAGTAGTAAAACCAGTTACGAGTCTGACAAGTAGTACGAAAAAATTTTAGTCGGACAAGTACTACGAAGCATATGAAGTCAGACGAATAGTATAGTATATTTACTACTGAAAAATGTAATCTATCATTTCTGATCGGTTTTGAATCAAATTTAGGCTCCCCTCGATATTAAAAACGTGATTTCTTTTTTCCGATTCTGTTGCTATCACACGGTATGTACCGATGAAAATGGCAAAGTGTAAAGTAAATAAAACCCTCCCGAATTTCCAATAGTTGCGAATACAACGTCAGAGCAGCGAAGTTTCGGTGTTTGCTTTCACTCTCTTAAAGCTGAGTTACCGCGACTAAAACACAAACACGTGTCTCAACTTTTGGCTCTTCCATGAACCTGCGTAGTTCTATCAAAATCAACGTGTTCTCTCGTTAGGTAAATACACGGCGAATATAATTTCGCGTCGATCCTCCCGAAAAGAGAGCCCTTGTTTCTGTAACAATGTAATTGGATTCGCGAAACAATATTCAACATAAACGATAATCGATTATCGGCTATTTTGCCGTCGAATCTGAAACGAAATGTTGCACCCATACGCCATACTAAACGCTTCAAATTCGTAAATATTTGGCGACATAATACAAGCAAAGAATAGCAGCAATAATTGTAACGATTCGTTTAACGATCACTTGCACAAGAGTGTGAATAATTCAAATTATCTTATGGCTGAGTAAGTGATTATTGGCTATAAACACGAGTCCGTTTTAACTTGTAAATTGTTGTATGCAAAGCGCCCGAGCCCTTTCATCGCGTGCTTGATATTTTATATCGCACTAAATGTGTTACGAGGCTCGACGATAAAATTTCGAGAATAATTTTGCTTCAGTTTTTATTAGCAACTATGTAAACAGGTTACGTCCGCTCGTCGCGTGGCTTAATCCTCTCTCTATTTGCATGCAAATGGCAAACATTGTCAGTTGTTTTTATTCATTTTGCAAATTGGATTGCGTTTACGTGTTTGTATAACCTCTTACGCGAGAAATGGAACTCAGTTCAAAGGAAAAAAATTGAGATACAATTTTCGACGACACATAGATCTCCATATTCTAAATAATATTTGTGGATCGAACTAAGAGTTCATCACATGTACAAATTTTTCTGACTCATTATCGATGTTCATTGATGTCCAACTTTATAATTACCAAGCAATTACGTTCGATATTTGTTCGGAGAACGCAGCGCGTGTTTCAAAATTACGATACCAATGGCGGCAATTATTGACGTTTCGTGGTTATTCGAGTTTTCTTAACCGAGTTTCGTAACTGTCCCGCGAGCCTGGATACAACGTACGAAAACATTCGACAAACTGGCCGCGTAAAAATCGATTTTCGGCGTTAATTTGCAAGTTTTGCGAGCCTTAGAAAAATACATTGTAACTGTTGATGAAATTCTGCTTTTGCCAATAGCAAAATCAACATTTACTTCATCTGCAAACAGCAGTTTGAAAAACATTGACCTAAGCGATTGCCTTGCTGCCTGGTATCATCCCTACCACTTATTCCTCCTCGAGTCACCACTCCAGGGATTTTATTGCACTTGTTGAGCTATACACATAACTGTATAAAGTACCACAAGCTGCTTTCCTCGAGAAGCCAGCGATGATAACTTCCCTTTTTCGTTTAAAATTAAACGGCCCAGGGAGGCTAATCTTTCCGCGCGAAACAAATTATTTTGGGAGAACCGTTACGAGAACGAAGGGAATTATTAGATAAGAATTTTGTCCATCTCGGATGCGCTTTCGGCAATAAACCATACGAGGAAGATTTATAGTCGTCTCATTCCTTATTCTACCCAACGACCTGATAAGCACGCATGCCTCAAGGGTCAGAAGATAAAGGAGCTCCATCCAGCGACGCTCCGTCTCCTCGTCATATAACTCTGTCAACTTCGCCGAATATTTAAATAAAATTTGAAAAGTGTACACGTTCGGGAAAATGTGAAACAGTTCGATTTTTTAACTGAATACAATAAAAATCGGTCTCCGCGGGGGCACGAAAATAATATTTCGTGCGTGTAGAACGATTAGGTTTCTCCCGGAAAAATACACGCGGATGCAACTGTCGAGAATGCTACTTTATCCTGGAGGGACGTGAAATTTGTATCGGTTCAAGATTGACGAGATTGAAGCGTATTCGTAGCTCGTCGAGAAACGGAGGATCATCGATATTGCTAGCTGGCTGTCCGTCTTCTCTGACAGCGTGTCATTTCTGATTAGACGAGACATTCGGGCGAAGTTCAACGCAACCCAACATGCGGGCTGTGCTTGCGCTGATTGGTTCCTGATTAGTGCTCGATCGTTGATCCTGACGAGATCGGGAATCACGGGCTGAAGTGCAATTTGCGTGAAACTCGATTTTCAATGTTTGAAAACCTGTTATCCACGAACGGCTAGAGCCGCATATTACCTGTCAAAGAGTTTCCAAAGCCGATTATAGACCAATAAATCGTATTTTCAACCGGAAGAAATATTTTCCTGTAAGTTCGCCGCGAGAACTGACGACGCCAAACGCGATCGAAAGATGATTTTCAGTAGAAAGACGCTCGATTCATATTGTTCGAACAATTTTACCTAGATTAAATATTACAATGTTCTGATTCGTTCCTATTTTGGCATATTGCATAATAATAAATCGAATTTTCAACCGGACAAAATATTTTCCTGTAAGTTCGCCGCGAGAATTGACGACGCCAAACGCGATCGAAAGATGATTTTCAGTAGAAAGACGCTCGATTCATATTGTTCGAACAATTTTACCTAGATTAAATATTACAATGTTCTGATTCGTTCCTATTTTGGCATATTGTCTAATAATAAATCGTATTTTCAACCGGAAGAAATATTTTCCTGTAAGTTCGCCGCGAGAACTGACGACGCCAAACGCGATCGAAAGATGATTTTCAGTAGAAAGACGCTCGATTCATATTATTCGAACAATTTTACCCACGTCAAATATTACAATGTTCTGGTTTGTTTCTATCGGGGAAAATCGTATAAAGTGTACACACGAGAGTTCGCGAGCTGATAATTTTTTGGGCCGTGTCACTTAGGCGAGAAAACGACCGAAGGGAGGAAAGTAACGGGAGCGGAATAAATCTTTGAAAGGATCGTTGGAACAACGGAGCAACCCGCAAAAAGGACGAGGAGATAAAAACGGGAGCAGAACAACGAAGGGCAAGAACAAAACAGAAGCCGCGGAAGCGGGGGTGATTTATGATGCTGCGATCGACGTCTCAAAAAGCGTCGAGCTTCCGGTGGAACGGTGGACGGAAGAAACGAATAGGGGAGCGATTACGGAAACGGCTCGTTAGAGACGCCCGGGCGAAACGGAAACGGAAGGGCCGTTTTCTAAATTCCCAGTTCGCCCGCGGGATCCACCGGCGAGATTCTTCCGGTGATCGATGAAACCTGGCGCAATTAGCCAGTGGGACAGCACGGAACCACCGCGAACCGCAGGCAAGGAACCATGGTAAAGTGAAATAAACTGGTCAACGATGGGGGCCAATGAGCGTCGCGTGTACCATCGAAACAACTCCGTTTCGCTATCGACCGCTTGCGTTATCCTTTCGTTCCTCAGAAATCGCAATATCGGTTGACTGTCTGAACGAAAGTCGAGAGTGAAGAGGAAAATGATTCATTTTTATAGTTACGTGGGATTGCAAACGATGAAGTCTATCTAGATAATGGAGTCTCTTTCGTAAGAGATATGCTTCGAAACTCTTTGCGTAAGTCTAATTTTACATAACTCGGGAATGGTTAACAAAATATTGCTATTATGCTGAGTGTATCTAGCAGCTGAGACTCGATGTAACTCCATTCCGCGCGAAGTTAGAAAACAATGCTGCAAACTTTGCACTCTATTATATTGGTATTTTTCTACGCGTTGCAAAGTGCAATCGTACTTTTTGTTCGAGCTCGAATATACGCGGGCGGGATTGGAATGAAATATGATGGAATGATTGTGATTTCGTGGAGAACTTTATTTAACAACGAGTGGACTGTACTTAGTGTGTTACTAGAAGGACTGTTTCTTCCGTTCAATTTACAAGTTCGATTCTTCATGATGAGGTGGTTACTCAACCAAAAGACAAGTTAAGAGTGTTCGTTGTGTTTGGCCAGCGGAATATGCGTGGTATGTTTCCTCGAACACTTTTTTTTAGATTACTCAAACTTACTCAACCCTTAAAAACCACTCTGAGGGTATAAAAAGTATAAAGTTGTCGACAACTCGGTAGGTGATGTCCCAGTTTGCGTTTTTATAATCGTAACTTTATGAGTTTTTCAAATTTCTAAATGTACTTTTAATTACGTATTTTAATTTGAGCCGGGGGAAAGGAGCATCCCATTTTGAAATTAAACGCGATATTTCCTGAAAAAGTTAAATTTGTTCGGCCCCGGGAGTTGTTTCGAAATTCCAGTCTAGAATGAAAGTTTTGCCACACGTTTTCAGTTATTTGGCGAAGTTTAAGGCCCGGCAATCGAAAGGATCGGGCGAACCTTTCGCCGTTTGTCCCGTTGCGGGAAACTTTTCCACCTTTTATTACCTCCATCAGGCAGCTCTGATGTTCAGAGCGCGACAGAATTCGATGAAAGTAGCTACGGAACCGAGAGAGGCTCTGCTCCCGTTCCTGGAGCCTCTTCCCGTAATCGATTCCCCCTGTCACCTATTTCCTGAGTTGCCCAAGCCGATTCTTTCATTTGCCAAACCATAGATTGGACCACAACCTGTTATCTGCACTTGGCTCGATTCGTTGCAGGCAACCATAACATAAATACGATCGAAATCAAATTCTTCACGCGTCCTCTCTCTACACCTTGACGTGTAAATATTTTTTAAATACCAAATAAAACGTTGGCCTCTTAAAAGGAAAGTTTGTTAGGGCACGCGCTACGGGAAGTACATACATTTAAGTTTTTATCAGAGGAAGGCTCGTTCCAAACGCGATAATCATCATTGGTTATAGACCACCAAACGGAAGCAGGTCGAAATTCAATTATTCTAGCCTCGTTTCGTTCGCTCTCATCGTTCCTTGTCGTTCACTCTCTTCGTCGAGGAGTGTTTGCATAGTTTACGGTTCCGCGCGGGAAGACATTATTTTTTATTTTTATTTCCATCCCATTTTTCCGATCTAATCTCCCTTAAGTGTAATGTGTTTAGGTTAACGATACTGTGATGCCATTTTTATAACATGACCACCATTGTTACCTACCTCCGGCTGAGGTTATGAAAAGGTCAGGATTTCGAAGAGCCTCATTGTTACTTCTACTCGAAGCGACTCAAAGTTTATCAAAGTAATCTTCGTTTTATAAAGTCAAACTATATTTCCTTTGCTTTGTACTTATAACTGAAATGAATACTCTTTAAAAAAAATTGGAAGTCAAATTACATTGGCATCGTTGCACCCCCGCCACGGAAACGTTGGTGAAAGGGGGTGCAAAAGGCCAACGCCATGGAAAAATGGCGTAATGTCGTCACTTTGTGTTTGATTAGCAGACCACTTGGTTCTTGTACTTGGTCCTCCTACGATTCTCCCGAGTTCCTAACAGCCAGCGATGCAGCGCCCCACAGTCTTTAGCAGAGACACTAGCTTATAGACTCAGCCGTAGGTATTGTTTTATTGAGTTTTAATAACCAATTTGTCTTGTTTAGTCCCCTGAAAAAGGGTGGTCCTTCGAGCTTAGTTTTAGTCGACACACCACGTGCAAACTTTCAATATCAACCACGGATTAAACACTCTTTAAAAAAATAGAATCCACCATTGAAATTTCACGTATCTCTGATGGGCTGAAAAAGTTGACTTTCGGTTACAGCGTATGAAAGGGTTAGGATTACAAATTTTTACTCCCAGACAAAGTATACTTTCTGTGCTTTGTACTTATAACTGAGTACTCTTTAAAAAAATTAGAATCCATGATTAAAATTTCACCCATGTATCCTCGATAGAGCGAGAGATTCGACTTCCGTTTCTCGGAGATCCGAGCTTGCATCGTGATCGCGGTGGTCTGATCCTTAACGGTCATTGTGAGAGCTAACAATTTCGCTTTTGCCAGTCCCTGGGAGATCAAAACGGTTCATTGCCGGATCAGAGTGTACCCTGGCTCGTAAATAAAGGGTCTGACTTTTCCCTGGACGAGACGGGCCCGGAGGGTTTATTCGCGACACATGGAAACGGAGGACTATGGCTGGGCGTGGTTGCTCGCCTCTAATATCCTAAACCATAACGCCGGCGGGCGTGATTTGTGAGAACGATAAATCCGCTCGGAACTTAAGTCCGATCGTGAATACGATTTACGACGTCGTGATTTGTAGGCGCCTGGATTTCCCAGGACGCGATGATACGACGCTCGGATAAGTTGTCGTTGCATCGTTGGCCAGTTATGGGGGTGAACTCGTTTCGTTTCGTGACGATGTACGGTTCCCCGGAGTCTATTTCGACGCTGAACGTTAATGAGCCGACAAGCAAACTGAATTACGACAAGGAACGGGATCAAACGGCATCGAAACCTGATAGGTGTTCGAGGATTATGCGATTACTACCCGGAAGCGATGGCATTAGCCGACCATCGGAGAACGAGAACGGAGAAGTAGAGGACTTTAACGATTTCCAGTCGTACTCGAGTTCTTTTCTTAAAATGGCTTGGGGTCACCGGCGACCCTGCAATCGTTAGTGCATCCAGGAACTCGGGGAGATTCGATTGAAAGTTTTATAATGATTCATCGAATTTCGTCTATTTTAGAACAAACGAGTGCATATGTATAGTTACTGAAGGGAAATTTCGAGAAAATAAATATTGGTCGGATGCTCGTATCGATCAAATTTCTTGATTTAATGAAACGAAACTGGACCCGAGCGAGCTTCAGCCAGATTTTCCGTCGTTTGATGAAGAGTTCGGTAAATTTTTCATCACCGTGAATAAACACTCGATTCCAGGAACAAGCATATTAATTTTGAATTATTTAGACAAAGAAAAAAAAAGAAAAAAAATTTTAAATTATAGATCAATAGCCCAGATATTACGTTTCCATGAGCAACGAGAAAATATAAAACAGTATATGATAATTGTCAAACACAGGTTTTACACGCACAGTTGCAAAATGGATATCGAAGAAATCAAACAAATTTTATTTATTAATACAAATATAGCGCAAAATAAACCTGAGGAACAAAAGTAAATTTATGGTCGATTCGGGGGGTTGAATGGACCCGCGACATAAATCACGCGCCCTCGCGATCTGTCATTGGCTAATAACTGGAGATCAAGTTGCTATGTGTCATAGGTTTCATTGGTAAGAGCAGGCTTATGCCCGATATTGCATTATGGGAAGAACGAAGATATTGTCCCGACGGATTTAGCTGAGTGCGGAAAGTTTCCATGCTTTCTGGTAAGAGAAGCACGTGGATCAACGCGGCACTTGCCTCCGAAACGTCGAACGATGCCAGTAAAGCGAGCCATTTTTTCCTTCGCGAGCCACAAAGGAAGGAAAGTATCCGTAACCAAGAAAAATTGTGCAAAAATTGTTTCGCGAAAATACGTTGTAAGAACGCGCGAGACTAACGGAGGGTTAAATAAACGAACAAAAATGTGACTGGTATTAATGGAACGTAGATGCCGCGATATGGGATTTAATTTGTACAAATATTTAGAACGAAGACCATTTTTAACAGGCGATAAAACACGATTTCTGTGGGGCACAGAGTCGAGTGACGATGCAAAACGAAGGTTGCAACTGACGTGATTTACGGTAGAAGCAATGACCTTGGCAGGCTTTTAAACTGCTCTTTTTGGTATACGAAAATACAGAAAATCTGACGTTTCGTACGTATCGATCTAATAATACTCGTACGTAGGAACCGGGACTTTGATCTACCGTTCTGAAAATGTAGGTTAAAATCGAAGGAGGATTGAGTGGATCCCTTGTCAGGTGCGTGAGAATGGGAAAGGGAAATCGTGTTCCGGCGAGTCGAGTGTAACCCGCAGTTCTGTGCTTTCCGTCTTTAAAATATAACATTAGGGTAATGGGAACACGAAACGAAGAGACGAGAGATAAAGCCTCACGCGACATGACGTGGGTAGCCCTGAACGGTGACCCTGTTCGAGGCCAATTGATATTGCCAAAACGTAACCACTGGCAAAGAAGACAAAATACGCGCTGACTCAGCTTTCGCTATTGAACTGCGATCAAATGACGATCGTGGGGTAGGTCTGAGGATGCGTGAAACTGGTGAAAATAAAACAGAAAAAGAAACGCTCGCTTCGAACGACTTTCTTTCCTAGCAAAGCTGTGGTTGAATTAAGAGGAGGAAATACTGTGACGGCTGGAAATAAAGCCAATTTTCAAAAATTTCTTGGGCGTAACCATGAAACTCTTTCTGATAAATGTTTAATGTTTTCGAAAGTACATTTCTTGAACTACTTCTTCTAAAAATTTCGTACAAAAATATTAATTATTATAGCCATGGTAGGAACCAGCGTGAGAGGTCTCCAATCATTTTTTATGAATTTTGATGAAAAGTTTCAAATAATTCTGGAAAAATTATTTTTGGTTGCGGGGGTCGATTACAATCATTTTTGGTGAATAGACATACCCCCGAAATCCTACGCGCTTTCGAGAAAAAAATTCAGGAAGGTGTGCGAATTTTTTGGCGAAATTAAAAAATTTCAAATCGTACTAAAAAAAATATGTTTGGTTGCAGGGCTCAATTATAGTCATTTTTGGTCAATAGACATACCGCCGAATTCCTACGCACTTTTGCGAAAAAAATTGCTCACCGAAAATACAATGTCTGACCATACATTGATATGCTTCACTGAAATTTCATGCGTATGTTTAAAATATCATAACTCCTGAACGGATTGGACGATTTTAAAGTTTCAAAATGCAAACGACGCGTATTTTGGCGAAGAATATATAGAAATTCTCCGAAAGTTCGAAATGTTGTCCCTTAGCTTTGATTTTCGTCTTATTGTGGCCTCTAAAATCTGTATAAAGGAAATCACGTTGGTAATTTCTGGTACTCGTCTTTAATATTTTAAGGTGCAAGAATTTGTAAAGCTTACGTTCTAGCTTTGTTTACTTAGAAAATGTTTCTAATCTTGTTAATTTCGTGTGATCGACAGGGCGTGGAAAGCCAGTACGACGTCGATGGCGTCTTCGAGTGTCTTCCCTGCGCCGAGGGTTGCGAGTTCTGCGAGGACGATTCGCCATGCGTGGTGTCCTTGAACTGGCTGATGAGGACCGCCATCCTGATCCTGGAGTGCTGTGTCATTGCCTGTTTGCCGGCCGTCGCTTTGTTCACTTGGAAGTACGGGAACGTGAAGGTAAGTGGACGAAAGTTCTGTAATGCTTCGGATCTTTGTATCCCTTCCATAGTTAATCCTTCTTACAACTAGATGGAACTTCTGAATCCTTCGCTTATAAACGGGCGGGGGTCTTAAGTCTGTCCACCAGAAATTTCTCTGCTATCTTCTTGATAGACGAAACGAGATTGAACCCGAAAGAGTCCTCGTCGCAATCTGGACCATAATCCACTCGCGGTATCAAAGCATCCAGAATTAATTTAATTTAATTCATCCCTCCATCACCTATTTTAACAAATTTTATTCAATTTTTTTCGTTTACATTAGTTAAAGATAATACGTGGTATTCCAAAACTGAAGTTCGAATTTCAAATATTTTTGTTCATCGATCGGTCCGCTTCGTTATACACGAGCATTTTGACTCTCTCGGTGTTGGTAATCCTCCACGCCGATTCTAATTCCCATAATCGTCAGAATATGTAGCAATTAGGTATTGTCATCATTAACAGTACATGGAGCCATTACTGCAATAATTTGGACGATCTTTACGCCGCTTGAGAACGCTTTCGGAGACATCTTTCACCCAAGGGAGTTATAAATTTATTGTTTTGATAATACGCGTGCTGTTTTAATTCCGTACCACTTCCGGACCACTCCAGAAATATACTAGAAATATCAATTTTAGCTCCATGAACGTAAATAATTTTCTAGAAATATTTTCCCCCGCGAGAATGGGCATGTTCGATAGATCGATATTCCCCTTCTCCGTGCACTCTTAGTTTCACCAGGGACGAAGAGTCCTTGGGCCAATAAATAATGAAACACTCCTGAACTTGGTTATCGCCCGTCATGAATAGTCACCTGTGAAGTTGAAACCTTTTCGACGAGCAAGTGCAATCTATCTGCGGAACGACACGGAGGATGAACGATACACATCGCGATATCATCGGCGTCGGTTCGATTCAAAGTGTGTTTGCTCGATTCCGCGGGCGTGATCGTGTTACAGCTTCAAACACAATTGCATAAAGGAGCCGACGAGGTTCGTCCGACTGAATGGAGCGACGTAATGCCAGGCTATTCTCCGTCAACGAAAAACGGGAAGTGGTACTTTGGGACCTTCGGTTCGAAGAGCTGGCCTCGACACCGCGCGGGGAACTCTTTCCATGACGCGGAACGAGTGCTCCTGTTGCTAGATCCGATCGAATCGGTTTCCGGTTTTCTTTGTCCGTCTCCAGCCGCGCACAATGGCATTTTCTGGATACATCGTTGCACCGTAAAGGAATCGAGTCTACGTAAAATTGCGTTCTACTAATTCATGTTTCTCGTTTTAATCACGGGCGTTGTTTATCAGGTTTCGCTAATAGTACAAAGATCTTTCGTGAATCCTTTAATTTCCATTGCGATTGTATTACGTGGATTCATTAAACGAGATAATTATTCTCGTCTACGAAACAAAAAAAGGTCTACGCCTACTGTGGGTATAAAAAGTATTTGTACAGCAATTAATTTCAACAAAAACTTTACAGAACTTTGTTTATTATAAAAGAATGTATACGTATTATTGGAAATCTCGAGAACAAAGTTTATTTATGTTTTCTATGAAAATATTAACAAAAGTCTGGAATGTGTTTAAAAAATACATAAACAGTTTAAAATATGCACTATTAGAAGAATGAAATAAAATTCTCAACGCTATCGGCAAAAAGTTAGTGAATTCAATGCCACGAAGGCTCGAAACAATTATACAATCAATAGGCAATCCCGCTAAATACTAAATTTTTTATGTATAAAATGTTCTTTATGTATGTAATGTTCTTTATATTGTAAGAAGTGTATGTGTGTTTGGACCGTTGGCGTCGATGGTGTTTAGGCTATGTAAAATCCACATTCGTAGTTCCTTACACATTACATCTTTTCCACTAAAGGGTTCGTGGCGTCGCCTCCCATGCTCGCCACCAGAGGGGTCGCGCTCTCACAAGCGCTCGACCGACCCCTTGGTTGGCGTCGATCATGTTTAGTCTAAGTTAGAGTAGGTATCGAGTGAGGTGTTTAGGTTTAGGTGAAATGCGTTCGGGGGACTCTGCGCCTCGAACGTGCGTTTCTTCAGATTATTATGTATCATGAAGATAGGAATAGGGAAGGTTCGACTTTGACTGTAGGAACTCACTCTGCATCGAACACTAGTCGAGAGCAGTTTCGGTTTTACGTTTATGGTTTCTTACGTTTACGTTTTATGTTCTTTATGTTAAATAGTTTTTTAGTAACATTAAATAATATAGTTTATATAATTGCCTTTATTGTCCAAGTGTTTGAATCCGACCATACGCCTCTAACCATCCTCGACAATCCTTACAATACATATAAAATTAACAGTCTTTGTTATCAAATTAGAACGGTACAAATAGTTATTACTATTTTCGACCACATTCAATACTTTTGCTAATATCTCCATAGAAAATATAAATAAACAATTTATTCTTGAGATTTCTAAGAACATGAATGCATTTGTTGGATTCCAATAGAATTCACAACACTTTATTTGAGAAGAGAAACTCGTACAACTATTAGGTCGACTAAATACTAGACTCTATCTGCCGGTTTTTCAGTATTGCAAGCTTTTATACGCTATTGGTGGAGATAGGTAGAAGTAGAGACGATGGTCAAGGGACAGTGTGACTCTGGAAGATTAGAAATCGTGACTAGGATGTTTGGATGAGTAATGTTTGTCACGGAGTGATGTTTGCATGGTCGTGTTGGTCCATCCGACACATAGTTTTGTTGGCATTTCTTTTGTAATAGACGAAATTTTATTTTTTGTTGGATTTGACTGCTGCACCAATGCTTTTTACACTGTATAGATGCTGTTTTCTTCAGTTTACGTGTTAAAAATATCAGAGTGTAGATCTATGGATCCACGTAGTGGGACCTTTTCACGTTCGCCTGATTTGCGGTCGAAGCGTCGATCGAGTGGACTCGCAACGAATGGGAATTAACAAATATTACGATTATAGCGTCGACGTCGGTGGCGATCCAATCGTCGAGCGCAATTAAAAAGACAGAGGCGTTATTCCGCTGACGAGGCGCGTTCTGGCCGCGCAGACCGCATTGCCTTTCGCGTTTTCCGCTAATTGCTCGTTTCGCGCGGGCCGCGTTTTTGCCGCCGCGCGGTAAATAACGCGTTCCCCGAGCGGAAAGCGGCCAGTCGCGACTCCCGGAAATGAAAAGTGCGGTCTTATTCCCCAATTTTCCGCCAAGGAATCCAATTGTTCGTGAAACTTATTCACAGAAATCGTCGTACTGTTTATACAATTCTACTTACAGTTTTGAGGGTACAGGTTTCTCGCAGTCGAGATTGCCGCCTAGATCCACGGAGTCGTCTAATTAGGCTTAACTGCAAGAATCTGCAACCGTCCGCTCCACCTACGCGAACTTTCCCTTCTGCAAACATTTAAGCCGCGGTGTCAGAAGTCAGAGCTTCTTCCGTTAACAAGATAGTCGTAATGGGATTCTAATGAAGACTGATGATCCTAATTCCGTACAGCCACACACCGTACACTGTATCCATGACTTGCATTCCTGAACTCGAAGCATGCGATTCTCACGAGACACGTGTAGCTTGAGGGGTTACTCCCTCGTGACACGAGTCGTAAAACGAACGACCTTTAACAATTTTTTACATGAATAATACACGAACCCTTCCACCGTAATTCGTTTTGCTTTTCAACGTGCTTACGAAGACGCTACATGATTTTTTTTTCATGTAAATTCGTCCAACAATATACGAGTTACAGTTAATTTGTTATTGTCTCGTGGAATAATACATATGATAAATAATATTGTCGAATCGTTTTTTACAATTGCTTTGTAATATTGCTATATTTCGAAATATTTTCAACGGAACAGCCCACAGACACGCTGCTGCAATAATGTTCGAACGCGTTCGAAACAGTTGCAACGCAATATTGCGTATATTGTTATAAAATTGCAAACGTGACCGGAACCTTCGCGATATTGTACCTCTGCAATATTTAAACAATTGGCAACGCTGTTGCAGAAATTCCTTCTGTTCTCGCTTTTAATAATCGAAATTTCTAACGGAATATAGTAGAAAATGAATTCGTTGTAATAAAATAAAAATCGACAATGAAAACTTCAGGACAAAAGTTTCTACAATTTATTAATACGCCCACTTTGGTGCAACAGGTGGTTGAAAAATAACGGGAACTAAGGTGACTAGAATGTGTAATATTTTTTAGAACATTTTATAGCTGGTTTGGATTAGGGAAAAGTTTGTTTTTCTCAGATGTGTATAGATTATAGAAATTTATAAAAATTTTTAAACCTGTTCATTAAATTTTCTTTGTGTATAGAGATCAATTAATATTTCAAACGACTGGTGAACATTGTAACGAACAAAATTGCTGTACAGAGGACTTAATAGCGGAGGGATGTCGGATGATCTTGGATGGGTCTCCTTAAATCCGAAGAAGGAGTATGGCTTTCTGGTCGCGGCGTCGATGCTCGGCTAGAACCGCCGCAGGTTAATAAATTCCCTTTAATTAACCGGAAACGGCCCGAAACCTAAGCTCTGAGGCACTTCCTCCAACTACCAGCGCGAGTTGTTACGGAAATTTATTACACGAATCGCCCAAAGACAGAATCGTTTCCGCCGGGTTTAGGAGTTTCGCGTCTAAGTCGACGCTGATAAGATTTCGATGCGGTAAAACGGATTACGGACGCTTATCGTAAGCAAGATCTCGGCTCTCGAGTCGTCTGAGAGGTAATTTTTAAGCGTCTGCGAACTGTTCCACGCTAAGACGGGGCCTTAGACTTTCAGACGATCTCGAAATCGATAGCAAAATTTCGCAGGAAAACAGTGGAATATTTCTCTAAATACAAGTAGAACAACTGTGGTTACAATTGTGAAAAGATTGCTTTAAAATTGGATCAAATTTGGATATTCCTGTAAAAGTGTTAAAATTTTTTGCAGACTCGTTGATTCGATGTTCTCCACCCAAAGGTTATTAAATTCATTAAATATCGCTGGCAAAGTACGGTGCACCGTGTTTCATCTACAACGGTATTCTTTCGGTGACCTTTTCTATTCAAAATTCCGTTCTAATGAATAAAATATATCAAGCGTACCAGACACGAGGGAAACAATGGTTCGAAAACATGTTGCCGGAGTTTTGTCTATGTCTATCCGTACGTAACTGGATACAATTTGCTGGCGACACGGAAAAATCGCTCGAACGTCTAGCAGCAGACGTCAAAGAATGTTGCTTGCATCCATGTTTCCGACTTCAAATGGTGGACATTTCTCAATTTGAGCATCGTCCCTCGGTCCGTGTTTCGGTAAAAAATCGATACCGTTAATTGATTTCGTGAAAGTCACGTTGCATTAATGCATGGAATTATTCCCTTTCATTTTTTAATCACACATACCTAGTAATCTATTGCTATATAATATACGTTAATAAAACATGTACGTTCACGTTTTAACATGTATAAACATACCTTCGAATCACTTTACAGCTGACCGATTTATGCATTGTTTCGGGGTGGCAATATTCGAACGCCCGTTGTCATTTCCGCAAATTTCAGGATTTGGTTTTCATTACC
Source organism: Colletes gigas (assembly GCF_013123115.1). NCBI lineage: Eukaryota > Metazoa > Arthropoda > Insecta > Hymenoptera > Colletidae > Colletes > Colletes gigas. Next base: position 1,752,691 of record NW_025106656.1, read on the forward strand.
CGTACACCGCGGTACATTACAAGAGTATTGCTGCAATGTTGCAATATCCCAGTTATATTTCCAATGTTAGAGTAATATCTCTGGGCAATATGATATTGAAAATATTTTCGTACGATATTATATCAACGTTACGAAGCAGCTGTACTTTCGAAGTATATATTATACATGTTATGTGTAATATAGCTGTCGGAATAATCGAACATGCCTCCATCAAAATCCATTGTTTTAATTAATTTTTAGAGCATGGTTTTTCTTTTCTCTTGATCGTTCAATTATCGAGACAGTTATACGCGAAGTTATGTGTACATATAATGCTTTTTGTCGGTAGGTTTATATCTAAAATGGAATTAATATATATTATATTTTAAATAGAAATAAACTGGCAGGAAACAATACAGCTGCCCTCATCGATCGTTTTAATTAATTTTTAGAACATGGATTTTCTTTCCTCTTGATCGTTTAATTATTGAGACAGTTATATGCGAAGTTATACGTACATACAGGATGTTCGGCCACTCTTGGGAAAAATTGTAATGGGGGATTCTAGAGGCCAAAATAGAACGAAAATCAAGTATACTAATTTGTTGATTGAGGCTTCGTTAAAAAGTTACAGAAACATTTCCGGCCACAGAGTATATTTTCGGTAAAGAATTTTTTTCTCCAAAGTGCGTACGAATTCGGCGGTATGTCTATTGACCAAAAATGATTATAATTTAGCCATGCAATCAAAAACAATTTTTTTTAGAACGATTTGAAATTTTTTAGTTTTGTTGAAAAATTTCACACCTTCTCGAATTTTTTTCTCGAAAGTGGGGAGGAATTCAGGGGTATGTATATTGACCAAAAATGATTGTACTTGATCCCTGCAACCAAACATATTTTTTTTAATACGATTTGAAAATTTTTAATTTTGTCGAAAAATTTCACACCTTCTCGAATTTTTTTCTCGAAAGTGGGGAGGAATTCGAGGGTATGTCTATTCATCATAAATGATTGTAATTGACCCTTGCAGCCAAAAATAATTTTTCCAGAAGGATTTGAAATTTTTTTTTCGCCGAAAAATTTAGGCACCTACCCTCTGTCGATTATTCTTAAATATTCGTTTTTTGTTTTTAATAATTTTGTATACAACGCTCTGGGAATGTTGTCTAATACTTTTTTGTAGGTACCTATGGGCTCTACTTCAGAGAAAAGTTTCATTGAAATATATTGACTATTGTAGGAGTAATGGCTGTTTGAAAATTGGATCATTTATATGGGGGTTTTCTCATTTTACGGGGTTAGGGAACAACTTTTCGACTATTTTTGGAATCCCTACATATTCTCCACTAAAATACGCGTCGTTTGCATTCTGAAACTTTAAAATCGTCCAACCCGTTCAGTAGTTATGATATTTTAAACATATGCATGAAATTTCAGTGAAACATATCAATGTATGGTCAGGCATTATATTTTTGGTAAGGAATTTTTTTCTCGAAAATGGGTAGGATTTCGGGGGTATGTCTATTAACCAAAAATGATTGTACTTGATCCCTGCAGCCAAACATATTTTTTTTAGAACGATTTGAAATTTTTTAATTTTGTCGACTTTGTCTACATATTAGAATTTTTTTCTCGAATGTACGTAAGATTTCGAGGGTATGTCTATTGACCATAAATGATTGTAATTGACCCCCGCAACCAAAAATAATTTTTCCAGAATTATTTGAAACTTTTCAATTTAATTTTTTAATAACTTGTTAACGAAACCTCAATCAAGAAATTGATATTCATGATTTTCGTCTTATTTTGGCCTCTAGATTTTCCCATATATAGCCACTGTTACCTGACCAATTCAATTCTATAAAAATAGTGATATCTAATAAGAAAGAAACGTCGTCGTTTCCATTTAACGATAAGATTTAATTTTATCCATTCCATAGAAGGAACGTCGTCGCGTGTCTGTATCAGTTTACAGAACATTTTATATTCCAAAGGTGATGTGTTTTATGGGACAATGGATAATAATTCTTTCGACATTTTAATCCCGGTTCCTTCCAATTGTTTCGCCTCGCGTCAGAAGGTATCTATAAACTGGGCTATTTGGATGCTGTCCTCCGTCGTTTTATTATTTGTATAATATCGATTTCCGAATTAGACCTTTGAGCTCATTAATCTTCTTCAGTGTCCTGCACCTTCTCAATAAAACTTTGTACCCTCTTACACCGGTTTAATTTAGATTTCTATAGACTTGTGACGTCGCCTCCCATGCTCGCGACCAGAGGGGTCGCGCTCTCACAAGCGCTCGACCGACCCCTCGGTTGCCATATATACATTCCTCGAACGACTACCCAATATCAATTGGGGCAATTGATTGGGGCAATTGATGCTCAAGGAGCAAACCTCCAACACCCAAATCCCTTGGTAGCCACTCTAGGGAACTATGATCCCATCACCATCCCACTAAAAACGCGAATAAAAACACCCAGACTCATCCTAAACAACAACTCCCACCACCATACTCATCGCATGATGCATGAAAATGAGGTTTTTGAAAGTTTTCAAACGAACACAAGAAATACCGCAACCCTACACTAGCATAAATATACCCAGACACTAACACTCATTCTAAATGCAGGTTATAGGGCCCCAGCTCCAGGTACTGCGACCAATCATGAAAAATAACAAAAAAAAAAAACTGATGAGTTCACTAGCAAACCCCTCCTTTCTTTTTCTGTCTGTCCTATGAATCTCACGAGCTCCTAATCGCCCAGCAATGCAGCCCCACAGACTTAATATTATTAATGCCAGAGCTTTAACTTTTTACTGCTGCTTCTACACGTATCAATTTCTAAGAAAAAGTAGTCCTAGACAAACAGCTGACAATCTTTGTTATATCGAATACGCTTTCACGACATTCCGTAGAATGTATCAAATTCGATTAATTGATCAGATCGATACCCCTTTGAAGCGCGACGTCTTTCGTTCCCGTCTGTCCTAAATAAAAATTCCAGCCGATTTTTTGTTCCAAATAATTTAATAAAACCCCGTCGATGCAATTAGTTTGTTCGATAGTTTCTCGCTCGAGGAACGGAATACTTTACGATCGTATTGTTCGGACGAAACGCGAGAAGAAATTCCCTTGGCGAAACGTTTCGCGTTCAGAGACGTCTTGGATACTTTTACCTTTCCCCCAGCGAGCACTGTTTTCTTTATGGAACGGAAACTTGCAATGAAGCAAGCCCGTAAACATAATTTCTGTCCTCGGGCAATTTTTGTGTAGATTGGAAACAAAATTTATCGTACGTTCCCTCTCTCTTTCCCCCTGTCTCCTTCATCGACAATTACCTGGTCCTCTGAGTTTCTTGTTAGTTTCTGCGATTCCATAAAGCACGCGAAAATTGTATTTTCCGCCGATAAATAAGATTTCTCGCTCCGCGGGAGTGAAAATAATCTTTCCGTGACCGCGAGCAAGAAATTGGGTCCACTGTTCGATCGTTCGAAAATATTCTTGACTAAATTTCAATATTCAAAATTGCTCGTCGACTTTTAACACAAAAACGAGTGCGAAAGAACCGAACCTATAAAACGATAGCGAGAACTTTTGTGGATATTTCGCACTAAAATCCGAAAAAAATCATCCCAGCGTAGTTTTCAATAGTTTTTGAGCCAACAAACTGGATTTGGCGCAAACGAAATCCTACGTTTACACTTTGTTGACAGGCCGTGAATCTCCTTTTAAAAATTCCTTGAATTTATATTCTCCACAATATGTTAATTTCAATGAGTTACTCGCGGAACAAAACCATTTGATTTGCTACTAAACTAATCTACGATGCTCGCCCACGAATTTGCCTTTCAGATACCACGGAAATTTCTACAGAATCGTATTCGTTATGCAATTTTTCCCGAGCGTAGATTCCCTTCGAATTTCTGCGAAAATTAGAACAGGGCTTATATTCGAACCGTCCATATTGATTGAAGAATGAATACTGATAGCGTAATTGAAGTTCGATATAGCTTCGAGAACCACCGCGTTAAAAACTCGACAGCCCACTCCTCGAACAGCAAATCAGACACAGTGTGCGCGATCCAATGGGAATTTGTCGTTTCGGTTGTACGATTTCTCTGTCAAGAAGGAATCGAATGCCATTCCGAGTGCTTAATCGAGTCGAATATATGGGAGCGCGCATTCCTGTTCGATCGCTCTTCGATTCAATAAAGTAGGCGTAGTAGGCATTCCACTGTTTCTTATTGGCTATAGTCGGGGAATAATGGACGGTGATTCGATCGACCTTAACAGTTTCATGGCTGAAAAATCCCTGGTAGAGAAGATTGGACGTACAGTAAGGAGCATAAATGAACCAATGACCACAAGTTTTGTTTACATTTTTATTCATCGTTAAGAAGGTGGAAGAATATTAAGAAATAAATATTACAGTAATTTTTGTCATATTTAGAAGTAACGTAAGACAGTTTTTCGATAATTAATGTCTCCTGGTTTAGCAATGGCAAAGAAAATGGATTGACTCGGTTTTGCATCGGTATGTTTACAAAATGTTATTGTACCTCTTAGCACTCACACGGAACCATCGCGAACGGTCCGGCTTCGATTTTGATGAAACTTTGTACACTTATAAAGCTGCCAAAAATAATCGACACGTATTTTTTTTTAGCTGCGGTAACTCGAGTTTAAGGGGTGAAACCACCCCTTGAAGTTTTGGCTCGAAACGGCTATCTCGAAAACGGAAAGACATACAAAAAAATTATTAATGGGCGAGGTTGATGGTTTCTTATGTACAATAACATGGTGTTAAAAAATTTAAAAAAATACAATTTGTTTATAACAAAAAAAAATTTATTAACTTAATTTTTCATTTTATTGAAATTTTCATAATGACAAAAAATGACGAGCATTTTATTCCAAATCCATTGGTATGCGATTTTTTAAAATTGCCTCCTACAGTTTTGCAGATTTTGATGATTTACATCTTGCGCGCACATCCATTATGGTAGTAGCCGTTCTAACTGTGATTTTAATTAAGAACTGTAGGCTTGCACTACTTCTAGAAAACAAAATCGGGAAAAATACAAGAATACCAATTTGTTGATGGAGGCTTCGTTAAGAAATTATTAACGTTTAAAGTTCCGCCCGTACTGAATTTTTTTCTCCGAAATGCCCAAGATTTCGGGGGAATGTGTAATGACCAAAAATGATTGTAATCGACCCCTGCAACCGAATATAATTTTTTCAGAATGGTTTGAAATTTTTTAATTTTGTTGAAAAATTTCACACATTCTCGAATTTTTTTCTCAAAAGTGCGTAGGATTTCGGGGGTATATATATTGACCAAAAATGATTGAAATTGACTCCCGCAACTAAAAATAATTTTTTTAGAACGATTTGAAATTTTCAGTTTTAATAATTTTGTTTGACGCCCTACAAAAAAGTTGGCCGATACTTTTTTGTAGGTACCTATGAGCTGTACTTCAGAAAAAAGTTTCATTGAAATATATTCACTATTGTAGGAATTATGGCTGTTTGAAGATTGGACCATTTTTATGGGGTTTTTCTCATTTTGCGGGGTCAAGGATCAACTTTTTGCATATTTTTGCGATTTCTACGTATTCTTGATTAAAATACGCGTCGTTTGCATTTTTGAAAATTAAAATCCTTCAATCCGTTCAGAAGTTATGACATTTTAAAGATCCGCATGAAATTTTCGGACAACATTTCTGGCCATAAATTACATTTTCGATTAGGAATTTTTTTATTAATTTTTCATTTTATTGTAATTTTCATAATGACAAAAAATGACGAACAAAAAAAAGCACTGTAGGCTTGCACTAAATCAAAGTTAGAACGGCTACTACCATAATGGATGTGCGCACAAGATGTAAATCATCAAAATCTGCAAAACTGTAGGAGGCAATTTAAAAAAATCGCATACCAGTGGATTTGGAATAAAGTGCTCGTCATTTTTTGTCATTATGAAAATTTCAATAAAATGAAAAATTAAGTTAATAAATTTTTTTTTGTTATAAACAAATTGTATTTTTTTAAATTTTTTAACACCATGTTATTGTACATAAGAAACCATCAACCTCGCCCATTAACAATTTTTTTGTATGTCTTTCCGTTTTCGAGATAGCCGTTTCGAGCCAAAACTTCAAGGGGTGGTTTCACCCCTTAAACTCGAGTTACCGCAGCTAAAAAAAAATACGTGTCGATTATTTTTGGCTGCTTTATAAGTGTACAAAGTTTCATCAAAATCGAAGCCGGACCGTTCGCGATGGTTCCTTGTCAGTTTACCGCGATCAGTCGAACGGAAAGGCACGGAAGTGAAGTAAGAATAAGTATGAAGTCAATTGCTCCAAATTGTTTAAAAAAAGTCATTTCTTTTTTGAATGGCGGTTTGTCAACACCTCAAACGGCGAAAAATTGTAGTGTTGGTCAATTGACAGTGCAGAGAATAAGAAAGAAATACTGTAAAGGTATATTACTTAATGTTGGAGGAAGACCAAAAAAGTAATCGCCGCGGGATGAAATAAGAATTATACGGTTTGTCACATCTGGTGAAGCTTCAAGTACCACCATTGGCTGTACAATTATTAAAAGAAGATACGAATATACAAATAAGTAAGTGGACAGCACGGAGGACCCTCAAACAAGCTTTAGAAGCATTAAGAAGAAAAAGAAGCCAATTTTATCAAAGAAAAATATTAAACTTCGTTTGGAACTTACCAAAAAGTATCAAAACTGTACAACTACTGGGAACGGGTTATTTGGTCAGACGAGAGCAAAATTAACAGAATTTGTTCAGATGGCATGTCTTGGTGTTGGATTCGTAAAAATAAAAGGCTTAAACCACGACATGTAAAATAAATAAAGCATGGCGGCGGATCCCTAATGTTTTGGGGGTGCCCAACAGCATTTGGTGTTGGATCACTGCACCAAATTAATGTCATCATGAATCAGTATATGTACAAAGATATTTTACAAGATCATCTTATACATGCTGTTGAAAATATGACATTCGAAGAAGAAAATGTAATTTTCATGCATGATCGAGACCCTAAGCACACTGCCAAAAGTGTGAAAAATTGGCTCAATACTAAAAAATTTTCTGTTTTGGATTGGCCTGCACAGAGCCCCGATCTCAACCCCATAGAGAATCTATGGGGGTTACTGAAAAGAAGACTTCGGGGATTCATATGACTCCCAACCAACTTCAATCACGAATTTGCATAATAGAATTCAAGAACAGTGCAATTATTGTAAAAAGTTAATAGAAAGTATGTCAAAGAGAATTAGTGCAGTTTTTCGAGCAAAAGGGTTGTGGACGAAATATTAAAAATAAATGATATATTAAATATTGTCAAATATTGGGTGCAAAACTGGTGCAAAACTGAGTCAATCTAGCGTTCGTATTACTCATAAACAACAAGATGTTAATTACTGAAAGACTTTCTTACGTTACTTCTAACTGTGATAAAAATAATTATAATCTTTATTTTTTATTATTCTTTTATATTCCTAGTAATAAATAATGATTTATGCAAAACTTGTGGCGATTAATTCACTTATGCTCCTTACTGTAAAATGACACGTGACATCTGACAGAACAGACTGTTACAAAGCACAGATCAACCGATGGAACCTGTAAAAATTTAGCGTGAATACTTGTCAACTGTTACTTTCAACCCCTACGTATGTCTGAACCCCAGGGCAAGCTCATAACTGACCGAATAGCAGCATTTATGGCACTGGGCTATATAGTAATTAACGTTTCCCAACGTGGACGTTTCGCTGGACGACCATTAAAGCGACAATACACTTTAAAGCACCGTTTGGGAACGTTTAAGGATCGTTAACGTTCCAAGCCTAATGCAATCACCGGAATCGCACGCGTTTAAGTTTAATTTTTGAACGCCGTTCTCCCCGGCGCGATCAGAGTGTCCCTAATCTTCGAATTCCCCGCCGGGCACGTAAGCTGTCCGTTATGTTAAATCGGCGGACAGACATGCTCACGTTTCAGCTTCGACTTGTTGGATTTCACGCGACACGGAACCGGTCAACGTTGCAATTCGATCGCGGACAGTACGTGCCTCGCGTATCCTTCGACAATAAAAAGTAATAAAAAGTCGTAACGAAGGATATTTTCACGAGAAAAATTATAAGCGTGAAAGTACAGGTTTTGTTCGTTCCACGATTCTGTCTTATTTACTGGTAGTCATTTCTCCATTTTTACAATAATGCCTTTTGTCTGGGGTGGCCAACGAAGCACATTTTCCTCGAAATACGATTTCGCTTCTAAATGGGGAATCTAATAATAGAAGGACGTGGCGAGCCTGTTGCGTGGCCTCCTCCGTTCGTTTGATCTTACGACCCTAGATTTCTTTCTTTGTGGATTTATTGCGCGTAGTTGTGATTAATATCCCAACAATGGCGGAAAACACGAAGGGAAGGATTCCGGGAACACGTAATGCTGTGTCTGCCGAAACATTGGCAGCCGTTCAAAGCAATATTGCAGAAAGAATTAATAAATGTTTTGGAAGTGAATGGAAAGTATGTCGAACGTTCGATCAAATTGATTTCCAACTTGCGAAATACTAAATTTATACCCGTGCTTTCTATCGCGAAAGTGGTTTTCGTTGTACTGTTAGAGGGTGTACCGCGGTTACGCGACACCACGAATAATACTAAACGTGTATAAGGTGATATTTGTGTAACGTACGTAAATATGGTAAAGTTTAATTGATAAATTACGCACAGCAAGACATTTAGGAACATAATGGGAAACAGTGGGGACGCCAGCAACGGAATGGAGACAAGTTTTGCGGGAAAACGTGGTTACGGGGACAAAGGAACACGAACCAAATGCATACGTATGTATCTACATGCTGGAAATATTTTGGCTCTTGGATTTCATCGTGATACGGCCCATTTTCGCTTGGCGAATGGTTTGAAATTTATGAATCATTTATTTCTTCAATTTCCAATTTTTTTTTTTTGCCAGGGCCGCGGTAAACCGCGGATTTCGCATCAGCAAACACGAGGACAGCTCTATTGTTTCCTGCCAGTTTATTTCTATTTGAAATATAATATACAGGGTGTTCGGCCACCTCTAGCAAAAATTTTAATGAGCGATAGTAGAGGCCAAAATAAGACGAAAATCAAGAATACTAATTTGTTGATGGAAGCTTCGTTAAAAAGTTATTAACAATTAAATTCAAAAATTTCAAATCGTTCTGGAAAAATTATTTTCGGTTGCGGGGGTCAACTACAATCATTTTTGGTGAGTACACATACCTCCGAAATCCTATCTACTTTCGAGAAAAAAAATCGAGTAGGTGCTGAAATTTTTCGGCGAAAAAAAATTTTTCAAATCGTTTTAAAAAAATTATTTTCGGTTGCGGGGATCAATTACAATCATTTTTTATCATTACACATACCACCGAAATCGTACGCACTTTCGAGAAAAAAATTCCTTACTGAAAATCCAATTAGGTGCCTAAATTTTTCAACGGAGAAAAAAAATTGCAAATCGTTGTGGAAAAATTATTTTCGGTTGCGGGGGTCAATTACAATCAGTTTTTGTCATTAGACATACCCACGAAATCCTGCCCACTTTCGAGAAAAAAAATAGAGAAGGTGTGAAATTATTCGAGAAAATTAAAAAATTGCAAATCGTTGTGGAAAAATTATTTTCGGTTGTAGGGTTCAATTACAGTCATTTTTGGTGAATAGACATACCCCCGAAATCTTGCGCATTTTCGAGAAAAAAATTCAGTAAGAGCGGCACTTTAAACGTTAATAACTTTTTAACGAAGCTTCCACCAACAAATTAGTATTCTTGATTTTTGTCTTATTTTGGCCTCTACTATCGCTCATTAAAATTTTTGCTAGAGGTGGCCGAACACCCTGTATATTAATTTTATTTTAGAGAAAAACTGGGAAAAATTTTAATGGGAGATTCTACAGGCCAAAATAAGACGAAAATCAAGAATATCAATTTGTTTATAGAGGCTTTGTTAAAAAGTTATTAACAAAATCAAATTAAAAACATTCAAATCATTCGCGGAAAAATTATTTTCGGTTACGGGGATCAATTACAATCATTTTTGGAGAATAGACATACCTCTGAAATTCTACTCACTTTTCAGAAAAAAATTCGAGAGGTGTGTAATTTTTCGACAAAATTAAAAAATTTTAAATCGTTCTAAAAAAAATATGTTTGGCTGCACGGATCATGTACGAGCATTTTTGGTTAATAGACATACCCCCGAAATCCTACCCATTTTCGAGAAAAAAATTCCTTACCAAAAATATAATGTCTGACCATACATTAATGTGTTTCACTGAAATTTCATGCATATGTTTAAAATGTTATAACTAATGAATGGATTGGACGATTTTAAAGTTTCAAAATGCAAACGGAGAATATGTAGAGATTCCAAAAATATTCGAAAAGTTGTTCTTTAACCCCGTAAAATGAGAAAAACCCCATAATAATGGTTCAATTTTCAAACAGCTATAACTTCTACAATAGTGAATATATTTCAATGAAACTTTTTTCTGAAATAGAGCCCATAGGCACCTACAAAAAAGTGTTAGACAACTTTCCCGTAGCGCGTTATACAAAATTATTAAAAACGAAAAACGAATATTTAAGAAAAATCGACAGGTGCCTAAATTTTTCGACGAAAAAAAAAACTTTCACATCGTTCTGGAAAAATTATGTTCGCTCGTGGGTGTCGATTACAATCATTTTTGGTGAATAGACATACCCCAGAAATCCTCCGCATTTCCGAGAAAAAAATTCGAGTAGGTGGACTTTTTCGACAAAATTAAAAAATGTCAAATCGTTCTGGAAAAATTATTTTTAGTTGTGTGGGTCAATTACAACCTTTTTTGGTGAATAGACTAACCCCCGAAATCCTACGTACTTTCGAGAAAAAAATTCGGAGACTGACATTCTACAGGCGGAACTCCAAACGTTAATAATTTTTTAACGAAGCCTCAGTCAACAAATTAGTAATCTTGATTTTCGTCTTATTTTGGACTGTAGAATCTCCCATTAAAATTTTCTCCATAGGTGGCTGAACATCCTGTGTAAAATATTACTTTTGGAGGTTGCATATCTTCCTCTATTTTATTATTATATACCCTATTTTACAAACTTGTACAGCTAAAACAGAGCACAAAATACTAAAATAACACAAAAATATAGTAACAGACACGTAATTACCAAAATTCTGATAGTTCCTCAGTTTTATTCTTTTATTTGTATATTTGTAATTACACTTCTCGACCATCTTCCGAGGCCCATTCGGATGTTGTAGTTAAATTAAATAAAACATTAACTCGGGAAACCTGTAAAATACGGAAGTGAACCAACAAAGTTATTTCTAACTTCACCAGTTTACTTCCGCGCTTCCCGAGTTTCGCGAGTCGACAAATTATTTATATTACCAAACTACGCCATAGCATTCGTGGAAATATTCCAACGGATAAAATTACACGTTGAAGTATTCTACGTCGCCGTCTACAAAATCACTATTAATATCTTTCGTTTACACAGATGCGTTTAAACGCAGTGGCTGGAAAAGTCAACGAAACACGAAATTTATTTTCATCCCTGTCGACGATCCAGAGGAAAATATTACTAGGGAAACTTTTCTTCTTCTTCTTCTACTGGTTTTCTTTTACGTTGTTATCGTTAAATTTTGTGTCATAGATTTGAGTTGTTCACGAAATTCAAGGTATCCCTTATATGGTCCTTGGATGTTAGGATCTGACCTGATTCCATAAACCTGTCTTTGCTGCTCGAATTCTCTGCATTCGTACAGAATGTTGTTTGTTGTTGTCTCTTTTGTCAGGGATGTAGTCGTGTGTTATTTTTATATGGAAACTTCTTAATCTGGACATTATAATTTTCTCTTTATTGGTAACGAGACCGGTGTCTACTGTCATGAAGAGGTCTTGTGTGATGTTATGTATCTTGGTTGTTTTTCATTTTATATTCCATTCTTCTTTTATCGAGGCTTTATGTGGTTTATAAGGTCTTGGATAGGAATTAGAGTATGTGGTTCGGTTTGTGGAGGTATGGAGTTTGCAGTCTGAGGGAAACCTTTGTTTAAAGGTTTCGAGTTGAAAACAAATGAAACGAAGAGTTTCGTTTCGTCGGTTTTAAAAGTGAAAATAAAATGAAAAGGTCTCACCGTTCGAGTGCTTAAATCCGTAACGAAAAATGCGTGTGCTCGGTGTTTTTTAACAAATCCGCTTTGTCAACCGGTGAGAAAATTCGGGAAAAATCATCCCCCGGTTTCCGGGCCCTATCGTCGGGCGTTGTTGCGCATAATTCGCGATCCTCGTCGCCGCGAGCCACTAAAACGCGCGGGTTGCACGCACGTACGACGTAGTCCGCCGCGTGGAAACGTGGACGGAATAAACACGCGCGTGCAGAAGTTGGTAGGAAGCCATGTATCCGAGCAATATATAACGGTTTAGCATATAAATGTTGCCAGCTGCACTTTCTTCTTTCGCCCTGTCGCCACGTTCTGCCTTTCAGCGGAGCCGCGGTTCTCATTTCCGCGCCCTCGATCGGTTTTCTTCCCTCTATCAAAAATTCCTTAAAAGTATGCCGTATTTATCGCCCCGCCGGAGTGAATAACACAGGCGATCCGATAGAAAATGTCCGTTAAGCTGTGCGAACAAATCCAGGGATTTATCAGGGAGTTCGAAATTCTCTCGCGCGAGGATGTGAAATGGGAAATCTTCTGTAATTCGTTGGCTCTCCCGCGAACGGAGAATTGTTAATTCTTCGATCCACGTTTATCAGGGTTTCGTTCTACCATATGCAACTCCCGGATTGTATTTCCACAGCATGCGTCGATATTTATGTTGGCGCATAAGGTTTAAAAATAAAGTTAACGACGTAAGTGTGAGAGCTACATAAGTGCGTGGAGGCGTTTATTGAAGTTTAACGAAGAGAAGGAAATACATGAAATGCAAACTAATTCTTATACAGACAGAAAATTATGTAAGAAAGCAATTTTCTTTCAATGATTCGCCATGTGGTGCTGCTGGCTGAGGGTAGGATCTCGTGATATTCCTCAGTAAGGCTTTCTAGCAAGCCCTGCTTTAGACGACTGGGATATTGGGAATTTTTTTTTTTTATTTTTTTTATCTCGTTCTCCTGTTTCTTCCGCAGTACCCTAGGCTGGAGCCCTATAACCTGCACTTAAAATGTCTGTTAGTATCTGTAATGTTTATGAGGATGTGTTATTGTAGTTTTTCTTGGGTTAGAGCTCGAGGGAAGAGTTTCAAAAACCTCGTTTAAATATTGGGAAGTCGTTCGAGGAATGTATATATAGCAACCAAGGGGTCGGTCGAGCGCTTGTGAGAGCGCGACCCCTCTGGTGGCGAGCATGGGAAGCAACGCCATAGCCATTCGCTCGACGATTATAAGTACATACTCGTTCTGTTGCACTCAATTCTCTAACTTTTGCTTCATCGTGAGAAATTGCTTATTATAATACAAAATATATCTTTAGATATAAAAAGTTACAAACTCTATTCTAAATTCTAATCAAAAAATGAAATTTAATCAACTTACTTTCCGGCGGTAAAACAATTCAAGAATCACACTTTTGATTGAAAAATATAGAGTAATATTAACAGTTTGGCTTATCTTTGGATACTGATATTAAAAGAGAGATACACGATAGAGATATACAGGGTGGTACTATCGGGCAGAGAGTGATTCTACGTACGAAAATAAGTCGAAAAAAAGGAATAACATTTTTCCGTTTGAAGTTTCGTTCACGAGAAAATCGAGTTTGAAAATTATTTCAAGCCCTCGCGTAGCATGACCATTTTCGTTTACACTATCGTATTCTTTGTCCTCTGCAATGTTTACATTCCGGTTTCGGTAGTACGACCTGCCGGCTATTATCGTCAGTCTGTTTGTATCGGGCGAATTGTAACCACGTCTCGCTATAGCAATCGTGAATACGCTGACATGGTGATATACTACAGGATGTATTATACCAAACAAAAGGGTGATACAGAAAACAGAGCAGAGAGTGAGTGCATTTCATAATTACCATAAATCTGGTGGTCGTATTAGATCTGTAAATTTTGATACAGTAGTCCTCAATACCGAATAATAAACGTATTATCAACACATTTTCAATTCGATTTTCTCGTAAACGAAGCTCCAAATGAACGAATTTTATTTCTTTTCGACTTATTTTTGTACGTAGAATAACCCACTACCGGGTGGTACCACTCGCCCAGTAACATCCTGTATTAGAATATCTGTTGGCTCCCACAAAGTTCGTGGAGCCGATTATTTAGCAAATAGAAAATATAACAACACCTATTTACCAACACAATAATTTATTAACAAATATATAAAGATAAAACGTGTTAACAGGAAATGTGAAAATGATATATAAATGGTTCAATTTGTACAAGTTCTTGAAATTCTAATCCATTAAATCTTGTGTTCTCTTGCATTCCATTTGCATTCGTCCGGATCGGTCCTTGGTTAAACACAAAATTCAATTATGGGAAGTGTCTTGATTGACAAATCGAAGCTGGCCCATCCCGTATGGGTCAGTCCTTCCCAAACTTTAAGTTCCACCCACTGTGGGTGCAAGTACCTGGGCCCAAAACACCCCCTGAAAATTAATTATTGTATGAGTCGCGTAATGGCTTTAGTGTATGTCAATTTTCTATTGTCGAGCGAGGTAGTAAGTGTGGGTGGATGTTTAGAACGTATTTATTGTAATTGTATAACGTTGATAAAAACTATTTAACAAGAAATAGATACAATAACTATGATTTGTCGCACACGTCTTTTCACTCCCAATGGTCGCTTACAAGTGACCAGTTTCACACACGTCGCTCTTTCGTTTACTCTTCAATCATAAAGTATACAAACTATTTAGACCATTCACTCGTGTCACACTCATCTCCCATACAAAATATCACTCACTCCATATCTATGACAACCAGTACCACAGTAAGGTGGTAAAGTTACAATTCCTCAAATTTAAATAAGTTCGGTAAATTCTGTGCTATTAATATTTGAAGGGAGTAAAGAATAAAGAATGTCCTAAGCTGTTCGATAATAAACGATGTCTGAAATTCTAAACAATATCTTTGTATAAATGTTTAGACATACGTAAGAATGTCTAGAAATTGAAGGTGTCCACGTAAATACCAACGTGTACGTCAGGGAAAGCCTAACGCCAAGTTGCTGGCGTTGGCAGTGTCCCAATGGACGCGTTGTCTGAAAACTGAAGATAACCCCGTCCGTTCCCGCTATCGATCATGGCGAATCCGTGAAGGATGTGCGTGTTCTGGTGGAAAGTTTGCCGGTATATCGACGGTCATGTAGTCACGTAACGGACACTGGGGATGAACTAGATGGGTCCTCGTGGACTATTCCATTCGTATAACTTGGACCTCTACGGAGGACGATTCGCAGTCCTGTAACCGTCTCGTCTGTGCATTGCACAAATATTAATATAAAGTGGGTGATTGGATGAGACGTGGCTGGAAGATGCCTGGACTCGGTCAAGGGATTCTTGTCCATTTTTGTAAGACAAGAAAGGGGAGGCTTTAACGTGTCGAGCGTGAAGATGCGCCTTTGCCCGATACGCGTGGTTTGGTGGTGGGACGCGGCAGCCGACCTTATCAAATCTCGCGTCGAGCGACTCTCTTTCGCTACGGATCCGTCATAGTGTCAACATCACCGTCTGAGCAAAGGAAAAGACTCGTCCGGAGGATTCGACACTTTCGAGAAAGGATCTCAGGCAGTTCTAGATCAAGCTATGTGGCCTCTTCTCCACTAATCGAGGCCATTGACCCGCCATCTTCTTCTTAAAGAAAGTCAGTTTATTAGTTTATCAGTTATCAGTTTACCATTCTATGAAACCAAGCAATAAATTCAGGGTAATTATGCAGATAATTGACGACCTCGCCGATTTTTATGACCTTGAGATATGTTGTCAAGGTCACTATTCTGAACAATTTTTCCCTGTACATGTTACCGCCGCTCAGCTTTAGTTTCTGAGATATATTATATTAAAAATGGGTATTGGTATTAGTTAGTATAGTTGTTAGGGGGAGGGAGGGGGGGGGGGGGTCTGGAGGACGCAGCCCATTAGTCAGCAAAACGAATTTAATATGTTACTGTTCAAGTCGTGGAGCATGTTTTATTTTTTGCTCCTTAGGGCTCATGGAACGATGTTCCATATTCTTGTTTTTTGTTGCAGGAAAAAAATGTCTGAAATTGTGACTTTGAACCGACAGTCGGTGAATGACGGCGATAAAATTATTTTTGCGAATATTTGGAAAACGAAGGCCAAGCGGCGGTAACATGTATAGAGAAAAGTCGTTCAAAATAGTGACGGTGAGGTCGTCAATCATCTGCATAATTACCAAATTCAGCCTCGTGGTTATTTTCACCGACTTGAATAATATATTCGATAAAAAAAAATTAGGTACGAAACTTTTATTTCGATGATTTTCAATTGGCCGATGAAAATTGATCTAAATAGGAGTTCACGATCAGGGAACAAAGATAGATTCAATTCCTGGACGAATTAATCAAATAACTTTAATTTCTACAGTATTTTGTTGCTAACCGAAGCCTGGAGAACCGCCTGGAGAATCGAGCGAAGCAAACGTCGTCGAACCGGTCAGAAATCCTGTAAACACGAGGTCTTATCGCAAAGAATTCTCTCCCACGGGACATCGAACTCGTTCGTAGCAGGTTTAATGAGTTTCTTTGATGTAACAACGTCGGTTGGAGCCGTGGCAACATTAAACCGGTTTACGAGGGCGCGCGTAATATGCGCGTGTACGTTTACGAGCACCGCGCCGCGTAATATTCGCATCTTCCCTCGTTGTCTAACGAACCAGACGCGATATACCGGTCACCAGGGCCGGCCCGAGACGGTTTATCGCTGCCAGCCCCGCTGCAACGAATAGATTAACCCTCTGCTAGCCGGTATATTTCTCTTGGCCGCTAGGAAAGGTCAATTTAACGGTGCAAGCACCGTTAACGGGTCGAGAAGAGCTACTCGGAGGCACCTGATGCGTTCGAGTGGCTCGGAACTGAAGCGGTCCGGGTCGAAGGTTCCTACGGCGCTCTATTTCTTGACCTCGATCGAACCACCTGGCCAGTTCGTTTGCCAATTTTCTTACGTACATACTCCGCTAATTTTCAATCTTCACTGTGCCATTGGTCGATCATCGTGTCGTCACGAGAACTTTGAAATAAAACGAAAGCTGCGGACGATAATCTGGTGCTCGTTTTATCCTCATGTGTGATCCCTCGCAGAAAGTTTCTGATCATACACGTTAATTGTTTATCCACTAATAAACCTGGAGATTGAATATTTTATTTATTATAAGGTTTTTATTACATGCTAAGACAGATACTCATGTAATCATGCTCAAGCACGATCGAGAGAATCGGTAAGTCAGTGCATCTATTTGTTTCAATTTTCTATGGATCGTTGACGTTGATATATTTAAAACTGCTGAAATCCTCTGAACTGACAGATTTTGTTTTGTTTCCTATTAAATTACAAATTTTATATCGACCAAGTACTAAGGAAACAAGGAGACAAAGGATCACCTTTTCAGCTCTAAATTACAACCTCCGGAAGTTTCTGATTAATGGAAATTTTACGAAAAACTGCCTTGTTTTATGATTATAAAATGTTCTTATATATTAATTAAGACCGATAGGAAATGTGAGAGAGTTTTGTAGGAAGTAATTATACCATAATTATAAATTTTCTCGATCGTGCTTGAGCATTATTGCATAAATATTTTTCTTAGCATATTACAAAAACCTTATAATAAGTAAAATATTCGATCTCCAGGCTTATTAGCGGGTAAACAATTTGAAAATGTCAACTTTTTAAAACGATAAACTTTTTGAAACGATAGGTACGGGAAGAAATGTATAATGCAATGGAAATAAGTGTTTATTCATTCTCTTATTGAAAATTACAAAAATTCAGTCGAGTAAATTTTCTACAGGTTTTGTTAAAAATTACGAATGGGTTATTTCGACTGGATTGGTAGTTCTAGTGTTAGTAAACTACTGTAGGATTTAACGAAAAGAATTTATTTGAGGAACAAATGTACAAATCATATAATTATAATAAACGTATTTGAAACACACAAATGAATAATTAGCAACACAAATTAAAATAACGTTAATTGGCAACAAAAATTATAATCACATCTGTCTTTCACAATCAACTCGTTTCATACTTCTCGTTGTCTCGCTGTCCCTAGTTACCCATTCCTTCTCGAACAAAACACTTTTGCACATAAATTAACATTTAACAAAACTACAGCGTGGCACAAATATTCAATACAAATCTCCTACACTACATTTGAGCTACATTTCAATAAAAAATCAAAGAAATGGCGATGACACAATGGCTTTAACAAAGGAAGGGAAGGGTGTTGTCGAAGAAGAAGAGGTTAATCCTTTTCATAAAATTCCATTATATGTTTAAAATATTGCTTTAAGTCGTAGTACACAGCTCGGTACGAACACATGGGATGACCTAATAGATGGTGCTACTAACAAATGAAAAATCGTCCCCACTAAAATATCGGGTGTTCCTGTTTTATTACATAGTCGAGACGTCGCGCAGTAAATACGAATTCGGGAAGAACACGGTAGATAAAATCCGAAACGGTTGTTCGTTGTTGCGTTTCGACCAGAATCTGGGAGTTGGTCGTACGTTTTACAACGGAAAATGGTGTAAAATCTGTTTGAAACGGTTCCGCCGTGTTATTTCCCGCGATATACCTCCAGCTTTGCAGTAGAAAAAAAAATTCTGGCATGGACGCGCGAGCAGACTTGTGTGCCATGTTTATTTGGTTTTGAAACGTATCCACGGAAATTCTCAAGTTTGTCACGCATTGTGTAAACGGTCCCGATATAGCTTTTCATTGAACCAGAAAGCTCGTCGATCGCGTGACAAAATAATTCAAGCTAAGATCCTTCGTATTTTAATAAATGTTCAAAATGACCTTGATTCTAGATACTTATTAATTGGTACTACTATTGGGTTGGCCAAGAAGTGCAGATTTTGGCAATACTTGTCTTCAGACATTCTGAAATGCAACTTCAGATTAAATTTTAAAAGCATACGGTTAATCAATAGCTAATATTTAACCATAAATAGTAACAAAAAAGTTTGGAGATTAGTACGAAAAAAAGTACCAAAAGTGGTCTTTTTATATAAAATAAAAATTTTTTTGTCATCCATTTCCCTCTCTGCAAAATTCCTTCTATTCCTAAGAGGCTATTATATAGCTCTTAATTAGTTTTGATGAGAAATTATGAAGTTGTTCGAAAAACGAGAATAGGTTTTAGGCTAGAATAGAAGATTCATTATTGAATAAAGATAATTCATATTATAAAAGAATTACTGTTATATTTACATGTTGAAAACCGTACGAACATGTCGACCAACCTAACAATTTCTTTCAAATTGTACTGTGGTTTCAAAGGCAGTTGGGTGAGTCTGTGCATATATGAAATGGGGGTTTAAAGTGATACACGAGGGGTGATAGAAGGTATCGAATGGTGTTTCAGTGTAACTTGCCCCATCTTCGGAGTCTGCGGAATGGCCAGAAGCATAACGATTTAGGCTAACAAGTATCGAAATGGTGAACGGTTGAATACCGAGTTTAATGGAAGAGCGTCGCGAGGACTGAAATCCCCCTTCTCGTTCCCGTTGACGATCGGAGTGGTAATGAGACCGCATATGCGACGTGTATGTGGCCCATTAGCGTAACAAGTCGCCATAGTTGTGACGGTTACTATCCCGGAAATTATTACATTCGAGGGTCGAATCACGTGGACAATTGTGCCGACTACTATATCTGAAAACGCGAACGCGTGCCAAACCGCCTGGAATTCGGTCTTGAAAACCCTGCCCGTTTCGTGGCGTTGGTCTCTGTTGCGTCAGCAACGGGTGCAGTCACTATGCCAACAGACATAGCAATTCCCTCGTCGACCGTTACGCGTATCATTCGTTCGAAATTCTACGGAACTGCTATACCGCTTTGTCGCGTTGCTAAAAGGTTTCAACTCGACGGGGACGTTCGAATTAATTAAAATTCGAACAAGTTATTAATTTCTTCGACGGCTCGAACATTTATTACGAATAATAACGTTTCGATCTCGAGATAAACAGAAGTCTTAAAGTGTCCTCGATATGAAGCAATCGACGAATGGAGCCAATAATTAACGACGAGATAATTTAATAACGTCCAAGACGATGGATTAGAATGTTTCGGAAAAATCACGGGGCGCGAAATTGGATTTAAGATGACCTTAATTGAGGCGAAATCCGGACGGGTTCATTAACCAATTTTCGCGTTAATTGCCCGGGATAGAAGAATGAAGGGCCGGCGACAGTGCAAAAACGGGATTCCGCGATTCATTTTCCGTCTGTCTGCTTACAGCGAAGCCCCGCGACGAGACTTTTGCACGGGCCGGAAGAAAATTACTCTGCCAGGGCTGAGTTTCGTGTCAGAAATACTTCCGTACGTTGGTCGACTCGCTTTCAGTTAATTAATGTCGGTTGCTTTCCGATAGACGGATCAGTCACGATCGTGGCGCAGTGAAATAAAGAACCTGAACCGTCCGACAGGTGTTAAAGTAACTCGAGAAGTTGGCGTCCGCGGGGGCGGGGAGCTCCTATTTCACGTCAAACCTCGCCCTTTCGGGGCCGTGTAATTTCTTTTTCTTCGAAAGTTATGATTGAAACACCGTTGGATTTCATTCCGCGCCCCGTGAAACGGAAACAGCGGCGAGAGACTTCATGACACCGAATAAGTGGAATTTATTATCGAGGAACAGCGTTACAGGACTGTGCTCGAGCACATAACACTATTTTTATCGTATTAAATGGAATTAAAAAGTTCCTTCGATCTCTTCCACTCGAAAGTACATTACATTGTCTAATAAATAAATTTTTAATTTGATTTTCTGATACCGTGGCTGAAATATTCTCGATTTAATGTACAGCTCGATCTGAATTATAATCCGTCTATTATTTATTACTTGAATAAATTTATGGACGGAATCTCTGTTTCGACAGATTTTAATAATGGGATAATTTTGCTTTTTGATATCATGGTTGATATATCCCCTGTTTGATAGCGTGGTATAAAGCACAATATGAATTATAGTCTTCTTATTACGTATTATCTAAATTTTATCAGCGGAATTTCTGTTTCAATAGCCGTGCGATTTTAATGATACTATTTAGTATTGCATGAAGCTTAATGAGGGTTTCGCTATTTGTTACCTGAATAAATTTATTGGCTAAATCTCTGCTTGGACAGCTGTACGATTCTGATGGCCGAATAATTGCATTTTTTAATATTACGACTGAAATATTCCCGATTTCAGATAACGATTGTATGCAACGTAATACGAGTCGCAATAGTCTCATTATTCATCGTATTAATAAAATTATCAGTCGAATTTTTGTTTCGACAGCAGCACGATTTCGATGGCTTTACCGGAGCAAATATTTAAATTTTTTGAAGCAAAACGCACAAAATCCAATTTAATGCAGTTCGTACCCTCGTTAGTCGAAGAACGAGCTCGAGTACGACAAACGGGAAATGTCACGTGGCAGAAAGTATCGACGAATTACCAGAATTAGATGGACAAACGATATCGAATCGAATTTCGATAATTGTATAGTCGGCGAGAAGTTGCCAGCGAAATAATGAACCGTATTTTGCCCGAGCAAAATTCTTGATTTAAATTCTTGTTAACGACGACACACGGCTGTACAGCAACACGTAATCCCCTTAGCTCGCGTCCCGATGATGAAAACTGGCCGACTAGATTATCGACTAATCACTTTTGTCGAGTGGAGATAAAGGCGAAAGCTTGTCCAAGGGACGTAGATCGGTTCTGAGAGCGTGTAACGCAACGAGCTCGACACGAATAATATCAAATATCCCGAAAAGTTTCGAGAATACTTCAACCAAGATGGATGGAAAGTTCGCCCCGGTAACAAGGCTTCTCGCGAACAACCAAAACTCTGAATTTCCTATTTTCTATTTAATTAATTTCATGGCTAGTGGCGAGCTCAGAATACCGAGTAACTTTTCGCATGATAGATTGCAAAAATTGACCCGCCGGCAGTTGTTCAACGGAAGAATTCTTATTAAATTTTGCTGCTCGCCTCTCCCGAAATCCTGTCTTCCAGGTTAAATTAAAACAGTAAATCGAGAATATGAACACCATAAAAATTGGAATTTTATTTGTTGTTTACCACTACTATTTTAAATTAAATTAAATGTTCACTTAACATGTGATAGGATTTTCTACTATGGGGCTAGAAAAATTAATTCTCAAGTTGAGACGTTTAGAGAAATAAATTTGTTACAAAAATAAGTACTGAGGCAAATTTTAGGTTTATGTAGTTTACAATGGTTTAACATCAAAACTTTAAATTTTTCATCTAACAGTGAATGTGTTCATAACAGTTTGATTCTCATTCATATTTTTTGTTGTTTTTATTTATTTATTTATAGTCGCATAAGTCAGGAAAAGTTTACAGCTTGTTATACAGTTTGGACTCTTTGAGGTACTTTAGCAAGTTTTGGATAGATTTCTCATCCTTCAGGTTATCCTTTAGGGATGGTTTAATGTTGAGAGTGGTTTCCAAGGATGGACTGGAGTCGTAGTGGTCAGGAGCTATTGAGTTAGCTATTTCTTTGGCTGCTTGGTCCGCTTTTTCGTTTCCCATTATACCAATGTGAGAGGGGATCCATATTATTGTTATAAAGTTGTTCATTTGGTTAGACCTGAAGTAAACTTCTTGTCATTCTTGTATGACGGGGTCACTTGTCCATAGCTTCTGCTAAGATGGCACTTGTGGAGTCGCAGAAAATTGCAAAGTTTTTATTTTGGTTGGTTAAAGTGGAATTGATGGCTTGTTTTATTGCAGTTCGCATAGAAAGATGGATGTTTTGTGGCGGAGTTTGACTTTTTCAGTTGATTGGTCCTTGACAATTGCATATCCAGATCCGTTGGGTGTCTTGGACCCGTCTGTATATATGTGTACATGGTTTGCAAGTGGTCGTTCTAGTTCTTGAAACAACGTCTTCAGCATGATCGGGCCAGCTTTCTTTTGACTGTAGTTGAGTAATGAGGAATTAGTTCTAATTTTTGGGATCCATCTACTTGGTGTGAGTTGGATTTTTATGTCAAACTCTTTCAGATAGTTTATAACCCTGTAGTAGAATGGGAAGAGAGTTCTTCTCCTAGGCTGCAGGTGGTTTGGATTGATATGTCTGAATACGTTTTGGTACACAGGGTTTTGTGGGTAGGAGGCGATTCTGGTTGCAAAATTGATACTTAGGTATTTTCTTCTGATTCGAAGTGGTGGTTCTAGAGCTTCGCTAAGAATACGAAAGGTACCTACAGTTAGTCTGAGTGCCATTCATGTTTGTGCTATCGATTCTTCAGAATTTTATACAAAAGTGTATAAATATAAAAATATAAAGTAAAAATCGATATCGTTCCACGAATAAACTGTGAAATTCGTAGAAAGAAAAGCCTTTAGTAGCCTCGGGTTGGATTTCACGTTGTCAATTCGGTATAATTCGATAACTCGTTCAGTCATCGTTCGCAGAACGTTTTCCCTCTTGTCTTTCGCCCAAGGTTTACTCCTGGGAATTATGAACGTTCAACGGGCGATCGTTCCGTTCATTCCCCGGCGATGAAACAGCAGTCTAATGAATTTTGGAAGCGGCTGTGGGTGTACTGTTTACGTTCCCAGAATGCACGGCAAATGCTCCTTCTCACTGGGAGCCAGTATTTACAGTGAAAGAGTCGGGTCGTGGAAACTGCAGTATAACCGCCCGCTCGCTCGAGAGAGGAGAATCGTCGCCGGAAAATTAAGAGGCGGGTTCTTTGGCGCGAGACAAGAAGACAGAGGAAATCATTAGTCGAAGAAGAACTCGCTTGTCCCAAGTCGAGCGGTTTAACTACGCAACAGTCTCCCCAGCGGCTCCGTCTTTCCCTCTACGCGACGTTGTATCTCATTTAAACACACTTCCTCTTCTTTTTATTCCCGTAACTCTCTCTCTCCCCGCGTCGATGAGCTTGCACTTAATATGCACTTGCCGCGAATCGCTGCCATTCCAGAAATTCGCGGCTCCGGAGCTCTCGACGCGACCGGTGAATAAAATTCGAGAATTAAATTCTGAAAGCCCCTTTTACAAACAGTTGAAAGGGCTAATGGATGGCTTCCATCGAGAAAACGCGAGAATTGGCCTCCCAGTTTGCGATAACAATTAAATTTCCGTTTGTTTCGAACGAACCATCCGTTCGAAAAATAATCATTGAAAGAATCGTTCGGTGTTCTCTACCTATCAAACTCATTTCACATTTTTGTATAATTTAGAGACCGTAATTAACCAATGTGAATGCTAGTAATGGTCGAGCTTTTCATTTCGAGTGAATTGGAAAATGTAGAACACGACTAGGATACCAAATGAAGTAGAAAGTTCGAATAATGGTCGGACGCGATGGAAAAAATATTCAATCGTACGTGGAAGTTTTCAGATTTTTTTTTTGCCTCGAAAACCATGCGCTATAGAAATAAATTTACGATCGTCGAAGTCAAAATAAAAAATGGAATTAATTTCGCCCGATCTTTGGAGCCCACAGGAGCGTGTCTGACTGGGCGTTGAGATGTACTACTTGGAAATAGCTTTCCACTGTTGGCGCTGACAAAAGCCCTTTATAAAAATTTCCCTGGTGGCCAGTGCAAGTTTTTTTTCATATCGCGATGCTTGATTGTAATGATAGAGCTCTCTGTCAAGTTGAAATTTTTAATAAAATTGTAATATATGAATAACTTATTTATTACTATGGTAATAAACATTAGCAGTGAATTAAACGTTGAAATTTGTTCTTTGTCGTTTTCAGTGTGATATTTTATTAAAAATTCAACGTATATATTAATGTTTCATAAAAGAACAGATGAATTTTCTTCGCGATTAAGGCCACAAATGATGGGCACGTAGAAGAAATCGATAGCTTAAAAACGATGAGAATCGAATCGAAATTTACAATTTACGAAATTTTTACGGAGCAGGGAGGAACAAATTCGATTATAAAGTCTCGGAAAAACCGAAAACGCCAGTCGCGGGGTGAAAACTATCGTTCAGAGCTGGCTATTAGCGAAAGTTTGATGAAATCAATACCGAGTTTTGGAAAGGCAGCTGCAATCAGATTATAAGTTAATCCGCAGAAGTTTAATTCGAGGGATTCGTCGACTCGAGGTTGAATATCAATCTCTCTCATCGAATCGAAAGCTTTTTGGTCATTCGATCGACGATATCCTCGGCCTCCATAACTCGACGATTTTCAATTAGCCTGCAGCTGAAAATATTCGTGCAATGATTAAAATTAATTCTTTTTCCGTTAATTGTCAGCGGATATTTTCCCTTTTGCGGCGGCAGTTTATTTACTAAAAACTGATAACGACTGCCGGACGCAAACGATTATTAACCGTGCCAATATTTTTCAATGTAAAAGGTACAAAGGTGAAAATTATTTTATGCGTCATTTTATCGTCGGATATTCATAATTACTTTTATCGAGACAACTTCGTCGATCCGCGCGACAACAAATTTTATTCAATTTAAATGTAATTTTCCTTTCTCCTTGGCTCATCCACCGAAACGTGCACAATTATCGGTGTCTCTAATGTATACACCTTGGCGATGAGAAGATGATGTTTCGTTCGGGATCTGTTAGGCAGACTACCGAGTTTGTTCCGAATTCTCCGAAATAGGAGACTGTTCAAACAATGAAGCGTGTCTAAGGCAGGATCTACTACCAGAGCTTTACTGACGAGTCCATTAGCAGATCCAGGACGAAACACCATCCCCTCGTCGCCAAAATTTACGCTCTGGAAGGACCAGTAATTGCACAAGTTTCATATAATTATCGTATCGATACCAGCGGAGCAAATAAAATTACTTTTATCAATACGGAAATAGCGAACACTTTGTTCGATCTACATCATAATACCACGTCGATTTTTTAAATTCAAATTCAAATTTTGGCTCGTGGAATTCTTAAAATTTTGTTACATTTCTAATCAAGCTTAACGTTACAAACCAGAGACGACAAACTCCCAGCATTATGAAAGCAATGGAACCTCGAATTACGCCGCGTTTACGAAAAGTGTGCCGCTGGCAAAGCGTTAAATAGGAATCAAGGGCATGAATACGAATGGAAAATATGAATAAGAAATATGAATTGCGTTTTCTTTACCGTTATGCTTCGGTGAAGGGGCGCGATGAATGAATTTTCGCCCGTAGACGATGCTCGTTAGTTTCAACAGACGTTGGAAGAAAGAAATTGATTTTATCTGCGAATTTCTCGGCTGCATAATCAGGAAGGTTAGACGGATACGAGCAATTGTTGCGGTGCATGCTACAATGCATTATCGCGTGTGTTCTCGTTAATCATTCTGCCAACCGACAAGAAATGAATTTCTGTTTTTAAGAGGTGACCCAGTTCTTCGACGGGTGCGCTGGGAAATTGTTTCGTTGCTGACTTTTACCAACACATGCACGCGTTTCTCGATCATAACAAATTATTAATTAATCCTTCCGTATCGAGAGGGGCCCAAGGTTCGATATGTTGATCGTGAGGGGGCTGGTGGTTGAAATAACAACTCCACGATCTACACCACAATTATTAACTGTTTATTCGCGGGTGTGTCTTTACCAGACTGCGCTACGACAACGTCTTTAACAGGCTGGTTGTGTAACACGACGACGTCTTTACCAGACTGATCTTTTTAACGCGTCTTTCTTTACAGACTGGCCGTAGCAACGTCTTTCACAGACTGAGCGTCTTTCTTAAAACTACCTTCAATATACAGAGTGTTCAAAACATACCAATATTTATAGGATATATAGGATACATTGTACTGAGTAAAAAAGCTTTATTAAACATAGGTCGAAAGGTCAACCGTTTCTGAGATATAAACAGGGACGTGGTGGCTATACAATGGCCGCCACAATCTAAAACATTTTTTTATTGCTTCTGAGTGTTGCATATTAATACATTTAAAATTCTCTGTAGTTTTGTTGAATGTTAATTTATGTGCACAAGGGTTGAAAGTGTTTTGTTCGTAAAGGAATGGGTAACCATTGATAGCGAGACAACAGGAACATGCGAAAGTCAGTCCTGATTCTTGTATGATATTAATTTGTGTAAAAAGATTGTGTGTTTCGTGTGTTTCAAATTCGTTTATAATTATATCATTTGTACATTTGTTTCAAATACATTCCCCTTCGTTAGATCGTACATATAGTTATTATTAAACGAACGCAGCGTAGAAAAGTACATATTGATTTCAGGCGTTTGTTATTACGAGGTACAACGAACTTATCGATAAGGAGAGTCTTGTTGAAGTCGAGGAGATTAAAAATGAGCCTTCTTCATTAGGCTGGCTGCGTTTATCGGGACGATATATCATCGTCCGGGATTTTTCTCTGCCGGGGAACTCCGTTGGGAAATACGAGGAACGCTAATACGGATCGAATCGTGGTCGTCGTAATGAAGTTGCTGAAACTAGCCACCGTCGGGATTGTTCTTTCCTGAATTCGTCCCTCTTGCGTTTTTTATGAAAATAGCAACATTCTGTCGCTACTTTTTTTAGAATCGATTCCATTAAACAGTACCGAAGCGCGTCGACGCTGTTTGCTGTTGGATGTGATTTTGAGCGACGCTTCCTTCTGAAGAAGATTGAATGTACGCTGTGTCGACGCCAACAATGACGCCGCGCCGTTAACACTCGCGCGCCCGACTATTTTCAAACACATTGTTCCTGAAAACGAAGAGTTATTTTCGAACGAGGAGTCTGCGTACACGGGACAATTGTCGCTAAAAATCCACGTCGATCGTTTCTTCCTGTCGCGACGTCAGGAATTTTTAAATTCTACCGAAACTCGTACGTAACATTAGGGGATGTTTAATAGATTTCACGAGTGTCAAATAATTAACAAATGTGCAATTAGTTTCCAATTTGATTAGTCTGTGTTATTATGAAACTATTCTTTTAAGAGAAACTTAGATTCGAAAGTTGAAATGAAATAGTGTCGCCTGTCATGAGGTTTCCTCGCCCGTGAAAATTTGAAGAAAATCGTTTTCGTGACACGAATAGTCCTCGAATGCATAGGTCTGGGCCGTTCCGCGAACTGCATAATGCATTTTTCGCCAAATGGTTGACGATTTGTATGCGCTATCGCGACGATGCACTTGGCGTCAACGGCGGTACGCAGTGCAAACTGCAAGCATTTTCCCTTGCCCCGAGACAGCAACGCGCTGTTATTTTTCCGACGTTACGTCCCGACTTCGCTCCTCTCCTTTAAAACGCTCTCGGGCTCGCGGAGGATAGCATTAGGGGGTTGAAAGATGGTTTAAAGGCGAGGCCGTTCGAGCAGTCTGTTCTGCGTAAGCCAAAGGGTGATTTATCGTTTTTGTTCCAGCTGCAGGCTTTCTCTATTGAAGCCGATTAATAAACGGAAACGGCGGATTATTCTATTATTCCTTTCTTCTGTTTGCGTTCCATGTACTGGGGATTGTCCAGTTCGAAGACACATTTGTCGCGATCGAGACGTCTTTTAGGGAAATATATTAAACTTATCAATTTCTTGTATTGTATACAGTATATATTAAATATACAGGGTGTCCCAGCATCGGTGGTACAAGCGGAAAGAGGGTGATTCTAGATGAAAATACAAATCGAAAGTACGAATAAAATTTTTTCATTTAAGGTTACGTTGTCGAGAAAATCAATTGTGAATTGATGTCGATACAAATAGCACCAATATCATTAGTATCAACATGATGTACTGTGTTACCTCTATTTATGGATTTAAAGTAGATTTAAGTGAAAATAAGGCATGTAATTTACTTATTAAACTAACTTAATATATACAAAAATTGTTAAAAATTGCCCATTGTGCTACATATACAATTTTCTAAATTAGATTTGTGAACTAATGGATTCTAATTTATTCTGTATCTTTAATTCTTCAAGTGTATACTCGTTTGTTTTAACATGACTCCATAGATACAAATCAAGGAGTATTAAATATGGGGACCATGATTAGACAAAATTGAATATAATAGCATACTAAGACAACAAATAAAATGATGATACGTGCTCAGAAAATCATATCAACATGAGTGTAAAGAAGTACAAAAAACATAATAAAAGCCTGTATCGACATCTATTTATCGAAGCCATAGTTAAATGCACGCGTGCTTGGTGAATATTCACAGTGGATTTTCTGGACAATAAAATCTCAAATGAAATAATTTTATTCTTTATTTTTAATTTGTTGTTTCATGTAGAATCACCTCCTCTGCGGTTGTACCACCGATGCTGGGACATCCTGTATATACAGGGTGGTCCACGTAACTTGTGCAGCTCTACAACTTCCAAAATACACGTTGCACGAAAAAATTTTGTGTACAAAAATTGCATGATTTAAAGGGGTATATTACGTAGTGCATTTATTTTTTTTTATAGGCGACGGCATTTCTAAGATTTGAAGGTTAACTTTGTTTTTTTAAATAGAATACTATATTTTTTGTATGATAATATGGAAGAATATCGAATTCTGAGTAAAAAAGTATTGACCTTTATTAGCCCTAAATCTAATAGCTAACGAGTAATTTCACTTCGTTTCTTGACAATCTTATCATAGATTTCTGTAGAATAGTGAAAATTATCAAGAAATAAAGTGAAATTACTCGTTAGCTATTAGATTTAGGGCTAATAAAGGTCAATACTTTTCTACTCAGAATTCGATATTCTTCCATATTTTGATATAAAAAATATAGTATTCTATTTAAAATAATAAAGTTGACCTTCAAATTACCGAAACGTCTCCACCTATAAAAGAAATAAATATACTACGTAATGTACCCCTTTAAATCATGCAACTTTTGTACACAAAATTTTTTCGTGTAACGCATATTTTGGAAGTTAAAGAGCTGCATAAGTTACGTGGACCACCCTGTATATTGAACTATATACAATATTAAACTTATCAATTTCTTGTATTGTATACAGTGAATAGAAAAGTCAATGTTTTGTGAACAACCAATACTAAGAAAGAAAAAAATGTTATTTTTATCATAAATGAAAAGTAATCGAATTTCATTTGAATCGAGTGTAATTGCAAAATACAACTGACAGTTGTAAATGCAGTTGCAAATTAAGTTTGCAGACGTTCTGCTGCTCCTGTACATATTCGAAGCGTCTGACTAAATTATAATACTAATGCTCGCAACATGTTCTAACCGAAATTAATTCGCCCTTCATTCATTACGTAATTGTAGCAAACACAATAGGATATTACGAAATATTTACCCCCGTTATTAATCTCGATAGTTGAAAACTCTTTGCAAATATTTGATTAAGATAAAATTTGCCCGTTACTGCTGGCGAATTAATATCCAAGAATGGATCTCAAATATTTATGGTTTAATCTCATTTCGCAAATGAAAGGGTTAACGAAAACAGGAGCCAGCAAATAACAACCATATTTGTAAACAGTTATATCGGACGAAATTGTCATATTAAAATTTATAAATGATCGTATTTCATTAATTCTCGTTATTTTTGTAGTTCGTACATTTTATTATTTTATAAATAATTCCGTGTTTACGTTATCATTCGACCAGCGCCCATAATTTTCAGTTATGCCAGGACCTCGTCGATCCGGTGTAATGGAGGATGAGATGATCCTGATTAAAAGATAATCCGGATGAATGAGCTAAAAGATAGCATTAAAAGATAAAGAAATTTAGACCAGCTATAAATAGTAAAGCTACAATCCTCATAATTAAATACGAGGTCTCACATATCCGTTTACAAAGTATCGAAATAAATAATCAAAAATTTACACACCACTTTTCATAAAAGAAATCTAGAAGGCTCCCTTTTAGCATGAAAAGATTAGCTCTTATAGGCCATTTAATTCAACAAATTGTTTTCTTTTTGCATAATTATTTCAACATTTTAAATCCAACGTGTGTCCTTTAATTTCTAGTTTCCGTTGCCTCTATATTTATGATAGATTATATACATTATATATAGATTAACAACTTGCTAAGCTCGTTACGTCCTCGATTCACTTCGAAGCGTGGGTGTAACAGCCCTCGAACCGTTGGACGCAGCGTTTGGATGCATTATGTTCGTTGAAACAACACGATTAGGTATCCACGATAATGGACTGAAATAGACAACTCCGTCCTTGGTTGCGCCATGTTCATTAGTAGTTACGTGTAATCGACGATTGCTGTTTGTTAGCAATTAATTTGCCCGTTGTACCGTAAGGAATCCTTACCGTAACACTTTATGCTTCGTTGATAATAGCGAAATTATCTTCGTAGAACGCCGTTGTCGGGCGTAACATAATTTCGACCACCGACGAACGAAACGCTCGAGCGCCGACCGATTCATACGCGTGTTTCCCTATTGTTGTCGGTTAATTAACGTGCAAGATGCCCTTAATCTCTTTACTGATAGTCAGATACATTCACGTCTCGTTACGAAATCGTGGTACCTCTAAATTTTCTCGTTCGTCGAGTTTCGTACGAAAAAATTTGATCGAAAACTCTCCTCGGAATACTTGCCGTTTTACGTAAGTTTTAAACGTTTTCGCGATACTGGTCACGGAGAACCGTTTGTGTAGCAAACGAACGAATACCTTTTTCGAGCGAGGCAAGAAAGTTAATCCTCGATGTGACAAGCTGCTCGGATCTGTCCAGGGATAATAAAAAGGGACAGGATGATTTAGAATTACCCGCAAAGTAACTCACCGGTTCAGACCCGAGAGAATCCATGGGACAAAAATATATATCTATATATTTATGCAATCTCGCGTTGGTCCACGAGCACGTATACGTTTCCAGAGGCCGATCGTATTTTCATGGGACCCCGGAATCCCATTAAAATGGAAGGAAGACTCCCTGGAGCTCGACCCCGACTCGAATGCAGCCATTCTAACGTTCGTGTAATTTTTTTATTGCAACATTCTATATCGCTCTTCTGCAATTTTGCCGAAGACCTGCAGAGGGAATACCAGTTCGACCTGAACGAAGCTTTTACGTGCGAGGAAAGGTTCCTACGTTTCCTCGATACTGTCGAGCTTTCATCGATAAACGTAATAGGGAGACGCGGCTATTTGGATAAGGAAATTTTTGGGCAACGGAACACTTGCTTCTCTGGGCGTTCCACGTTATACGTTTCAGACGAAAG
Source organism: Colletes gigas (assembly GCF_013123115.1). Lineage (NCBI taxonomy): Eukaryota > Metazoa > Arthropoda > Insecta > Hymenoptera > Colletidae > Colletes > Colletes gigas. The sequence goes on from NW_025106656.1 coordinate 1,785,067, forward strand.
AAGGGTAAACATTAACAATAAAAATTGAAACGCTTACATTACGTATTTTTCATTTTTTACTTTCCACAAACAATGTAAATAGAACAAAATTAATCGCACGTGAATGTCAAACTCGATAATTTACCACTGCAATATCAATAATTTAATTACCCCGTGTATTATCAGACGCTTCTTGCATTTCAATTCAAATTAAAGTTGGACTTTGTATTTAATTAGTAAATAATAAATAGACCGTGAATTTCATGCTGTTCGGATATATCCTGGTACGACAAAGCAATATGTTAAACGTATACAAAAAATGTACACTCAAGCAAATGAAATGTTATTTCAATTATTTCTGAAACATATTCGCATACACTTCACATTTATATTACCATCCATGGTTTAATAACGCGTATCGGATGGAAAATAAATGTGTAAAACATCGATTCAGGTCCCCGAGATCGTGCGTCCATTCTAATCATTTTAATGTCGCTGATTAAGAAAACAATGAAAAGGCCAGAAATTAAATAACAAGCATTTCTTCCTTGCCTTCCATGAATTATTCAAGTAATTGCTTTACTCTACGTTCTAATTAAATTTCCTTTTTTGCTACTTGTTTTTTCCCGTTTTCCCCTCCAAGATTTTCGGTTTCTTGTTGCATTTAAATATTTTCTCATCGTTTGCATTCCTCTTTTGCTTCTTGATTAAGCGATTTCCTCGCGTCGAGCTTTATTTAAACATCTCTTTCTCGCCAGGGTGTATTTTCCTTCTGTCCTTTGTCCTCGAGCGGCTCGTTTCTTCCCCCGTAATACGCCAAAGCTCTGTTTGTTTCGTTCCTACGGTTTCCTTCAAAAATATTTCAAAGTTCACCCGGACTTTACTTTCCTTTGTGCTTCGTTTAAATACCTCTCTAAATTGTTGAAACAGCTGAAATCGTAATCAAGACCGAGAAAATTACTTCGTTTGCAACGACGTAACCGACATATAATATTTACGATCGAGTAATGAAAAACAGCATTTTCAAGCGTTTTGATCTTGAACGATATAATTAAACATATTTTTCGTTGCACCGCGGTTAACCACATATACATTCATTTGCCGGCTCCTGTTTGTACGTTCCCTCTCCGTTTAATATTTCCCTTTAATTTTCCGTTTTTTCCTTTCCCGCAACGTTCCCGTTAAAACTTTATACGTGCTCTTACCGATGTAGATTTTCACCACGATTCTACAATACGTTGCTCTTTTATAATAGAAAATTCAAATTAATTCTCTAAGGGAAATTATACCTCTCAGGTTATCAGAATTTCCAAGTTGATTAGAAATTTTAAACGCAACAACGAGACGCGAGTAAATGTATCTGCGGAGTATAGAAACGATCCAGCGAGCCGTTTCGAACGAAAAGAACTGTTAAACGAGGGGATTTGTGGGGCTCGAAAACACGGAGGGAATTTCGATTCGAATTAGAAAATATCACGACGCGGATGACGCGACGAGGGTGATATTCGGGGATTCATGGCCGTGCCGTGAAAATGCACAATGCCGGTATAAAATGCAGTTTATTCCGCCAAAGTGGTTTCAGGTTTTGCGCGTTTTAGCGCGCCGCACCGTCGAGGGTCGTTTTTACGTTGCACGCGTGTCCCACGCGGCTGATCATAAATGTTTTTGGCTCCCCGGACGCGCCGCGAAAAATCTACTGGGGGGAAAAAAGCTTTCCCCGCAATTTTTTCGCCGGTCGAGTTTCAAAGGGCGGCAAATTTTCCCGCGAAAGAGAATTTATTATCGCGATCAAGACGCGAATACGAACACCAGAAAACCCTATATAGTGTAATGACTAGCGTAGTAGAGGAAGCTAGCGTAAGTTCGGTAGATCGAGATGAGGGCGCTGCGAGCAGTCGTCAGAGACACGCAGTTTCGTCGTCTCCCGTGTCGCGGACTAGAATAAAGTAGTTTTAAGGTTAACCAAGTGTTTCTTATGATTTCACCGATCTCCTTCATCCCCGGCCACCTACTACACCTAATACGCGGAATTTCTACAAGAACACTATGATTTTTAAGGTGAATTCTAGAAAATAATTAAGGTGTAATAGATGTTGGAAAAGTAATATATGGATCTGGAGAAAATAGTTTATTTTTATCGTAAATAAGATATTACAGTGTAACGCACGTAAATATGGCGAAATTTGTGTAAGAACAGTCTTTTAAATTTGCTTCAGAGAATTAAATTGAGAAATTAGTAACTGGTTCTACCACCCTTGTTCTTAATTATTTCAAATATTCTGTTTTTCATACTATTAATTAGTTCCTGTAATGTTGTTTTTTGAGTGTTATTCCATTCGTATCTTATTGGACTCTCTAGCTCTTTAATATTATTGTATTGTTTCCCATTTTTATACAGGGAGTCTCAGCCGATTTTGACATGTTGTATTCCTCGGTATTCTGACACGTAGCAAAAAATGTTTCGTAGGGAACTTAAATGGTATCGAGTGGAGCATATTTTTGTGTTATTAATTTTTTCATAGGCGGACACGTCAAGGATATATGAAGATCAACTTTGTCTTTTTTTTAAATGGAGTGAGGTACTTTTTTATGCATCAAACGATGCTACTAAGCATTCGTTATAAAAAAGTACTGACCTATGTATGTCTAAAAGCAAGTAGTTTAGAAGATATTTCAATTTAAATAATTCTGAAATTCTTACTGACATTAGCGTTTATTTACAGATATGGGTCAATATAACGACCATTTTCATCACAGCATTTTAATGGGGGATTCTAGAGGTCAAAATAAGACGAAAATCTAGAATACCAATTTGTCGATGGAGGCTTCGTTAAAAAGTTATTAACAATTAAATTCAAAAATTTCAAATCGTTCTGAAAAAATTATTTTCGATTGCGAGGGTCAATAGCAATCATTTTTTGTCATTACACATACCCTCGAATTCCTACCCACTTTCTAGAAAAAAATTCGAAAAGGTGCGGAATTTTCCATGGGGGAAAAAAATGTCAAATCGTTTTGGAAAAATTATTTTCGATTGCAGGAGTCAATTACAATCATTTTTGGTCATTACACATACCCTCGAATTCCTACTCACTTTCTAGCAAAAAAATTCGAAAAGGTGCGGAATTTTCCATAGGGGGAAAAAATGTCAAATCGTTTTGGAAAAATTATTTTCGATTGGAGAAGTCAATAGCAATCATTTTTGGCCAATAAACATACCCTCGAAATCCTACCCACTTTTTAGAAAAAAATTCGAAGAGATGTGAAATTTTTCGACGGGGAAAAAAATTTCAAATCGTTTTGGAAAAATTATTTTCGATTGCAGGAGTCAATTACAATCATTTTTGGTCATTACACATAACCTCGAAATCCTACTCACTTTCTAGAAAAAAATTCGAAGAGATGTGACATTTTTCGACGGGGAAAAAAATTTCAAATCGTTTTGGAAAAATTATTTTCGATTGCAGGAGTCAATTACAATCATTTTTAGTCATTACACATACCCTCGAAATCCTACTCACTTTCTAGAAAAAAATTCGAAGAGATGTGACATTTTTCGACGGGGAAAAAAATTTCAAATCGTTTTGGAAAAATTATTTTCGATTGCAGGAGTCAATTACAATCATTTTTGGTCATTACACATACCCTCGAAATCCTACTCACTTTCTAGAAAAAAATTCGAAAACGTGAAATTTTTCGACGGGGAAAAAAAATTTCAAATCGTTCTGAAAAAATTATTTTCTGTTGCGGGGGTCAATTACAATCAATTTTAGTGAATAGACATACCCCCGAAATCCTGCGTATTTTCGAGAAAAAAATTCAGTACGTGCAGAACTTTGAACGTTAATAACTTTTTAACGAAGCCTCCATCGACAAATTGGTATTCTTGACTTTCGTCTTATTTTGGCCTCTAGAATCTTCCATTAAAATTTTTCCCAGGGGTGGCTGGACACCCTGTATAACACACTACTATCAGTCAGTGTAGTTGAAACTTTCGCGTAAATGTGGCAAAATATCAGCCGATACATTAAATAACGTAGGCCAGTCTTTACTTCATCGGTTTAAAAAATGCTGTGATACTAATAAACGCTAATGTCAGTACGAATTTTAAAATTATTTAAATTGAAATACCTCCTAAATTACTTACTTCTCGACATACATAGGCCACTACTTTTTTATAAAGAGTGCCTAGCTGCATCGTTTGATGCATAAAAAAGCACCTCATACCATTTAAAAAAAACAAAGTTGACCTTCATATATCCTTGACGATACCATTTAAGTTCCCTATGAAATATTTTTTGCTATATGCCAGAACACCCTGTATAACGCACCTGATTAAATTCCCGAGGTAATGCGTGCATCAATTTTATTTCCAATCTTACACGAGCAAACAATAGTCGATATACGTTACAGTTATAGAAATTGCAAAGAAGAAACTGAAAGAACTATTTAAACCTTTAAAAAAGACATTTTCTCGAATCATAATAACCTTAAGATATGAATCAGACTGCACATACAATACCTTCTCTGCTCGACAGTTTCGTAATTCTTTGCTAATTCGTAAAACTGTACGATTCGATGGAATTTGGTTCTAAAATCAGTATCGATAAAACCGTGGTTCCGGCGCATTAAGTCCCAGGACGGGATTCGAGGCTACGTGGCCACAAATTTTTGTCGGATTAAGAGCGTACGTTGAATCGGGGGGGGGGACGGCGCGACGAGAAACGATCCCATTGTCGTCGAGAAAGTTTGGACCGACTGCAGATTCTCCGGGACGAATGCAATCCCCGAAGTTCTGATTTCCTATTTAACGAACAACCCTCGAGTTTCGATAATGTGTCTGTTTCTTGCACAAACTGTGTCACGGACGGGGCCGAAAGCGAGGCGGCGGGGTAGGAAAGCCGAGTGAAACTCGGAGGGACAATTAAAAATTCTATCGTCGCGAATGAATCAGCGAGTTGTAAAGAACGCGAACCTTTAAAATATATTTAACACGCCGATTCTTTCTATCTTGTTCCTTTATTGTTACGACTACGGTTTATATAGCTTCGTTTCTTTTGTTGCAGGTGGTGAGAGCCGCGAGTCCAGTTCTCCTACGCGTCATCGTGCTGGGAGCATTTTTCATATACTGCACAGTAAGTGCCTTCCTTCTTATTTTTCCTCGTGACTTTAAAAGCACCTTCGCCGCTGAAAGGCGCTTTCCGTGACTCGGGTGGATTTCCGTGACTTGAAATAATCTCGCGAGAGATAGAAAATATCTTCTCCGAGATCTGGAAAAATTTCACGCACACCTCCCTCGTGATGGGCACGAGTTATTTCTTTTTTTTTTATCCGCGTCGAGTATCAATTTTCCCTTTGCCTCGGTGCTTTGAGGATTGAAAATTATTTCGCGGCCGGTGCAATGACTCGAACCGTCGGTATTGCTCGCGGGCTATCAGTCGCAGTCAACGAGGTATCAAAATCGTTTCGTGGTAACTGGCGTTAGTGTCGTGCTCGATTTCGGATAATTGGATTACGATAATAGAAATGGAAATGAATATCACGCCGGCAGATCGTTAGCGGCAGTGGTTTCGTTTCCACGAATTTGGGGACAATGTATCACCTTTGGTATTCGACGCTTTGCAATCTCGCGGTTCGGTGAAATACATTGCATTATCTGGCTATTTGCGTCCGGCGGTAATGTCTTCTCGATCGTTCGCATACATAACGACTTTTACGAGCGCTAATCGCGAATAAATCGCTTCGTTTCCCATGAAAATGCTTGGACTTGGATTTGGTAATTAATTCGATCGTACAAAGGTGCAAGCTTTTGTGTTTTTTACGCGTTAGACGACGATTGTGCGTTTCGTAATTGAATATCGATAAATTATTTCCGGTTTATTGAGAAATTATTTTATAAATTTTTAACGAGCGCTGCTTCGAAGCTCCGACTAGCAGAAAGACGTATTATTAAAATATTTTATTACGCTCGTTGAAGTCTAAATTGATTGATATATTTATTCGTATAATATTTGTTGGAATTGTGTCGAGAAAGCTTGCGACTCTTTTTAGAATTTAGTTGTTATTCGATGAATTTAAAAAAAATTTCTTCTCGTATTTTTCAAGCTTCCTCGGACCTTAAATTCTCATTCTTGGTACTGGCGTTATGGTCGTGCTATTTCTCTTGTCGCGCGGCATTCGTGCATTCGCCGTCAAAGAAAATTCAGTTGCACGTAAAGGAAATCCGTTGGAAGAAAATCGAGTTCGCAGTAAACATATTTCAGCAGCCGGCGGTGAATTATAAATGGCTGAAGGAAATCAATGTTCTTTGTTTCAGACGATAGTAATGTACCCCCGTCCAAACGTCATAACGTGCACGGTACGAGTTTGGCTGCGAGAAATTGGATTTTCTCTAACCTATGGCGCACTTATGCTCAAAACTTGGAGGTAAGTAAGAATAGCTACGTCTACAACGACATTTAACTCCATCGCGATGCGAGATCCCACCATATATTAGGTGCCTCACGGAAGTGGGTCGAATCTTTGCACTAAAGCAGAAAGCGAACGGGATTTCTCCGAAATTTTTAATTACTTTTATCTCGATTCAAACATTCCTCTCAAAATTATTGTTTACAGCGTTCTTGGAAGTATCTTATTATCTTTCGTGTCTAAACAATTGTACATTCATTAATACAAATAGTACAATTTTTTAATCTTCTTACGTTCTCATTAAAAATTTCATATGTTTTCACTCCTACCATATATTAGGTGTCTCACAAAAGTGGGTCGAACCTTTGTATTAAAACAGCAGAAAGCGAATGAAATTTCTTCGAAATTTTTAATTACTTGTGCTACTGCTCCGTTGAGAGTAGGATCTCGTGGTACAGAACAGTAGGTGTATCAATAGCTTTTTCACCCATTTTAAATTTTAATGAGAGATTCTAGAGGCCAAAATAAGACGAAAATCAAAAATATTAATTTGTTGATGGAGGCTTCGTTAAAAAGTTATTAATGTTTAAACTTCCGTCCGTACTAAATTTTTTTCTAGAATGTGGGTAGAATTTCGGGGGTAGGTCTATTCACCAAAAATTATTGTAATTGACCCCCGCAACTGCAAATAATTTTTCCAGAATGATTTGAAATTTTTTAATTTTGTCGAAAAATTTCAGACTTCGAATTTTTTTCTCGAAAATGGGTAGGATTTCGAGGGTATATCTAATGATCAAATATGATTGTAATTGACTCCTGCAACCGAAAATAATTTTTCCAGAACGATTTGAAATTTTTTATTTCGCCAAAAAATTTAGGTACTACCCCTGTCGATTTTTCTTAAAAATTCCTTTTTCATTTTTAATAAATTTGTTTGGCGTTCTACAGAAAAGTTGTCTAATACTTTTTTGTAGGTACCCTTGGGCTCTGCTTCAGAAAAAAGTTTCAAAGAGATACCTTTACTATTGTAGGAGTTATGATCGTTTGAAAATTGGACCAGTTTTAGGGGGTTTTTCTCACTTTACGGTGTCAAGGAACAACTTTCCGAATATTCTTGGAATTTCTACTTGTTGTTCACCAAAATACGCATTGTTTGCCTTTTGAAACATTAAAATCCTCCGAGCCGTTCAGAAGTTATGATATTTTAAACATATGCATGAAATTTCAGTGAAACATATCAATGTATGGTCAGACATTATATTTTCGGAAAAGAATTTTTTTCTCGAAACTGTGTAGGATTTCGGGGGTATGTGTTATGACCAAAAATGATTGTAATTGATCCCCGCAACCGAAAATAATTTTTCAAGAATGATTTGAAATTTTTCTTTCCACCGAAAAATTTGTCCAACTTTCTAAATTTTTTTTTTGAAAGTGCGTGGGATTCCGGGGGTATGTGTATTCACTAAAAATGATTGCTATAGACCCCCGCAACTAAAAATAATTTTTTCAGGACAATTTGAAATTTTTTAGAAGTTAAAAAATTTCAGTACCTACTCGAAGTTTTTCTCGAAAGTGGGTAGGATTTCAGGGATATGTGTATTCATAAAAAATGATTGTAATTGAGCCCCGCAACCAAAAATAATTTTTTCAAATTGATTTGACATTTTTTAATTTAATTTTTTAATAACTTTTTAATGAAGCCTCAGTCAAGAAATTGAAATTCTTGATTTTATTATTCTTACTTTTATCTCGATTCAAAAATTTATCTTAAAATTATTTTTTACAACGTTCTTGGAAATATCTTATTATCTTTCGTATTTAAAAAATTGTCCTTTGATCTACTAATACAAATAGTACAATTTTTTAATCTTCCTACGTTTTCATTAAAAACCTCACCGTGAATTTTCCGAATATGCAATCGATTTTAAACGCTCGAAGTGTATACGTACAAAGTAATAAGATTTTTCAATACTTCGATATTTTCCCGTGGCACTATTACAACCCGCGGCAGTAATTCAACGTCCTCGAAGGAACTCCGATTAAAAATAAGAAATAAAACGAAAGATACTGGAAAAGTCGCGAATCTAATTTTAGATTGTCCCCGGTGTCGGTGTAAATTGTTTAACCTTTCCGTTTCCAGACAAACGAACGAGAGATGGAAACGGAAGTGGAGAGAATATATATTATCGCGCGACGGAAATGCAAAAACGATTGGCAATTGTTTCCCCATCTTGTCTCGCGTTTGCTTAATTAATTCCGAACGCCTGGAATTCGCTGGCGAACTTGCAGCTAATTGAACGTCCGCGAAAGTTTCGTCGAAAAGTTGAACGATTTTTCATTCTACGATCGAAAGTACTTTCTAAACATTCCGAGCTGAATTATTATCGCGTCTACGCGTCCGTGTCCGTGTCCGTGGATTTTATGCAATATTTCCGGACGAGAATCTATGAAACGCGATACGAAAACGCGAAACGGAGATGCACGCTTTGATTTACATGTATTAAAAGGGTACGTTCGCAGTCATTATTCTATTTGAAGTTTCTTTGGACGACTAATAGGAAAACGAAAAAGAAACTCGTTAAATGTGTCGTCGTCTCTCGCGACTTCAAAAAGGTAACTTTGATACGGAAATATTTTCACTGGCTGCGGATGTCGTCTCGCGAGATCGAACAAATATTCCGCGTATTTTTCTTCGCGACTCGAAAAGTTGTTACGAAACTTTAAAAGGCTTTCCGCTACTTAAAAATGTCGGTTACTACGTTCGAGCTCTCCGCCGTGTTGGAACGTGTGCGATATTTTCTTTTGAAAAACACGTGCTGGCACATCAAACCGAAGCGTTTCGTGCCATTTAAATGTACTTGGAAAGGCACTGTACGACGGGGTTTTTACGCAATGTATTCCGTGGCGTTTGTCGGATCCGCGGATGCAACTCCGTCAAAGGGAAACGCTTTCCCCGAGGTCTCGTAAACGCGAAGCAGAATCGAGAAGCTTATCCCTGTAACGTCTTAAATACTACAGAAAAGAATTACGGATTTTCCGACGGGCACCATTTCTGGATATCAAAGCGCAATTTTCTCTTTGCCGTGTCCGCTTTTAGCTTTAAAACCGACGAACGAATTTAATAAATTGCACGCCGCGTCCTTCGAGTGATTTTAAATGGGGAGATACGCGCAATTGTGTGCGCGAGGCTGTGTGAAATCGCGTTGTCTTTAAACAACCGGAGTGAACTCGCCGGCAAGCGTATCGCTGTTGGCCACCTGCCATTTCCGAAGTCCGTCGCTTGCTGGTCCGAAAGCAATCTTGAATTTTAACGTAAATTCCGCCTTGGGGGACCCATAGAAACGAGTTAAGTCGCGCTTGTCCGAAAGAAGCTTAAAAATATACGAAAACACCAGCATGTTGTGCGAGAAAACAGTTTTCCACTCGTTTCCATTTTTTTTTATCAAAGTTTTCTGGGGGTTCTATTTAAATTATTTATTTCACGGTTGTTAGGTGTGTTAGTAATTATAGGTTATAGACACGTTCTTCCAGTTCGGTACTTAGGAAACTTTACACGGCTCTTCTCGCACAACCGCGACAACAGCATTATTTTCCCCCGTTTTCTTTCTTTTCTGTACGACTGCCCTCGTCGTGGGAGTATATCCAACGGTATCAATCCGAATGCAGCGGAGTGAAACGCCAAGAAAGGAGGTTCAAACTTTTCAGGCGAGCACTGGTCAACCAGTGTGCAACTTCGGTTTACTCTTCTTTCTCCGATCTCCATCGCGGAGATCGCTATTTTCTACCAGTTGCAGGATTTCCGACGCTACAAAGATTCCGAGACAGAGATTGCCCCGATCTTCTATACCACCTATCCCTGATTCTCCTGTTTCGTTTTCTATCCCGATATGGTCGCGGAACAAAAAGTTCAGTCTAGCGTTGCCCGTTGAATCCATAAGTCGGTTAGATATTCTTCATCGGATAAAAGCTGTCTGAAAAAGTACGATATTCAATAATAAAATAAACCCAAACTCCTCGCTTGTCACTTGTGAAATTTCAAATGTGACGAAACTTGAGATTCAAAACTCTGTAATATGTTTAATGTTATGGGGGTCACCGGTGACCGGTGACGCCATTATTAGTAGAAATACATAATAGGAATAAATTTTACTAACATTGTTACTACAATGATGTGCAGAAATTAATAAATAAAACACCTATTAAAGTCATATTAAAACGCTCCAAACAAAGAAAAGGTAAACTAGTACAGTCATCACAATGTGTCACGACTTTTTTAGTACAATTTTGTGCAGTTATCCTTTCTAATGTCTTTGAATTTTTTTTCATAATGTGTTTTGCAAAATCATTGCGCAATTCTAGTTTTTTTCCAGCATTTTTTTCTCTGCTATTTTCATTCTAAAATCGAGAATTTGAATATTTATGCCAGTTACCAGTTCGAATATCATCGCGTTTGCAATGCATGTATTTAAGAACGAACATAATCACCATACGTTAGGTTCGTAGTAGATGGTTTTGGATTTGAGATATCGGTTTCATGGTTTACGATCGAGGAGACAAGGATTAGATTACCAGGTATTGGTACATATGGAATAGTGTGACCGAATGCCGTCATACGTTTCATTAAATTATACGTGCTCCGAGTACCGAAAACATAGGTCTTGTGGGACTCTGAATTTAGTATGGCAGGCATCGTATTAACCCTGTCATTCCAGCTGCAAATGTATCTCTGCGTAGCTACGCGTAGGTAGAATCGTCGAACAAAATACTGCTATCATCTAAATTCCCAAACACACGTGGGACCTTTTTAATTTCATTTAAATATGTAAAAATTTCAAATCTGTGAACGCGTATTAATTTCTTCTTTTTTTGTAGTATCTACATACGTATACACCGTCGATCATTTAGACTACGAGCGATAAATATTGCTGTAAATATAATAAAAATTTAGAAAATTATTAACACCCTTGAAATATTTCAGACGGATTTACGAACGAAACGCAAGACAAAGATTTTTTTCATCGTGATTCGGGTACCCTTCAAATTGCATCGGACCTTTTACATTGTTCTCTGTGCCATGTTCCTCGTATAGCAACGCAAATATCTCACAATAGACAGTTATTCAATTTACGAACGCCGTGAATCCCAACTCCCATATCCTGCAGATAACTATTTTCTCTCTCTTCCAACTTTATAATATGATCAGCTAGATTTCATTCACACTTCGGGGTCTGAGAATCTATACCAAACAATATACATAGGAAATGATACACGTTTCTACTTCCGTTAAGTTAGCACCGAGTCAAAGGTCACTGAACCTTTCATCGATATAATAATTTTTCGACGCGTGATAGGGGAAAAAGACCTTTAACACTTTGACTGCCTAGGCTTCTAGAGGCCAAAATAAAACGAAAATCAACAATACCAATTTGTTGATGGAGGCTTCGTTAAAAAGTTATTAACGTTTAAAGTTCCGCCCGTATTGAATTTTTTTCTCGAAAATACGCAGCATTTCGGGGGTATGTCTATTCGCCAAAATTGATTGCAATTGACCCCCGCTACCAAAAATAATTTTTCCAGGTGGATCTGAAAAATTCTTTTTCCGCCGAAAATTTAGGCACCTTCTCGAATTTTTTTCTCGAAAATGCGTAGGAATTCGGAGATATGTGTATCGACCAAAAATGATTGTAATTGACCCCAGCAACTGGAAATAATTTTTTCAGATCGATTTGAAAAAATCTTTTTCCGCCGAAAATTTAGGCACCTTCTCAAATTTTTTTCTCGAAAATGCATAAGATTTCGTGGGTATATCTACTGACCAAAAATGATTGTAATTGACCTCTTCAACTGGAAATAATTTTTCCAGATCGATTTGGAGAAATCTTTTTCCGGCGAAAATTTCAGTGAAACATATCAACGGTATGGTCAGACATATTTTCGGTAAAGAATTTTTTTCTCGAAAATGGTTAGGATTTCGGGGGTAGGGCTATTCACCAAAAATTATTGTAATTGACCCCCGCAATTGAAAATAATTTTTTTAGAACGATTTGAAATTTTTGAATTTTACTGAAAAATTGTTCAATATATGGATGGCAGGATTTACCATTATGATGCTAGAAAAATTAATTCTCAAGCTAAGACGTCGACAAAAATACATTTGGATAGGATTTATGAATTTCAACAAGGTTATAATATATATGTACTGAAACAAGTTTGTGGTTATGTAGTTTACAATGGTCTAAAATCAAAATTTTACTTTTGTAGAATATTACACGGTTTTGATATGGCCGCGAACGTGTTAAAAATACACGGTAATAGGAACGACGGCCTTTGAGGAACCCGCGATCTTCAATTAGTGTAATTAGTTGATAAAAAGTTTTCGAGTAAATGTTATCACGGAAGTAAAATATGAGTCAGCCGATGCGGAAAGTTGACGAAGATTAATGGACCTTTTGCTAAGACGAAAGGAAAATAGTATTCGCGCCAGCATCCAACGAACTTTCCGACCTTTCAACGTTGCCAAGAGGCTCGCTGTGTGACTTCTAAACTAATTTTGCCCGCAGAAGGTGAATTATCTCGATGGTCCAACTTCGCACGGTATTCTAAATTGAAAACTCGCGGGACCAGTCTCTGCTTTCGATCGAACAGCGTATGAATTTTTTATGAACCCGTATTAGCTTTTTCTCGGCAAACGAAAGCTACTCCGCGTCGATGCTTTGATAGAAAAAAAATTCGATAAAAAAAAGAACTCACTTCGGCGATCGATGTCGTTCCGAAAACAATGAAATTTGTATACGTATAGTTGTTTGACGACGCAGAGAGCCTTGTAACTGCGTTAAATAAAACCTGCTGACGTCGTGTTTCTCCATTTGTCAAATATTATTGGTATTTTTCAGCCTTCTAAATTAGAAAATTTGATCAGAAACTTGATGATACATGGAACCTCTATAATAATTTGATCTCGAACGATAGGGGTACAGCTTTTTGCTTAATTTTGGAGGGCACTCGATGTTCTCAAAGCCCAGAGAATCATACCGAGTGGCCCCATTTTACCTGCTCTGACCGATGAGTCGAACCGTCCTGGTGGCAGTGGTAGCCCCATAACGCTGAGTAGAGCTAAGTCTCGCTTTGGGAATTGCGGTGTGACTACGTCAACTCCCACACTGTTGCAGCAGAAACAGTACAGATACGGAAAGGTCTCGTACCAGCAGCGTAGATGTTTAGGGGCTTGGAACTCGGTGTACGTCCGTGGCCAAGAGTGGTAACGCGGACGCGCTGATTAGGGTGTAATCCAATCCAGCGTCCATGGGGACCGTGTTTGTTCGAACCTTCGTAACGGATACACCCACGCTGAAGAACCACCAACGAATTTTACTTCCTCTTCGTGTCTCTGTACCTCTCAGAGTGCATCGAGCGCTTTACTTCTTCAAGCTGTGACCTACCAAGGAGATCGAAACGATTGAAATTCTCAATCGTTCCAACGATCGTCCATTCTCTGAATATTTTTGTTTAATAAAATAAAATATTGGTGTTGAATTTCATAAAAATTTTATGAACGATATCGGAGTTATCCGCGAAGGCAACGCAAATTTAAATTAAATTCTATCCGTGAGCATCGATAGCCTTTTCGCTGCTTTTTCCTCAGCGAAATCTGTTATTTTCCATTTTCAGGTATCTTTTTAAAGGAAAGTTTCGTCATAAATATGTTATAAACCGTGTAATGTTGTTTCGTCTATGCCTCTCTGTCACGGTGTCACGATCCATTCGGAGCACAGTGACACTTTGGCAGGATTCCCTGTGTACCACTGTTGGCACTGCACGGACAGCGTCCGAATTGATTAATTGCAACGCACTCGCCAAACCCAATCTTTACCCCGCGATACAAGACAACCGCAACGATCCAACTTCGCGGATAGCTCGATGGATTGGGGGTTAAGCACCCTGTGAACCCTGGGGTCTCGGACTGTTTGGGAGAATATTCGATACTGTCAACGTCTTCTGCCGATTATCTGCGGTAACGTTTAAGCCACGTCGAGACCGATGTGGACGACGTAGCAATTACTTCCTGTTAAATTATTCTACGGTTCTTAGCACTGATCAACTCCGGATGGATTGCTTTCCTATATTTATCGATTTCACGGGAATATGGTCTATACGTAGTCTAAAATTAATTCTAGAATATCTGGAAGTTATTTTATATTTAGAAATACTAATTCTTTTGTTATTATTACACCACTAAATTTACAATCAATTCCATTGGGGAATTTTTAATGAATATGGCCACTAAGGCAATGGCACAACAATACAAACAAAATATAGGACACGCATAAGAAGCTAAGGGTAACAAAGGAACACTAATAATAATATTTTTTGCAAACGTCATTAACTGTCCAAACTAGTCTTGATTAATTAAAAATGTTAATGTTTCTCATTCTCGTATAGTTGCCCAATTTAGGTGGGTTTAGCGTGAACGAAATAACCCTGGCTTTGTTGGGGCTTTGGTTAAACTAATTTGCTATTGCTGTACCAAAGTTTGTATCTTCGGGAGAAGTTCAAGTAGAAAAATTACGATATATAGTTCAACAAGTTTACCAAAAGCCCCAAGGTAGCAACTTAAGCGTCTATAAGTGAGTGGCAGGAATAAGATCAAGCGATTAAACTCTCGCCTCGGTCCACGGACGATGGGAGGGTCAGATCACTCCGATGTTTAAGCTAAATACCCCTTAAACTCACTTTGGCAAGATAAGTGTTACATTTTTGATATTTCACTTTTTATCAAACAATTTTTCACGTACTTTTTTTATCGGCGATCGTCGACGTTTTGGGGGATGAGAACGACCATTAAGGCGGGGGCGGAAAATATATTTTCTGTTATATCTCGGCAAGTATCGCAGATAGTGGAATTGTGTCAACGGGGCGAACTTTGCGTTTTTCACGTGGTGAATATCGCTACGGGAACAGGCTTTTAAAAGCTCCGTTTGTTTAAATAATATATTAAAAATTATGGAGGTTAATTTTTAATTTGAAACACGAGGCGCGAGGGTGCGAACAAACAGAAAGTTTGTAATGCTCTTAGGAAAATATATGCAAATTGATGGGAGTATAATTTCTGAGCGAGTACATATTTATAATGGCCGACACTGTACACGTAGGAACGCAAGTTTCGCGAAGGTCCGATCGGATCGCATATCGTCGCTATACGTTTGGCAAACATTCGGTGAATCCCTTCGGAATATTGTCTACGTATATTGTCATGGGTCTGATTGAATTCCCCGGTGAATTTACGCGCGTAGTACACAAAGCGTCGGCCATTCATCGACGATCCGATGGAAATTAAGTGCAGCTTCTACTTATCGGGGATATCGATCCTCCAGAAGCAGCCTCTCAAGGCGTCGTCGTCCAAAACATTGGCCAAGTTCGTTTCTTGAGCCCGTCGGTCGTTGATTATCCGGACAATACACGCCATCCGGCCGTTCGTTTGCCTACGGAATCTCCGCAATTACGCGTGTATACCGGATGACCCAGTTGTCGCAGCCACTTGGCGCGCCACGCCGAAAGACCGTGGAACCGGGCCGAGATGGAAATTGTTGGTTCAGTGGAAAAGTATGCAAAGTCCGACGCAAGAATTTGGTGGTCCGCGACAGAAATCGACGCGTCTTTGGGCAAATTTCATTTTTGGCGAACACGCGTACCTCTGACATTCTAATCATTTTCAAGAAAAAACTTCGAGTAGGTGGGCAAATTTTTCGACATAATTAAAAAATTTCAAATCGTTCTGGAAAAATTACTTTTAGTTACGGGAGTCAATTACAATCATTTTTAGCCATTAGACATATCCTCGAAATCCTATCTATTTTCGAGAAAAAAATTCGAAAACGTGAGTTTACCGACAAAATTAAAAAATTACAAATCGTTCTGAAAAATTTATTTTCGGTCACGTTAGTCGATTACAATCATTTTTAGCCATTAGACATACCCTCAAAATCCTACCCATTTTCAAGAAAAAATTTGATAAGTTGTAAAATTTTTCGACAAAATTAAAAAATTTCAAATCGTTCTGGAAAAATTATCTACGGTCGTGGGGGTCAATTAAACTCATTTTTGGTGAACAGACATAATCATGAAATCTTACGCATTTTTGGGGAAAAAATTTCGTACTGAAGACACAATGTCTGACCAGAATGTCCGATTCCCCTGAAATTTCAAAGGTATGTTTGGAACGCCATAACTCATGAATGGATTGGATGATTTTAAAGTTTCAAAATGCAAATAACGCGTATTTTAGTGAAGAATATGTAGAAATTCTAACAGTATTGAAGAATTTTTCCGTAAAATTAAAAAACTTTGAATCATTCTAGAAAAATTATTTTTAGTTGCAGGGGTCAATTACAATCATTTTTTGTCATAACACATACCCCCGAAATTCTACTCAGTTTCGAGAAAAAAATTCTTTTCCGAAAATATGTCTGACCATACCGTTGATATGTTTCACTGAAATTTCATGCATATGTTTAAAATATCATAATTTCTGAACGGCTCGAAAGATTTTAATGTTTCAAACGGCAAACGATGCGTATTTTAGTAAAGAATAAGTAGAAATTCTAAAAATATTCGAAAAGTTGTTCCTTAACACCGTAAAGTGAGAAAACTCTCATAAAAGTGGTCCAATTTTCAAACAGCCGTAACTCTTACAATAGTGAATATATCTCAATGAAACTTTTTTCTGAAGTAGAGCTCATAGTTACCTACAAAAAAGTATTGGACAACTTTTCTATAGAGTGTCAAACAAAATTACTAAAAATCAAAAACGAATTTTTAAGAAAAATCGACGGCCTAAATTTTTCGGCGAAAAGAAAAAATTTCAAATCGTTCTGAAAAAATTATTTTTAGTTGCGGGGGTTAATTACAATCATTTTTGATGAACAAACATACCCCCGAAATTCTATGCACTTTCGAGAAAAAAATTCGAGTGGTTGCGGAAAGTTTGCAGCGAAATTGAAAAGTTTCAAATCATTCTGAAAAAATTATTTTTGGTTGCGGGGACCAATTAAAATTTTTTTTTGGTAAATACACATACTCCCAAAATTCTTTACCGAAAATACAATGTACGGCCAGAAATGTTTAAAACATCATAACTCTTGTACGAATTGGAGGATTCTAATGTTTCAATATGCAAACAATGCATATTTTGGTGGAGAATATTTAGGAATTCTAAGAATGTTCGAAAAGTAACTCCTTAACCTCGTAAAATAAGAAAAACCCCATAGAGATGGTCCAACTTTCAAACGACCATAACTCCTGCAATAGTTCACAGTGTTCCAGTCGTTGTCCAATGCCAATATTTGACGACGAGTAGCCTCTTGATTATGAAATTTGACGTCAAGAATTTGTAACGAGTCGGACTCGACATTGTACGGTTGGAGATTAATATCTTCAATTGAAATTCCTTGTGAAAACTTACGAAGTTACGAGTACAGCTAATGATGTACCATCATTCCATTTGCGGTACTTAAAGAATCGCGTGTTTAAAAATGAAAAACGTCAGAGATTCGACGAGATCCCCGAACAATGAGTAATCCACTTATCTCCGTTTGTTCTCGCGAAATAATTCAAGCCACCAGCCTCTCACGAAATATTGTTATGAAGTGTCACGAATTATCGAAGCGATCTTTTTATTCGTACTGTCCCGTTTCGTGGATCTTTTGTGTCTAAACGTCGCTGATACTCGAGATTAAACGACAAAGGATAAAAGCTGGTACGTCTTACATTCGAGAAGGTGGAGAAAAGGGGAGATTAGCTCTTGAGGGTAACTCTTTGTCTAATCGAGGAAAGGAAACCGAGTAGTCCGGATTGGATGGAAACTTTAAGCAGTTGTAAGACTTTTCGACCGATTTCATTACGTGAACTTGACTATGGAGCGCGATTTCTAACTGCATCGTCGAATGCACGCTGAAATGATTACCAATGGAAGGATTGTTTCGCTGTGAAAGGGCGCTTTTCCGACTCACTGACGCCATTTTATTGGTATAACAATGATTTCGCTCTGGGAAGAGACTCGTTAAGAAGAAGCTGACCTACGCTGCCATGTCGAGTATACCCTTTTTTCGAAACGTCAACAAGATCGACGGGTCCACCATTCTTCGAATACTCACGTTCGAAAACAGAATACGACCTGCCATCGCATTTTTTTCGACCTTTACTAGTTTTGGTTGGGGTTTTTTTTTAGCGAAAAAGCGAATAAACCTGGTCGGAGGTACAGTTTCACTCCGTGACAATTTTTCCTCGGGGAGAAAGCTATTTTATGGGGTTCAAATGATCTACTATTTCTCCCCCATTTCCCTACACCTTTTGTTCGAAACAAAAATGTGATTCGTAGAATCATTCCAGTTCGAATATTCTTTTTCCCTTTCTTTCAAAGAAAGTTCTTTTTGAGGCAAAATGCTCTCCAAGTTTTGGCAAAACCGTAAAATACCAAAGTCTTTCAACTTCAAGAGAGGAAATGTTCAAAAGTTTTCAAACGAACATCCGATTTTGTTTCGAAAAAAGTTAATCCAAGTTTGAAATATTTAATTAACCTTCTATTAACAGAAATGAACTATTGCACGAGATGATCTGTTATTTTGTAACCGACGAACGACGTAACCGAATGTTATTTAAATCTCGATCTGCTTTGCTTTCAGGATATCGGTGATATTCAGAGTGAAATCAGCGAAAGCCGTAAAAATAACCGACGGCAGCCTGTTGAAGCGGTTAGGCGTGATTGTGATGATATTCAGCGTGTTCCTAACCATTCGTACATTGGTCGCGCCTCCTGTGGTTATAGTTGCCCGAACCGCTGACGACCTTAAGGCTTATCTCTGCCGGACCGACTGGTGGGATCACAGTTTCACTATACGTGAGTGGCCTAACACATGAAACCATTTCGTTGTGCATGTTCCTTTCTTCCACGAACCACGACCGATAACACACTCCTTACAATAATTAACCCCCGGCAAATTGACTGATTTGGAACCTACATATCATTTCATTCCATATTTGCCTTACAACTTATTTATGAGAGGAAAAAATCAAATTTTATTTCAGGACACTTTGACTTCCACTACCCTTTAACGTAAAACGTTCGTATCCAGATCTGCTCTGATAGTTTGCTTCCGTTTTGAAAATATCACTGTCGAGAATTTTATTTTTAAGAGGACAGTCTCATGTGAGGCCTCAGAAAAATTAATTTCTTTTTATTTCATTTTAATGGGAGATTTTGGAGGCCAAAATAGGACGAATACAAGAATACCAATTTGTTGATCGTTAAAGAGATTCGTTAAAGAGTTATTAACGTTTAAATTTGGGCCTGTAGATAGGCAATCTGCGTGCAGCTTGGTGCGCGCGATAGTGGTTCTCACTCGAGCATGAGAAATTGTACTTAGTGACGTATCGACAGCCTTACAGTTTTCTGAGTGAGCATCACTATCACGCATACGCAGCTGTTGGCAGATTGTCAACTAATTGGTATTCTTGATTTTCGTCTTATTTTGACTTCTAGAATTGTTCATGTAAATTTTTCCCAGGGTTGGCCGAACACCCTGTATATTTAACACTAGATTTACTGAAGCCGTCAATTTGACGGATGTCTGGTACCATATTTAAAATTGCAGAACGCGTAAATATTATTTTTTAACAACTTATGTTGAATTTGATTGATGCAATGGCATGAATACATATTCTAATTAAAAGAAAAATCGAATTTAAGGTAATCGTCAACATGAAAGGTATCAATCAGTAGAACATTTCTCGTATATTCCTCGCGGTAATTACCAGAGTTATTACTTCGAGCGATTACCTTGTACAGCCCAGACATTATTGTTTCGAAAGGTTTACGAGAGGGGCAAGAGACATCTGCTGTTTTTAAAAGTCGAAATTCTAGCGTTTGTGCCACATGAGTGCCAACACTCTGGAAGGAATTCTATATGGAGCTGGGATTGATTAGTATGATCGTGAAGACTTTAACACATTGACTGCCACGTCACCCACATATGGATGACACGACTTTTCACCAAGGAGTTAAAAAAATTAATTCCCAAGATTAGATGTAAAAGAAAATGAAGCTAGGTAGGGCCCTTGAATTTTAACGAGTCTGTGAAAATAAATTCCATGACAAATTCTTGGTATGCTAGTTTCCAATTGTCTGAAAACAAAATTTAATTTTCCTTTTAATTTGAGGGGTTTGGTCTGGCAGTCAACGTGTTAAATGCGTTTCTCTCGAAATGTTACTTTCTTAACTGGCGTAGACAAAATCTCAAAAACTACAAATTCGATTGCTCTGTAAGTGTTACACGTTGTTCCACACACTAATAGCTCTAGCCCATACCAAAATTATATTTCTATAATGAGTATATCGTATACTTTTATTAAAAAGTCTGCGTAAAAAATGACAAAATTTTGCAATTTTTAATTTAAGCTTTCGCCATTTTGCCAATTTTTAACATAAATTAATTATTTTGCTACGGGCCATATCAGGCAACCTACCGAATAAAAATCTTTTTGATTCTTTTGATTTAATCAACCTTGATAGCTGCAATCACCTACGTGAGTATTGAAACACATGTTTATTGTGGTCAAACATGAAAAGTCAATAAAAATTATTGAAAAATTTACTTTGTATTCCCAAAGGATAGTTAAGTAAATTGCGAAAGTAAATTATAGCGTCAGATGTTACATTCAGTCAAAAAAAATTAATAAAGATGGTTAAGTTTTGCAACGTACACATGAAACTGCCCCCTTAAGGGGCCTTTCTACCTTGTGGGATTTTAAAAACCGAATTATTTTTGCGTTTTCTTTTAGTATGTAGTCTCGAAAATATATCTACCAAACATAGTAAATGTAGAATATAACAACTGGACGTGAAACTTTAAAGTTGTTTTTCTCGAAACTACATTTTTCGGCACTGCGTATGTGATAACAGAAAAACTATTCAAGATATCAACATCAAATTTATACAGTATCTTTAGAACTAGTCTCCCTATAGCATGAACTAGGATAATTGCGATATCTGCAGTACTTTTTCTTTTATTAACAAAAAGGCAGCCGAATATATGAAAATATTCAGTATTTTCTCGTAAAATAGCTGCCATTTTGCCATTTTTTGTTCTTTTGAAAAGATCCTAATTCATGCTATAACCACACTCATCTACATTAAGAATATCGTTGGTTTTTGGATTTCGGATAACTTGTTCGGAAGATATCACCTACGCAGTCGAGCGCTGTTCCTAAAAACTGTTGTTTGTTGATCAACAAAAACAGCGTAATCAATAGATATTATGCGTTGCAAAAATTCGTAAATATAGCTAAATATATAATACATGTATCTACAAAACACGGAATTAATCGCTCTTTAATAGCACGCAAAAAAAAATCACAAAGAAACATGTATTTTTCTACAAGGTAGAATGGCCCCTTAAGGTTGCCAAATAAATCATTCGCGAACAGATTAGCAGCCAATTCGATGGCGAACAGTTTGCCTGGTCCAGCGATCAGGTTCCCGCGTAAAAGCGGGAGAACGAATTAGCCGTTAATTACGATCGACTGGACGGCGTAAACTCGTAGCAAAGACGGCCGCAAAACCGCGTGCACGCTCGAGTTTCCATCGAAATTTCGCCCTTTGGGTCCCGCGTCGCGGGAAAGTTCAAAATTCTGATTTCCCATTATCAAAGGGCGGACGGAATTCCATAGTGAAACGCAATGAAAGAGATACAGACGAGTTGGCGCGTGTTCCCCGGGATTTCCTTTTATCTCCCGTTCTTCCGGTATTCCTTGGCACGCGAGGGCGAGTCGAAAAGTGAAAGAAATGAATGCGAATGTGAAAATACGAGTCAGTTTCGTTAAAACGGATGGTGGAAAAGTAGTCCGCGAATGGAACTCCGAGTGGAGGCTGGAAGAGAGAAAATGCGAAAGAAGGAATTAGGTAAACTAAGGAGGAGCCTGTCAAAGTGCTCCGAGCACCGATACGCTCCTCTTTGAGGCGCTGGATAAACCGTTATTCGCATTACAAATGGCGTCTCGGAGATTCTCGGAGAGTTGGTCAAAATGTTGTCTCAGAAAGGTTTGTCTTTATCGCGCGCGAGGAAAAGTTCACTTGTTTAAGCGGAGAAAAAAACGCAATCGATGTTTAATCAACCGAATATAATGGAGGCTCTACTGCTCGCCGAAGTTTTCGATCGCCTCCTTAACGCCGGCCAATAGATGCCAACGACGGGATCCTCTGACTCCTGGCGCGATAGATTTATTTCCTCCGGCGATAACCATTCGTCTGTCCCCATAGAATGGTAATTTTTGTCGAGAAATACCGAGCGGTTAAGGTGATAGACTGCCGGGGCGGCTTTACTTCTGGGAATAACGCCAGCGTTTTAACAAATAGAACCTCTCGCGAGTGGAAGGATCGCTCTCCTTTGGCGCGTGTCCAATGAGGAACGGATATTCGTGCGTGGAAGTTTCGCAGAATCTTTGAAATAGTGCTCTAATAGCGTGACAACGTCGAAAAAACTACGAGAGAAACGATAGTCGCGATATCTCGCGCGTTCACTGGGACACTTTAACAGACATTTCTTGAATTTCAACCCACCAAGAGGATTAATCTTGATAAGGGCTGTTAATTTTTGAAATATTTTTATTTGAATGGTCCGATTGACATTTATTTTCTTATACTTGACGATCAAAAGAACCCTCTTCAGCCCGGTTCCAACGATTTACTCGACCTCTAAATGCTCTGTTAACCCTTTCAAGCACTCCACTGGAAATTTGTTGACATGCCTGAAGGATCTCCCGCCTCGAGTCGTTTGGTACCGTCGATTTCGGTGTCTTTCACGATATCTTCGCGCCGCTTCCCTGTAATTCCCATTACACTCTACCAAGATTAAAATCGTGTCAACAACCCCGCTCGCTGTGTAATCTTTCATTAGTCTGAGAGCTCGCTACAATTTTAGCGTCATTTTATTAAGAAAATCGACGAACCTGCGGGGTCGTCACACCCTCGAGGATTACAACGGCGTTGAAATATTTCTTAACTTTAAAATAATGTGCTTTTAAAGTCAGCCAGGTCGGTAAAATATTATTGTCCCATCGTTTGGAACGGTTCTCTCTCGTCGATCGATCTGAAATTGTAACGTTCGTAGTAAAATTTGATTTTGGCAAGGGCGTCCACGTTCGATGAGACCGACACAAATTGCAGTAGAAAGGACATTCGGGATGTGGAAATAGTGCGGAGTAAGGTCGAAGTTTCTCATCCAATCTTCACCGCACGATAAAGAATCTCATCCGAGGGATTACCTTCGAAAAAGGGGTCACACAATTAAATTATGCAAGGTAATACGCGCTGATTTAGGTGACACCGTCGCGATTACGGGACCTGTCATACGGCGTGGGATTCAATGATTAAGGATAACGTCAGTAACGTCGCGAATATTAAGGACTTCCGAGAGGTCGGGCTCGAATCTCGAGCCAGTTCATCGAAAACTACTGGCGGATATAAATAGGACGCGCAGGGACCCATATTAACAGACTTTATTCGTAAAAAAAGGAATCTCAGGTTACAGAAAATCTCGAGAGTTTCGTCGATTCGTAAATCCGAGCAATATCGTCGTCCAGAGAACCATTAGAGAGATCTGGAAAACTCGAGACGGTTCTGTAGGTGACCAGAGAATTTATGATACTCATAACATGCATTCTCCGCGGAAATCAACGATCAAAGACCGTTTAAGAACCATCCGACAGGAGGCCATTTGTCGTCGGATAGGCGAACGTGTCTGGAATTCGGATAGGGCGGAGAACTTCTCCCCGAAAGTGCTTCGAAGAATTTTTCGAGGGGATCGTTAAAGGCGTGGAAACAGAAGAGAATTCCTACCGATGTTGGAGGACGAGTCGACGCATTGAAATTCCAGAAGTTACCCCGTTCGCAAGAGTGGAAACAAAAGAGTGTCTTTAAAGGGAAGAAGAAAAAGGTGCTTGATTTATTCGGACGGGAATCTTCCAAGGCGGAACGGATTTACGTTCGTTTCGCGTTCCACTAGTTTTTCGGGTAATTAGCTCTTATTTGATTTATGGATTCTTTTAAAATTAGCTGGTTCCACGTTGGAAAATAAATCGAAATTTAATAATACTTTTTCGCCGTACGATGCATCATTCGCGAGCAAATTAATTTTAGAATTCGGATGCGCGCATCAATAATGGCGTCTTGCAGCGTCAGAGCGCGCCGCCGCTCGACAACTTTTAACGTGGCTGTTCCTCGAACCAAAGACTCGGGCAGGAAAAGTGTATAGCACATTTTCCATTCATTTTTCAATAAAGAATCGCCCCTTCTATCGGTTTTTATCGGCAGTACACGGTCAGCATCGTTAATCAAAGTTAAAATGTAATCTGAAAGATTTGCGGTTTTACGGCAACACGGTCTTACCTATTCTCAAACTTTACAATTTTGAATTCACCGAGAGATGTTCCGT
Organism: Colletes gigas; assembly: GCF_013123115.1. Classification (NCBI taxonomy): domain Eukaryota; kingdom Metazoa; phylum Arthropoda; class Insecta; order Hymenoptera; family Colletidae; genus Colletes; species Colletes gigas. The sequence goes on from NW_025106656.1 coordinate 1,809,936, forward strand.
AGGATCCTTCATTCTTCCTTTCCCTTTGTGAGTTTAACGTCGGATAAACTTTCCCGGGCTAATAGAATTTCTTGCCAGTGCAGCTTCTTTTCAAGATGCTTTCCCCTAACTCAGCAACGCGGACAAAGTTTCTGGATACGTTCGATTCCATGTTTCGCTTTTCGAGATTTAGGCAATTTTCGTAAATAGCCCTTCGAAGTAGATGCAGACCAAAAATGTATTAGTTTTCGAAAAATACAGTGTTTATTTATTTATGATTTTACAAGTTGTTCTAGGAATCTCCCGAAATTATTAAGGCATAAAGAAGGGATTGATCTCTTTTTCTTTTAAACCAATGTTCGAGCAAATCTGGATGCTTGCTTTATCCTTTGTCACGTTTCGAGGATTTCGGAGAACCGTGCGACGCATAGAAGACAGACGCAGAGAATCCGGGGAAGGCGAGAAACTCCTCGCGATGGCTTTATAAACGCAACATGGTGAACTCGTTACAGCGAATATACATATAGATTCACAAATATTTGTTGCTCGTGGTAGCGTACGAGGGGCAGAATTTCAGGCCTTCCGTGCGCAATAAATTGAGCAAACGTTCCCCTGAATTTCAGCCTCTCGTATATTCCGCTAGCATTATAATTCCAGTAAATACGACCTGCTTTCGAAGAGCTCCCCTTTGAATCACGATAAATCGTATACGTGTATTGATCCCTATGCAATATTGTGGAAACCACCGTCGAAGAACAGTTGTTAGTTCAGGTTTCTATAATTGATATTCTTTACCTTCAACGGGAACAAGGGCAATTTTCCATCAGTTTGAAACGTATCAAATTTTAAACCTTTAGTAGCCAATAGTTCCGATCAAACTGTTTCGAAACCTCTGTGAAATAAATTCTCCTGGGTATCTTAAGCTATCAGAGATCCCGGGATTACGATCGTTAGGTGGTTGGCCCGCCCTGAACATCAAATTTAGAAGATTAATGGGACGTACGTGCATTTATTAACACTAAACCTACCATGACCGGTTAAATAACCGTTTCTAAAATTTCGTTTAAAAGTCATGACGTACAATGTTATTTTAGCACCATATAACTTCACGATTTTTCTTATAGTACACGTACAATGAATTTTACAATATTCACTTCTATTCTTATTGTTTGTTTTCTGAGAAAAATTTGTAGTCTGTCTTGCCTACCACGACCGGTCATGACTGAATGATTTATATTTTTTTGTGAGAAACTGGGCAAAATTGGGCACCAAATTCTGGTTAGCTTCTGATGTAAATAGGAAATATATGTATAGCAAAGACGAAAGGAGAGAATCTTCAGTTTCCATTGTCTTAAAACAGTCTATCAACGCGTATTAAAAATAGTTAAACTTTCGACGCGTGCAGTTCCAAAACTATTAGTGTTTTATGCGTTATTGAGCTATCGTTGGAAGCGGTAGACCTTTCCCTTTAAAATGGCTTTTGGTTTTTGTCGATCGGACTTTCCGTTTTCGAGATATCGTAATTTATGTAAAAGGTAATTTTTCTTAATTCGACTATCGCTGTCTCCGTCTGACGCGTCGCGCCGGACCTCTCTTTCTCGCACGTGACTCGCGACCGTGTGGCCCAGTGACCTTGTTTCGACAAGCACGTGCGGTCAACGACCTTAACAAGACCGTAGTAAGAAAGTAAACAAACGCTTTGAACCCTTTTATCTCCGGAACTAGCCACCGCATCGACTTGAAACTAAAATCGCCATATCTGCGGAACTAATAAAGCTATCGACTTGTTCAAACACTCGTTTTAAAGGGAATTTCATCCTCTACCTAACGATCATATCACCTACTATAATTTTTTCTATCTTCTATGTTTATTTTGAAATTTACTTTAATGCTACATACCCAAAGAAGTTTCAGCAATTTGTACTGATCGTACGACTAGTGTACGATAAAACTGGATCATAAATTGTTTATTTAATTGAAAATTAATTTAAATTTAAATCCAGGATGTTTGCGTAATTGCTAGCCAACACCTTTTCTTAAACAGTTGTTTTCTCTAGAACTAACTACGGTATCAACTTGGAACAAACTTCGTTTCTAAGGGCGTTTTATCTTCTATCCGATGAAAATTAAAAAATTTGTTTAACATGAAAGAGAAGGATATCTTACGAACAAACATTAGAACACAAGTTTCTATACATATAATGCAGAAATTAGAAATACGTTGACTCGTGAAAGAGAAAAAGAAAGTCATTTGACCAGTCTTACTAGGAATGGGTGTGTATGAAGTGTCGGTAGGTTTAGTGTTAATAAGGATGTCGTGAATGGAGTTATCGTTTCATAATATCCACAGGCCTCGTAATCCAATTTATCCCCTTTATGGCTCCCTGAAAAACAGAACACGGACTAATTCAATATTTTGCCAGCGGTAACACGCCGGCCGATTTTCCTCCCCGTAAACCGCGAAACTAGCACGCGTGTCGCTCGTTTTCCCGCGATTTTAGTGCCCCGGAAACGCAAAAACTCGGCCTCGTAGTTTTTTATTCCAGGTCGCTGGAATATTTCCGCGACGTGCCCGGCGTCGACTAACAAGTAACCCGTTCCGAGTAAAAAGTCGTGTTCCCTGAAATAAATATTTACTCGAAGATAATGTGATTTTCTAGAACAAACAATCCTGAAACGAATCTTCTGTACTTTTAACTACTAGGTGTAAACAGTAGGGGATGCTGGGTAAAAAAAAGAAATTGTACAGTTTCGACGTACGCTACGCGAGAAACGTGGAACGACTTAGAAAACTCACGCGTTTCTGGTGGCGGAAGAACAACGCTACGTGCGATACTTTTTATATCGCGACTATGGAAAGTTTCTTTTACGGCCCGTCCAAAGAAACGTGAGTTAAACATTTATCAACTTGCACGACCGAAGGAACGACGGAGAATTTATTCGGTTATAATCGAGTTAGAAAACTGTTAGGGTCTGCGAGTGACTGAGACGCGGTCCTATCAAAGGCGGTAGGATAACGGATTTATGTTCGTCCTGGATCTGCTAACGAAGACGTCATTAAGGATATATACTCCCCTAGTTGGATACAATGCTCCCCTGCAGAAGGCTAGTCACGTATCAATAAAGCTTCAGACTCGGTGTATAAGACTGCCTATCCAGTATCCTACCGTGGCTAAGTATTACTTAACAGGCCATAATACTGTACACGTAATCTGCTAAATAAGCGTCAGCAAGATTAACTGAACTGCTACCTAAACGTCAGAACGACTGTCTAGCCGATACAATGACTCTGCATAGAATAGGACCTCTGACGTACGAATACAACCGCAAGCGAAGAAATGTTTTCCACGAAACCGCATATTTCTTATCGCGAGAAAGTTTAGTAATCATTACTCTTCGGCCATCTTTGAGATAGTATTTTCAGCCTCGTTTGTATCTTATCACGTTTGTTTGCGATTGCCACGAGTCCGCGGATAAATTCTGAGCCACGTATTGTTTCACGGATGCTACTCCCGCCAGGATTATTTATGTCGTCGCCGCGGAATCGAGGAAGCGGGAACGAAATCGGTTCCCGCGATCGTTACTTTTCATTTCGCGATAAAATTGGCTATCATTTCTTTTGCTTTCTTCCTCATTTCATCCTTTATTTGCAGGGGTGTTCGAACTCGCCGGTGAATTTATTCGGGCGACGGTTCCCGCGGAACTTTGCCTATGGGAAATAATAATAAATTCCTTCCACCTCGTTCTTCCATTTACTTCCCGACGCGCCGTAAGCTGAAATCCACGTAACCTATAGTTTTAGCGAAAGTACTATTATTCACGGAAGATAATGATCTGTAACAGAGGTTGGCGCAACCAAAAGTTCTGGGCTTGCTTAATCCCTCGCGGAGTTATTAAATACTCTAAATTCTATAGGATATATAAGAAAGTATGTTGAACTGTTATTGATATTTGTTAGGGGATAATCTCCTGTGAATGGTATCGATGGTGATTTGGTTGTGGAAGTTGGCAGTGATGATGAGAGAGTTGCATAGTTGTTGAGGTTTTTGGTTAAGTTTTTTTTTTGTATGTTATTGTAAATAAATCTGTACGTTTTAAGAAAGAAATACAACGATATTTGTATAATCTGCAACGTCAAAATATAATGCATCGCTTTAACACTGTTTTAATTGAAGATAACACTTGCGTAAAGAAAACAGTATTAACTATTTGTAATCCGAAAAATTTCGAGAATTCTGAATTTGAAACGAAATATGATCCGTTCGGAAGAAGAAAAAATAAAGCGAGGATTATAATGAGGGCTTTGTTCAACGCGCGGACTTTGACGTACTTTGACCGATGAGAATGCTCTTTCGTCACGAAAAGCGGTGTTTCAGCATCCGTGATAAGAAATCCACGAGTGGTTCGTAACAATCCAATAGCGGTTTCGGGACGAGGGCGGTTTAATTTTGAGATGCGAATCGCGGCGCAGCCGATCGGGACGAATCCATCAACCGGAAGCTGAGATACTCGTTTCTAGAAAACGAGTTTCGTCGGTTGAAAAGCTGTAACGAGATCGAAGGATTCGCGATAATCGCTTCGATGGAAAGCGTTAAACATCGCGGGAAACGAATGTTTTCCTTCGCGCCCGGAGCTCGCGTTTCACGGAAAATTGAATTCCAAGCGAATGGAAATTTAAACGTCGACGTACTGGATCTCTGCAAACACTATAACGACGTATAAATGGTGCCGATGGAATAAAATGGTCGTTCGACATCGAATCAGTTTTTGCGGGCCGAGATTTTGATGGATTTGAAATATATCGTAATATTGTTGGTCTCGAATATGACTAAAAAATTGGAAATAAACCGAAATCGAGTTTACGGCGAAGGAAAATAACTGGCCACGCGTACTTTTGATACGAATTATAATTTAAGCGTCGGGGCCCTCCTGTTTAATTATCTTCTCGGTCTATGATTCCGGTTTCGACGGACAGTCGTGCGATTATAGGGCGGAAAGAAAAAGAATTCGTAGGTGAAAAAAACCAATTACTACACGTACGTCAATTTTGTGGAAGTTCGCTAGCGACAGGTACCGTCAACCGATCTGGCTGGCAGTTTTTGCTGCGATCCGATGGTACGTCCCTCTTCTTTTATTTCGCCTCGTATCACGCGTTTCGACGAGCCTCGAATGGGAAAACCGAGTAACGACAGCCAAATCGGGGCTCAATAGTCATCGAAAACTTCATTGGCAACTTGGTCGACGGACGGTTGTTAAATCCTCCACTGTTCGACGGAACGTTGAAAAACGTCTGTAAAATTCCCATTTCCTTTGTTTCGACTAGTCATTAGTTTGGTGGTCAACTCTCCTATCAAAACCTTATTCACGTTCGCGTTTCGACGAGAATGAAAATGACGATTACAGGAGAAACAATTTTTACTTTGTTGCAGTCGAGGTGATATTTCTGATATGGGGGATCAGATTGTGCATCGTGGTGAGAAAGACCCCGTCGGAGTTCAATGAAAGTCGATTCATCTCGATGGCGATTTACAACGAATTTCTACTGTCCGTCTTCCTCAACGTCTCGATGTGAGTATATCTCAGAATTCTGTTAACTCAAAGACCCTTTGACGCTACTGCTGGGCTACTAGGGCTTTTGTACGATCGAAATACGATCCGTCGTACATTCTAGCGTGCAACTTCTAACCGAAGACCGCAACTTCCAGAAAAAGAGATCACGAATTATTAAGCCTGACCTTTGAAGAGTATTATACGATTTTGTAGTTCTTCTCCTCGTAATAAAAGCGAATCGACGAAGAAGCGGGGCTTTTAACGTCAAAGGGGAGATTCCACTCGAAACTGCTTCTGTGTATCCAGCCAATACATTGAGTCGCCTTAGAGAAAAATCGGGCGGACTGTATGTAAAAGCTAACCGGTGAATTAAACGAGAAAGCTCGAAGGTATTTTATCGCGTTTGGATTCATTGTTACGTCCGTGAATTCGTTGAAAAATATAGATAACGATTGGTGACACGATTTTCCAATGATAACACGTACACGTCACACGCAAATTACAATTTTAAATAACAAGTATCTTTGTTATTAATAGAATATTAAAATTTTTCATTTTATGAGTTAAGAAAATATCGTTGGCTGGTGGAAAGGATGGTCATTAAGCAACCAACGAAGTTGTGGGAAGGAAAAAGTAGTAATAACGAAAATTGAAGGGAAGGATGTTAGTATGTGTAAGTAGTACAATTTCCATAGTATAACGGCGTTAATTAATGAAAAATGTTTGATCAGGAGGTTGCGCGAATCCTTCCTATTATCTCTGTCTGCAACTGCATCATTGAATTTGATACGTCGAACGCATCCTCGGAGCGCGTAACAATAGCTCTAGCTACGAATCGTTAATTTTAATAATGTATTCTGTTGAAACGCGGCTACATTTGCCGTGAACTGGAGCAGAACATCGGAAGCTGTTATGCCTCGGTGCGAGGGAACATGTTTGGAATAAGTAATGTTACGAGCGCGCGCCGCCTCTTACCCATAGTCAGTGTTTGGAATGATATCGAATTAAGCCAAACATTTTACGCGACGGGGTCGAGTTACGCTCGCCCTGGAATCACCACACCTACACGCGACACGTAAGCCTTTGCCAAAGGATGGTTGGAAATTTTGGGGTTCCTTTTCGTCGATTTTTACATTTTTAAAACATTCGTCTGTTAACTTTCGGATCACGAACCTAACGACAGATGTTAATTCTCCGATAGCACTACACGGTTGTTTGGAAACTAGTTGAATCAACAGACCTTGCCAATCCGTGTCCCTACGTTGATTCAAAGGCTTATTCGAGGTGGCTGTGTTGTATAGACTATACGGGGTGTTCGGCCATCCCTGGGAAAAATTTTAATGGGAAATTCTAGAGGCCAAAATAAAACGAAAATCAAAAATATATATTTCTTGACTGAGGCTTCATTAAAAAGTTATTAAAAAATTTCAAATCGTTCTGGAAAAATTATTTTTGGTTGCGGAGCTCAATTATAATAATTTTTGGTGAATATACATACCCCTGAATTCCTACCCGCTTTCGAGAAAAAAATTCGAGTAAGTACTGAAATTTTTAAATGAAATTAAAAAATTTCAAATCATACTAAAAAAATTATTTTCAGTTACGGGGGCCAATTACAATCATTTTTAGCCATTAGACATACCCTCGTAATCCTACTCACTTCCGAGAAAAAAATTCGAAAAGGTGTGAAATTTTTCGACAAAATTAAAAAATTTCAAATCGTTCTGGAAAAAATATTTTCGGTTACGGGAGTCAATTATAATCATCTTTGGTCAATAGACATACTGCCAAATTCCTACGCACTTTCGAGAAAAAAATTCCTTACCGAAAATATAATGTCTGACCATACATTGATATGTTTCACTGAAATTTCATGCATATGTTTAAAATATTATAACTCCTGAACAGATTGGACGATTTTAAAGTTTAAAAATGCAAATGACGCGTACTTTAGTGGAGAATATGTAGAAATTTCGAAAATATTAGAAAAGTTGTTCCTTAACCTCGCAAAATGAAAAAAACCCCATATAAATGGTCCAATTTTCAAACAGCCATTACTCCTGCAATAGTCAATATATTTCAATGAAACTTTTCTCCGAAGTAGAGCCCATAGGTACCTACAAAAAAGTATTAGACAACTTTTCCGTAGCGCGTCATACAAAATTATTAAAAACGAAAAACGAATATTTAAGAAAAATCGACAGGGTGTAATTGCCTAAATTTTTCGGCGAATAAACAATTTCAAATCCTTCTGGAAAAATTATTTTCAGTTACGGGAGTCAATTATAATCATTTTTGGTGAATACACATATCCCTGAATTCCTACCCTCTTTCGAGAAATAAATTCGAGTAAATACTGTTTTTAGACGAAATTAAAAGATTTCAAATCATACTAAAAAAATTATATTTAGTTACAGGGGTCAATCACATGAATTTTCGGTGAATAGACCTACCCCCGAAATCCTACCCATCTTCTACAAAAAAATTCAGTACGGGCGGTACTTTAGACGTTAATAACTTTTTAACGAGGGCTCCATCAACAAATTGGTATTCTTGATTTTCGTTTCATTTTGGCCTCTAGAATCTCTCATTAAAATTTTTCCCAGGGGTGGCCGAACAACCTGTATACGTTACTTCCGTAACGATGTCTTCGCGTCATTCACAGTGCTTTCGGCTAGCGCTTAATCATACGCCTAATTATAACGTAATTCGTTATGTCGAACCTTTGTAACGTTAAACTGTGCGACAGCGGAGTCTAACGAACAGCGAATTGTTCGGGAAATTGGAGCCTCCCGTGCAAGGGAAGATGGAAGTCAGAACTTCGGTCCTTCGACTCTTCTGGAAGCCCATATGGTGGTTGGAAAACTTTGGAGCAACAGCTCGAGCTACGAGTTTGCTATACCCGTACGCAGAGAAATTGGCTAGAAGAACGGTAGAAAAAGACGGAAATGGAAAAGTCTCATTTCGCGAACCTCGAACGTGTCTCGACTCAGATTTAAATGTGTGTATTTTTAAACGAAATTGCATACTCCGCTTCAGGATAACTGATTCTACCAGACATACTTCGTATGAAAATGCTAAGGAAAGCTGTTCGAAGAATGAATGCTTTACGACGCGTTTCATATCTGACTTTGACATAAAATACGAAGTATCTCGTAAACCATTCACAATGATCTTACTTTGACACTTTTATATGTACAATGACGAGTAGAATCGTCGTTATTTCGTGGTCTCATTCGGATGACACCCTATTTAACAATCAATTATACTAATGGAACACGTATTATCCTAGCAAATAATTATTCTCTGCATATTAAGAGACAATAGGAGTTTCATTAGCATAATTGAAATTTGAATTAAGTGTCGTCTGATACTGTACTATTTTGTATAACAAAGTTACCATCAAAATAAATAAAAAAGGACTCATTGCGCTAGAAAAGTGGAAGAAATAACGGGTGGTTAAAATATTTCGAACACAGCCTATTCGGGGCACGAACGAAGGTTTATTTTAACGTTCGAAGGGCGCTCGAAACTTTTCAGCGGTGCACGCGTCTTGTTCGCGGTGGATCGGTTAATTATCTATCGAGTTTATTTCTGGTGGAAGTTCGAGGGTCTCGAGGCGTTTCGAACAAACGTTATTGCGCCGGGCAATCCGCGAAGCGACCTCGTGAGGCACGTTGACTCTCAAAGAGTCTGCTCGGATCACATTCCGTGATGCGCGTCGGCTGAATGCCCCGAGGTACGAAACATTCATGAAGTTCTCTTTATATAACATTTTCCAACTTTCGTAATTAACAGGACACCGGCGCGGCGACAGAGTTCGGCACGAAACATTTGACGAACACCCTGCGGTGTGTTGGTGTCCAATTAGCGACAGTGTATTACCAGTTAGACAGCAAATTAACTTAACGAGTTTGACAGGCATTTTCACCGATAGACCAGCCCATTAAGGCCCACCGAAATGCCCGTGGAACGTCACACAGAAATTTTAGAGCCGATAGAATGTCCCGTCTGGTCGACGAGAATGCCAAGAAACCTCCCTAATCTCGTTGTTCGGATAAACTGGTATCCGTGCTAGGAAGAAAAACAAAAAATAGTTTGAACAGCCACAGATACGTTTCTGCGTCTCGTAGTTACGGTCCATTCGTAATAACGCGACGAGCAACGCGTCCAGATGGCTGAAGAACGAACCCTGAGAGCGCAATCTTTCTCGTTGCAGGTTGTTCTTGCAATCGCCGGCCAATCCGGATTTATTGTACGTGATATTTTTCTGTCATACCCAGCTTACCGTCACACTGCTGCTGTGCCTCATATTCGGCAGCAAGGTAAGACCGTCGGACTTTTTTATATTTATGCTTTGCGTCGTCTGCCAGGTAACAAATGGCGCGGTCGCCGCGGAATCGTGAATTCCAGGAGCGCGGTCCCACCGTTGACCGCCTTTCCCCCCACCCCTGCGGCTCTTGAAATTTATTTATTCCGCGGCTTGCATATTGATCATCGGGGCCCGGAGCCGCGGAAGTTGTAAAGTGCCCGGGCACGAGCTACGTCGGGGCGATTTGTTATTCGGACCGCGGCGGGGATGAAAAATCATTGCCTTTAAGCAGACGTTTCGCGAACAACTCTTGAACCGTCGCGATCGACGCGGTTACGTCTTCAACCGATCGACGACCGGGCGATTTATTTCCCCATATGGGGAATACTGGGGTCTCATACATACGTTTATGGGAAATTTTAGTTCTCAAAAAAGTACAGAGTGCACTTGATATGGAAAAATATAAGAAACATTTAAGGGCGGAAACCACTGTGACGGCTGAAAATAAAGGCAATTTTCAAGAATTTTTTGGCACTAACTATGAAACTTTCTCTGATGAGTGTTCAATGTTTTCGAAAGTACATTTTTTGAAAAACTTCTTGTAAAAATTTCGTACAAAAATGTTCATTGTTATAGCAATAAAGTGTTGAGAGGCCTCCAAAAATTTGTTAGAAACTGGCGGACGATACAAGAAATCATGAAATTTTCTTAAACTATGAGACAGTAGTTGCAGCTGCACGTACGGATTTTTAAAAATAACTATTTATTATGAAATGGTGGAACTTTGAAGGAAAAGTCTAAAAAAACTGTGACAAAATCAATATTTCATTTAACACGACGTTGAAACTAATTATTCGACCGAAAATTCAAACTGAAAACACGCATGTAATTAGTAAATAAATTAAATGTTCGAACTGCATTCCATCTTCTGCAACACAAAGTTCTATTCTTTGTTCTAAAGTCTTGTGTGTAGCTTCAATTAAAGAACTTGTTTGTACATTTTTACACATTTTTAATTAATTTTGTATAAATTTTCCTTTTATTTTGTTTTTAAGTTCTGAAGTTGAATAAATAACTATTCGTTTACTTTAATATTCCAGAGGGCCATTTTTAAAACCCCAAGCATTGAAAAGAGATAAAAAAAATTTCGATTTTTTGGTTTCCTCCCTTAAAGTGAGATACGAATTATATTTGGGGGAGATAACCCTCTACAAAGTTCCCATTTCATTAAATCTATTAATAAAAGTATGAATTTGAGTAAAGTTACGCAGTGTACTTATATATTTTTGCATTCACGAGGTATTCATAAAACATATCTATTCTTTTTCGCGGCCATTCTTTGAAACAAAATTAAATAGTATACCTTTGAAATATTATTTGGAATTAAATTGTATGTCAAGGGGTTGAGATTTGTGAATGTTTGCAAAGATGTGATCTGTAGGATAACTATAATAACTATAAATCGGTTCACATCATTGAATGTAGATAGCAAAGAGACAATTCGAGTAATTTTCGCCACTCTTTCCCCTCGATATTTTTCGCGGTGTCCAGCAACTCATAGAGTTATTAGCAAAACTTTCCTATATCAAGCTTAAATACGTAAATCACGCAATGTATGAAGAGAACTACAAACATTTTGACTTCCAAACAATTTTCGAGCCTGTAGTATAAACAAGCAAACATTTTTCTGTATTTCGGTTAACTCTCTGTGTTTCTCGCTTTCAGCGAACATTAGCGAGGAATTAATTGTTTGAGAATTTGAATTTAATCGGTGATCGAACCGCAGAATTTCCTCTCGGGCCCAATAAACAAACGAATATTTCTCTCTGTTTCGTTCACACTCTGTTTCTCGCTTTCAACGAACATTAGTGAGAAATTGTTTGAGAATTTGAATTTAATCGGGTGATCGAACCGCAGAATTTCCTGCGGGGCCCAATGGAAGTTTAACGGCACCGAAACTTTCCCATTCGCGAGACACGACGCGAACGAGGAAAAATGGTGTCTGCGAGACTGAAACTTGGCTGTTTAATGTAGGCCTACGTGGTGTTCCGTAGCGGGGGCAAGGACGACGCGAAACATGCCGGGGCCACCGGGAAATTTCTGGGGAAGAGCAGCCGCCCAGCGGGCACCAGTAACCAGACGAACTCGATCTCCCTTCAGCAGGGTATCTTCACCGACGAGAGCGACGGAGCAACGGTAAGAGCACTTCGAAGTAAACCACCCGTTCCTGCTCGCGACATTTTCTACATTCGCGTCGCATCTGGTACCGCTACCATCTGCGAAAAATGTGTCTTTAATGGTACTTCCGCGGTGACGCCTCACTAATGTACCTACCTGGCGCACCCGCGAGGAACGTGGCTCTAAAAAGTTGGAACGTTTTTATTTCGAACGATTCTATCGTTACTACACAAAATAATTCGTACAATCGACGACCATCTTTCGTGATACCATCGACGAGAAATATTCTCCGCGAGTTTAGAGTCAATTTTTACGTCGTCACTTTTTACAGGCGACATTAATTTGTCGGTCAAAGTCCTTTTCGGTGCATCGGATCGTAAAGAAACTTTTTTTAATGGTAGTTAGTTTAACGAGTGTTTTACCAACAGCAATTTTCAGATTTTCACTCTTACAGTGACCTCTGCGCCGAGTTTCCGTCGTGTTAAGTACCGGGGAAAAGTTCACGCGGAGTTTATACCGATACAAACTCCAAACAATTACAACATGCTTGAAATATAATCTTTCTCGGGGAAACAAATCGCTCTTAAATTCCATCAACGTTTTGCTAACTTTCTACGAGCTTGCACCCCATAATTTAGGCGATTGCTGTTTTGACTTCGTCATCGTTCTCGTAACGTTTATTCGTTGGTGAGTTTTTCATAGATAAAATCCAAATGGTCCACACCGGTGGGGTCTGAACTACATACAGAACGTGTTAAAAGTTTTCATTCGTCATCCTTTATCTGAGAGTTGCGGAAGCGACGGTGGTTTCTGGGAAACAGAACCATAACTCGACAAGTAGTATTCTAAATATGATCTCTCTGGTCGATTTTGGTCGTAACTTCTTTTTTCAATTGCATTTTCAACATTTAAAGATTTCATTAATCTAGTTGACTTTGGAAAATATTTTTTTTTTTAAATACGATCTAAAACAAAATATATTCATTAGGTCTATAAGTTTTAATCTTTTTTTTTAATTTCCTTTTACTTATACATAATAAATTGTAATTTAATTTTCGAAATATTTTCCCCCATTTGATGAATTCACCGTTAAAAATCTACCATGAAGCCTCAGATGAACGAATACAAAACAAATACACGAAAAAAGAGAGACTATATTTTTTGAAAATAATTATAATTCGATGCTTGAAGAACGGACTAAAACTTTTGCATACACATTTGTTATTTGCTAATGAAAATAGTTTTTTAGCCCGAGTTCGAGTTAGACATTGACTGCAAGTAGAAACAGTGATGTATGGTCAGAAGCGCCAGAGAAATTTTAAAATTCGATTATCTTCGAAACGAAGCGTTGCACGGTGAAGTTTTGTTGCACATTTTCGACTTGTTTCCTTTAGTAGAATCGTTCATATTCGTCAGTTGTACCATCGATACCAGGAACACCCTCTATACGAAACAATAACATTGGTTCTTGTCGTTTATAACTCCTTACTTCGATTACATTTCCATCATTTAAGAATTTCATTAGTCTAGTTGACTTAGAAAAGTATTTAAAAGAAGAATATATTCTGAAAGAAAACCGTTTACTTGCTATTTAACTAATTAAAATAGATTTTTAGCCCGAGTCCCGAGTTAGACATTGACTGCAAGTAGAAACAGCGATGAATGGTCAGACGCGCCAGAGAAATTTTAAAATTCGATTATCTTCGAAACGAAGCGTTGCACGGTGAAGTTTTGTTGCACATTTTCGACTTATTTCCTTTAGTAGAATCGTTCATATTCGTCAGTAGTACCATCGATACCAGGAACACCCTCTATACGAAACAATAACATTGGTTCTTGTCGTTTATAACTCCTTACTTCGATTACATTTTCATCATTTAAGAATTTCATTAATCTAGTTGACTTAGAAAAGTATTTAAAAAACGAATATGTCCTGAAAGGAAAACATTTACTTGCTATCTACTGATTAAAATAGTTTTTTAGCTCGAGTCCCGAGTTGCACATTGACTGCAAGTAGAAACAGCGATGAATGGTCAGACGCGCCAGAGAAATTTTCAAATTCGATTATCTTCGAAACGAAGCGTTGCACGGTGAAGTTTTGTTGCACATTTTCGACTTATTTCCTTTAGTAGAATCGTTCATATTCGTCAGTAGTACCATCGATACCAGGAACACCCTCTATACGAAACAATAACATTGGTTCTTGTCGTTTATAACTCCTTACTTCGATTACATTTCCATCATTTAAGAATTTCATTAATCTAGTTGACTTAGAAAAGTATTTAAAAAACGAATATGTTCTGAAAGGAAAACATTTACTTGCTATCTACTGATTAAAATAGTTTTTTAGCTCGAGTCCCGAGTTGCACATTGACTGCAAGTAGAAACAGCGATGAATGGTCAGACGCGCCAGAGAAATTTTCAAATTTGATTATCTTTGAAACGAAGCGTCGTACGGAGAAGTTTTGTTGTACATTTTCGACTTGTTTCCTCCCGTAGATTCGTTCATGTTCGTCGGTAGTGGCGTGGATACCGGGAGCACCCTGTATGCAGAAGAATAGCTCGCGGTGTTCGAAAATTAATGGCCGTCGCCGTAGATAAAATTCCTCACGACGGCCGAATCTGTTTTCCACTTAACGGAGCTTGGTCGGTTTTTCGCGTCATGTTTACTGGGAGATCCCGAAATGCATCGCGTGGCAATGTATTACGTCGACCGTGGGCAATGTACGTTCTAGCCCGTTAATAGGGATGATTCGCGCGGGTAACTTCTCGCTCGGTAGAGTGCGTTTAATGCGCTGGGTAAGCGATAATGAATTAACAAGGCGGTTTCAACGAGGCGACACGGCTTTCAAAGGCTGATAATTACCCGCAATCGAGAAGAAATTTCCATCCGTCAACTCAGAAACTCGCGATTCAAAACAATAGATTCTTTACGATTTACCGAAAATTAAATAACTGGGGAATAATCTGTCTCTAGGTTGAAAAGTAATTTATTTAATTAAAACACTGTAGATTTGTTACGTGGCATTAAAACTGACGAAATTACGTGGATTATAAATTTATCGAAATAACGAACAACGCGGACTATTTTGTGTAAAATTGGATAACTGATTTTTAATGGTTATTTTCCCCCGATGCTAAATCCCCTGAGAATGTACGTGGTCGTTATCATTGTGTGATACGCCCCATATATATCTCGGCACGCAATGCGGCCAGATCTCGATTAATAGACCTTCAAGCAGTAGGTTCTATTGTACGAAAAGCCGATTAATAGTGCACGGCGTATTGCCGTGCGTTAATTGTAATATTGGCATTAGAGGAGCCCGAGTCAATGTTTGCGATAGTACGGAGAGGCTACGATTCCCCAAGCTTCGAAGGTTGCGTTCAGTTCCTTCGTAAAACACGATTCCGTCTTCCGTTTTCGTTCCCATCGGCGGATTTGCCATCCGTCTGAACTTAATGAGGGCGGGATTGTCTCGTCGCTGATTGAATTCTATCCTTAACTAATCGGATATAACGATCGCGTTCTAAGATTGTATCTTTCCTCCCCCAGGGCGGATTGGTTCTAACCGAATCCAAAGGCATCTCTGGCTCAGACGACGAGATAACGGAGAAATATAATTGCTAAGACCCCACGGAGAACAAACTTCCATTTCGTATGCGTTTCTATAATCTCGAAGACGCTCAGTGGTCTCTACCTTTAGTTTCTTTTAACCTTCAGGTTTACTCGCCAAATAAAATTTTGTAATATCGTGGAATAGAAAGGAAACGGAGAGGTACCAAGTTCGTGAATAGAAAAGAAAACAACACTTATTTGTCAACACAATAATTTATTAACGATTTGAATATATAAACATGGTGTTCGGCCACCTCTGGGAAAAATTTTAATGGGTGATTCTACAGGCCAAAATAAGACGAAAATCAAGAATACCAATTTGTTGATGAAGGCTTCGTTAAAAACTTATTAACGTTCAAAGTTCCGTCCGTAATGAATTTTTTTCTCGAAAATGCGCAAGATTTCGGGGGCATGTCTATTCACCAAAAATGATTGTAATTGACCCCCGTAACCGAAAATAATTTTTCCAAAACGATTTGAAATTTTTTCCCCCATCGAAAAATTTCACACCTCCTCGAATTTTTTTCTAGAAAGTGACTGGGATTTCGGGGGTATGTGTAATGACCAAAAATAATTGTAATTCACCCCCGCAACCAAAAATAATTTTTTTAGAATGATTTGAAATTTTTTAATTTTACTGAAAAATTGTTCAATACATGGATGACAGTATTTACCATTATGATACTAGATACTCTATAGAAAAGTGGTCTAGTACATTTTTGTAGATGCCCATGGGCTCTGCTTCAGAAAAAAATTTTAATGAGATACCTTTACTATTGTAGGAGTTACGGCTGTTTGAAAATTGGATCAATTTTATGGGGTTTTTCTCACTTTATGGTGTCAAGGAACAACTTTCCGAATATTCTTGGAATTTCTACTTGTTCTTCACCAAAATACGCGTCGTTTGCTTTTTGAAACATTAAAATCCTTCGAGCCGTTCAAAAGTAATTTCTCGAAACTAAGTAGGATTTCGGGGGTATGTGTTATGACCAAAAATGCTTGTAATTGACCCCTGCAACTAAATATAATTTTTCAGTATGATTTGAAATTTTTTAATTTCGTCTAATAATTTCAGTACTTTCGAATTTTTTTCTCGACAGCGGATAGGATTTCAGTGGTATGTTTATTCACCGAAAATAATTGTAATTGACCCCTGCAACCGAAAATAATTTTTCCAGAACGATTTGAAATTTTTTAATTTAATTGTTAATAACTTTTTAACGAAGCCTCCATCAACAAATTGGTATTCTTGATTTTCGTCTTATTTTTCCCAGGGGTGGCCGAACACTCTGTATAAACGGTTCAATTGATATAAGTTCTTGAATATCTGAATCTAATCGAATTCTGAGCTCTCCCTGTTTGGTCATTGTTTAAATACAAAAATTCAATTATGAGGGGTGTCTTGATTGGCAAATAGAAACTGACCCATCCCGTATGGGCCAGTTCATTCAAAACTTTACGTTCCACCCGCTGTGGGTGGTATGCAGCTATCTGGGCCGAAAATATCCCTTAAAAACTAATTACTGTGTGCGTCGCGTAAATTACACGCCTTAATATACGTCGATTTCGTATTGTCGAATGAGGCAGTAAGATGGTAAAGTTACAAATTCCTTAAATTTAAACAATTCCGGTAAATTCTGTACTATTAATATTTGAAAGGAATAAAGAACTCGTCCTAAGCTTTTTGACAACAACAATGTTTGAAAGTCCAAACAGGAACTTTTTTAAAGATTCTGAAGAAACGATCGAGCTTTACAGTCGATTCGAAGCTAGCCGTCATTTTTCCGCGTCCAGGCGACCATATCTTCGAGGTCGACGCGATTTTCCAGGCTTTTTGCGATTATCCGGCAATCTTCGCTGTCCTAAAAGCCCCGAGGATGACATTTTTCGCGGTACCTTTGTGTCGAGGCTAATGCAACTGGTCCAGGATCCGCGCCACCGGATCTGCCCAATCGCCAGAACGATTTCTGCCCCGCTTTCGGCAATCCCTTTGGAAGTTTTAAATAGTCGCTGACGCACTGTGCGGGATCGAACGACATCCAGTCTCCGCCAAATGGGATTTAAACAGAAAACCTTTTGAAACCTTAGCTAAAAATCTCTGCAAAGTATACTGTAACGTGTACGTTTCTTCTAAGTCCACCTGTCGTATCGCAACAACGATGGTGTACCTAAAACACCTTGCAAATAGTTTCTACCGATGTCTGAAAAGAGAATTTTTTTATTATAAGTATTAAAAATAGTTTTTATCATTCTCGGAAATATAACTCCGTTGCTGCCTCGCGTAACAAGATTGTCGTCTGCTTTCGACTAGTTTCGAGTGGATATACTAAATAATGGAAAACACCATGCTTCGCATTCAGTCTTTTAATAAGCTTATAGGATATCGCTGAGGATTTACCAGTATAACTTTAGTAGCAGCCTTTGTAACCGATTCTTGAAAACTTCATTAGGGAGATCTTCCAGTTAAGCGGATTTTCTATGAGATTGCCTTTTACGGATCACGTGAAATCAAACCATTATTTTTAATTGCAATCTCCATAATCTTGTTGCAAACGCTGGCGTACCTTTTGCTATCTCTTACGTTAAAGGAAAGATCCACATTGTCGTTGCTTTGTCAACTGGTACTTCTGTGTGGATTCAGGTGAATACAATCAGCATAGAATAGCAACGTCGATACCCCAGGAACCAAATAATAAAAACGGAGCAAAAATGTCGAAGCAAAGCTTCGCTTTAATAAATGGTAAAGCGATTGTTCAACGTTTCAGGCAACCATTGAACAACTTTTCCGACGATTTTAATTAAATCCTACGCAAACATAAACAATTTAAGTCGCGACTCGAACCACGGCGCCATTGTAACTCTATTAGAATTCTGCATACAAGGTAATCCAGATTTTGTTGGTATTTTCATTTAAATCGTTTTAATACTCGACGTATGATTAAGCTGAAATTGCTATTCAACTTGAACGAGCGCGGTAGATTGAACGATGCACTCGAAGGGAGGATGTACTTTCGAAATGGCGCACTGTAATTTCTATTTACACGCAACTGAGTGACATTAATGCCGGGTGCTGTAAATTTAGATCCCGCTGATTGCATTTAATTATCGACAACATGAACACTTTGAAAATCACAAATGGCGATCAGGTTATAGGCTGGTTAAATCAATTACGGGCATGTTTGGTGAATTCGTAATTACGACAACATTCAATACCGACAACTTATAACGCGAGAACATGACGTAATCAGAAACAGAATCGCATTAATAATTAAGTAATTATCTACCATTGACCAGTTGTCAGTTATTTCACAGTGGTTGCAGTCTATAATCCGTGATCAATGAGCTATTTCTCTGTGGTTTATGACCCGTAATCTATTACTTAATACTCGTTGCTCGTTGTTTATTACCTTATTATTGGTCGTTACGTAGTATTTATTATCGATGACTTATTAGCATTGTTTAATGGCTGGTGTCCACTACCTATGCAGAACTAATTAATTAATCGTCACCTATTTTATACATAGACACAAATCGAAACATTGGAAACTTGTTTCTCGTTCTCTTTAGACCTGCTGAGACACAATGCGACTCGCTATAGGGTACATGATTACCCTAATCGATCACTTTTCTACCGTGTGAATATTCCTCACGCTCCATTACTCGCCTACGTTTAACTCACCCCCCTCCGCTTGTTCTATCGATCGTTTCAGGAGGAATTCCGTCGATTTATCAATCAGTTGGAGATCCTGAAGGAAAAGAATGTCCTCCTTGGAAATCACCACTTGGTGAACAAGCTAGCAGCGATGCAGGAAGCAGCAAATTGCGCGGAAACTCGGGTGTCCACGATCCAGGCGATCTCCTCGAGCATGAGATTGAACGAACTTAATGGATCCACAGCGATCGTCGAGACGGATGTTGGTGGATCCTATCAGAGCGACGCGAATCAAAAAGGTAAACATCGAGTGTCGACGACCTGGCCTCTCTATAAATTTGGCAAAGCTTACGTTTTATTCTCTGGATTCTGAGTAAAAAATGTTACGTTCGTTCAGGTGGAGAGTCCAAGGAGAAGAAGAGGTGTCAGGCCTGCATGGAGATGAATTCCAAAGAGTCTGAGGCTACGGCTACGGTTCCAACGGAGTCGAAGAAAAAGGTGAGAACCAACGACGTAGCCGTCTCCACTTCCGGTAGACCGGCCACGGAGGATGTAGGAACGGAGACGAAACAGGAGGACAAAGAGGTGGAGACGAGGGATAGAGGCAAGAGCAAATCCGGCCACGCCAGAACACACGCCATAGTCATCAACCTGGACGACAAGAGCAGGTTCTCCGAGGAGGTCACTGTGTAAGAATAGTGATCGTGATTCCGTGGGCTGTTCAAAGTCTAGTTCCTCGAATACCGAAGTTGACAATGGGATTCGAACAATGAGGATTCCGTTGACGGGGACCGAGGTAAGATCCTTCGTTCGGTGTTCCGTCTCTCGATTCGCTGTTTAGGGTTTTCTATCCGCTCGTTCCCGAAACAATGTGCACTCGTAATTGGTAAATCCGTTCAGCGGGCCACGTGAAAACGTAAAAGGCAAAAACTATCCGAAAGCGACGTTCGAGGCTTTCAGGATCCATCGACGGCGATCGCGCCACGCGAACAAAAAAAGTTTTCAACGAAACCCGCGGGGCGAAGCACTGGACGAGGAGCATAGAAGAAGAATAAGACGATAGTTTCGACGGGACTTCGTGCGAGAAACGTTTCCTCGAACACGATTTCACTTTTTTCACCGTTCGACGCACACCCGGTGCTTTTTGGACGATCGCCGTATGAGAATTTTTAGTCTTTCAAACGATCGACGGGGGAAATAGGGGAGCGTGTTCTCCCGCGAAGGGAAAAGGGCGAGGTTGCGCGGTACGCTCGGAACGAAAACGAGAATTTATCCACGCCGTAGGTAAACATTTACTTTTATCGAACAAAGTCACTCGCGAGGCGCCTGGCAAGACGCACCGATCTCGTCGCGGATAGAAAAGCTTCGCTATCTTTATTCGTACGTTTTTATAGCGAATTTACAAGGCTTAGTGATGGGATTTGGAACGCTTCGAACCTGATTCGAAAGCCTTGAAAGTCGTACGGTTCTCGAGAGTGTCGATGATAAACGCAAGACATTGAATACTCGTTTTTGTTGCTTTTGTTAAATCATAATAAATTCCTATCTGGGTCGTGTGCGTAGCACAGTTTTAAAGCAGCCAGCCCCCGACCTACGATCGATGCTTTATATTCTGTCAGTTTTAAAATACGAAAAATTTGACTTTCGTTTGTGGAATCGTTCCGTCTGTTAAAAGAGACCCAACAAGTTGAGGAATCGTTGAAACTTTGTGAAAGATTGGAAGCTGAAACTTTGCATTCTGGTTTAAATCGGGAATCGATACGATAACGTTGGTCTTCTCCCAAAAATGCAAAGTCGGTGGACCCGTCTCGCAGCTTGGCTCTGGATCACAGAAACTATTTGCAAAATGAAAATTCGAGAAATTTCAAAGCGACGAATCGAACCAATTTAAAAACAAAAATAAACAATTTTACCAATATCAGTATATGTATAAAAGATCGTGGTCAGGCCGAAAACTTTTTACTCCTGCTACGTACCGTAGGTCGCAAATGTCTCGATCAGGGTTGCCACGTGTTTTATTTCCCATCAGACGAACCTACAAACCGCAAGTTCGACTTGCTATTCTTTTTATTAAATTTATTCGCCCTAAATTGCCCTAGCCGACGCTTATTCGTATACGATAA
Source organism: Colletes gigas (assembly GCF_013123115.1). NCBI lineage: Eukaryota > Metazoa > Arthropoda > Insecta > Hymenoptera > Colletidae > Colletes > Colletes gigas. The sequence goes on from NW_025106656.1 coordinate 1,831,346, forward strand.
CCCTGGTTTCGACACGCAGCGACTCGAGCCTCGCGAACGCTTCTGTAAATATCACTTTAGCCGCTTATTCGAAGTCTTCTGCCGTACGCGTAAGTCGATTTGTAAATAATATAAACCGCCCTTTGTGGACGAGTCGTCACCCGAACGAGACCGAGAGACGAGATTCTCGCTAGGTATGCTCGATTCTGATCGATTTTCCAGAGAATCGATACACCTTCTAGTAAAATTAATCGCCGCAACCAGACGAACGGTCCATCGAACAATTTTTCGAGAGATCGGTTTCGCAGGATTTTCCAAAAATTTTAGCAAGGATCGAGCATCCCTGATCCTCGATCTCTCGCGTTCGTCATATCAGTCCGAATTGTAAATACGTTGTACATAAATCACGCGACGCGAGTCTGCCGCTAGATTAACGATCGAGTTTCATTGTTAAGATCGCGCGTTAGGTTATGAATAGGGTTGTTCGATTAATCGGGGAGAATTGAATCGCGCGACTTTTCGTCGCGCGGCGTTGACGAACAGTTGATGGCGGCCGCGACTTTAGAGCCGGCCAATGGCGCTGGTATTCGTCGATCGAAAATCACCGATCGATTGAAAATTTATTGGTTAAACGGCGAGTGGAACGGGCCGGTGATAATCCCTGATCCGAGCTGAATAGTTGATGATTGTTGACGAGCCGTTGAGCATACTCGACGCATCGCTAGTGAATAATTATAACCGCAACTGGATGATTTATTGATCGTAACTGGACAGTTTCCGAAAATTACAATGCTTTCGAGAGCTAAATTGCAAGCGTTTATTAACGTTTCCGGAGAAAAAGAACAGTTTTAATTTCTCGAATTACCGAGCCCGTATCTCTGAATACTCCTGAAAATGTCGACTCCTGGCGGCAATAAATTATCGGTGATTTGTATCGAAATGCACAATGTAAATCCGATTGTCGATCGTCGCGGTCTCTGTTCGTCGCCGCACCATTCGGGATTCTAATTGTTAAGTAAACGGTTTAATTATGCATATCGGTCTCCGAGAGCTTGGATCCTCCAGGTGAGGAGAGGCTACTCTTTGCAATTATCGTGAAACTGTACACTGGCGTACATCTTTCCGGCGAGGACCTTCTCGATCATACCCGGAAGGCTCGACCGTGTCTAAAATGGACGATTTCGTACCGATCGGGGCGAACAAACTCGAATATCAAATATTTGACACTCGTTGCTTCGAAAATTTCGGTGTGCAGGATGATAGATTACTAGACACTCGCCCATACTCGCCGTGGAAAGTGTGTCGGCGAGCCTGGAAAACGTGTCCTTCGGTAAATATTGGACTTTAGCAAAAAAGAGATAATTAATTGGTACACATCGATTAATATTTCACTGGGGCGAGGCACTTGACTCTAAATTATAATTTCATCCCTTAAGATCGGAGACCAGGGACACGTTTCACCGTGTTTGCTCTATTTTCTACGCAAAATGATATTTAAATGACCATCCTAGGAGACGCAGTGTGGAGATCGAATCCGGAGGACACCACAGATCGTTAAATCTAAACTTTCCTGTACTTTCTGATTCACGACGTCTCGTTTCTAATCTCGTCGCGCGATCGTTTCGAGGATTGCTTGGTATCCGTCTCTATTTCGCGAATAAAATTGAAACGAGCTTCGAATCCCGAGGATGTCGCATCGGGGGACGTATGTCCTTTGAGATGTTTCTCCGAACAACGCGCGACGAGATTGAAATTGAACGACTCGCAGAGGCAGCCTGTTCAAAATTCAAATTCGATCTCGAACGGCCAATGGCGGGACACCCGTCGAAGGTCGTTCGAAATAACGTATCCAAACATATTGACCGCTCCGTGACATCAAAAGCGGCCCCGTGGAAAGTGGATTTAAATAGGAAATAGGCATTTTGTAACGTATCCGCTCAGTTCACTGCCGATTTACGAGAGGCGATGTTCGCGTCGATCTTCGAGAAGTTCAGCGTGCTACCGTTTGTTGTACCTTTTGAACGCTGAAAGCGTGACGCCGTGATCATGTTTATGCTCGTTTCGCCGGTGACGCGGCATCGAATCTCGATAATCGAGTCCGACGGCTACGGTCGGGAGTCGATTCGGAAGGGGAAGACGCCAGTTTCCGATGGAATTGCTCTCTAGATAAACTCGTTGATATCGGTCGAGATTTCCGGGGCCACGCTTCTCTCAGACGATGGCCACGGGATCGCGTTACTCCTATAATAACGGGATAACATCGAGTAGGTATAACGAATATCAGCAATATCGCTTTGTCGATTAAAACCGGCTGGACGTCGCGACGAACGTTTTTTGCGGGGACCTCGACGCCAGCTGCTGTACATAATTAAACGATCAGTCGACTTCGGTGCAAGTAATTCACGTTGTCACTTTCGTTTCGAATACGACTGGGGAATGTTAACGCTTTCGCGACGGAAAACGCGAATTTTACGTCGTTTAAAATTCTTTTAAACGACGCAAAGTTTGTATCGTTATACGAAAGAAAACGTTTTATCAAACGTCACGCTGAAAGGAAGTCTTATTAAATATTAACACTTTGACTGCCACGTCAACTACATATGGGTTTTAGAACTTTTAACAGTGGAACTAAAACAAATAGTTCTCGAAATGTTAAAGAAAATAAATTTTAATAGGTTTCATAAATTTTAGCGAGGTTACGAAGGTAACTACTGCGACAACTTTTATGTTGTGTAGTTTACAATTATCTAAAATCAAAGTTTCGGGGTCTTGTAAATAATTTTACGGGTTTAAACTGGCAGTCAACGTGTTGTGGCGTTGCGTCGCTGATATTGGGAAGTCGGTCGAGTGCTTGTGAGAGCGCGAGCCCTCTGGCGGCGAGCATAGGAGGCGACATCGTTGAAGTTCAATTTTTATAATTTTTATGTCTTCATTTTATTATTTTCATACATTCGATAAACGGGAAGCCCCGGTATACAAAGTCGTAGAACACGATAATCAAAATAATATTAAAAATTTTTCAATACAGAGCTTTTGAATGATGCAATAGTGCTCGTAGAAAGAAATTCAAAGTAGTATACGATCAGACGAAGATTGAGATTGTGAAACGATATAAATTTTCATTTATTAATATAATTCAAGTCATTAACCAGCGAGCTAGCACATTCGTCACGCCATACTGTACGAGTTTCACGGAGGCTCCAAGGCGAGCGTAGCAGCAAAAGACATTCAGAATTCGTATTAGCACGAGACAGTGAATGTGAGTGCCTGTAGGAGATGGTTAGCAAGTTTCAGAAGTGGAGATTTTAGTTTGAAAGATAAGCCAAGAGTAGGGCGTTCAAATGGACTTGATGTGGAATTACAATAGCCAGAAATTCAGCAGTTACAGCGTGGGAACTTTGTGTATAATTCAATGTCAACCGTATGAATATTCGCAGGAATTTAAACAAACCCAGCTCCCGTATAAATCTTTTAACCCGGTTGGCTTCAAATAACGTTCGTATTGGGTAAAGGAGTTTTCCGAATGTTCTACAAATACGACAATTATGAAATGCGTTAAATGAACAGAATTTTCGTTGCAAGCTGATATAATTAACTCCGACTTAACGTTCAAATGCAATTAACGCGAATTCGTTTGCTTCTTTCTCAGCGAAGAGGCAATTGGTTGTACGGTCGTTTTTAATTAGAGTGAAACAACGGGGAATACTTGTACCGAAATAACGGGAAAAGAAAATTTTTTCGCAGCGTTAAATCACTCCGCCAAACTCGAGACTCGCCGTGCAACAGAATATGATAGTTCGTTCTGCGAAACGGCGTTTGAAGAAATTGTAAGGATGCACGACTTTGTCAAAAATTGCAGCTCGACTCGAAGGATCTCTCGAAAGAAAAACCGATTATTGAAAATAATAGAACGTTTAATCCCGTGTACGAAAATTGAGTAAAACTCTGTCGCAGGACAAAGCAATGATTTTAAGGGAGTCCCGCACACGTCACTGTAAATTTTTATCAAAGTCGGAAAATGCAAAGGGACGATTGAACGAGAAACGTTTATTAATATGTAACGATGAGAATTCAACGTGTTTTTGTACGATGCTTTTGATACCGCATTATGAGTTGCGTCGTGAAATGAATATTTTGTTAAATGTCTGAATAATTTTCAAGGTTTCGAGATCGAATTTAATCGACGAACAAAGTTGTCAATTATTCAAGAATGATTCTCTGAATCAATTATCGGAGAATCGTGACCATGAATCGCACCAATTTATTGCGTTTCGTTTTCAGTATCGCGGAGCCTCGAAGCTTTCAAAAACTTGGTGATCCGGTAAACGATTAAAACATTTCAATTTCTTTCGTTTCTGGCAACTTTGCACCGTGTATTCTCGCTGTACCCAGGTAATTCCATCAGCGTTGATTTTTTTTCTTTATTTTCCGTCGTATTAGCTCGTTCCTCGCGCTCCGCCCCTCCCGTCCAGCAGTTTGAAAGTTTTTCAACTCTGACAAACTTGAGAGCTCTCGAACCACTCGGGACTCGAGAAACGTTCCGTAACGCTCTCGGACGCGCGATTTATTCGAAGCCTCCCTGCCGCCATTCGAACGTTTTATTCTCATCGTTATGCGTTTGATAAATACACGAATAATAAATATATGTACATGTTGTTATCATTCGATCGATCGTCGAGCAAGTACGAAACACGTGGGCTCTGCTCTAGGGTAACGCTGATTTTATGGAAATCAATTTTATGCGACGCTCGTCCCTGTCCCGCGATTGGACGTGTCTGACGGGCGAGTGTGTCGATAAGTAATGAAATAAATAAACGAATAAAATATTAAAACATGCGCCGGGCTTATTTGCACAAAACAAAAAAACCATTCGTCCCGAATTTTCCAACGTTTTTACGAACTTCCAAAGAAATTTTTTTCGTTGATTTTCGTTTCGGAAGATGTTTTAAGGGTGACAAGAAAGAATCATATTCGTTTTATTTTCGGTTTTGTAAAAGATCGACGTACCTTGGTTTTTTGTAGAATACGAAAGACTCGCGTGACCGATCGTATCTCGCGAGGCCACGCCTATAAAACTCTGTTATCCGGTTCCGACGGACATCGTTTAATCTTTCGTCGCGTAGTAATTAACTTGTTGTGCCAGACACCGCCGATAAGCTTGAAATCGAACGACAATAGCAATTAGCGACCGCACAGGCGGTATACTCTGATTAATTTCGCGCGTAGACGTGTCGCGTGGCATTATACCGTAGTTATACAGACCGCATTAAAATTGATTATGCAAATGAATCGTATTTCTCGGGGTGTATTCCGGTCGCGTGATTCAATAAGTGGCGGGATTGTTGCCGTTAGTGTAGCGAGGACGTTTCACGATCGCGCCTTCGCGTTACATTTCACCCGTCCTGATCGATAATTTAACGATACGGCCTGTTAACGCGACAAATCTCGTCGTGGGACGATGGTGATCTAATAACCAGCTGGATAATTCATCTCTCTACTAATCATATCGTAAGGTAAGTGCGCCTAATTTCCAACATTTCGACCCAATTCGAGAGGCCATTTTCTCCTCTGAAACATTGTTACGAAAGACAAATTTATTTATTATTTTTAACATTCTCAGGCAACCTCGAGACCAAGGATTTAACCCTTTGCACTTCTATGTCGAGTGTGACTCGACATTTTTTCAAGTCCAAACCAAAGAGATATCATACACTTGAAAATTACAAAATACAGCAGTAGTGTAAATGAAACAGATATTTAATTGAATTTGTTTGTTCCGATATTTGTTTAAATTGTCCAATTTTTTAGTTAACGTAGACTTCAAATAACACTTAAAAGCGTTGGTTGGTCTGGTAACAAAATTGAAATATAATTCGGAGTGCAAAGAGTTAAAGTAGCTTCTCAGTTTTTATTGTTATTTAGTGATTAATGGGAGAAAAATCCCTTTAGTATAAAAGATATAATACGTGAGGATCAACGAAATATAGGTTATAAAATTTTAGCGAAATAATTAGTATTTGCATGTACAAAGTTTGCATGATAATTCATTTCTCTACTAATCATATCGTAAGATAAGTGCGTCTAATTTCCACCATTTCGACCCAATTCGAGACGCCATTTTCTGCTCTGATCATATATAGGTTATAAAATTCTAGCGAAATAATTAGTATTTGCATGATAATTCATCTCTCTACTAATCATATCGTAAGATAAGTGCGTCTAATTTCCACCATTTCGACCCAATTCGAGACGCCATTTTCTGCTCTGATCATATATAGGTTATAAAATTCTAGCGAAATAATTAGTATTTGCATGATAATTCATCTCTCTACTAATCATATCGTAAGATAAGTGCGTCTAATTTCCACCATTTCGACCCAATTCGAGACGCCATTTTCTGCTCTGATCATATATAGGTTATAAAATTCTAGCGAAATAATTAGTATTTGCATGATAATTCATCTCTCTACTAATCATATCGTAAGATAAGTGCGCCTAATTTCCACCATTTCGACCCAATTCGAGAGGCCATTTTCTGCTCTGAAACATTTTAACGAAAGACAAATTTATTTATTATTTTTAACATTTTCAGGCAATCTCGAGACCAAAGACTTAAAATAGCCCCTCAGTTTTTATTATTATTATTTAGTGATTAATGGGAAGAAAAACCATTTAGTATAAAAAATATAATATGTGAGGATCAACAAAATATAGGTTATAAAATTTCAGCGAAATAATTAGTATTTGCATGTACAAAGTTTACATGATAATTCATTTCTCTACTAATCATATCGTAAGATAAGTGCGCCTAATTTCCACCATTTCGACCCAATTCGAGACGCCATTTTCTGCTCTGATCATATATAGGTTATAAAATTCTAGCGAAATAATTAGTATTTGCATGATAATTCATCTCTCTACTAATCATATCGTAAGATAAGTGCGCCTAATTTCCACCATTTCGACCCAATTCGAGAGGCCATTTTCTGCTCTGAAACATTTTAACGAAAGACAAATTTATTTATTATTTTTAACATTTTCAGGCAACCTCGAGACCAAAGACTTAAAATAGCCCCTCAGTTTTTATTATTATTATTTAGTGATTAATGGGGGAAAAAACTCTTTAGTATAAAAGATATAATACGTGAGGATCAAGGGAATATAGGTTATAAAATTTTAGCGAAATAATTAGTATTTGCATGATAATTCATTTCTCTACTAATCATATCGTAAGATAAGTGCGTCTAATTTCCACCATTTCGATCCAATTCGAGACGCCATTGTTACGAAAAACAAATTTATTTATTTCTTTTAACATTCTCAAGCAACCTCGAGACCAAGGATTTAAAATAGCTCCTCAATTTTTATTATTGTTATTTAGTGATTGATGGGAGAAAATCTATCAAAATATAGATTATAAAATTTTAGCGAAATAATTAGTATTTGCATGATCATTCTATTTATACAATTTTGAGATTCAAATGTTGTGGGATGGTTTTCAGAATAAAATAAAATGTGATTTCTTAGAGATTTTGATGGCACGTGCAAATATTGAATAATTAGACATGAAATGTGATCTTCGATTAGTTTACTTACAAACGTAACAAATTCATAAACACAGGTGCTTTCTCCAATAGAATGTTACGATGACGGAAATATACCGATAATTACATATCATATTAACACTTTTGAAATCCATGAAAGTGAGAATTAGACTAATCAAATTTGTTGAGCGCAGGGAATCTTTAGATTTTCAATTCACGAGAATACTTACGAGTCTTATGGTTAATATTTAATAAATCTTCATCTGCTGGCATCTTTCCCAAGTTATGGAAGTTATGTTTAATTAAGCCGATTCCTAAATCTACACAACGTCAATTTCAAACTTTGGACCTATTAGTACTCAAAATGTCATGCCCAAGATTATGGAAAAGTTAATTATCGTTTCGTTATCGGTAGATCGACTATGCCTAACCTTGTGGGAGTATGACGCTGCTTCGCTCGCGAGGTGGCGCGTTTCGTCCATCAGTAAGGCTTTCTTAGTAGGCCTTGCCATAAACTGGGATATTAGGAAGTCGTTCGAGGAACGTATTTGTATATAGCAACCGAGAGGTCGGTCGAGCGCTTGTGAGAGCGCGACCCCCTCTGGTGGCGAGCATGGGAGGCGACGCCACAGGAGTATTATCATTATTTGACCAACTGTAAGGATAAAGACCTGCAGGTTGATACTGTCTCCACACTGACTTTTCTAAAGCCTTTGATTCTATCAATCATTGAATCTTAATATTTAAATCAAAGGCATTAGGAATAAACAACTGTACGCTTTCTTGTAATAATACTTCATGCAATAGGATGGTATACAATATTGAAAGCAATCCCGGCATTGGAGGAAAGTTAGAATTTGCCACATTCGGACCCTTTCGATCGCGATGGATTTGTGGGAAGCATATTTCTGACGAGTTGCCGTTGCACAAAATTTGCGAACGGACTGTGTCTGACGGGACGATGGTAATAATTATTATCGGCGAAATTTCTGGAATCCGTGGTATAGATTAATATCACACCGTGCACAGATATGGCCCGACGAATTAATTGTGGCGTTGTGACGAGCAGATTTCGCTGGCCAGACACGTATTGTTAAGAGCAGATTGTTGCCGGTGATGTACGTATTCGCGAATCCGTATCGGATCACTGGCCATTGAAGCATCGTGCTCGAAAATCTAGAAATTACATTCGTCTACGAGATACGTAAAGAACATTCGAACGTTTAATTAGACGCTGACAAGGCAGAATTTTCATTTCCAAAGCTTTATCCGTGGAAAGTGTATAAAAAAGATCCTGCACATTCGTATAACGAGTTCTATATTCGAGGTCATTCGAGTTATTAAATTAATGAAATTAGTTCGCTCGTATTTTTGCAGGCAGAAATGAATTTTAAATTAGGAAAATACTCGCACATGTTTTCCCCTCGTATCGTTAAAACTTTTGGTTACAAGTTTCATAATTTCTCGCGTCATCGTAAGAAAATTTAAAAATAATTAGAAACCGAGAACACAAGTATCGGTGATAAACTACTACATAAATTCGGTTTGGACCATTAGAAAAATCATCCTCGAGTTTGTGGAGCGCGCGGAAAAGGAAGGGGGTGGTTTACGACCCGGAAGGGAATAAAGACGCTTTTAAACTCATTCTTGCCTTAAAATCAATACACCGAGTGGAATCAGTCGCGCCTCGAGCCGGTTCGAGGCACGTATCGACGCTTTTTGTTAGACGATCGAACGCGAAGGACCATTGTTCATTCTCGACGCCCAGCACAATCACTGGGAAAAAACCGTTTACGGAACAGCGTCGTGCATTAACTCGACGAATTTTTTTAGCCAGCTCGCGGAAATCCATCGAACACGCGAACACGACGCGGAACATTATCGCGATCGTCATCTCCGGAATCCCAAGTTCATCGAGTCCCCTCATCCGCTCGAAGCTCGGACCGAAAAATAAGGAACGAAGACTTTCGACTTTTCCGTGGACGAGGAATCCTCAGGTGCACGGCTCTCGAACCGTGACGTAAAGTATAAAAACCAACCTTCGGTTTGTTCTGTCTCGTACGTTTCTAAAATAATACCCCAGGCAGAATGGAAGTTTCAAACGCACCGGAGCTACTCCGTACGTTCCCTGCGGACCATAACAGCTCCTTGCAGCCAAACTCACTCGCGTAGCTGTTCTCCGACTTCTGATAAAAAGCAGTTCGTGGTTTTAGGGGACGGCAACTCCCGTCCCGGGACTAATGCTGTCGCGACTTTTTCATATTTGTAACGTGATTACCCACTTTCCAACTTCGCAGACGCGCGAAACGCGGACAGAAGCTCGTAGTTTCGGTCGGAACGCGGAACTTCAATGGGGGCGGGGGAGAGAAAATCGTGAATGAAAACGGGGCAACGATAACGTCCGTATTTTACTGTCAGCGGTCGAGAGGAAAAAAGCGATTAAAAGTTTGAGATTAAAAAGCTAGGAGCGCGTTCCTGCAACTGGTGATTGTGTTTTCGCTGGAATTTTATTTTTTTCTGTGTGTTTTCGAGGCACTGGTATTTACGGATTTCTCTCCGTTTGCTTTTCGGGACTCGGGGAATAACATTCACAAATTTTCCGAGAATTTAAACACAAGCACTTGTCGAGGTACAAATTACGAACTGTGTTTAATCGATATTTAATTTTATTGTATGTTCAAGGACAGGGATTATATACTGCATGGAGCAAAAGTAAACACGCATATGACATGTTAACGAAAATAATTTTTTATTTAATATTTGCAAGTAGAATAGAAAAGAAACAAAATACTTAGTGTTATTTATAATCTTTTGATTTTTCAAAGCAAATTTAACTATAAACGTACGAATGTCGACGTCTGTATAATTCTATATCCCGGTTATCCGAATAATGATAATAGAAAATGGAAAAATTTTTCAGCAAAATTAAAAAATTTCAAATCATTCTGGAAAAATTATTTTCAGATGCAAGGGGCAATTGCAATCATTTTTGGTCATTACGCATACCACCGAAATCCTACGCACTTTCGAGAAAAAAATTCCTAACCGAAAATATAATGTCTGACCGTACATTGATATGTTTCACTGAAATTTCATGCATATGTTTAAAATATCATAACTTCTGAACGGCTCGGAGGATTTTAATGTTTCAAAAAGCAAACAACGCGTATTTTGGTAAAGAATAAGTAGAAATTCCAAGAATATTCGGAAAGTTGTTCCTCAACACCGAAAAGTGAGAAAATCCCCATAAAAGTAGTCCAATTTTCAAATGGCCATAATTCCTACAATAGTGAACATATCTCATTGAAATTTAGTTGTGAAGTAGAGCTCATGGATACCCACCAGAAAGTATTAGACAACAATTTCGTACAGCGTCAAACAAATTTATTAAAAATCAGAAACGTATGTTCAAGAAAAATCGACAGGAGGTAAGTGCTTCAATTTTTCGGCGAAAAAAAGATTATTTTTGTTTGCGGGGGTCGATTACAATCATTTTTTGTCATCATACATACCACCGAAATCCTACGCACTTTCGAGAAAAAAATTCGAATACATGCTGAAATTTTTCTGCGAAACTAAAAAGTTTCAAATCATTCTGGAAAAATTATTTTTGGTCGCAGGGGTCAATTACAATCATTTTTAGTGAACAAACATACCCTCGAAATCTTACGCACTCTTGAGAAAAAAATTCTTTACTGTAAATATAATTTGTGCCTAGAGATCTGTGATTATATTCTTCGTTTTTATCACTTTATATGTAGATACAATCAAATTATACTGCGTATAAAGTTTTAATGGGAGATTTTAGAGGCCAAAATAAGACGAAAATAAAGAATACCATTTTGTTGATTATGGCTTCGTTAAAAAGTTATTAACATTAAAAATTCAGCCTGTAGTAGTGCCTGTAGACTCAAGTATTCCATGGAATGGCCTACTCAAAGCCCAGACATAAACCCGATTAAAAATGTCTGGGTATATTTAACAATGAAGTTAGAAAATAAATATAGTGCTCCTGCATCAACAATAACTAATTTGTGGCAAAAAGTGCAAGAACAATGGTATTCTATTACACCGTAGTATTATAAAAATGTCGCATTAAGTATGTCTGAACGTATCAAAGCAATTATCAAGGTTAAAGTTTTATAAACGAAATAGTAAGTGTACCAAAATCCGAAATGTTTACTAAAAATTAGTTCCTGTGCAAAACTGATTACGCGGAAAAAAATTCTACGAAGCGAAATAATAATGGTATCATAAATGTTAAATTTATTTTGAAAAGTCAGAAGATTGTAAATAATACTAAGTATTTTGTCTTTTTTGTATGCTACTTTCACTTACTGTCAATGCTCTTGCTAATTTAGTTTAAATTCTGCGTATCTTTGCTCGTATTTATCTGACCGCGAGACCCTAAGAAAAGTCACAATTGTCATAGGATATGTTACAATTGTTGGTCGGGAGCACGGGATCAAAGTGCAGGCTGATCCTCGGTCCGAAGCTCTACATCAAATCAATTATTATTATCGAACGTTTGTGGCCAATTAAAGCGATCCGCAGTTACCGCTAATTACGAAGCTAATTAGTCGATTTTGTATCAAAATTCACAGGTCGTAGGATATTGGTTAAAATTGCCGAGGGTTCTCACCCTTTCGTGGCACGGTCAGCCAATCGAATTAATTGCCCGTCGTCAAAGGGTCGAGAACGGTCCGTCTTGTCGGCAACGAGCCAACTTTTCTCCCGAAAAATATCGTGTTCCGGTTGGGCGTGTGCCTGCAACCTCCGCTAAAACGTCCGACCTCCGGTTAACGTCATTGTCTACTTTCTCACTACTCTGTTTAATTTGTCGAACGAGGGGTTCGGACAAATCGTGTCCAGGCCAAGTTCGCTGGGGGCGACCTGCAGAGGACGCGTCGAACCAAATGGAACGATCAATTTCTCTCGTTCCTCTAATTGAAAGCCATCTTCCGACCAACACCTTCCTCCACGAGACACATAAGTTCACGGTCAGTTTTCGATTTACGACTCCAGAGAATCGGTCCCAGGAATTTGTCAGAGTCGAGCCCCGTGGTGATGAACATTTGTAACGTGGACGCGATTCACCTATTTTAGATCACTTCGTTGGATGCTTTATTATATAATACTAGCTTTTAACTTCGGTTTTGATCCGTTTAGTTCCCTCGGAAATGGATATTGTTTCTCCATTAAGCCCCCATTCACCTCTATAGAGTTTTAATTTTATGTCATGTCGCCATGTCGCCTCCAGGGATAGAATTTTTTAAAATGCTGAAATGGGTGTTTGGTTAGTTATGTCAAAGAGCATTAAGGTAAGGTTTCAAGTAAATCCGACCACAAATAAAGTATTCCTCATACAAACGTTACAACCCTTTTCACCCCTTCAGAAGTTGAATTTGTTAAAAAACCGGAATTAGTGTTTGATTAATTATATCAAAGAGCATTAAGACCAACTATCAGGTAAATTCGATCACGAACAAAACATGTCCCATGCAAACCTTGCAACCCCTTTTCACCCCTTCAGAGGTTGAATTTTTTAAAATGCCGAAAGAGGTGTTTGGTTAATTATGTCAAAGAGCATTAAGGACAAGTTTCAAGTAAATCCAACCACAAATAAAGTATTCCTCATACAAACGTTACAACCCTTTTCACCCCTTCTGAGGTTGAATTTAAAATAAAACCGGAATTAGTGTTTGATTAATTATATCAAAGAGTATTAAGACCAAGTATGAAGCAAATTGGACAACGAACAAAATATGTCCCATACAAACGTTGCAACCCCCTTTCACAGGTGTTTGATTAATTATGTCAAAGAGCATTAAGGCCAAGTTTCAAGTAAATCCGACCACAAATAATTCCTCATACAAACGTTGCAACCCCTTTCCACCTCCTTAAGGGTTGAATTTCGGAATATCCTTTCTTATTTACATCTTTCTATATACATCATAAAGGAAACCTCTGTGCAGAACTTCAGCTTTTTATGTCCAAAAGCTTAGCCTAGTCGTTGATGAGTCAGTGAGTCAGGCCTTTCATTTTATATAATAGCGCGTCGTGATTGGTCAGTGTGTTTCGTTAATAATTAAAAAACGAAGCCCCATCCGACATTTTTGCAAAGGAAATTGTTGTTCAGAATCGTCTCAGCTACCCCACATTTCCGGTCCTTACACTATTTACGGGACACCCTGTATATAGATAATTAGACGATCAGAACTTCGGAGAATCTGTACAATAAATATTCATCGCTTCTCGAAATATTATTAAACGAGACAGCGATTGTCTAGAATCTCTAATTATGTCTGTTCCAAGGGAAATATTTTTCTCGATAACGCGTTGCGGAACAAAAGCCACGATGCGGGCGAATTCCACGTAAAGCCGAAGGAAAATGTGGTAGCAGACTTTGCAACTCGAAATTACGCAGCAGTCTCCGTTGTTGTAGTAAATAATTATAGTCGATGTTTGGAGGACCGCTGCTTCTTTTCTATTAAAACAATAACGTGTCGTTGCGAAGCCTGTTATGCATGTATACATTCGCCATTCTCTTATTTGGTGATTGTAAAAAATTCCTGGTATATTTTTGCAACGTGAACATTATTTACCATAAATGGTCCAAACATGGAAGATTCTACGCGAAGAACAAGTGGAAAATACAAAATAAATGTTGTTTATGCACAGCGCGTCTGACTAATATTGACTGTTTCTACTTGCGTCGGTCCTCCCAAGCGTGTACCAGTACTACTCGTTTTAATCGATTCCGAAACAATTATAAAATAAACTTTCCATTTAATACCTGTACGCCACAATTAGTTGTTTAATAATTAACCGTGAATAAGGAATTGGAATTCGGATTCGACGATCAATCTAACGCTGGATGTTAATTGCGGCCCCATTACCTCCGGAACGTTGCTAATTAGAAATGTAACGAAACCTGTGACGCCCAATGACACCGTTTCGATTTTCAGGACATTATTTATCTACTCATTAATCGTTATTTATCGCCGTCCGGGCTTTGTAATTGTTGTTTATGCTGCCGCAAACTGCGTTCCCTGGTGATTTACTGGCCAATAATTTTAAGTCGCCTAAATAAATTCGAATTTGCACCTCCCTCCTCCCATCGAAATGCTAGAAACGCTCATTATCAGATCGTCGATTACCACATATTTTATTGTCCGCGACGGTGACTGATACCGAAGCGGACAATATTTAGAATAATTATTTTCGCAGGCCTCCGACGCAAGAATATCAAGAGAATTAATTCGACTCGTCGAAAACAATTTTTTACAACGGAAAATCATGGCGCAAAAAATTCCAGGAAACTGGACTGCATTTAAGCGGAACGCCGCCGTTTTATTATTCCTGTTGCATTTTAAAAAACATCGAATACGGAGGATACGCGGAGGATACGAGATTAAACTGATTTGCAATAATAACCTGCTCGGACGTTTATATTTTCGGGCGAAGCGCTGGAACGTTACTAATAACTCGTCTCATTACTAAAGTAAAATATAAAAAATATCGTGCAACGTCTTTCTATCTTTGATAATTAGCAGTCCCGAATATTATACATGCGACGTACCGTCACACGAGGCAACTCCATTAATTCTGAAACGAACACCAATGATAAAACAGAATGATAAAGGTAAAACGGCGACGACGTGGCGTATATCGAGCAAGTGCCGCTAAATTTACGAATTGAATTGCACATTGAAAACTGAAGATCGCTTGATTAATTATAATTAATGAACGCCGATGTATAGGAAACACGATCATTATCGTAGATTAATTAGAAATCGTTTTGGTGCCACAAAGGACGCGTGTGCAGGCCCGGTTTGACTCCATCAGGCAGAATAAATCATCGGCCGCCAATCGTCCACCGAAAACCGTTTGGTGGACGTTCGATCAACGATAGAGGAGCTTCTGAAAAAGGTCGATTGGTCGTTAATCAATCTGTCATTCAAGTTCGGATATTTACTTGTCGTTGTCCGATGAAAAATGCACGTCTTATACGCCCCCATGCTCGAAGGAGCGCGTTCCTCGAGACGAAATTCCAGCCTTATCCGGAGAATTCCTTAACTGTTACGTTTCCTTCGTTTCCTCCAATTTGGTAACAACCTCCCTCGAACATCAGTTTATTAAATTTGCTCGCCTGTCGACTCGCATGCCCGCGCAGTTAATTACGATTTAAATCGCTGAAAGGATCAAAAGTGACAGTAAATTACTTTCCCATTTAGTCATTCACAAAGTGAACATGGTCTTGGAAATGGGTTAGTTCGGAACGAGAAACTTCTAAAATAATTTTATTATATCTAAAGTTTCATGGCTGATGTTTAATAAATCCTCATCCACCGGTATTTTTCCCGAGTTATGAAAGTTGTGATTAATTAAGCCGATCCCTAAATGTGCTTCCATGTCAGTTTCAAACTTTAAACCCATTAGTACACAAAATGCCGTGCCTAGGATTCCGAAAAATTTAATCAGTCGTAAACTAACATTTATTTGCGGAGACATCATGGACTTGTTCACCGAGTCTCCAAATTCTTTAACAAAACTGATACACTCAAAATTTTATATTGTATTTTTTCAAGACTTAACCTGGAATGTGGCAGTATAATTTGATCTTACTATAAAACATATATCAATAACACTGAAATTATGCTGCCTTCCTCGATAATATTAATCTTCAAATATTGTATAATAGAAGGAAAATCACCGCTATTATGTTTGTAATTAAATTGTGAGCACTTGTGAGAGCGCGACACCTCTGGTAGCGAACATGGGAGACGAAACCACAAAATCGTTCAATCGTTTCCTTAGTATGTGCCATCAAAATATTTAAAAAATCCTACATTATTCTAAAATTGTATAAATAGAACGATTACTCATGCAAACTCTGTCCACACAAAACCAGATATAATTGAGCAATCATTCGAAACTCTAGAATTATTTTTGCAGTGTACTGTAAATTAATTATTCCGCTAAAATTTTATAAGCGATAATATCTGCTATAATCTATATTTTGTTGTTCCTTACATATTATATCTTTCGTGCTAAAAAGTTTTTCTTCCCGTCAGTAAATGAATAATAATAATAAAATGAATTCTCAAAGAGCAGAGGGGTGAAAGTTCTCGATCCCCGAATTTCTCCTGACGAATCGAGATCGGTTAATCGGAAGTTACTGTCACGCGTGACACGTGTCTTACGCTTCGCTTACGAGACCAACGGAGGGTTAATTAATTACCGACTACACCCACCCTCCAGTAATCCTTTGTTCTCGCGTTTCGCGGAACTAACCGAAACAGCGAGTTAATTGAATCGGCCAGTCGCCGGACACTAGACGGTGTTATTATAATTTTAACCGCATTCCATAGTCGGAGTTTCGAAATTCTGGTCAGTATTTGCGGACGAAAGTGGGCGTAAAACGAGTAAGGGAGGATCTCCACCTTTCCGTGTGTCGAACCGCATGAATTTTTCATCGCGTACCTTTCATTCGTCTTACGGGCTCTAAGTTCGCCGTTGAACGGCCGTCCCGTTCGACTGCCACGGAAGAAAGAAAAAATATATCGGAAAGAGTCGGTCTATTAACTTCGCGCGAACGATCTTTAAAGGATATGATATACGCCCAGGCGCGCCCTGGAAGAAAGATTCGATGGTTGAACGTGGTTTTGACAGGTGCTGCGACGAAGGCAAGGAACATAACGGGGTCTAGATTGCGTGGTACAATCGATTTCTCGCCTGGAAGTAAGTTCCAAAGCTCGGGGATATTAATTTCAGACTTCCGTCGCTGCAATCCTTGAATCGAGGATAGCGTTTGAGAACTTTCACCCGATAAAGTATGAAACGTATAAAGTTCCATTTTTGCGGAGTTATTTGTCTATCCTTTCCGCCGGACGAGAATAAATTATCAAAGATTTTTTTTAAATCGTTATTAATGGCAGAGTTTAAACGATCTGACTGGCGATCGTAGGGTAACAAAGTTCCAAGCCGTTTGTCAAGAGGCGACAGTGTTAAGTCAAAGGGCAGGCCATACGAATGGGAGTCAAAATTGGGTTAATGACAAGGGCAAGAAATTAAGCAGGAGCAAGGGAGGGAATAAATCGAGGCAATGGTTGTGTTTAATGGCAGGTTGGGGAGGGGATAGCTTAAGAACCGCGGTGGACGAGTCGTGAAGTTCAGTGAAGACGCGAACACAAACGAATGAGGGCGTTGGAAATTCAGAATTTAAGTCTTCTGTATCTCCTAAATGGGATATTGCAATTTCGTGACAGTGTGAAAGAATGTGTCCTGGGAAAACGCAGTCGGTTTAAGTTACAGTCTCAATTCCACTCGAGACAACTTCCATATTGACACAAGAGCTGGACAACGTACGAGAGAACGTTGTTAATAATCCAACCGAGGAAGTTTCAACCTAGTTTTCGGTACGCTACAGCTTCATTTCTTCGTTCACAAACATCACGACAGTGATACCATCGCGAGTAGACAGCGTTAACCAAAGACATACAGGAAGTGTCTGACATAGAACTTCGCGGGTTCGTTAAGCAAATTAAAAGAAACGACGGATTAGCACGATTATTAAAAAAATATAATATTTCTTGCCTTCTATACTGTTTTATTTATAATTCAACAATATTAGAAATCAATATAAAGCAACAAAACAAATAATATTACTATGATAGTGAAACCAGAATTTGAACAGATCATTAGGTGTCTCCTAGTACCAGACATGGCATAAGTACAAAACTTAACTAAAAACAGTCTCAATGTAATTTACAGCGATCGCGAACATAATTATCCACACAGTTAAGGATATCGGCACAGATACAACACTGAATCCAATCTTCTTCATTGCTTTCTAAACAAATCACGCAAATGGTTTCCAAGTTTCATTCTCGTAGTTCGAATGATCTGGTTTTCTTACGTTTATTCCCTGAATTTTTTGTTTGTTCTTTCATTCTTTTTTTCTTCTCTTTGTCCTTGGTCAATAATTTATTTCCTTGGTATTAGGTAAGGGAGATACTTTAAGAATTATTTTGTAAATATTATCAGCTAAACTAGTAGATGATTTTAGACAAGAGAATTATTCTTTAGGAAACGTTGTTCGAATGTAAACATCAGAATGAAATGGAGATTTCGTAGCAGCGCGGACGGAGAAAAACTCTTTCACGCGCCATTGCTCGACCTCGTAATTCGGACTCTTGAGTTGTAAAATGATTCGAATCGTACGCGCCATTTCCCCTTCCTTTCGGCGAACCGTTGTTTTAGCGCGTTTCTTGTTCACGGGGTAAATCGCCCGTCACTAAAAGCACGAATAAAATCGCCGCGGAAAACTTCGACGGAAAGAAGCTTCGCGACTGGTTTCGCTCGAGAACTTTCGTCGACAGGCTTTAAGCGGATCCTCGAGTCCGTTTAAAAAATTTTCTTGACATTGCGGGCATCGAACGGAGCTTCTGATTTATCATATTTGGAACTCGAAACGTCAGGAAAAAGATAGAGCTTGTTTAACACTAGAACTACCGAACTTATCCAAATGACCCATTCGTAATTTCTAATAAAAATTGTCACAAATTTAATCGACTGGAATAAATAAATACACTGTACATGTCGGTAGTTCAAGTTAGTGTTTATTTTTACTTTGAAACCTTTTGCAAAGTAATGTAGAAGAAGACTCGTTCTTAAATAAACTCTACAAATAATTCATTGGTCGACATCTGGGCACATTGGGTTAATGATCCATTCACCGCATTCCCTTCAGTGTATGCGCTAATTTTGTGCAGCGGCAGGTCACAAATATGCATCCGACAAATTCAACGCGAACGTATCGAAAGGATTCCATCGATCGGTAATACGATTGAAACACAGCGTGGCTGATAATTATTCGGGTGCCAACGAATTCCAGCTTCCGGTCGCGTAAGCTACGTTTGATGTTACGCTATTGCACGGAAATGAGTACGGTTCCTGGTGATTTTTTGACCTCGAAACGAAGAAAATATTCCTCTGAAAATAATAAGGTGAAAGAAGCAGAAGTTTAGTATACACCTTGATTATTTCGTTTAAATTGGAAGGGATGACCAATTCAATCTAAACATTCTGCTGACAGGGTAAAATAATACAGGTTCGATGATCTATGACAATAAAATTTCCCGCCTGCCTTGGCCCAGCAGCGTTTCTTAAATTCAAAGGCAGATTTCCTCGAATTTTACGGGAATTGCGTCGTCCGGTTTGACCAAAATGCCTTTTCATCGACTATAAAATGTGATCAATTTGACGTAAAATGACCCAACATGGTTACTGTCTCACCCTGCATAATGGAGGGTCCTCTCGAATATCGGCGCGCGTAAACATGGCCCTCGATCCCGATCCCGCGTCAAACGTTCGATCGATCGAACATTCGGGACGTCGAGAGTTGTAAACTGCTGGCATTGAATCACCGAACGGTTCACGCTGATCTCTGTCGCTGGTATCGCTCCCAAAGGGACGGCCATCGCACCGGGACCGATGAATACTTCAACGATATTCGTGCCGCGGTCGTGCGAGTCGCTTGTTAGTCGAAAATTCCAACGACACCAACGGGGGGAAAATTGGCAAGATTTCACGGACAGTTTCCCTCGGTTATCTAAGGCTCCCGTGAATTTTTACGCGTCCCGGAAATGACCGTTTCAGAAGATTACACGAAATCGCCATTACCTCCACAAATCCTTCTATCTAATTCAATCATTAATGTTTCCACGAAACTTCGTAGTGATACAAACGAGGTAAAATATATTATTACTAGACTACAAATTCATATTTTTATTAATAGAATTAATGAAATGGGAGCTGTGTAGAGGGTTGTCACAACCCCTAAATATAATAATTCATATCCTCAAGTATTTCTTATATCTTTTGCATATTAACAGCATGGTGTAGTGTTAATGTTTCCACAAAACTTCGTAGTGATCCAAAAAAACGAGATAAAATATGTAATTTCTGGTCTGCAAATTCATATTTTTATTAATAGAATTAATGAAATGGGAGTTGTCTTCAAATATTTTTTACATTTTTGCATATTGACAGCATTGTGTAGTGTTCTGAGAATTAAAATTCCCCATAAATGCATAAACATCCACAGTCCAATAATTCCATTGTTGGTTGCATTGGATAAGGACATGGTAACCGCAGGAATTTGCGGGCCTAATATTTGAATTCGAAGTTGTAACGTTGTTGTTGGCAAACTCTACACACGTTGTTTGTTGTGCCTCGTACGTAGGAACCACGGACTCCTAGAAAGCACACTCGACGCGAGAACGTCTTGACGATGGAACAATAGATTCCTCCGGTATTCTTTTTCTGTGAAATATCCAAGACGCGAGACACCCCGATGGCATCTTCTTCCGCGGCGTACTTCGCCGTCAGCAAAGTGTTTGATATTCAAAGGCGAGCCTATTAGAATCACGTTCTGCAGATATTCAACCGGTTCGGTGCTTTTCCCAGGGAAACGCTTTAAAACTTTCTGACAATGGGTGCAGCTGGTGCGCGCGGAAGACGAGACACGTTCCCAACAGCGCAATAAATATTGATGACGTCGTTTAAGCCGACGGCTAAACGCGAAATGAAGTATGAAGGGGAGCAGGTTGAACTGGATTTACCATAAATCGCACGTGCCAAGGACTCTAAATCCTCGATACGGACGGGAGAACCCGGAATAAGTAACGTCCAGAAACAGAGCTAAAGAAGACGAACGACCATCCAGTCCGACTCCTTTTTCTATACTCTCGATCACCGTTTCCTCGCCCGATGCAAATCCTCTTGTTCGCGCTTGGGGCGGAGTTTCTTCGATCGTCCATTGAATAGTCATCGCCGATCGTATCCCTGAAACTCTCCGACGTCTTATAGGGGTTCCTCCATTAACGCCTTGCACTCTGAGAATTTTTAATACGAGCAGAAACCTTGGGGAAATTTTTCTTCGCCCGTCAAAAATTCATAAATCTCTATTACTCGAAGCACAGCAACCGATCGACGCGCGAAGGCAATATAGCGATTTTTAACGAAGGTCTGTATCTTTGTGTCACGGTTTGGCGTTCCGAAAAGGGCAAGCGCCTGTCAAACTTAATCTGCAGGCCATCCACTGATATTCCCGACAAGACTCGACATAACGAGGATTTATGTCCTCGTTAGTGATGTTCGGGGTTTTCCTTAACCCTCCCACCTCGACAAGGTGTTGACAGCGAGAGGGAACCGTCGTGTAACAATTTACCAGCGCTGGGAGCAACAGAAAGGGCTCAACGAACCCATACTGACGTCGGGGAAGCGACATTAGAATTTCATCGACCTTGACTTCCACCTCAAGTCACAACTAGTGCCAAGGCCATCTCCAAATATACTCTATTCCGTCCACTTTATGAGCTTCTTGACCTTCTGCAAAATTATGAGGGGCTATAGGTGCCTAAAATATGCTTTTCCATTGAAACATTCTTCCAGATACATATACAGATTGTTCGACCACCTCTGAAATCAGATGAAAATCAAGAATATCAATTTCAAGAAAAAATTTCAAATCGTTTTAAGAAAATTATTTTTGGTTGCGGGGGTCAATTATAAGCATTCTTGGTGAATAGATATACCCCCGAATTCCTACGTACTTTCGAGAAAAAAATTCAAGAAGGTGTGAAATTTTCCGACAAAATTAAAAAATTTCAAATCGTCTGGAAAAATTATTTCCGGTCACGGGAGTCAATTACAATCATTTTTAGCCATTAGACATATCCTCGAAATCCTACCCATTGTTGAGAAAAAAATTCGAAGAAGTACTGAAACTTTAGACGAAATTAAAAAATTTCAAATCATACTAAAAAAATTATATTTAGTTACAGGGGTCAATTACAAGCATTTTCGGTGAATAGACCTACCCCCGAAATCCTACCCATCTTCTACACAAAAATTCAGTACTGGCGGTAGTTTAGACGTTAATAACTTTTTAACGAAGCCTCCATCAACAAATTGGTATTCTTGATTTTCGTCTTATTTTGGCCTCTAGAATCTCCCATTAAAATTTTTTCTAGGGGTGGCCGAACACCCTGTATAATATATTTTCCTTCTGTTTCCTAGTACTTTATGATCACAGCATACACACTGTTGTTTCTTCAGTAAGTAAATATGCTTCTCCATTGAAACATTGTTCCATATATATAATATATTTTCCATCCTTTTCCTACCAATTTATGATCAAATCATAACGTAGATACTTTTCTTGTGAATATCCAACGATCGTACTGAACCTTTCATCTAAACATTGTTGATGTTCGACTATTAGAACAATTTAATCGGAACACTAGGGTATCTATAGAAGATTAAATCCTGGGATCGTTAAGAGTATGGGTCTCAGACCAGTAAGACGTCTTAGCACCCCTAATTGCACCACTAATTGTAAGTGGATATTACAGATCCCAGTTGGAACAGTAGAATCTCATAGACAATTGATTGCACCTCCTTCGTCACTATAAATCCGTTATTTCAAACTGTTTAGTCTCCGCGAAGATGTGACAATAATCAAGAATTATAGCATAAAATTCCCGCAGAAGAGATTCAGAAATGCACGGAGCGAAATTCACGCTGTATATTTAATTTATCCAAGGTAATCCGAGCACCCAGATTACCGGGAGCAACCGTGGACCAGGATTAAAGAAACGTAGATGACCATGGAACGGTCTCGAAACATATCCCATAGGTTCGTTCCCGGGGAAACCGTACCCCCGTAATTTAAGCAAACGAGCTCCCAGGTTAATTAAATTCGATGTATCACGCGCGCAATTCCTAACTCGGTGTGATTATTCAACGAATCTGGGGAAATTCGGGTCCCGCGAAGCCCCAGAAACACACGAAGCCCGCCCGTGCATCGTGCAAATCCGGGGATAGACCGAAAGCCACGAAGTTACGCGAAGCGGGACGGCGTTGCTCGCAGTTTAAGACGGAATCGTACTGTTTATATCCGCGGTGCACGCCAACCTGATCGCGTGTTACGTTCGTACTGCGTAATCTGGACGTTACGTGCTGTTTCTAACTATTAAGCAGCGTGTCTAACTGTTCTCTAATTCGACGGATTAAGGTCCGTTTCCCGGTACAAAATTTACGCTTGATTTATACCGCTTCCCGCGGAACCGGAACAACGCCGGCCAATAAATCGCGACGATATAATTATAAAACACTATGAACGTTTTGAACTTCAGTTTAAACGAAGTTATCAAGTTTTAGCCTTTAGGGGGAGTTCCCCTGCAACAGGACGGCATCTAATACTGGACAGTAGCGATATCTTCCAAGTATGAAACGCTATGCAATCATCAAGCTTCGCCTTAAAATACCTTTCGTCTTAGATAAACGAAATAATCCACGACGAGAATAAAATTTGTAATTTAATAGAAGACAAACGAAGTTTGTCATTTCAAGGGGATTTTTGAAATTTTAAATATACTAACGTCAACGATTTATAGAAATTTGAAAGAGATAGATATTACGTCAAAACTCGAAGTATGGAATCCACATTGGCTTACGGAACGAAACTTTAGGAGAGATTAGCAAATTAATTTTTACTCGAGTCTATTATTTCCTCACCTTTCGTCTTAGTTAAGCAAAATAATCCACGATGAGTATAAAATTTGTAATTTAATAGAAGACAAATAATCTTTGTCCGTTCAGGGGATTTTTGAAATTTAAAACATCAACGATTTATAGAAATTTGAAGCTGTTTTGAGTTACGTTCTGAACCTATGGCTATGTCCGGTACTAGGGGACACCTGACGATCTGCTTAGCTTCTATACCACACATTAACCACAGTATCAGTTAACTATTGTAATAATATTGTTTGCTTTGTTGCTTCATATTGATTTCTAATATTCTTAAATTATAAACAAAACAGTGCAAAAGGTATAAAAGCCTTAAGTGTCCGGTACTAGAGGAACTCTCCCTACTCAATTTTGCATAAGCCTTTGGGGTAAATAGAAATAATTTTGTCCAAGATTAAGTTCCACCGTTCTCGAATTCGTGCGACCGTTCGTGCAGAATCGACCACAGGTTTTCTGTTTCTTATTTATCCTTGTACTGAACGTGGTAGCGTGAGAATTCAGGGCAAGGACTAGGAACAATCGGAAAGTTTTTCCTTCGCAGTCCCTTAAATTCCCCCTGGAACTGCACCGGCATCCGAAAATGCAATACGCTCCGAATAATCCACAGATTGCTGTTCATAAGAAATACGGGACGCCGGATCTATTCAGATTTCCCCTCATTTCCATGCCACGAATAATATCGCCGGCTTTTCCCGCGTCCTGGAACCACTCCCCGGCATTATACGCGGCGTCGTGCACAAAACACGCTCGTGTTTACAGCCACGCGTGAATATGCTCCGGGGAGAGGCAATTCAGAGACGGATTTCCTACGTTTTTGTCGTCCAGCTCGCGGCACTTCGAGGCACACGCTTCGAAACTTCTAGTGTGCGTCTCTCTGTTTCCCCGGGAGCGTCAGATGTGCTAGAAACGAGGTATCGCGTGTCTGGATTTGCAATTGTTCGACTCCATCGTCCAAACTTATCGCATTCGCCATTCTTACGCCCGTCGATTTTACAATTTCTCTGTTCCTATTCTGATTCCAAATTTTGTTGTCGAATATAGGCACTCGGTACTCCATTTCTCTCGAGCCTAATGCCTCTGACGGAACAGGACGAGGCACGCAAGGACAGTCGAAGCGTAAACGGGATCTTGCGCCTTGGAGTGGTGCTCGGTTGGCGACGATAGAGGAGGAACCCGTCTCTGAATTGCTTCTCCTCGAGCATATTCACGCGTGGCTGTGAACACGAGCGTATTTTGAACATGCCGACACCGTACAATAAAGGGAAGCGGTTCCAGCACGCGGAAAACCCGACGATATTATTCGCGGCATGGAAATGAGGGGAAATCTGAATAGTACCGGCGTCCCGTATTTCTTATGAACAGCAATCTGTGGATTATTCGGGGCGTATTGCATTTTCGGACCGTGTGCGGTTCCAGGGGTAATTTACGGGACCGAGAACCGAGAACTTTTCTCCCGTTCCCTTCTCAAAGCAGAATTTACTCTGTACTCGTCCTCGAATTAATGCATCTTTTTTATCGATAGATTTGTCTCTTTATTAACACTAGATTTACGGGTATTGTTCGCACGTATATTCATTGATACCTTTAATGTTGACAATTACCTTAAAATACGATTTTTCTTTTAACTAGAATATGTATTCTTGCCATTGCATCAATCAAATTCAACATAAGTTGTTAAAAAATAATATTTACGCGTTCTGCAATTTTGAATATGTGTTAAATTATTTTGAAATTAATCGTTTAATCTTCCAACTGGCGACTGGACCGAAAAACAGACCGAAAGGATCATTAGATCAAGAAGTCTCGCGACACGTAAACAAGAACATGATTTACTACCAAAAGTTTACTTGTTGTATAAATATACGTTAATAGAGTGTTTTCTACGTTTTAGAAACGTAAACATCAAGATGGTGATCGAGTTAAGAAATCACTTGAAATTCTTGAAACACGTTCTTATGGAAATTTAGTGCAAATTGCGTGGGTGTTTCTGGCCGAGAACTGACCTGCGCGTTTGCGTTCATTACGAGAGCGGATGTGAAATATCGTTCGCGTAAATCTCTGCACACTGGCTACCCCCCTCTCACCCCGCCCCCGCGAAGGGGATCAATTTTTTGGCGGTCAAATGTCTATCCTGTGTCATTCAGAAATTGATCGAACGCGGTATCGCGAATCGATGGACCACTCAATGGACTGCAGAGAATCATAGCTATATTTTCCCCCCATTTGCGTCTCGATATATAACGTTTGCGTGGTTGCGTCTCGATATATAAAGTTTTTCTTATTTCCGATTGAATTTTGAATTTAGAAAATGGATAACATCGACGGGATATCGATACCGTTTTTTTCGTGTCATTTCCTCCGGCTGATGGAATTTCCGGTAATGGATGTTCCCCAATCTGCTTCCGTGATTGAATTTTTTCGCGGGCATGGTGAAAACGCGAAAAAAAATGTAGCATTCGGTTCCCTTTATTCCGTTCTGCGTGAAATTGTTCGCACGACGAGTGCCATTTTTCGTCCCTCTTCGTTTGCGTCAAACACTACAGAGGTGTTCCGTGCCACTCACAATATTTATTCAAACTATACAGTGAAATTTGGAAACATTCGGTACTTCGATACGCTTGTTATTTCCGACGATATTTTAGGAAAACTGGATATTGTAGTAATGCATAGAAAATCGATCCGCAATTATGTCGATCTCACCACGCAATTTTTAAATTCGTTGAGTTACAACACCGAATTCTTATCATTTGGTTGCGCCGGACTTCGAAGTAGCAATTAAACTTAACCTGTTTATCAGACATATGTTCGTAAAGCGTTGCTCGTAATCCAGGCTCAACGTCTTCCCGAAGAGAGAGTCGCAACTTTGTAAACGACCGCTACAAATTCACTTACAGGATGGTGGATCTCGTCGTTGTTGTAAATACGTTGGACTAAAACAGTTACACACCCTATTTAATCCCCCCGTTAGCTCGTATTTTCGTTGTTTCGACAACTTCCGCGAAACGCGAACGCTGGAAATCCACACAACCAGCGGTGTTGTAAATCGTTAATATCGGATTCTCGATTATCGAACGACGACGAAAAAATTCATTTCTCGGCGAGCAGTTCTCTTCCGAAAAATGATCCCTTTAACGTAGAACCTTTATCTTCTTCCACTTTTATTATATACAAATAAAGAACCGAATTATATTATACGTTTAGAAGAGAATTAAATTGTCACAGTTTTCCTGGCCAATTTTTATACGTGCTTGAGTTAAAGCACGTGACGTTTCTCCAGAGGTCTTTGATAAACATTTCGGGGACAGTTTGTTCGAGGCACCATCTTGTTGTCATCGGACACAGGAGAACAATGGCGATGACAGCTATCGTCAAAGGGGCAAACAATGCCCGAAATACCTAAAAAGTAACGTTATCGTCGATTGAAAAGATAAAATTTTAGTACTTGAAATAGGGAAGATCTAAATATTTTTAGGAGCATTATAAACAATATTCATGAAATGTCTAAATCTGTACAAATTACCAAAGATATGCAAAACGTATACACTTACATATACGCGGAGTATATGCAAATATGCAGGGTACGTGCAAAATATGCAGGTGTCATTATCATCGTCATCGTTGAAGTCATTTCATCTGCATGTGTCAGCACATAGCATATATTCCGTGTGTAAGTGCACGTACATTCCGCATATATTTAGCATATTCGCGGGAATTTCGTGCGGATAAATATCCGCAGTCAAGCAATAACAATCCTCGAGCACCGTTTACGCTAACTGACTGTAATTCTCATCTAAGTAGAAACTTTGGCATAAAATATTTTTCTCGTTAGTAGAACAAAATTTCCTAGTATTGTGCGACGTGTACAATTGTTATATTTCACGGGTCGCTCGCGAGAACCAGCAGTCGCGGCATCTGATAAAAATATCCTGAACGTTCCAGAATTAATTCGTAACGAAGCAAAATTACTCGACGATCATTACGGTTTAATTGGCTGGAAATATTTAATTGGACTGTTCGTCGAGATGATACAGAAACAAGGCGCGAAAAGCCACTTCGCGCGTTAACAAACGCTCAGCGACGCGACGGATTGAAAATATGTACAGTTGAAATAACGAATCAGACGTATATACGGAAACGTTTTCGTCTGCGTAAATATATGTATGTTAATACGTACGTAAGATATCCAGGATACAATTAACCAGCCTAATAATACCATGCCGGCTGTATTCAAGTACGGCGCGTATTGGGGTTGCAGAATATATTGCAAACATGGAAATTTCCCGCATAAATCTGTCAGAATAACTTCCAGCTGCATCAACCGGATCCATGGAACATTCGTAAAATAGAATTACAAATCTGATCGAGTGAATTTTTACCGCACAGACCGAAACGCCAGTTACGGATTATTGTTCGATCGCAAACATCGCGGGCGTGTAACGCATCCAATGTTTCGGACCAAAAAAATGTTCCCTGTCGCATTATTTCGAGCCCATTGTTAGTTTATGAAACTCGCGAAACTATTGATTAAAAAAACACAATGCAAATTTTTTGCTGAAAACTTCACGAGATTCACAAAACCAGTCAATTCGAGTTTCAGTTTCCATATTAGAAATTATAGAACTTGCAACATATTTATTATACATATATAGAATATTTATTGATCAATAATTTATTTTTGTTATCTATTGATAAATAAATATTTACATATAATATTATTTCACAGCAATTAACGTTGACTTTTATCGATGGAGCGGTACGTATACATATACAGGGTGTCCCGTAGCATGTGGGGCACAATTCAGGACTAGATTCAACACATGAAAACAATAAAAAAAAATTGTTTTAGAGTTATGGCGAATTTCTAGTATTTTTAAATAGCACTGCTGTCACAAAGTTACACTGTCACAAAATATAAAGTTGAAGCATTCATTAATATCATTCGAAATAACTATACCAACATACAACTCGTCATAGCCAATAAGACGTATGTTTATAAGAACTTTTTTTATTGTTTTCATGTGCAAAATCTAGTCCTGAAGTGGATTCCACATACTACGAGACACCCTGTGCGTGCTAATTAAAAGAAAAATCGTATTTTAATGTATCTGTTATTAAATTTTTTTTTTATTAAGAATTGTGTTAAAATGAAAGCTGCTACAAATTATCACCAAGAAAAAGAAAAAAAGTTTCAACTCGTAAAAGCAGAAGAAACTTTTAATACCCGAGAATATGTTTAATTTTAAATTATTTAAATCGAGCAATTATATACTTACATCCATTTCTTATATTTCATTTATGCACAAACGTTTGTCCGAGAATTTATCACCAGCAGCGAGGAAACGTTCATTTTTGCGTCACTTCATTTTCTGCTGTAAATCGTCGATAAATAGGTAAGCACTTGACCCTACTTAAACTTATCGAGTAGGATTCTCGAAATCTAATTAACAAATTACATGTGTCCTGAAATTATTTTACCTTGAATACCGCGCGACTCGTATTTTGAATTCTAGTACATGGAATTTTTTGTTGTGGCTAATTTTTGGGCTTCGTATGACGTCGAGTTTCGAGATGACTGAAATGAGAAAATAGTTGAGCAACAGGGGGCCAACTTCGCGGACATTCATAACGGGTATGAAAAAGCTTCCGCGGTGATATAAAAAATATCTTTCCATCCGCAAATGTTTGCGTTCCCAGCAAAATGCGAAGCCTCCGATTTGGTAAAATTTTGCGGAAAATTGGTCAACAAATTATAAAATCCGGGGGTGTAAAATGTATGCTTCGACATGTTTTTAAATCTTTCGCTATCATTTTCGATTGTTCGCAAAATTCCCTGTCCAATAGTTAAAGAAAGCTTTCGAGAAAGTGCTGACACCTAACCAAACTGTAATATTGATGTCTTCAATCGCGTAACAGTATTTACATATAAAAATTCGAATCTCGATAAAAGTCGAGGAATTCGAAATTGAACTGAGATATGATTATGAATCCGCAAATAGATTTTATGTAATTAATTCTAATGAACCATCGTAAGAGGGAGTGGGGGGGAGGGGGAGATAACAATGCTTAAAAACTGTCGTGATAATCCGCCAACATGGTATCCTTAATGATCGACAGACTCGTAATTCGGGCACGAAACTGCTGACGCAAACTATTAATTATGACTAAGTCAGAATTTGCTGCGCCTGATGAATTTCGTACTTGTTCTGAATTGTCTTGCGTAATTCCAGCCGAAGGTTAACGCGATGATGAAATTTAAAAGATATGCTCATTCATACGCGGAAGCTGAAAAATAATCAGAACTAAATTGAAGGAGTTCGAGACAAAATTCATGGAAAAAGTAGAACCAGAAGAGTCCCTCAATTTGAACGAATATATAATAGAAAATATTTTTTGTAATATATGTATTTCGAGAAAATATCAACAATTTACACAAAATCATTTCACTTCTTGTTCGGATGCTTGGACAGTTTCGACGCCATTTTCCTGTTCTGTTAAAGAAGATTCTGTTAAGGAAGGTCCTGTGAAAGAAGAATCTGCGAAAGAAGGATCTACGATGGAAGGATCTGTGAAGGAAGGTCCTGTGAAAGAAGGTTCGATGGACACCACATCGTTCGCCTCTTCGCCGTTAGTTAAGGGGCTGATCTCTTCTATCGAGTCAGGCATCACAGTCGTAGGATCTGTGACTTCTGACGCCGCCGTATCATCGATCTCCGGCGTCGATTGATCGATCTCCGGCGTTGTGTAGCAATCCATTTTGCACATTCGCTTAAACGCACGTGACGTCAGTCTTGCACTCTGATTCACCGACCACTATCGACAGCAGGGCATTCAACGTTAACTGGCCATGGGCTTCCTGGCCCTGTCTCATACTTAATTATTTTTTTCACCAGATTTTATAAAAATTTGAAAAGGGTAAAGGAAGAACGAAAGTAAGATAGAGAGATTCTTTAAAACATAGACTGCAAACCTTCGTTCATATACTCACAATGACTATTCTGCCGGACTGGTGCAGCAAAAAGATAGTCAGCGGATGTAGGAAACCTATGGTCAGCTCCATCAGACGCGAAACAGCAGCAACGGAAACCAAGATTCCGGTTAACGCCACGAATATCACAAGCTGAAAGAGACTCGTCACCGCCTAAAAGATCAGCAAATAAATTTTGTCTAACGTCTCTTATTTGCATAACTTTTTAACAAATACCTTTCGTCTTAGATAAATTTCAAAATAATCCACGACGAGCATAAAATTTGTAATTTAATAGATTTCCGGTGCTAGAGGACACCTAATGATCTGTTTAAATCCTATTCCAAAATTTAACCAAAGTTTCAGATAACTATTATGATAATATTATTTATTATATTACACTATAGAAGGCATAAAATATTATATTTTTTTAATGATTTAAAAAAAACTTTTTGTCAAATACCCTTCGTGTCAGATAGATTTCAAAATAATCCACGCGAGAAACAAGAGGTCGCGACAACGTTTCGAGTAGCTATTTCTTATTTCGAGTCGTCCATCGGTTACACGTTCGTCCGCGATACGAGAATACGGAACAAGGGTAGAAAATAAAATGAAACTTCGGGAAAAGTTCCTTGGCCGTGCACGAACAACTTCCTCGGGAGTCGTTGACCGTACCTAACCTTCCCGATTCGCTTTCCTCGTCGTAAATCATTTCCCCGCCATAACCTCCGAAAGGATAACCGGACTCGAATTGACTAGCGCGAAAGAGGAGAAAAGATGGTGGCCGGGGACGTCGCGAAACGAGCGAAAATAGAAACGGTCCCGAGCCAGCGACGCTTACGCAGAGGATCGACATTGCCAGTCCGGCGTGTCGGTGAACTCTATGGTAGAATGGACTGCCGATTCCCGTCGATTTCACGGACGGAACGCCGATGTCCAATTCATTTCACAGGTTCGGGAATCCGTTCACAGACGAGTCGTCGGGGGTTGCTGCATTCCTTCCTCCTCCTGTGTCACGCTCCCGAGGAGATAGGAAGTCCTGGAACCGGGAGAAAGAGTGGGAATGTGCAAGACAGGTCACCAGGCCGCGGGGCGTGCGGGGGGACAAGGAAAGGAAATTTGTATTCCGACGTTCGCAGCGTTTCTACGATGGCGCTCGAGTTCATGGCCGCCTCGCGCTGATTGTTCGGATAAATAATGGAGTCGAATCGCGCACAAAAAAAGAACGTGTCTTCCATCCAGATAAATCCTCCGGGAAACGAATTGTTGCCAAATGGATTTCTAACGCTTGACATCGACGAAACTAAGATAAAATTTTTGGTGTCCATCGCAAGGGTTGAACATCCTCTGTGTCTCTCTTCTCTGTTAAAATGCTGTTCTTAAATGATTTTCTGACCAAAGGGTGGCTGACACCCTTCGTCCTTTGTCTCGACAACGCGTCAAGGGAGTACATTGGAAACAATCGACGATACAAAAGGGCACCGGAATCTCTCCCGGGCGTTTTGCTCCTGCTTCTGACATCAGCGCGGCGTTACAGCGTTCCGTTTATTTTCGAACAAGCATAACAGTCGAGGTTACGGTCGTTTCTCGAAGCTCATTCAGGATGATACGCTCCGGAAGTGTTTGTACTCGTCGACGCGACGATGGAAACGAGGGGTTGAGTACACCAGGAGGCAAGGGCGGTGGGAGGGTTTTGTTCGACGAGAGCGACGATTTGTTATTGGAACGAAAGCAACTCGGCGGATTTTTCTGCTCGAACGGGAAAGGATCGATCACTTGGACGTGGGAGTGGTTCGTTGTCTCTCGTTGATCAGGGATGTTTGCTTTCGGATTTCAGCGAATTCAGGGAGGATTGATTATCGCCGGCTGATTCGGGACAGAAGCAAAAGTTGACGTTCCAATGATTTTCTGTTACCTCACCACCCTCCTGATTCGGTGCTTTTTATAGTATAAAGTGGTCACAATATTTAAAAATTGTTCAATGTTTGGAATTCGAGTCATCGTCAACTCTGGTAACCAAATTATTAACATTCCTGCTATTTAAATATAGCACACTGTGATATGCATGGTTTAATTATAGTTTCAGGAGAATATTGTCTGAAATGTAGGTTGGAGACAGGAGGACTCGTAGAAGGAAGTCTAAGATTTATTTATACTTATGGGACCGAGAAACGTACTAAGATATCAACGAATGTGAACACTTCCTGTCGATTACCAGCATCGTCTGCGCAATATCCGGTGCTTCTCCTCGGCCTAATGCGTTCATAGAGGCTCGCGGTTAACTCGAATATTAACAATCTAGATGTAAATTAATCGATTAAGACGGCTGACCGCTAAAGGGCTTGGCGATTGAATCGAATTTCCTCGAAGACCAACAGGAACTCCTTCGAGTCGGGGTTCCGTCGACCAACTATGGTCTATACGCATCCAATAATTAGCACCACGCATTTCGTGACGCCTGGCGTTGATTACGACTGAACAATTGCCTTTATAATACCGCAGCGACAATTTAACGAAATGCAAAATGGCCCTCGGGCCAAACTGAATTTGACACGTCGGACAAAAAATGTTTTAAAATCCTTTTAAACGGCTACCGCGTATATCGCCGCGAAAAAAAAACGTAATTTCCGTGAATAAATATTTCAAATTAGTCGCCCGGGGCGGTGTTCAATTCCAGAGGCGGAAAAAATCGCGGTTTTTCGCTGGAAACGATGGCTGGTTTCCGCGAGGCTCGCAGCCCCCGAAGAACATAACATACCTTATTCGTCACAGTCATGAATATTAATCACGGAAAGAATAACTACGATCCCGTGAAAAACCATTATGAATTCCGCGATACCTCCGTTCGGTTTATTTCGCCTTGTAATTACACGCCGTTGGAACAATGGAAATGGAAATGAACATGTTAATCGTCACTGGTATTTCTTCCCGGCTTTAAAGAATATTTAAACGATGGCGCCTTCCGAGGAAAGAAAAGCTTCGCGCGCGAAACGAACAAAATTTAACGAACCCGTCCGCCAACGGCACTCGGTACCAATTTTATTTCCCATTTAGTATCATCGTCCGTCGGTCCAATTTCATTTGTGTCGCAGTTGATACTTACCTTTGAAAAACTAATTCGTCGTTAAAGTTTTCCCGAACGTTATTATAGCGCGATTAAACATGCATGAGAAACTATGTATTCTTTTCGTGATTGTACAGGATTATGCAAAATGGACTATAGGAAGTTTCTTTTAACTAAAAAACAAACTATTTTTATTGCTTTTTTTTATTTAATTATCCAGTATCATCTATGACAATTACGTGTGTACCATGACCATGTTTACAAATGTAAATTCGAACATCAAAATTTTCGATGACTTTTGGTATATTTGCTCGTTCAATTCACCAATTTCATTTCTAATGTTGTTTTATAGGTCATGAATTGTTGCTGGTCTGTTGGCACAAACTTTGCTTTTCAAATAACCCCAAAGAAAAAAGTCCAGTGGGGTGAAATCGTACGAACGGAGTGGTTAATTTACATCACCATTTCTTGAAATTAATCGACCATTGTGTTCACGCGTTGTGTGGCGTAGCTTCGTCTTGCTTATGTCAATTCTATATAATTTCAGCCATAAATAATCAGTAATCATTACAACGTACACCATTTACTGTAACTACACTTCATTTACATTTTCGAAAAATAATTTTTTGGATGAAGTTATTTTTCTTGAATGACTCTTGGATTTTCATCTCCTCATATACGACTGCATTTATTGAGATTAAGATATAATTTATCAGATTTGCACCACCCTTTTAATCTTGCAAGGTCATTCTGAATCGAGCTCGTACAGAAAAGATGATTAACAGGATGAATATTTGGAAAATGGATTGCGTGAGCTTCGTAAGATAATATAATATCAATTTCCACACACTATTTTTGTTTGCAAATATTTTCAGCGCCGATAACGTTTGAAAATGTTTTTAAATCGATATTACATCAGAACCGTTGCTCCAATAACATTCATAACACTATTTCGATTCCACGTAACTGTTTTGAGAGTCGAAATCGATATTATAACGATTTTCAATCCCCACGGTGGATGTGGAAAACTGGCACGCGGATGAACGTGTTAAAATGTAAAATCTCGATGCAGTAAACTGGCGAAGGGACGTTTCAATTTCTGTTGGCACGCGAAATACAATATGTCCCCTAGCGTTTCATCGTTCCCGTTCGCCGTGTATCGGTTCCACCGCGAAGAGTAAATCGAAAGATCATGCTATCGAGCAGTAAATTTCCGGTTACATCCCGTTCCGCGTTATTTAATAGCGACAGCGAAACAGAAGACTGTTTCCACGTGCAATTCGACGGGTGGAACGTCGACGAACGCTTGCCGCGTTAATCTGATACGTTCGCGTCGCTGGCAGGAAAATATGCTCGCGTTGCAATGTAACCTTCAGATCCCGATGGACGTTTAAATTATTTGGTCGATCGCTTGTCCCTGGACACCGTGAACAACGACCCGCAGAAATTGGTATCTCAATCATACAGCGTCGCTGGATCGAACGATGGGCGTGCAAAATTCGAAAAGGTGAGCGTAAGGTCTCCAATGAAAAATCCAGAGGATCTACGATCATCGAGAATAGTTAAATAGAATTCTTAGGGAGACTAGAACTGAGATATCGGGCGATTTTTCAAAGTAAAAATTCAGACTCTTAAATTGTGGCACTTTTTATTTGCACTCGACTATACAGTGGAACATGCTTGCACAGGAGTAGTTTAACTTCGTGATGTCTTCGCAAAGGTCAGCAAATCCCTTGGTTGCATCTGTTAAAAAGAAAGTGAAGATACAGTCTTCGAATAATATTCTTTTCTGTAAGCTTAACCCTTCAGTGGACTTTTAATTTCGATTGAATTATTTTACTTAACGTTGATTTTCACCAAATTGGTAAATGGAAATCAACTTTCCTTTAATCCCTTGACGTACGATCTAATTCCGAGTAATTTTTCAAACGTATAATATTTAATTTTAATTAAATTTGTTCGTGCAAGGAATGGCCACGGAAAAGAATAGATTTGTTTTATGAATACCTCGTGAATGTAAAAATGTGTTGATTTTAATATATAAGACTTGATGACCCGTGAGTAGCCTCATGATTGCGAAAGTTGACATCAAGAATTGTAACGAGTCAAACACGTTATTGTACGACAAGGGATTAAAACGTTTGGAAAATAATGAACTAATGGAGGATTACATAAATATTCAAATAATTAGTTTAAACTTGTGGAGGCCCCCAATAGTCCACTTAACACGTGGATCAAAACTTTCATTGTAGGCAATTGTAAACTACACAACTTAAAAGTTGTCGTAGTAGTTGCTTTCGTAACCTCATTAAAATTTACGAAGCCTATTGAAATTTATTTTTTTTAACATTTCAACTTGAGAATTCATTATTACAGCTCTACTGTTAAAAGTTCTGTCACCCACATATGGGTGACGTGGCAGTCAAAGTGTTAAGGGTTGTTATGATTAGCCCAATAAATACTACTATCGTTAAAAAATGCACTAAGCCCCTCGACCCACCTATTATCTCCTAGTGCATTCTCGATTGCATCTCCGCCACGTGGTGATGGTGCATGTGGTTTCGATACATGACATCTTGCGGGCGCTCCGCCATCGTCATGAAGGACATACGATTGTCTCCGTTGTCGACAGATTGCAAGAAGCTCACACCATGTTGCATGCAGTTGCAGTTGTGAGTGTGGTGAGGACAATGTGGAACCTTGACCACCGTGGGTTCAGGTATCACAACCATTGGCTTTGGTGGAACGACGACCAACTTGTCGTTGCATGGACGCTCCACAGGAACAAAGTTGATAGTTTCCATCCGTTGAGGTTCCGGGGCGACGATCCTCTCCGGTTTTGGTTCAGGTTTTGGTTTAGGAGCTGGCGGTTGGGTGACGATCTCGGTTTTCGGAGTTGTAGTTGCCTCGATCTGACGCTCGATGATGTTCACAGACGCCTGTTGAGGGCAAGGTTGAGGTTGTTGGACGATCTGCAGGGTGTGAACCGGTGGAACCACTTGCTGAGGAATCATGTAGGAGTGTTGGTGAACCATCGGGGCGCTTTGGATGACGCTCATAGCCTGGACAGGCTGAGGAGCCGATTGGAAGTTGTAGGTTTGAATCTGTGGAGCCGTTTGACACTGTTGGGGGACCAAGTTGAAGGTTTGCACCGCTCTTTGACCCTCGGATTGCAACGAAATTTTCGCTGATTCTTGGTTCTCTCCTGCAGGATGTACGTCCACCAAGAAGGTAGACTTCTTGGATCTGTCGTTGTCGTTTACATCGTCGACTTCCTGGAGCTCTATCGCGTCCTTGCTTAACTCGTCGGTTAGAGACTTCTTCTCGATCCTCGTAGCTGGCACGGCCTGAGCCACTGCCAAAGCCAACAACAGAACGGCGAAACTGGCGTTTAGATGCATCGTACGATACCGAAACTCAGCGTTGTACTGAGGATTTGTTCGCCAGAGCTGGTTTTTAAAGGAATGTGCATGCGTTTCCTGGTGCCTCGTTACCGCGAGGGTGTTGAAATCGCGCACGCATATCAAAACACTCGACGCTGCTGACACGTGATAAATTTCGACGCGATTATGCAAGTTGTTGACAGAACGATCGGTGCAAGCGTGGATCACTTTTACTTGAAATTGACTCGTTAATTTAGGGCTGGATACATTTTCTATATTCTATTAGGGGAGTGTATTATTGCAGAGCAGATTAGAAGAAGATTCCCTTCCAAATTCTCAGCGAAAGTATTATAAAATGGCGGGTTGAGAACCATAGTGGTGTAATCCACATTTTAGCTATTCTGCGTAAAATGATGTTTTGTGTTCATTGTTTAAAAAAAACCAGGCAAAAACACTTCTACAAGCTCAGAAACGTGTTATAAAATGTCTGTATATAAAAATTGAAGGATGTTTAAATTCTGGAGTGAAATAACCACTGAAGTGTAAGTTTCATTTTAGCTGTTTTGCAATCGTTGATTAAAAAGATTCCAGATAAATATTAAAGTTACAGAAACACATCTGAAAGTGTAGAAAAGTGTTAAAAAATATCTGTGTATGAAAATAATTGAAGAGCGTTTAAATTCTCGAGTGAAATTTCAGAAACATATCAGTTAGTGAAAATTTAATAATGAGTACAGTTTTAATGAAGAATAATTTTTAACGTACAATATAATATGTTCTTTCATTTTTATGTAGAAATATTAATAATAGAGCGTAAGGTGGACTTATACCATTATGGTTCGAAATGCTTTGCTAACTTTGTTTAGTGACAAACTAAAGTTTCGCCATTTCTCAGCAAAGTATGAAGTAGATCGATTTTTACGATAAATAGAAGACATCTCGAAGGTTTCAAATCCATTGTTAATTCAAATTTGAAGAATTTAGACTTACACTGAACCCGCCAAATAATGAAACTTTTGAAACAGGAAGAATACAATTTTCACCCCAAATTTCACGCGTTGCTTTCAGAATTTCGTATCCAAACTTGCTGTTTTTGTTTCGCTTTTGTTCGCGTGAATTTAATAACGTCGCTCCTCTGCTTATTAAATACAATATTTCTTGAATAATACAAAACAGAGATATTCTGTATGCGACGCGTTACGTACTAAATACTGTTCACTTTACCTATGTAACTGGATCCTAATTACCACGTTTCTACCATGCGTCGCACATACGTGTCACGCAAGCGTGCATACATACGTGCATACGCGAGGGAAACTATTGTCCTATGTTCTATCCGTATGAACAAATAAAGTACGAATTATCGACCATTGTCGCGTTATGTGAAACACCACATTCGCCATATTCAATCGGCCTATTTAACGTATAATTTAAATCCGCGTTCTATAAAATTACTGGAAATGTAGCGTGGTCTGTGGTGGACTATTTCCCACCTGAACGGCGGTAGCAACCGTGTTTACCTCTTTTATCGTCCAATTCACACCGACAACATCCGTTCCCAACTACATATATCAGTCCCCATCCGCTATTTATCCAGATTTCCACTCCCTTTATTCGCTAACCAATGCTTCGACCACGCTACCAAATCGTATATACAGACTTTGCACTCCAAATTCAATTTTTCCTAAATCAAACCTTTTGTTTTGAAGCACCGTGATCTCGTTGGTCTTTCCACCACCATGTTCTCCGACGGCGAATATCATCGATGAATCTCTTTCAAAAATCAAATTACGCGCGAAACTCATGTTAGAATTATTTCTTTTGGATAACGAGGGTGAATGGATTGTCAAAAATTTGCTTCGTGTCCATTGAACTAGACAATATAGATTACAATAATAGACACTCTTTATCACATTTGGCACGCACGATTTTGTATTAAATCATTCAAACTGTCTTTAATATTTACCACTATCGACAAAATCCGATTTTGGTATTTTAGTATCGACTAATACGCGGTATGGTTTTGACGTCCATCAAGTATTCACGAAATTGAAGTACTTGAGCTATCGATACTTTTCAGCGCTTCCTGGTAAGAACTTACTATCGCACCAAGCTACTAGAGTCACGTCGATACCTAAAAGTATCAGTCCCATCAGGAGTTTGGGTCCTTAGAGGATTTCCGGAAGGGAGGTTAAACAGCCAAATGTATTTTTCATCGCGTAGCTTTCCGTATTACCAGAGTGTGCTTCAAGCAGCCTGTAACATATCCCTAATGGCATGACCTAACCGAGCTGGAGTGCACTAACAAATCTGCGATACGATCCTTATGAAATATTTCTTAATCTTTGTTTAAATACACTCGATCAAGGTTTAAGACTCTTCAAACAATAATACATTTCTTACTTTAATTTTGGTCTAGTCAGTGGAAATAATCGACTTGTGTACTGTTAATATTTCAAGATAATATTTTGGTAAACTTTCACATAGATAAATGAGTAAATTGCTACAATTTCGAAATCACTGTTATTTCTGTCAGTATATTGCAGTTTAACATTCAGCTCGAATATTGTACATTTAATGATTTTCAAAGATAAAAACGCTAATTGAATGATCATAATTGTATTTTGAACGGAATGAGGGTATCCATAACATTAGAGAGACTGAATTTAGATAGAAATTCAATGAGATTAATCACAGGAGGGGAAATTGGATCGAGGAAATTAAAACAATTTTTAACGAGCTAGGGAAATTGCTGTGTTAAATTAAAAATTCAGGGAACCTTCAATTATCACTAGACTGCGGATATTTATGCAAATTCAGATTTTTATTCATAGGACTAATAAAGTGAGAGGGTATCTTACTCTAAGTATTTCTTATATTTTTGCATATTAAGTGCATTCTGTAGTTTTTCGAGAATTAAAATGTCCAATAAATGCATACACATTCGCAGCCCAATTATCACAGTTCGATAAGTACAAGTTAATAGGATTTTCAGGGAGATCAGGACTGGGATCCCAAGTGGTAAGTGCCCAGGTTAAACATTAAAATTTTACACTCTTATATTGCATCATTTTTTATTTGCACTCGGTGGAATTGCATATACAGTGGAATATGCTGCCACAGGACTAGTATAACCTCTGCGTGATGCCTTAGCAAAGGTCAGCAAATCTCATGGTTACATCTGTTAAACAAAAGAAAAAGAAAACTATGAGTAACCATAGTATCATCTTCTGAGAGCCCCATATAATTAGCCCAATGAATACCATCGTTAAAATCACTTGAATCTTATCTCATTTTCAGACAAAATACACTTGTACAATTATGCTAATCGACTCTCGACCCACCTGTTTTCTCCTAGTGCATTTTCAAGTGCAATTTCGCCGCGTGGTGAGGGTGCGCATGGTGTCGACGCGTGACTCCGTCAGGCCGCATGTGGTTTCGATACATAACTTCGTACGGGTACTCGTCCACCATCATGTAGGACATCTGGTTGGCCTCCGTGTTAACATTTTTCACGGGCCCCATGCTCAGCGCACAGTTGCATTCGTGAGAGTGGTGAGGACAATGTGGAACCTTGACCACTGTGGGCTCAGGGATCACAACCATTGGCTTTGGTGGAACAACGACGAACTTGTCGTTGCACGGACGCTCCACAGGAACAAAATTGATAGTTTCCATCCGTTGAGGTTCCGGGGCGACGATCCTCTCCGGTTTTGGTTCAGGTTTTGGTTCAGGAGCTGGCGGTTGGGTGACGATCTCGGTTTTCGGAGCTGCAGTTGCCTCGATCTGACGCTCGATGATGTTCACAGACGCCTGTTGGGGGCAAGGTTGAGGTTGTTGGACGATCTGCAGGGTGTGAACCGGTGGAACCACTTGCTGAGGAATCATGTAGGAGTGTTGGTGAACCATCGGGGCGCTTTGGATGACGCTCATAGCCTGAACAGGCTGAGGAGCCGATTGGAAGTTGTAGGTTTGAATCTGTGGAGCCGTTTGACACTGTTGTGGGACCAAGTTGAAGGTTTGCACCGCGCCTTGACCCTCGGATTGCAACGAAATTTTCGCTGACTCTTGGTTCTCTGCTGCAGGACGAACATCCACCAAGAAGGTA
The DNA here is from genome assembly GCF_013123115.1 of Colletes gigas. NCBI lineage: Eukaryota > Metazoa > Arthropoda > Insecta > Hymenoptera > Colletidae > Colletes > Colletes gigas. Next base: position 1,872,987 of record NW_025106656.1, read on the forward strand.
GACTTCTTGGATCTGTCCTTGTCGTCTACATCGCCGACTTCCTCGAGCTCTATCGCGTCCTTGGTTAACTCGTCGGTTAGAGACTTCTTCTCGATCCTCGTAGCTGGCACGGCCTGGGCCACTGCCAAAGCCAACAACAGAAAGGCGAAACTGGCGTTCAGGTGCATCGTGAGATAGCGAAACTCAACGTTGTACTGAAGATTCATCCGACGAGAGTGGTTTTTAAAGCAGCACGCACGCACTTCGCGATAGCTACACGTCATTGTGAAATGTCGAAATTCCTCAGGCAGGTCGCTGACCATGCTAAATTTCGACATTGTTGCGTCGATTGTTTACAGAATTTTCGGTGCATGTCTGGACTCCACGTGTCGTGAGATCGAAAAATTTGAATCCTGTTTGGGAAATTTCTCATAAAATAGTAAATATTCCTTCCGTGTTAATGATTGTTCAAAACCTCGAAAAGAAATGGAAAATTGCAATATCCGGGAATCTTCGGAATCGTTTGTGCTCTTGACTTATACGTCTTAACCATATCTTTTGCATAACGTTAGAAAGGAGTCAGGAATAGGCAGACTCAGGTGTCTGGAGTGCCATTTTATTCTGCCGTTTCTGGAATGTATTTGTTTAAGGGAGCGTCCCGTAAAGACCATTGCAGACCTTCCGATACGGCCATAATAACTGTATAATTTCAGCCTGTATTTACGTACCACCGCATTTCGCCACGAGAAGCAGAATAATTGAGGACTCGTTCGGTCGAGAGTTGCAAAACTCGGTCTTGTTATCGTCAGCGTTATGATTATTATTACGTCCTCCTCTGTCAGGCTTCGAAATGGTGTTTCCAAACAATAACGCGCTACACATAATAACATAATGCAATAATTCAACCATTGCTCATAATATTTACTGCAAATTATTCCTGAGGGTGTACTGAAATAAAGAAAACACGTGCACGCGCTTGTAGCCACCCTCTGTTTCTAACGAGGCTAACTAGAATCCTTGTAAACATTATAAGACGGACGGCGCTTAGACTAATTAAATATTTAAAGATATATTCAAAATGAAAAATAAGATTTTGTTTTAAATTTTTAGAAACCCATAGAGGTATAGAATACAGTAGGATATAAATTTCGATTGTCTACTTTAATAGAATTTATTGTCGAGATCGTAACAAGATCTAGGTATTTCACTTGCACGTTTGCCCGAAAGGAAACCAATGAGTTCGTAGTCATAAAAAATCATCTATAAATCTTAGTCAGCAACCAGGTTGAACAATTTATCCTCCATAGAGACAGTTCATTCATCTTTTAATGGGAGAAATGGATTTCCGACCCATCCATTCTACCAACCATTTCCATCGATCTTCTTTGTAGAATGTAGAACTCGAAACGTTTTTCTAAATTCGACAAGTGTTGACAGATGAAGTTCCCCGGGGATATAATATTAGTCTCTTTGCCTCCAACCGACACGATTATTGTTAGATTCCGAATCACGTCGTAACAATTTCTTCGAGCTCGACTGTTCCATTATATTTAGCTTTGGTTTTTACGCGTCGATCTCGTTACTTGGCAATTATTTTCACATTGCTACAACCAAAAGGAATAGTCGAGAGAAATTTAAAGGGTTCTAATTGAAATCGAATCCGATTTTCCATGCTCTGATTGAGATACGATCAATAACGTAACAGTTCACCGATCAAATTCTGATTGGACATACTATTTAGGATCGATTTAGGATTTCATTATGGTTCCATTTCATTTCAAATACATTTTTAATCCCGAACATGCAATTTTAGATTTATTTACATTTATTACAGTGTTTGTACTATCTCCTACTGTTTTTACGCTATGGCTAGAGCCGGTTGCGTTGAAACCTCTGTATTCTAAAGTGGAAAATTGGATTTTATTTCAGCTTTTTCAAAAATGGAGCGCGTTGCATCGATGCTTTTTCTGTCGAAACCTTTTCCGAACTCATAAATTGATATATCACGTAACCTTTTACATTTATTATAAATCCCACTGAATACTTTAACATTTGTTTTCAAGCAAAAGATTTGTTCGATAAATAAATGCAACAGTTATTTGGAAATATTACCACCTCAATTATATTTCGAACTTGTTATCGTAGTATTATAAAGTGCGTTACAGGTCGCGTTAATAATCGAAGCATGTTGATTTCAGTTAAAATTAAAGAACAAATTTATAATCCTCAAGGAATATGCGTACGTATAAACACCAAGGCTTGGTTAAATTACCATTAATTACCATAATCATTAACGTACTTTGAAATCTTTTCAAAATGGTGTCTTTTAAGAGGACAAACTTTGAACAGAAATCGCTAGCTCGTGAACGTTTTCCTCGTAAACTGCACTCTATAATATTAACTAATCCTTCTTAATCGATCCATCTTTGCGTCCTCTTTAAAAGAATATTAAGAGCCCTAGATCGAAAGCGGTGATCCATTTAGAAGTTACGAATTTTACCACGAACGTTCATATACTCGTCACGCTGCGCGACGCTTCGCAGAAATGATCGATGACGTTTAAATAAGAGAGACGATCCCGTTAAAAAAATAACCAATTAAATCCATTTAAATTATGAATAAGAGAACATTCTCAAAAATTCATTTGTACCGGTTGTTATTTAAAAACAGACACTCCAGGTCCGATAGTTTCCAGAATATTTATTTCGAAACAACCTACAATATTCAGTTCCTTCATAAATAACAATCACCAAATTCGTAAAAATAATTCCATAGGTATTCCATACCACCAGAACGATCCTCGTAGTTTTCCAGAATATTTATTTCGTAACAACCAACAATATTCAGTTCCTTCCCAAATAACAATTGCCAATTACATAAAAATAATTCCATAGGTATTCTATAACACCAGAACGATCCTCATAGTTTTCCAGAATATTTATTTCGAAACAGTCTACAATACTCAGTTCGTTCTAAATTAATAATCGCTAATTTCGTAATAATAATTCCATAGATATTCCTCAACTCCAGGACGACCATCATAATTTTCCAGAATATTTATTTTGACACTGTTTATAGATATTCCTTAACTCCAGGACAACCCTCATAGTTTCCCAGAATATTTATTTCGAAATAGTCTACAATACTCAGTTCGTTCTAAAGGAACAATCGTCAATTTGGTAATAATAATTCCACAGATATTCCATAACTCCAGGACCCTCATAGTTCCCCAGAATATTTATTTCGAAACAGTCTACAAAATTCAGTTCTAAAAGAACCATCACCAATTTCGTAATAATAATTCCACAGATATTCCTCAACTCCAAGACGACCCTCATAATTTTCCAGAATATTTATTTTGACACCGTTTATAGATATTCCTTAACTCCAGGACGACCCTCATAGTTTCCCAAAATATTTATTTCGAAACAGTCTACAAAATTCAGTTCTAAAAGAACGATCACCAATTTCGTAATAATAATTCCACAGATATTCCTCAACTCCAAGACGACCCTCATAATTTTCCAGAATATTTATTTTGACACCGTTTATAGATATTCCTTAACTCCAGGACGACCCTCATAGTTTCCCAGAATATTTATTTCGAAATAGTCTACAATACTCAGTTCGTTCTAAAGGAACAATCGTCAATTTCATAATAATAATTCCACAGATATTCCATAACTCCAGGACCCTCATAGTTCCCCAGAATATTTATTTCGAAACAGTCTACAAAATTCAGTTCTAAAAGAACGATCACCAATTTCGTAATAATAATTCCATAGATATCCCTTAAGAGTGCCATCGGTCATCGTTTCCATTCCATCAAGGAAGCATTAGAGGCCCTGTTACCAATTTTATCTCGACGGGTTCGGGCTCGGTATATACTTCTGTGGATTCCAACGGTCCTTCTTCATTGAGAGGCTGCTCCTGCTTCGTGTTGCTCTCCTTGAATTCCTTCGAATCCTCCGCAGAAATACCTTTACCAGCAGCGTCCCTTTTCCCCTTAAACTCCTCCTGCGACTGGTCCTCGCGAGGATCGCGACCACTGTTGCCACGATCGTCGTCGTTCGTCTTTTTAACGGCCCCATCTCTTCCATAAACGATCTCGACAGTCCGCAGTGGACTCCTTTCAGGCTCCCGCTCCTTTCGATCCTGCCAGACGCTACCATTGCCTCCCACGATTCCGTCTCTGGCGACGTTCTGCACCCTCCTTAGGACATCATGTTCCGGTGATAGGTTGTAGCCACTGTGCTTGATCTCTTCAGATTGATCCCTTCGAGGTTGAAATAATCGATCCACTCCTGGCATTCTGGAGCCCGCTGGACTGCCTAAATCGGGAACCTGCCATCCGGAATACTGTTCGGATCGAGCGTTAGGGTACTCGTCCTCCACGGAGTCGTCGTTGAACCTGTCCGCCCTGTAGACTGGGTGAATATTCTTCTTGGAGGCCTCGTAGGCGTTTCGCAGCCTCTCGACGCCCTCGAAATAGGGTTCCTCAACGGGGGAATAATAATCAGAGTATTGGTCTTGAGTCGACAAGTCGGATTGAGGTCTGACAGCGTCGTAGAAGCTCGATTTCCTGTAGGGAGTCTTCTCGAAGGCTGAGACGCGTGGCTGATAAGGGGTCACCGGAGCATCTACGTTGTAAAGAGAGGAGGACGGTGCAGGAGCCACATTAGAATCGAATTTTCTCTCGAAGGCGAAGGGATTCTGGCGTTTGCATGTGTTCTCGGCTCTGTTGACGATTGGCGTGGCTTCTCTGCCTCCAAGGGCTCGGTTGTACGGGCCGTAAGGGTACGAAGAGTACGGTGAGGACTCGAAGGGTTGGTTCCTAGGCCTGTGAACGATCTCCGACTCGATGCCACGGTACTCTCTTGGGGATGGTGGCACAGACCTGAAAGAAACATTTTTAAACTCTTATTTCACTAACGATTCTTTGAGGAGACAGTAGAAGCGAACAAAATGACCCATTCGTAATTTCTAATAAAAATTGTAAAATATTTATTTCCATTAAGCTATACATATCTTCGAGTATCCATCGTTTAGATTTCTTTGGTATAAATAAATGCACTATAATCGTTGGTAGTTCTAGCGTTCAAAGATCCAAATTTCGAATTGAAATTGGTCAAATAAAAATTTATTTATTACTTTCATGACACAAATATAATAATGAGAATGCTTTTCAAAGAATATTAATCATTCTTGGATACATTCTAATTCTAGGATACACTTTTATCGAAACTCCGGTCTCACAATTTCACGATTATGGTCCGACAGTCGACAGTTAAAGGTTGACAATTTATTACACAGTTACTAAATCGTGGCAAACGTAATAATTTCCCCGGACTCCGAGCCAGAATATATTCTACTATGGCAGAGAATATCGAATTTCTTACCAGGATGCCAGGGCGTCTGGGCGATCTCGAGCGCACGAGGGACAGGAAGCATGTCTAGGATTCCTTGCTCGTCGATCGTAAATCCGTGGCGATCCAGCGACCAGGATCACGTCCACGACCAGACAGAGCAGGACGAATTCCCAAACGATTCTACCGACCATGCTATCGGGTTGTTATTAAGCACAAAGTTGATCGACGACTCTTTATATATCCCGACACGCGACAAGGACGCGCGTGTAGATTTGTTTTCAGTCTCTCTCGGTTGCATCATAATCCCGCGCTGCAATTTATGCAGGAGGAGACCGAGACGATCTTCCGGGAAGACTCGCCGCGAACCTTGATCCACTTTCCGATGTTTTGCTGGAACTTCAGGGACTGTTGAGATTACGATGCAAATGAAATTTGCGAACGTCTTGTTTAGCTGTCCCCCACTTCGCGTATCGTTCGAGCCGATCTGCCAATTATGACGAGAAATCGGACAGTTTCGGACGTAGCGATTTTGGCACAGGGCTCGTCGAATCCCTTCGATGCGTTTTTGGTTGTTTGTAGATTTCCGCGCGTAATTCTCTTTCGTTTCGTTAATTTGGTAGGACGCAATAACACGGAAAGAATAAATATCGGTTCCCGTGGATTTGCAGCGTGAAATAACAATAATAAATAACGACGTCGTTGCCTGGAATATGGGCACGCGAGCAATAGTTTTCGCTCGTTGACAAAACTTGTTACGCGATATACGGGGAACTTCCATTCCCCGTCCCCCAACCGTATTTGTTTCGAACCAACTTTGCACGCCCGGTGCAATTACACTAATCATTGCTTCCACAGATGAATCCACGCATGCAAAGCAAATCTGGCTCCCGTTGTACGCACAGTTTGCATACGTTTCGATTTATACGGCGTTCTAAATTCACGTATCCCATGAAAATATTGCAATTTATAAATTAGAATCTGTCAACAAATTTTTTTAACCGATACTCGGCCCGAGACAATTCTGCCTAATCGCCTGATGGCATTGCAAGCATTGCTGAAAGATGAAAGAAGAGAATCTTCAGTTTCCATTGGCTTAAAATAGTCTAACAATGCGTATTAGAAATAGTTAAATTTTAGACGAGTGCAATTCCGAAAATACTAGAGTTTTTCCCATAATTGAGCCACTGTTAGAAGTGGTAAGGCCTCCCCTTTGAAACGGTTTTTGGTTTATATCGATTGGACTTTCCGTTTTGAAGATATCGTAATTTATGTAAAGGGGTAATTTTTCAATTTCCACCATCTCTGTCTCCGTCTTACGCGTCGGATCTCACTCTCGCTCTCTCTCGTACGTGACCGAGTGACCGAGTGACGTAGTGTTTACTATTCACTACGAGCACGTGCGGTCGATGACCTTGACAAGCCCGTAGTGAAAGTTCATTCACCTCGCGACGTAAACAAACGCTTCGAACCCTTATATCTCCGGAACTAGCCACCGCATCGACTTGAAATTAAAACTGTCATATCTCCGGAACTAATTACGCCATCGACTTGTTCGAACGCTCGTTTTAAAGGGCATTTCATCCCCTATCCAATGACTATACCCTCACACTTACTTTGACACTGTATACCTAAAGAAGTTACTCCTATTGATTACACGACTGATGTGCGATAAAACTCGATTATAAATTCAATTGAAAATGAATTTAAATTTCTATACAGGACGTTTCCATAATTACTATCCCAGCATTTTTTCGTAAATAATTGTTTTCTCCGGAACTAAGTATCCACCTGAAACAAAATTCGTTTTCAAATACGTTTTATCTTCTATGCGATTCTAATTTAAAAATTTCTTGGTAGGAATGGATATACACGAAGCGTCCATAGGTTTGATGTTAGCATCTCAAGCTTATTCAATTTCGAATCCAATAAGTCGTTAAATTTTGATGGTTGTTGGGGAATAAAATTTCCTCGACTCCTGTGGAACCTAATGTTACCAACCGCGTCTTAATATTCACTAAAAGCAAGGGCGATAGAAATTTCGTGTTGTACGGTCCAACGAGCATTCGACCCACCGAGAGCACGTATCGCAACAGTCTATGGGAGTTTCTAGGCCCGGTTACGAACCGCGAGGGGGGTGGTTCCCCATTTGCCATTTACTCGATACAGATGTTTCGCGATGGAATGATCATTGGACTGCAACTCGGGGCATCCCCGTCGAGCAACAAAGCTTTTCTCGCAGCCCCCTTAACGCTGCACTCTTCGTTGTTTCCACTTCAAAGGCCGATACGAATGCGCTCGAGGATCCAACTCGAACGTGTTCCCAGCAACCAAGTTCGCAGCAACCGAACGATGAATAATTTATGCCGGGAGAATAATAACCGACGCATCGTCTGCTACCGACGAGAATAAATTCTGACGAAAACACTCGGGAGAGACGAATCTCGCGTGTTTACTGGAGCTACCTATCGAACCGTGGAATAAAGGAGAATGTCTAACGTCTTATAGGCCGGTTGGGATTAGGTTCGTAAGCCCATTTCAGCCACACGAGGTTTATCAAATTAGCAACGGTGGTGGTTCCAATTTCTCATTTTATTATCATACTTCTCATCGCTTATGAGGTTTAATTATTTGTAAAATTCTCTGTTTATTACGTTATTTTACAAATTTATAGTCGCGATTTAAATGGACACTGTAGAGCAAAGAAATAAATCGATCCTCTATTGTGATTGGCTTCTGGAAAGGATTAGTCAATAGTTTTTATTTTAATACCCTAGTGCGAGATATTTGTAAAATGGTTGTTTGACACAGATTATATTTCCAGGCCATACTGTTGGAAAAAAATATTCTCAGAGGTTTATTTTCCCAAACGTTTCTTCGCAGGCAGAACGCAGACGACGATATAATATCGAAGAAGTCATTGCAGTCGGTGAAGCAAATCATGAACTTCCTGAAAGAACGTACGTAAGATAACAAGAAAACCGTAACCGAGAAACGGTAATTAAAATGCATGGAAGACCAGAGCACGACGAATTTCATATTCAAATTTGATTTAAGAAGCTAATGGAAATCACGCGGGTTTAATTTTCCGGGGTCAATTCACGTTCGTCCGGGGACGTGAAAATTAATTTTTGAAAAATCAATCGAACGGCTACGCGTCGCGAGCAATTTAAAAATTTATTAAAAATATTGAATAATATTTAATTTCCGAGCACTCGAGTTACTATTGTCTCGTATCGTACCTTCAAACTGTCGACGAAAAATATATTTTGTCCACGTTTTATGGCTCGTGAACGTAAATTCGGTGTTTGTCGGCGATACGCGCGGAAAGTGACGTTTACTCGCAAAAAGTTTCGCGTTTCTGTGTTAAGATGCCAGAGAGGAGGGTTTGTTCCGGCGCTCGGGTCGCCGTGATCTCAGAAGACGGATCCTAAACTCGTTGAAGAAAGGGGAAAGACCGGATTTGGACAACAACAACGTGGCCCTGGAGTGCGCAGCCGCGTTGCAGCTATTCCTCGGCCATCTCAAGAAACCTGTGATGCCCCAACACGTGCAACAACTTCTTCTAGGTACTCGAGAACCGAAGAAATTGATTTGCACCTTTGTATCGGCTGTTGAAATAATAGAACTCGAGAGATACGTACAAGTTCCTTATCTTAAAGGGTCGTCGAAACAAATTTTAGCAGAGCGTTCGAATAAATAAATTATTAAAATTTAAATAAAGAAAGGGTTAATGAGTATGACGCTTAAGGAGGGATTGTAACAGCGTTAAAATTTAAAGTTTCTTATTTTTTCGTAAATAATTAAAAGTTCTGTTGTACTAGACTTCTAGAGACGCGTAGAGAGACCCTTAAACTATACGAAAATATTTTTTTAGTAAATTTTGTTTAGCTTATTAAATAGTAGTTATATCTTTTAATCTAAGATCCAGTCACAAAGATCAGAACGCAACATTTTCTTAATGCTGGTTAGTCTTCACTGCTACTGAACTTACTTTAAACAAAAAATACGGAAAATTAAGAATATTATATCATTTTGAAGAAAACATTTTTTTTTGTGTAGAAACTTTTTCTTCAAAATGCTATAGTTTCCTAAATTTTCCATGTTTTTTGTTTAAAATAGGTTTAGTACCAGTGAAAACCAACCAGCTTTAAGAAAATTTTGCGTTCTGATCTCTATGACGGAGGCTACTTTGTACACCTACTATGCTTAACTACTACTTAATAAAAGATAATAAAAAATTATTTTTCGCGCCCCTAAGTATCTAGTACAATAGAACTGTCAATGCTTTGCGAAAAAAAATAAGAAAGGAAACGTTAAACTTGAACGCTGTTGCGCGAGACTCCCCTCGTAGAATGAGAAAGCAACACAGTGGTCAAGTGACACGTATGGACACTGTTGAAACGCTGAACCTGTCGTATTAGCATATCGGGCTCATCTACGGGGAACACGCAAAGATCTAATCGCGCATAATAGAAAGCTCTTGATCCAATAGTCGGCGTAAATTGTGATTCCATTCGTACCCGTCAGGGAAGTAAGAACGACCGGTCATTAAATGGTAATTTTGCATCGACCAGCTGACAATCCTGGGGTGACCGCCCACGTGATTGCACGGGACGCCTGGGGTTTAATACGACAGGACGTCGGCGGCCGTCACGGGGAGCTTCTGGCCGGGCTTCTTGATTTACTGAGACACTTGACTCTTTCCGGCCCTCCATCCGAGAGATCGGAACTACGCGGTTCGCCACTTCCGATAGCGCTACTTCCAGTCTTTTTCACTTTAACGGTAAGCCCCTAACCGAACGTTAAACGCGGGGATTGGTACGACGTAAGGACAATGATTCGTCTCTCCCAGAGATGCCAGTGAGCTCGTAGAGTTTCGAAGAGTCGACAAAGACAAACTGTTACATGCTCTCTTTCTCGATTCTCCGAATCTGCCCGAAGTAATTTCGGACCGTCTCGTGGGAGACTAGAGAGAAAGGCTCATATTTGCCTTCTTTTTAACGTACACAGCAATCATATGAAAAGGTTAAATGAAACTAACAAATTTTCGATCTATTATATCTGGCACCTCATCTACTGCTGTAAGGAACGAACTACTTCCCGACAAGCTTGGGCATTCTGGTCGTTGATAGCGGTATAGTCCATCATAAAGTAGCATGTACTTTTAAATGTTCCTACAGGCCACTGCTGACCACTCCTCCAAACACTGAAAAGAAATAAAAAAAATCCACCTCCCCCGCCCCTTTAAATTGCAAAGCACTGTTAAAGTAACTTAAAGTTTACCTTGGTACTTATTTTTCTAACTTCATTTAACGTTGTTGCAGGCACTGAGGTGTATCCTAGTTTTAACTGTTTTAACATTTAACCTAAGGGGCGATATAAAGAACGTTCTCCAAAAAATTTGAAATTCCGAAACGCGAACGATTTAAAATATGGAGATCGTTCGTGCAACTGATCGATCGGATCCCATTGCAGCCAGCTGACCTGGTGAAATGGAAGCAAGTTGCCGCCAGATTCAGCGAATTAATTACCGAAGCCTCTGTGCAACTGCAGCTGAATGAAAATCGATCGTGTGACAGAGAATCCACGGATGGTTCGAACGGAAACACCGCCGACAACGTAAGAAACCAAACCACCGTTATGGTCTGAGGAAAAAAAATTCGTCTGCATAGGTTACCATGAATCATCCTGTTTGACGAAGCTATCGAAGGGCACTCTACTACAATAAAAAAACGAATAATACGTTTATTCGTAATTTTATTCATACTACTGGTATTTCCATAATAAAAATTTTAAATGGCGAACTTAAGATCTGCCTGTAAATTCAACGATGGCTCGAAGTGGTAGACTATTTTTTAAACCGAGGTTTAATAGATAGTATGGGTCTATGTTAAACTCTTTACGACAATATAACGATAAAGCAAATTTTTCATCAAGATCGTTTACTATGCGATATTTTATGGTGATTGACGGCTTTTCCTGACGATTATTCTGAATTAAAATTATAATCAATTTCGACAAATAATCCATGTGTATACAGCAGCTATCATAAATACACTGATATGCGATTGATTGGATAATTCCTCGTAACATTATAAATATAAATAAAACCGCTTCAGATATTATTCTATTTAATTAATTTTTTAACAAGTCTCTGGTAACTAAAAATTAAATGGCAGACTTTATACCAAATTAAATAAATATGTTAATTAAATATTTTATTAAGTATATATGTTTGTTCATTAAAAGCTTGTGACAGACTACCTGAATTCTTCGTTTTTAAAATAACAAATATCGAATAGAAACAGATGAAATGTATATGAAATCTTCTTAACTAACAGTAGCTTGCAAATCTTCAACTTCAGCGAGTTTTCATAGATGTCCTCCCAATCATTGTTTTGGCGGGCACCACAATTATGAAACACCTGGCGCCATCTTTAATAGGGGATTCTAACCAGAGGTGCCAGAAAAGCACCGACGGTGCCCTACTCACACATGCCAGATCACGCGTACGTGAGCTCGTGGAGTTACGGAAAGTCGACAAAGGCAAATGACGCATGCCCTCTTTCTCGATTCTTCGAAGTAATTTCGGACCGCCTCGTGGGAGTCGAGAGAGGAAACACATTTGCGTTCTCGCTCTTGGACAACTGAAATTCGACCTCACGTCGACGGCATAGGATTCCAAGTCTCGACTGGCCAGGTATTTTTTATTTTCCGACCTATGTATGTAGACAAATATAAGCAAGATACTATAATGAACAAAATTTTGTGAAATTTTTCTTACGGAAATACACGTTTTATGACCCCCTGATCATATTTGAATTATTGAAAAAAGATAAATTCATTTTTATTATTCCCATATATGAGCGGACATATGTCTATCATTTCAGATATCACTTCTGATACATCTGGCAACGTATAACCATTACTGCTGGCTACTGCCAGCCACTCGCAGCCTCCGCTGGCCTCTGCTGACCACCCCTGATGCTTCTAACAACGTATAACTATTACTACTTGTTACTGCTGGTCTCTGCATGCCTCTACATCCCTCTGCTGACCTCTGTTAGCCCCTGCTGACCACTGCTGACCACTGCTGACCTTTGTTATCAACTTCTGACATGATTTATAAGTATTCAAGCCTTGTATAATGTAAATCTATGGCAATAAATGATATAATTTAACAGAATTCTATGTGTTCTCATCATTTTCACCTTTCTTTTCCTCTCCAAATCATTGCCTTAGTTTTAAGAGACCGTTTTTCCGGTTAAAATTGGATTCCCAAAGTGTCCAGCTCTCGTACTTGCTGCCAAAATAAAAAATTAACTTTTAAATTTTTTTTTCTGTAACCGTCACTCTCGTACCTGTTGGCAAAATCGAGAATTCATTTTTTTCGTCAAAAAATTTTTGCTCGAAAATTTCGCCGATTTCCCAAAAAGTCCTGAAACAGCTGGAAAGCCCTGAAACAGCTGAAAAGTCCTGAAACAACTGGAAAGTCCTGAAACAACTTGGAAGTCCTGAAACTCTTTGGAATTTTGAAAAGTCCTGAAACAGCTGGAAAGTCCTGGAATTTCTTGGGCCCCCTGAATTTTTAGCAAAGTTCGGAGTTTCAGGTGTTTCCAGTTGTTTCAGGGCTTTCCAGCGGTTTCAGGCCTTTCCAGCTGTTTCAGGACGTCCCAGTTGTTTCAGGACTTTCCAGCTGGCTCTGGACTTAGAAAGAGGTTCAGGGAAACCAAGGAGTTTCAGGGAGTCTTATAACTAAGATAATGATTTGGAGAGGAAAAGAAAGGTAAAAAATGATGAGAACACATAGAATTCTTTGTAATTATATCATTTATTGCAATAGATTTACATTATACAATGTTTTAATACGTATATATCATGGCAGAAGTTGTTAACAAGGGTCAGCAGTGGTCAGCAGTGGTCAGCAATGGGTCAGCAGGGGTCAGCAGGGGTCAGCAGAGGCTTGCAGAGGCAAGCAGAGACCAGCAGGGGCAGGCAGTAACAAGTAGTAATCGTTATACGTTGTCGGAAGCATCAGGGATGGTCAGCAGTGGTCAGCGGAGGGCTGCGGAGGCCAGCAGTGGCAAGGAGTGGCAAGCAGAGACCAGCAGGGGCAAGCAGTGGCAAGTTGTAATCGTTATATGTTGTCGGAAGCATCAGCGGTGGTCAGCAATGGTCAGCGGAGGCCAGCAGGGGCCAGCAGAAGCCAGAAGGGGTAAGCAGTAACATGTAGTAATCGTCACACGTTGTCGGAAGCATCGGTGGTGGTCAGCAGTGGTCAGCAGAGGCCAACGGAGGCCAGCGGATGCCAGCAGTGGCAAGGAGTGGCAAGCAGAGACCAGCAAGGGCAAGCAGTGGCAAGTTGTAATCGTTATACGTTGTCGGAAGCATCAGGGGTAGTCAGCAGTGGTCAGCGGAGGCCAGCGGAGGTTGGTAGAAGTCAGTTGTAATTGTTATACGTCGTCAGAAATATAAGCGTAGGTCAGGAGAGGCCAACAGAGGCTGGGAGAGGCTGGCAGTAACCAGTAATAATCGTTATACGTTGTCGGAAGTATCAGGTGTGGTCAGCAGGGGCCAGCAGAGGCAGGCAGAAGCCCGCACATGTTGGCAGAGGTTAGCAGAGGCCAGCAGAAGCCAGCAGAGGCTGCGAGAGGCTGGCAGTAGCCAGCAGTAATGGTTATACGTTGCCAGATGTATCAGAAGTGATATCTGAAATGATAGACATATGTCCGCTCATATATAGGATTAATAAAAATGAATTTATCTTCTTTCAATAATTCAAATATGATCAGGGGGTCATAAAACGTGTATTTCCGTAAGAAAAATTTCACAAAATTTTGTTCATTATAGTATCTTGCTTATGTTCGTCTACATATATAGGTCGGAAAATAAAAAATACCTGGCCAGTCGAGACTTGGAATCCTATGCCGTCGACGTGAGGTCGAATTTCAGTTGTCCAAGAGCGAGAAGGCAAATGAGCCTTCCTCTCTCGACTCCCACGAGACGATCCGAAATTACTTCGGGCAGCTTCGGAGAATCGAGAAAGGGGGCATGTGTCAGTTTGCCTTTGTCGACTCTCCGAAACTCCACGAGCTCACGTACGCGTGATCTGGCATAGTGTGAGTAGTGCACCCGGTGCTCAATCTGGCATCACTGATTCTAACTACTAAAAAGTTATCCAAATCCCATAACTTTTAGCGCTACATTTTAAGCAACTTTCGCTTCCAATAATCGGTTATAACTATTTTATTGCAATGGGAATCTTTATGAAATCGCTCTTTGAATATTGTCAGGAATGTATACTTGATGATGTTAATGCATATGTATGTAAATTAACGTAGGAAACTTAATAATCAATTAAAGCAGATAGTAATACAGTCGTAAATATTGTAACTTCCAATATTTACTAATAACTGTTTAAATACACATGAAATGTTGAATATCTCCAAGAATCTACACCGTAGTATTAAACTCTGAAAGTTCTCGTTAAAAAAAAAGACAAAACGTAAACAGAGACTCTTTAGTTTTATGATTATTATTAACCACCCACCTGTAAAACCACAAAATCGCAATCGATCAAATTTTTCCAAACGCAGAGAAACGAAAGCTAAAAGATTTCTGTTGAATCGTTGTTCGCGTTACATTCTTCATGAACTATGTACACGTGCGAAGATAAAAAATGAAGTATTGATGAAGTTCAACAGCAATGGTGAATTGCTTCGACATTTTAATATATAGTATTCTAACTAAGCCAAATATACTCTAAAAATGCTGTGCTACGATGGAAAACTTAGTTTATGTTGTTTTACTCTGGCTGGCATAATCGCGGTCCTACCGGAAATATTTTTGAGGTTAGAATTCGAAATTCCCAGCACATATTTCAGTAATATCTGGCTAACACACTTTTTTCAATATGGGTTCTTAAATTTTCTACTACTCCTCGCTTTTCGTGGTATTTCTTATCAGGTAATTTACATACACTGGCAATTGGTAGTTAATCATGTTTACTATATTCATCATAATATACATAACGATAATATTTACATTTGTTCCAGGTTGCTGTGAGAGCAATTTTTTTAGGATATGTTTTTGGAATTGGCATTTTAGTATCGCTTGTTGCACCGCCTTCATGGCAAATGTTCGGTGTATACATTACTATACTTGCTACGTTCCATTTCTCCGAGTTCTTGAGCATAGCATGGGTAAATCCATTAACTCTCTCCATCGACAGTTTCATTTTGAATGACACTATAGCTTATGCAGTGGCAGCGGTCTCCAGTTGGATAGAGTTTGTTGTCGAGAGGCAATATTTTCCAACAATGAAAGAGTCTTCATCCCTATCATATTTCGGCTTAATATTGTGCATTTGTGGAGAGTTACTGAGAAAATTAGCAATGTTTACAGCAAAGCACAATTTTAATCACATTGTACAAAGAGAAAGGATGGACAACCACGAACTTGTTACCTATGGGGTCTATAGACTTTGTAGGCATCCCAGTTACGTAGGTTGGTTTTATTGGTCCATAGGAACACAGGTAATAATCTGTTATACCAAGGCACTTTGTGTTAAATAAGGGAAAAAATCAAGTAATTTTTACATTTCTGTTTGTAGCTGGTACTTCAAAATCCATTTTGCTTTTTGGCATATATGGTGGCATCCTGGAAATTCTTCCATGATCGCATTTTAATAGAAGAGATTACTCTACTTAATTTCTTTGGGGAAGATTATGTTGAGTACCAAAAAAATGTGGGTACTGGCCTGCCCTTCATTTCTGGCTATAAAGTCAATTTATAGCAACCAGTTTCCGTTTAAAAAAAAAAAAAATGCAATACTAAGCAATAGAAATCATGTTAATTTCTCAGGTATACGATACAGCAGTGCTTACAGTAACTGCATCCTTAATAATTAGGGAATAGCAACGAAACAAAGGCTTTTTAACAAAATTATATTTATTGTCTCATTTTTCTTCGAAGAATTATTTATATAACAATACGCTACACTTTCATGATAAGGTAGATACTTTCAGTTGATGATTATACATTTTTTTCCTTTTATACTTAAATGTATATACGAAACGTATTTATAAGAATGAATACATATGTTCCGCATTATCGCGTAATGCTGTAGCTAATGCTTGCATCGACATTCAGAAAGCATTCATTCGTTGTCGGATAATAAGGTGCCAAATTCAGAGTAATATAATTACAATTGCATCCTAGTAATTTTCTGTACACAATTATATTTATAATGCACCAATAAAGTTTTAATACGTTTAAAAATATTTTACACGTCATTCACAGTTAGCGTTGCCCCAACGTAATTTACAGAAACATTTCGTGGCCGGTTTCTTATATCTGTGAGTTAATTAAGGTTAAGTGACTTTAAGTGACAAAATAATAAAACGACAGAAGCTTTATTAACACGTGTTATCGGCTACGAAAACCGATCGATGTTCGATTATTATTGTTGTTTGCATCGGGCTTTTAGTCTTCCTTGTTTATTACACGAACCAGAAATGTTGCATCGTCCGTCATACTAATTTAAATAATATTCGTGATGATGTTTCTTTAGCGTGATGTGGCGTCACCTCCCATGCTCGTCACTAGAGGGGTCGCGCTCTCACAAGTGCTCAATCGACCCGGTTGCTATATATACATTCCTTGACCAACTTCCCAATATCCCAGTCGTCTAAGACAGGGCCTACTAGAAAGCTCCTTACTGATGAGTCCACTAGCAGGCCCCGGACGAACCGCCCCCTCCTTCCCCCTTTTCTGCCTCCTACGATTCTCTCGAGTTCCTAACCGCAGCGCCATAGTGAGAATATAACCTCGTCTACTTTGTAATTGACAACGATTCGTTTAGCAGACAAAGATGCATCGATGTAAAATAAATTTCTACATAATTGATTCGCAGCAGTATACATAATATATATAATTGTAATGTTATTTTAATTAATAAATGATAATGATCGGAAAAAATCCATTCAAGCATCCTATACACCCCACCCATTGCCTATTTTTATCATAAAACTATCGATAGTAAATTGTCTTGTTTAAGAAATAGCATACATAGAATGTAAGAAATGACAAGGGTTTTGCAAGACTAATTGTAATTATTTACATACGTTCGTCGCAATGTTTCCATATCTGATACAAATCACATTATAATTAGCAACGCATCTTACTAGCACCGACCTTAACTATACGAATATTTTGTAAGTAACTTTCTTTCAATATCACATAAATGGAATTTGAACTGTTCCAATAAAAAAAGTCTGTATGTTTAGTCAGTACCTTGTTGAAATCAAGTATTGTGTGTTGATTCACTTGTATGCGATAAACGCCGGGTCTTCGAAATATGAATTGCAGTCACGAGCAATCGCCTATTGCTGGTCCAGGCAAACGCTGAAAGAAAATGTTGCTTTCCAAACAGAACTCGAGTAGTTTACTGGCAATGATCGCGTTTTATTTAATGTTCTTTTGTCAAGTCAACATTTTCCAAGGTCTCTTTAATATCTATCGATGTGTATGAAAGATAGGTCGTCGATGAAATGGAGAATTCGTTATCGTAGTAAAGTTATTTGTTTCTTTACTACTTCAAAGACAAGTCGTTGGCTGTTTCGTACTTGGGAACAGATTAAAAATATCTATCGTGTGACTAAAAAATCAGACAATGTCAGCGAGAACTTATAAGTGATTCGATATATTATTCTATCACGTCGCAGTCATCAAAGTGTTTGGTTTCCGAATTGTAGCAGTTGAATCGAAAATCAAGGTAACGTTAAAAAAGAAGCAGATCAAAGGATCGGGCGAAGACGTCCGTGAACAGAATTTTCTACGTAAATTAAAGCGATATTCTTTCTCGCGTTCGGTGAAAACGAAGCTGTATAAAATGTAGTTAGTTCAATTATAAAACGTTGATATGAATACTTTGCTGGAGATACATTCTGTATGTCTATAAATATAAAACTGTTTATATGTATATTATTTGTCTTTTTAATTAAATTAGCGGTTTCAGAAAATTTCTATACCCTTTTGCCACCGTTCAAATATTCCTTTCAAATTAAGATACTAAATAGCCTCCTACTGAAACGTTCCAAGATCCCCTCGCGTCGGAAGTCTGTCGTCCAGGTCGCTGTAAAATAAAAGAAGCAAACGAATGTTACACAAAACCATGAAACTGAAACCCATTTTAATTTAAAGAACCGCGCGGTATAAGTTTGCAAAAGTAAAGTCTAAAGGTCCTTTGAACTTATACCGCCGTGCCCATGACATCCACGTTCACTTTTAACTTTAGAAACGTACCGTAACAATTTACCTTGCTCCAGACGTTAACGAAGCATTAAATAATTTACAAATTTAGTAATTACAAGAACCGTTCGTCGACGCACGGAAAACACGCGTCTCTTTGTTTTAGGCTGTTGGGTACGCTGTGCACGAAGAGACGCGTACTCCCTGGATGCTATTCGATACACAACACTTAACTTAATACAAAATTTATAGCATTTATGGTGTCTATGCATAATACTGTAAAAAACAAGCTCTGCTCCCGCACGTCCATGGCGAAGGCGAGCAGATTTTGTAGTAGGATCAACAACGAGTAATGTTTGATATTATAAGCAGCCAGATTGGCCGCTGGCTTCGGGTGGATAATGTTTACAGGGGGCGGGGGGACAAACGCGTCGAAGATGTCCGTGTCTGCGTCGGTAAATACCAAGGAAGACGGAATCCATCTTGCTCTGAGTAGCGTGAAACATTTACGAACGTTATTTTAATGCGCGAAAAATCTCGCGTTGCAACAATCATAAGTTTTCCTATAACACGGTAGGGAACGGAGGACATTTATTGTTTACCTTGTGCACGGTGAAACGTTTTTCCCTCGTATGGCTTTTTCACCGATGTCGATGGCACCGGAGTCTTGCACTTCCATGGTGTAAATGCAACCGGAGAACCCTTCGTGATATTTCCCGTAGGTCATCGCATAATCGGGCACTCCTCCCAAGAAAACGTTGCCCCTGGTGTTCAAATCGTGCTCGGTACCGTAGCTGGCGCCATTTTCCATGTGTTCGCCATTCAGTTCGATGCTACCGTCGCTACCACGGCGTTTCAGAATTATTCTGTGCCGTTCTCCGTCGTCCACCTTCTGAGCAGTAACGCGAATCTTGACCGGTCCGGTGCCCAAATTGTACTGATATTCCACGTATCTGAGAAAAGTACGCGCGATTGGTAGAAACGTATGGGAATACTTGAAATTTTAATTAGTATTCGTGACAAAAGTTTTTAATGGATCAGCAGATACGGGGTGAACGACCAAAAATTTTAACGGGAGATTCCAGAATCCAAAATAAATCGAAAATCAAGAATACCAATTTGTTGAACGAGGCTTCGTTAAAAAGTTATTAACGTTTAAAGTTACGCCTGTAGAACGGCAATTTGCGAACAGCTGCTAGTGGTTCTCACTCACAAATCTGCATCGATGCATCACTAAGTAGAATTTCTCATGCTGAGTAAGAACCACTATCACGCGGACGAAGCTTTTTCAATGCTTTGTCTCTCCCCCTCCAGTGTTTTGTATTGCTCGATATTTTTTGATACAAAAATATATAATGCACGAATGTCGACCTCTGTATCGCTCTATCTTAGGAATGGTTTATCAAGAAATCAAGAAAACTGGTATAGTAGTGTTCGGATTATCCGAATAACGATAATAGAAGGTGGACTTTTTCGGCGAAAATAAAAACCTTCAAATCATTCTAAAAAAATTATTTTTAGTTGCAGGGGTCAATTACAATCATTTTTGGTGAATAGACATACCCCTGAAATCCTATGCTGTTTCGAGAAAAAAATTCCTAACCGAAAATATAAGGCCTGACCATACATTGATATGTTTCACTGAATTTTCATGCCTATGTTTAAAACGTCATAACTTCTGAATGGATTTAAGGATTTTAATGTTTCAAACGGCAAACGATGCGTATTTTGGTGAAGAATAAGTAGAAATTCTAAAAATATTCGGAAAGTTGTTCCTTAACACCGTAAAGTGAAAAATCTCCCATAAATGTAGTCTAAATTTCAAATGGCCATAACATCTACAATAGTGAACATATCTCATTGAAATTTAGTTGTGAAGTAGAGCTCATGGATACCTACCAAAAAGTATTAGACAACAATTTCGTACAGCGTCAAACAAATTTATTAAAAATCAAAAACGTATTTTTAAGAAAAATCGACAGGAGGTAGGTACCTCAATTTTTCGGCGAAAAAAAAAATTTCAAATCATTCTGGAAAAATTATTTTCAGTTGCAGGGGTCAATTACAATCATTTTTGGTCATTACGCATACCACCGAAATCCTACGCACTTTCGAGACAAAAATTCATAACCGAAAATATAATGTCTGACAATACATTGACATGTTTCACTGAAATTTCATGCGTATGTTTGAAACGCCATAACTCCGGAACGGATTGGAGAATTTTAATGTTTCAAAAAGCAAACAACGCGTATTTTGACAAAGAATAAATAGAAATTCGAAGAATATTCGGAAAGTTGTTCCTCGACACCGTAAAGTGAGAAAACTCCCATAAAAGTGGTCCACTTTTCAAACGGTCATATCTCCTAAAATAGTGAGTATATTTCAATGAAACATTTTTCTAAAGTAGAGCATATGGGGACCTACAAAAAAGTATTAGACAACTTTTTTGTAGAGCATCAAACAAAATTGCTAAAAATCATAAACAATTTTTTAAGAAAAATCGACAAGAGGTAGGTGCCTAAATTTTTCGACGAAAACAAAATATTTCAAATTATTCTAAAAAAATTATTTTTAGTTGCAGGGGCTAATTATAATCATTTTTGGTGAATAGACATACCCCCGAATTCCTACGCACTTTCGAAAAAAAAATTGTGCACCGCAAATATAATGTGTGGCCAGCGATCTGTGATTATATTCCTCGTTTTTATTACTTCATATGTAAATGTAGTCCAATTATCCGGCATATAAAATCAAGTCACGAATAGTAACATTCAGAAATATGCATAATTTAGCAATTGTCGGTTATAGTTACCCATCAACGACTCCAAGGGCCATGTAATGATCGGGATTCAGATCATTTGGCGATTGTCCGTGCCACATGATCAGTCCTCTAGTTTTGTTAGTGGAGATCTCAAAGCCTATGAGCTCACGTTCCTCGTTATGATTAATTACAGATCTGTCCAATTCCAACCAACCGTCTCCCGTGAACGCGACATCGTATGTTATCTCTGCCGCTGCAAATCAACAAGAACGTTAAAACGAAGTTGGTATACGCAATTTCGATCATTAATAGCGTCGTTTTCTAATAGAGACGTTTCTAATAGCTACATTTTTCACAGTTCTGTCCATTGTAACCGAGTCGGCAGTCGCACTTGTAGGATCCATGGAGATCCGTGCATGACCCCTCGTTTTTGCAGGGAAGGAGGAGTTCGCATTGTTTTAGGATATTTTCGCAATTTCTGCCCACGTATCCGTATTCACAGGTACAGGAGTAGTCGTATGAGTCTGTGCTCTGACACATGCCATGGACACATGGATTCGATGTGCAGGGATTGTAGGGCGTTGTTGTGGACGGCTGTGTAGTGACCAAAGTAGCCAGTTTCGTTTGATTTGGGTGTAAAACATTGCAGTCGTCAATGTTGGCGGAATCTATCGCCGATTTTAGGATGTCGACGGACATTGAAGAGACTCCAAGCTAAAAGTATAATGGGGGGTACGTTAACAAGAAAACTCGTGCATCATCAGTACAGTAGTCGCCTCACTTGAAGTCTCAAGAGAAGTCAGACTGCCCATCTATCCATCTTGCTCCCTTGCTCTCGGGCAGTCCACATGTGTGTATAACTGCTGCGACGAATAACGAGCAAGAGATCAATGTATACGTGGGAATACGTGTATACGCGGGACTTCAAGTGAGGCGACTACTATGCTATAACGTAGCATAAGATTACAAAATAGACCATAAAAGCTTGCAGAGAACTCACATCACTGATGCAACCACGGAAAGCACGATCGACGCCAGCATGTTTATTCACTGTGATTCTTCTGCGATCAACACCGCCGATGTATAGTGGTGTGTAAAGTGTCATGGTGCGTGCAGTACCTGGAGACTTGCCTCCGACGGTGGGTTCTCCGTTTACGGTCAGATTCCCTTCTTTAAAGTCTCTGTTTATCGACACGTGTGTCCACACGCCAGGTTGAAGAACGTGAGACGACCTAATGATCGCCAGGCCGGAACCAATGTCGTAACGGAACTCGACGTGTCTGTTCTTGACGACAAGCGCCACGAAATCCCCGAGTCCTTCGTCGCTTTGGGAACAGTACATCAGGATGCCGTCCTTATTGTCCAGAGGGTTGAAGTTTAGCGCCACTTTCAACCTACGAGGAAATTGCTAAATTGAAGCAATAATTTTACTTCAACGCGCAACGAAGGATGAAAGGAAAAATCCATTTCTTGTTAGCAGGAGCAAGAAAATATTGGTTATAGAGATAATGCGTATAGGTATATTATTTATATCTTGGGACTCACCTTTTTTTTAATTTTGCTTTCAACTATTTTGTAAGTAAAAAACAACGTTCAGGTGAACAGCCATAAAAATAAATGTTCGACATAGCAACGGTTCCTGTTAAAACAATTTTTATTTGCATTTGAAGATATATTTATACTTATAACATCGCTTGAAGCCTGTCAAATACATTAAAGGTCTTTCTGGACCTGGAACACACTGTTGGCACGTACACACAGGTTCTTACAGGTAAGTACAAACATTTTACACGTGCCCTGGTCTGTGTATGTGTTTAGTAGTGAGCTAATTAATGCCTTAGTTTTAATAATAATTAAAATGACTAACATAATGCGTTAAATGTATTATTTAAAAAGCTGTACAAAAAAAAAAGACCCTGCGGTCTTGGAAGCATAAAATAAACAGTTTCCTCTCATGAAAGATAGCTCTATTAAAAGCAATCCCAAATTCTTCCGCGAGCTCGACAATTCTAGAAGAAGAGCGTCTATCAAGATATTGACACTTTATGGGATTGAAATATAATAAGTATATCGACTGGATAATCTAATGTTACAGCACCATGAGGTTCATTCCGAGGAATTACTCACTATACAGGCTCGTTGCAAATGCCTAACATCCACATAATCTACGACACGTACGAGGCGGAAACAAAAAGATCTTTTAATGTAAATAAAATTCTCATAAAAAATATATATATATATAATATATAATATATGCATATAATGCTGACTGACAACTATAAATAGGCAGTTACACAAAAAATTGATTTGTTTCTACAATTATTACATTCATCAAGTATCAGAATGACTTCTTTTTCTATATGTGCATTGATTTGGTGAAGGGACTAATGTTTCGTGTGGTGCAGATTATTGTGGTGATGTGGCCTTGATCGTGGCTTTCTAACTTGTGCGTTGCGCGATCGTAATCGACTATGTGTAGTGCTCATTCTCGCCCTGAAAACAATTATCTCTATTAGGACCGGGATACCATTCCACCGGGTCTACACGGGTTAGTGCCCGAACTCGAGATCAAACGTTAAAACTTGAGGATCTTTTAAGGAGACTTTGTGTTAATTGTGTCATCCACCGAACGCTACTACAACACACTCAGAATGTTATTTAATAGGGAACTGTAACGTGAAATTTTTTAATCGTCTATCGGTAAAATAATATATAATAAGGCACGAAAATTTTAAACTAAACAAATCTATTAATACTTTTTGCCGATAAACTACTGAATTGTATGGTAATCATGCACGTGCATCGTTCCAAATGCTCACCGTCGAAGGGCTTTCGGGGTATCATGAGCGATGAAAGACTTATCGTCGTGGAAAGCTGGCTCGTAGATTTTCATCGAGTTCTCGCATCGAGGGCCCGTTTTTCCGTACGGGCAGTAACACTCGAAGCCCGTTTCTTTGTCTACGCAATTGCCTTCTCCGCAAGCGCCTACCGTAAATCAATTCATCAGTAACGCACGATCTCTTTCATACTTCTAGATCAGAGTATCCTCTTAATCGACTGCACTTGTTACCTGGAAAGCAGGACTGGCCGAGGTAGTCGCAGTATTTCCCGCTATAGCCAGCTCGACATAGACACGTGTATCCAGTTTTGGTAGCAGCTTCTTGGCAGACTCCGCCGTTGTTGCATGGATTCTCAGCGCACGTTTCGCAGTTCGTGATCCCGATGCTGTTTGCCTGGTTGCCGTTCAAGTCTATCTCCTTGTTCCCGATAACTAATCTACTGATACAGCCGACAAAACCAGTGGTGATCTCCGCGTGTTTGTTGATTATATTGTAATTAGGAACGCCGCCCACGAACAGCAACTTCTTCAAATCCAATCCCTGCCTTCTGCCAGAGGCTACGCCTTTGTATGGACCGTCTCCGTCGACCAGCATCGTTCCTTCCTTTCTATTGCGTTGGAGTTTGATCGTGTGCCATTCGCTCAGGGACACGGGCTCGTCCGCGTGAATGACGGTTGGTCCAGAGCCAAGATCGAAACTGTAATAAAGGCATATTAATGCGTGGACAGGACTGTCTCTGGTTAGGAATGGAAACATTTCGATGGCAAAACGTTTACCTAAATTGCGGATATCCTCGCACCAGTGACAGCATGATGAAGTCACCGTCTCCGCTGTTCGACTCGTCGTTGTACAAAATAATACCGTCGTAGCTTTCAGGCTTAAAGGACACTTCGATGTTGAACTTCAAGTAGGAATCTGGCAATGGTGGCAGGGCAATAAAACTCTCCGGCGCCTGGCTGAAGTACGGAACCACCCCTGTCACGACCAGCACAGTCGGTATTTCGATGCTTTCGAGATCGTTGTTCACGGTGCAGATGTACGTTCCTGCATCTTCGGCCTTTACGTTAGTCAGATTCAATTTGCTCTGAAAGAATAACGACGAGGGTTGAAGCAACGCAAAGTTTCCGGAAGACAGTGAAATCTTCGGATATTGTTAAAAATCGAAATTTTTTTTATCTCTTCTCAATGTTTGGAATTTTAAGAATGACCTAAAATATTAAAATTCGAGAAAATGATAAAGTTATGTGTTTTTAGATTTTTTCTTCAAAGTTCCACCATTTTATAATAAATAATTATTTTCAAAAATCTGTCTTATAGTTTAAGAAAATTGCATAATTTCTTTATTCACAACTAACAAATTTTTGGATATTATGGCTATAATAATTAATATTTTTACAAGAAGTAGCTCAAGAAATGTACTTTCGAAAACATTGAGCGTTTATCAGAAAAAGTTTCATAGATATGCCCAAAAAATTCTTGAAAATTGCCTTTATTTTCAACCGTCACTCATCTTAGAAATTTTACCTCAAAAGTGTCGTGTGGTAGAACACCACCAAGTTTGCTCCATTGGAATTTAAGCGGCGGATCGAGATTAGGGCGACAGTTCATCTCGACGCTGGATCCGTAAGGCGCGTATTTGGTTTCAATTGCTGGTTCGTCGTTGTGTCCACCTAAGGAAGCAGCGCGAACAATTAAGAATTTCATCTTTCCGCAAGCTAGTTTTTATATGTACTCACATCGAGCGCAGTTTTGTAAGCGTAAATAAAACGAACATCGAATTAGTTAGTATTGGTTCCCCAGTTAGATGGTGGATACAAGACAAATCGAAATGGAAAATTTTACCGTGGACGACGAGATTGAAGTCCTGTTTGAAAATGCCTTCCGGCGTCTCTGCTGTGCACGTGTAGTATCCGCTGTTGTCGACGGTGACGTCGGTCAGTCTTAAACTGTTATCGTGCCGTTGTGAATTCGCTGGCAAACTGGGATGATTTGCTCTGGACCAGTGGTAACGAGGAGTGTGGGTGCCGGAATAGTCGCAACGGATAGTGATGGTATCTCCGATGTTGACCGGATCTTGAGACACTTCGACGCTGATCCTGGGTACGTTGGTAGCTAAAACGAAGACGCTTACGTCGGCGAAGGTGCAAGAATTAGCTTAGAAACGAACAGGTGAAAACCTAACTCCATTGTACTGCGTTCTACGAGATTAGTTTCTAGATTTGTCTCATAACTATTGGCCAAAAGTTTGCTGGGCAGACCAACACTGATGACGTTAAGTGAATGGTTGAACAAAGAGATGATGTGCAGACACTGATACAGGAAGTATATACGTGTAAGCTGCTTGGAGCGACGCAACACAGAGTATGCTACTTCTATCGTATTAGCAACAATTATTGAGCGATCGTTGTGCACGAAGAATTTTAGTCGGAACAAGGTGGACGTGTAAGCGGAAAACTTGAACAAAAATGACGCTGATTAACAGGGAGAAACGTTAATCCCAAAAGACGTCACAGGAGCACATAATATCTGAAAACAAACCACGTCGTTGCTGAAGATAATGGCTTTTCAGGACGTCGTAGTAGTAGTC
Source organism: Colletes gigas (assembly GCF_013123115.1). Taxonomy (NCBI): domain Eukaryota; kingdom Metazoa; phylum Arthropoda; class Insecta; order Hymenoptera; family Colletidae; genus Colletes; species Colletes gigas. The sequence continues at coordinate 1,899,777 of NW_025106656.1, forward strand.
ACCGCTATCGTTGTAGTACTGAATATCGTAGCAAGAGTAATCCAAGAGTATGCATCCTCGATCGCCGCATATGCACTTTTTTTGCCCGCATTGCGTTTGGTTCGCTCGCATGCAATCCGGGGGCAAATTAACTACTAAATAATAACGCGACCACTATAAGTACACGTTCATTTTTAAGAGCTCGACTGATCGATGATGATCGCACGTACGAGTATTGTTAGCAGTGAGTTATGTTGGTGAAGTTACTGGATCGAGAACCGCGAAGGTGTTTTTAGTGTCGAACCGCGCGAAACATGACCAGTTACTGAATCGAAAACCGTAAAGATGGTTCGAAGTCAAATGATGTTGTGCAAACTCCTAATCGTGGTAAGTTTGATTCTCGATGGATTCCTACGTTTTGGCTTCAGCGTTGAAATTTTTTTCTTTTTACTTTTATCGTTTAATCTGATTTGGGGGGCTGCGAATGTAAAATGCATAAACGTGTACAGCGAAAGAAACGTTTCAAACTGCGATAAGGTGAATTCGAACTGAAAGAACAATGAAGAACAAGGCATCGAACCGTGGAAGCGTGCTTGTCGAACTTACGGGAGACATTCAGATTTATATAATCGCTGGACACTCCGTGAGGAGTTTGGATCTGGCAAATGTATCTTCCGCTGTCCTCGGGCCTGGCGTGTGGCAGCTCCAGGTAATCCTTTCCTTTCCTGACGTTCGAAGGCAATGGTTGCCCCTCCCTGGACCAGTGTATCTCCGCCTGTACTCGCGCGATGCATCGCAAATGTACAGGGTTACCAACATAAGCGACCACGTCCTTCTGAGCTGCTTGAACGCGCGTGCCCTCGTAGGAGTTTTCTAAAAGAAGGATACTCATCCCGTGAAGTTACTACAAAACTGAACTGAGAGTTCCTACACAAGTTGGATCACTCATAAAGTACATTGCATATCATCGATACCTTATAAATTCACATTTGGATTGCATCCTAAACCTACCTAAACCTACCACGACCGGTCAAATGACCGTTTTTTAAATTTCGTTTAGAGTTTCTAACATAGAATGCTATTTTAGCGCTTCTTAACTTCACGATCTTTCTTGTAGTATACGTACAATGAATTTTTCAATATTCCCTGCTATTCTTCTCGTTTGTCTTCTGATTTATATTTTGGTTAGTTTCCGATATAAATAGGAAATATATAGCAAAACTGAAGAGAATCTTCAGTTTCCACTGTCTCAGACAGTATAACAACTTTACACACACGCAGTTCCAACACTACTAGTGTTTTATTAATAATTGAGCTACTGTTAGAAACGGTAAAGCTTCCCCTTTGAAGATTGTTGAAGAAGTTATGCGACATAAAAGAGAAAGATATCTTACGAATAAACTTCAAAACACAACTTTCTCTATAATGTAAAAATTAGAAGTGCGTTGCTTTGTAAAAGAGAAAAAGAAAGACTAGTCATTTGACCAGTTATGGTAGGTTTACTGTTAATACTATGGACATGAAGCCCCCAAAGTTAGAACAAGGCTCAAACTTGCACGCACCGTTCACTAGAACCTCAGCCACAGCGTCGGCGGTTCCTGCAGCGTTCATCGCCTTGCAGACGTATTTCCCAGCGTCGTCGTAAGTGATTCCATGGAACTGTAATACGCTACTATTATGGGGAACACCATGTGGAAGACTACGTCCTATGGCTGCCCACTCGATGGTCATCGGTTCGTCTCCAGTTGCGCTGCAAACGATCGAGGGATTTTCACCGAGACCAACCGTCTGTCGAGGCGGATTCAACACGATTCTGGGCGGCGCTGAAAGGTGTAAATTATTCGCGTGAAGAATATTTAGTCAGGGGCGTCTAATACATAAGCGATCAAAACATTTTCTTTACATTGCACTATGAGAAGAGACTTTGCTTTGAACAGGATATTTCCAGTTTGATCCATGCCCAGACAAATGTACTCCCCAGCGGCGCTCTTATCCACGCCAGGAATGATGAGTAGACCATTGTGAACCGTGTGACCATGTGGCATGCGACGATGGTCGCTCCTCCTCCAATCCACGCGAATATCGTTACCATTCGACGCGTACACTCGACAGCGCATCTCCACTCTGCCACCAATGGGTATCTTGGATTCATCCACCGGGATCAAGGCTTCTCCGTTAGGATCACGCTGTGACAGCGATTCAAAACGTTTAACGTTATCTTATCGACTTTTAACTTAATTTCTTGATGTTAAGTTTCACCATCAGGAGGCTACTCACTGACCATCAAGTCTTATATATTAAAATCAACACATTTTTGCATTCACGAGGTATTCATAAAACAAATCTATTCTTTTTCGTGGCCATTCCTTGTACGAATAAATTTAAATAAAATTAAGTAGTATACGTTTGACAAATTACTTGGAATAAAATCGTACGTCAAGGGGTTAACTAAGCTTCTGTTGTTATTGCATTATGGATAACTGTACATACGCGATTATCGGGATCGGGATAGCGGTCCGGATGCTCAGGGGGTCTGTGGCATGGCACGTCTCCTCTGCAGGGCGGGTAAACCTCGTTATCGTCGTCTATGCGAATATGAACCCGTTCTTCGACCATTCCTGCAGTGTTCATCGCGTGGCAAGTGTACGAGCCTTCGTCGTCGTCGGAGATAGAGGCTATTTCGTAAACGGCGCTGAGAGGAGTATCCTTGGCCATTTTAAACTCCGGGCTACCATTGAGACGATAATAACGATCGTTGGTTAAAAAGATTTTGGGAAAACCGTTTGTTGCATCGGTGAATTGTATTGGCTTGGCAACTATGTATTTGTTTCACTAATAGGTGGCTTTAATTGAATTTTTACGTATTTGTATGTATTCGAAACGTCAAATCCATATTGTTGTCTGATAATTAGTACTTTGATTGTCATTCAGAAAAAACATTGTATCGATCGATTGTGCAGTTTTTCTTTCGTTGTATTACTTTAGCAAAGGAAATGCAATTCAAGAAAAGCGACCAGAATTGGTAAATCGTAAAGGTATTGTGTTCCACTATGACAATACAAGGCTACACACATCTTTGGTCAATCGACAAAAATTATTGGAGCTTGTTTAGGATGTGTTGTCACATCAGACCAGATTATCATTTGTTTCGTTCTTTGCAAAACTTCTTCAATAATAAACATTTCAATAATGACGATATCAAATCACACTTGGTTCAGTTTTTTGCCGATAAAAACCAGAACTTTTCGTGGAATTATGATATTGCCTGAAAGATGTCAATAGGTCATTGTTAAAAATTTACAATACGTTACAAAATAAAGTTGTTTCGTTCCACGTAAAAATTCACTTTTATCTTATTAAAAAAATTCGCAATTAGTTGTCAAACCAATATTTCACGATAGGATTACGCCAATTATCGAAACACGACTTACTAAGGCATCATTCCGTTCACGTGTCTAACCCATTCGACCTTGGGAGTAGGGGTGCCAGTCGCGCTGCAAACCAGTCGCACCATCTCGCCGCGTTTAACGTTCAGCATTCCAGACGAGGGCGAAATAGTGATCTCAGGCATGGACTGCACCTCTATGTAAGTTGCTGCCGACGTGGAGCCAACCGAATTCGCCGCGGAACAGACGTACGCTCCATTGTCGGCGTTCGTAATGTTCGTGAATCTAAGAACACCGCCGGAAAGCTGCTTAACGTTGGAAAGGAACGGTCTGCCATCCTGACGAGACCAGTGCAGCTGTGGTGTTGGTGTTCCAGCTATTGCTCGGCAATGCAAATCGGCCGATCCACCCAGAATTACCGTCTGCGGGTCTTTCGGATACAATTCCACCAGCGGAACCTCGCGAGCTACTCAAAGAATCAAACGGTCGTTCAATCTAGCCTTACTGTCTACGAGGGTCGTCTGAAAAGCTTTGAGCCTAACATAGAAACAAGTATTTCTCCCGTTAAATATAGCTTTATTTTTCAACGTAGTCTCCTCTTAAGTCGATACACTTTTCCCAGTGATGCTGTAACCCTTTTAACCCTTTCAAATAGGGTGTCTTACCCTGCAAAGTAGGTATTTACGTTTGCGATTACTTCCTTGTTCGATGGAAGTCTCTGTCCTCTAAGCGATATTTTAAGTTTAGGGAGGAGGAAAATGTCGCTGGGAGCCAGATCTGGTGAACTCGGTGGGTGGGAACCGCCAAAGTGGGAGCTGGTTTATCTTTACAAAAATACTGACATCGACTGACACAAATGACTCCCAAACAACAACTGAGCGTCAAAGATTGCTGAAATTTTCACAGGTACTTGTCAAAGCATATACCGCTGTACTACCAGGATGAGTTAGCCTTCGTGTCGAGGCTCGAAACTTTTCAGACGACCCTCGTAGATCGGAGAATTTTATGTTCACTCACGTTCAACTTCGATGATGCCGCTAGCCTCGTGGCTACCACTCGGTCCGGTTACGCGACAGATGTAGACACCACGATCGGAAATCTGGATGTTAGGAATCCTCAGAGTGTCGCCTATGTGTTCTGCGTTGGGGTTCAGCTGTTGCAGGTACTTGTTCCATGTAATTTGCGCTTCCGATTCTCCGTTCACGAAGCATCGTATTTCCGCTGTGGTACCTTGCGGAACGGTTTGCATATCGGGCATCACTTTTACGGAGGGCGCTGGTCTGCGAGGCATCACGATTATGTTGATGAAGCTGCTCGTTTCCGTTCCGTAGTAACTGGTGGCCGTGCACACGTAAATGCCTGAATCGTGCTGAGTTGGATGCATGATGGTGAGCACACCGTCGATCTGAGTGGACGTGGTGGGCATAGGCAAGTACCCGTTCCTGGTCCACGTGACGTTGGCAGACTGAGACGGGGTGCACGTTATCCTAATCACATCTCCGACCGAGCCGGTCCATTCTGGCGGAGTTATGACGGGCGCTATATCGGTTGGCGGTGACTTGTTGGGATTATCTGTCGATGAAACGTCGATTCGAAGAGTCTAGAGAGATTATATTTTACGAGGGACGATCTTCAATCCGGAATTACAGTTTTAAAACGCCGTATTTGACACCATTAATATCTATCATTGAACGAAACATTATCAAAAAGTAAGCGTCAGGCCTCGGGACCTCTTAAAAGTGGGTCTGAAAGGCCCAGTTATGTCTGAACGTCAGAAAATCAGTGTCGCGAAAAACACAAACTCGAAGTAAGTATAATTTAAATTAATCATTTGTGATGTGAAAGTTTGTGTGTGATGAAAAAAAGTTGTGTCTCTATGTAAGTATTTGAGCGTTAATTTCCGACTTGGGGATCGTTTTTGTTAGTCTAGTGATTTTATTAACCGTTGCGTACCTTTCACGTAAAGAACAACCGTCTTTTCATCTATGCCTACGTTATTCCTGGCGACGCACTTGTACTCGGCTTCGTCGTTCTTCGACACCGCTCGAAGCGTCCAGACTCCGTTATCGATGGTCACTTCCGGATTCATGGGACCGTGGACCCGAATCCAGTCAATTTGAGGCGACGGATACCCGCCTGCCTCGCAACGGAATTCTGCGAACTCCCCTTCAATTACTTGCAAAGATGTCGGCATAACGGTGGCTCTTGGCGCGGTTGGCTGTGCACCTTTGAAGAAACGTGGATCATTATTGTTAGTTTCACACCCAAAACGTAGGAAACGCGACTGTTTCTAGAACTAAATACGCGTGTCACATCTACCTGGGATCTCTAATAAGCTTTTCGGAAACGCTGCGTCCGTGAAAAATAACGCAATAATTTAATACACGGAGCACTCGAGGGGCTCATTAATTTATCAAATACGAGTTAGCTTACCTCCAACGGTAAGGGTGACATTTTTCAATGCAACGTGTACGCCATCGCTAACTTGGCAAACGTAGATACCACTGTCCGATACTATCACGTCTCGAATGATTAGTAAACCACGGTTGTCGTCCACGCTTCGTTCAGGGGGCAAGTAGCCACCTTCTTTCTCCCATCTAACGTGCACGGATCCCTGTCACAAAATGAGTTTAGCCGGTATACTTAGCGATATACTTCGTTTTCACTTACATTGTCCACAGCCCTTCCAGAACAGTGGTATCTAACTGTGCTTCCCGTTTCAACGATTTGGATCTCTGGCCCCTTGATGTACACTATAATCTTTGGTGGATGTACGTTGGGTGGCAGGGGGGTCGTCTCTACGGGATATCCTGCAAAAGCGCCACGATAATTTTAAAATACGATGCCTCGAGACACCAGACTTGGATCACACATAAACATAAAATGGAAACATGGAAGAGAAAAAGAATTTTATGAAAGAAGTCTTGTTCGATTCTTTTGACAAGGAGACATCGTGTTTGATGAACGAAAAGTCCTACACCAGCGTCGATATCACATAACCATTAAGCTTCTAAAACCCCACACGAATGATGGAAGCTCTATCATGCTCGTAATGAGAACCTTACCGAACAGATGTTGCTATGGGATTACAACAAACACCAGACGTGTCAGAGGGATGTCTGATGAGGACATTAAGTCGAGATATGTGAATGAAAATAACAACCACGACGCCCTCGTCTCCCAGGGACGGACAAAAATGAAGTATTCGTCTGATGTGGTCCGTCAAACCTGGTGTAACCGACGTCACAACTTTGATCAGGTCTTTGCCGTTTGGGTCCTGGATGTAGCACTCCACGTTGCAGGGATCTTCCTGCACGTAAACGTGCCAGGTACGCGAGGCTCCTGTTTTGCTCCTCACGATGGGGTTAGGCGTGGCACTGGATGCGGTTAAGGGCGAGTCACGAAACGGCGATAGTTTAAAATAGATATAGAATGGATCCGTGGACTCGTAACTGCACGTAAACAGTGTCCACGTATGTGGCTTTACTTCGCCCGTCATTGGCGTTAGACTTACCATCAGTTCACCTAACTCATACAACGTTCGAAACATTTTATTTGGATATTAATTATTGAAACCTGGGAACTAGAAAGTTTGCACGAGTGAATATACGTTACACCATCTTCGGATTATACGGGCACAACTTTATACATGCATTTAATATGTATTAAGGGGGTCTTCTACCGCCCAAAAATTCGATTTTTTTTGTGTATTTTCTTAGAGGATATAGGTTTAGAAATATATGTGCAAAAGCACTTCTGTTCAGATACGTTTTTCTCAAAACTGTATTTTTTGAATTAGCTTCCATGGTGGCGTGTACCTTCAAAATCATTATTCTTTCTATTTTTTTTTAGCTAAAATTAAAAATAAGACAAAAATCGATATTTCAACTTCAAAATGCTGCCATTTTTTTAATTATCATTATATTTCATTTTTTTGACTTAGACAAACAGGCTGGAATCATGGAAGCCATTAAACACTTTTACGAGGCTCTGTACTGCCACTAATTTTGACTGTTTCACGATGTAAAAAATTTGTGAATATTTCTTTATAAAAAAATACTAAAAAGAACATAAAAAAACGCGTTTTACAATAGAAGACCCCCTTAAGATAATCGTTTGAAGATTTATTTGCATTTACCAATTTGCTAGTTCGTTGATCCGAAGAAGGGTTAATAAAATGTTAAATTTTGCTCGAGATAAACGTACCGGTATCTTGGCAATATTGGCCAGTGTATCCCGACTGGCAATGGCATTTTACTTGACCGGTTCTGGAAACGTCACAGCTTTCTTCGTTGTTGTTGCAAGGACACGGAGTGCAGGATCCCAGGTAACTAACAGATCGATTGCTGATGTCTCTGTAATAGCCTCGAGCACAGGACTCGCAGGACGTTCCTACGTAGCTGGGCGAACAGCGGCAAACTTCTACTTGGACCGCTCGTTTGTGTCCAGTTACATGATCTACGGCCGTATCGAGGCTGATGTCACTAATATAAGTGGCCGTCATTCTTTCGCTGTGAGAAGCACGAACTAGGATCGCTTCGAGATTTGAGAGTACGGTCATAAGGTCGATGCGAGAGGCTACGCGGAGCCCTTCCATGCTCAGACGTTTCCATTCCGATTCCCTCAGTGGCACCGAGTATGTCTAAATAAAATAAAAAATAGCTTTTCTTAGACTCGTGGGCGAGACAGGGACATTCTTATCGTTCTTCCCGGTACGTACTAATGGTACATCGGGTTGGATTTCCGTAGGGTTTGTCCAGAACAGAGTGATTCCGTTTCCAATCAGAATTATGTCTTGGTCCTTAAAGCTTTGAGCACCAGGATACGCGGTGATGTGCTGGGTCAACGTTAGATTGCCACCGTAGCTTTTGACCTTGTTACCGGTGAACACAGATGGCAGTGACCAGAACAAACTGCGACCTCGACTGTCCGGATAGCGGTAGCCGATCTCGTTCATAGCGATGTTCAATTCGAAGACGTCGTCGTCGATTACCTCTTGTCTCGTGCTGCGAATCAGAATTATCCAAACGGTCTACAGATTCCGGTTCCATGGAATCGGAACACGGATACTTACGCATCGGTGAGAGTGAATCCGTGGTGGGTGTCGTAGACCCAGATCGGTATTTGTTGCACGTAAAGCGAGCTCTCGTGGCATTGATCGGTTACGCCACTGCAATAGCACTCGTTGCATCCATCAGGGTTCTCCGCGGACAGTCCAAACGTGGACGGTCGGCATCGGTTGCACTCAGGACCCTCCACGTTTCGTTTGCATTCGCATCGTCCACCGATGCACGCGTCGCTGTACGATCCGGCCACGTTACAATTGCACGTGCTCATATTTCTGTACACGCAATCGTTCGGGGTTCCCCGGGTCGCGTCGCCCTCGTATCCTGGCTCACAGACTTCGCAGGAGTCTCCGGTAGTATGGTGTTCACAGCGCTAGAAACAATAGTGATTGTTACATATTAAGTAAAGTCTTGAAATAAACGTGAAAACAATTTCTTTTTCCCCAACCGAATTATTTCTAGACCAACCTCGCACGTTCCAGTGTCGGGATTGCATTGTCTGGAGTGTCCGTTGCAGTTGCATGATTCGCAGACACCCAGATAGAGGCCTTCGTTGGTTCTAGTGTATCCAATGTCGCAATCCTCGCAGGATAGTCCTTTGTAACCGACCGGGCAGCTGCATTCCTCCACCTCGACTGCACGGTTTCTTCCCGTGTTGTGCTTCTCAGCCGTGTCCAGAGACGCTAAGGACAATCTAACGGGACGAGAATTAAAATCGTCTTTTTACTCGTTGAGATATCGTTGAGAATGCAGCGACCAGAACTTACGCGGCTTCGTCGGTATGAGTCGTGTAGGTGGCTTTGATTCTGATCGCGCGTATATCGGCCAAAGCCATTAGCATATGTTCCCTGTCGGCTTGCGTTCCGTCGTTGCGCTGCCAATATTGCTCCAACAAAGGAACCGTGAAGTTTTGCAGCGTGTTCGAGTCCGGAGATTTACCAGAGAAGTACAACAAATTAATATCGTTGGCCTGCGTGACAAACAATCAGTTTCGGATGGTGTAACTTCACGAGAAGTAATTCCTAGCGGCTTGATCTACTTACACTGATCAATTCAACGTCGGCAGCATTGTTTCTCGAACTGTGACCACCGGGTGATGGAACGTATCGAATCGTATACTGAAGATTTCCACCATAAGAGGTGACCTGATCGCCCAGGAAGATGCTGGGCAGCTGCCAGTAGTAAATATCGTTGGTTCCACGGCTCGGGAAGTCATTGTAAATGATTTCGCGATTTATCGTATCTACATGAATGCCGTCCACGATAGGCGGTGCATCCGGGGTCTTCGACTCGATGAGGGAAAAGTCTCGAACGGAATTGGTGAAGGAGACTCGGATCTGTGAAACAGTGTGATTTAAAAGAACCGGATAATCACGGATAGTAATTGTACTCACGTCGTTTCTGTACCAGTTAGACGACACGCATTGGTTGGTGATACCCATGCAGAAGCAGCTGATGCAGCCGAATTGGTTTTTCGAAGCCAGATTAAATGTGTTTGCCTTACATTGGTTGCAAGTGAGGCCCGTCGCGTATTGCTGAAAACCAAATCGAGGCACAACGTTTACGAGAAATCTTTTTCTATGTAACGCAGTTACGGCAAGGAGCACAACTGAACCAATAACCACAAATTTTGTAAAAAATTATTATTTATTGCTAAGAATGTAAGTGAATATAAAAAAAATAAACATTATAGTTATTTTTATCACAGTTAGAAGTAACATAAGACATTTTTTTAGTAGTTACTGTCTTCTCGTTTGGTAATGAAAACCAGAGTACATCGACTCAGTTTTGTACCACATCCAACGTCTCAAAACAGTCTAACAACGCGTATTGAAAATACTAATACTTTAGACGCGCGCAGTTCCGAAACTATTAGTGTTTTATGCATTATTAAGCCATCGTTGGAAGCGGTAAACCTTCCCCTTTAAAATGCCTTTTGAATTATGTCGATCCGACTTTCCGTTTTCGAGATATTGTAATTTATGTAAAGGGGTAATTTTTCTTAATTCGACTATCGCTGTCTCCGTCTGACGCGTCGCGCCGGACCTCTCTTTCTCGCACGTGACCGCGACCGTTTGGCCCAGTGACCTAGTTTCGACGAGCACGTGCGGTCAACGACCTTGTCAAGACCGTAGCGAAAAAGTAAACAAACGCTTCGGACCCTTTTATCTCCGGAACTAGCCACCGCATCGACTTGAAACTAAAATCGCTATATCTCCGGAACTAATAAAGCTATCGACTTGTTCGAACGCTCATTTTAAAGGGCATTTCATCCTCTATCCAATGACTATACCAGCTACTATAATTTTTGCTATCTTCTATATTTATTTTGAAATTTACTTTGACGCTATATACCTACAAATTTCTTATGTTACTTTTAACCGTGATAAAGACAACTATAATGTTTGTTTTATAATATTCTTCTATATTCTTAGCAATAAATAGCAGTTATGCTCCTCACTGCATATCGTGGATCGCACTTACTTTTTGGCAGGTGGGGACATTCCCAAGTAAACGATAGCGTTAACGACATCAAATATATTATATAATCTTATTTACTACGAAGACGGATTAGATACCAAGTACGGGAGTTTGGTTTTTACGTTTGTATTTGAGGTTTAGTACCTTGCATCGACATTGTCCGGTATTAGGATCCGCGATCACGCTGTGACTACCATCGGGATCGCATTGCCCAGCACGAACGCACATGTTTCCAGGTATGAGAGGATTGCCTGTATATCCGATGTCGCACTGTTCGCATCTACGTCCAACGTATCCGGGTGGACAGTCGCAGGTCGGTTGTCCGTCCGAGCCGAGGTGACAAGTACGAGCAAATCTGTTCGAAGACAACCATGAAAGTACGGCGAGAAGTTTGAAATGCTACTACGATGGTTCGTTGCGAGACAATGGTCGACATCTTACTGGTTAGACGGGTTGGTGAGTGGACAGGGGCAAACTTGACAGGGAATGTTCCTCATGGGATCACCGTAATACCCTGGTGGGCAAGGTTGTTCGTCTCGGTAACACTGGCCAAGCCACGGGCCGGATTCGCGCCTTAGAAACCCTGGAGCACACTGCTGGCACGACAGACCACTGTATCCTGAATAATAATTGTGTTTCGTAACGATATGAAATTCTGGACTGGATGGAGGCATAAGGTTTTCTATATACCGGAAGGGCATTCACACTCCTCGACGTAGGACGCGGATCCTAAGCCAGTATTACGCGCATCGGCGGTGTCCATTACAATGTTCGTGATTCGGACGTCCAAGTGCGGAGAATCGTCGTATTGGGCCCTGTAGGAAAAGCTCGTTACCAGTTACCAAGAACCTCGTCAACAGATTTCATCCAGTAGCGAAACGTACTTGATCAAAATGTAGTCCACTCGTGCAAGCGTCATCATGATGTCTCCCCTGGATGCAGGAATTTCGTGGTGACCTTCTTGCTTGTACCATTCGCCCTGGAAGAACCTGACGGACTCCTCGTTGTCGTAACTCGGTACCAATTGCCTGTCTCTGTGGACCAGCACGTAGTCGTTCCCGCTGATGATGACCGATGGCGCCGAGTTTGGCGAACCAGTGCCATTGTAACGGACTCTGTACTTCAAGTAGCCTCCGTAAGACTTCAGCTGACTGTCGTGGTAGTTCTCGGGCAACGCGAAGTACGTAACCCTTTCCTCGGCTCTCACGCCAAACGCATCGTTCGACAACGTCTCCATCGCGGACAGCTGAACACCGTCCCGACCTATGCTTGCCACTTCCATCAGTTGGCTACTAATATCTCCGAGCAATGGAAAACCTGGATACTGGGCGACGGCCTTAAATTTATGACGGTCGAAAGGTGGAGGTATCTGATAGGTGAACAGGTTCGCGCTGTGACACTCGGTCGCCACACCGAAACAGAAACAGGAGATGCACTCGCTCGCTGTTCTCGCCTCGGAGTTGAACGTTCCCTTAGGGCAAATGGAATCAGACCTCCTGTCCACAATCACGGTCGCGTCTGGTACCGCGAATACGAAGCCACCGCTGTTGATCGCCTCGCAGGAGTACGCCCCCGCATCGTCAGTGGCTATATTGTAGCATGTCAGAGTCCCTGTTCCATTTACCGACGTCATGGTACACTTTACAGGAACGTGACCCCAGTTTCGACGCCAGTTGATCACTGGCACGGGGACGCCGATCGCCTTGCACTCGAGCAACAAATCTGCTCCTTCAGCTATGTGAACCATCGGTGGGGGTGGCTGTACTATGTACACCCCGGCTGAAAACGACAATGTGATATTCCCTCCGTTTGCAACGAGTCGAGTTAAATACATTTTACGCAAGTATATCACGCATTGTAACAGACAAGATTGTATTTAACGCGTCAACGAAGTCATATAGTTCATATAGTCATGTAACATTTGCAAGATTTGGAAACACCTTGACCCTACGAGCCCACCCACGTTTATCCACATTTTTAACTATCTGATTGAAAGTCAGCATAAGTCCCTCGTCGCTTTTTACTTTCTTATCTAATTCTAGTTTTTTAAAAAACATTTTTGTTAGTCTATTTTGTTGGGCGCTCCCGCTCGTTCCTCTAGAGTTAAGAATTCCAATCGTGTCGTCTCAGTGTCGTTCTATTCTATACTTTCTACGGAGATCAAAAGACTGGTCGAGGTAAATAAATTTTAGTCGCTTACAGCATCCTATCTCGTCGCTGCCGTCCATGCAGTCTTTCTCGTGATCGCACTGGTACACTTTCGGTATGCACTGGCCACTGGCGCACTCGAACTCGGAGTAACGGCAGGGGGAGTTCGGCGGTGATGGCGCGCAGTTTTCTTCGTCGCTTCTGTCGGCGCAATCTTGATCGCCGTCGCAACGCCACAATTTGCTCACGCACTCGGTGTTGTTGCAACGGAACTCGTTGGGCTGGCAACCATGGGGGCCTACCACGTGTACACGAAAATATAATCGCACGAACGAATATGGAAACACCGGAAGTATGTCAGACCGTCGAAAGAGAAGACTTACTGCATCGCATTTCGTCCGATCCATCGGTGCAGTCCAATCTACCGTTGCATACGTACGATTTAGGGATACAGTCTCCATTGCTGCAAGTTGCTTCTTCGTATTGGCACGTGGCTCTGCTGGTCACTGGTGGATCGACTGGAAAGAACACATGACTTTCAGGCGATGTTCAATCCGGTTTAATTCGATTCAGACTAGAATCAAGTAAGTGGCGCGTTCACGCGACAATGGCCGTTAAAGCGTTAGGAATTACACGCTTACACTTTTCTACGTCGAGGTGAACGGTGACTTGCCGGCCTAACGCGGATGGAGGATAGCCTATTGCTTCGCAAACGTAGGCCCCAGCGTGATCCAATTGGATATTTGGCATTTCCAGACGTCCATCGATGTCTCGACTGCCAGGTGGTAAAGGAAGACCGTCACCACGAACCCAGCGCACATGGGCCCGAAGAGGACTCTCGTCTCGACACTGGAAGACGACTTCGCGACCTAACGATCGAAGGATAATTATATTTTCTGCAAATAATTTTCTTTAACGATGCAGTATTATGATCTTGTTTACTTCCAGCGTATTAATTTCACCGCATTTCCAAGCACCGCTTTTGTTAACACTGAACCTATCGCGACATTCTAACATACAATGTTACTTTAGCGCCATGTAACTTCTCGACTATTCTTAGAGTATACGTGTAATGAATTTTTAGTCTGTCTTGCCTACCACGACCGGTTGAACGATTTCTATTTTTTTGTAAAAAACCGGACAATATTTGGTATCACTTTCCATACATATGATGCAAAGATTAGAAGCAAGTTGCCTCGTAATAGAGAAAAAGAATGACTGGTCATTTGATAGGTCATGGTAGGAATATACATAAAGTGTCTATAGGTTTAGTGTTAACGCGGGTGTTCAATATTTAGTATCATTAACAGACTTGAAAGTAATGAAGTGGTGACCTAAAATAATTTTGGATACTTTTACTCGAACACTGACTATATCATATATTTGAATAAACCTGTTCACTGTTCAGTTTCTCATTTGTAACAAATATCTGCAGTGTTGTTAATGTCGTGTGAGTTAATTAACGTCAATCGTTAAACGTTAAATGTTTTGAATATGAAATGTTTCGGTGAGAAACAGGTAACATGATCGAACGTTAATCAATTTTTTCAAGGGCGTAGTCAGAATGGGGTAAAAGGCACTTTAGGTAATGAAGTTTTCGTCAATCATTTCTACCCCGTCGAAGAAAAAATTCCTACTATGCCCTTGATTTTTGTTATACTTTGTAAATTGAAACTGCGCGAAATTCTAAACAGCATTATTTTTGCGACTGCTTCTCAGGAAAATCTTACCTTGCTTTGCCAGAGCTAGGCAAGAAAAAAAATAACGAGAATTCTTATTAATAAACCCTTTAACACTTTACGCTTAATCTACAATATAATACTATATATTTTTCTCTTTTTGATAATTTTGTGATTTCTGATGTAAAGATAGACGAATACGTACTTTCTTTGATTACTTGCTCGCTGGGATATGTCTTGAGATTGAGGCGCGCCAGATCTGTAGACGTATCTGCGGATAACATACAAAGAAAACTATGCATCGATGAAAATTAATGAAATAAAATGTACGGAAATGTTCGTTCCACGGTGCATTCGCTTACCGCAATTCTGTTCGTCTGATCTGTCTCTACAATCTGGTACCCCATCGCACATAGAGGACTGAGGAATACAGTTTTTGTCACTGACGCACATGATGTAACCAGCTGGACAACGTGCAGGCGCGGGGTACCGACCATCTCGATTGAAAGAAAATAGATAACAATCGGTTAATTATCTGCACTTATCGTTTTAAAACCTTTGTATGCAGTATATCATGGCATTGATACATACCACAGTCTTCTCTCTCGTCAGACCCATCGTCACAGTCTATATAACCATTGCACTTCTGCTCAGACCTGATGCAAACCCCATTCGTGCATTGGAATTGATCCTTTCCACATCCTGCAAATACATCACGCATTGTAACAGATAAGATTGTATATAACGCGTCAAAGAAGTCGTCATATAGTTTTGAAAAACGTGATCGAGGCATAAAAACGTATATAAATCAGTCATGGAACGAAGGATCTATTTTTACTCTTTGAACGATGGATCAAGGATTTTAAAGTACCTAGAACTAGGACCATCGGTACATGTAAAAATGTATAGAAATAATCACGCACAGAAAAACAGCCAAGGGTTCTCGTCCAATTATTTTCAACACACAGATCCTAGGAACTACGTTCTACGCTTCTTTAAATCCTTCGGATTTTTCTGTGCATGTACACGAAGACACGAATATTAACCAGACTACTAATATCTACGATACCTAGAAAGGTGTTTAACATAAATTCGTCGAAAAGAAGGACATTTGCAAGATTTGGAAACACCTTGACCCTACGAGCCCACGTTTATCCATATTTTTCAATAATTGCTTTATCAAAACCTTACAGATGGATTGGAGATCAGCATATGCCCCCTGTCAGTTTTTACTTTCTTATCTAACTCTAATATTTTAAAAACATTTTTGTTAGTCTAGATTGTTGGGTGCTCCAATCGTGTCGTCTCAGTGTCCTTCTATTCTATACTTTCTACGGAGATTAAAAAACTAGTCTCATGCTGTGACAAGGTTTACACTAAATCACTACCAACAGGGATTTAATCGGTCATGTCAGGCAATGGATGCACTAAGATTTACAGGCGTGTAAATCTCTACACGATCAACTGTCTACTCGGCTGCTAACATAGACTGAAAGTAAACAGTGCAGATCCTAGAGAATCTGTGGCGTCCAATCGCAAACGATCGTTTAGACGAGTGCTGGTCTGCGTTTCGAGGATTTAGGCGAACGGAAAGGACAGGGGAAACGTGGGAAATTGGATTGGAAAGACAAGGACGCCAACAGATCTTCAAGATCTACGTGTGATCTAACCGAAGCAATATTGTTCGTCGGTAAAGTCGCGGCAATCGTAGAATTGGTCGCAGTGATGATTTTCAGGGATGCAAGTGCCGTCAGCACAAACAAAATCATCCGGAGCACAACTCCTTGGCGTGCTCGGATTAGCCGATGGTTGACTGTAACCCTTGCTAGCTTGGTTCTCGTGGGTTAGCCCCACCAGGGTGTCCGGATGTCTCCTCGAGGAGGTTTTATCCGACGTGTTTATACCTAGAAGTAACCGAAACTGAACCAGCTTGTTCGCGGATGAGCTTTATTGTTTGGCGTTTCTCTAGATCCTTGACTCGCCTTTGCGACTAATCCTGGACACGAGGAATTACTTACTCTCACCGTCTCTGTACACTTTATGCGAGTGACTCGTGATACACCTCAGACTGACAGCAGGCCCAAACAATTTCGAAACGTTCCAATGAAAATTTTTAAAAATGATTAAACGAGAAGGGATTTAATTGCTTCAAGTTTCGGTACAAAACTCGAACGTGTGACCTAATGCAAGTGCTCGAATCACTGACTAATTAGTGTTTAGAGTTCCTCGCGCTTGGGTTGACGTTCTCCGGGGTTCTCGTGAGAAATATTGAGTTATCTGTCTGTTTCGCGTGTCTGGCGATGATCACCTGCCGGCAGTCTAAAGTCCAGCTCGAATCTGTGGACGTAGAAACACGGTGCGACCGAATTCGTTGGTTCTAGCAGGCGGTGTGGACGGACATGTCACAGCCAAACATTGTGTAGGCACCTGGTGCGTTGCGTGATCTAACGAATTAAATGTGCAAGGTCTTGTGGCGTGTATTTACAGTTAGTGAGAATGGCTGCGACGTGGTTGAACGTGTTCTCCGCATTAACGATCTCTAGCGAACACTCCGAACTCGATATTACTTCGTGAAGGAATGATCGATTCTGCTTCCTCTACATACTATTTACATTGAAATCGCAATTCTTACAGCAGTTGCCGCACGCTTCGGGCCACGCTACGACGCTTTCTAACGCCCAGTTCGCGTTTCGTCCCTTCCAAGCATCGTTTCACCGCACGGTTTTCGACTCACCTCGATGACAATTCAACTCGTCGTCCTCGTGAGGGCAGTCCTGTCGTCCGTCGCAGACGGCGGACGCTGGAATGCAGCTTCCATCCCGACAGGTGAACTCATTTTGATGACATCTAATAGATTCTGTAACTCTGCTACCCCCAGTCTCGTCTGTAATTTCAATCGATCGCGCGTTAAAAGACCTTTTTGACAATGTTATTTTCGACTGAAATTACCAGGCGAAATTTTCTGAGCTATTTGTAATATGGTACAGGATGAGGATTCAAGTTCTTTGGACTATCCTCAAGTTTAAATTGAATATAACTGCTCCAGAGAAGAATTCTGGTTCTATAGAGTCCAGGTTTAAATTAAATTATAGTCCAGTGCTTTAGAGCAGAGTGTTTTGCACTATTATTGAATAAAGTAGAAGTATACAGGATGTTCGGAATTGTTTGAATCATTAAAATCCCTCAATTCTTCCAGAAGTTATGATTTGTTAAATATACGCATGAAATTTCGGAAAAACATTTCTGGCCACACGGTATATTTTCGGTAAAGAATTTTTTTCTCGAAAGTACGTAGGATTTCGGAGGTATGTCTATTCACCAAAAATGATTGTAATTAACCTCTGCAACCGAAAATAATTTTTTCAGAAGGATTTGAAATTTTTTTTTTCGCCGAAAAATTTGAGCACAAACTCGAATTTTTTTCTCGAAAGTGCGTAGGATTTCGAGGGTATATTTATTCACCAAAAATAATTGTAATTGCCCCCGGCAACGGAAAATAATTTTTCTAAAATGATTTGAAACTTTCAATTTAATTTTTTAATAATTTTTTAACGAAACCTCAATCAAGATATTGATATTCTTGATTTTCGTCTTATTTTGTCCTCTAAAATCTGCCATTAAAATTTTTGCCAAGGATGGCCGAACACCTTGTATAAGTCTGAGTTAGGTCTGGGTTATGTCTGAGTTAATTTGCAGCATGGCACAGGATGAGGGTTCTAGTTCTTTGGATAATCTTCAAGTTTAAATTGAACATGACTCCTCCAGAGAAGAATTCAGGTTCTATAGAACCCTGGTTGAAATTAAATTATAGTCCAGTGCTTCGATCGGACTGTTCTACAGTATTATTGAATAGAAGAGAAGTATATACTCCGAGTCAGGTTTGGATTATGTCTGAGTTAATAAACTGAAGAAAATCGTTAAAAATCAGAGTTGTTTGACTCCTTTGCACCAACTATGGGATTTAAGGAGCTGATCAGCCTCTGAGAGTGTGTTAGATTTCCATTAGATGTGTTTCTTAAACGTAACTTTCGAGCGTTCAGATCGAGTTGACCGTAGAAACGCTCGAAGGAGTAAGAGAATGGAACAGAAAATAATTCGAACAGAATGTTGCGTCAAATGAAAGGACGTTCTTACGGCAGTCGCGTTCGTCGCTGCCGTCGAGGCAATCGACGTTGTTGTCGCAGAAGAAGTTACTGTTGATGCAGATGCCGTTGTCGCACGGAAGCTGGCCATTGGGACAGTCTGAAAAAAGGTACACCGGACATCAGCTGTTGAAAACGCAGAGCTTCGAAGTTCCAAAAGAAATCCCAATGAGAAAAGAAAAAGAGCTGGCAGTGTGCGCGCTTCTGACGAATCTATCGTTGGTAAAATTTGGAGGAAAGTCCGTGAAAGGGGCGGACGATCGTCACGGATTGATTTTCCACGGTCTGACGATGAAATTAAACGAGATAGAAGGAGGATGCAACCCAGCTGATCGAATCGTCGAGCGAACAGCGTGCACACTGCCGGCTGTCATGCGACGTTTTAAGAAAACGCGGCGAGCGCACGTGTACACGGATTCCATGGCGAAAGTGTCCATCTGTGTGTCGTGTCGACACACCGTACGCCTGTGTTTGCAGAAAATAGTGTGATGGAATTGGAATACCACGGTATTTTTGTCTTTCTTGAATTACGGTTCAATCTTGAAATTGACGTGACAGAGCAGACTCTTTTAGATTTTAGATGCGGAGGATCTGGAGCACAGACGATAAGCTTCTTCGTTAAAAAATATGAATTAATTTCTAAATGATAAAGTACAGCTTTGTGCTTAATTTGTTACTTATTTTTAGAGGATTCGTGTCACGGAAAAACAAATTAGCAAAAGTATAGATCGCAGTTAGAATAGTTGCATGAACGGTCTGTTCCCCGCGAAAAGGGGCACGCAGTTCATTATAATTATCTAGCCACGTCAATTTCGTCGTTAATCGCGGTCGAATCGAGTCGATAATTAGCATTACGCCAAAGGCGTTGGCGTGATATTCCAATTGGTATTCCAATAAAGAACGACGCCGTTATTGGAAGAGTGGTAAGTACGAAAATTCTACTGTTGCAGCCACGATAACTCCGTGAACTACGTCCTCCCTGGGGAGGATGAGAGCGCAATGTACTTCCCCAAAAGCTACGAACGTTTAAACGGTATCAGACAGAAAGATCTAGCCAAAAGGCGATGCCTCGTAAATCTAAGACAATGATATCATTCGGGAGAAGTGAAGAGAATCGTGAACAAAAAATGAGGCAGAAACGAAGAGATCGTACACTGCTGGTCAACTAGAGAAAAGAAGAAACAAAGCATCGTAATCAAATATTCAACGAATTTAAACGCGCGGTAGCGACTTCGCGTTAGACCCGACAATTGTACGTACGAGTAAAAATAATGTCTCTGTTTAATAACTAACGCTGCACGGCGAAAGTAAACACCTTGATTAAAAAGAACTTTGTTCGTTGAAGCATTATTCCAGCCGTTTCTAAATTATTTAGTGTTCGTTGCGCGGTGACGGAAAAGTTTAACGAAGGGGATGTATCTTGCGAAACTTAAAAATAATCTTCAGATTGACGTGTGTGTTGTCGGACCAGCAGTGCAGAGAATGATAAAAAATCCCTCGATACGTTTGGATCGTGTACGTGTTCGTGCGTTGTGCGAAGAAACTTACAATTATAATAAACATTAGAGTGTAAAAAAGATACACAGCAGACAGTCAGAGAAATACATAATATATACATGTGAAGATTCAGGCAACCTCAGCTGAAAGAAGAAACAAAAAACGAAGAAAAGAAAAGAATAGGGTGACAGAGGGTGGAAGACAGAGAAATCGAGCAGAAGAAAACAAACAGAGAATATACAGGGTGAGGCATTTTAAACAGGTCACCTGAATAACTCGCTTGTTTTTGAAGATAGGAGAAAATGCATTAGACCAAACTTATTTGGTATCGGGGGGCTCATAATCTGGTATTACCAATTTTTTTGTAGGTGGAGGCGTCAAGGAGATATGAAGGTCAACTTTGTTTTTTTAAATGGAACAGTATATTTTATTACTTACATTCTGATAGAGTGTTTCAAGGCGAATACAATGACCTATTATTAAGGTCATTCAAGGTCACCCAAAGTCAACTGCAATAGAAAATAAATTGTGTCAAAGCACTCTTCGAACACTTGGATACTTTGATACTGCTATTACAAGTGTTCAAAATGGCGACCTTGAACATGGATACATAGTCTAAATCGTTGCAATACTGATGACACTGCCTGGCAAATTTCATTTGTATCTATTACAGAGCAAGCTCTTCTTATACGTTCTTGCATGTCAAGTTTGGTAGTTGGTTTTTCGCGGTACACTTCTGCCTTTAATTTTCCCCACAAATAAAAATCGAGAGGTGTCAGGTCTGGGGATCGTGCCGGCCATTTGTTACTTCCTGATCGACCTACCCAAGAATCTCCAAATTTTCTATTTAGAAATTCTGTAACATTGCGTGCTGAATGAGCAGGGCATCCGTCTTGCACGCAATGTTACAGAATTTCTAAATAGAAAATTTGGAGATTCTTGGGTAGGTCGATCAGGAAGTAACAAATGGCCGGCACGATCCCCAGACCTGACACCTCTCGATTTTTATTTGTGGGGAAAATTAAAGGCAGAAGTGTACCGCGAAAAACCAACTACCAAACTTGACATGCAAGAACGTATAAGAAGAGCTTGCTCTGTAATAGATACAAATGAAATTTGCCAGGCAGTGTCATCAGTATTGCAACGATTTAGACTATGTATCCATGTTCAAGGTCGCCATTTTGAACACTTGTAATAGCAGTATCAAAGTATCCAAGTGTTCGAAGAGTGCTTTGACACAATTTATTTTCTATTGCAGTTGACTTTGGGTGACCTTGAATGACCTTAATAATAGGTCATTGTATTCGCCTTGAAACACTCTATCAGAATGTAAGTAATAAAATATACTGTTCCATTTAAAAAAACAAAGTTGACCTTCATATCTCCTTGACGCCTCCACCTACAAAAAAATTGGTAATACCAGATTATGAGCCCCCCGATACCAAATAAGTTTGGTCTAATGCATTTTCTCCTATCTTCAAAAACAAGCGAGTTATTCAGGTGACCTGTTTAAAATGCCTCACCCTGTATATGTATATATATATATATCATCATCATTTGCAAACATCATTCTAGACATCTCTCAGATTCATTAAAAAGTATATCAGATAATCCAAAACGTGAAAAGTGAAGGAAGATTGAAAAAAGTGCCACGCTGAAACATACAAAGATAGATCTTTCGCGCGATACATCGAGGCTGTTCGGTGCATTCGTGATCGAAACAGATCGGTAATTATACATTTAACGAGGCGCGCGACCGAAAACGTTGTTAGAAAAGCGCGGAAAAACATGGCGTAACGTTCTCAAAAGAGGTAAAGCGAACTAGGAGCCTCTCGCTGGCTGCATCTCTCAAATTGTTCTGATAAAAATGCCCCAAGTAGGTCGAGTACCCTAACAAAATTTGCACAGCCCAAAGGGCCAAATAATGGCGCGCTTAAAAAATATATTCCGCATTGAGTTTTTTGCAAACGATTGAACGGACCACCGTACAAAATTCGATTAATATGGATTTCTCGTACGAGACGCGGTGTAATTGTAATTAAACGTGAAATCAAGTTTTGTCGTTGTGGTTCTCGTTTTCGAAAAAAACGACTTTAAAGTCGGTCGAGAGTGCGTGCTCACGGCGAGGCACAGCGATTCTCCGCAAGGAAATCTCCGTTTTTTCCCTCGCTTATTGCAATTTTTCTGTATTTTCCGCGAGCAAACCAACGAAACACAACGATTCCGCGGTGAAACAATATTTGATTCGCCAACGTCAAATCGCTTCGATAATCGCGTATGGTCTTATCATCACGCTTTTACGTGATCTTAACTACGCGGGGAGATAAGTAGTCCGTGAAACTTGTGAAATTACGTTCTCGATAATAAATCTTTTAAAGATTTTATTATGTTTGTAAGTAAATTGATCGAGGGTCATATTTCGTGTTCAACGATTACTCGATTGTTTCCTTTGTACGTGCCATCAAGATATTTAAAAAATCACTTTCCATTTTATTCTGAAAGTTACAACGTTTGGATCTCAGAATTGTGTAAATAGAACATTAGAAAGTCTAAAATTATCCTTGCAACGTATTCTAAACTAATTCATTTTGTTAAAATATTATAAGCGATAATGTCTAACTATGTAAAATCTACATTCTACTAAAGATTTTATTCCCCTTAATAAATGAATAATCATAATAACTCTTGAGGGCCACGACCTGGTTGCACTCTTGCGAGGAGCAAAAAAAAAAAAAAAAAAACATTGAGGTGGTTTTACTAGGATAAAAAACCATAAGAGTGTTTTTACCCTGCAAGTAATATTCTTGACAAGCTTGAAAAAAATAAAAAATGGTCTCGGAATTGACGATCGCGAAAAGTCGAGGAAAAAATCGTCCGCCCTGGGGCTGAAGGGATCGTTTCGCCATATTTGGGTCGGAGTTCGCGTTTCGGGGTAATTCATTCGGTCGCGGCGGTCTCGTTTAAAAATTTCTATTTGGAATGGCGGACACCGCGCAGCGTCGATTTTTTAAAGGACGGCCTCGGCCGTAATGTCGCGTCGTCGGTATTCAAGTCGACAGCAGTCAACGTCCGGGGGTGAAACACGGTCGATACAATGACGAAACGAGATTAACGGCTCGCACGTCTGGCAGGGCGAGCACTCGCATTAGTTACAGCTTCTTAATTGCCGCCTTGAAGACCGACGCGCGAGCAGGAGCCGCTCGAACGGCTCCGTGGCTCGTTCCCGAACCGATCCGCGCACGCATCGATTTCCATTCTCTGGCTTCTTCTCGTTTTTCACGCTCGAACTTGTTCCCTCGAACATCCATACCTGGTTTCTTTCTATTTCTACCGGAAGGACGTTCCAGCATGCCTCCACCAACCCCGAGATAAAAATTACCGAGGAGTCGGTCGATGCTCCCCGAAAACTGCACGGAACTCCAACGCTATTTGTATCGCGGTTTATTTTCTGCGCGAAAAAAACGAGCAACACGATTCTTCGATACAGCTTAAAAAATAAGTCAATTTATTCTTCGTTCGATTCTAAGTTGCTTCTAACTTTTGCTGGTAATTACTAGTAATTTGTACGATTGGTTCGAGAGTATTGGAAATCTTATTCAATGGAGAAATTGTGATCGAATGCGTGGACGGATGGCAAAGGAAGCGAGCGTTTCTTTTTGTTTAAATAGAGGCTATTTGAGTAAGTATCGTTGAAAAAAGAGGGAATATTCGCCGTGGGATCAAAGCAGGCTTGATGATTCCGTCTTTTCCCGTCTATCGCGCTGCCCTTCATGCGAGAGTATCCGAAAAAGACTGGTTGGAGGGAGAGATACGTCGAAACTCGTAGCGAGAATAATTCATCAGCCGCGTGTTAGACTTAACCGAAGAAATTACGCGCGAACGGGAAACGGGAGAACCGCGGAATGCAAAATGAGAAAAAAGAGAGAGAGAGGGCAGGGGGGAACAGGCAGAAAGATATGCAGATAAAAGGTCGACGAGAATGAAAAAAAGAACAGCCATTTGAGCGATGGCTGATTCGCGCTGCACGTCGAACCCTCGATCCGAGCTCTTTCAATTGAAGAGTTGCTCGAGGAAAATTTGTTTCGAGTTTCCGGTGTCGTGGATATATGTATTTGGCCTTTCGATCGTGGAAGGACAATCTTCATTCAAGTTCATTCAATTTTCATTCAAGTTCAGGGCCCGTTTACGTAATGCCGATATTCCGATGATGAAATTAATCGTGTCCGAATCGAATTGTATCAATTATCCATGAGTATTTCACGGCTCGAAAATTATTCAAGAACCGTTTAATCAACGAGGGTGGAAAGATCCATCCAACTCTTGATTGTCAATATTCTCACTATCTCTCAGCCAAAACCAACATGATCAATTTATCCATTTACAGATTCCGTGGTCAGTCTTGCACGAATACATGCTGGTTTGTTCTATAATGAACGACAGAAGAAGATTAGTTTGCCGAAGATCGATGTCACTGAAGAGGTCTGTTCTTCGTTTACGAAGGCCTCGTATTTTCATATTGAGAACCACTGCGTTCAGGAGACCTCGATAGACTCCTCTCGTTGTGAAAGCCCGAAGATCAATCTGTCCACGATCGAGACCTACGATAAATCCACCCCGCTAGAAACTGAAACCAATCAGGGACGGTCCTTCTATGGTTCGACGTGGAATGCAAATCCGTTCTTAATAAAGAGTACAAAGAAAGACAGAGAGAAAAAAGAGAGATAGAGAGAGAAATAAATGATCGTACGGCAATTGATCTCGTCCGAGCCGTCCAAACAATGCGGCTGACCGTCGCAACGTCTCTTACTGTTGAGGCACAATCCGTCGTCGCATCGAAACATTCCAGCCGGACATTCGCTCACTACAACGTGATCCCCAAATGGCCAGGTGGTACTCCGTTACAACATCGTGCATTAATGCGAAATAAGGGATGCAGGGGACAGGGGGGGGGGAGGGGCAGAAATGGCCTTAACAGCGGGGTATGCGCGTCCCTTTCAGCCAATCTCATCGATGGATTCGAAGAGTGTAATTCATGCTATGGTAGGCGGGCGAAAACGATGCGTATCGCTGAAAGGGACGTTCAACCCTTCTACCACCCTTGCCACGGACTCCTTTGCGTGCACGTTGGTCCGTCCAGTCCAGAGATTCCAAAAGAATACTCACGTGTTTGCTCCGAGTTGTCGCAACAAGCATGGCACAAAAACAACGCATGCGTCCGAAATTTGATTGTTACACAGAAATACGCATGCAAATACGTGCGTCTTGCGGGCGCAATTAGGCTCGCATCGACGTCAAACGCGGCTGAACAATGACTCTTGCGACACAGATACAGCGATTCCCGACGAGAGTATGCGATGATACGTGCAAAACGAATGATGGTTAACGAGATTCGAGAGGAACGACGCAGGACGGATGCAAGGATCGGGGAAAGGATGGTGAATTGGTCGTTGCTATCATTGTTTTCGTAAATTGGCGAGAATTCGTGTGCTGTTAAATCGTTCAAAGGTTAATGAAATTGTTGAATGACCCTGGATAATGAATGTCCAACGTTAATTGATGTATTATTTTAACGAGCGAGTCTTGTGCCGGTCGAACATCGTCAAACATCGTGAAACG
This sequence comes from Colletes gigas, assembly GCF_013123115.1. Classification (NCBI taxonomy): domain Eukaryota; kingdom Metazoa; phylum Arthropoda; class Insecta; order Hymenoptera; family Colletidae; genus Colletes; species Colletes gigas. The sequence goes on from NW_025106656.1 coordinate 1,925,771, forward strand.
TTTTGAGAAAGAGAATGGCCAATCGAAATTGTTTGATCTCGAAACAATTTATGAAACCATTCGTACAGAGAAAGGAGAGGGTGGGCGGCCAATTTTCGTCACGTAAGGGATGTAGGTCAGGGAGGACACATAGTTACCACATCCAGTCTCGTCAGATCCATCGACACAGTGGATCGTGTCATCGCATCTCTCGTTTTCTGCTATGCATTCACCACTGGCACATTTCCATTCGGCTGGTGAACAGACCCCTTGGCGGTACGAACACGTGTAAAGCACACGAAAAATGCGTTAACGTTGCAGGTTTCGAATTTCAAGGATTTTTCGGGTGGGGGGAGATAGGGTTAGTTCCAATCAACTTTGTTCAACTTCTCCGCCAACGCGGGCTATTTTTCCGCAATTTAAACGAGGAAGTCGATTGGTAAGAATTGCTGGCTACAAATGAGAGAGGGCTGGCGGAGAGAAGGACATGGTATTCTAGGTCACTCCGAAGCGTCGGTTCTATTCTCGAGCGTACTCTTTGTCGTGGTCCTGCTCAATCTACAAAGTCTAGATATAAACTTCTCTAAATCTAGGTTCAAACTAGCTTAAATGCTTCGCATGCAAACTGATCCATGCCTCTTGATTAAAATCTCTATCTTTATGCCCAGATCTACTTTCAAACATCTACTAATTAGATTCGATTCTCGTCCGGGCCCAAATCTAAGTTCTACCTTGTCCAGGTCTACAAGCAGGCGTTTTTACAAATCGTTTACCTGAGTGAACGCCGTGTTAAAATTTGAATAAAATTTCGTTCAACTTTGTCTTATTCTTGATAGCCTCTGGATCTTCCGAGTGACCTTGAAAGGAGCGAATGAAGCTCTTACCACAACCACGTTCGTCACTGCCGTCGAGACAATCGAAGATATTGTCGCATTTGCGCCGAAGTAGAACGCACATGCCGTCATCGCAACGCATTTCCCTGCTCGGATCGCATTCCTTCTTTCTCTCGGTCGACAAGCCTGGCCAGTGCTGATCTGAACGTACATACACAGACAAGGCGCACTGCAAACTACTTCAAACAAAGCGTTCCAGCGGGGTACAAACGTGGAAAATGCTTCGACGACGGGGAAGAACGACTTTTGGAAGTTTAATGAAAACGAGATTTCGATTTGCCACGAATCCAACAAAAGGTAGAGCTAGATTCGTAGCATAGAATTTAGCAAATTTCTCGCCCCCGGCTCCGCTATTTCTTCTATTAAGCTAATGAATTAATTAGGGCCGAGTCTCCTTGCAACCAGCGTCGTCGTCCCCGTCGCGGAGTGCTGGCCAAACAACAGAGTTTTTTTACCTACGTCGACTTCAGCGCGTCCGAAATATCAGAGGACGCGTAAACTCGTTTCTTTGAGGTGCATTAAGTCGTGCATCGTACAGAGAAAGGGAGCACAGATGGAGAGGAGTCGTATACAGTCGAAAGCAGAATTGCAAAATATGCGGTAAAAGTCTAACCGGTGAGTCGAGAACAAAGTTCTGTCGTTCGATGTTACGGTTAAAGCAGCACTTGCGACTCAATCGCTGGTACTTTGGTCTCGACCCAACGTTCCTCAGTTGTCAACAAATGTGCCCTCGATGGACGAAACTCCCTGAACCAATGCGACAACTATCGAACGAGTCGATCGAGATACGCGACGATTTCTATACGATTCGACACCGATCGGGGAGTTTCGTCCACGCGATGGCTATTGGCGCATCCATGAAAAGAAATGAAAGAAAATGAAAATGGGGAAAAATAGGCGTACTGGTAGGCTGAGTGGCGTGTGTAATGGTTTCGTTTGCGCAATCTTCGTCGCTGCGATCTGGACAGTCCGGATGGCTGTCGCACCTGTAGACACCCTCGATGCACTTGTTTCCGGTGAGGCATTTGAACTGGGTGGGCGTGCATTTCCGTTCTGTTTGTTTTGTGTTGCGGTCGTTTGTATCGCAGCGGGAATATATATATGCGCAGAGAACACACATTTATGTACAGATACGTTGACGGTGAACGCTGGTGAAAAGCGGATAATTATTCGTTCAGGGAACTCGGTTTTACCAGTCGAAGAAGGACATACAACGAACGAGAACTTGGTCTCCGATGTCGGATTATTCGTCAGCAATCGATCGTTGATAATAATCTACTAAGTTTGGTATCGTTGAAAGAGTTTTAATTCGCAGAGATTTAAGTTTAAAGCTTGCGAGTTCAACTTGTACTTTAAATTGAATAATTAAATAGTCGAATATTTTACATATTCATTAGAACTAAGACTATGCAATTTATTCAAATATCTCGAATACATAACTGTGCAACATAACTTTCTCTTGAGAGAGAAGCTGGATCCTTCCAAAGGGACCAAAGTTTTATCGCTAGATTTAGAAAAGATACGAATATTGCGTTCCTTCTTCGATTCTGGGTTACCTCGTCGCCTCAACGGAGCATAATTATTCTATAATCAAGTGGTGGTAAGGGAGGACGATTTCTGGACTTATTTTTCTCATCACGAAAGCTGGGAGCTCGAACAATGAAAGCGTTCGATGAACAACGGTACAAAAGCTTTTGCTTTTTACAAATTGGTAGGAACGACCGTTCTAAAAGGATACATTTAAAAGGCACAGAGCTTCGTATTACGCAAGTTTGGTTGCCTGCGACTTTATCGTTTAACAAGGGATTGATAATGTACTTGGGAAGAGCGAGTAATATATACAATCAATGATCAATTGGAGGTGTGAAGGTTTAAATTGTGAAGCTATCAATATACAAGTACAGCGACGATGGCCGACGAAAGCTTTAACGTTGTTTATTTGCCTGAAAATGTTAATTAATTTCATTGCTATTCGTGTGACTCTGCTTTAATCCTGTTTTTTGATTCGATGCAATAAACGGACATCAATCTACATTCTGGAAAATCAAGAGTAGAATAATAATCCCTTCTGATTCAACAATTACTTCGTTTTTCATTTATTATCTTCGTTAATTACGGAGTTGCTCGTTTGCAGTGATATAGCCCTTCATATCTCAGACGTCGAAATAAATCTATTTTCGAGTACCGCATGAAAGTAACATCGCGTTCGCGCCGATAAAAGGAAAATTATTAAAAGCGCTAGACCCAAGTTTAAAGAACGTTCCCGCAATTATTCATTTTACGATAGAAACAAATTTCAACTTCTCCGCGCGATTGTCGTTCGTTTCACACTTTCGACGCGTTAAAACTTTCGTCGACGTGGATCCAGCTGCGAGCAAAGTCGCGCGGAGGACCCATCGAGTCCGGGGTTATTTGGCAAGCAGAAGCAAGGATCATCGGTGCCGGAGACTCCGCGGAATAATGTAGTTTTGTAAAGGTTCGCGTGAACTGTTTTTAACGAAAACAGAGAATCTCACGAGGGGGTCCCTGGCACAGAGAGACCCGAGACGAAACGTAAGTGGTTATATACCGCAGTGAAGCTCGTCTTCTGCCCTCGGGCAGTTGTCGAATCCATCGCAAACCGTGCTCTCCGGTATGCAAGAGCCGTCGCTGCAGGTGAAGTCCGAAGAAGGGCACGGGGCCAAATCTATGGGGGCGCCACCGGCAAAAACAAACAGCCTGTTTCGTGAACCCTATCGCCTCGAGCTCCAGCTCTTCAGGATTCGTTGATCCTCTTTCAAGGTCGACGGGAAGTCTGATCGCGAAAAGCTCGAGCCGAGGCAGAGATTTGTTATGTACAAGCTATCCACGTGGGAACACATTTAAAGCGACATGGGACGTTGATGCACTGAAAGCAATTAATATGGTGAATGACGTGGCATACTGTGAATCTGCGACACTCTCGCTAGCAGATCAACCGTTGATCCTGCAACGCTGATTAAGTGTACAAATGTACGTAGACCAAGAAAAATTTCTATAATGGAAGAGAAACTCTGACGTAGAGAGTTCACTATAGTATTTACGTTCTGAACTGAAAATACAGAGTGGTCTGTGCATCTTGAAAGTCCAGGTATCTTTTAAATCTATTAAATTTTGAACAGTCGACACGGAGTCCTTTTTCTGGGGAGTGGTACGTGACCTTTCGCCTCCATTCAAAATTTACTCAAAAAGTTTAGGGGGGAAACTTGGACCGTGTTCGCGTGTGCGTTCGTAACAGCATGGAAGACCAGTTGCTAAATAGTGCATATTCAGCATTCCAGGACCAACGATTACGCGCAATTAAGCGAGTATTTCTCTGCCGGGGCATCCGCAGCTCACAGCACACGACTCCTCGACCACGGTGGAACTTTTTACACGGGATTCCTTCGAAGCTAACTAACACTTAAAGCGATCTGAAGAAGCCCCTCGAAGGTAAACGTTAGAATATTCTATGGATTATGTACAGGTGTTCGGTATAGAGTGAACGTGTAACTTTTTGTTGTGTCCGTTTGATGCTAACTAAGAAAGATCTTCGACGCTTCACGAGGAAAAGTAATAGAGTACCACGCGTTCTAGTCGAACGTTTAATAACCGATTTCACTGATCGAGTACTGACAAACCGATCGCGTTGTTGTCCATGTTACGTAGAACAGAGTCCATTACTTTGGTCGCGAACCTTTCCGAAGGATCAAAAAGTTTTTGTGACTTTCTGTGCATTCACAATTAATTTCGACTTTGCAGCTTTTTCTAGGGACACGAAGGTTACATGGAAATCATTGCTATTCCAGAAGAAGAAGAAAAAGACTGCAACGACGATACTTAGCGAATGCATAGAAAACGCGTCATCCAGCACTCGGCCTGTGGACGATCCAAAAACACAACCCCTAAAAGTACATTCATTGTCTTCCCTTCAAGGCCTTTGTACAGCACAAATAGACGTAACAAGGTAAAAGTTTTGACACATAGATCTTCTTCGTCCAACGACATCCGGTCGTATCGAAGCCACCACTTTATACAGCAGGTACCAACGTCTTTGGAAGCGAACATAATCCCCGATTTCGTCTCCGTTCATCGCGACGCTTTGTCGATCAGAGTCTGACGGTCCCACGAAGGGAGAAGCTAGTCTGTACAGCGGAAACGTTCGACAGTGAACACCAACGACTAGTTCACCCAGCTTTTCTCTACCTTTTGTTCTGCATCTGGCCTCGTCCGATCCGTCCTGACAGTCTTTAACGCTGTCGCAGACGCGATTGATACCGATGCAAGTCCCAAAGTCGCAAAGGAACTCTAACTTCCCGCAGGTCACCGGCTGTCTCCTGGTTTCCTTTTCCTTCCTCGTTTCGTTTTCCACGATTAGACGATAGTTATAGTCGCAGCCAAATTCGTCGCTGGCATCCGTACAATCCAAGACCCCGTCGCACACCATTTTCTGTGGGATGCAGGTGCCGATTTTGCAATGGAAAGACGACTCGTCGCACATAGCATCATCCGTGGTGGAAGATTTTTCCACGTAGCTCTTAGTAGACGTTTCTTCAGACGTCGCATCCGGGTCCATGACGGTCGTTTTGCCTCTCTTCTTGGGCCCCCAGATCAGAAAAAAGTCTTCGGTGGTAGAGAAATCCGTGGACACCGTGTTTTCCAACGTGGAGGACGACATCCATTCCTCGGTTTCATTTCCCTCGTGATCTACAGTCTCCTTCGACAGGAACTCTTTCACGTTTCCCGTCGTGGAGGAGTAAGTGGTAGACTCTTCGAAAATCGGAGGTCGCGTGGAATATGTAAATTCGGGGCTCAACCACGTCTGCTCGAAGCTGATCGTTGTTTCGCGTTGCATGGGCGTAGTAAACTGTGCGTACGTCTGATTTCTGCGACGATTCTCTTTCCCTTTCTTCCTGTCTTTCCTGCGTCTCTTGCCATCCTTTGGCCTCTTCTTGCCAGCCTTGGGCTTGCTCGTGCTAGGATCGGTGATGAATTCTACCAGATCCGTGGACTCCGTCACTCTGGTCGCCTTGGCGCTGTACCAGGGTGTTTCCCTTCGTTTCTCGTTGGAATTAATCACAACAGTTTCTTCGATCAATCCCGAATCGATTTTCTCGACGCTTTTCAGGATCTCGTCAAAGTCCGATTGCGACAGCTTCTTGTTGTTTTTCATCGTGTACTTTTTCCAGAATAAGGCACACTTGGACTTGCATCTGTCGACTTCGGTGTTCAATGTCTGCTCCGCGATCATCGAAGAGTTCTTTGGCCTTTCGTTGGAAAGTCTATCCTTGCTAAGCAAATTCACGTCGACCTTCGAGTTCCACGAGTTGGATTCGTACAATCCGTTCTCCACTTGAACGGACAAGTTAGAGTGGTGGATGGACTCTTTGCTGACTGAATTCTTTTTGAACTCCTTGATTGCATTATCAACTAGCGTTTCGTCCCACGGACATGGCTTTTCGGACTCTTCTTCCAAAAGTTCCGTCGTTGATTCTTCGATGCTCATCGTGCTTTCAGTCCGGTCTTCTTTAGAGAATAGTTCGATCTTTGACACGTCCGATTTATCCTCCTCTGAATTGGGTTTTGTAGAGTTTTCTTCAACGATGGTCGTCGAATTGTTATCGTCATCTTCGAAGAATTCGGTTGTTGATTTTTCAGTCCAATCGTCGATGATAGTATTTTCTCTTGAATTCCACTTTATAGTTTCGTCGGTGTAACCACCTTCCGAAGTTTCACTAAAGTTCTCTGTGTTTTTCTCCAGCTTTTCTTCGTAAACAATTTCATTCTCCGAGGAATCAGGACTAACCGAAGAAGAGAATACGTTCCATGTGGTCGAAGTGTCAATTTTTGGCGTCGTTCTCAATTTTTTAAGATGCTTCTCGTAGTATTCCTTGAACAACGAGCCAGCCTCGGACTCAGATTTCTGTGTGCTTGATTTCACTTCGTCATCGTCCATCGTCGACGTGGTCGACGAAAAGTCTGCGGTAAACGAAATCCAAGGACTCGTAGTACTCTTGTTCCTGGAAGCCTGGACCAAAGCATCAGAATTTCTATCGTTCTTCGAGTACTTTTTCGGATGCTTTCTCCTCTTTTTGTCGCGTGGATTTTTCACGCTGGTGTCGTTGGATTTTCTAGTCTTGTTGAACGAACGCTGAAATTTGTTATCTTCTCGATCCATCGTTTTTAAGATCGTTCCCGACAAAACGTTCGAAATCTTCGACTTCGACTTCCTCTCTGCCAATTCGGGAGAAGCTTCCTCGATCGAATTGACGGTCACATTCTCGTTCAGAATATAATTGGGTTGGGGTTTCTTGGTGGTATTTTTCGGAGACGAATCGTGATCGATCCTGTTTCGCGAACTTCCCTCTTGTTTCTTTCTTCCTCGCTTTTTTGCATGGCTAACCGAATCCTGGGCGATGGTCGACTTCCCATAATTCTTCTTTCTCCCGTCTGGCCTCGAGGTATTAAACTTCCTCGCGAATCGTTCATCGTTGTACACGTTCCGCCACGTATATTTCTCTACGATGACGATGATCGCGATGAATGATCGGGACACTTGGCCCCTTTTGCTTCGGTTGAGTGGAAAAACGAGCAAAACAGACGCGTCATCGCGACGTAAATCCTGCTCTCGTCCCGGCGAGAGGAAGAAGAAGAAGTGGCCATTCGAGGAGGCCTAGGGAGAAAAATGGCGAATGGAGGGAAAGGACAGAGTCGTCGTGGAGTGATGGATCAACGATGGATCGAAAAAGTTTCTCGTTATACAGTAAAATTCCGATTAACCGGCATACTCGGGACTGGGGCAATGCCGGAAAATCAAATATGCCAGATAATTAGGCTATATCTACATATGAAGTGATAAAAATGAAGAATATAGTCACAGACTAAGTATACGAGTAGACTTTACATTCAATGTATTTTTTCGACCCATTTTTCTGGGGTTCAAATCGCAACATTACCAACAGGTTACAGAAATAAACAGAAAATGAAATTAAAGAAATATTTTTGCCCACATATTATACTTTCGGTAATGAATTTTTTTCTCGAAAGTGCATAGGATTTCGGAGGTATGTATGTTCACCAAAAATGATTGTAATTGACCCCCACAACTAAAAATAATTTTTTGAAAATGATTTAAAATTTTTTAAGTTCGCCGAAAAATTCCAGTGCCTAGTCGAATTTTTATCTCGAAAATGCGTATGATTTCGAGGGTATGTCTATTGACCAAAAATGATTATAATTAACCCCTGCAATCGAAAATAATTTTTCCAGGGTGATTTGAAACTTTTCAATTTTACTGAAAAACCCCCTGTCGATTTTTCTTAGAAATTCGTTTTTTATTTTTAGTAATTTTGTTTGACGCTATATAGAAAAGTTGTTTAATACTTTTTTATAGGTACCCATGAGCTCTGCTTCAGGAAAAAGTTTCATTGAAATATATTCACTATTGTAGGAGTTATGGCCGTTTGAAAATTGGACCATTTTTATAGGGGTTTTCTCATTTTGCGGGATCATGGAACAATTTTTCGAATATTTTTGGAGTTTCTACATATTCTTCGCTAAAATACGCGTTGTTTGCCGGTTGAAACATTAAAATCGTCCAATCCGTTCAAAAGTTATGACGTTTTAAAGATACGGAAGAAACTTTGGAGTGACATTTCTGGCCAGAAATTATATTATCGGTAAAGAATTTTTTTCACGAGAAAGGCTAGGATTTCGAGGATATGTCTATTCACCAAAAATAATTATAATTGACTCCCGCAATTGAAAATAATTTTTCCAGAACGATTTGAAATTTTTTTTTCGCCAAAAGATTTTGATTTTTCTTAAAAAGTCGTTTTTGATTTTTAATAAACACAACTGTGGCCGGATAATCGGAATCGTACTGTATACTGATCGTAAAATAAAATTTCCTGTTTGGGAATTTCTAAGTAATTTTGTAACGGTTACAAAGAAATCTGAATCTAGAGTTTCCATCGATGGAAATAATTTGTTTTTCTTTTTACGTTTCGTGTTCCGTTTTGTTCCCGATCGTATGCCAAACACTATTTACTCCTGGGGATGTTCTGCCTGTATAGACATTAACTCTTGTATAAATCGAGTACGGAATAAACTCACGTTACAGCGATATAGTATTACAAAATAACATCGCATTGAAACTGAGCGAAGGAAAATTACACAGTATTCAAATTTGCTTTGTACTTGGTTGGCTATTTGGAAATGAGATGCAACACATTTGTGTCTCTATTGTTGCCGTGTCGGTGTCGGCTCAAAACGACCTCATGCCATAGGAATACAGGTTATTTTGGAGGGTGAATGGAAACCGATGGGAATTGGACGCTTAAACATCTATTAAGGTAATTCCAATTCACACTATTAATTTCTGTTTCACGTACGATTTTAAATATTCAACTTTAATCGATAATGGTGGAACGGCCAATAAAGATATTCACTTTCAAATAAACTGCGTATCTAATTCCAATCTACTCTTTCGTGATTGAAAAATCAATCGCGTCCTCTTGCTTCTTCCTCTTCCTCTTCCCTAACTCTTAAATATCTGCGAACTCTTTAAAATGAAACCTTTGAAATTCCATTGCCAGACAATCGATAAGGGGAGCAGCGTCGTCTCAACCAGTCCCACTAAAATCACTGTCGTTTCGATCTCAGAAACAATTATCCCGTTTTTCCTTTCAACGACGATTTCAAATGTAATCAACGTCGCCGCGATCGTACCGATCAATTATAGCGGCGGCGTCCCGATTCCCGAGACTACGTAACACAGTGTTTATAAGACTGTATACGTGTGTGCGTGTAGGTGTTAGTGTGGGGAACGAGTAGGTGGTGTGAATGGCATAATTACCGCAGTCCCTCTCATCAGAGCCATCAGAGCACTCCTCCATCCCGTTGCACTGCAACTCGTAACCGATGCACCGGCCATCCGTGCAGCGAAACTCAGCTTCTCCGCAACCTGCTCCACACACCACACTCATGCACATTTAACCCTTTAACCGGCAATTCTCTCAGGAGATACGGAATCGTCCGATTTCCAAAGGAAAATATAAACAAACCGCGACGCCGCAACAAGTTGCATGCGGCCGCGCCGGGCGTCGAGAAATTTTTCGTTCGTTTTGTGTCGGCGATTTATTTAACACCTCGAACGACAGAGGATCATTTAATCGCACCGAAGGCCGAGAAACCGAGGTCCGTCATTTAATTTTATTAAAACAGAAATTGGGTCGGGCGATAAATTCGTCTAGGAACAAGCTTTATTATAAAATTAATGGCCTTCGTACGCTAATCCTCTTTTCCAGTTAAAGCCTTCGCGCGATACAATTATTTTCACATCGCGTGTCCAGCAATACCACAATTACGTCTATAAGTTTCGAGGAAGATCAACGATCTCTGTTGCAGTTCCACATATCAAAATGCTAATTTTTGGTTCGAGGCTGACCGGACATGCAGGAATTTGACGGTCGAGACGATTTCTCGTACGCTTTCGCCACGACCAGCGTCGAGTATCATGGATCGGGTACGTAATTTAAAACGCTACTAATTACGGTTGCCCTTTCTCGTCGATCGATCGCGCCGTTAAAGGGTTAAAAGTGCAGCAAAGCCGCCCCGATGCTCGTAGGCAGCCCCTGTTCCGCGAATAATACACGTAGCGTCGGCTTACGGATTCAAGCGTCGTTTCTGACGTGTTCCTTCCCCTCTCGTCCGTTCAAAATCAGCCGTGCACCGTCATTATCGCGCTCTTCAGCGAAATGACGACAGAACCCGGCAGTGGGATCCTCCGTGAATGATCAATGAAACGACCCGAGACACTTCGAGCGTCGTTCAAAATTAAACAAAATTCCCCACGCGCTTAAACAGCTTCGAAATTAATATTAGATTAAATATATTGTTGTTACAATAGTAAATTGCTGTATCGATACAGCGAACGACTGTGGAAATTGCAACATCCCGTCGTCCATTTTTTGGGAACCGTATTTTGAACAACGTTCGAAGCGACTCGGTGTCGAGCTCGTCGCTAAACGGAATCGGGAAAGAACGTGAAACTCATTGGAGATGATGATTTTTGCGCGAGAAGAAAATTTGGCGAAGCGTGCCATGGCGGAAAATTGCACGGGGGAAAGAAGCCATTTCCGGGCGGTGTTCGGTCAGCATGGAAAATCGTAAATTGAACGTCGACGAAAATCGGATTCCGCCGACATTTTCATCGTGGATCGTTCGGGTCGTACACATCGGGGGGTACAAAAAAAAAATTTAAGGATTATTTGGATAAATTAAAAACTCGTTTCGATGAACTCTTCGAAATTGGTGAGATTGGAACCGATTCGGGATATCCATTAAGTTGTCCAGAGACGGATTCCAACATCGAGGTAACCGAGGGCGTCCGATCGAACGAGAAAAAGAGGAAGATCAACCGATCTGCGGGGGATAGAATTAACCTGGTTGGGAGAAACGGCTGAAACGCAGCCAGAATCTCGCGTACAAATGGTGTCCTCTGCTCGATGTCGGAATCTTTCGGACAACTTCACGAACAACGCGAATCAATCTCCATCAACTGGTTGCTCGTTGCTCGGAGCAACTTGTTGCTCTTACGGCGAGCGTGGGCGTCGAAGGGGAATTTCAAACGTTTGTCGCTGGCTCGATAGACCATAATCGATCAGAAATCCCGGGAATCGGTCGAGCACGTCTTCGACCAAAACTGGCATCGCGAACGATCGTAGACGCGGATAGTAAATCGATCCTCTTGTTACTTAAGGTTTGCTCGAACCTATTGCTTGGTAATAAACAAAGTAAACTGTTCTCGAATCGGACCAGCAGAACAGGCTCCACTTACCGCACTGGTTCTCGTCGTCCCCGTTGCGACAGTCGACGACGTGGTTGCACCTTTTGTCGATGCTCAGGCAAGTCCCATCGATACACCGGAACTGGTCGGCGCTGCACGTGGTCACTGAAAACACCAACAAGCAAAGCAGATCAATTCTCCAGAAACGGGGAACGAGACTTCGACTGGGACCGTGTTCCCTTTGAAATCTAATTTGCATCTTCTGCGATTACGTTCCTGCAACGCGTACAACAAAAAGGAACCGAAAGAACAGGTTAGACCGCGGATGCTTAGACTGGACACTTTAAGGGGCCTTGCTACTTTGTGGGATTTAAAAAATCGAATTTTTTTTGCATTTTCTTTTAGTATGTAGTCTTGAAAATGTGTCTAGCAAATGTTAAATTGAAATTCGGAAAACTAACGAAGTTATAGCCTGCTGATATGTACCACGCGCAGGTAGAACAACTGGACGTGAAAGTTTGAAGCTGTTTTTCTCGAAACTACATTTTTCATCATCAACATCAAATTTATATAGTATCTTTAGAACTGGTCTCTCTATCGCATGAACTAGGATAATTGCGATATATGCAATACTTTTTCTTTTATTAACAAAAAAGCAACCGAATATATGAAAATATTCAGTATTTCTTCGTAAAATAACTGCCATTGTGCCATTTTTCGTTTTTTTTAAAAAAGATCCTAGTTTATGCGATTAAACTAATCTATATTATGAATATCTTTGGTTTTTGGATTTCGCCGTTCGTAAAAACTGTTGTTCGTTGATCAACAAAAACTGTGTAATCAATAGATATTATGCGTTGCAAAAATTCGTAAATATAGTTAAATACATAATAAATATATCCACAAAACCTGGAATTAATCGCTCTTTAATAGTCCGCAAAAAAAAATCACAAAGAAATATGTATTTTTCTTGCCTACAAAGTAAAATGGCCCCTTAATCTTCGTGCTGTGAAAATTTCAAGATCGTAATATTTGTTAGATTCGACCAAACATCCGTGGCCCAGCGACGACGGAACGAAAAGAAACGTAAAATAAAAAAGAAATACCGCTGCAATTGAATTCGTCGGAACGATCAAAACAGTCCGAACGTCCGTCGCATCTTGCGTTCTGGCTGACGCAATCTCCGCTGGAGCACTCGAATTCGTCCGGTCGACACCGTGCTGTTTCACCGAGACGGGATAAAAACAAATAAACAAAATGACACCATAAACAGAAAACGATTGAAAAGTAAATTATGAATTAAAGAGCGCCGCAGGTCGACGGCGGGGCGCAACGATTAAAACTTCAGCGGGACCATTGTTAGGGGAATGAAAAAAAAGCGTTTAAAACATTTCAAAAGCTCAATGCCACAATCGAATTCGAATTTACGGGACACCGCCGTTACCGCGAACGCGAAACAGCTGTAAACTTTTTAATTGTAATTTCATTGTGCCCGAGGACTTTCGTATTTTCTTTCGACGGGGTCAAACGAAGCAGTAATGAATAGTTTAACGCGACAAAGACTAAGTAAATTTTTACTCCCAGACACACGTGGAAAGAAACTGTTGTGCGAACTGTTTTCATAAAGTTGGAATCGAGTTCGAATTATTAGAAATAAATAAACGTTCCGAACGGATTTAAATTAAATTTTATATTTAACTTCCGCGTCTCGTACTGCATATTTCTTGCACGAAAATTCTAAATCTTCGTTTTCATGTCGAAAACTGCCCTCGCGAGTGGATCTGGGTTAGGTCGTGCGTTCATAGATTCCCTGTGTTCGCACTAAAATCAGGCGACCCGGAGTCCCGGAGAACACGAACGTGGCTAAAAAAGTTTCGCAAGAAAATTTTGTCCAATAAAAGTTTCCGACCCCGATCGAAACGAAAGCACGAGCACCGTTCGCGGTTTCGATTCTTAGGAAATGTTACGAGTGTCCGCGAAAATATTGCGCGTTTCAAAACCTTGATTTATCGTTGCCTCGTTTAAGTTTGTTTTATCTTCGAACGATAAACCCATCCAATTTACGGGAAAGAAAGGTACTTTCTGGTCGGATTTCTTTATAATTTCATCGAAACGCTCGAGACTTAAAGGGTTTAATAAAGCGAGGATTTATGACGCGCAATATTTCCAGGACCCATCTTAATAACACGAAGTACCAGTACCGGATACCGGTACCTCCTGCGAATTGATCGGTGACCAGAGGCGAAACGGAGCCAGGAACGTCCGTTTATCGGTCGGCGCTTGTTCACAGGGGATAATTAGGCGGTCGGTCGATCGTAATGAATCAGATTATTCGCGCCGAGTTCCATTGCGCCTCGCGTTCGACGCGGCAAGGAAAGGAAATAAGATTCAAAAGAAACGATCGACTACGAGCTCTCGGGGCACCGTTCGATTAATTACTTGAGAAACAAGCGTCCATTATCGGGATCGAGCAGTATATTCTTCGACGAGCGATTACTCGGACGAATAACCGCCCGAGGAGCCACCCCGTTTCACCCTGAAATCGAATCCTGCGCGTCGCTGCTGTTTCCTTTCCGCAGAAACGGTTCCAGCCCTTCGAATCGCCATCTTTTCGTTTCTTCTAACACAAACGGTGTCCATCTTAACCTCACCGCCTTGTATACTTTTTAATTTTCGACCTTCTTCTCATCCATTTCCCTCAGGTTTGCGACGAAATAAAAAATGGAAAGGAAGTTTTTCAGGAAAACAGAAGGTTTATATTATCGTCAGTTTGAAATTGAAAACTGATTTGTTTGTTTTGAGCTAGATTTCTAAAATAAAAATGAAAAGCAAGTCTTTCGACAGAAGGTTAATATTATTAACAGTTTTTTGATCCTTGAAATTGCAAATTGATTTGTTTCTGATATTCGTTGCTTTACCTAGTACTTCTCTAGTTTCTTGGAAACGTAACGTGTGGTGTGGATAAGTGGGACACACGGTATGTAATCGTTTCGCGGTAATACGTCAGGATTAAACTGGTCTTTCCGAGCGTTGAAAACGTTCTGAATGTTGAAACAAAATTAGTTTTCTACGTTGTCGTGGCTCGTTCGATGGGCGTAATTTATTGAACAGGGGTTAGCGAGGGACACGCAGGATAATTCAGGATCCCCGCGTCATGGGAGAAAGTAATTTTACACCTACGCGAATGTGCGCGCCGAGAGTCGTGTCTCGCGTTTATGGATCTTTCGATGATCACGAACGAATAGCTTCTCAGATTTGTATTACAATTACCATCGACGTTTTCTATACGTTTTCTACGACGAACTGTCTGGAATATTAAACTAACTACGCGTCTTTTTGTTCACAGAAATAGAATGATACCTTCGACTTTGGATTTCTTGCGCAGTTTGTGGTTGAAATCATCTTTTTCAAAGCAAAATTACAGAGTCAACGGGAAGGCTGAGAACCGAGCGAACTTCTGTCCAGAATTAGTAACGAGTTAATCTAATATTCCATCGGTATCGTTTCTATAATCCGTCGAATGCCAAAGCGATCGTCCACGATTAATATCCATCGGTTGCTTGCGAAACCAAAAATTCTAAGCATGCTTCCTCCTCATTTTCATGCGTCGCCAGGCAAAAGGAAGCTAAACATTCTGACATGCTCCTCCTCGAAGTGTCCTATTTATGTGATAGTGCGTTAGTCCCGTACTCATATTTTCGCAATCTCTCTCATCCTCGCCACCGTTACAATCCCTGAACCTGTCGCATCGTTTGGTCATAGGCACGCAATACCCCGGCGTGCATTCGAATTGGTCGTCTCGGCAGGCTGGAAGAATCGTAACAATTCGATCTGATAGGTCGTAGACGTTTCAACGATCGACGACACACAACGATAGACAATTTCCATCGATCGAACAAACCCCAGGGAGATGACGCAAGTTGAAAGCTCGATGAAAGATATACAGAAATGACGGTTCGACGAAGGCACACAGAGACAAAGAGGCGCACAATTAATGCGGGTGGTGTGTACACTGACAGCGATACGGATCGTCGATGCGGAACACGAAAGTTTCGCCCAGGACGACGGATCCTCTACAGAAGAACGAGTACGGAGCGATGGGACTCAAACGTTTCTACTACTGATAATCGATAATCCCCTATCCAAGTATTACGAATCTAACAAATTTCTTAACGTCTTACATCTCGTTATTAACAGAGATTTAATTCTGATTGTAAACAGAAATTCGAGAGGCCCTTTACCGTATTGCGATCCGATAATTCCTCTGTAAAGCGTTGACGTATAACGTTTTGGAAATACGAAGATATCCGGAGATCGAAAGCTACGCGAAATGCCGTTCGAACGTATGAGAAATTGGAGAAATAGTTTACGAGTCGCGCGAGACACTCTGTGTATCGATGTTTGGCGCGGCAGTGATACATATTGAGCTCGATTCCCGACCCTATATGAAGCACCACGAGGCCGATGCTTCCTTTTTTGAAGGGGGAACGGATCTCCGGGAAGCGTTCCGCAGATTTACGAGTAGAACGTTCGACTTCCGGAAGAGTAACGGTCTGGTATCGACGATGCGGGCCGGATGTCGGACGGAATTCCGGCTCCGACGGGCGAAAAGACGCTAGACGCCGCGAGAAAGGAAGAAAATCAGTCGTAGAGAATTAATTAACCGACTAGATGGTGGAGCACCGTGAACCCCGGGTTGCCCATTCATTAACACGCGCCCAAGGAAATTTCGCGGAAGAGATTATAAATGAACAAGGCGGTACGACGGGGGAGGGAATGCGCGGCTCTAATTTACGGCAGCAATTAGCTAACGATCGGGGATGAACGATTCGTCGAACCGAGTGCACTCGAAAGAATGAACTCCCTGGACTGCGCCGTGGAACCAAAGTTTCTCTACGTGCGGGAAATTTAGACGAAATTTCCAACCCTTCGGTTGAGAACGTTAACAAGAATCCTCGATACGAAGGCGATTATTAATTCTCCGTACGTCTGAAACGGCCTGTAGATCGTTTCGGAGGCTCGAACAATCGAAATGAAATGGTCGATCGAAAGATAACGAGAGAAAAACAGTTCGCCTTCGACCTCCCTCCGCCCCCTCCCTTCTCCCCACGTCGATCAGTCGGATTAATTCAGATCCGCGCTCGTAATGCGTTTCCTCCCGATCGCGTGCCGCCATTTTTTCGCATGTAAAGGAGTCAACGTTCAGGAAAAAAAGGCTAGAGGTGTATCGCGTAAACGTAGCCGTTTAATGGAAACGCGGGGATACGGTGCTGTAATTACCGTGGCTACATAACGCGTGCACGTCTCGCGTGTCGACGATGCAAACCAGAAAAGCGAACTCTTTCAACAAAGCGATGAAAAAACATTGAAATGGTTCTTTTCAAACGGCGGGCCACCTTTGTTTTCATTAATTGTTCGCGACTGTTCGCGAATCACCCGCCGAGGAAATAAGGTTTTTTTCGTCGATTTTTCGCGCGTCAAGGGGCTCTGCTCGTTGTGCACTTTTTGGACACCTGGTACGTGAAACCCGTGTCGCCCCCAGCGAGTTACCGTATAGGGTGTTTCCCAATCGGTGGCACGATCGAGAGGGAAATTAAAAACTGCGATGTAACATATTTCCGTACGGAGCATCCTTCTCGAGAAACTCGACTTTGGAAATAAATAAATTGAGATAATTTTGTAACGTGTAACGCGTACATATCGTAGTCTAGTGATTTTACGTTAAAAAGCAAGTCGGAAAGGTAGACTAAATGTTTTTCGTACGAGCCTTTGTTTTCGAAGAAATCGACTCTGAGTACAACTTGGAGTTCAAGTAGAAATGGCGCATAATAGTCAGACGCGCCAGGGAAATCGCACTCGATCGCACGCATAGCCGAGTAATTTTCAAACTCAATTATTTTGGAAACGAAACATCCGATGGACAAATCTTACTGTACATTTTTGATTTATTTCTCACTCAGTAATGTTTGTAACTTGATTTCAGGATGCTCAAATTTCGTAACGATAGTCTACACACGCTGGAAATATATTCTCTTTCCTAGTAAAAACTAGTGCCTTGAAACATCTCGTAACCTCGAAGCTTCGTTCTCAAAGAGGCTCGGAGCGATAAAGAAAAGAATTTTGCTATTTTTGTAGACTTTTGTCGAGGGATCGTCCAATTGGTCGCTCGAAATCGTAATTTGACCGCGCTTCGACGAACAGAGCCCCGCAATCTGACGTCGCGCATAGTTTACGACCTCAGTTCGGAATTTTCAGCAGAAATTATTCCTTCCCGGCGATTAGATCGCGAAAAATGCACGTGTAAGTTATCACGCCGATAAGATCAAGGTAACCGAACGCGCGACAAAGAAATAGGTCACCGACAACACCGACGAACAATGCGTTCCGTTCTCCGCGATACAGTATTGTAAAAATCGAGTTACCGCCACGGTCGACGCGCATTGTTCCTCGAAAGATCGATGCCCCTCTCGATAATCCTTTCCGACCGGAGTCGAAACATCCTGACAATCGACGACGTTTTCGGAATCACACTTTTGTTAATTCCGTCCCACTGCAACGCTGTTTATTATTCCGAACGATCTATTTAAGATAACCGAACGGCATCGTCCAAATAAAAAATCCCAACAGTGGTTTTTAATCTTTTCGGAATAACGTACCGAACAAGATGAAAACTTGCAAATGTTCCATATAAAATTTTAGTATTTTCTGATATACCACTCCTTAGGGTAGGTGTGTTTGACTGTAATTGGTTTTACTACGTTTTCAGGCTCGATTAATTTCCATTTCTGAGAGATCGAGGGATGCAAAAAGTCTGGGGTTATTAAATTTTGACCATTAGCGATATTGTATAGGATGAATATTGAAAAAATCATATCGTCGTTCGAGACAGATAAATATCAGGTCGTTTTTAATGAGAGTATTTTTAAGCATCGCGACGATTCGAATTAAATGTAAAAAAATAACGGCATTTTAAGTTGACGGTGATGTATGATGCATAGCGTTTCGACTTTTATTTAGCTATTTTTTTTTTTACAGATTTTACAACAGAGAAATAAACGAAAAGATATGCGCAAACGTTGGAGGGATTGTAACGAAACTAAAATAAAATGGGAGGAACATTTGTTGCGTGAACTCGTCAGATTTTTCCTTTTCAAATTATAATGAAACAAATGCAAATTATATGAGTGGTATTCCTAAGTATTCCTAATGACATTATTTCAGAATTTACAACTATTAACGTTTATTTATTGTGAGCGTTTTAAAAACACGTTGTGTGTGACGGGTAACCGGAAGTATCATAGCCCAACTAGGGTAGTTTCTGGACCGTGCTGTGCGAGATATGCGGTCGGGTGCTGTCATGCAGTAGTATAGTCCTGTTCCATCGACCAATGGAGGCTGTATTTGACAAAGTCTCTCGTGCAAATTGGGAAATAACGTTCAAAGTTACTTTTGCATCTTCAGAAAACACCAAATATTCAAAATATAACTATAATCAAACTAAAAAGTGACTGTACCGTTGCTTCGATGGATTTAGAATTTGGAATACGTTTAAAAACGGATGATTTTTACTCCTAAGATGTCAGGTCTCCATGGAACCTTCTATATTTGCTCAACAATCGAATAAACGACTGTTTATACTTTATTCAGCGCTCGAAATTCGTATAAAAATTTTATCGTGTCTCTGCAGCGAAACGATGCTACAGCTCATTAACGTTTTAGAAATTTCAAAAGGTCATTTAATTCGGTGATCGAGAATCGTGGGTTCGCTGTACCGCGGATAACCCATTTTTTCAGATTCAAATTCGCGTGTCCTACTCATTGTCAGATTTATTTCTCGTATCGTCGTTCCGGTCGCGACAGCTATTGTTTCGGATAGTTCGTCGAACGAAATCGCGAGGCAAAGGTTCTTCCTGATAAATCTGCGATCACGTTTTCCCCATGAACGTTCCAAAAAAAAAGGAGGGGATGAAAAGGGAAGTAAAAAAAGGCTAAATTAATCGAATTCCGACGAATCAACGGAAACGAAGGGAACGTGAGCCCAGTTCGGCGGCCGATCGAAATCCGTTTACGATTTAACGCGATTTGTCGGGACAAGTGCGTGCCTTTTCGCTCGATTGGCGAATATAAAGCGCGGCATCGCGACCTCGAAATTGGCAAACGTGTCCGCGACGAGGCACGCGACGCGTGACACGCCTCGCAACAGGAAGTTCAAACAGATTCTGCGATTTTCTGACATCGTACCGAGTTCAAGGCTCGCCTCGCCCATTCTACGGCAGAATTGCAAATTACTATGTACGCGATACGATCTCTCGGTTTCGACCCTAAGGCGACGACCGCTCTCCGTCTTTTTCCGCAATCGAACGTTCCGATCGCCTCGACGATTCAAGTATTCGGCGGTTCATAAATAAACGGTCTTCTAACTCCTCGTCGTTTGTCAATTTTTCTACGCATCTGTCCCAATAATCGTATGGAAATAAAGTTACAGAGGTTACAAAAATTAGTAATAAGACAAATCTTAGATTCATAATTGTTTCAAATCCAAGTTTTAGGATTACTTGGCAAAATACGTTAAAAAACCAACTCAATTTTGTAATATTGATTTTGGTATGAGCTCTACATATCATTACATAATTACACAACTCCACGTATCATTATTATTTGACCAATTGTATGGATAAAGGCATGCAGGTTGATAATGTTAACATTGACTTTTCTAAAGCCTTTGATTCTATTAATCATTCAATCTTAGTGTTCAAATTAAAGGAATTAGCTTTCTTGGCTATCCAGCTTTTTAGAGTTCAAATAGTTAAATTCAATAATAATTACTCAAGAGAAATTAATGTTACATCTGGTGTTCCACAAGGTTTACATTTGGGACCTCTTCTATTTATAATATATATTAATGACATTTCTAAGATATTCAAACACTCTAAATTTTTATTGACGATGATCTTGAGATATATAAATGTGTTTATAATCAGCAAGGTGATCAATCAATTTAAGATGACCTTTACAGGCTTCAGAATTGGTGCTAATTAAATAAATTGTCCCTCGATCTAGATAAGTGTAATATTGTGAAGTTTAGTAATAAGAAAAATAATATAGTTTGTAATTATACTCTAAATGGTATCGTAATAACCTCGTTTAATCATGTTAAAGATCTCGGTATAACTTTCTCCTCTAACTTATCTTTCAAAGTTTATTATGATTATTATTTCGCATAGTCTTTGCTCTATGGGACTTATTCATAGAGTTTCTAGATACTTTAGTAAAATTAATTATCTCAATATCCTATATTATGCTTTGACAAGACCTATTCTAGAATATGGCAGCATAATTTGGTCTCCTTATTACAAAACATATATCGACAACATTGAGAGGGTTCAACAGAAATTTCTTCGTCTTGTTGCTAGGCATAGTGATGATTATGACTTAGTTATTAACACTAATCTTCGAACATTGCATAATAGAAGAAAAATCACAGATATTATGTTTGTAAGTAAGCTAATCAAACTTTTGAGTCACATTTCGTGTTCAACGATTAAGATATTTATGAAATCACTTACTATTTAGATCTCAGAATTGTGTAAATAGGATGATTGTGCACACTAAAACTGATTTAATTGAAGGATCATTAGGAAGTCTAAAATTATCCTTCCAACGTATTCTAAATTAATTCATTTTGTTAAAATTTTACAAACGATAACGTTTGACTGTGTAAAATCCACATTCGTAGTTCCTTACACATTACATCTTTTCTACTAAAAGGTTCGTGGCGTCGCCTCCCATGCTCGCCACCAGAGGGGTCGCGCTCTCACAAGCGCTCGACCGACCCCTCCTACGAATTTCCCGAGATTCAACCCTCAGCAGCAGCGCCACAAGTTTATTCTCGTTAATAAATGAATAATAATAATAATATCCTCGCATAAATAATTTTCCACGAATATCCAACAGTCCCCAAAGTTTTGACCGACAGTGTACTTTCGTTGCTCAAAGCAGACCACGCGCAGAAAGTCGACTAGGCTCGCCTATTCTATCCTGATGATTCTCGGTGTAATTCACCGGTTCGTTCATGAACCCAAACTAATCCTGCGGCTTCCGGTATCAATCAACGAACGTGTGGTGTTTTAAATACTTGTGGCGCGTGCTAATGGCACTGACCATAATTAGTGTTGGATGCGTTGATCGATCGAAACGTTGCGAACAGCGAGAAACTTACGCGAGACGAACAGCTTTTTTCGAGACACACCGGAAACCGGGAGATCTACGAAATTATTTGAAAAATAAGGATTCGAAGTGCCTCAAATCCCGCCGCTGTATGCAAACGAACCGTCAGGCGAACGAAAAATCGGCGTGTCACGGATGTTTGCGCGATTCTGTCGGAGGAGGCTGGCCGAGAGCCACCGGTCGTGAATCAGAATTGGATTAAACCGGCGAAAACGCTCGAAATTCCTGCGACCGTGGCTGCGAAAGGGCCCCCGGAGCAGATCCGCTGGAGATTAACGTCGGATTAAAATTGCGGCCGGTTATTAGGGCGGCTTAATAAACGCGAGTAAATCTCGTTCGTCGAGCGGGGGTCTGCCTTTAAATTCGGCGCCGCGGCGTCGATATTAATGCCGCTAATGAAGTTTGTTGACGAATTGAAAAAAGGGGGGAAAAAATCGGGGAAAATCTTTCGACCCGGCGTTCGCGAAACGGGAGACAGACGAAAATTGCTTTTCCCTCCCCCGAACATCGCGTAGATACGAACGTAACTTTGTCGAGCGATTACCGACTAATTCGTAGCGAAACGGGCGCGCTGACGCGGCCTGTGTTTAATTTTTGAAATTATTTTGTCGCCCGGTGGCAAAAGGAGACGTAAACTCTGACGGTCGTGGGGGGTTGTAAATTTTTTCCCCCCTCCCGCCACCGGAGATGAAACTTAATTTCTCTGCTCGACGCAACATTGTTGCCCGCGAACGCTCGGTTTTATGCGAGTCGTTTTTCGGACGAAGTTGGAAAGTACGGAGGTAGATTTCGCAGGTTATCCTAAACTTTTACTTCTTGTACAAAATATAATCGAGGGGAATCGTATTGAAACGCCGTGTACACGAATAAAATTGTCTGTCGTGTAGCTGGAAGTCTGGCGAACCGATTTTGATTAAACAGCGTTCTACTCTGTATGCACGTATCAGGTAGTTTGTGCGGCTATTTATCATCGTGCCTCCACCGAACAGGGATAAGCAATAAACAATTATATGTAAAACGCGGTTGCGTCTGGCTGTTTGCTACCGCGTCACGGGCAAAACGGCTGGAGGGATCGCGATGAAATTTAGAACGGAACCCGAAAGTAGACCAAGTTAAAATATCAGCTATGCAACATCACAGAATTACTGCCTGGAGGTCGGCTGTCGAGGACGTCACGTGTAAAATGTATGATATCTCGTTTGTACTTCCTCTCGCAGCAAAAGCATTTATGACGTAGTTTGTTTGAAATTAAATTTAGAAACTTTTTTTGTTGCGTGAAAACTTTCGTTGCGCGAACGCGTCCGTTGAAGAACTAAAGAAAAACGAGCATTGCCGACGGAAGCGGCCGAATTTTCGTCCGTTCGTTTGGGAAATATTTGATTGTACGATCGGATTTCTAATTTTTATTCAACGATGGAGTAAACGATCGCTTATCTCGTTTCGTCGCTGGTTGACATTAATCTTTCCTGCCCGGTGCATGAAAAGTAAATGAATCGAAGAGTCACGAGGCAAAGTTGAGCATCGGAGCTAGTCACGTGAAGGGACGATGGAAATAATAAGGGGTTACGAGGACAGAAAGATAGGGGAGGGTGGCAAGGCGTGGGGGAGTGACAAGTGCAACGGCCTGAAAACGCGAGGCCAACCCCCTTCTTTTTTCGTGCACGCTATTGTTATTGTCACAGCTATTACAATTATTGAGCTCATCGTAATACCTCCTCGTTCGCGATTAGTTCCGGCGCAGTCGCATGCAAGCACAATGATGGCCCGCGATAGGATGACTGGCAAGACCACCCTGCATTTTATAGCTTCAAATTGTCTATTGCAAATAGCTCCGATCATGCTGGATTTTCTGTTAAAAATTATCGATCGACCGTAACATTTCATTTCTTTGGAATACCCACTGGACCAAAGTTTTTTAAAATTCACACAAATCAGTAGAAATACCTAAACAACGAACGATTTTTGCGAACATCTAGAGTTTGGAATTTCCTGTGCAAGACGAAAAATCGAATCCATCGCTCCTTAGGACATTCACATCGTACGGATAAACAAGCCAATCGAATGTAATTTACAGACTGTACGAAAACAAAGGTTAGTTCGAATCCATCGTTGGTTATCAACATTTACGTTTTACGAGTCGATGGAAAGAAGAAGGTTTGATAGGCGAAACCGTTAATTTAAAGCACTTAGTACATTAACATATTAACGTGCAAACGATTAAAATTAGTTTCAACGACGCTTGTCGATGGAACGAGCACGATTAAGCGAGATTACAAAAAGCGTCGAGCTTTCCGCGAGATTAATTTTAAAAACCGCGCGACAGCTGACATAATTCCGTGGAACGCGCGCCGCGTGCAAAATCGAAACGAACGCGCGCCCCGATAGCCATTGACGAATGCGCGAACACACACACGGACGCACACAGCGTTCAAGCAACAATGCAAGCTGAAAAAAGAAACGTAGTAATATTTTGTAATACAACAATAACGACGAATAATAATATATTTCCTTTGATATACTCACGGCAGTTGAGTTCGTCGGAACCATCGTGACAATCCTGGACGCCATTGCAATGCTCGCCGCTGTCGATGCATTGGTTGTTTTTGCATTTGAATTGGGTCGGGGTGCAGGCTACGCATAAAAAGAAAGAAAAATTTAACCCTCTGTTGCAAAACGTTTCGACTTAATGAGATTTCAGAAACAGAACATGCTCCTTCGTTATTAATTTCTACTTTGGTCCATGTAAAAATGACGACAGTTTCTTGCGCTATTCAGACATTTAATTAATGTCGAAAGTACTTACTCTGTTTATTTTCGTAGATTTCGTAAAGTGTATTTTTTATATTTAAAACCTGTTTCTCTTTATAGACCAGTAAATGGGGATTTCAATGACGTAAATGGCACGGAAGAATAGAAAATTGCGATATTGCGCAAATGCAGTGACTTCAATGCTGCACGTTTCAATTTTAGACGCGTCTATTTAACCTCTATGTCTGGTGTGCCAAACTCGTGTTGATCTTTACAACAATTCGTGTTGTGCTACCATGTGGAGAGCCGCAGATGTGTAATTAATTCATAGGAGATGAAAATGGGTAAAGATTTTTGGACGTAGTCGTAAAAGCTATAAATTTCGATCCCTGAAACCGCGTTACAATTTCTTGTCAATAAAATAAATGAAAAAACAATTAAAATGAATGACCAAAAGGCCGCGTAATTTTCTCGACTCCGCTGACGCGGCCCTCGTTGTTTGTCCTTTCGCGGCAAGTGCAACAAGAACCCGTTGCACTCGAATTTCTTCGACGTTATCCACTCGACAGAGGACGCGCGATCCAATAATGCCACTTGCTCGGCGTTTAATATAAATTCGTACTATCCGCCGCGAAGGGTGCCATCGAACTTCAAAGACGAAATCGAACGCCCAAGCGAGTCGATTTTCGACGTCATCTGGACTCGATCGGACGGATTTCCATCCTAGAATTCGCGCAGTTTAATAAAATGACGATGTGCAACCCGAGAACTCGATTGTGCAAAAGAGCTCGAACAGTTCGAGACACCCAAAGTATTAAAGACTCGAAACGTTCGTTGTCGCGATTAAACAGCAAAAATATATTCGCCCCGATCAACGAAGGTGGGAGGAGGAGAAAACGCGCGCGTCGATTAAATGTTTCCCACCGAGCGACGACTTTTTTCACGTTCAGTGATTTATTATCGAATCGCCACACTCGAGAACTGTCAAAAAAAAAAAAAAGGGGGAAAATATGCTCGGGCCAGTGTGTATTGCGTTACGGATAAATACTAGCCGAGAGCGGTCCTGTTTCAACGGGCTCCAGTCCGTTTCCACTCGGACGATATGAGTCCGTCGACCACGGTGTTGTTTCAGCAACTGGATCGGCGCCGGGCTATCTCGTTTTCACAATTATGTCATGTTCATTCGAGACAAGCCGTTCGCCGCGCTTGGGATAACGTTACAGTGACGCGTAAAGCGGAGGAGTCGCGTTTCCCGGATCGAACCGATTCCCCTACTCGTTTTGGCTCGACTCGTCTCGATATTGTTCACGACAAATGTGTTAAGCCGCGTCAGGCACGGCAATGACAAAAATTGCGTCCACATTTGTCATCTAGCATGGCCAATCGGCACCCTAAGCACTTATCAGCAAAGTCAAACAATCTAAAGACCTGCATCGTCTCGGACAGCATGGCTTGAAAAGCTAAATGGCTTGCTAACGAGTCGATTGGCACCATGTTGGTCACCATCAAAAGAGATTGTGCCAAGAGTTAACTCCTGTTGATGCCATTTTCCCAGAAAACAAGCAGAAAAATGCAGAGTGCATCGGTCAAGCAGTCTGTTGCGTCCTCAACGTACAGAGTTACATGTCACTTTCGTTCCAAAATCATCATCGAGATACAAATATACAATTTTACTACAAAAATTATGGTGATCTTAATTTTGTATTGAATAAAAAGATTTTTGCCAATTTTTTCGTTTACCATTTGTTGTCACATGATTACTGAGTAATTTTTATTGAAAAATTTTTTTGTCAGAATTAATCACTGGTGTACATAGAATATAGGGTTAAAGAATACAAAATTAACGTTTATTTGAACTTTTTAACGACAAGAAATTGCAGTTGCTTAATTAATTTCTGACTTGACCAAATTAAACCCTGACCATGGTCTAAGGACCTTAGCTACTCGTATATCTGTCAATTTACTTGTTCCGGAAACTGAAACATGTAAACAGTGACACTTGTTAGTCGAGTTTACGACCTCGCTATATCGTAGCCCGGCCTATACATATGTACAGGGTGTTCGACCACCTGTGGGAAAATTTTAAAGGGAGATTCTAGAAGCCAAAATAAGATGACAATTAAAAATATCAATTTCTTGACTGAGGCTTCGTTAAAAAGTTATTAAAAAATTAAATTAAAAAATTTCAAATTATTCTGAAAAAATTATTTTTGGTTCCGGGGGACAATTACAATCATTTTTGGTGAATACACATACCCCAAAAATCCTACCCACTTTCGAGAAAAAAAATTCGGGTAGATGCTCAAATTTTTCGGTGAAAAAAAGTTTTGAAATCGTTCTAAAAAAATTATTTTCGGTTGCAGGAGTCGAGTACAATCATTTTTGGTAATTACACATACCCCTAGAATCCTACGCATTTTCAAGAAAAAAATTCCTTATCGAAAATCTAATGTGAGGCCAGAAATGCTTCCCTGTAATTTCATGCGTATCTTCAAAACGTCATAACTTCTGAACGGATTGGACGATTTTAATTTTTCAAAATGCAAACTACGCATATTTTAGTGACGAATATGTGAAGATTCCAAAAATATTCGAAAAGTTCTTCTTTGACTCCTCAAAATAAGAAAAACCCCATAAAAATGGTCCAATTTTCAAATGTTTATAACTCCTACAATAGTGAATATATTTCAATGAAACTTTTTTCTGAAGTAGAGCCCATGGGTACCTACAAAAAAGTATTAGACAACTTTTCTATAGGGGGTCAAACAAAATTATTAAAAACCAAAAACGAATTTTTAAGAAAAATCAACAAGGGGTAGTATCTAAATTTTTCGAAAAATTATTTTCAGTTGCGGGGGTCAATTACAATCATTTTTGGTGAATCGACATATCCCTGAAATCCTGCGCATTTTCGAGAAAAAAATTCAGTACTCGTGGAACTTTAAACGTTAATAACTTTTTAACAAAGCCTCCATCAACAAATTGATATTCTTGATTTTCGTCTTATTTTGTCCTCTAAAATTTGCCATTAAAATTTTTCCCAGGGGTGGCTGGACACCCTGTATATTGGAGTTCGGAACAAAACTAATAACTCCTAAACTATTCAATTTTCGACCTAAGACCCGTAAAACTTTTTTTAAGAAGATACAAAGATGCATTAATTTATGGAAAAAAAAATAGAATTTTACTAAAAAAATTAAGGTGATCTTAATTTTTTATTAAATAAAAAGTTTTTTATAATGAGAAAAAGGAGGGCCGTACTGTCAAGAGTGCCCTCACGATCCTGGTTTTCTGTCAGGGTACAGAATTGTGTTTACTCTTGCCGTGACTAGTCGTGAAATACAGAGTTTCAGAAAGTCCACCACGTGTCAATTTTATTCAAATGCCCAACCACTATTCTGTGCGAAATCTCATTTTTCTTACGTATGCATGTTTCGAATAACGAATGGAAAAGATAACAGATTTTGACCATTGTTCGAAAACTTCCTATCTTCGATGATTTTTATAAAAGCGACTATCAGATTGAATGCGTATGGGACGGTTTATTCACTGTTTCTGACAACCGACGCGTGCAGGTATTGCTCTACAAATTAACTCTTTTGCACCATAGAAGCAGCAAGCATTCCAGAACGATCCGCTTAACACTCTGGCTCGCTGAAACGGTCAAGTATGCTTATCAGAGAGGAATAAGAACGCGGAGAACGCAAGATAGGATCAGCTAGCGTTCGCCAAAGAGAAGCAAGTATGCTTTGACACCGGAGACTGACATCTGATCCTCCTACTGGACTCCAGCTCATCATTCATCGTCGCAGCTTCCAGTCAAACCGCCATTCCACCGCAACGAGAATTTTCCTTGACTCTCGTCGATGTTGCGCGAAACTGGTGGATCGCTATGGATCTCGCGTTACTCCGATAGCCACGTCGACGTACAACGATACCAGAACTTCAAAATAGTAGGATACCCGAGTGTCAAGATTCAATTAGGGTTATCGCGGAGTCTTGAAGATTTCTCGAGGCTAACAAGCTCGGTTTGGTTCGCTCGAGAAGGTGCTAAGTAGCAGAGAATAATAGCAAACGTCGATTTTCACGTCGAGTCGAAGCTCTGACGTTCGCTCGTCGCCTGTTCGCCCCGACATTCCGGATAATCGAGTCGCATCAAAATTCGACATTAACATTTTTATTGGAACCGAGGAAACGAGATGGTGAACCGCGAAAGTGAAATATTGAGGAAGCAGCCTGTCGCGAGCGTGAACTAAGGTGGATGGAAAAGTTTGCGCGGTTCCTTCTTCCTTTTTTCAAGCTCTAAAGATGCACGGAGAAAGCCCATCTTTACGACGCGCCCCTTTTTACACCCGCGATTCTCTTATCGCTCACCTACTCTCTGTATCCCTCTCTATCCACCTTTCTCTCTCGATCATAACTATTTAAAGCGCGAGAAGTTCTGAAAATTGCTGTTCGCCGTGTAACCACTTTGACGCGCAAGTTCAGCGCTTCGTTGCTTAAGACTGCGCCATTTTCTGCCTTTGAAACACCCCACAGCACGGTTCTTCAGCGTTTCGTCCTTTTTCGATTACTTCTGTCCCGATCGAGTCCCGTTGATCCAGCATACGGGAGGATTTTATTTATAAACAAGAAGTGTAACGACGCCATTTTCGCTAACGTGGTGTCTCGTAAACGAAGAACTTACGACCTACTGTTAAACACGACGAAGGAAGAGTTTTTGTCTAGGGTCGTGTTTTTTTACGTATAACAAAGTTTCAATGATTAAGAAATGTCTTCGATAGCCTCTGATATCGATATTCCTGTTCCATAGAGCCAAGAAAAACGAAGGGGGAGGGCCACGAAACACAGCGTGCTTCCTTCTTTCAGCAGACTCTACGGTTTTTCGACTGTCGTAACGAGGACATTAGTATCGCGTGCAACAACCCGTGCAGACCTCGAGCGCAGCTTGCAGCTTTTTCGTCCCGAAAAGAGCGGTCGTGAAAACGTCTTGAGCGTATCAAAACCGCGAATTAATTTGCCATGCAAGGACTCGTTGCTTGCACAGACTCCAACCTAGCCTATTTGAGGAAAATAGTTTCTGTTGGTACAAGTTTTAATTCAAAATAAAACTGCTATCGAGTAAACAATCTATCGATAATCGCAACGGAGGTTTCTACGATTGGGATTCCGTGGAATTTGCAACACCGAGTAAAAGTCACCGCGTCGAGAGGGATCGGGGGCGTAAAACACGAAAGGGGGATGAAGGAAACGCACGCCATGGGACTAAAGTTCCTCCGTTGGCAGTCCATTAGAAGCACACGGACAATTTAGCAGAGAAGCTGCTCTTTCGGTTTTCTAGCCCGGCTTTTAGGTCCAGCAATTTGATGCTGCTGGTTGCCTGTCATGCTAATATCCTCAGCTTTATATCGAGTCGAGTTTTTCTTTCGCTTCTGATGTATGGTTTTCGCGCGGAAGCGCGGCCTGGGGGACGCATCGTTGAACATCCTGGAAAGTGTTGCTCTTCCTGGTATATTCATTTCCTCGAGAAAAGCTTCCACCTTCTTTTTCTCGTCCGAGTTCCGAAGGCATAATCTTATTGGGGGATTTGCATTATCTTTTTTTGGGGAGAAGCTGGAGCTGCCACAGTTTTATAACACTAAACCTACCACGATCGGTCAAATGACCGTTTTTAGAAGTTTAGAATTTCTAACAATGTTATTTTAGCGCCATTTAACTTAAAGTACAATTTTTCAATATTCACTTCTATTCTTATTGTTTGTTTCCTGAGAAAAATATGTAGTCTGCCTTCAACATTTGTAGTTTGGTTGAACGATTTATATTTCTTTGTAAAAAATATATTGCAATGATGAAAGAAGAGAATCTTCAATTTCTATTGTCTTAGAGAGTCTAACAACACTATTAGTGTTTTATCTATAATTGAGCCACTGTTAGAAGCGACAAAGCTTCCTCTTTGAAATGGTTTTTGAATTATGCAGATCGGACTTTCCGTTTTGGAGATATCGTAATTTATGTAAAGAGGTAATTTTTAAAATTCCGCCCTCCATGTTACGAAATCCCATTAACGCGTATTAAAAATACTAAAAACTTTAGACACGTACAGTTTTGAAACTACTTGTGCTTTATCTATAATCGAACCATCGTTAGCAGCGGCAAAGCCTCCCCTTTAAAATGGTTTTTGAACTTTGTCGATCCGACTTTCCGTTTTCGAGAAATCTTAATTTATGGAAAAGGGTATTTTTCTTAATTTGAGTATCTCTGTCTCCGTCTGACGCGTCGCGTCGGGCCTCTCTCTCGCACGTGAGTCGTGACTGATTGTGAGTGACCTAGATCCAGCGTAGTATTTCCAAGACTTTACTACGCACTGTTTACTACTTCCACGCGCGCGAGCTCATTGAACTTAATGAAACGTAAACAAACGCTTCGGGCCCTTAAAAAATCGCTATATCTCCGGAACTAATTATGCTAGAAACTTGTTCGAACGCTCATTTTAAAGGGCATTTCATCCTCTATCCGATGACCATATCAACTATTATAATTTATGCTGTATTTTATATTTATTTTGAAATTTACTTCGACGCTACATTCCCAAAGAAGTTTCAGCAATTCCTATTGTTTATATGACTGGTGTGCGATAAAACTCAATTACAAGTTGTTTATTTAATTGAAAATGAATTTAGATCTGTAACAGGATGTCTCCATAATTACTGTACCAGTTTTTTTTCGTAAATAATTGTTTTCTTTGGAATTAACTATGGTATCGACTTGAAACAAAATTCGTTTTCAAGGGCATTTTATCTCCTATCCAATAAAAATTAAGAAATTTCGACGTAGGTAAATTTTCTGTATGAAATTAAAGTACTGAGTATTTACATTTTGAGGAAAAGTATTTGATATTTTTGTACAAATTTTCAAAATTTGTAATAAAATTAGAAGTACGTTGCCTCGTAAAAGAGAAAAATAATGACTGGTCATTTGATCAGTTATGGCAAGAATGGATATACATGAAGTGTCGGTAGGTTTACTGTTAATATTTACGTTGATCAGCCTCGTAACAAAACAGATACGTCGTGTGATTCGTATCGTCAACTGTTTAATTTATGGAGTTTGCAAGAACATTTACGGTAATCGATGCAAAAAGCGCGCGCCGGACTTGGTCGAACAGAAAGGACAATATGTTGTATTACTGAAAAAGTCCTACAGCGAACTATACCGACTACGTTCACGAGAACACTCGCGTGATTTAGGAGATAACGAGTTCTGGCTTGTTCGTCCTAATGAGATACAGAAACAAAAAAGGCGTGATTTCCCTTCGAGGTACGGAAGCGACTTAGGCTCACGTTCTCGTGCGTTTTTCGTAGTAAAAATCGTTTTTATTTTATTCCGGAGACCATATCGCGGATAATGGCGGACAAGGAACTAATTCATCGTCTTTACGCGGATAATAAATCTTAACGGTTCGCGTGCCGTGCCGCCAAATTCTCAAGAACGATAAATTACGATTTGATGGTTTGATCTAATAATTCGTGGCAATTATGTCAAACGACTATAGCGTGTACGAGTTTCATCGATTAGGTGTCCTCCGACTAACAATATCTGACAAGATCTGACAACAGATTGCGCATCTGATGGTGATTAACGGAAGTCCCCAACCGGGACAGCCAGTTTAGTTAACATTATCGCACGGTACGTTCAACGACAATGATCGAAAAAATTACCACCGATTTTATAAACAAATTTGCATGAAAAATCCTCCCACTCCACGCCCCCCTTTTCCGCGATAAGCGTCCTAACGAGCGCACGATTCCGAGCGGACCCAGCAGATATACGAACACATATGTACGTACGCCGCGTATAAAAT
The DNA here is from genome assembly GCF_013123115.1 of Colletes gigas. Classification (NCBI taxonomy): domain Eukaryota; kingdom Metazoa; phylum Arthropoda; class Insecta; order Hymenoptera; family Colletidae; genus Colletes; species Colletes gigas. The sequence continues at coordinate 1,958,265 of NW_025106656.1, forward strand.
ATATTCGCGTCCATACATCGTGTTCGAGGGATGTAAAACGTGAACCTCCGTGGTCCGCTAGGGATTCGACATATTTTAGTGGCCGATTTGCAATTTAAACGTTATAATTAATGACGTCCTGTCGCGGCGGGCGAACGTGCCGCAACGACGGACGAAAAAGTAATTCCCCACGCGGACGAGGGGCGGAAAAGGGGTGGCCGCGAGAAACGCCGCGATAATTGTCGAGATTCAATTGTCAGGATTGAGAGGACATTATTCAGGACAGCTTTTATAAGGTTTCGTATCACCTGGTACAGATTCCCTTCCTCTTTCGAACTTGGTACCTTTTCATGAGTCCTCTGCAATGGAGGATATCGAGGGACTCGAGGGGAGCCAGAGTTGATACAAAATTTTGATAAAAATTCGAGAATCCTAACCCTTAAAATTGCAGATAGACCTAATCCAAACCTAAGTTGATATCAAATCTTGATAAAAATTCCTAATTCGAGAATCCTAACCCTTAAAATTACCTTTAAAACCTTTAAAAATTTTTTGAAATGAAACAGAAGTAGTAATCGACCAATTAGATAATTAATATTTACAATGTCCGGTAAAACCGAAACGCGCGCGTCTTGCTTTTCGTTCAGCAAACATACAGGGGCGCTGTTACTGTAATTAATTTGCTTTTACGTTAGTTGAAACCAACAACGCGACTACAATAGTCGAGCACCATCATTAATATGCTTCGAAAGGTGATTTACGAGTTGAATTAAATTCCGGTAATAATATGAGAATTCTCTCCGAAACATCGAACAACACGAAATTCTGTTTCCTTATGGACAGGCCGCACGCAACGTTCAATTTATAATTAGTCTGAATGATAAAAACGAACGCGTGAAGAAAGGAACGCGCGACAGAATAGCGAAAGACAATAAAGTATAGGACGAGCACGACTTAATGGATGGAAATTGTAAAATTACAGATGACGCGACAAAATCGACAAATAAATCGTCAACTGTTCAATCGTGTGTACAATGAATCCCCGGCGCACCGAGTGCCGCAATCGATAACTCGTCTACAATTAATTTTACCCGGAATGACAAATACTTTTCCGACTAGAATGCCGTGCTTTGAACGAAAGTCGCCGGCGCTAGAGTTCTTCCATTCCAAGCATTTTGCACGCCAGTGATGCTCAATCTTTTCGAAAACATTCCTCTAATACACACGATATTAAATTAGCATTTGCAACTGTTGGTTGGTAGAATAATAATTGACGAAATCACAATTGTACATTCATAAGATTTTATGTAGAAAGTAAGACGTGTCCGCTTTAGCTGTCGATAGAAGAGTGTACAGAGAGGTCGACAACGTGCACAGCACTTGTATAAAGCCTAGATGGCACCAATACAATATCTATTGTATTGTTACGACGGATTGAAGATGCATCATTGTGGCAACGTGAAGGCTGTTCCGCAACAATGTGAAGTTGCCCCCTCGAACGAGCAGAAGCGAAATCCCATACCTTCCGGTTGCCAGAGGAACCGTCAACGATTTGAAAGAAGAGAACTACGAGAGACCTCGTAGAGACGAGACGTTCTAACAAAGCTTTGCGAATAAATTTTCTCGTTCATCAGTTCACAGTTTGAGTGTTTTATTGAGTTATTGTGTTAAATAAATTCTACACGGAACGCCTCGCCGTGGCGCAACAGTATGATAACAGAGATGTCACGATTAGCCTTATACTCGAATTTCCATATTCCAACAGCAACAATGCAAAAACTGAGGATGTAGATTTTATTTTTATGTGAATAAAATTATAGAGCAAATCGAAGTATAAAAATTGTCCAAGGAGACGTAGATAGAAAAGTCTTTCACTAGTTTGGACCACCATAGCAGCTTCAGACGCTGATGCATCGTTTCGACCTAAAGCAACGGATCCGAATAGCCTCAGGATCGATGCAACGATCGATTTTGCTGTTTTGCAAGGTGGTGAAACGACAAATTCTTAAAACCCGCGCCACTGGAACGTGAAATCGGCCAACCGTAGGCGTCAACGCGTTTCCCGTTCCAAGCAGCCGCCGCGAAATCAAACACCGTGCGCCGAACTAACAATCTTCCAGCTAAGCAGCGTCGTGCACGTACTTGATAGTCGCTCGTCGCGTTATCGCGCCATCCTCACGCGACATAATCCGCATTCCTACAAGCTAGAAACTCATCCAGAATACAACGGGACCATTCTGTTCCCTCTGTGCTCCCCGTGGGACCGTGTTGCTCGCGCGTTCGATCCCCAGGCTGCCAGGTGAATCGAGGTGTGCTCGAAAAGATGTATACACCTTGGCAATTTCCACCGAAAAATGACTAGAATCCTCGAATCTCCCTTAAAATTTTATCTAGATCCTCACAGGGTGGAGGATCCATTACACAGTTACCGAGATTCTCGTGTGATCATCAGCTATTAATGCAACAGTATAAACGATAGTAATCTTAAGGTGAGCTAGGCGATATTCGATTATAGTTATCGATGATAATATTGCCTCTTTATGGAACGAACATTTCCTACAATTGGTAGCTACTGTATATTACAAATTATGTTTGTTTTCTGTATAATATTGCACGATAAGACCATCGATAAGTACTATCGATGGGGATATAAGTTTGATAGGCAAATTTTACTATAAACAAACCATTAGTCGACTATTATTTTAAAATCACAATAGTACCATTTAATTTAATCAGAAAAACGTGCTGGACGAATCGAATAAAAAATTCATCTTCATTTAAATATCGAATCAGACTATTCTTTCGTAGAAGAAAACATGAAATGCGTATCGAAAGTTTCGTCAGAAGCATCCTGAACGGATATCAATTTTGCTTCGTACAGTTCGACACCGGAATATAATTTACGGTCTGATATCGATAGTATAAATTCGGTATAATTCCCGAACACTAACTATACATCCTCGAAACACAAGCGACTCTTTGTCCAGATCGTCGACACAGTTTTTTCCGGTCGAAAGAATAACAAGCATAAACGGAAATGTGGTTTTAGGTGGCTCAACTTGACGTTTGGCTTAAGCGTGCTTAAATCCTCGTACTTGACCGTATTACCGTCTTTATACTCTACTGTTTTCACAACTTAGCTATAATAAGGTCCGAAAGTCTATGGTCCAACCATGGAAGGTCGTTTACAGTAGGAAAAATGATATCTACATCGGCGTAGTTTCTAAACAAACTCGCCTAGACACTGTAGCTCTTTGTGAACGTGCTTATCGTGGCTCCATCGCATTAATTTATGGTAGACAGAGTATCGTAAGTGATACGTATGCACCCAAAGACGATCGGATTCACGCAGTCTGCTCTCCGTCGAGCCAGTAATCGTCGATAGCTGTCCGACGAGCGGCAGCTTCGACTCTATTTCGACAACGACACGGCAACCGGCGCAGCCTCTTTCCGCCCTCGAGTGTCGTAAATAACATCCAGGTAAAACGAATTGTCGATAAATAAATGCTGGACCCGCGGATACGTGTCACGCGTGGGCGGACAGGAGCCGGCTGGATCGTTATTTCATAACAGGTCACGCTATCGCTCGTTCACCGACAGAGTCCTCCCCTGTTCGTTTGCTAACTGACGTGCGGTTTATTCCGCTTCGCTTCGTCCACCTCGCTGATTGACCCCTGAAACGCCCCGACGACGGTTCACCTAAGTTCGCGGGAAGATCGATAACGATCCTCCGAAACTCCGCGAAGAATCGAACGGAATTAGTCCCTCGGGCGCGACGCAACTTCCAATCACAAACGTTGCAAGGCTGGTAGTTTACACCGGCGAACGCAGGAATTATATTCTCATCGTCTGTATTGCTCTGCACGAAATTTTTATATGCGGGGAAATTTAAACGGTGAAAGGGATGCGCGATGAAAGAAAAATTATTATAAGTGAACTGAATAAGACTAAAATCAAGAATACCAATTTGTCGATTGAGGCTTCGTTAAAAAGTTATTAACGTTTAAAGTTCTGCTTGTATCCTTCATTAATCTCCATTAATACGCATTGTTCGAATTTGGAATCATTAAAATCCTTCAATCCGTCCAGAACTTATGATTTTTTTAACATACATATGAAATTTCTGGTCACACAGTATATTTTCGGTAAAGAATTTTTTTCCTCGAAAATTGATTGGATTTCGACGGTATGTCTATTGACCGAAAATGATTGTAATTGGCCTACCTAGATAAAAATAATTTTTTCAGAACGATTTGAAATTTTTTTTTCACCGAAAAATTTAAGCATCTACCCCCTGTCGATTTTTCTTCAAAATTCGTTTTTAATGTTTAGTAATGTTTAGCACTACGGTAGCGATGTAATAGGTGTGCAAAATACAAATTTGAAACGATTTAGCGCGTACATATTATTTAATTTAGGTAGATTCCAAAGATAAAAATAACGAAATTGCGTAGGAGGCTTCGTTTTCGAGAAAATTGAAACGAAATATCGGTACATGCGTACTTAATTAGCAATCGATAGTTACGCGTAATATGGTACAATGTTAGGGCTCGTTTACTATCAGAATACGTTTATTCCCGAAACGTACGCTCGAGCTAATAGTCTCTATCAAACAACCGGACATGATTTATGCATTGGGTGCGTGCAACAGAAATGCATCTGCTCGTTATTATCGCGAACGATTAAAACGACTAACCGTAATAAACTAAATTTAATCGTAGACACGGGTGGTTATTTTACTACCCTATCTCGATGACTCTTCGAACGATAAAATTTGATTCGTAAACGGCTGAGCATCGACAATTAATATAAGTTCGCGGATTGGTAGATATTTTGTACTCGTGGGGTTCAGCTGCTTTGTCTGGCAGAGGTTCCCGTTCGACGCGGCCTGGAACGACGCTACCACGCGATATCTTTTTATCAGACTCCTCAGGAATTTTTGGCGGTGCAGTTTACACGGGGGCATCATATTTTACTGCATCCGCAGCAAACACGGACGAAAGAAGATGGCTCTTTCGCGCGCTGCAAGATTACCAATGCGCCTGACGATTCAAATCGCTGGAAAATTCGTGGCTTCGGAAAGCGTGTTACATTTTCAACTAAAAACCAAGTTGATAAATTAATCTCATCTCCTATTCTGATGGATAGAGATGCTATATCTTGCTACTTATATTCCCTGTTTATACAAAGATGCGATAGGACCTCGCATAAACACAAGGAAAATATTAGGTCTGGGTTAAGTTAATGCCACAGTTCGTTAGCTCTCAGTTTTTCTGTTCGATTGCAGTTCAGTTATCTTATAAAAGTCATAGTGAAAGAGTGTCTCTTCTAAAGCGTAGAAAATAAAGTGTAACGATTATTGGAAAGCTAAATCTGAGTATTTTATTTAATAAACCAATTTCTAATAAAACGTTCAGAATCATAGTAGCTTCGTGCCGAAAGCGATTCCTCGTCTAACGCCAAGTCCTAATTAGATGTCCCGCAGCGATAAAATGGCCGTTGTCCCACCGTTCCCGAGTCGCTGGCCGCCCAGATGCAAAGATAATATCACCGCCCTCATGAATTTAATATTATTTAACTGGGAATTGTTTGGAATCGTCGCCCCAAATTTTCTCTGGTTGACAGAAAGAATAATAGAATATTAACTTCCCCGCAATATTTTTAGCGTAGGTACTCGTTTAGAGTTTCGATCTTTGACACTGGATAACTCGACGTCGCATTTATTATTATTTATACGCGTCAGGATACTTCAAATAGAATGTCAATAGACGCTCGAAGAAGACTTAATGACCGGAACTCGATTCCACAACAAGATGATTTATCAAATGGAGATTCTTATTTTTGGAAATGGAATCGATGGCGCCCATTTATCATTTGACGCCCGCGATTTCCTCCGCGTTCGTGGTATACATTTTTTATTAGCGCGAAGTAGAGTTGCAGTATAAGATCAACGTTGCTTTAAATAACCGTACGTTCTGTTGGACCATCCATTTCGTCAATTTCGTGAAAATACCCGAACGTACTCGACGGTATTAATTTCTTCGCGACACTTCTATTCCGTCGAGCGTACTCGGAAGATCGAATATAACAGGCTAATGGTTTTTGAATTTGTTAGCAGAGGCAGTTAAGAATAAACGTTCGAGCTTTCGAAATCTATCGTTGCACGTTCATCGAAGTTGCGAATAAAAACCCTACAAGTTGTGTACAGTGAAAAATGATCGAGCCGGGAAGAACGAAACACTATAATATGTTACTTTCATCCACGGTCTCGCGTAGGAACTTTACGAAAAACGCGGCTCGATCTCGTGAATAATTCATTCATCGATCGACGGGGTGGCGATTTTTATTCAGCAATTTCGGTCACCGTCGTGCGGTATTTTCGGCTTCGATTCTATGCATGCAGATCGCGCGAAATTCGTGTAATTGTCGGAAAACAGCGTCAAATAAGCCCGCCACGCCCGATGTATACCGAATTTCCTGTTGCTTTTCGTTCTCATTCATTCGACAATAACGTTAATTACCGTGTCGCGTAACGTCGCTATGCGATCATCCATTCCAGCCAGAGGCGATGCACATTCTCGCGACTATGTCACTAAAAATACCAATTCTTTAGCCAATCGATGGCTGGCTGAAGGGATAGAGGACAGATAACGGCGCGTGCATCGCGAGTTATGTCACGGTCTCGAATGTTGCGCGCCAATGAGTTCATCGTGATCCACGGAGAAGACTTATCTCGCGGAAAACGATGATGTCATTTTTTGTTCGCGTATATCACTCATCGATCCATCTTTCCACAGATCTTCGATGAGCACAACCCGGAGGAATTCACTTTCTTCACTGACGGATCGGTGGACACCGAGTCACGGGTGCACTCGATGCCTCCACCATAAATTGCAACGCGTGAAATTACACAAAAGAATAATCCTATCTACGATTCCAGCTATTTACTAGTAATTACACTCAAACAAAAGAACAATAGCACGATGGCATTAGTCAAATGAGAACTCGTATCAATCAACGAGGCTATAACTTTTGGTTGGTTGTTAGCGGCACTCAAACTCCTTTCGAGCCTAATCGAAGCGCGACATTCAACCAGCACTTTGTAGGCTAATTGATAATTAAGCCACGCGTTTCCTTGGAAATGATTTGTCATTTCTTAATCGGAGGGCGGATCGGGTTTCCTACGAGATGTCGTGGTCGGCGCCAGTCGTCTGTGATGTCTTTTTCGTGGCTACGTGGGAGAGGCAAGAAACGGCGGCAAGTTACTGTGTCAATGCCGTGGTATCCTCCCTGTGGTGGAATATTAAGAAAGCTTCTCCCTTTCGCGAGAACGTGACCGTGCGCCATGGTAATTTCAACGTTCTCGCATGAAATGTATCAATCCTACGTACGGCACTATTATTAGCGAAGTCAGACGATTCTAACAGAGCGGAGGAGGAATATTACATGAGACTATTCGAGCTACCAAGTATGCAAACACCGAGTCATCCAGAGATTCGTGTCATTGCTACTCATTTTCGTCTTTCAAGATTGTCGCGTTACGAGACGAGTTACGAGCCTTCTGTTCGTTAGAGCTAATCGGTGCATCTCGGGGACCGCTAATGGGCCCTGGATGGCCAGGCTTTGGAAAATCGCTTAACATCAGCCTCTGCAACGTTTAACGTTACCTCCACCCACGACGTCTCTATTGTCTTACGGCGTTTCACTTTTACGGCAGGCTCGTGCGCAGTCTCTAATTACGATCGCATTTTGTTACGCTTCTTCGTTGGATTATTCTTCCTCGCGTTCTGTTTGTCACGTCGGTCGTATCTCGCGGTGACATCAGTGCGAACTGCTAATCCCTTTCCGCTCGTTGACAGTTCTAACGAATGCGCCTGGTTGACACCCACGGCCGCGATGAGATCAACCGACTCGAGCTGCGTTTTAATTACCGCGAATCGTGGGTGTTCCGCTCGGCTGAATTCACTTACACCGTACGAGGAAATCGCGCTCTTCCCGCGGACTCGTCGGCCTCCTGTTTCATTATTTATCAGCCCCGCTCGGTTACGCAATCGGATCGTGCCTTTTTCCAACTCCACGATCGATCGTTTTCACGTTTCGAACTTGCGTGTCCGGCGTACAGATTCCGACCGTGCGGAGAACGCGCTGAGGCGTTGTAGAACCACATGCTTCTTATCGACGCCACAAGTGTTCCGTACAGGGAAGCTCGTTTAGATATACGACATTGGTATTGTTGGATGACCAACCTCTTTATCAATGTATACTCTGGCTCACCACCTCCGAGTCGCCTAGATTACAAGCTCTTATGGCCAAAGTCATTCTAGCTCATTTAGTCAACAAAGGTAGAGTTCACCTAGGTTCGTCATCCCATGACCCTTCACTTTTCTTTAGCTTTAGTATATAAGATTTAGGAAGTATGCAAGAACTATCGTTATATTCTTGACTGTCTCCCTGTCAAACTCGATTAACGTCCGCCGATTGCTTGCTCAAGATATATATATCTATATTTCAACCCAAGAGTTACTAATTTCTTCAAACCGGATTTCCATAGTATGTTACAGAAAATATGATCCTCTTAAGTAGAGTAGAACGCTCGAAGCTCTGTGTGTATATCTATTTCGGTGCCACTATGTATAGAAAAACGAATCTGGTGGCAAGAATTAATTCAACATTCAACCGAGAAGGTTCCTTATAAAAAATCCACTAAAGTTGTCCCGCCGTGGCCAGGTCATCGCGAAGTTATTAAAAGTGTCGAGGCACTTGACAGATTCGAGTCACGTGCCATTTTCTCCGTGCAGGACAACTATCTTCAGGTTCGTTCGAAGACAGTTCTCACTGTGTTATAAATGTTCGACGATCATGAAAAATTTAATATTTCTGCGATTCTCGATGTCTCCGAGTCGTTGGGCAGGAAATAGAGGCAAAAATGTTCTGGATGAACACACGTCGCCGGGAGTTCGTTACTCCTTGCTGAGGGTATCTGCTACTTGGGATCTCGGCCTTTGACTTCTTGTTCCGGGTGTGGACGAGCCACGTTGCCAGCTGTTGGGGCCTTCTCCGTAAACGCTACAGTGATTCCACGCGGCTGTTGGATCCCTCAGATCCTAACCGATATGCATGCGAACACACTGGTTACTTCAGAGTTACAGTTCTCCTAAACGTGGACAACTGAATTTGGATAAAGAGAAATTTTATTGTCAAGATTCTATTCTTTACTGGCGAGTAACCGAATCAACGAAAGGCTTGCTTTCGTCACGCCCGTGCAGAGTCATCGCTGAGTTACGAGAGGCATTTGGTAGCACTTAAAACACAGCTTCGAGTCACGCACCATCTATCTTCTCCAAGGAGGACAACGATCTTCAGATTCATTCAAATCGAATCCCCCCTCCCCTCCCCCCAGTCATCAACAATTAGTGTCAACAATCATGAGAGCAAAGTACTTAGCGCCGAGAACAAACTCTAAGCTGGGACAAGGAACCCAACCACTTTGCTGCTTTGATTACGCGGGGTCACTTTCATTGAGCTTCGTCACGGTTCGCGTATCGCCTCGAGATTCTTTTAAATTTATCAATGAAATCATTCTGGAGACGCGCACGCGTTCCCTTCTCTTCTCAACAATTTAAATTCTTTATCGAATTTTTAATTCACACCTTGAAGCAGTATGATTATATTCCTTTCCTGTGGATAATTGACAAGAGAGAAAAGAACACCCGCGTTGTTGGAATTCCTTCTTTTTGTCTAACCACAAACGCTTTTAGAAACCCCATTTATTTGCTTACTTGTTCCCTTTATTAAACCCAGTTGCTGTGGTGTACAGCTTGAACGACAAACAATAATTGACCACAAAACAACATTGTTATCGATCTTGTGTAAATATTTTGACCCGGCAATTTGTTTGACGTTAACGTGCACAAAGTACAACAGAACCGTGAAAGCCGTGGAAAATATTGTACGGGAAACGGGGATTCGAACCCGGACCACACGGGTGGAAGGTAGACGCCCTGTCCACTGGACCGAAGAGATTCAGTGATCTCTCGTTCTTGTTTTCGAGTGATTAAACATGCGATTATAGAATCTCTATTTTCTTATTATTTTGCAGCTTTTGAAAAGATCGTGGGCAAAATTCGATTATATGTAGCATTTTGGCAAATCTTTAATTGTCGGTGGTACAAAGGAACCGAGAATTATCGCGAGACGGACAATCGAATATCATTACAGAAGCACGCGGATCGATCGATCAAGGACACTAGATAACATTCAGCGTGGTTCGTTTGTTCAACCGACATTCAAGACGTTAATGATCGCCGATCGTCCAGACTCAGGAGCAGTAATCGCATTTGTCTTACGCAAGGAGTGAATTATTAGCGTTTATAATCGATATCTGACGCGTCCGAGAAATAATTTAATCGCGTTTGCACCGTTAAATGTCTGTCAATTACCGAAGATAGTTCAACACAATTTTTCTTCTTCTTTTTTCTATTCTTGCAACCAATTCCCCGCGAGGTCGAACCAACCACACTTTGCAACACGAGACTTCTGTCGCAAGTTTGTTTTGCGTTTGCTGCTGTACTCTCGATAGCGGCGATCACTTCGAGGAATAATCATTCGTAGGAGCGCATTATTATTACGAAATTTGTTTATGCGATCGCGAGACCGTATCGCTCGATAAGCAACCGCACTGTAAATAGAAACCAGAACAGCAATGTCTTTTATCTTGAGAACAAAAGTTTGGTAACGAGTAACGACAGTTAAAGTTACACTCTCAACAGACATCCTAGATTGATTCGAAATTGAATCAACCATTACATCAAGTTTTTAACTCGGAGATTTCTAAAATCAATTTGCAAATGGACCTTCCGAAACCTCGGGATCGTTCTCGCATCTTTCGACTCGAGACTTCTAAAATTCGATTACCAAAACAGAACAAGGAACAAAGATTGTATTTCTCGTACGCCATTGGACTAATCGCGATGTGGTTCGCGCTCGAACGTCAATCTGAAGGATTCTCTCCGTTTTGAGCATTCCTGGAATTCACTTAACGCGATTAAGCCGTGCATTTTCGCGACTTCCAGCCGCCGAACCTCCACAGCTTCATCGTCGTAAGAGCCTCGATAAAATATTAAGCGCAACCGAGGCGTTGGCCTGCATTCGCCGCGAAGAAGCGGCGGATCGGAGCCGAGGATAAACGCGTTAAGTCTGAGAAATTCGATCGACCTTTGTAAGCGCCCACAGTTCCACCGAGAGCGGAGTGCACGGTTATTATGCACTCGAATTGCCGTGAACTCTAATCCCGTCCTCCAGGAACGGAAGAACGTAACACCTACTCGCGCTCGTCTCGCGCGACGAACATTTCGTTTCAGGACTAAGCGAGTCCTTGTAACGTTTTTAACGACCTATTTGAACCACAAACGATCCACGGCTGAAGCTCTTCCACCGAGAAAAGAAGTACGGGCTCGGGAACTACAATCGATAGTTTCTTCAACGATTACTATAATTCACGAGATAGAGTGCTGAGGAAAAAGACGCCGTGGGTCAGTTTTACATTCGTCGTATCAGCGATCTTTGATTGTGAGGAGTGTGTCGAAGAGCAGAGATCGAGATTTTTAGCAATTTTGAATCGTCCAAAGCTGGTTCTGTTCTTCTTTAGTTGCGTTAGAGTCCGGATTACGAACACGGAAGCAAGTCTCCCGATCAGATAGCGACCTCGGTGTGTCACTGCGGCGGAAGCTTGTTCGAGTCAGGCGGAAGTGCTGATGAGGAATGACGAACTTCGCGCGAGACAAAGGAACGTTTTGCGAGCGCGAGCGTCCACGTGTGTCGTGATCTCCGTTCCTGAATTACACGGAATTCGAGAAACGAGTCGTTGTTTTCCTTGCGATTACGTCCATTAACGTACCTGTACGCCATCGCTATAGATAGACGCGAGCGTAGCGAGAAACCTTAATACTCGTTATAGAGTACTTGTCCAAAGTTCACCTTGTCCAATCTCTTAATGCGAACTCTATTACTAGGATATCCGATTCCGCTTAAAATATCTTAATCGAGTTCTTCCTTTTCATCGTATCGCTTTCGAGATGAGCGACAAACGAGTATTCAACGAGATCGATCCTGTAGGTATCTTTAGCTCGGAGGACGAGTGCCTAATTAATTTCACCGCGATAGCGAGGCATTGTCACCGACTATAGGCAATGATCGAACCTCAAAGAGTCCATGCTTGTTAAAGTCGCGGCGATAAAAGTTGCTGGCACAGATCCAGACGCGTTCGCGCGTAATTGCCGTTAAAACCGTGGTATTTAAAACAGTTCCAGAATGTGTGGTTTCCAGCTGGTCGGACTCGTTGATTCGTTTATGCGACTTTCTACTCGATCGCCGCGTTTTTATTCCTCGACACCGATATCGTGATGCGTGCCACTCGAATTCACCGTCAGCGAAAATTTCATAATCATCGAGCTGGAAATGGGAAAAATTCGAAAACTGGAACAACTTTGTTCGAAGTTGAAAGAAGTACTATGTTTCTGGACTCGCTTAAGTGTGACGGAATCAAGGACTACACTATGTTTGTCTGGCGGTCGGGAACTGGACTTTATCGAGTTCGAAGAGGACCACAAATCGAAAGAAGTACGCCGTTGTTCGGAGATTGGAAAAACATTTGGCAAATGGAAACGACGGGTTTCGAGCCGTAGGATCGAAGCGCTGGGGCCGCACAGATGTCGCGTACAAAGTAGATCGACTGCATCACGGGAGAAACATCTTAACCGTATCCGAAGCGCGTGCACACACCCACGATAAAGCTGTTCCAATATGCATTAGAACGCTGTTACATGCCAAGGTGAACACGACCGAATAATTTATTACAACCTCACGGACTGGGGAGCGCGTGCGCGCGATCTTCCAAGTCCTGCATTTAGTATTTCCATCGCGGTGCGTGTCGTTTTCACGCCAACGAGATCCCTTCCATCGCGCGTCGATCTTCCACGTCGAAGCCACGTTTCCCTGTTTCGATCCATTATACAATAGCAAACGGGAAACTGAACGCCCCGGGTATAAAGTTACGTTCGAACGGACGTCACGTTGAAATTTTTAGACGGAATATTTTTAACCACTTCGTCGAAAATACTCGATGCGTGAGGTTTCGCGAAACCGTTTCCTAATTACACGTATCAGCGTTCCAGGATCACGGGAAACAAAGATACAGAAAATAGACAAACCGCTACAGCGCTCGGAAAAATTGATTCTTTATGTTTAGAATTGTTTACTAAAACTACCGGATCTCGGATGTGTATTTTCGTAAGATCTTTTCTTCCTAATATAGCTGACAGATGAGTGTGAAACTAAAGGCGGTGAACTGCTTCTTTCGGAGAGATTTTTATTCGACTGACTACAGCAAAACTCTTAATCTCTTAGACCTAAACATCGCTTACACTAAAGTAACATTAGTTTAAAGTAATATAAGTAAACAGCATTTTGAATTACATCGAACGCGTTATCAAAGGATATCGTGTCCAATGGGCGTTTAAAAGTCCTTCCATTAACGTTATTAAAAAGTACAAGGTAATTTGAGTAAAATCGAGAGCGCAGCCGTGGACGAGTAGTCAATTCGGCATAAATTGACTGGATATGTTCTGCACGAAGTGCTCTGTATACGTTCGATGGAGATTCCACGGGTCGGCGGCCGTCGGTCGTAAATATGGCGATTCAAACGATCGCGGGCAACGATAGCCGCGATGGCGGATTCCATCGCGGGAGGTCGATGATACGCGCGACAAGAGGCAGCCGAAGCGTCTGTCGCGGGCTTCTGTCCTCTAGTGGCAATTTAAAATCGCTTAACGAGCGCATCGCTGACGGCATTCGGGTCGAACCAGCAAGAATTCGCGGCTCGAGTGCCACGAATCAGCTAACCGATCCTTTGATCGATGGCTTTTCGCCCGACATAGAGAGCAGCCAGTCGATTGTCGGTCTTCAAAAGATCGGTTCGGTCGCATTGCCCGACGAGAGAGGATTCTAAGGATTGATAATTGGAAAAATACAGCTGGACGTTTCGTTTTGTAAAGATCGCCAAAATGGAAGTTCAAGGGCTTCGGGACTTCAAAGTGGCTCGAAAACGTTTTTGTCGCCCGAAGGGCACTTTTTCAACGAGTTTCCATCCATGAATTCCATGCGATCACTCCGTGGATCTCTGTGATCGTGATCCAGAAATGAAGAATCGTTAAATCCTTTGCGAGATTTCTGTGGGTATCTAGAACCTTTGCGCGAAAAGCATTTATGAAAATGGGATTTCTAGAACCACTGTGATTTAATGCAAAACTTGAAACCCAAGCGTTTGAAAGAAGCGCTCGACGCGGTATTCTGGACAAAAAATCTTAAATTGCATTGATATTTTAGAGCTAAAAATTAGATGTAGCCCTAAACAAGATGACTGTCATGCTAAATTCACCCTGGCGTTCCACTGGGTTACGATTTTCCGAATGCCGCGCACGTATACAATGTACACACAGTCAGATTATTTAATGAAAGGAGTAACTGCATTTAATTACGCCATCCCACGTGTACTCGATGCCTAATCTCTTCCAATCTAAGCTGCGAAGTTAATGCCTCCTTGTTTAAAATCATGCATTGAAAAGTCAGACGTAATGATTAAACATAAATTCTTTGTGGAAACGAATGCCATTGTACGTTTACTCTGCAAACTAAACAGAGCTTTCATATTTCAATCAAGACAATAATATTGTACTCTCGGTATAAAAGAAAATATACTTCTTTTTTTCAAAATCTACTGGGTCTTAAAAGGGAAATAAATTAAATATTTTTCTTTAAATTTAAGCAGAAAACACTCGGGACTGAACACCTACGTTTTATTGATCACTGTATCACAGTTTAGGAATACGAACGATAGTATTTGTTTCTTCTTCTATGTGGAAATATTTCACCAAAGGAGAATAATTCTAGCTGAGCATAATTGTTTTTGAATATAAATTTAAAAGGTGTGTACGTAACACGTCGACAGATCTTTGAGGGTTACTGAAATAAGTTTGTTATCGTTTCGAGTGCGAACTGGAAATAGTCAGTCTCCCTGAGATTATTTTACTTGAAAAGATAGCGGTTTGCTCCTGTTGCGTCTTATGTAAACAACAGGTACCCAATGTTGAAGAATAAATTGAACTGACAGCCCAACAACAGAAAATTACATGGAGATATGGATTGCGAAAACGGAATGTTTTAATTCATCAATTACTTATGGGGTAACATGAAGCTGTAATAATAGATGTACGATAAAATATATTTTATTGTATCTGTGGAGATGCTTTATTTTGCTTGAAATAAAGTTACGATATATGCCCATTTTGCAACGACATTAATTTAATATATCACCGGAAAATATAATTACAAACATTTTACTAAAATTTTGATGAAATTATGAAAGTTATTTTTCCTCGATTAATAAAGTCAGATTTATTGATATACAATGACGTCTTCGAAAAATATTCTAAAACGGAGAGACAACTAGACTAAATAAGTACAAGACCGAAGTGATACCAGTATAATTGAATTATTTGTTTAGCTGGTTTTCTATTTCTATAAATATTAGATCATACATGTCATCTAAAAATGGTTCTATTATCAACTATCTATTATTAACCATACAGTGGAGAGAGTTTAAACATAACCATGGAATATTGAAATTTTAAATAAACACGTCTGTGGAAGTCAATATTCGTGTTTCGTGAATGTTTCTTGAAACAGAATTCTAATAATGACATAACCGATCGACTATTTTGCGGTAACCGGCTCTCAAACGAAATGAAAACAAGACGTAAAAATATTATAGTTCGCAGAATGTTTACGTCGGCTGTCTACGGCTTAACATAATGCAACGGGAAGGAAATTTCCATTAAGGTGTAAAATAAGAAACAGAGATATTCTTGACCCCCTCTCCCCCCATAGTTCCTATTGGTTTCCAATGCTAATTCGGTTAACCACAGTTTTCCATTTGCGGCAGATTATTCTCATTAAAATACAAAGTTCCCTACGTAAGTTCGTTTGAATAATTTCACAATACCGTCGACGTTGTACGGTTCGATCCTGTCATTTCTCGCGCTTCTTCGTGCACGTCTGACAACCAGAACCGATAAAAAGATCCGTCAAAGCTCGCCAGGCAATTAACAACGACGATTCTGATAATATTTTTATTCTATATATTGAGATTCGTGCGTGGTCCAATCGTCTGTCGTCGAAACGCGACAAACATCGCCGAGCCAATAACAAATAATTAAATATCTCTTTGTCGTCGGGTCTCCCCGGATCCGTATTTCGTTTCCTCCTTCGATCGAGAACGCGGATCGAAGGCGGAGGCAGACGAAGAAATAAAATTCGATGGAGCACGAAAGGAACCGCGGCTACATGTGCGACGCTCGAAAAGTATGTTTGCTCCAAAGGAGGCGAAAGCCAGTCGCAAATCTAATAACTCCTCAGATCAAATATCTACGCGAAGAGGAACGTGGTTCCGACCTGGCGGCTGTGTTCCTGACATTTTTTTCGCGGTTCAGACAACTTCGTTTCGACGAGTTAGGGTCGGCGATATCGCTGGTGGGGTGGGGAATCTGTGGTCGAAGGCTGCCATGCTTTCTTTCGCACATGGGATTGTATAAATAATTTAAAGATTCGTTCGCGGATAAAATTCGAAACGTTGCTTCGCAGAATGTCCGATTTGACGCGGAATGATCTACTGTACCGGGGAGGAAAACGATCGTTGAATTCTAGACAGAATCTATGAAGCCGGAGTATATTTGTGAGAAATCGAGAAAACAGAAAAGGAAGTCGATAAAGGGAGTTCGTGGCACTATAAATAAAAGGTCTTCGATGGTCCACGGAAGTGGTACGTCACGGGCGCCATGTTCTCTCGTGGTCCAGACCGTCGAGGACGCGAGTAAAGATACGTTTCCTAATATACAATTTTCCTGTTTCTGTTCTTAATCTATATTCGGTTTATACTCTGTTATTTTATATTAACGCAGGTAGATGTTGTATCTGTTTATCTCTGGATAGCGTGACAAGCGTAATCAGCGACCTCTGCCCGGCGTGCGTGACGAGCCCAACGCGGATAAAGTTATAGCAAAAGGGAACAAGGGACAATCAGGCGTCGTTTAATTATAAGACCGTTTCGCATAATTTAAACGCGAATCGCCCTGGCTGGACTCGGCTCGAATTTAACGATTCTCCCCCGTCGTCGACGGGAAATCCGTAGACGCGAACTTCTCGAGTTGTTCGCGACGCGCCTATCGCAGCCAACGGGCGAGGATTCGTTCCGCGCGAACGGTCCGCGTCGCGGGAAATTCAAAACAATTTGTCGTTATCGGAAAACAACGAGCGGCTGAAACGGATAAGCGAAACGCTAGAAGCGAAGACGAGGCCCGGTCGATTGGTCCGGGACGCTAACTTAAATGGTCTTCGAGACTCGTTAATGCCTCGACGAGGATCTGGCAGACTCTCGAATTGTTCATAATGCACGAGAAGTTCGAAACTGTGCCGGCGTATTGACGCGAGAATTCGAACTTCTCGTCAAAAATGATCCTGGGGATCCGCGCTTGGGGAAAACCAGTTACTCCGATACGGAAATATCCGTGAATTTCGTAACGGCGCGAAATAAACGGGAACGTCATTCCAAAATAATGAGTTGCATTCCGGTTAAGCGGGAAATTTCGTACCGTTATTTTTGGATACGCGCGTCGGTTTTAATAATAACTTGGTAATCAGAAAATCGTACGAGACACTCGATTCGAGTCGGTCCCGGCGAAACAACGGCGAAGCTTTGTACGCCGATGTTTCAATTCTTCCTTGGAACGCGCTAAAAGGCGTTCACTCGTCGGCAAATAAACAAACAAACATTCTTTCTTCTAGCGTCTTTAAGAACGCATACAAAAGAGGCGCTTTCGTTACGGTAAAGCGAATCACTTGCCGCGACGCGTTTCTTTCCTCTTCTCGGAAAGCTGGAGTTTAAAGGAGAACAAAAAAAAATGAAACATATACATATAAGTGGAAACAACTACGTTGTTTTAACAATAGCCTTTCCGCAAAGGCGTTTTCGCCCCGAAAGGGTAAACGTCCTTGGACGAGAGCCGCGGCAGGGCTAAATTAAGCGACGAAAAGACATCCCGAGGAACGAAAGGACAATTCCACGGAATGCACGAAATATTCACGGATCCAGGGTCGGACTCTGCCAGAGTAATTAAATCCTTCGGCGATTCGTTCGCCCGTGCAATATGCATCAGCAGATTTTTCCTACCGCGGACACGGAGGGTGGCGAGAGGCGGTGGCCAGAAGGGAAAGAAAGGACCAAAGAAAGAATAAATCGCGTTTTTCGCGAACAATCTCGTCGGAGAATTTCCATGGTATTTAAAATGTAAACCTTCGGGGGCTACGCGGTCGCTCGAAAGTAATTCCAACGCCCCTTCCTTCCTTCGACCTCCATCGATCATAACTTTAATCGAGTCAATTAATAGACTCTTGATTATTCGACCCCTAATTTCTGCCGCCTCATCAATCCGTGTCCTTTTTATTTATCCATCGATCTGCTTCTATCGTTTCGACGCGTCTTCTTTCCTACACTGGACTATTTTTTAATTAAATTTTTTCAATTTTCTCGACCACCGGGGAAGAAATATTTTGAAGAATTTCAGAAACAAAGAAACTGTCGGAAGGGATTATTTTTCTTTTATCTCGTTTATGACAATTAATGAATGTTTACACTATAGAGTAAGTGTATATAAGTATTTCTGTGAAATGGAGACGTTAGATAAATCGTTGAGAATAAATAAATAAACGATTATTCCGTAATTATCCGCAGCATCGAAATCGTAATCTAAGAAATTTCTGCACCCGTCCCGTTAATGATGCTAATATCAAACAATACTGCCAGATAAACTGATAATAGTTGCATAAAAAGGAGGAAAGCTCCTTTGCCTGTCGACGGTGGATGATCAGAAACGCTATCGTTTTAATCGTTAAATCGCGTAGCGTTGAGGGAACCGACCTGGATCGGATACGCAGCCCATTTTTTTACTGGAATTTAAAAAATTTACGACCTAATAAAAACGATCATTCCGGCGTTAATTATTCAGGCTCACGGGTAACCCAGATTTCTCAGCTTCGCTCGTCGGCCGACTCTGTTCAATCCCGCGCAAAGAAAGATAGAATACGGGAAAGGGGGTGGAAAGTAACACGACGGGACGAAAGGAAGAAGAAAGGGGACGACGGTTCCTGTATGACTTCTACACGAATTACCGCGGCCAATCTGTGACCTACGGGTTTACAACCCAGAGAATACGTGAACGCGGTCATTGGGAGACCAGGAACTGTTCTTTTTTGCCGTTCTGGAAGAAACTACAGTTGAAACAACCCCAGGAACTCCTTTGTTATTCGTCTACTCGACATTAATATTTGTTAATAAAAATTAACAGAATCATGGCTATCGCGAACGTTCGTTGTCGGTGTTTATAGAACCACGAACAAGAAGTTTTAACGAAAACAGAGGTTTGGACGGTTTTGGACGCTTTGCGTATCTTGGAGTCCTCCAAGTGTCTCTTAAATCCAAAATAGAGGAATAAATTCGCGAAGACGATCTTTCGAGGCTTTCAGATCAGGACGAATCTCGAGATGAAGTTTAATACGACGTTTCCCAGTCGAGGAAGACGTCAAACTAATATTGATGACATCCGGCTATCGTTTCGGAATAAAGATGGATTTCAATCGTGCGTCCACATTTCAGATTCCAGCCCATTGAAACCGAATCGAGGAATCGTTTCGTTAACGGACGTCGTAAATTCTTGTCGACGCGATTCAGTTTCGAGCATCAAATCGACAACCTGTGAATCGTAGAGCCTTTCTTGACTGTCCTCATCGTTGGGGTACATTCAAAATATAGAAATCTACGGTTATCCCATAACCAAACAAACGTGCTATGTCAATTAAGGGGCTCCAAAAAGTCTTTGAATACTAAGTACAGCCAATCCCACCCCTAATCAATTTTCCTACCGCTACTAACCACTTAATCGCGTTAGGTTATCTGTTTTCCTCCCTTTCTGTCAGCTCCCCTTTGCACTGCCTAATCTTCCGCCCTTCGCCGACAGCGTGTTCGTCCCTTCTGTTGGCTACCACCTGGATCCTCCGGTTCCGCCACCCTTCTTGAAATTTGTTGCAGCCACTTCGATCACGAACGAAAAATCGATGCTTCTACCAGGGCGAACGTCGATCGAACACCAGAGAAGGAAACCGGTCGCGACAAATCGAATTATCCGTACCATAGGGAGGAACGTGGGGGATGAAAATAGGCAGGTTATTTGGAAGAATGTATAAACGCGCCGCGACGTTAACGTCGGTTATGAAATCTTCTGTGGCTCGTCGGCCATTAAGGACATCGTTGCCGTTCCCTGGACTTCGGAGCCTATTTTATCGTGCGATCGTAAACGTATTAATAAATAACAACCAACTGGCGCTTCTCCGCCTAGCCACGTTATAACCCGGATTCTACCCTCGGTGCCCCTTTTATTCATTTCGCAGACCTGTTACACGGGTTCAACCTTTTCATCCTGTCTAGCATTTCCTCCGTTGGCTTTTTTCATCCCTTATCCTCCATCTTGTCACCTGTTTCATCCCCTTTTGCTACCTCCATTTTCCTTTGTTTCACTTTCTATTCCCTCTGTACCAGAGTTCATTCTCTACAGCTAGCTGATTATCGATCTATCCTGCTATATTTCACCCGAACTTCGTCCTTTTCTGTATCCTTACATGTACCATATTTAGAGACATCTGTTTGACCTATCGGACTCCTTATATTTCGTCCCTTCTTACCAATTCTACCCCATTCAACTTTCTTCTCTACGCCTACGTTCATCCCCCCCTATTAGGTCCATCAGTTACTTACGTGCTCCTCGTATTCCAGCATCGGCTAATTTCCTACCTTTCTACTAACTCCACTTTGTCTTGTTTATCTCCCTGTATCTCTTACACCTGTGTCCTTTTTATTACCTGTCCTTTCCTCTATCCAACTACGTTTCCCCCTAACATATCTTCGTTCTTTACTGCTGGCCTCTCTGTTTCTTATTTAGTTCTGTACGGGGATCTCTCCATCCTTTTCTCTTTTCCCTGTGCTATCCTCCGCTACTAGCAGACTTTTACTCTAGCTTCGTTCCTCTACGCAACTTTGCCCCTCCCTGCCAGGTCCACGGTTTCTCTCTACTGCTCTTTTGTCTGCTTTCATCCCCTTCTATCAAGCTCTCTATCTTCTGCTAGTTCCCTTTTGACTCGTATACCTTCTCCGTCATTCGTACACACGTTTTTCCCATCCCGTTTCAGTAGCTTTTTCGACTCTATCCAGCTCTCTCTTTCCCCTATGCTTGTTTTCGTCCCACTTCTGCTAGCTCCACTTTGCCCATTTAGCTCTTTGTCTACCCCTGCGCCTGTTTCATCCCTTTCTGCCGGAAGATTCTCCGCGCTCTTTCTTCTTTCACCCTTTCCTCCCTCCTTGGATATTCATCTCGAACTGGTTTTTCGGTTGCACACTTGCACGCGGAAGGATAAGTGGGGTCGAAACTCCCTGGGAGAACCGCGAAAACGGCCACGGGCTGGCCTGGCGGTGTAGCTTTTATATTGCATGCATTTTATAGCGACGGCAAGTTTGTGGAAGTGTAAGTGCCGGCTCCCAGGCTTCGCGTTACTACCACACGTTGACAGAATCATACGTATACTTTCGAACTGTTCGATTATTTATAGCGATAGCCTAACCCCGTGTCTATATTTAAACAATTCCACGTAACTGGAATAAATAGAATTGTTTCGATTCTCGATCCCGATCGAACGCGATCCTGGAACCGGTACGTCAAGTACGACATAGACCTATTTAAAACCTAACGCGGATAGAAATTCAGGTCAGGTTTTAAATAGGATTCTGTTATACTTGGAGTACGCGAGAATCACATTCGTTTTAAGTATTTAAACGAAAACAAATTCCGACCAGGTTCAAATTACGACAGCCTGGATCTAGGTTAGACGCTTGTTGCGTTTACCTTAAACATACAATAGACTTTTAACTTAAGTGTTTCAGAGGTTTTCAATATTTGCCTTTAAGAACAGTTATAAAACGAAGCGAAACCTTTCCTTCATTTTTCCATAAATACAGAACTTTCATTTCCTCGAACATTTATTCCACTTCAAGTTAAAGTTCTGACAAGCAGATTTCCCGTTAAGGGATTACGCAAGTTTCGAGTTAAACCTTGAATCGTTCGATTACAAAACGTTTGTAACGAATGATTTGCAAGATTCGGGTTCTGTAAAGTTTTGATTTAGGTCGGCCAGAAATCGAGAAACGTTCGTTTGCTTCGAATCTGTTTCCGCGATGAGAATTTCGGCCGTGTACAATTGGCTCTCGGAGCAGAGGTCACGCGTACGGCGAATGTGCACCGGCTGTAAAGAGACATAATGCATGACCCTTAGGCGGGAAGCAACGATTGTTTCATCCCGAAAATGATATTCACGGGCCGCCAGGCCGCGCCGCGTAAAAGGACTCGGGAGCTTCCAAGTTCGCGTTCCCGTCTCTTTTTCCGCATTCCGCCTTCCTTGCACGAGCGCGGCCACGCTGTCGTATTTTTCAGCAAGAGAAACAGCGTAAGGTTTACCCTGAAAATATATCGCGGCCCCGGCATCATGCAATTAAACGCGAGTACGTCGGTGCGCGAGAAAAGGGGAAGGAAAACGAGCAGAAAAAGGATCGACGAGAGAGACCGAGACGCGGGAGGGAAGAGGAGGAACGACGAGGAAGAGGGAAAAAGTAGAAAAATCTATCGTCGCGATGAACAACGTTAAACAGAGGCTGTTCCCTCGATCACTCGTGGACGCAGCTGAGACACGCGTTACACTAAATCTTCATCATTTACATTGATTTGGAACTATTTTTTTTTTTTGTATAAGTCAAGTTGGCTCACTTCAGTAAAAATAGGTATATAATCGACATCCGTAAATCTAGTGTTAATTTTAAAAAAGATGGACAACATTACGCTCTTTTTATTTTGCGACCGTTTCAAACGAAAGCCCGTATTTTCCTTGATAATTTATTCATCCGCGCGAAAAAATAGACAACATTTTTTCGTAAGACGATTTTCTGAGAAATGTTTTCTTCGTGAGCAAGAAATAAATAAAGAATTCGAAGACGAACATCGAGAACGCTTTGAGGAATTGCAATTCTTCGCGAAAATAAAACTCTCGATGGATGAACTTATACGCTAACATACTTTCCGTAATAAGTTCAAACAAGAATAAATAGATCCGAGTGATTTTGTTACGCGTTATTTCGTTTCGCTCGCTTCTATTCGCCTCGTCGATATTTTAACGATATTGTCGATACATCAATAATTATCAACAAGTTACCGAGAACTTATCGATAATCGTTAGCGGCGTCTCGATCGATCATTTAATCTTTCCCAATAAAATCATCCTCCATCTTCGATCCAGTTTCGTGGTTATTAATTACTAGAAAGCCAAGTAAAATGGACCATTGCATTCGTAAAAATCGAACATTAAATATTCCTTGTACGTTCTGGAAAGCCTGGTAAAGTGATTTTCATTAGGAAAGAGCGTCATAACGGATTGTTTAATGACGCAAAGGCGATGCACAACCGAAGGTTACCGTGGAATTTAACCTCGATGATCGATGACGCAACCATTCTTATAGTTCCACGGCGAACAAAGGGCAACGCGAGTGGCGCGAAAGAGTATTCGCGATACAAATGAATTTAAGGGAAAATCTCCCCGCGGAGTTCGGGACGCCGCGAGAACAATCGCGTAACGAATGCAACCAGAAGCGGTGTGTACAGTGAAATTTGACGCGTTGACGCGCGTACATCGAGTGTAATTGTTTCGCCTCGACGTGACACCTCGGAGACTTACATTGAAATTCGCTCTCGAAAATCACCGTCCGCGTGCTTTACCCGCCCTCGAGTTAATCCTCGCGCTTCTCCGTCCGCCGTTCACCGCGAAAACAATGAAACTGATCTTTTTTTTCAACAAAACGAACACTCCGCGGCGATGAAAATTACCAGACACTGCGAGGGTCGATTCGCGAAACGAGCGACCGATGTATTATAGAAACTGTTTGCTCGTCGCGAATGATAAATGGTTGCATCAACATGATCCATTAATTTCGTTCTTTAGGAATTATTAAACAAAACTACATTCGTGTTCTTGAAAGATCAGAAACAGATTTTGTTTAAAATCATGGCTCATTACCTTCGTCAGGTAATAAATAAATTTCGTTGTAAAACTTTTGATATTTACCTCTGTATCGTGGTCGATATGGTCTTCTCTGTCTCTGGCCGAGACACGACTGTGCCAGCGCGAGCAGTAGCAAAAGGATCACGAGGAATCTCCTCGCCGGAAGTCCCATTGTACTTTCGAGTATCGTTTACTAGCGTCTCATTTGCCACGATCGACTTTCAACCGATTGTCTCGCACGAAAATCTTCTTTGCTACGTCTTCGTCACTAAATTCAGTTTCACGGAATTAATCGATCTGTTTCGCGATACGCGACGCGGGGAACACCTTCTTCGAAGAACGCGGGATGGATAAATACACAAGAAAAGTTTGATGAACCGGAAAATCACCTCGGACGCGAGATGAACTGCCAGAGATCTCCAGACTTCTCGAGGATTTTTCAACGCTCGTAAAGATTCAACTTACAGTTGATTTATATCTGACGCGCCGCGGAAAAGCGTCGAAAGGAATGAATATGCAATCAACACTCGAGTTACCAGTTGCACATTATCATTATTTACCTTAGAGTAACCGAGACTCGATCTTGGACCTACTAAATCACGTCGATGTCTTCCTACGGCGAACAGGAAAGTAAGTACGTATTACACGACGCCGATGTAATAAAGAAGCCGAAACCTCGCGTCTTCAAGAATAAATTGCCATCTTCGCGTATCTTCTGTACTTTGTTGCAAGTTTGTCAGGATTCATCTCGCTCGCGCTTATCAGACGAGAGCATTGAGAGAATAAAATCTGTTTTAGAGGAATAAACTGGACTTGTTGTTAAGTACAGCAGGATGGATCTGCAATTAACAACGTCTTAGCTCTGAACTCTTAGCTGCTACAAAGATCGAAACGTGGTCCCGTCGTCGAAGTCTCCAACAGGTAAATGAATATCGAACCGTGTCGTCACGAAGTATTCGGAAAAGAGTTTTTGTCAACCTGATCGACGAGTCTGAGTTTCACGTTCGAAGTTAGCGTCTAGGCGAACCGTTTCTCGTTAGATCCCGGATCTTGTTCCATCTTAACGCGCTTATCAGACGAGTGTATCGAGAGAATAAAATCTGTTTTAGAAGAATGAACCAGGTGGTTCTTCAGCTACGGGGCTTGTCTTTAATGAATTTGCAATTAACAATGTCTTCTTAACTCTACTTAGCTGTTACAAAGATCCAAACGTGGCGCCGTCATCGAAGTCTCCAACAGGTAAATGAATATCGAACCACGGAATCCGATCGTGTCGTCACGAAGCGTTCGGAAAAGAGTTTTTGTCAACCTGATCGACGAGTGTGAGTTTCATGTTGGAAGTTAGCGTCTAGGCGAACCGTTTCTCGTTAGTTACCGGACCTTTTTCCATCTTAACCGGTCGACAATTCGGTTTTTGTTTCGCGGGATTACGGGGCGGATTGTGAACGCGCGTAGGTCGCGAAAAAAAGAAAGTGGAAGAAGTGGTGAGAGTAGGTGTGGCGAGGAAGCAGCAACGGCGGAACAAAATGGAGAAAAGGCAAGGAAATTGTGCAGCGCGCGGGTCACAATAGTCGGTGGCGCGGCCCGCTGCGACCCGCTGTGTTTTTCAATTATTTTTAATTATTTTCTGAAAGCCGGGACCGCGTTTGATGCACACGCTGCACTCGTTCGTGTCGTTTTCCCCTCTGTGTTTCGCCCGCCGTTTTTCCATATCGATCTCTCCTTTACTCCGACCCGAGTGCACGCTACCACCGTCGGCGTCCAATTTAACAGTCCGCCTCGGTGTCACTGCGACGAACAAAGACGACTCGGGGCCGCTTTGAAATCCCTTCGAGAACGCGCGACGAAAGCGTTGAATCGTTTCGAACGACGACGATGCCACGGAATCACGACGAAGATCTTGGAGAACGAAATCTTCGAGCTACGGGAGCCTCGACCGTTTCGATGACTCCGTCACCCCCCTCGATGAAATCGCGTTATAGATCCTCCGGTACCAACGGTATTTAATGCTTTTAGCTTTCAGGAAAGTCGGTATCGAGACTTCTTGGACTTTGTTCGATCGAAGAGTTCTCGAAGCACAGCCTCGAAGTTGGAAATTATGATGCAAACACTGCAATTACCGTATGGAAATATTTTTATCTTCTGTTAAGAATATTATAGCGTTTTACGTTAGAAACTCGCGGAAGTAGCTGGAAGGAAATGTTCTTATCTTAACCGCTTAGACAATGTTTGTTGACAACTCGAGTTCAACGAAGTCGAGGATTATGTCGTAGACAGATACGAATAGAATTCTTGGACGAATCAGAAAGTTGCAATCCAACGAAACCGAATTACATAGTTTCGGATTTCGCTGTCCACAACTTTTCTGGGCAATTTAGTCTTTTATCGATGTAAAACTTTCAGGACTTTCGAAACTCACGGGGAACTTCGAATACTTTCGAGGCTTTCGAAACACCAGAACTGTCAAGACTTTCACGGCTCTACGATCTATCCAGAAATTCTCCGATTTTGCACGTAGAAAAGGTACAAACTTTCAAGAAACAAATGCACACTGGCACAGTCAACGCACTGCAAAGACTCCGGGAACACGCGCGAAACGTTTTCGATTTTCTTATCGGGTAACGAGCATTTCGAAGAAAATGCTCTCGAAATTCGTGTAACTTTCTTCGAGTACGCGGCGCGGCGACGATCGATTCGCCGCGCGGTTGGATCCTCCGTGGATCTCGTGGCCGCGCGCAATAACGGAGAACTCGTTCGATTCGTTACGCGTTCGAGTAAATCTTACGGTCCTCGAAGAAGGTATTCCCCGCGTACGTACGATCCTCGAGCAGAATTCTCTGAGCGAACACGGCGTACCTGAAGACCTCGTAGAACGCGCGAAACGCGAACGCAGCTCGAAGCAGATACCGCGTTGCCCGTGCCTGACAGACTGGCAAACTGGTAGTCACCATCAACCGAACGAAGAACAGTTCACCCCACCTCTGCTGTCAACAAGGGAAGCGTGGGAGGCACTAAGCTAAGTACTTTAGATTTTTTTCCTCCCCGACTACGTCGACGCTTAACGTCGCGACGCCGAACCGCATTGCCCGCCGCGGACGCGGCTTCCGCGCTCGCTCCAGCGCGGGGGAAATTTAGGCTCTTCGATCCATCGAGCGAACGGAAATCGAAAATCGATCGCCGTCGATCTTCTCGACGAAGTTTCGAATCGCGTTCGAGCCAAAGGATTTTAATATATTAATGATTTTATTGTCTCCAAAATTACCTTCTCCGGGGGAATCGAAATTTATGATGGATTTTTGTTAAATAAATTCTAAAGAATTTTGGACGAGCTGTCTCTCGTTCACGAGCATATTAAAAATTTATGAATTTGCCTAAACACAAAGTGCTCTTGTGCAAAGGTCCACGGTAACAGGGTGATTCTACCTGCAAACGAACGACTTCAAATCCTCTTATCTTTCACGTATGCATCTCGCAGACAAGCAGATTAACTTTAAACATGATGTTTATAGAAAACTCTTTCAATAGATGCATTATATATTATTTAAATATGAGCGTCCAAACTTTTGTGTTTTAAGGTATTCTCGGAATATTTGAAGCCAATGATGAACTAATTGCTTTTTTTATTGATACCTCGACGCAATTATATAAAATTCTATGTATTCGAATTACTTTGTGTATCTTTGTAATATCAATTTATACTTAACCTACTTTTATTCGTATTTTCTCGTTTCTTCCCTATTTTGGCAATTATATTTATTCTGGGGGCCCAAAATGTACAAGACGAAACATCGATAAAAATAGGTACTTTGGAATTGATAATTAGTCGTCACTTATTTATTAGCAAACTAAGACATGGTTATATTGATCAAAATAATAGAATTATTTTAACTTACTCTTACAAAGTTCCGATTATAAGGTAATATAATCTCCAATTTTAAAAACATAATCAGAATACAGAAATTAAAATTAATCCAGCTCTGGCAGAATCGTCCCAAAGGGAGCTTGTTATCTTGGATATCATTACGAATCTAAATCTTTGTTATTGCATATAATACATTGCTGCGAGTGGGATTATTACGGTGTACTAATGTTTAGATAGAGTAACGAAACTTCCAGTGAAATATTATAAGTCATAAGTCGTATTTACTAATACGTATTGCAGTTGTTTTGCAACATTTACCGAAATCTCGGATTTCGAATTACAGATTGTAATAGCAAAACTTGGCGGCACAAACGCCGATTATGTATCTGGATAATTACACGTTATAATTATGCAACATTTCGTAGATCAGAGATAATTCGAAAACTATTATACGAGCATATAATCGTTATTATCTCTACGATGGATCGAATTTACACCATTTTCTTGATGCCCCCCCGAAACAGACAAAATATATAATAATACACATTCTCGATGCGCATCCGTTCTCATAATTTCCTCGATACAGAATATCGTAGAATATAGAAATAAAAATTATTCCACCTTCGGTAAAATCGTTTGGCTACGACCCGATGGGCATGATCGAGCGATCCACGAGGGATCCAGAGGATTACGCCTGCTGGACCGACGAACGCAACAGGCGCTCCTCGATCTATAACGAGCGGGGATTTGTGGACGGCAGGCAGTTCGAAGGATTTGTCTTGCCTCGGAGCCGTGATCGCCCAATGCTCCAGGAGATTGGGAATGACTCTACTTTTCGTCCGCCCGCGCGGAAGTTGTAACGCGACACCGGTTATGAATAGAGCGACAACGAAGAAAAAGAATGCACTCTTCGTGGGAGAAAAATAGGGGCACCTAAGGCAACCGACTGCATACTTCCTGGCCACTAACTTCGGAAGACGCCTACAAACACGAGCGCAACTTGGGCCTATTTCCGACGGAACTCTGTGTCGAATTGAACTTTGACGAAACGTTCACTATTCGCGTTATTTTTCATCGCTGTTATTAAATATTACGGTCCGCGGAGAGTTCATCGCAGAAGAAGAGGAACTGCCGGGGGGACATGAATGCGCAATACGAGAAGATCTTACATGGGACGAAACACCACACGATAACGATTTGCAACGCTCGCAGACCTCCATCGACGACGACAGAGAATCAAAATGACAGAGAATATTCTCGTTACGCGTATGCATCGATCCGCGATTCCGAGTTTGAAATTTCCAGCCCACTGTCCCGCGCTTTGGATCGAGGTATCATTCGACGCACCAGCTCTACGAAAACACATCGATCTCCAGGTACGACCATCGCTAAAAGAAGGAAATCAAAGTCTAGAGAACTTTTCAACGAGACCAAGACCCCAATGAAATTCTGCTCGAGAATCAGATGTTTATCACTGCGCTCCGTGGATCCGCGATTACCGTTTCGGGCGACGATACCCAGTTCGTAATTCAAAAGAGTGTCGGACTCGCGCCTCGAATCCTCGAGAGTCGGATCGGCGAACGTGCGAGAGCTAGGGAACGATCGACCGACCCGCGGTGTTACGAGCGAGTAACTGTCGGTGGAGCGAAGCGTGGGAGGTGTTGCAGGTACCGCGGCTCCGTGGCGTAATGGGAATATCAGGCGTCGCGACGTCAGGCGTTTGCCGCGCTCCGGCTCGTCGGTGTTTTCCGCGACCTGCCTCGGGAACGCTCGGCGGGCCTCGTGCGCGCCCGCCCGGAAGGGAAAGGCAAACCGACAGGAAAATGGAAAACCCTTCGATTATTCCGACCAGCTACAACGTTTTATCGCTCTACAAATCCCGAACGGGTTCCTCGTCATCCCGATCGAACCCTAATCCCACCAGGATCCACACCATGTCCTTATTCCTCCAAAATTCCAACATCTGAGAATCTTCAATTTTAATCGAAATTTTTCATTTCAACGATATTTCCTGCGTTGTAAATCGTCTCACTCCTTACAGGGAAAAAAATTTCTTTTTTAGTTTGTTTTTACCCCTGGAACGTGACACTTGATGAAGAAATCATTTATGCCAAATTTTAGCGTGAAAACTAGAACACGTGCCGCATTTGGACTTATTCGAAATTTATTAATCGCTATTTTTTGGTAAAATTGTAATTCCTTTAGTGTAAAATAATAACATTACGTGTGATCTCCAATACTATCGTTCATTTTATTGTTAAACATCGCATAAATATAGGGAAGTGAGCCATGATTCGTGGCTTTTTCTTATTACCAGAACTTTTTTTCACCGAGTGAAAGTTTTCTCACGATCTGGGGAGGGGGGTGTGTCAAAAAGTAATTGAAAGCCGAAAAACAAGGACAACCCTAGTCCTTGTTCCTCCAAAATTCTAACACTTGGGAATCTCGAATTTTAATCGAAATTTTTCATTTCAACAATATTTCCTGCGTTGTAAATCGTGTCAGTCCTTAGCTACAGGGATCAAAATTTCTTTTTTAGTTTCTTTTTTACGCACCCTCATGGATCGTAACACTTGACGAAGAAATCATTTATGCCAAATTTTAGCGTGAAAACTAGAACACGTGCCGCATTTGATCAAAATTTTGGAATTATAAGGATTTTGCCTTAGAGTCGAATGTACCTGGATCGTCTTATTCGAAATTTATTAACCGATATTTTTTGTTAAAATTATAATTCCTTTAGTGTAAAATAATAACATTACGTGTGATCTCCAATACTATCGTTCAATTTATTGTTAAACATCGCATATAACATAGGGAAGTGAGCCATGATTCGTGACTGTTCCTTATGTATGGAAACTGAAACCGAATGTAGGTGTGCTAAAAATTTCAAAACCCCTAATTTAAATGTGGCACGTGTTCCTGTTATCTAACCAGAACTTTTTGGGGGAAAGAGGTGAGTCAAAAAGTAATTGAAAGTCGAAAAACAAAGACCACCCTAATCCTCGTTCCTCCAAAATTCTAACGCGTGAGAATCTTGAATTTTATTCGAAATTTTTCATTTCAACAATATTTCCTCTGTTGTAAGTCGTCGTCAAACGTGACTGGATCACCCCCAATGCCTCACGAATTGATTCTCTCCGTTTTTGTTTCCAGGTTGCCCCATATTTCAGGTCCGAAGTCAGTTATAAGGATCCGAATGCATCGGGTGTTTAGGAACTTTGTAATAAGTATCGGGAAACTTTGCACGGAGATATAAATGCAGCCAAAGTTGCCTTTTGTGTCTCTGTTCGCCTTTAGCTGTTTCTGCGTCCAGATATAGGTTCAAAATGAGAATTATTAGAAGAAAAGCGCGCTGGCGTTATTACTCCTGCAGCGAAAGGATATTCGATCAAGGAAATTGCACGCGAGGACGAAGATTCCAAAGTCGACGGTGCATGGCATTATCGAGAGGTACGAGGGTGGCGAAGATTGCTCGTAAAAAAGAAAATCGGGACGAAAAGGAAAACAACATCGGAAAATCGCTGTATTGGGAATATCAGCAGACGCGATAGACGTTTATCCGCGTTGGAAATCGTCGCCGAATTTAATCGGTGTAGCTATAGAGAAAGTCGTATGTATTTTTAAAGTCGGTTTTCGCGAATGTACAACTGTAAGGAAACCATTATTAAAAAGCACAAATAAAAAGATATACTACACGCTTGAAAGATTATTGTTTCGATGAATAGTTCGTCAAGAAAAGTGAATTTTTTGTATGGAAAAGGGTATTCTTCGTTTGCGGAGCAGCGAAGTTATTAATTTAGCTTTAACTTCTTGATATTGTTAAAAAACGAATGCAAAAATCGATCAACGAATCAAAGAAATTTTTGTTTAAAAGGAGTATAAAAAATAAATAACCAAAGTGATAGGTTATTGTTAAAATTAAAATCTAACGTAGCGTCTGATTTTAGCAATCTTGTTTAAAAAACACAATTGATTCTCTATATTTATAATCGGAGACGCGACTTATGGACCAACGTTTAAAAATAATATTGTTACTGATACAAAAAGTTTAATTTTAACAGAAAATAAGACACTCTTTACTGGGTTGGTAAATCTATAAATATTGTATACAGAATGCTCCATGCTTTTAACATTCAGTCAGCACTTTACAACAAATTGCTTGATTTCTCTGACCGTTATGTTACAAACAATAATTTTAACTAACTATGCATTCGGGTAATGCAATGTTCATCGACGATTCTTGCTTTTGGAATTATTAAATAATAAACGTATTTGAGGTTGTTTTGTACCATGTTTCGAGACTCTATGCGTCTTCATAGACCATTTGATTGCGCAAAAGGTAATCAAATGTTCCAAAAGTTAGACTTTACCGTCAATCAAGCGCTAATTTGATCACTATTGGCACAAATGGGATCCTCGATGTAAATTCGCGTTTAAAAAATACGGAGCTCGCTATCTGTCTCGTCCGCTAAAATAATGATCGAAAACATGTCGAGATGTTGCCTATAACCACTAATGAAGGAGATTGAAAATGTCACGAGTACTTTTAAACTGTATAGAACAACAACAGCCATTTTAAACTATCGTAATTCCGGTATATAAGGCAAATAAGCTGCAGGAAAATAATAATTAATATTTCTTCGCCGGATGTCTTTTTCTCTGCGTTAAAAATATGAACGAAATTATTAAAAGAGGATAAAAGTGTACTGTTGGCGCCAGAGTTTATCAACTTCTTTCTGCTAAATGCCCATTTATGAACGCCCACCATTTTTTATACATTATGTTACGTTACGTTATTTTTTTCCTTGTATGTTTGTTTTGTTTATAGTATTATTCTTAAATGTTACGATTAGTATTTCGACCATAGTGTCAAATGTATTTATCAAAATTAGTCGTGTCGGTGCTTCAGTGGCGTCCTACAAACCCTATTGTCTCTTTACTCCACAATAAGTACAATACACGGCCTCGGAAGACATTTGCAATACGTTCACACATGTGTAGCGGGTTACTTGAATCGTATACTGAAGTTCGCGCATCTGGTTCGATGCATTTAATAGTTATAAAGCAAAATTTGTCGACTGGTGTTTGTCATCTTGGTTCTCCAGGATTATGAAGACCTTTGTAACCGTACAATATCTAAAAGGATCGAGTCTAATTGAATGCTAAATGGTTTGATGCTTCGCGTAGACACTGTTTCGCGACATCTGAAATTTTCTACCACAACAGAGAGTAGCTGGAGATACTAATGGAGAGAGAGATCAAGTTAGAACTGTTTGCAAACGTTTTCATCCGATGAATACTTTTAATTATTTACACGTAGTAAAAAGAAACGAAACAGCGACAAAAATTATTTCTTTGTAATTGCTGTATAAATTACAACGAAATATAATACAAATAGAACTGTACCATAGAAAATCAATTCCATAGTATCAAATTATCGCGAATCATTATTTCGGTACAATTATTATCTACATTACGTTTCCTTCCCTTGATTGCGTTTATTTATTCGACAGGAGCATTTACAACGTTTATAACGTAGGAAAAATAAGTAGAGGGATGAGAATATAAATAATTAATTTGAATGATTTATTCATTAAATACTGAACTTATAAAACGAAGTAATTAAACTTGGCGTGCAGACTATTGGTTGAATGTAACCGATCCGAAATTTGTAGTTATTGTTAAATATTTGATCCGAAAGTGTCGTTTTCTCTGTGAATTACAGTAATTAAATAACTATTTTTCGCACCTAGATAATTACTATTTTTTCAAGGAAGTTATTTTTCAAAAGACGTAATAGTAAATAACGATACCATCCGAGGAATACATATTTGCAAAGTATAAGTAAGCATTATTTATTCTAATGACGTGAACCGCACGCATATATTTGTCTCAAGTTTTTTGCATAAACATTACGAATACGTTGTCGCAACTTTCTGTCGCGCTGTATTTCTTGTCATTTTCAATGCATATGTAATATCTCGAACGTTTTCCGTACACCAAAGGTATTTTTGTTCTTCGTAAGAACCGTTAAACTTCGATTTCTAAATTCCATAGCATCGTCTCAAAAATTATAGATCTTTCTAGAGAAAAATCTTCCGAACTTCGTGCTTCCTGATCGCTGTTACGGTCCCCTTCGTTTATTTCAAATTAAATTGATTTTTTTGGATTAGGAAACTTCGTTCGAGCAAATTTGAAATTAATTCCAAAACAATTTCCAAAATCGTTCGGAGGATCTATCGACTTTGAAGAACGCAAACGGGCCAATCGCGAGCGACCGGAGCGTGAAGCGTCTTAACCATCGTAAACTGTACCGTCGCATACAACGCGGCGACGACACGTTCAGGCCAGGCGGATTATAAAACTTTAAATAAAATAAGTTCAGAATCGTAGTTCGTGCTCAGCGCGGTCGCGACATGACGGCTGTTCTCGGCCAAGCTAGCCGTGCAAAAAGCTGTTGCACGTCGTTCCCGCGGACGGCAGGTAGGGGTATATGTTTATTCAAACCCTTCTTATATCACATTTTCATACTAATGGACTTCTTCAACTTCGTCTTTGCCCCTGAACACGGTGCACGCCGGGCAACCAGCGTTTCTATGTCAGTCGTCCCGGATTATCTTTTCGTCGCGAGATTATCCACGTCTTGGAGGCTTCTGGTGGAATTACCGAAACTTTGGACAACCTATTCCGATCCGATGAAGGCGAGAACCGAACGAACTGGAAGGGGATACGCTTTAGATCCGATCGACAACCTTGTTCGTTGCGTTAACGTTTGACTGGCGGCACTCGATTCGAAAACAATTATTAGCTAACCGTTCGATTTCCAGTACAGGGTGCTCCCAAGCTGACGCTACCCTAAAAGGGTCGAATCTACATTTGTAAAATACACGAGTCTCGCTCTGGTTGATTGGGCAAACCTCCATTCATGTTTCAAGGATATCCATAAATCAGAATCCATAATATAACATGCAGGCAAATCTAGTTTTAGAACGAGTCTAAAAATCTGTACGCGATGTTAAATTCATTCACAAACCTCCACTCATGTTTCAAAGGCACCCATAAATCAGAATCTATGATATAAAAATTTTATTCGGTAATAAAATTCGCCCGACTCCAAAGTAATTGGCGGCTAATTCCAAGAAGTCGAGGATCACCCGGAGAAGAACCACCCCTCCCGAGAGAAGGTGAAAAAAAGGCGGTGGTCGCGATTCCTCGGGAAAGTTTCCTTGACCGCGAACGGAAACGGGGGGTAGGCGAGCGTCGAGCGTTAATCGCGGAACGAGCGTGGAGAGTGGGCGGGCGAAAAAACCGGAAACTCGGGATTTATCGTCGGCGAGCGTGTCGCAATTATGATCCATCCGCGACACTCTGGCCAGATTTACGATACCGCGGGCAATCCCTTTCCCAGACCCCGGTCGGCGTCGTTCGTTCGAACGGCGCTACAACGCCGGACCCGTACGCGCTTTCATCAGCGACGCTTTTTAGAATTCATTTTCGGGTTTAAGCTTCATTTCTCGCGCGGCCAGAATGAAGCCGGGTGCCGGGGGGGGGGGGGGCTCGTCGGGGGACAAACGGCAGATTGGTAGGCGTTACCGTGCTTGCTGGTACACTTAAGGGGTCCACTGGTAACGAACGAACCGCTCGAACCACCCTTCGTTCCTGTCCCTGCGCGTGTGTGTGTGTGTGTGTTTGTGTTTCTGTTCGTTTGCTCGCGCGTGTTGCGTGGAACCGCGGGATCTGTGCGCGATGCGCAACACACCAGCCGCCCGGTTATTCCGCGGGAACAATTCTCGGGGCTTTTTTGTAATTTACGACAATACGAACGCGACCGACAGAATTACGATCCGCCCCCGCCACGCGTCTGCGCGACCCCGGATGTTGTTCGTTTAATCCGGGTTACGAGCAGGGTTCTACCCTTGGAGATCGTGGGACTTCTTAGACAGTGTCTGGGACTTGACCACGGAGACACAAGTGGACAGAACAGCTCGTCAATTGTCAACATTGAAACAGGCGACTCTGAACTCTGCAAATTACGTACGAATTTGGAACAGAAACGAGGGTCGGGCGCAATGATAACCTGAATCGAAGCGAAGGGGTGGTAGTTTGATAACGTTACCTTGGTATCTGGCTGATCGTGGCCCCGACCACCGAGCCATTATCTGCGATGTTGATTATTTATGAAATGAGTTCAAAGCACACGAGCCGTGTGCCCGCGGAAACTTATATGCCGGCGGTAGGCTAACGCGTCGACGAAATTTCACGGCTCTTGAGAGTCCAAGCGACCGATCCGGGAATTATTCAGCAGACACCGAGTATCATATTGGACAACTCGTCGCGAGCCAACCTCGATTGCCTCGATCAATGAATCGAGTTCGTTCATTCTCAATCAATCGTAAAAGCCCTCTTAAATTTATTTCATATTAATTTCACTTTTAATTGTTGACATTTTGGATAATTTTCTGGAGAACTCGAGAGAGCTTTTGACAGAATTCTGCACCGTCAGAAACTATTGTTGCTCCCTTTATAACAAAAAGCAATCAATTAGGGGGGTTTTGGCAAATAGGAGCAATTTATATTGGGAACACGTGATTGCTCTTCGGAAATTCTCAAGAGTTTCGCTCCGGGAGCAAACCATACCTTCAATATGATGATTGATTTAACGACTTGTACCCTTTTTCATTTTGTGTTCCAAATCATGAAACTGATCAATTAATATTCGAGAGGCGTGATTTTGCTTCTAGGATTCTTGAAGCGATCTCGTGTCCCCGATATAAATTCCTCCTATCTGTCATTGCTCTTTTATAATTCGGTAAACAAGTCGGTAAAACGCGTAATGGAAAAATCTAGAGAGTCGTGTGCGGAAGTTAAAAAATTTCGACATACCCCGGCCATTGCGAAAGCCTCCGTGGAACGACAAAATCCAACATAACTTCTGCCATAAAGTTCTACGTACACAATAAACAAACGACAAGGATATAAAGCGACCGAGTCATTTGTTGATTACAAATTGTAGATGGGAAAACAATAAGAATCAAAGTTAAACACTCGAAACACTAGGAGTATACGTATTTTGGACTGTATCATTATTATTATTATTGTTAAAATTAAATGTGTTTATCGTGCACATAAGTATGTTGTACATATATTCTGATGCAGAGAATAATTTGCGTAATGGAGAGGCACGGCCAGAGGCTGCTTTTAAACCAAATCTCTGAGTTATTACACAAACAAACACAAATAATTAAACATACGGCAGACAAAATAAACTACGGGAATAGACTAAACCCCAGAAAGAAAAGTTCTACAAACTGTTGGTGAAAGATCTACTTGGCGCGTTTCCAAACAGAGTTGGAAACGCGCGAGTTGGTTAGGAAGATCATGAATTTCGTTAGTTATAATAGTACTGTGATAAGTATAAGAATTAGCAGGATGCCAAACTGTTTTTGGAAGTAAAGGGCAACCGGACAAGACTCGACGCGAACAAATTTCAATACGGAAGGAAAATATTATCGATCTCGGCGCAGAAATAAGTAGGAAAATGATTTCTGGGATTTATCGTAGAAACGCAGCGAAGTGGAGCAAAAATATAACAATACGATGGAGTGCAGTGAACATCCGCCGCGGTTGACGTTATAAATTGTACGAATGAAAGTAAACAACGTCGAAGGGAAAAAGCTTCCGCGATCAGAACACAATACGGACTAGCAAACAACCATAATAACTGAAAACGACTAGTCTGCGCCGGAATCGACTGCCCCGAGACGTCGATACGCCATCGATGGGATCGAGTACGCCGTCATAGCGCGCCTCTCGATGATCGATGGTTCTCCCATTTGCTAAAAATAAAAAAGATCCAACGCGGCTCGAGCCGAAGCCCTTCGAATCTTCGCATGTTTTCCACGACGAGACAAAAGTCAACATTCTCGTTAATCCTTGCTCGAATCATCATGGTATTTTTATCCATCTTCGATCGTGTTAAAGACACAGTTACACGGGACACCCCGTATTCTTAAATCTACCAACGTAACGTCAATCACAACCTTTAGACCTATTAGTATTCAAAATGTCATGTCTAAGATTATGGAAAACTTAATTAGTCATAAATTATCGTTTCTTTGCAAAGGCATCGTCATCGATGAGCAGCATGGATTCGTTATCGGTAGATCGACTGTGACTAACCTTGTGGAGTATCATTATTATTTAACTAACTGTATGAATAAAGGCATACAGGTTTATACTGATTTTTCTAAAGCTTCTGATTCTATTAATCACTCTATCTTAATGTTTAAATTAAAGGCATTAGGAATAAACAGCTGTATGCTCTCTTGGTTTTCCAGTTTTTTATCAGAGTTCAAATAGTTAAATTCAATAATAACTACTCAAGAGAAATTAATGTTACACCCGGTGTTCCACAAGGTTCACATTTGGGGTCTCTTTTATTTATAATATATACCAATGACATCTCTAAGGTATTCCATCATTCTAAATTTGTATTATTGCCGACGATCTTAAGATATATAAATGCATTCATAATCAGCAAAGTGCTCAATCAATTCAACGTGATCTTTACAGACTTCAGAATTGATGTTCATTAAATAAATTGTCTCTCAATTTAGATAAGTGCCATACTGTTAAGTTTAGTAATAAGAACAATAATATCGTTTATAATTATACTTTAAATGGAACCGTGCTAGCCTCTCTTAATCATGTTATAGATCTTGGAATAACTATCTCCTCTAACTTATCCTTTAAAATTCATTACGAAAAAGTTGCTCTACAAGTTACTTTGACGAGACCAATTCTAGAATATGGCAGTATAATTTGGTCTCCCTATCACAAAACATACATAAACGAGATTGAGAGAGTTCAACACCTTCGTATTGCTGTTAGACATAGTGGGAGCCCCATGCCTCTTGAGTCTCATAATTACGATAACTTACTTATTAATACTAATCTCCAAACACTGCATAGTAGAAGAATTGCAGATATTATGTTTGTAAGTAAGCTAATCAAACTTTTGGGTCATATTTCGTGTTCAACAATTATTCAATTGTTTCCTTTGCCTGTACCATCTAGATATTTAAGAAATCACTTACTATTTAGATCTCAGAATTGTGTAAATAGGATGATTGTACACACTAAAACTGATTTAATTGAACAATCATTAGAAAGACTAAAATTATCCTGCAACATATTGTAAATTAATTTATTTTGTTAAATTCACTAAATTAATAAATGAATAATAAATAATTATAATCCGATAGAAATCTGTCTTTAGCTTGTGCAAGGATAGCGTGATATTACTTATTCTATTTTAATCCAGAGATATTAAAGGACGATGACAGTTTCGTTTAAATCGATTCGCTACTTTGCTAGATTGGCACAAATTTTACCTAGCTTGGTAGTAAACTGCGGATGTTTATGCATTTATGGGAAATTTTAATTTTAAAAGAGCCACATAATGAAGTTAATATGCAAAAATAAAAGAAATTGAGACAATCCTTTGCGAAGCTACCATTTTACTAATTCTATTCAAAAAAATATGTATATTATAAAAATATATTTTATAAAAATATAAAAAACTCGCATTCTATATGGAAAGGAATTTTTGAGCCCTCAGGAACATTTTTTCGACAACGGAAAATATTTCTACGACCGATGTAAGAATTATGTGGAGTTCGCCAAGATGGCGCACGGGACAAAAGAGAGGTTAATTCGTCGATGAAGTATCACGCGACCGAAGCTCGAGTTACGATTTAAGCAGCTTATACACGCAGAGGTTTATCGGAGGTTTATCCGGATTTGGTCGACCGTCTTTCTCCTTTGGTCATTTTCGCGAGAAAGATGAAATCTACGGACAAACCTACGGTAAACCTCAACCCATTTCCTCGAAACCTCAAAACAATTCGGCGCGCGGACCGTTTTACGAGGGTGGAAGGAACGGGATCGCGGGTATGGCGAATTTTCAAACGAATCGCGACGGTCGACGACTCACGACACATTTGCATACGCTTATTTTGTCAATAGACCGTATGTTTTTCCTCCCCTGGAAAAAAATCTTCGACGAAAAGGGTCCTGGGCAAACAACAGGAACGTAACTGGACGAGCCTGGTGAAACGTAACGTTTTAATAAGAATAGAAAATACACCGCAAAATGCGTCTATTAAAATTCGAAAGCAGAATCGAGCAAAGGTCTTTGACCACTTAACGCGATTACAGCCACACTCGACTGCCGACTTCGAACTTACGATGTCTTCATAAAAATTGCAAGAGGATTATTTCGAGTACCGAGGATCTGGGAAAAAGCTTCGATCTTTCGAAAAATGTGAAAAAAAATTCGTTTCGTGCTTTCGCCATAGTGTTTCCCTTTAAGTTATTAAACATCGGTCTTTTGGATTGTTTAGGTCAGACGTTGAGGGTAACTTGCGAACCACGCGCAAGTGAAACGATCTTTCGTGCTCGAATTTCACCCCCACCTGGATCGTTTCGACGGTATTTATCCGGCTTAAGCAAATACATATTGCAGAGGATGCTCTAGTGGGGCACACATGTACAGGGTGGCCAAGAAACAATACTCACTCCTACCAAACAACAAAATGAACTCACTACGAATTATTATTATCATTATTTCGCGTAAGACGAAAGACGCGAGAAATAAATTCATCGTGGTGCATTATTCGAGAGAAAAACTGTGGTTTCGTGGCACAAGCCCTCAGGATTATTTTCGAGGCCATTTCTTCATCGTCGAAGCTTTCTTAAATGGCGCTATAAATTTTTATTCGCGCGACCCGTCGTAGCTGAAATTTAGAGGTCGACGATCTACATCCACGCGGACTTCGAACTATTTAGCGACAGACAACATATTTCTTAATGGCTGGTCGGAATTACTGGCCGACTCGTTCGCACGGATTTATCAACCATAGATTTCTTTCTGCTGTGGAACTTTAGAAATGATCATTTATTACGATAGCCACGCGAGACAATATACAAGAATACTGAACTATGCTCGAACCTCGTACGTTTGACATCGAAATATTCGCAGCCACGCGTAGATTCTCGTATCGAACGCGTACGGTCGGCCATATCCGCTTCGAACGTGTTAATTTTAATACGACTCGCATCGCGAACTCGAAAATTCCGAAAATTTTAGAAAATTCCGCGACGTTGGAGAATAGAGCTCGCTCCGGCGGTCGTGGCGCGAATTAAAAAGCTGTTTCGCTTCTGTCAACTCGTTATTTACGTCGTAAATCATGCAAGAATGCATTCGAGATGTCCAGTCCTGGCGCCACAAAGAATGCAAAGCGATAGTATCGATCATCATTCTGAATATTTAACAACATTAAATGTGATGCTTCATATTTTCTCGGAGGCTATTTAAAGATTCTATATCCTTGAACTCTCGATCACAATCTTCAAATTCTTTCGCTCGAGATACATAAAAATTGATCGTTGGTTAATTTATATCGATAAAATATTATTACGAGAAAAGTAAAACTATTCAGTTCAGTGATACCAAGAATGTGCATTTGAATAATTTGTTTCGTACGAAGAATGGTATATACTTTAGCTGGAGAACGGTAAGGGACTGGTTGTTATTCCAGGCTTCAAAGCAAGGGAAATATTTAAAGCGTTCATGATAAATGCGACACCCTGTGTAGACTGAGAGGACGCACCTGAATAATGTTCCAGGACAGTGGGGGTTGACGTTTGTCGTGGCGGTGCCTAGCGTGCTGCTGTTCCGCCGACTACCCTAACGTAACCCCCTGCCCTGTCCCCTCTCTCCCTTTCGAAGCCCTGTTTCTGCTGCCCTCGGCCCGCCAGGACTCATAATTGTCGTCGTCCACGCTGGCATATCGCGAAAGCAACCGAGGGACACGAAAGTGGTTATGCGCATTCCTTTCCACCGTGGAGGAGCATCAGAGGCAGCCAAGTGGTGGGAGAGAGGACAGGTAATGGGGTGTAATAAGTAGCGATGGACTCAAGATATCCCATACTCGTGACAAAGGAACGATCCTCGAACCATAATACGAATCAAACCATCCGAGAATCCACCAAGATTTGGAACATTCGAGCAGAAAACAGAAACGTGCCAAACGTTCTTAAAAACAGCATTCGAACGATGAATACTTTAAAAATATTTGGTAGTTTAAACTTCGCTTAAAGAATGGATAAAAACTGCTCCAACTGTTAGAAGTTTGAGAAATGCGCGTATTCGCGGCGGGAATTGCTCGAAAACTCGCCACACAGTGAATTGAATACCCATCGCTAGTAATGAGGGTCGCGCGGGGAGGGGTGGACAAGGAGCACGGTAGATCGTCCCCCTGTGCATCGCAGCTGAA
The DNA here is from genome assembly GCF_013123115.1 of Colletes gigas. Lineage (NCBI taxonomy): Eukaryota > Metazoa > Arthropoda > Insecta > Hymenoptera > Colletidae > Colletes > Colletes gigas. The sequence continues at coordinate 2,000,706 of NW_025106656.1, forward strand.
TACTTGAATATTGATTAAGCATGCACATCGCGATTACTGGAAGCAGGTAAAAGCGCTTCTAGCTGGGCTGCGTGTCTGCGGATATTTATACGGGACGTTGGCCTGTCCCTGTCTCGCTTTATCTACCTCCCATCGTAGGGAAAAACGTTTCCCGGAAGACACCGGCTGAGATGTCTCTGGCCATGAGACGTTCGAACGATGAGACCATTCGCGTACCATTCGATCTACGATCGGGCCTCGAAGGATCAACCGTTCCCCTCATTGTTCTGTCCGCGGTTTGGCCTACTTCCAGATCGGCAACTTGCACTTCCGTTTAAAAGATGAAATACAGTGTCCTTTGTCGCCGCGTCTGGGGCTCGGCCAAACGCGTGTACTGCGTTCCAGATTCAACAACCAACTTCGACAGGCTTGGCTTATGAGTTCAAGTTCGTCGGAGATCGATCAATATTCAAGAACAAAGAATTAAAGGTGCGGTTCATCGGAGCATTATTATGCGTGACTTTGACTCTAATTCACTTTCGAAATGCAGTTGATTACATTTGCCATTTAGAAATCATTCTATCGATCCGAACCAACAATCTTGTCGTGGGTCTTGGATCAGTAGTCAGGGTATTTCTTTGTCAGACACGGCTAGATTTCCAGAGTGAAAATTTTGGAGAACGCTTTCGATAGATTCAAGAACGAACATCTGAAAGTATAGATCGAGTACCAGGTCTAAACGAACGTAGTCATCTTAGGGGAACACACACGACGAAATTCACGTCATCGATCTCTCGGAACGCGACATTGCAACCCGGTGAATACCAACGATCAGTCGAATAGAAGTAACAGGCAGTTATCTGTTTTTTTTCGACGATCAGAACAATGAGTTCGTCAACGGTAAGTAGGTTAAAAAGAACTCGTGTGCCGCAAGAGACACCGTCGTCTTTGAAATGCCGATCGAAAAATGCGAAGTGTTCGCTGGTGACGCGTGATTGCCGATTGTCGAGGAATGCATTATGCCGGATGAAACAGACTGCAATCTTATCTAGAGAAGTGCTCGAATCGATACTCGAAACGCGTCCACTTCGACTTCGTCCGACATCGTTGTTAATAAAAGCAGCTGAAACAAAAATCGACTGAGTGGGATTCAAGCAGACCAACTGCCCACTTGTATCATCTGTGCCACGGCCACTTCAATGACAGAGATTCGTATTCATACTATGAATTTCATATCACATGTTAAGGCCCCTGTAAATCTATCAGTTTTACGACACGAACCAAAAACTGTTCGTCGAATATATTTGAGTACAATTGTACTGGTCGATGTCGTGAATGTGAATTATTTTATTTAAATTCGCCTAGGGAAACGTAAGAACTCCTCTAGAGACAGAGGGGATCCAAGGGATCCAGGGATCAAGACACGGGGGTGAAATAATCCTCGGAGTCAAACGTAGTCAAACGCGATAGTCACCACCTAAGGGTTAAGATATGAAATATTGCGTCGATCCTGACGAGGGTAGATGGTTCTTTTGTACAATCAGTCAGCCCAGAAACGGACGTGTTGACGCAATCGTGGCTCGACACCATTTGGCCGACTTCCGTGGCTGCCTTCGTGTTGTTGACCACAATCATCCTCCACTCGACGCCCCGACTACGACGAAAAAAACGCGGTAAAACAGAATAGAAGAGAAAAAGCCCTCAAGGTTTGAATATTCAGTAGGCACATCCTGGTCGGCTACCACCTGACCTTCTTTCTGCCGGAAAAATCGGCACGTTCCGGCTCGTCTTCGAGACTTGCTGCGACTCCTCAAGCTCCTTTGACGAGCTGGCGACGAAACGACTTTTAATTAGTTCGTCGTGTACCGGAAGTAAAGGCGTCGAGTGCGGTCAACTTCACTTGGTCAATTTTGGCTTTCGGGGGACGAAGACCAAGTTACGGTCGGTCGATTTCTCTGTCGGTAAACCAAAGCCACATATTTCCCACCCTCTCGGAGCTTTATTGACTGCATCCATCGGTAGGTAACTCAGCTTTCGAGGGTAAGCTCTATACGAGTGTTACCACAGTCGAGGTATAGGAGTAGACCTTACCACAGACGAGATATACGAGTAGATCCGATGTATTTTTGGGGCCCATTTTTCTGGACCTCTAGAGCCCCATTACCATTTTTGATCTTTATTAATTTTGTTTTACGCCCTACAGAAATGTTGTCTAATACTTTTTTGTAGGTATCCATGATCTCTATTTCGGAAGTAAAGTTCAATGAAATACGTTCACTATTGTAGGAGTTATGATCGTTTGAAAATTGCGTTTTTTAATCCTCTAAATACTAATTCAATGCATAGTTTCTCTATTGACCACCATGCATGAAAGAGGGCGCTAAAATCACCTCCGCATGTTCAGGTCGGTATGGCAGATTGGGCCACGAAAATCCATAGGGTGTACGATCTATTCGTATTCCTCGTCTGTGGTATTACTTTATCTATGGTCGGTATTGTTTTTTCTCGAGAGAAAGTATCCCATGTTGGAAACATAATTTGTTTCTCTGTATGACCAGCCAGATGTTTTTATATAAGATTTTAAGCAGAAAATGTGCGATTCTAACTCGAAAGATGCTCGACAAATGAACATTCATCATTTGCAGGTAATACGAGTTTGTAAAGTTTCTTTCCATCCTTCGTTTGGCAACTCTGTATTATTAATCACACTGTATCTAAATTGCGGTAAAATTATCATTACGAAGATACGATACATAAAATTGAAAAATAAAAAATTGTCGCATAGTTGAAACTCTATTAAATAAAATTAGATTTTCCAACTGAATGGCGGTAGTCACAGAGATGAACTCCTGGTTAAAATTAAAAATGAAACTCACCTGGGTAATTGCAGTCGTGTTCGTCGCTTCCATCTTGACATTCCTCGATGAAGTTGCAACGCTGGGAGTCCAAAATGCACCTGGAGACGTCGCAAGCGAATTCCCCGGTACTGCAGCCTATAAAATGAAATCAATGTTTTCGTACCAACCGAACGAACAGCAAACCAATCGGCCGGATTGTTTCCTCTTTTACGTACAACGAACATGATGATGTTCACGAGGAGAAAATCTGAAATTAAATCCCCAGTGGTTTTCAAACTGCCAGCGATTTTCCCTTAAAACTATAATTGTAATTTGAAACTCAACCGGTGATTTTTCTCCTCGTGAAAAAAAAGGCGACAGAAACGATGAACATAGCATGCAATCTATGTACATATATACATTTAATATTAACAACATGCGAACCGTTAAGACACGTGAAACGTCCGATTCGAGTCGAACACAAACAACTTGTACCTGGATGGGGACAGCCCTCTTCGTCAGCACCGTCATCGCAATCTGGCGTACCGTCACATTGTTGCACGGAACAAATGTCACGACTTCCGTCACGACAGCGCACCGTGTCGTCTGCGCGACACTTGTTTAGTGCCGGTCTTAAAGTATTATCATCCGTATTATCATCTGATCCTTCGTCGATCCCCTCTTGTCTGAACAGCGTTTCAGTCACTAACTCAACATCTACGACATTTTCGTTAACCAGGACTATCGGTTATCTCGGACGAGTGCTACCAAGCGGTAGTTAGTGAGTAGATTATAAATTACAAACAAGAAGTGAAGAACAAAAATAAAACAAGTGAACAGACATACGTAGTGTTCGTCGAAAGTTAGAGCCGGTTGTTCATAGTACCAGCTCGTCTGATCTTCACGCAGTAGAAACAGACGCAACTGGACAGCCCGGAACAACCGACTCGACGCACAAGTAGATAAACTGTTCAATGCGAAACTGGGCATGCAGTGGAGTGGTAATTACATTGAACGGATGACTATTGTACAATGAATCGAGCGAAGACCAAGAGTTTCTGTATATTTTAGAATAACGCTCGAATACTTACGCGGTGTCGTTTCAGGACAGCCGATCTCATCGGAGGCGTCCTCGCACTGAGGGATGCCATCGCATCTGGAGTCTAATGGCACGCATGCACCGTTTCTACATAACAATTCGGTGGAGTCGCATTCCTGCTCGTTGCCCTCATCCCTGACTGATAGTGTGTTTCGCGTGTGTGATAGGTTTGGGTGGTGTCATCGTGTCGGAGGGAAAAAGTAACACAACATGAAAGGATAAACATAAAATCGTGGAACGTAAGAAAAGCTATGCAAAAAGAAATTGGTGCAATCGAGAGAACAGAGCTGGACCAGGTTGGATGTTCCCAGAAATCGAACAAAATTTGTCCGTCGTAATATACATATTTTGAAACTTGGAAGTTGCTCAAGATTAGAGAGTTTTATTATTTTGCTCCAACCTGACGCGACTCCATAAATCAAGAACTTTGTTTATCTCGTAATTAAGGGTCAAACGAAGAAAAAAATCGATCTCGACGTTGTAATTAAATTGTATATACTTGACATCGATTCTAAGATAACATTCCACGTGCGGCTACCTCTGACGACCGACTCATTCGTCGAAGGTTTTCATCGATTTCGCGGAAACCCAAATAGGCACGGACAAACGACGTCCATCGATCTTTCCTCGGCGAATGCGTTCGCATAAAAGTTCACGAATTGGGAATCAATGTCTGGAAACCCTCGGCGCGGAATCGATCATTTTCACATCGTCAGACGTCGAAAGAAGTTACCTGGGAACGCTCTGAAGGTGAGTTCGTCGGGATACACTTGGATGCTGCCCAAGGAATGATACTTCTGCAGGTGTTCGACGAGGATGTTCTTTACCTCCAGGTCGTTCGAGAACGACGTGCCAATGTCTAAAGTAACTTGCGACTTGAAGTTGTCGGGCGTCGGCCTGGGGAAGCCAGAAAATTGTTGTTATTCCTCGGTCAAGTACTAGCTGAGTCAGATTGATTCGACGCGTTACGCGATAATTCCTCTATTTTCGATCTATCGAGTTGACTCTAAATTTAAATATCGACTGAACAATTTAGAACGGAAGAAACTTGATGGCCTAAGCGCGTAGGAGGAGTCGATTCGATCGTTGTTTTGAAAAGCAATATACTCACGTTATCTTAACGACGTTGGCATGATGGCTCTCCTCGGGGATGTGATGGACGAATAACTCTTCGATGGCCTGCGTTAAATTGGCGCTCAGTTCCTTGTATTCCCGACTATTTCTGATCGTGTACTTGGGCTTGTACGGTTCACCGACTGTCAAGGTTATCCGGTAATATCCTACGAGATCATGGCTGGATTAGTAACGAACGATCGACGAGGGCTTGCATCTATTAACTAGACACTAGCGACTAGCAACTTCTTTTAGTCGTTTCCGACAAACGAGGTTGGCAACTTTGACTTTAAAAAAATTAATTAAAACCTGGAGTGTCTTAAAGTGTCTCGATGAACAATCACACCGCGTGTTACTCACTTCCGTAAGTTCTTGGTGGACCGAAAGGTAGTAGTGTCACTTCCGTGGCGCTGCCTTCAACCTCCCCAGACCCAGCCAAGTCCTCGTCGTCCGTGTTTCCAAACTTTGGTGGATCCCTACGACTCTCGGCGGCGTTACCGATCTCGTTGTTATGCTGGATACGGTACAAAGTTATTGGCTGGTCGCAGATAGAAAGTTTATTATCAAATCATTGACCTCTAACCTCGTCAGCTTCTTCCTTTTCCTCGCCGTTGTCGCGAGTCAGCCGCTTCAAATTAGCCAACTCCTTGTCGTTGGCCGCTCCAGGTTCTATGTCATCGTCGAGTTCGACCGGCGACTCATTTTGAAGCTCGTCCTTCGTTGCGTCCTCTTTTTGGCCTGCGAAGGAAGATGAAACGAATGAGGGCATAATTATTGGGCGAAGAAACACTATTCTTGTCGTTACATAGAACGATGGGAAGAGCTATACCTGGTGGCGTTTCGGTCGTGGTTGTCGCTGGGGCAAAAAAGTCTACCACGCTTCGCTTTATTCTATGGAGAAAGGACTCCTCTTGATGGATCACGATCGTAGGCGTTTCGTCGGGGGATTGTCTAACCTCCTGATCGAACACCAAGTCGTCATTCTGAAAATTACAAATAGGCCCGGTGAGCTTTAGGAATCCAATGGCAGATCTTCCTTTGATCGCGAAGCAACTCCGTAAATAAGCTGATTTAAAATTCTAGTCAAAATGACGGGATCGTCGTTTTCGAGATTTGGGAACAGAGACAATGGTTAATTGGAGAATTAATGTCCGATCCATTCTGGATCTCAATCATAATTTTAAACTTTGAAATTCAAATAGACAAGAGGGTTCGATGTCCTTGAGTAGAAACTAAAAACATCTCGATAATGAAACTTTCAGGAAGATTAACAGTCTTGAGCACCGAGCGATCGAAATCACGGATGCACCTTGAAGACATTTCACCGGAACGATCGTTACGAACGTCGAGCTTTATATAACCAAGTCCATGTGTGTGTTGTGAGTGTGTATCGTCGAGTACCGTCACGCGCCGCTCATAAAGAACCAATTCTCACCTAAACACGCGATATAAATTCAGGATCGGCGGGCCATTCTCGCGGCTTGCTCGTGATTCCGAAACTGGCCAGGATTCAAACGTCGCTGGCCAACGAGCTTCCCCCAAGATCAGAATAGAGGAGAGCAACACCGTCCACGGCGAAACCGACAAAATAAAGTATCGTTACGGTCGGGGAAATATCTGACGAGGTTATGCAAGAGAGCATCGATATTATGTTCCCGCGATGGGAATAACAAACCCGGTATTTCCTGGGACCGTCTACGTGACCCTAGCCGCGAATAAAAAGCACCAGAACGAATATAAAGCATCCTCTTCGGCTCGTTACGTCCCGCTACCCTAGTTCGATGATGAATCGAGAGGATCCCCGGACGAGGATGAACTCTCCATTTATATCTTCGACGACGAACGAATCTTCGAACCTGGTGGATCGCGTCGACCCGGTTCAGCGAACCCGACGGTTTCTGGTTAAAATTATTTAGCGTAATTAAAATTCGGACAGCAAATATAAATCAATCCGCGGCGCAAGGGAAAGAAAAGTATCACTTCCAGCGAACGCCATTGGAGAATTGCTTCCAAAAATAATATATTATTAATCCAGGCAATCTTATATGGACACGAATTAAGTAATATCTGATATAGAATTGCTTATAATCTGATTTTAATTGACTTTGTCACGTTGCACACCATCGTCTCGGTGTTACGTGAATCGAGAGGTCAAGCGTGTATATTAAAATGAACGTTATATCGGCCGAATCGTGCAAACAATTCCCACCCACGCAGGATATCCGTTCGCCGCCCAATCAGAGCCGGAAAAAATTTCATCCGCGCGAAATAGACCATCTGCCGGATCTCCCTAATAGCGGAAAGTGTTTGGTGTCGCGTTTCGCTGCAAAATAGTTCCGCGGCGCGTGCAGCGTGTCGCGGCACACGTGACCGGAAACGTCGACGCGGTTTTTTCTCTGCAGGAAACGGAGCCCCCGTGAAGTCGCGCTAATGAAGCTTAAATCGGCCCAGACGGGACGTATTATTACGTTTAAGGACTCGTTTGTTCGCGCGGTACCAATTTTCGAAAGGGGGTATCGCAGACATAACATTACGCAACCGAGAAACACGCTTCGCGAAAAATCGTGACGCGATGCTCGTTACAACACCAAAAGCTGGCTTTACGCGAAAACAAACGTGATGTTTCGCCAGCGTTCGTATCGCCGTGGTATTTCTATCGAAGATAACTTGAAGCACAAAAAAATTCTTTGGTACCAAAATATTTATTGGTTTGGAGGACGAGCTGAATTTAAAACGGTTCGTTTCTACTGGAGGAGCTCGAAGCGCGTCTATGGCCTCAAATATATTAACCAGTGCAACGAGGAAATCAATAACTAAATGCACACCGACGACGGGATTAAAAGGTCAGAAATCTACGTGCGTGGAAAAAAATCCAAATGTTTAAATTTTGCAAAGAAGTGGAAGGTTGAACATTAATCGAATACCATTAGATCTAGAGGCGCTGTATCGTTATCGAACAGAGGGGGATGAATCTTAATTCGAGATCGGTTCAAATTTCCGAGCGACGCGCGTAGATTTTGTTTACGAAATGTAACCCCGTTGCGTCGATAAGGCTTCTCCATTTTTATCTAAACTTCCATTCGTCCGCCGCGCGGCTGTCCTTTTTACAAAATCACGGAAGCGCAGACTCGGCCAGGCGCGATAAAACTGCACCGCGAACGGCCCGTTTCGGATCACGATAACGCGCAACACGCATCGTGCGCTCGACAAATTATTGAAAGCGTGCTATTTTCGTTTATGAAACGATTCAGTGACCTCATCGACGCCGAAACTTCTGGCCGAGAGCAACTGAAAGACCTACTTTAACCGGAAAAGGAGAACCGTTGTGTGCGCGCGGCTTTTCAACAAACTTGTTGAGAATTCCTTGCTATTCTGCTTGGGGGACTCCGAATAGGTCGCCCATGTTCCGTTTCTTTCATTTAAACGCGAATATACGATCGGATTACACCAGAGGGAACCTTCCGCGTCTAATTTAGGGTGTGTTTGTGACTCGTCAAAGGGGTCTAACAAGTAACTTGCAAGTGTTCCCGTTGCGTCGTGACTTAAGAATCCGTCTGGCGCAAACCATCGGCTTTCCTGTTGGGTGAAAACAGTTTCATAGAAATCGAGCACGCTTGTTACGATTCTTTTTAAGAAAAAAGGGTTTGACATCTTCGCCTCATCGACTGAATTATACCGTGTTAGAGAATCTACGAGTACCCGAAATCCTCGGAAATTACGAAAGATCCTTTGGAGACGCGAGTAAGGTGGTCAGCGTGCTCAGGTTTCTGGGGCATAAATCGCGGATACCGCCACGGTAACGCCGTGCCCCAAAGAAAAGACGAAGAATCAGTAGGGTAGGTAGGGGAGGGAGGTACGGAGGCACGAACGAGCTTCGAGACAAAACTTTGTTATTCCGGGCAAGTTTTACACGGGATTTCCCAGCTAAGTCCACTCTATGATCCTTTCACGACAACTACGTGCTCATACTTCGACAAAACACCGGCCCTGCGGTCCGAAATCCTTAAAATGCATGGGAAATACGTGTCGTCGCAGGTTAAGTGGCTGGGAAGAAATTCGTCCTCGGAACTTCGAGGCTTCCCGAGGACAAACTTGTACCAAACATCGAGCCTCCACCTCGTTCGGCTAGCCTTTCAGTCAAGTTTCGTTCGCGAGCCTTTAAGTCTTCGTAATTTGGCTGCTCGAGGACCTTGAATTTTTTAATTTTTTAATCGCCAAATAATACAGAAACATTATTTATACAGGAGATACAGGAAATTAAGGTTTTCACACGTGGGTGCACGTGGCGTCAAACGATCAGCTGACTGGGGACATAAGTGGATCGCACGATCATTTTGAGTCGGCCTGTATAATGTTCGCGTTGGTTTCTTACACGAAGAACAATCCATTGATGTGTTCCAAAGATTCGTATAATCTGATTAGCGGATGCTGGAAGCACGACGGATTTTATGAGCAGCCTATTTCTAGAAACTTCGAAGGAGGAAAGCTCGAAAGTCGAGCGAAAAAGGGGTCGATTAACAGAAGGAGGAGAAGGCAGGTAAATGGGGTCGTTAAACTCCGTGCAAAAATGAGTCCAGACCGATGACTCACCGTCGGAACTGGTCCTGAAAAATAAGTCCCGCGTCTGTGCCGTCTCAGCGTCGTTAAACCGTGCAGTTTGCGCGCACGTGTTGGTTGCATAACGAGCGAACCGCATATTCGAAGGCAACGAAACTTGCAAAGTTGCTTTATACGGTTTGGACCTGTTGGGCGTCCAAATTAACTTTCCTCCAAATGAGAATGGAACAGAATTTATCGACTGTTCCGACTGCGTTGTCGCGGCAGTCTTCGACCAGGAATTCGACAATCGTAATCTTAAGTAACAACGATCTTCATCGATAATCTCGAGAGAGTACACGAAGGATATCGCCATACTTGCGTCATCCCTCGTATCTGGATCAAAGTGTGTCGCAGATAATCGGATAGAATGACCGTGAGTCTATAATTAGCAAACCTATTGGGTAGACTTGTATTGAAGAAAAGCAAATACTCCAGTACTTGTTATTATGTAGCATTTTTAAGATCTACGTACGTTAAGAGTACACAATACAGCAATATATCATCAATATCTTACAGTGCTTCACTTCAAACCTTCGTTTACTTTCAACACAAACAAGTTATAAATATTAATTGCATCAAGGTGCAACATTATCTAGGGCATTGGTTTCTTTTCATCAACCACCTGTGATACGTGAGAAGAATTAAAAAATTCAAATACACAATCAAAGGTGGAGTACTCCAGACAGATTGTACCTAAGCTCAAAGTATCCCCGATGCTTCGAACGCCGACAGGAGGCTATTCTACCTTAGGTATACTAATCACCAAACATTTTTCAAAGTGGCTGTCTAGACCGGGCAGGTAAGAGGGGCACGTCTTTATTCGCGAATGCCCGTCATAATCACGGCCCATCGAGCCCCGAAGAAAGCCCTCAAAGGTCAAGATCTGGCACGTCGGTTCGAGAAGCGTCGAGGAAGAAATCCCCCAATTTGAGAGACTTCTCGGAGGCTTCGACTTAACGAAAATATACGTCGGAGGAGCACGTATGACAGGTCGGAGGAAGGCAGATGGCGCTGGTCTTGGAAGAAAAGAGGGAACCGACGCCACTGGCCGATCGTCCTTTGTCTTAAGCCGCGGTATATTAATGTGAAGAACATGCTACGCCGAAATAGGCTGCGAAAGGAGGGTGGGACGGTAGCTAGGCGCGGAAAAGAGGGCCGCCAGCGCACGGAATACTAAAAAGGAGCACACACGTCCGCCAAATCTTCCGGTGCGGTGGCCGCATAGGGGGCGCTAGTCTCGTTCGACCGCGCCTTTGCATTTTAACTGCCTCTCACAGAGAAACGACTCCTCCTTCGACCTCCGTGGACGAAAGAACTCCTCCGAACTCTCGACAGACTCTATCCGCTCCTCCGTGGAGGAGTCTTCTACAAGAATCGCCAAGTTTTGATAGAATTTTGTATACCCAGGATGGTTATGAATCGGTAGCCTATGCAATATGGACACGAGAAATAAAAGCAACTACGAGTTCATTTACCAACGTTTATTTCTTAACAATTATAACAAGTTTCTACGTGACTGGGACTGATCCTGGACTAAACTTGAACTGAATACTGAAGGAATGCAATAGGTTTTTAAGAGATCTGAAAGTGAGGATAGCAAGGTTTAAATGTCCTGGCAGAGGACACGAAGGCAACGCTGACACAGTGTTTTCGGGTGACGCAGTGAGAGAGACTTGAAACTTGAAAATTTAAGCTTTACCCCACGACCCGTGGAATGCACCTCGAAAAATTACTGGCTTCAACTGCTTCTCTGCTCGTTCATTGTCCACAGAATTGCCTGGACAATATCACACGAAGAATCCAAAGTGTCACGTGTTGATTCTCAGGTCCCAAATCGGCTGAGGGACGCGACGAGATCCCGAAGCGGATCATCTTATATGAACTTTCATATCCCCTGGTGGCGGTGGGGGGGAGAGAACGGGCAAATACCATGGGCAATCCTCTCAGAAGGGTGAAATTGCGGAAATCATGGTGGTCCGACTTCCTAATAGAAATGTTCTGACCCCCCAGGCTGCGATCTGCCAGTCAGACGTCAACCGTCGATGCGGGAGAAATTCTACGCCGTGTTCCGGTACAAAAAAATTTAAAAAATCACCAGACCGCTTCCGTTCGAGCTTTCCATCAGTCTGTCGAAGGAAGATTTTTAACTGACCAGGGCTTTCGACCGATATGTTATGACGCAAACGTTTGAACACGCTTGATATCTCGATGAACGGATTCGAGATTTTTGCTCGCTTTTAAATGACAATTTCCACACCACATTCCCATACACTGTAACCAACGAAAACTTTGATACATATTTGTATTTTCTTGCTCGACAATAATAGTGACAATTTGAATGAATAATCCACAGTATCTGTCGGTTTTCATTTGACGAATTAAGACGAAATCATTCGCGAGAGATGGTTGGAGGAAGTTGGAGCACTCTCGCGCGAAGTAGCAGTTGATCAATGGATCGATCGGGGCATCGACATTGGTTTGTTTTTACTGCAAACAAGCAGGAACGTGTGCACGTTGCCTAAATACGTCGGTTAACCGCGCTTGATCCACACCATTCCTCCCTCCCTATTGTACGCCCCACGGCTAGAATCTCTTCCCCATTTTCCCAATATTATCCCCTATCTTCGAGACGGGCCGTGAAACCCGAAGCGACGAGTGGCGGACTCAACAAATTACGAGACTCGCTTACCCACTTAGGGGCCTCGTGTTGTCCATTATCGTCGTCCGACTTTTTCCACGCGCGGTTCAAAATTCTCGATATCCCCTCGATGACGGCACACCCGCCGACAGAGCCAAGCCAGACGAATCTTTATGCGATCGCGGAGTCAGAAGCGCAGTGTTTCTCGCAAGATTCGCCGCGTGCTTTCAATGAAAATAACATTGATCGAATGTGAAACGCGATTCGTGTTCAATGGGGCCTCTATAAACGCTGAAAAATGAATACCAAATCGCTGGAACCACTCGACCGTGTACAAACAGTCCTTCGAGCCCTCGACAAGAACTGTCCATCAGTAAGAGGCCTCAATCTTTTACGAATTGCAAGATCATCTCGCCGCGTACTAAATTCAACTGCGAATAATAATAAATAGAGACCAAAATGCACACGCGATTAATGATTTTCAGATCGAACGTTGGTCATCTGGTCAGGCTGCAACGTATCAGCAGAAAGCAGGGCATGTTTGTTTGGCCGAGGCAAACAATTCGTCTAGAAACCCATTTCCTTCGGTTCGCGGTGGATCGAGAATAGATCGACCAGCTTGGTGTCTTCAGAGACTCAAAAAAACGTCGATTCGCTTGCTCTTCTGTCCCTTGAATAGATCAGAGGCACGAATGTTGCGCGCGTAGCTTTCGATCAAGCAATTTTAAGTAGTTATTCCATTCGAACGTCAGACAAGACCAGCTTTGTTCGCGTAAACCTTGACCGTGTTCGAACGAGAAACCAAAACGTATTTATATTGCATTATTCAGTCAATTTAGTCAATTTTAGTTGTTAACTTCGTTAGTTGTAAATTGGAAACAAAAATAGAGCTTCTAGAGGACTATGAATATCCTCGAATCGGGGAACCACATCCCGCAATTAAAAAATTAATGATTACGGTCTTAATTTGAACTTTACATCCGGTGGTTTTGAACTTCCTGAATCACAATCTAAACATGCGGTTGACAGATCGTTTTATGGCGAAATCGAATCTGACAGTTTCGAGTTAAAGTGGACGAACTCCTCCTCGGAATTTCCGAACCAAAGTTTGGACCACTCTGCATAAAGACGCAAAGCAATTTTAGCATCGATCCACGTGACGGCACGTACGTTCAAGACGCAACACGTGCAATTACGTCACAAATCAAATTGTAATCGATCGACCATTGTGCAACTATCCTCATTTGTCAAGAGAAATGCTAACCACGTCTCTACTGAATCGTTAATTTCGACCTTCAGACATTTCGAACGCGGAATCTTTACGATTCGACGCGGCGAGTGTCTCGATCGGCCTACGGAGTCATGTTTCTCGTTACTTTCTTCGTCGCGAGCCGAAGGAATCGAAGACGACCTAATTCGGGAGATTTAGAATTGCCTAAATCACCACTGCTCGAATTTAAGACAACCAGGACGAAAATCGAGTCGAACTCTAAACTCCAGTTACTCCGGCAGCTTTGACCCCGAAGGGAGGTGGCAGTTTCTCCGCGACAACGGATAGTCGTTATCGACGACGTCCTCGAGTTAACCAAACCGTGGGGAAAAGTTCGGTCCGAGACAGACATTTCGACGGGGTGATGCACAAAGAGGAATTCGATGGTCGTTCGGCCACAAAGCAGCCAAGACTAAACAACCGACGGTCTGAGCAATGGAGCAAATAGGTACGAAAAAGGAACGAGCACAGAGTACCGGGGCGTGGGTGTGCGCCAAGCACTCTCAACAACCCTCTTCTCCCACCTAGTCTACCTCTGTCCTCGGTTTTTTCCCGCACAAAGAGCGAGGGAGAAAGCCCGCAGAGCAGCTTACCGCGAAACTGCCCTAATAGTCCATTGTCTAACGTCCCAGCGACAAATCCTCCGTTTCTATACCGCGTCATCTCGTTCGTCGCCTCCAAGACGCGACAGAATTTTTTCTTCGCCGATCGTGACCCGGTGTCACCGACGAATCACATTATCCCAGCGATACTTCCGACGACCGGTCTACGAAATTTAGGTTACCGGAGCGATATCGACGATCTATGCTTCCGGCGGTGCGTGATCGGAATTCGCGGAACGAGCTCATCGTTGAGGGATTACAACAGGGTTCGGGGGGCCGAGAAGCACGCCAACCCCTTGGAAATTGTTCTCGAAAACTTATCGGACCGATCCTCGGTGACGCACGCCTATTCATAAATTCACGTTAAACGCTGTCGCGCAAAATGTAAATGACACTCGTCGCAATTGGTTTAACGATTTAGTTCGTTTGACCTAAAAACCGAAGACCCAACGCTTCTGAACCGGTCAACTTCCACTCGAGCCTCTTCGCTCCTCTTTATCTATTAACCGGTTAAACGAGCGCCCATGATTTTCGGACACACTGTACAAGCAGCGTTAAATGTCGTCTTGTTCGTGACTCAATGACGGAGAAAGCACGTGGCAGAGAAACGCAGTGAGTCATTATCCAAAAATACATCGCGCGGGCGAGCGAGATACCAAATCGAATGTCGATCGTCCCTCGACGATACATCTCTTACGGATCGTCTTCTCGAAAGATACGATTTCTAATGGTTTCTACGCTTAAACGTTGTTCATAATAGATCATCGACTGACAATGTTCAATTTTGTCAAACCACCGGCTGTTAAACATCGAAATGTACTATCGTCGCGATATGTTCGCAGCATGGCACAGACGCTAATTACGAAACGTTTTAAGCAAGACGTGTACACGTAGAATGTAAAATTGAATGTTGCTCGAAGGTTTCGTGTTTAGTGGGAAACGAGTTTGATCTCGTTGGGCCCCGGCCCTCGAGCAGAACCAGAATTCAATGATGACTCACTCGCCTCGAAACACGCTCGCGACGTCGCAGAAAGTGTGTCGGGGTGCTCGGGCAGACCTCGAGAAATAAAAAAAGAAAATGATCGCTCCCCTTTGCCGAGAAGGCACCGCGTCGCGACGCATCACAATTAACGTCAATTGTCGGCTGGTAGGGTGGGAGGCCCGGGGGTCGCTTCCGCGACTAAACGAACACGCTCGTTCATACCGAGACGAGTTTACAACTCGTCTAGCGGCTGCGAACTGCCCGAATGCCGCAGACACCCTTCTCCCTTGCGTGAGCTGCGTTTACGCGATCGTAAATCGCTTTCATGCGTCGCTTCTTTGTCCCTTTCTTTCGATGGCGCGTGTCTGCGTCGCTTTTTACCTCGCCTTCAAACGCCCATGCAACGCGACATCCAACGTACCGACAAACTTCGTCAAACTTCGACAAACAAGAAGGAATCGTTTAAAATTTTTTAAATTTTCTTTGGTCCTCGTCAATCCCCTTGCAATCTGTTTTGTAGCTCAATTTTAATCACGTTTACGCGTTGCTTTTTAGCTACCCTTCAAACGACAAGCTGCAGGCGACAAGAAAGGACTGTTTGGAATTTAAAAAATTTCCTTTGACTCTCGTCATTTCCCTAGGATGTCTACAAATTTTAATATTAATCATTTTTGTCCAACTGTCCAAACATTAGGTTCTGCAGAGTTGGGCAATGTTTAACCCTTTGACTGCTAAAGGCGTATATATACGCTTTCACAAGTCTATCAATATATACGAAAGACGTAAATATACGCCCTCACGTATCGATCAATATATACGAAAAGCGTAAATTTACGCCCTCTGCATTTTTTTTACTATAACACCTTTTACTGTTTTACCAATTGATTCGATATGGAATTGGATAAAAATTGGATATTTTAATTTATTTGCATTTATTATTTTTTTAAACCGTAAGAATCGCGCCATCTATGTTGATGGATTCTTCCTAGGACGCGCCATAGTCAAAAGGTTAAGTGAACGTATACATAGCTAGTCTCGAACGTCCCACGACAAACTGAGGATATCTTTTTTTTCCCGATGGAAACTATAAGCTCAGAGATCGCGTGCAATGCATTTCTCTTTCGCTTTTGAATTTTCTACACGCTTGTGTTTACTCGAGCTCCGATTAGGTTGCTCAACCACACGCGAGACAAACAATAGAATCGGGCGTAACGAACCATAGCTGCCGACAGACGCTCGATTGCCTTTCGTTCTTGACTTTGAGAACCGTGTCTGTGATCAGGAAATCGCTGAGAAGGAAAGTCGGCCGGTTTAAACGCGCGTTCGTGTCCTCATAATCGTTGCGTCACCCTTTGTTTACTTTCCGACGAGAATTCTTTAGAAAATCTCTGATTGGTGCAATATAGTTTTACGTGGAGATTAGTTCCGATCTAATTGAGCTAGATATGTGCATTTATCGCCTGCTCTATAATAGATACAATATAAGCCTAGTCTCATAAGCTATACAAATTTACCAGATAAGCATAGACTTCGCTTTTTCGCTAGGAACTAAGACAACGCTTGTTCGAGCCCAGTTTTGAAACGGTCAAATTTAGATTAAGGCTCGTGGAATTACGTTACGTCTATATTGAGTCCACGTAGAAGTACGTTACGTACGTGTATCGTTAATACTAAAATAGGTTTACGTTATGTGTCTAGACATCTATAGGCACATCCGAGCTGGGGTCTAAGTTGGAGCTAGTTCGCCGCAACTCCAAGTCTAAAATACCACTCCGATTTTATGCTTCCAGCCCCTATTGCAAGTAACGTGTGCTTAAAATTATTATTTTCTCTCGTCGCTAATTGCAATTTCAAGAGAAAGCTTTTAATATGGCTGGCCAACTCCGAGGAAACGGTTTATGCACTCGAAACTCATGTTCTATTAATTTACGCGGGGATTTCTTGACATGGTGGATTTGCAAGCGTGCATTCTCCCCCGTAATCAATCGCTGACGAGCACCGTAATGATGATCGGTAGTGAACGGAAGTGTAGCGCTGAAAATGTTAGGATAATTGGCGCTTAATTGGAAACCCAATAACCTTGGGATATTAGGTTCACTCGCGAGGATCGGTAGGTATCGTCGATGGAAGGCGGTAAATTGTATGCGATGCAGCGTTTCCTTCTCAACTTCTAATACGAGCAACAAACGTAGCAATAAAACGATTTAATACTAGAACTGTTACTCTTAAAATTTACTCGACTGGATTTTTGAAAATTGACCGTAATTTTCTATAAGAGAATTATTAAACACATATTTCCATTGCACTATATATTTCTTCGAGTATCTATCGTTTTAATTCCTCTGGTACAAATAAACGCACTATAATTGTCGGTAATTCTAGCGTTAAAAAAAAAATGTTACTTTTTATTTATTACTGTCACAAATAGTTGCATCGCTGGAAACGTTGTTCCCTTCGACAGATACATCGATGCAAAGCGATCAAAGTTGATCGCGGGAATTCCTAGACATAAACGATTCCATGCAGCGAATGATAAATCAGCGCGTAATGCCAGGGTCACGCGTGGTCGTTTCCTCGCGACATTATCGCGCATCCGTTCCCGGCTTCGTGTCAACCAAGTCAACGCGTTTCCATTGTTATTGCGTTAAAAGCTCGGCCACTTGGAGGGGGTGTGTACAACAGTATGCAACGCGGAGCACTTGAACTTGTTAAGGATCGTAAGTGAAAAATCAAAATCCAAACAAATCGTGTCTATTCTCCGACTGACCATTACACGATTCAGAAGTTTACGAAGCTCCAAGCACAAAAGACATCTTGCAGAATTAAAAAACAAGTTGATACGAGATCACTGATCCATGATAAAGATTTAAAGGGACAGTCTCGTGTGTACGTTGCAAAATTTAACCATCTTTATTCATTTTTTTTAACTAAATGTTACATCGAACGCTATAATTTATTTTCAAGATTTACTTAACTATCCTTTGGGAATGCAAAATAAATTATTTAATAATTTTTATTGACTTTACAAATTTTTATTGCGCCCACCATTGTAGGAGTTGTTTTTCTCACTTTACGGGGTCAAGGAACAACTTTTTCAATATTTTCGAAATTTCTACATATTCTTCACTAAAATACGCGTTATTTGCATTTTGGAACATTAAAATCCTTCGATCCGTTCAGAAGTTATGATACTTTAAAGATACGCATGAAATCACATGAGATTTTCGGTAAGGAATTTTTTTCTTGAAAATGCATAAGATTTCGGCGGTATATGTAATGACAAAAAATGATTGTAATCGACTCCTGCAACCGAAAATAATTTTTTTAGAACGATTTAAAAACTTTTTTTCACCGAAAAATTTGAGCACCTACCCGATTTTTTTTCTCGGAAGTGGGTAAGATTTGGGGGGTATGTCTATTCACCAAAATTTATTGAAATTGACCCCCGCAACCGAAAACAATTTTTCCAGAATGATTTGAAATTTTTTAATAACTTTTTAACGAAGTCTCAATCAAGAAATTGACGTGCTTGACTTTCGTCTTATTTTGGCTTCTAGAATCTCACATTACAATTTTTTCCCAGGGGTATTCGAACATCCTGTATACTTTCAAAATATAATATAAAAAGAAATTGATTTTTTTGCAATCTCACATGAGACTGGAGTCGAAACATTTTGGAATAATCTGTCGAGGATCAAGGCTAGGATTCTAAGGAAAGAAACGACGCTCGACGGTCCTTTTACACCCGGGATCAAGTACGTGGTCGCTGGGGAGCGCCATTAAACCGTAGGACCTCTCGTTTTCGACGAACTTAATCTCTCGTAACACGCGAACCGTTTCCTTCCTGCGATTCGCCAATTGGCCAAGTGTAACCCAGTTTTTCGCGCCGTGTGGGAACTTTATCTGCGTCCGTGTTAGACAAGATATTACGCGAAATAAAAAGCCCGATACCGGGTGTTGCGACTAACGCGCAGAACGAAACGTTTCGCTTCCTCCGAGAACGGTCGTATCGTTTCGACAGAATTCTGTCGCACCTGTTGAACGATTCCGCGTTTCCAACGAAATCGTGTTACGTTCGCGGGACGCTAACTATTAACCCTTCCGTGAATCCCTGTTTTATCGATCCTCCAGCGATCGAGCTTCGTCTTCCGCGCGTGTCGGAAAGCAACGATCGCGCGAAAGCGAGAAAACGAAAGTCCTTCCGGCGAGTTAGTCATGTTTTTTTTTTTTCGGGCCGACTCCGAGTGTACCGTAAATGGGCAGATTATGCATCGGTAGATTATGAAATATGCGTGGCCGTGCTCGGCGTACGTGTGTGCGTACGCTCGCGACGCTTTCTCTACGGCAAGCAAATCGGTATCACGTCAAGGCGAGGACGATTGCACAACGCGCGCGACAATCGGATGTTCCCCAGAATGCCGTGGCACGAGATGAAAGAGCTATCTATAGCGATGGTCTGTCACACGAATCTTCAGCCGTGCAAATATTTGTACGTTAACCGAAAATTAGCCGAACTCGTATTCAACGCGTATCGTGAAATTAATTTCAAGGCGAGGCATAATGAGTCACTTCGAGAGCTCCCGGGTCTACGAGCGTCGTAAGAACTCTCGTTCACGGCTACCAGAAATTTCGTGGAACCATCGCTACGCCGCAGAATATTTCGACGCTACTGAACAGGGGAATTTTCGATACGTGAAATTGATTTCTGCAGGAATATGAATTGTTCACGAGTCTGACATGTCTGAATAACTTGAAAGCCTCGTCAATTTCGTACGGTCTGTCGATCAACCTCGTATAAAAGTAAGTACAGTATCCTTATATTCGTTAAAGGTTTAGTTTCAATCTTCAATTCTTTATGAATCGACACACGTTTCTATAGAAAATGGAGCAAGCGATTCGATCCTTTATTCCCCGATATGAAATTTACTTTCATATTTATCATAATTATTGTATTTTATGAAGGTGTATAGAATCGAAAAGGTGCAACAGCTTGTTTTGCCACTGAAAACACGAACACAACGGAATATAGCGTCGCGAGAGCCGAACGTCATCGGTTAATTATAAATTCGAAACGGTTCATTAAGCAAACAGTTTCTTCATGTTCCAGAGAGCATGATTTGATGGTTTCGCCAGGAACATTGATCCTCGCGTGTGTATTTTTCCCGGTGTTCCGTGCTTCGGAAGCATGGAAAATTCGATTAATCGCCGGTACGTTGCGTTTTTTAATCGTCACCGTTTCGCAACACTTCGTACGGTGCTCGTCTATAATACAACGAATTACGTAAAAGCACGTATCGGAACGTCCTTACTTCATTTTTGTTCCTTTTTCACAACATTCGAGATACACCGAGATAATCGTAAAATCGTCAACCAAACTGAAATGGGGTCAAGCTTCGATAAAAACATGTTTGTTTTTCGCGCTGATCGAGACGCTACAAAGATAAAGTAGTTGCACCTACTTTCGAGCAAACTACTTCGTTGCAAGAAAAATTAATTATCGGTCTTTTATTATAAAATTTGCGGCCGAAAATACTGACCATTAGGAATTAATCGTACTGTCCGACGCAGAAGAAGAGGTCGACGTATTTTTGGCCAGTGAACGTCATCTCTGGTCCAAGACAACAAGAATTTTGAAAATAAACCATTTTATTTGCACGAGAGTTGAGCAAAATCTTACTGGTCGAAGGTGAATATTGAGAATATTCCGTTTTTTGTCAAAATTGATTTTTTCATCATTATTTGCCTGGGTCTTGGCAATTCAAGAGAAGAGGTGAATCAATGAAACTCAGATTCAGTTCTACCACGTAAGAGTTCAAATATTATTGATAATGGATAAGAGTGTATGTAATCGACGCAGGTTCTGAAAGTCTAATCTATCTTCGACGAATGTTCTATTCAAGTGCGCTGCAGTTCTCCAAAGAACGATAGAGTCATAAATAAGCAAAGGATATTAATATTATTATTCATTTATCAACTGGAAAATGTGGATTTTACATAGTTAAACATTATCGTTTATAAAATTTTAACAAAATAAATTAATTTTACAATACGTTGCAAGGATAATTTTAGACTCTCTAATAATATTTGCGATAATCAGAAAATTTGATAGATTTTGTTTAATATTAAAAAACCAGGATACATTTGACAATATCCGTAAGCTTCATGAAACAATATGAATTCCGTCTAGGTTGACCATATTCAAGAATTTTCGACGATGACAGCATAAATAAGCCAATTTAAATCACGTTATCGTAAGCGATTGCTTGTGACGCAGCTGAAAAAGAAGGAACATTAATTGCTCGTTAACTTCATTTATTTATTAGAGTAAAGTACAACACAGTTACGTTTGATTTACGACTTTTGGAACTTTCGTATTGAACGATATATTCTTTCGCTAATTCCGAACGTAAAAATAAGTTTGATAAATAATCTATATAATATTTGGTAAGTTTGATTGATAATTGTTTCGATTAATTTCCGAGGAGCTATATTTAGCTCCGTCGATCGTAGTAGAGAAAAGAAAGTATCAAAACAGATATAGCGACTAATAAAAAGTCCGATTATCGTGTAACATGCCGTTTAGGATTATCAAATAGGATGTAACGTTTCGGAAGCCAGATAAAAAGACCGACAAAAAGTATCCAGTCCCACGACGGTCTATCGGGCTGCAGTTTAACAGAAAAACAAGCAATAGAAACCGCCTAGCAATCGACAATCACTTATCCTATTTGTCTACCTAGTTGGCGATAACGCGTTATCTGCTCGTTCCTAGCAAAAGACCTTCCGAAACGCGTTCCTTTTCTATCGAACGGAGCAAAAGTCGCGATTATCACCCTCGTCGAAACGATGCTGACTAATTGGCCGAGTGAGTTCACTCCCCGAACTGGAGCACCCGTTTCGTTGCATACTTTACTCGAGCCATATCTCCGTAAGTGCGTATTTATAGCAACTTACTCTCTCTCTCTCTCTGTCGGACTGTCTACTCGAACAACGCAACTTTTTCGGTGAACGCGTGACGGAACCTGCTGGAAATAGATTACGCACTTCGAGCTCTACGCTTTTATCGCGAACCCCCTGCTCCAATTTTTCGCGGTCCTTTTCGACGGCCTATTTCGCACCCACGAATTTCGTAAGTTTACCGGAGGGTTTCGAAAAATGTCAAGAAATTTTCAAACAATAACGCGTCTACCACCAACGGTTCGAGCAACCTTCGTTGCAAAATCGCCTTCAAATTTAACCGTTGCCTATAAAACCGCGAGAACCGGGAAAACGATTCACCGATACTTGAAATCAGCGTGACGCGCGCGGAAAGCCAGATGGAAGGATCTGGTTCACTCGATCCACATTTTACCAGCAGCGTTCCACTCGCGGAGCTTTCAATTCGGTTCGAACCGCGGCGTCCTACGGCCGGGGATAGTTACTTCGCGAGACCCTCGAGAAATACCAGGTCGACGATACGCCATTATTCGCACGGGGGAGGGAACGATCCACGCGCCGCGAACTTGCGAGCGGAAAAGAGAAGTGAAAAGAAAGGGAGATGAAATTACAGCGGTGGCTGTATAACAAAGGGGGAGAAATTTGATTCATCCCGCTCGACCTGGCCGCACAAAAGCCCAGACACACGGATATAAACACCGGGAGGCCACAGACGCCGCGCGGTAATCGTCGTTAACACCTGCAATTAACTTTGACGTGGGCGGTATGTGGGACGCGCGACCCAAATACCACCACCGAAGGAAAGAAGAAGGAAATTTTTTATTTTATTTCCACGACTCGCGGATTTTCGCTTTTCGTCGACCTCGACAAAAGAAACGCTCGCGCCTTCTTCGTCCAAGATTTTCACTTATCCCCGAACACGTATCTCGGTATCGTCTTTGTTTCGACCATGTTCGACGCTTCGAAAGATCCGAGAAACACCTGACCTCGAACTATGTTTCAACGTTCGACCAGTCTGACGAGAACTCGGTAAGCGAGATCTCTTTGGACCGGTTGAATTAGCTCGATAAATAGTCCGAGTCCTCAAAATTAGGATCATTTTGCAGCAAAAACCACGTACGTATGAAAGTTTTAGCGCCGTGGGCCGAGATTCGGATGCCGAGGTTCGAGACTCGGATGCCGAAGACGTCACAGAAGCGTCAAAGCTGGGGGCTTTCTCCTCTTGTGGCATAAAACTACTAAGGCTAGTACTTTGGTCGCCATTTAAATAGCGCAACCAATACTTACGTACAAGATGTCTGCGTTGAGTGAATACAAATAAAATTATTACGAAGGAAATTTGCTTACAAAAGTTCATTGTAGACTAAATAATACTTATGCAACTTATGCATAGCTTATTTGCAAACATGTTCGACCGATAAGCGGGCATCTGGTGTAAAAAGCTGAAGAAAGCGACACGCTTGCACCGTCGCGAAGCCAGCTTTAGATGCTCGAGTCGCAAAAGCTGTTCATCCTATACATGAGAATTCCAGGATGAGCTTTTCGAGCATCGTTTAGGGGGATGTTATTAAAATAATGATGAATTACACCGTGTTTGCTTGGAAGAGAGGTCAGTAGGACGAAAACTATTCGAATGAATGCACAAGTTGTTGACTGCATTTTTGGCGTAGATTTCGAATATCGTACGTGCCGATGTGTTTAGTTATGGGTCCATATGCTAGTGGCGTCGCTTACGACATCGACAAAGCACGCACATAATTCAGAAGTGTTATATCAGAGACTAGAATAGCCAAAACACGCAAGAATTTAGCGCAAACTTTTCGAACGCGAAATACCACTGCAATTCATTTTTGAATGCTCTGAAATTTTAAATATTGATTCTTCTTTAACCCAACGCTTTTAGAAAACGATTGACTACATTTTCTAAAATTATTGTTCCATATTCGGTGAACGTTCAAAGTTCCAGTGAAAAGTATTAATAACCACGAGAGTAATATTCAATTACGTAATGCGTCGCTTTTTGCCGATGGACTCGGTTCCAGTTTCGTGAGAAATCTGAAAAAATGTTTGTCGTTGGATTTATTATTTAAAATGGTATATCGTTTATGCGACGGGGGCCGAACGTGGACAAAAATTTTATTATATTTACATTCTGTATTTGCTACGTATGTTAGCCTTTGTCTTGCTGCGTGCGACACGAGTGGTTTATCAGAAAATCATGAGCTTCGGTACGATGACTACCACGTACATCGGTGGTTTTAAATTTTTGACAAAATCTGATAAGAAGCGGAAAGATATCGAGGTATTTCGTACGCTTGGAATATCGAGATCTCGAAATCGGTTTATCAGAGTGTCAACGAAATACGAAGACTTCCGTCTACGGGGGCATTAACGCAACTTTAAAAAATAAGAAACGATTATTCCCTTTTAGGAATTTCTTACTAAACGTGAAAAGAAAGTAATCTACGTGACGTTCCGAGTCTCGTGACTCGTTCGAATAGTTTTGCAAACGTTTAACGAGACACAACGTTGATCCTTGAAACTTGTCGCGCGTTTACAGCGGCTACAAGTGTTTTCAGGGCATCGCTCAGATAACGTATCGTAATAGTATCAGACGGCAGGACTCTATTTTTCGATTTCATCGCGCGTTAATGAGCGCACGCACATCTGAATGCCGTCTGCGCATCTGTACGTGTCGATGCACACGCGGATGCAACCCGTCGAGTATCGGGAATGCGTTTTTTTCAAAAAGACTGTACGTGCAACGACCGAGCGAAGCGTGCACGGCTTCCAGTCGGCGAAGATGTCCCCCGCTGAATAAATTTCAAACGCCCGCGCACCCACACACACACACACGCACTCAACACAGTCTCAACTATTTATCTCGTTCGCTCTTTCCGTCTGTCTCCGTCTCTGTTTCTGTGTCTTGCCACATAATGACGTCTGCTCGCGACGGAAAACTTTAACTGAAGCGTTCGAGCAAACGACGCGTGCGATTCGGGGAAATGATGAACAGGATCCCACACCCCCGTTCGTCTTCCGGCGAGTCGAGCAATCTTCAATGCTGTTACACCTTTGGGTACACTCGAGTAACCGAGCGAAAACATTATACCTTATTCCTTATTCACTTTACGCGCATTTCGGAAACTTCGATCGCAGGTGTCAGAGTAGACTGATTTCTGAGAATAGAGGTGTGGCGCTGCTTTGCTGAGGGTAGGAACTCGTGAGAAACGTAGGGGGCAGAAAAAGGAAAGGAGGGGGCGCGTTTCGTCTGGGCCTGCTAGCCGGCTCGTCAATAAGGCCCTGCCTTGGATGACTGGGATATTAGGAAGTCGGTCGAGCAATGTATACAGGATGTCCCAGCATCGGTGGTACAAGCGGAAAGAGGGTGATTCTAGATGAAAAAAACAAATCGAAAATAAAGAATACAATTTTTTCATGTAAGGTGTCATTGTCGAGAAAATCAATTGTGAATTGATCTCGATACAAATAGCACCAATATCATTAGTATCAACATGATGTACTGTGTTACCTCTGTTGATGGATTTAAAGTAGATTTGAATGAAAATGAGGCATGTAATCTGCTTATTAAACTAACTTAATTCATACAACTCTTTAAATTAGATTTGTATGAATTAATGGATTCTTATCTTCAATACTTCATATATTCGTTTGTTTTAACATGACCCCATTCGTACAACTCAAGGAGTGTTAAATAATATTGGGACAATGAGTAGTGAAAATTGAAGATAATAACAGACTAAGACAACAAATAAAATTATGATACGTGCTCAGGAAATCATGTCAACATGAGTGTACAAAAGTACAAAAAACATAATTAAAGCCTGTATCGAATGCCATATCTATTTATCTGAGTCATAGTTAAATGCGCGCATGCTCGGTGAATAAACACAGTTGATTTTCTGGACAACGAAACCTCAAATGAAATAACTTTATTCTTTATTTTCGTCGGTCGAGCGCTTGTGAGAGCGCGCCCCTCTGGTGGCGAGCATGGGAGGCGACACCGCAGAGAACTTCTTATTTTAGATCTGCTAAACATTACGAAGCAAAAAATAAAAAGAAAAGATAAAGGCCACTGGCTCGGGTGGATAATAAAGAAATTAGTGTCAGAGGCATCTAAACAACAGGTAGTCGGAGAGATACGCTCTAATAGCAGGCAAAACACACGAATATCAGATAGCTGAGGAGATGGCTCGTAAGATTGAATTTAATGGGGCCTGTAATTATCGCTCTATCGAATCGTACAACTGAAAATTAATGATGGCAGTCAAAGGCTATTAAACGACCCTGTAACATCAGTGCCCGTCCAAAGCACATCTTGATTTTCAACAGCTCTGTTTTTTGGTTATCGAAAAATACTGTTCCAGAAGCGTTGTAATCCCTTCGTCAATTTTGAGGCTGATTGCGAAGATCGTTCGATTGTACAAATTCAGGAACTTTTTCGCCAAGATTCGAATCAGTGTCCCTTCCTTTGAACATACCCTATAGACGACGAGCTAAAGATAGAAAGTACAGAGTGAGTCCACCGGCTCGCACCTTGTAATTCCTGCCTCCTATTTAGCCAACAATTTCGCCGGCCACGATTTCGATCAATTTTCCGGCTCACTGTGTGTCCAACATCGAGCATTCACGGCGAATCGCCATCGCGATAATTAACTTCCAATCGAACGCGATTAAGCCAATCCGCGTCAAGCGTGTCCGGATTCGCTAATGTCGTCCAAGTTAAAAATCAAATCACCTTAAAAATCTTACGCAAATGCTAGATGTTTGTTTTAAGTTTTCTATTTCTTATCGATAGACTGCGAATCTTCATGCAAATTCATAGTTTTATTAATAGAATTAACGAAATCGCCTTGTAGAGGGTTGTCTCAACCCTTAAGTGTAATAATTACTTTGCTTCAAGTATTCCTTATATTTTTGTCTACTTATCAAGAATTCGATAATTTACTCCGCGAGGAACCAGAGAGCAAAATTTTATTCGAACAATAGTAAGCTGTAATAGTAACTCGTGCCCTTGGACGTTAGACATTTTTATTCCGAAGTTTGAAAGAAATTAATGCGCAATACAGATACGTTGAACTTAAAGCGACGCGAGTTCGCGTAGCCAAGGCATATTGTAATGTCCGGCTGGACAAAAAACCTGTCGCCAGACGTCTTTGCTAGTTGTAAAAAAGTTTTCTACACGGTCTATTCTTTTCGATTCCCGCGTCGAGAATGATGTCATCCTCGTAGAAACGGAAATTTGCATGCACGCGATGGAAATGCGTCGGCAATTGCCGATCGGAAACCCATCGGACTCTGAGATCCGTACAGAGAAATCGATTCGAAATGGAAAAAATCGCGTGGAAAATAGGGAATGTGTGATACTTGCGTGCGCGGCATTCGATTCTTTCAAAGGGAATACCGAGTTAAGTGAGTTATCGCTGCAAGCATCCTGTGCAACTAGCAATTTACATATCTTTCCAGACGAAGGCGGTTACGCAATTGAGACAATACCGCATCGATGTCTTCTGTATCGAGTTGAAAGTCGATTTCTATATTTATTCGAATAAACGGGAATATTCCATCAACTACGGTAACATAATAAAAAACAATTGCCAATAGATACTACAGATTTAATGTTTTCTTTACACGCTATGAATGGACACGACTAATGAGTTTTCAACTCGTGTACTGCGTGAAGCTGGAAAGTTGCCACCTAAACAAACTAACAACTCGATCGATTCTGGTATGAACTTCCCAACGGCGGAAAATTAAAGTTTTGATAATCGATTAATATTTATCCCTAATACGATTGCTTTCCAAAATGATTTATTCTTTTATTTTTATTAGTGGTCTCTGATCATGAAAGTTTCTCGATGTGTACGTGGAATCGTGCTAATTGGTTCTGCGTAGAAATTCTCCGGCGAGGATCGAGAATTGACAAAGACGATCGACAACGATGCTGATGTAAAAGTGTACACCGCTCGGTGTCGTCGATCAAGGCGCAAAAAGCGCGTTAATTATCGTTAATTTGAAACGGAATGAGTGCAACCGATAGAAACCGAGCGCGTTCCGAGCAATTACCACGGGAACTGTTAACGAGAAACGTTGGCCAGGGTTACGACCCCGTCCTTCTATCTTTGAACCGTGTTGTTTCTATCTCGCAATAAAAGATTCGTTATTATAGATCTTCGTCACGCGCGCGTAAAGGTACAAATATAGATTCCCGCTCCAAAAAAAAATGAAGCACCCCGTTTAGTTCTAGAAACACGCAATGTTTGGAAAACACTGAATTAGTATTGTTACGTCTTCTCTGATAACAGAATCTCCGTTTGCGAATGAAAATGACGAAACAATATCTCTCGTCTGTCGCGTTAGATGATTGCTAAATCAGGTCGTTGCGTCATCGCGTAGTATTAAAATGGAAGTGTTATAACCTGCATCGAAAATGAATGAAAATGCATATGCAGTGTCACGTCGACGATTCAATGAATGTCGTAAGGTTTATTGTTAGACTGCTTTGCGACGTTTTGCGCTCGGTACTGATATTATAATATTTATCGTTAGGTGCAAAGTAAGTATTTTTAGTAGTTGACATTATGAAAAAGTGGAAATAAACTGAAAATGTAATTCGAGGATCGATTGATAACTAAGGTCTACGATCCTATAAAATATGTTTGAGACAAGAGATATTAATGAAATAATTTATTCAAACGTGCACGCCTATTTTTTCAATTGTTCGTTCCGTTTGCAAATGAACATTCTCAATTGGAATTTTATGGAGAGTGTAACGTGCCAACGTGAAAAATTCTATCACTGATTGTTGCTTGATAATCTACTCATGATAAGTGACTGTTATGCAACAGAGCAACACAGGAAACAGAACTTAGTTATCAATCAACCCTCGTATGTTAACTGTTCATAGTGAGACATGGAATATCTCGTTAAGCTGAACGAGGCGTATCGCCGTCAGATCTTGAAATAGATGCAAAAATTAACATAAATAGTACGTCCAGTATGCGATTTCTCTTAATTACGTAAACATCCATACGGTTGTATCACAAACAACTTATCCCGATCGTTTGAACACATCTATACCAAACTATGTAACAAGTACATTTTATTGAACAAGATAGAACATCCAAAATTAATTGTACCTAGTCTATGAAACTAGGGTTTGCGAATTTACGAATTTTCAAAAGTTTGTAAGTTTTATAGGAAAAATGTTTCATCTTGGAATTAATCCTGTCGCGCGTCTAGAGGCAAAATTTTTCTTATGCCTCTGGGTTATCAAATAATTTAATCGGGAAGGTAGATTGGATTAGTGAACGGTGACGTTTTGCGGAAGTTGATTTGCATTCACGATTACAAAATACAAGATCACGTTTATCCAACTAGGCGCGAATATTTATCGTAAATCATTCGATACGTGAAACGGTTTATTTAAATGGTTGTGCTTTGATGAGTAGCCGCTAATGCGTAAGCAAACGCAGTCGACACGGACGCATCTAATTGGATGACCGCAAGGTTGATTTCTTGTTGAAAGGCTTTAACGCGTTTCGCATATTCAAAGCGACGCCTCGAGTGACCAGCGATGGGCTCGAACGAAATCGAACAAAAACTGAGCAAAAAGGTTAAAGTACAAATCAAAGTGCAACGAATTTTAGATAACCGATCGGTTCTCAAAATTTTCAGTTACACGAAACAAGATTAGAAACGAAATTTAATCAAACAATTAGATTCTATTCAATGACAGAATACAATTCATTTTTCTCGAGACTAAATTGGTTATTTTATAGATGATTAAAAATAGCTTCTCGAACCTAAACTCAATGTTATTAAACTCGTTACGGATTAATAAATGTGTGCTGCATAAATTTTTTTGTGGTAAATAATAATGATACCCGTTAGAAAACAATTAAGCTCAACATTATTCTCATAACGAAACAAATGGATTCTGATATATTTCATGCAACTAGATTGTATTACGCGTTAATCGGACAAGAAAATGACAGTAATCGAGCCGCAAATACGGGAAATAGGTCAATATATATGACTGCATCATGAAGCTGTGTGGTGGAAGCAGTAGACAAAGTAGAAATTCCAACAATTTGCATAACCAAAGCCGCGATTATGTTATTCTAGGCGACCAACGTTTGTTTGATAACTTATTTGCACATTTTCGCTCAGCCTCGAGCGAATTTTAATCACTGACGATCGCTTATCGATGTATTCTAGTCCGACATTTTGGAAAAATCGATTTGTTTTCGTTTTCGAAACGTCGCTCGTATCGGTTCGTTCCATAAGTAATGGGAATTTTCTTTAAAAAAAAGGCACAGCTCTAGTTCCAGCCAGATAAATAACTATTTTGTGGGACCAACGGTTAGGCAACTCCGTTCGAGGTAAGAACGAGCCTACGCACGCAGGCTTCAATGCGGCCTGCATGGTTCATCGAGCCTCAAAGGTTGGATTTATGGTCGTAGATAAGGAAAAATTTATTGATACCGTGTTCTTTTCGAAACCTGAAATTTTTGCGTAAACGTAGAGCCACGAGCATCGTCCCCGAAAAGCTTATCGAGCAACTTATTGTCTCGCGGTGATCGATCTGAACGTCTCTTGACGGAGAATCGACAGGTAGCAATGGCTTCGAGACGCTCCGGTTGTTCCAAAGTAACGAAAATATATTTCAAAAAGAGTAATTGGACACTCGATGACTAATCGAAAGCAGACTTCCGCACGAGAATCAATTGATATTTATGTCGCGAAATAGAAAGAGTTTCGCAAAGCGTATCTAAATAAAGCGGAAATAGAACAGCAGGCGTTCGCTGATAAGAGCGAGATAAGTAACTCAATGCCACATGCCTTTCGAACGACATCTCTCGAATTATATTTACAATACGAGTCATTCAAGGAAGCGCTTGCAACGTCGATTTGATCGCGACAAAGTAGCAACCGAACCCATTGCGCAACTCGAACCACGCAATGGGAAGATCGCGAGTCTAGATGGCGCTGTAAAATGAATCAATGACGCGATAGGTGTCTGAAACTCTTTTTTCACGCTGACTCGGATCTACTTTGCGAGCTTGAGGAGCATTAACTTTTATTTAAAAAACGTTTGATCTGTACAATCGGAGACTGGATGTTTTTTTTTTATTCTCCAGATGCTGTGAAGCGCGCCAAATCATTTGAAGGCAGTCGTGCAACGCTACGGCATGTTCGCGCGATAAGCAGTAGCCTCTTCGGAACAACGACCACACTCTGATCCTAATCAGTCGCTATTCACGGTTTCGCAGACCCCTCGAGAACCAGCGACTTTGAAATCGAGCCTTCTGACTGCGATCTGCGACGAAATTTCACGAAATGGAACAGTTATTGGCATAACGACTCCTTTCTATCCTCTGTGCAATATTTCGCATCAATCATCATCGGAAACCTCTCGACTATTTAGGCGACCCCGAAGCCCGATTCACGCTACTCTCCCTTTCTTCCTATGATATTCGACTCCGACCATCTGGCGATCCAATTTTTAATGCGGCCATGACGCAAGACGTGCTAAAAACGCGAAAAGAGTCTGTGCACGCGAAATCGCGCATCCCATAAACTCGATCCGGCCATAAATCCCGCGAAACACGGCCGATTTCGACGAAACGAACGAGCCACCTCATTTTTTCCCCCCTACGGCCAGCGATCTTGTTTAACCCGAGGGCGATATGTGTACGTTCGACCAGCAAAAACTCTCATAAACCTCTACACCATAATGTCAATAAAGACGTTAAAACGGTTTCGCGATGATTATAAAACGCTCCTGTTATCCTCGTAAATACAAGCTTCCTCAGGCTCGAATCTATCGGATGACTCTCTCTCTTATATGAATCGTCGAAACAATTTGAAGCTCGTTTCGAAAATAGATCGCATGCCGTAATGCCTTGGAATACACGCCCGAAAAAAAAAAGATGTATTTATACAAGACGATAGGAGATAACCGTGCTACTTATCGAACTATCAAGGTTCTCTTGAATTACTCATTCGCTTTGTACAAGGTATCATTGTAGCCTTGCTGTTGCAAGAAAATTATTTCATTCGAGCACATCGCGTTATCAAGATTTCGATAACTCGGGTCCTCGATGACTTTGCAATCGCGAGGCCTAATTCTCTCGAGTTTGGTGTGCACTTTATTTCGAAGATTGAATTTAGTCTCGATGCATCGAATATTTTATTAAAAGCAGGGCTCACAAGCGTCTTAACGCTGCGTACATTTCTCTGACGGATATAAAAAGAAAAAGATGTAGGATCGAACACACGGCAACCAGGTTGAATTTTAGGTCCGAACGCTTTCACGTTGCATTATTCAAGCCCTATGAATTCGAGATTCCGTCTGATCGAGGCCACGGGAGCTTAGCCCTTTCGAGATTGCCGTGACAAAATACGTGCGTGCTAAGGAGGAAAATTCTTGGCAACAATAAGCGACCGATCGCGGCAGTGAATCTGAAAGAAGGGCTCCTCGGTGCACCTGATCTCCAATTTAAGATGCACCTACGGCGTTCAGGAGTTCCTTCTCCGTGTTCGATACGAAACACCGACTTCTAAACACGTTCCACGTGAGTGAAGTGCACAACCATTTTGCTAGCATACGTTATAATAACTTGAACAAAGAATTCGTCTTCCAAATCGTAACTTCGTTTTTATTTTTTATTAATTCGCGCAACTAAAGGTGGCGACCCTTGCTGCAGCCTCCTGGAACCTTCATCAAATCATTCACCGCAAGTGTCAACGACGAACTACTGTCAACATCGAATCGAGGGTCATCGATCCAACTGCTGTACGTCGGATTGATTTCGTTAATTAATGAAGTATTGACTCCATTAACAAGAAGATGCGCGTGACCGAGAATTGGGACAACCGCTAATTACTCAGTCATTTTTATTAGCCAATCCAGCTTCGACTTCCCTGTTCGTTCCTCCGCAAATATATCGAAACGCGTAAAGTAATATACTTCTCGAAACTCGATGTTCGTTTCCCATTACACTTGCTTTTTTTAATATAAATGTTTTCTATACGCGTAGCAGACAATAAGTCTGAAAGTTATTCAATAAAAATTTAGTTTCCGAATATTTTCTTCAGACTCGTGCCGCTATTCTATCCAGGCGTCATCAGTCTGCGCGGAGAACGAGTCGAAAATGGGATCAATCGTCCTGGGATTAGTTGAAGATCACTATTTTTGAACCGCCGTCTGGCCGGAGTTAATTTCGTACGAAAATTTCACCGGATCCAGACACGTTTGGGAAATACGTTCTCGATGTAACGGTGACGCTTTCAAAGATCGCCGGCAAAGAAAGTGACCGCGCCAGGATGACCATGACGCGCTTATGGTTTCCGAGAAGATCTGGCAACGCTGTTTTGCAGTCGTTCGGTTCGTAGAGATAACGCCGGTACCGTGACAAGTGGTTAAATAAAGAGACGATGCAAAGGTACGCTCTGTACGTGAGATTCGACAGCTCGAAACGATTCCGTGCCAGGAATGGCTAACTTCATCGACCGGCGTGCTCAGACAACACTGGAACCATTATGCATTTACTGGAATTTCTTCATTTCCACCACCTTCCAGTCTAGACTACACTGAAGGTACCTCTGACTTAGGTTCCAACTAACTAACACCATCTCGAGACGATCCAGGTCTAAACTAGACACGAGAATCCCCGTCGTTTCGATGTCTGAGGTACGTCTGGTGTAAGTCTGGATTCAAATTGGGCTCCAACTAACCACCATGTGCTTTCGAGTCAACTGGAGAACGTCCCTAGTGCCTAGGTACTTTGGTACCAGGAATGATAATAGTGTACAACGATTCATCGTTCGTTGAACACACGTTGAACAACATCAGCTATAAATAAAGAAAGAAGATTGATTCATTTTTATCATTTTACGATCTGCATTAAATCGTGCTAGATTATATTACCTCATTAAAAATTTTATAAAATTTTCCAAACGAATTATTGATCTACCGAGATTTCAGCCGCGAGAGTAAATCCCCTTCTAAAGCTTAGGTATTTTAATCCCCGCAATTATAGGCATACTCTTTCTTGGTTCAGTTTCTAATCAGCCAAATTTTCCTACTCACAACTTTAAAACACGCTCCGGACTAAATTTTTTGAGGGACCGTCGAGACAGTTGGGTGACTAATAAGTCAGCCGGACCGAGCAACTTTAGGGTCGATCGGATACTCTTCCTTCGCCTAAACGCCCAACTTATGCACAGATAAGTCCAGTGGACCGTACGCGTTCGTATCTGTTCACCTTTGCTTCTCCCCTTTCGTTCGAACACATCTCAAGAGGGACACGCGATGTTGGAAACCAGTTTCACCCGCCCACGCATTTCAGAACGCGACTATTCCGACGTCCCCCTTTTCTTTCCCCCTTTCCCTTCGTTGTGACATCGAATCTTATACACGACTGGACCGAGATCTCTTTGTTCGTCTTTCTTTACGAGAAAGCGTAGGGACAGAAATAAACGTACGGCTCGAGCCTCGCGGCGAGGAAACAATCGGGGGCGTCGCGATTTGTCCATCGTTTCGATGTAAATCCTCCGCAACTCGGCTCGATCGATCCTTCACGACGAGGATACGGCTCTACTTAACAAAATAATGATTCGTACGCGATAACAATTTGTTTACTTGGATAAAATTTGCACAAAACAAAATCATCTGCAACGAAATACTCTCGAAAGATCGAACCAAAATAGAAATCCAAATAATCCACGTAATTCTTCGCGGCGGAAACGATACGAGTAATTCAATCGAGAGCCCCGTATTTATTTTTATAAATGACACAGTCGGTAATTAAATTTCTCCTAAATTGTCCAGATGGCACGTGAAAGTAAACAAGCTCTAATAAAAAAAAAATAATGACTATTTTGTCCATTAGTGGACTTAAAAAGAAAGGTTGAATCTATATTAGAAATCTAAGATCCGCCAATCATTGTTAAGCTGATTTAATATTGGACCATGTGATTGTTCTGATAAAAATAGTGTTTTTCAAAATTTCAGGTGTAGAAACGTCGACGATTGATTCATCGACCGGGAACATTAACTTTGAACGACATAACCCACGAATATCAACCAACTTCTTAATATTCGTATTAATAAATATTCGATGCAACACGAATTCTAGGAACGTTGAAAGTTTGGAATCTGTTGCAAGACCCAGATTCGAACGCCCATCGGCAGTCGTAAGGCCGCAAGAAAACTCGGGAAACTGGGGGAAGCAACCAATGCGGAAACGAATCGATACGATGGGCCGGTGAAAAGGAGGCGAACGCGTTATTTACCAGTGCATGCGTACAGATGCACCAAAGGCTCGAGACGATCCCACCTGTCCGGGCGTCGAAGTTACTTCATTCGTGGGTAACAGGTCGAGTAGGGCTGCGACGAAAATAGTTTCTCGTACGCGCAGCAACGATTTACCCCGAACAAAGACCCTCGTTCCACCAATCGTGCGAAATTAGAACGAAAACGTCTGCCTAACCGATTCTGGACAGTCAAGAAAAAACGTAATCTCCAAACACGAATCAAAATAATCGTTTACGAATACCAACTTTTCTACGTTCAGTAATTCAAAATGAGTAGAAATCATATGCTTCTATTAACAAAAAAAAGGAAACAGTATAATTTTATTGTCTCAAAATCCACGCGAAGGAGATTAATAAAAAGTATAGAGTAAAAGGCTCTATATAGTTGCAGACATATACTCTGCGTACACGAATCTCGTCGGGGCGATTACGAAGAAAGCTAGCAGCGTTAATAACTCGACAAGGATTATAGGAAAAATCGATTAGAGCGACGGTCTGATAAGTCGAATCGTTAACACGCCGTTGCTCACCTTGTTACTGTAATTCCAGGGAATTGGGGGTGCAGTTTAAACCTAAACGATTCCGTGGAAAGCTCTCTATCGACCAGTCTTTGTTAAATACTATCGATGCATCATGGCGCGCTAAATCGAACCGCGTAATCACGAAACAATCGACTTGCTCAGCCAGGAGAGTGCAACGAAAGGAGACCGCGTCGAACGATCCTAAACTCTTATGTCACCGATATGTTCCCTCGTCTTACAGATAAACAGCGATTAATCGCAAGGCGAAGCGACGGTACGAAACTATAGCACCTAAGATACGGTAGCCTCGGATAACATTACTTCCGAAATGCAAACATCGCGAATTCTTGACGTTCTAGGTACGACAATAGGAAAAAATATCACACAACTAATTGGCTAAATAAGTACATTCGGTCTTACCGTTACAACAACACTATTTGACCTATGAAAAGAGATTAATCTCTTCCGAGAAAGACACCGAGACACCTGAAGGATCATCTTCTTGAGAGATAGCGTTCAAGCGAGCTCCTTTTTCTTAGTATTCTAAATTTCTTATAATACCTTTGGGAAAGTTAAATAATATTATTTTCGAAGTACAGTGTACTCAACAATGTTCTACAGAAGCACAAAGAGATCAATTTATCCAAGCAAAATTGAATAGATTGCAAATGGCGACACCTGGTCGATAAGCCTCGACACAGTACCTATAGAACCGAGTCGTAAAGATGATTTGTTTCGCGAAAAGCAGACTCAACAATCGTTCGTATTGTTTCTTCGTTTGCTCGTACCAGATTCGCTATTGTCGATCGTTGAAAGACGCGTAACTCTGCAAATTTGAATCTAACAAAGACACAAAGAACATCCAGAAGACTTCGTAATTCTACCAGCTATTAAGAAACCATGTTCCTCGAAAAACAGTCTGAATTATTCAGACTTTTAATCGTATGTTCTAGTCTTCGTGACCCCAATTTGCCCGTATCGATTTTACAATTATACTCGATATTTTTCTCCGCCCATGTCCAAGCTTTGCGAACGCGAAAGACAATTCCGCGGTTGCGTCACGAGGAAAAACGATTCTTGATACGAGAAGCACGAAGAACACGACCGCTTCGAACCATCCGCGTTATCGATAAAGAAAGCAAGAGAGATCGGGTTCTAAGCGTCGTCCGAGCGGGAGAACTGGCACTTAATTATTTCGTCGCAGCTGTATCAAATTAATTAAACGGGAGCAATTGACGTCCTCTTTACTGACTCGAGTGGATGTTTAGGTGGTTGTTCGAGAGTCCCTCGTCTATATTTACGCCGTTCGATCGGACGGATGCGGCGGCGGGGAACGCTAATAGCTGTCGTTTATAGAGCTTTTCTATTATTGGGCAACGGTACGGGATCATCGCTGAAAACAACGCGATTATGACTATCGCGACAACCATGCTTCCATCCAACTGTCCTAACGGCGTTGTTTCGATACTCGTCGCTCGAAATGCAAATAATTTTGACGAAACGGTGAATGGAG
Source organism: Colletes gigas (assembly GCF_013123115.1). Lineage (NCBI taxonomy): Eukaryota > Metazoa > Arthropoda > Insecta > Hymenoptera > Colletidae > Colletes > Colletes gigas. The sequence continues at coordinate 2,038,139 of NW_025106656.1, forward strand.
GGATCCCAAGTGCTGTTGGATTAATTTTCCAAGAACGGAGAACCTGGCCTCCTCGTGTGAACGTGTTGTAAAAGTGGTCAGTGAAATCGCTCCTGAATCGAGGCGTCAAGAAGTCGGTCCCTTCTGGCGATAAGGTACTCCAGGCTGCGCTCGTCGAGCTCGTCGAGTACCGGTACTCAGAGACAAGGGGCACTTCCGCCACGAATCCTCGCGGTCTTTCGAGAACTCGAAACGAGGCTGGCAATGAGAGATCGATTCCGCCTCGCGGGAACTCGGCCGCCTTTTCGAGGGTAATGCGATTTGCGTGACATTGCCGAGGAAACTGATTCGTCTGCCGAGACCTTGGAAAAGTTAAACACGAAGATTACTGTCATTATTTGTTACAGGGGGCTAAAGAATCCTCTGACGCGCGCGCGCTGAAAGCTTTGAACGACTTGGACGATCCGTGAAGGAGATTTTGTGAAGACCCGCGCTTTGTGCGCGGACAATCAGGTGCTCTAAAGGTGGTTCCGAGCATTGTAGACTAAGTTTCGACTTCGAAGGCTTCTGAAATTTCGAAACCTCGAATAAATAGCACACGAGTTGATCTACGTAACTGTAACCCTTGCTGAGAAATTAATACTTCGGAATATAGTTTTCGAAACGAAATGATAAGTTGCCCAAGTAAACCGGAAATGTCGCCCACTTGTCGGGCGCTTGGCATACTTTTTTTTAATATTGTAAAAACAGATTGCATTTGACGATATCCGTGAGTATCAAAGATATAGTTATGTTACGTGGTGATGCAAGGCCACGTGTGGTAAATCAGTTACAGCAAAAAATTGTAGAACTTGAATAGTCACTTTTAACGCGGCCGTGCTATTCATCGGATCTTGAAAGGAATTGTTTTTCCTGCTGAAAAATTAAAAAATCTTGGTATTATGATTACGTTGTTAACTGTCGTAGGAAACCGGCGATTGCGCGTCATAAATCTATTTTAGATACGGACGAAGAATTTTCGTAATGCTATACTATATGAAATTACGGCCCACCATCGTAATTAGTACCGGGTGTTACATAATCGGCGGGAAAAATAGAAAAACATCAATCGACATTGCGAAGCAAATGATTAATCGTACCCTACTCTAGAACGCATCGTCTTTTTCTAATCGTTTTTTCCGTTGCATTTTATAGAAGGTCAGATGCATCTGTTTCTCTGCAACTTGGAAAGGATCTATCGACAGAATTTCTTACTCTTCCTATTTATATATTTTATTCGATACAATTAAATTAACATTAAATTCTACTTAACTGCGGGTATTTCATAGTTGGACGAAGCAGAGAATTATCAAGTGTTTATGCAAAAGGAATCGATGAACCATCACATAAATGGAAACGGTTCATTAATAATGAATGACAATATATGTATAATGGAAATTAGATCGTATGGGAAGTTTCCGATATAAAAATAAATTAGAAGAATCTTCCGATGTTTCGATGCCATCAAACGCAAGACTGTATAAATACCTATTCTCCTTCGTCGGTGTGACTACAATATTTAATTTTTATGCAATATAATCGATACTATTTCTGAGCTTCGACAAACTTTTATAAAACGTTTGTGGGACATTTTTGTTCTTCGAGTCGTCAAGTCGTTGTCCCTACCACTGGCTGAAACTGTTCGCACGATGTGAACCACGACATTAACTATGTTCCACGATCGACGATGACCTAACAGTATGCCAACCAAGAAACATAAATAAATCGTTTTTATCATTACAGGACTGTTTTAATTGCTTAAATAAGACACTTACGATGAACACCATATGAAATATCAAATGATTTTTAGTCAGGTCAGGAAAGAATATAAAATTCTGTTGTTTAAGCAGTTATCAGAAATATGTATCTTTCAATGAAACATTAAAAATCAACACGTGAGAAATGTCATAGAATAATTTAAAAATAATACACATTAATACATTATAACGCATTCTCCATATCGTTGTTTAAAGAAGGAGGTTTTCGTTCATAATTTTTGATAGTTGGACGTTTGGCAATATAAAAGACCTATACTGATTTCATAAATATTCTGTTCGTAAATTACGAATAATCTCCGTAGAGTATACTCCATCGTGTAGAACAAAATAGATTTTCTATATCGAGAAAAAAACCGAAATACACCCAGTCTGGTAAGGAAGAAAATATTCTCAGAAACGGGTGGCCTACTTATAATCTAATAAAAGAAACCAGAAGAATTTAACTGCAGACGTTTTTACAAGTATCGACGAATAAATATCAGCCATGATAATTCGTCGAACTTTACGTTAAAGGGTATATCACGGAGGAGCAATAAAATTTATCAATTTTTATCAAATGATTTTTAGTGGTCAATGTTGAGCGGGCAATCGTTATCTTGGCCAGGCCAATAACATTTTTCTACGTGTTTGATAAACGTGAAAATCGATTTTTTATCCGAGAAAACGAGCATTCCCCTAAAACAATTGGCGGTGTCTGTAAAAAGAACTCGCATCGAGAAGAGAACGACTCGTAAAAATTGTGTCGTTATCAGTTTGTAGCTGCTTCCGAACCGTATTACCCAAGACAAAGGAACATTCTAACCGAGGCGATCGCGTTACATGGTTCACCCTGCACAATATCGTCCGCTTTTGTATCTCTTTTTCTCGTCGGTTGGTCCGTATCCCGGTGACCATTTCTCGGTTAGAATAGCCGGGGATATGGCCGAGAAAAAGCCTCGAAAGATTTGTACCTTATGAAAAATATGGTAATGCACAGGGACACGCGATAGTTCTATACGAGTTGGTCCTTTCCGCGCGAAAATTTATACGCGAATATATGATGTTTCTTCGCGTAGGATGGGAAGCTTGGTCGGTGAAGACTGTAAGATTTTAAGGCTTCCGTGGAAAACTGAGGAATCTTCGTTCGTAAAGGGCATAATTTGAAAAGTTACCGATTCCGTACAAATGCCGGAAAATTCCATTTCCTAACCCCCATCAGTTTATTATAAACTTGTTACCTTGTTACACTTGTGGAGCTTCTTGATAGCAATCGGAGGCCTCTGCGAATACCGGGGTACGATTACTTAGCATTTTCAACGAAACGATATGATATATTCTTGCATCGTCCACACACGTACAGTGAAAACTCGATAAATGTCCTCGAGAGCTGTTCCGTAAATGATACATTTTTATCCCCACCACTAGGGGGATCCCCCTTGAGCCAGTGAGGCGAAGTGTAACCGTAGACGTAGCGGCTTTCTTTAAAAATCTGTCAGTGTGACCACACTACTGTACAAGAAGAAAGTTTTTTTATTTTTTACTTTTTTTTAATAAAAATTTTACTATCATGAGTCTTTCTCTCTTTGGTTATCCTTCTTGTGATGTCCTTTTCTATCTTTGGAAACATCAAGGAACGACGGATTGAGGTGCTGGGTACATTTATGGAATAGACGGTAGCTATTTTCAAACTGAACGCTTTTGCTGTTCCGTAAGTGATCAGAAACTGCAACACTTATGAGATAGGAGGTTTCGTTAGCTACCTTTGTTCGATAAATGTACTATCCACTGACCTTGCGAAGATACCAGTACGTACATGTTTTGGAGGTGCTATTAAATACCTTTCATATTAATTAGATATTTAAACTGTTTAAACTCTTTCTTCTTTAGCTACTGACTCTTTCTATGTTCGAGGTGTCAGCAAACTACAATTAAATTCGAAAAACGATTCTCCTATTCCATAAGTGTTCCTGACCGGACCCGGAGTAGTGACATTTATCGAGTTTTCACTGTACCTTTTAAAGTACCAAATAACCTTTTATAGTACCAGGTAGAATTTAGGTAGAAAATAAAAAAGAGTGAACGTTGCTTTGCAAATAATTGAAAAGAAAATCTATTCTACACGCAACGTTTAAAAAGCTGCAAAGCGACTTTTTTTTCTGAATCGAGTAACCCACAGGTGAGAATTAGCCTTGGCGAGTGTGCCGAGAATAAGTTAGCCTAGCGTTGATTTCAATGCTGAGTCGACGATAAAAATAATCTTGCTGGGTTGTTATCGATGGAACGATCGTTGATAAGGGTAACCAGGCTCGTGTTTAATATACAAGATTGCGTTAAAAGTCGATGTAATAATGTTGGCTATTTTGCCGCGCTACCGTCGTCTGAACAGCTGTCGGAACAGGGAGGCTTTGAAACACGAACTGGCCTTTTAAGTATAACACGGGGTTAATGAAATTCCAAACGATCTATTGACTTCGTTTGATTCCATCGATATCAGATTCACGTGGGAAATGAACAATGAACTTCCGGCAGTGTGTGTATTACTAAAAAATTCAAACGATCTAGACCATAGACTCCTAAAACTATTGGTTAATTTACTAAAGAAAGTCTGAGCTATTACAGTGGTTACTTTTGGTACGAACAATGGATATTAGATTTCGGTGACAGAGGACGGACAGCGAAAGTAGTTAAAAATGAATGTACAGAAAATTGTGTTGCTAAAAAATTTAAACGATCTGACAATCAGGAGGGGAGGAGGGAGGGGGTAAACAGTGCACTAACTTGATTAATTTTCATAAAATCGATACCAGACTTCAATGGTATCCGCTTCAACAAAGCTAAAGCGATTAGCTCGACGATGCAACTTCCAATTTGAACGCCCCTTTTGCTCGCGTTACAAATTAGAAATAAATGAAATCGGAGATTTTCTAACATCGAACGTAATATAATAACATTCTCGTAGAAATTACCGACAAGCAGTCTTTTCCAAAATTTAGGAAGCTCGTCAATAATTTTGTTAGCCTCTGCTTTATCGGTCCGAGTGGAAAGTTACACACAGATATGGTAATCGTGTTTTCCTTATTAATTTTTTTAACGATACATGTTTGTTTCCGCGTGAAACCAAATTTACAAGTCAACTGAAAATCAATACATACAATGACTCTATCAATTCTGACGTAATCGGTATCAGCGACGAATTTTAAATACCGATCGGTGTTTGATCAGAAACCAACAGTTTGCGATTGATAGAAATCGCGACGAGTCCTCGAAGTAAAATTACTGTTGAACAAAGAACTTATGAAAGACTGTATAACCGAAAAGTTCGAATGATCTAGAAAATTAATGGAAAGCGGAGATGATCGCGTATAATGGGCGATTGCTGGCCAATCGAAGATCATGTTACAAATAAGACCACGATCGGAAGCGTTGTAGACGCTATGAAAATTTGAGCGATGACTGCACATAAGTATAAGTTGATAATGAATCGGTGCAGACCGGTTCGAGATAATCGAACCATCAGCGAACCGTAACCGTCGCACTAACCCCGGAATAGCTATTTTAATTCAATATACATGGGTCTCGCAGTCTGCTCATCCATCGGAGCACCGTGGCAAGCAAAAATTCTCTCAACCGTGTTACGTTTCACCGGATATACATATATACGAGTTCCTTGAAATAACAAGCCGATTTCAAGATCATCAAAACGGAGGAACCGCTCCAAGCAGGCCACTGATAACCCGTAAACGTAACGCGTTATCGAATACGTGTAATGCTGCTGAAAAATGAAACGTCTCTTCGGACAAGCAAATGATAATTAAATAGATTTCGCTCGCGTCTACGACAATATCTAATTAGTCTTAATTGGAAACTAACGAACCTAAGTAATCGGTGATTCAATTCTTGAGACAAAGATTACTATGTCGGAAGTACAGATTAGAAGACCACTTTACAAATTTAATTGATACTATCTATCGACCATATTTCGCAAACATTTCGTTTCCCTTAACTGATCATCCTGGATTGCTGGTGGTCCTGCCACGAAATTAAATTTAGTTCGATCTTTGATAATACCGTAGAGACAACACTGGTCGATGTTACATTCATTTTCGAAGCATCAAGAATTTTGGCACAGTGACAGGGTACATCGTTCAGAATAGGATCTCGTTTCATTAGTTCATCTCCAGGCTCATTTATTTTCACAATACCATACGATCTGCTCCGAATCTTGCTAAACTTTCATTGAACTCAGCTAGACGTATCTTTTATTAGCATAAAGAGGATCGCTTTCGATATTTGCCTCCGATAATATAGTCGTCGGTAGTCTGTATCAGGATTTCGTCTCGGTTGTCCATCGTTAATTAAAATTTTAAGACATTCGAGGATCTTCACTGAATTTTGAGTAACCCTTAACGAACTACAACAACTTTAGATACTAAACGCTCCCAGGAAAGATTCCTATCAAATTTTTACTAGGTCCAAATGAAACAGAGAGATATTTTTTTAAATATTTTCCAAATCTGATCGAAGCACACTGTCAAATCAAAAAACTGAAGTCCATGTTTTATAAATTCTTATATCCCAAAATGTTAATAAAGGAACGTAGATTTTAACGCTATCCATAACTTTTACTGAATTTACCAATTTGTTGTGGAAATTTATTGCAATTTTCGGTGCATTTTCTTAAACATACGCCATTTACCGAAAATTTGTGTTTTTAATTTGATTTTTGCAAGTTGTGTACACTATTATAGTACCTTCCAAACTGCTAAACAATCTCTTTACGATATTAACAATTGGTCCCGATTTTTTATGTTAAAAGTTTATCAACTTCGAATTGAGTTTAAAAAAAATACCTCGATGATTTTTTGCATATTAATTTAGGGCACATTAAGCTTTAATTCAACGCCAAAATCATTATTGCAATTACCGATACCTACTCCAAATCAGAATCGGAATTAATCTAATAAAAAATGTTCTTTTATTTATTTACAAGATAAGAAATTGTATCTGTATTTATTTTATATTTTAATTGAAAAGGAATAAAGGAAAAACATTAGACAAATGCAATGTTATGATTTTCTTCCCGAAAACCCATATACTCGAAATGATCGCTACGATATTTCAGGCACTTCCTCTAAGCCAATCAAAAAACTTTTCGAACAAAAGTTACACAGCAATCACATGACAAGAAATTGCAATAGTAGAAATAAGCAAAACAATTTTTATGCAACAAGAAATCGTCGATTCAATTTTTTTTAACAAAAATGTATAATTTTTGTGCATCACTTGATGCATCTTTGTATTCTCTTTAAAAAAGTGTAAGAGGACTTAGGTCGAAAATTGGCTAGTTTAGAAGCTATGTGCGAAGTCTCGATATAAAAATATCGTAAATGCCTATCTACGAAATGCGTCAGTTTTCGCTTATTTGTTTAAGATACAACACGATTCGGTCTAAAATAGATATTCATCCGGTCAATCAAGATTTCAAGATAATTCTAAATGTCCTGCAGAATTCTTAACGAAGAAAACCATAAATATGTATCTACGGAAACTCGGCTACGTTCGATAGTTGGGCCGGAATGTCATAAACCAAATTCTAAAATAGAACCTCCCCTTGTTCATTGATCTTCCCATTTATCAAGTATTCAAGATGCTCCATGATACCCCTCCGAATCCTCCTGTATCCTCGACGAATTATGCCACAAATACCCATGACGCGCTAACAAAATACTGTTTTCTACCGTGGATATTTCTAACGTCGACTTTGAGCGTACCGGTCACCGGTTATTACCAGGTAGCCAACGCTCTTAACTATAAGATGTATCGTTAGGTATTCGTTCGCGAGTTCGTTATCGCGAACGTTAACCAAATTGCGTCTCCGATCGATACACAGATCGTGAATGTCCTATTGAATTATCGCGCGATAACTCCGAAGTGATTGCGTTATCTCTGTTCACGGTGTTCAGCCAACGAGTAATGTACAAACGAAAGTCGGTGTACGGTGCAACGTGCAGAGGCTGCCGATCAGGAAGTTGCCAAATTTTACCAGGAACGTTTCGATCACTCGAACAGTTCCGTTTCTGCATTATTATTAACCGTAAATTGTAAAACTGTACGATTTCTCGCACGAGAAATGCCAAGTTCTTGTACGACCTACGTACTTTACACGACTAGGATTGTTCAATTTTTTTAGAAATAATTTTTTTGCAAAGATTGAAAAATCTTCTAATCACTAAAAACCAGATATTAGGAACTACTTACGTATAGTCCGGGCCACAATATAGCGAGGTCGTAAATTCGAGTGAGTGTCAAAGTTTACACGTTTCAGCTCCCGAAACAAGTGAATTGACAGAAATACGAGTAGCTAAGGGCCTTAGACCATAGTCAGGGACGTGCGAAGAAATATTTTATCTAGTGTCGCCATTTTTAGAAAGCTATTTTTAGAGATATCGTAACAGGTAAAGGTCTCACTCGAGTCTTTAATTTCTTCATTTACATGCTTATAATATATGCGTGTGGGAAATGAAAAAAGATAGTGCAGCTACGGGCATAGAAAGACATTCAGAAGGGCACCCTCAAGCATGATGTGATGTACGGCCCTAAGTGCCGCAGCAGGAGTCAGTCCCAACCATCAAGAGTTTAGTTTACGACCTCGCTATATTGTGTCCCGGACTATACCTGATCGTAATGCCGCGTAATACTATTAAAAAGAATTATCGATTTCACGACAAATTTTCTGCGACGAAAATCCACTCGATTTTAAATTTGCAACGAACAGCTATTCTTAAAAACTCTTAAATCGACTGTGAAAAAATAATCTGCTTCAATTTTGTCAAACGATGCCGTGAAAATATTATTGACAGCCACGCGTGAGGCTAATTTATCGTTAGCTTTTCTTTCCGTTCTCGCGGCAATATTATCGAAACGTATGAATTTCAAACACAGATTGCAGAGATATTGCAGCTGTATAAATCTATCTTGAAAAAGTACTATTTTCCCCCCGTAAAGACTCTTTAGCGCGATTCTCTGATTCCGCCGATGGCCAATAAAAGATAAAAAAGTCCACTCGTTTCAGTGTGGTCTACCCAGGTTCCATTCGCTCTTTCCGTAGTTCTTTCCTGTAAGCTTCTTCTACTTTTTCATTTATAATTATTTCGTTATTTATAATAAGATGGAAGCACTTCGATCGACACTTTTTTAATCAAAGTATTATTCTGTCATGCAGCTTGCAATTGGTGCTAGAAATTCATATAAATTTTGTAATTGCAATTATCTTCGTTGTCCACAAATTCATTGAAGGCGCTGTTCTGGTTTGTTAACCGCTTTGATTTATATTCTTCGCGTAAAATCATCGCAAAATGCATCTTTTCGGAAACAGAAAGGAATTTCTATTGCCCTGAGACGGTATTTTCCGACGAAGGGTTCTTAAACTCCAAAAACGATGACCAAACCCTGACGGATAAATTAAAAGGGAAAAATGAATATTTAACGCAACTCCATCGATCGAGCGATCCTCAGGTGGGAACACGGAATCGCAGAAACGCAAAAATACGCCGAGGAGGGATGATATTTCGACGGATTGGCAGTTTCAGCAGAGCTGACGACGCGAGCCCCGTGTCTCGGTGTTCGGACTTATCCACTTCGGCGAAGTTCTCGATGTGATCAGAATATAATCGCGAATTATTCGCACGAGTATTGAAACAAACCTTCGTGACGTTGCGAATAATAATTCCGGGGTTGCGGGATGGAGGACACGATCGACACATGTACTTGTTGATCACGTCGGTGTTGGTCGTGTTTCCTTTACGATTTTTATTACTCTCTGACTCACACGCGACGATGCAATTTTAAATGATACGGACGATAGAAAAAAATTCTCACGTAATAATTTTATTACGTTTTTTGCATGTTACGGTAATTAGGATACAAACACTTGGGGAAGATACATTTACTCGCGATCGATCATTCAAACCCGTGCTTTTTAACTACGTATTCTCAACATCGTCCACTTATTTATACGCGTACTCTAGATGTCGACCTATAGGTAGCAAAATGCACGTTAGCATGGCATTTCAGCCATTAAAACGGTTAAGTGTTGTTGGTCAGTGGACCTTGGCAAATATAGAAAAACGATTTACCATTCTCCTCCATTCTTAACTCTCGCGGCGAGAAGATATAATTGCAGTTACCAACACTGACAACTCAAACACGAGATTCCACATGTAATAACAGATGCTAGATGTAGTCGTTGAGAAAAATTGTAATCCATATGTGCTAATAAACTTGACCGAAGATATCGATCACTTTACAGAGAACACTACATACAGATCGGTATTAGATGAGTGTTTACTCATAGCAAAGAGCCTAATTACGACAGAATTTCAATCGCTGGATCGAGTGGATCGTGTGGAGTGTTAGCAGGACACGCGATGAGCTAAGCTAGGCGTGTAAAACAAACTTTCGTCCTAGTTTTACTCGACCAATTGTTCTTTTGATAAACAACGTGGCTAGATCTTGCTTCGTGTAGCACCTTTTCGGGGGGCGACATGTTTGGCCCAGAAAGTTTTCATTCATTGATTCGTTAACTTTTATTAAAGGCGAGATCAACATAACAAACAACACGCATATAGTGACTTAAAAACGTACAATTCAAAATGTAAACGAAGGTTGTCATCCGAAAAGTACCATTTTAATTCGTTAAAAGAAATTCTAATAAATGAATTACGTAGATTGGTGATACGTCTTCTCGTTCGCGGTTTAATTTAATTTAATTCTCCACGTTTATATTTTAACACATTCAGGAACATAACAGGAACAAAATACGTTTGCCTGCTTCTTATACATCTATGTTTACATTATAGATTTTTCATGCGTTTTAATGAAAACGACCGAAAAGGCACAGACGAAAAGCGTTTTAATAAAAGTTGAGCTCGTCAAGCCTACGGGAAATATGAATTTTTTGTAAGATTATTCGATTAATTAGATTAGAGATTGCTGATTAACTTTCGTATCTACCGATTCAGGATTGATAGCATTCATTCATGCAAATAATTCAAGGTCTGATGTTAGATCTAGACTAGGGTATCTAATAATTCAGTACAGAACTAGAACACCTGGAAGAGAACTGCAAGGCAAATATCAGTAGATAAAGTTGGAGTAAGACCAGTTAAATTAAGATCATGTTGCGGTAAATCCAGCATTTTTCCAATACTGTTCTCCATTGATAAACTGTCTCGTGTATTTTGATGACTTCGTTTTTTTCTATAAATGTTTAACATTTTCGAGTTTGCTTAACCATACGAAAGTCAATAAACGTATTTGCTTTCTTGGACAGATAACAAACTACATACTCCTTTTCCTAGGCATAATCTATTGCAAAGCATTCGGACATATCGGAAGGAAACTATGATATCCGGTATCATATTCAACAAATCGCAATTTTAACTCGATGAGATAAGGGGATCCAGACTGAAAAGAATGCAAAGATTCTTATCGGTCCACGTAACAGTGATACACACGCTGCGAATAATCGCGTTCCTCGGTGAGTGAACTTTGCGAGCCACTTGGCAGTTGCCAAAAAAATCTGTTCAATTCGTCGCCCGTGCCAATTGGCGTGCGGCTTCTTAGGTAGAACGTGGCCACTGGTTCTTCCTTGATCCTAACAGAGGTACGCGAACAAAAACTAATTCGTGAACCTGTAGATTCCAAACAACGACCCGATACTTATGGTCCTCTGACGATTCAGGGACCCTCGAGAGACTCCAAAACGTTCTCCACGATACTCGGTCACCTTCTTACCGAGTGTTCATCCATCTCCTTCGAGAGAATCTTTACGAATCAGCTGGCTCGGAAGCAGACCTTCGCGTTACGAATTTCTATATAAAAATATATTTTCCTTTCCTCATCGTGTTAAAGTAAGTTAAAGTTGCACTACTTTCCGTCGTACACGTTTGTACTACGATTGACTCAATACTGCACTCGAATATAATATAGACAATATAGGATATGAAATTGTTTAGAAACACCCGCACAGGACGATAAATACAATTGCATAGATTGGACAAAGTAGTTTTTAAATACTGTACTGCAAAAGGGTTAACGAACTATCGGATAATCGAGGACTGTCCAAGTGATTAATAGCGCAGTGTTTAACTTAAAATCTACTAGATAAGGCTGACTCGTGACTTCGGCTGGCACAAAAATTGGTGTTCCCGTGCAAAGAGTTACATTGCGTTTCGTTCTAGTTCTACTAGTTGAGTCATCGGTGGGTGCTTATCTGGCGGATCATATCTGTTCAAACTAATTAATAAAGTATCGAGTAATCGAGGACTGTTTAAACAATTAACAGTGTCACGACCAAGACAGGATCCGTTAGATAAGCTTCGCCGGCGAGTACGACCGGTGGATCTGGAACGAAACGCAATAACGCTCGTCTCGCCCCCACTGAAAGATAGTAGTTATTGCACGGGCAGGAGTTTCCTTCGATATACAGGGATTTTCATTGTTTTATAAAGGCGATGCCCCGGAGCAGCGAAGGCTACCGCGGAATCTGCGGACACCGATGAATCCATCATCGTCGACGCGGCCGTTTAGCAGGACGGGAACAACAAACTCACCTCGAAGGCATTCGCGAGGCTGGCCGCCGCTATTAGCAGGAGGAACAAGCAACTCTTCGGCGAGACGAAGTCCCTCATCTTGTCTGCCGGCGAAGAGTATTCCCGCGACCTCTTCGCCCTTTACCACGCCGTCTGTCCACTCTTCGATCCCGTACGCGTTGCACTTTGGTCGGTTTCTCCGTCGGGTGACCCGTCAGCGGGAACGCATCACGAGGTCGGGTCAGGATTTAGGTTCTCCGCGATCCCTTTCAAGGGCACTGTCGACGACCGCGCGAAATCGAACTCTGGGGACCGGCGGAAAATCGGTACGAGAACCTCCGTGGAACTGGTTCGAGCGTGAGACCCGGGAACACGCGGCACCGTACAAGAGCGCACCGGCGTTCGGTAGCGTCTGAAAGGCCGAGCGCGCCGGCAAGATAAAACTTTTTCAAAAGCCCCGGTGCTTTTTCCCTCTCCACCGGCGGCCAGTTTCAGCCGCCACTCGCGTTCCCTTGCGGTCCGTCGTTCCGTCTCGCGCGCTCCCGCCGCCCGACTTCCTCTTTCTCTGGCTTCGCCGCTCTCTCCAGCAGGAAGGTATCCCGGTTCGCCTCTCTCGCACGCGTGCCTCGCCCGGTCTCTCTCGTGCCCTCCGACCACGACGGGATTCATCCCTCTCGCACCAACGGCCAACAACGACTCCGTATCGTTCCAATGGCGCGATCTCGCGGCCTCCCCCCCTCCCCACCCCACCCGCGATCGCCCACTCTCCTCCCTCCCCTCCGACGCTTTTACTGACTCCTTCGGCGCGTCTTTCTCGATTTCATCCTAACCGCTCTCTCCCTCTCGACACTCTCTCCTTTCCCGTTTCTTCCACGGAATCGTCTCTCTCTCCTGCTCCCTCCCCCACACCCGCGGATGTATTTCGCGACGATGTTTCGCTCTCGCTCGAGAACGCTCGGCCGCACTTTTTCTATCCCCCACCATCGCGGGAGTCAAAGTCGCCTCACAATGCCGGCTCGCACGAGGCAAGGAGGACCGGAGAAGTGGTTACACGGGGTATTTTCTTTTTTTCATTTCTCTTTTTAATGAGCAACGAATCGGATTGTTGCGTCCCGGCGAGATGTCATGTGAGACGCCCCGGGTTTTTTTCCTTTTTAGCGGATTCGGGACCGGGGCGAAGGGGGGATAATCACTGAATCAGACTCGGAAACAATGGGGTTGGCGGGTGTTTCGGATGCGCGCGCCTCGGAACGAATTGAATAGCGCGAGGTTCGCAGTCACGACTTGCAAATGTTGCGTAGAATTTGAAAATTAGTTTATAAATATAACAACCCCGTAGTTCTATTTGCCAAGGTTCGACCGTAATTTGCATCCAGAAATCAAAAGGGTCGCGAATCGTTGATCCTCCGTATTTCTCTGACGCCGATTCTGTTCCGTCGTGCATAGTGGCGCCAGTGACGGTGCAAAGGGTTAAATACTGTCGGATGCAAGTGCTTGGAAATCCGCAAGAAAGAGAATCGAACGGCCGTCACCAGGGACGAGTCACCCGGGCAGAAAAAGGGGATAAAAAAAAATAGCGTGGCATCGTGCAAGCGTGCGTTCGCCGACGCTGATTCCCTCCTTTTCCCGTCTAGCAGAGCCTCTCCGTCCGACTCGAGGATCTGTTGCGCTCAGCAACAGATGCGAGGGTGATCTTTTTTAAACGAGTCAACCACGCCGCGCCTACGTATTCGCTCGCGGTTTCTTCATGACCATTCCAACCAACGAAAGACGCATCCGTTTTGAAGACAGATTCTGGAACCGCGCAGACAGAGTAATTATAACAGACGCCTCGCCGCGGGACTCGGGTCTTTTAATGCCCGCTGTCGTTCGACAAAATTAGGAATATACCGGGAGCGGTCGTTTTTACGGTATTCCCCGTTCGAAAGTTCGATAAAAACGACTTCCTTTTTGTCCAAAGTCTCAGTCAGTAACATTCAAACTAAACGGACGCTTCGAGTCAGTGTGTTTTAACCAGTCAGATGCGGTGACCTCTTTTCGAAGCGCGCACTTGTTTGTTTTATTTCGTTTCGACCTAGAAAAGTTCTAAACATATTGAAATTTACGACTATAGGTTTAATTTTCGCTAGTAAAGCAAATGGTAACTAATTTTACGCATGACGGTTATAATCGTCGAGACACAAAATACTGCTATTTCTCTATGACGAATATAGTCGTCAAACACAGATGGCTGGTTAAAATGGGGGCTTCATTATTTAGGAACTGTAGGAATATAACTTGTTCGTCGAGATTTGCTGAAAATGGGTAGGAGAATTCTCGCTTACGATGACTGCATCGCGAATGTAAACGAAGCCGGTCAGCCAAGGAAAAATGTCCAAATAAATGTTCTGAATACAAGGCGAACCATTCAACGATTTATAGTCTGACAGCTGGATTCCCCGATTGCGTGTACCCTTCGCTAAAATCTAGACGCTGCTCAATTCCTTTTTCTTTCATGACAAGACTCTTTATTTTCTGTCTTAGTTATATATTTTTTCACTTGCATAACTATTCAATATAGTACGAATTTTCCGAGATCACAGAGTCGTCGATATTTTTTTATAAATATACATGAATCGTGAATAGTGAAATAAATCATTTATCTCGACGGTTAGGTCAACAGAAAACGCGCTTAACCAGTACACTTTTATTATAACGATTTCTGTTTGTTGCTCTTATCCCATACTCTTACGCGCCGAATGTCGTTCCTTTTAAATGCAAAACTTCCCTTCAAAAAGCGACGAATAAAGGAACTGGAACTCGGACGAGGATCCTGAAATGTACCACGACTGAAGAAGTTTCGCCGACCACGATATTTCGCGACAAGAACAATACATTCAATTCACTTTTTACGCGGTAGATGCGTTCCAAAGAACACCGAGTAAACAAAGATATATTGTTTATGGCAAAGTAGAGAATTTGTTCATGAACTTTCAAAACCCGTGTATAAAACAAAAAGGAACTATTTGTAAAAACAAACTCCAATGAATGATGCAAACAGATTTTTATGAATAGCCGAATACATTATTTTTTAACATACATTCTCCTGAAAAGGTATTAAGAATTTAGAAGACCGGAAAGAAGCAATGTGAAAACGACTTGCCCTAACATGCATTCTGTCATTCAATTCGGTTAGTTCAATTAATCCAGTTGTCATGCTGTGCGATGTTACACGGTTAATTGAGCGAAAAGAATTTGTACGCCAAGAATCAGTTAGTGTCGACCCATAGACGATCTTTTATCTACTTTAGTGAGAAACAGTTATACTGGAGCTTATATTTCATCAATGACAACCCCCTAAACGGTATTAAGTCTATTATAAACCTCATCTGCGTTTCTAAAAATTAATTCGTTTCTAGTCATTTGATGATTATATTTCTTATTTATCATACGAACTAGAGGAATATGCAGAATCTTCATTACCATCAGCTGTAATACACCAACCAGAGACGAGGTATACGGATCGTCTGTGCGTACACCTTATAGATTTTCGTGGCCTTTGACTGCCATACCGACCAGAAAATTCAGAGGTGATTTTAGCGTCCTCTTCTCATGGATGGCGGTCAGTTGAGAAACTATTCACTGAATTAGTATTGATAGGCAAACAGCTATAGTGTTGCATAAATACATGTGAGTTGACTATGGAAGGGATTAAAATTCATTTCTGAATCTGTTGGTAACGTTGCGACTGACACGAAAATGGTAATGGGGTTTCGAGACCCCATCAAAATGGGCTGAAAAAATACATTGGGTGAAAGATCTACTCGTATACCTCGTCTCTGGCAATACTCTAGAATCTTTGATAAATCAATGAGAATCAAAACTAACCTAGTGAAGAAGTTCTATATTTATGATGATCTATGCAAAGCGGATCGCAGCCAATTTGCTAATATTATTTAGTTTTTAATTAATAATTACGTTACCCAGGTAAGCGTGATACGATTATTAATTAAACGCTAAATAGTATTATCCAGGTCTCACCACGTGGAGGTTGCTGCGACTGGAGACCCACCCTAGCCTCGCCCCAACCACTCTTCCTTTGGCGAGAAATTCGAATACCTATCTAAGGGAGAAGTTATCGAAAAGTTAGAAACGAGCTAGAAAAGGAGAGTTCTTAAAAGAACTGCCCAATCAAGAGATGAAGAACCTAACAAAATGTCAATACATGTGAGATGACACACATGTTTTCTAGAAACGAAATTGGAATGTACAACTGCACGTATGAATCCTGATTACTAAATTATCAATATGTACTTTATTATTAATTGTTCCTTCTTAAATAAATACTTGCATTATGACAGTGCCTAACAAGACACTCGTACAAAACGAAGAAAGGATCCTGAAGATCCAACTAGAAATGTGCAACTGCACGTATGGACCTTGCATATTAGAATACTAATATGTATCTTAATATTAATCATTCCCACTTAAATTTACGCACACGTTTCGGTAATATTTAATAAACGGCAGGAGAACGCTTTTTTATCTTATAATCTATATACATTTGTACTTATATTCTAACGCAATCTGTAGAAACATGACGAAATATGAGGAAATATTTTCTTCTTGGTGTCTTCATCAATCCCACGATGTTTTTCTAAAACATACACTCATATACAATAAATATAACCGACATGAAACAAAGAAATACGACAAGATATTTTCTTCTTGGTGTCTTCGTCACTCCCACGATGTTTTCCTGAAACAAAAACTCATAACCAATAAAATATATAACTCATATAAAACAAATAAATATGAAAAAATATTTCTTCTTGGTGTCTTGATTAATCCCACGATGTTTCCCTGAAACATAAATCAGACAATAAATAAAATTGTACAAAGAAACTAACTACATCAAGCTACTTCAAACTACAATAGAGTGGCACATATGGGGATGAAGTTAGACGTTTTAAATATCGCAACACTACGGGGCAACAACGCGATAAATCAACAATCGCAACGCTAATTTATAATAGAACAAATTCCAAACGCGACTTGTAAGAATAAAAGCAACCCGCGAATGGTAATTATTCGCAACACTACCCTGAAAAGCAAACGCGAAAAATAGTAATTCGCAATCGCGTTTACTAAAAATTCGCAACGCTATTTTTAAAGTAAACGCCCGGTTCCTAGGTTTGCATAAAGACAATCACGAATCGTATTTATTCGCAGCACTAATATATCAACGCGGTAAATATTTGTTCGCAACTCTACGAGCAAACGCGAACATTGTATATTATTCGCAACTCTAACTTTAATCAGGGGCTATTGGTACATGTACATAGACATGTACTGGCCACAAAATAAACTAACTACTACTAGTACTACAATTGGGGTAGAATTTGGGCATTGAAAATATCAGAACGCTAAATAAAAAATCGCACGATTAATCAAGATCGCAACGCTAATTTATAACGTGAAAATTACAAACGCGGTTGACATCCATTATTATATATATAAAAGAGTAAAAAAGCAACGCGAATCGTGATTGTTCGCAACACTACCCTGAAAAGCAAACGCAAAAAATAGTATTTCGCAACTCTACGAGCAATCACGTTTATCAAAAATTCGCAACGCTATTTTTAAGCAAACATTCGATACCTAAGTTTGCAAAAAACCAATCGCGTATGATGTCAAGGCGCAACACTACCCTGAAAAGGAAACGCGAAAAACAGTGATTCGCAACTCTACAAGCAAACGCGATTATTGCATATTCGCAACTCTATGTATATCATAACTGCGAGTTATGGGGAGGGATGGCTGGCATGTATGGTGCAATCATGTACCATCAGGTACATGCATACGTGAGCCAGCCAGAAAAATAAACTAACTACAACTACAGACGAGTTAAGTGACAAAGTAGTAACAGGAATGACTTTCCATTCTCATCCGAGGATGAAGATGAAAAGCCATTTGTTGCAGCCCACTCTTGAGACAGTTTGTCAGGGCCTCTTCGGCTCATTGAGAGCCTTTTCTTTCTTCGGCGGTCCTGCCGATGCCTGAAACTTACGAAAGACCGGGCTCGAGATTTTGTGCAATACGTAGTCTTCCAACAATATACGAATTGTTGCAAGAGCATACGTGGTGAATCTCGAGCGGGACGAACATTTCGAAAAGGACCTAATCCCGACCGCGAGCGCGAGAGAGCGACTTTAAGAGTCGCGCGATTCGAGGAGTCGAAAATAAAGCCGAAACAAACAGCACAAGTACACCGTTTGAATCAGCAAAATTTCTACTCTCGAAATCGTAACTACAGGAACAGAACTGCCACGCGAAAACGCGCCTACCCGAATTACTAATGTGGACAGTCCTGCCCTGACCCTACCTACTTAGATTAAGCACACACACACCAGAGAGAAAGTTACCTACCTACCTAACCCTATATTTAAAAAATTGCAAAACTCAGTCTCTCAAACAAACACTCCACGGTTCTCATTCTCTATGTCCGGGCGCGACCGAAACTAGAGAGGACTCCCCGGGGTTCCTCCGACACCCGGACACAACCTCATTCATACTCTAATTGTGTACGTACCAGTTTTTGCAGTGGACTGACAAAGCTAGTGCCCATTGCGTACTTTTATTATTTATGTAAAACATTTTAATATATCTAATATAGTCTTTATTAAAATATACTCTATATATGATTATATAAGATTGAAAAGCTAATTCATTATGCATTTTACAATATTATTGACGCGTATGCAATACGAACAATTGCCAAGTAAATAATAACTATAAGTTTAATATTATTACTGTGACTGGTATGAATCTAATGTGAAAAAATTCTCTATCTGAATTGTAATAAACTTTTGAAACGATGCACTTCCACATCCTAACCACAAACACACATATGTGGACAGTACATCGTGCACGATACACTAGCATTGTCAGTCGCACGGATAAATTATTATTATAAATGTTACAAACTAAGTCATCGTGCCCCGTTGCCTTCGCTCGTGCAAATAACACTTGGGCATGTGCATGAACTTGGGCAACGAACACGGAAAAGTATCCTGAAAATCCTGACTAGAACAACTGATTATTAATAATTAACTAAACGGTATCTATTCTCAATTAAAATGACTCGACTTGTTATATGTAATATATCAACAACAGAGTACGTTAATATCGAACGATATTATTATTCAAGAAAAATTTGTGACTGAAATTTAATTGTACAAAATGTAAGACTTTAATAAAGATTTCATGATAAAATAATTTACTTTGCAAATTGAAATAAATTTGTTAAATTATTATTCAAAATATTCAATTAACCTTGGTCGATTCTGTAGTCAAAGTAAATTTAAAAAAAAATAAAATTAACATGCATATTCCTTTGAGTTGAAAATCGACCAGTCGCGAAACGCCTTCTTGCACATAAAATACATCGTATGATGTATTAATTATTAAAACGAATATTTAATAATTATATTAATGATGTAAGATATTTTACTCACCATACGATTAATATAATGTTTTCACATTATATTAATTCATATTCTACTCAATTATTTAATTCATATAAAGATAATAAACATATTTCATATATTTTATCAAAATTGTGTAATAATCATATTGTGTAATATTTATTGATAACATTAAAAAACGCGAGTGCAAGAAGACCCTAGCCTGCACTAAAAAAATATAACTCATGGGTATTTTTCATACCCGCGGTCACTTAACTCGTCAAAAATACCAAATATACAACTGGTCACCCGTGTTGATTTGGATCTTTCATCCTACAACATGGTTGGGGGCCAGAGGAAACAAAATAGCATGCGACTCACCAACTGTAGAATTCAAGCACCCGAGCGACGATGTCGCCTAGTAGGAGTCATCAGCGAAGTCATCAGCGACGTTAGAAACGAAGTCAGCATCAAGGTCAGCAGCGAGATCATCGTCGAGTTTCTCTGGATCCACGAGTACGATGATGAGATGTCAGGATCGTTTAGAAGGAAAGAGTAAATGTTTTTACGAAAGGTTTCTACCGTATTTGAAAACTTGATGGCAAATTTAGATCAAACAATTTTTTTTAAGCGTACTCGGAACAAAATACAAAGGATACTTACATTTTTCGCACGTGAGCATCGCCAAATACTCTTTTTCGTATAGATACAGGTTTCCTGTCGAAACGTGTTCACAAACTCTCAAAGCATTATGGCGTCGCGTAAATAGCGTGACCGTAGTTTGGCCGCAGTTGAGAGTCTCATGTGGTTGAATTGTAATTACGAACTGCCACAGAAATAAAACACAAATTTGTTAACAGACACTTATTAATATTGGATAAATGCATCGATGGATAATGACGAAAAGAAGAGAACCGGTTAAAAATGAAAAATACGTTTGGCCGTAGTTGAGCATCCCGTGTTTGAATTGTAATTACGGGCTCTTACAGAAATAAAACACAAATTTGTTAATATGCACTTATTAATATTGTATAATTGTATCGATGGAGAATAACGAAGAGAATAGAAATGGTCAAAAATAAAAAATACGTACCTAATTAGACACGAAGCTGTCAACGCACTTCTCACACCACTTTCCAAACGAAGAATGACGAACAGGATCGGGCACGTCTCTCGCGCGAGGAGTGGGGAGTGGGATGAGGGAATCACGTAGTCCGTCTCGACTCTTGATGTGTATCTTCGAAATAAAGGTTAAACCTTATATCTCGAAGAACTGAAAATAAATAAACTTAAGACATGAAGAAAATAAAATTAACATAAAATGATATCAAACAAACAATTAATTAATGATTTATAATCTTTATACTCCTGTGACGTCACAATGGGAAGCTGTCATTGGCTCATCTAATATCGATCTGTTATTGGTTGCATATATAACTAGATCAATTAAAATATATTAATTATAACCATATAATGCGTAAGTATTAACTTTCAATCTAAATTTCAATCAGTTTTTCATATAAAAGTTTCTTTTATTTCTACTAAATTTTCTAATGATATTTATTTTAATTCTCACTAGATATCCAACCTTCTTTGACGCGGTGTCGATAACATTGAACTTGACGCAGTTTGGTAAGAAGTCTACTACAGGCATAAACGAAGTGTGAAGTAGACGCCGAACGCGATATTTTTTCGTAACACAGGGATTAAGGGCACAGGCAATGCATAGTATAGACGCACAAAACAACAGTGTTAGTGTCACGCAGATCAGGAATTCATGAGTCCATCTCCAAGGTGAAGTCGAGAGGCCGGCGTCCGAGAATGTAAACACAACCTGACCGAGCTTTTAAAAGATAAGAAACGTATCGCATCAATATCCTTGGCTTAGGAATGCTAACAATGGTAAGAATAAAATTATTTTTAAAGAATATTATAGAATACACTAGAAATAGGTACAGACGAGTAACAGACAGGAACAGTATTTAGTGGGAGTCCTATGACGCAAAAGAAAAACATCGTGAAAAATTAATATATTTGTATATTTTATACATATTATTTGTTTATTGTTGTTGCGTTCACTCAATTTATATGAAAAGCATTTATTAAAATTTCAATTAAAAATGAATATATTTACATATTAATTAGTACATATTTCGATCAAATGAGTTCCCTATGTATATCGATATTTCATCTTTAAGAGACACTATTGAATCTATCGAATAATCGAAAGTCGGATGCTGCTCATTGTGACGTCACAGGAGTATAAAGATTATAAATCATTAATTAATTGTTTGTTTGATATCATTTTATGTTAATTTTATTTTCTTCATGTCTTAAGTTTATTTATTTTCAGTTCTTCGAGATATAAGGTTTAACCTTTATTTCGAAGATACACATCAAGAGTCGAGACGGACTACGTGATTCCCTCATCCCACTCCCCACTCCTCGCGCGAGAGACGTGCCCGATCCTGTTCGTCATTCTTCGTTTGGAAAGTGGTGTGAGAAGTGCGTTGACAGCTTCGTGTCTAATTAGGTACGTATTTTTTATTTTTGACCATTTCTATTCTCTTCGTTATTCTCCATCGATACAATTATACAATATTAATAAGTGCATATTAACAAATTTGTGTTTTATTTCTGTAAGAGCCCGTAATTACAATTCAAACACGGGATGCTCAACTACGGCCAAACGTATTTTTCATTTTTAACCGGTTCTCTTCTTTTCGTCATTATCCATCGATGCATTTATCCAATATTAATAAGTGTCTGTTAACAAATTTGTGTTTTATTTCTGTGGCAGTTCGTAATTACAATTCAACCACATGAGACTCTCAACTGCGGCCAAACTACGGTCACGCTATTTACGCGACGCCATAATGCTTTGAGAGTTTGTGAACACGTTTCGACAGGAAACCTGTATCTATACGAAAAAGAGTATTTGGCGATGCTCACGTGCGAAAAATGTAAGTATCCTTTGTATTTTGTTCCGAGTACGCTTAAAAAAAATTGTTTGATCTAAATTTGCCATCAAGTTTTCAAATACGGTAGAAACCTTTCGTAAAAACATTTACTCTTTCCTTCTAAACGATCCTGACATCTCATCATCGTACTCGTGGATCCAGAGAAACTCGACGATGATCTCGCTGCTGACCTTGATGCTGACTTCGTTTCTAACGTCGCTGATGACTTCGCTGATGACTCCTACTAGGCGACATCGTCGCTCGGGTGCTTGAATTCTACAGTTGGTGAGTCGCATGCTATTTTGTTTCCTCTGGCCCCCAACCATGTTGTAGGATGAAAGATCCAAATCAACACGGGTGACCAGTTGTATATTTGGTATTTTTGACGAGTTAAGTGACCGCGGGTATGAAAAATACCCATGAGTTATATTTTTTTAGTGCAGGCTAGGGTCTTCTTGCACTCGCGTTTTTTAATGTTATCAATAAATATTACACAATATGATTATTACACAATTTTGATAAAATATATGAAATATGTTTATTATCTTTATATGAATTAAATAATTGAGTAGAATATGAATTAATATAATGTGAAAACATTATATTAATCGTATGGTGAGTAAAATATCTTACATCATTAATATAATTATTAAATATTCGTTTTAATAATTAATACATCATACGATGTATTTTATGTGCAAGAAGGCGTTTCGCGACTGGTCGATTTTCAACTCAAAGGAATATGCATGTTAATTTTATTTTTTTTTAAATTTACTTTGACTACAGAATCGACCAAGGTTAATTGAATATTTTGAATAATAATTTAACAAATTTATTTCAATTTGCAAAGTAAATTATTTTATCATGAAATCTTTATTAAAGTCTTACATTTTGTACAATTAAATTTCAGTCACAAATTTTTCTTGAATAATAATATCGTTCGATATTAACGTACTCTGTTGTTGATATATTACATATAACAAGTCGAGTCATTTTAATTGAGAATAGATACCGTTTAGTTAATTATTAATAATCAGTTGTTCTAGTCAGGATTTTCAGGATACTTTTCCGTGTTCGTTGCCCAAGTTCATGCACATGCCCAAGTGTTATTTGCACGAGCGAAGGCAACGGGGCACGATGACTTAGTTTGTAACATTTATAATAATAATTTATCCGTGCGACTGACAATGCTAGTGTATCGTGCACGATGTACTGTCCACATATGTGTGTTTGTGGTTAGGATGTGGAAGTGCATCGTTTCAAAAGTTTATTACAATTCAGATAGAGAATTTTTTCACATTAGATTCATACCAGTCACAGTAATAATATTAAACTTATAGTTATTATTTACTTGGCAATTGTTCGTATTGCATACGCGTCAATAATATTGTAAAATGCATAATGAATTAGCTTTTCAATCTTATATAATCATATATAGAGTATATTTTAATAAAGACTATATTAGATATATTAAAATGTTTTACATAAATAATAAAAGTACGCAATGGGCACTAGCTTTGTCAGTCCACTGCAAAAACTGGTACGTACACAATTAGAGTATGAATGAGGTTGTGTCCGGGTGTCGGAGGAACCCCGGGGAGTCCTCTCTAGTTTCGGTCGCGCCCGGACATAGAGAATGAGAACCGTGGAGTGTTTGTTTGAGAGACTGAGTTTTGCAATTTTTTAAATATAGGGTTAGGTAGGTAGGTAACTTTCTCTCTGGTGTGTGTGTGCTTAATCTAAGTAGGTAGGGTCAGGGCAGGACTGTCCACATTAGTAATTCGGGTAGGCGCGTTTTCGCGTGGCAGTTCTGTTCCTGTAGTTACGATTTCGAGAGTAGAAATTTTGCTGATTCAAACGGTGTACTTGTGCTGTTTGTTTCGGCTTTATTTTCGACTCCTCGAATCGCGCGACTCTTAAAGTCGCTCTCTCGCGCTCGCGGTCGGGATTAGGTCCTTTTCGAAATGTTCGTCCCGCTCGAGATTCACCACGTATGCTCTTGCAACAATTCGTATATTGTTGGAAGACTACGTATTGCACAAAATCTCGAGCCCGGTCTTTCGTAAGTTTCAGGCATCGGCAGGACCGCCGAAGAAAGAAAAGGCTCTCAATGAGCCGAAGAGGCCCTGACAAACTGTCTCAAGAGTGGGCTGCAACAAATGGCTTTTCATCTTCATCCTCGGATGAGAATGGAAAGTCATTCCTGTTACTACTTTGTCACTTAACTCGTCTGTAGTTGTAGTTAGTTTATTTTTCTGGCTGGCTCACGTATGCATGTACCTGATGGTACATGATTGCACCATACATGCCAGCCATCCCTCCCCATAACTCGCAGTTATGATATACATAGAGTTGCGAATATGCAATAATCGCGTTTGCTTGTAGAGTTGCGAATCACTGTTTTTCGCGTTTCCTTTTCAGGGTAGTGTTGCGCCTTGACATCATACGCGATTGGTTTTTTGCAAACTTAGGTACCGAATGTTTGCTTAAAAATAGCGTTGCGAATTTTTGATAAACGTGATTGCTCGTAGAGTTGCGAAATACTATTTTTTGCGTTTGCTTTTCAGGGTAGTGTTGCGAACAATCACGATTCGCGTTGCTTTTTTACTCTTTTATATATATAATAATGGATGTCAACCGCGTTTGTAATTTTCACGTTATAAATTAGCGTTGCGATCTTGATTAATCGTGCGATTTTTTATTTAGCGTTCTGATATTTTCAATGCCCAAATTCTACCCCAATTGTAGTACTAGTAGTAGTTAGTTTATTTTGTGGCCAGTACATGGCTATGTACATGTACCAATAGCCCCTGATTAAAGTTAGAGTTGCGAATAATATACAATGTTCGCGTTTGCTCGTAGAGTTGCGAACAAATATTTATCGCGTTGATATATTAGTGCTGCGAATAAATACGATTCGTGATTGTCTTTATGCAAACCTAGGAACCGGGCGTTTGCTTTAAAAATAGCGTTGCGAATTTTTAGTAAACGCGATTGCGAATTACTATTTTTCGCGTTTGCTTTTCAGGGTAGTGTTGCGAATAATTACCATTCGCGGGTTGCTTTTATTCTTACAAGTCGCGTTTGGAATTTGTTCTATTATAAATTAGCGTTGCGATTGTTGATTTATCGCGTTGTTGCCCCGTAGTGTTGCGATATTTAAAACGTCTAACTTCATCCCCATATGTGCCACTCTATTGTAGTTTGAAATAGCTTGATGTAGTTAGTTTCTTTGTACAATTTTATTTATTGTCTGATTTATATTTCAGGGAAACATCGTGGGATTAATCAAGACACCAAGAAGAAATATTTTTTCATATTTATTTGTTTCATATGAGTTATATATTTTATTGGATATGAGTTTTTGTTTCAGGAAAACATCGTGGGAGTGACGAAGACACCAAGAAAATATCTTGTCATATTTCTTTGTTTCATGTGTTGCGCGTAAACATTAATTTCGGTTTGCAGTAGCGTTGCGAGTACGAATATTAATCGCGTTGTTTTTAGTGTTTCGATTATTTTTTCGCGTTTGCTTCTCATAGCAGATTCCATGAATCACGAAGCAGCTGAGTTAGCTGCATCTGTTGTAATTCTCCGCAGCCTGAAAGGGCCGTTCCTAATTTACCATATTTTACTTCTGACGACCAAATTTTCATTTACATTCTTTAATTGATTGATTACTTCAATGAAATTAATCGATTGATACTTAACTTTTAACCGTATAGCTTTTATTCCGTTAAAGTACAAAAGAATTTCATTTCCTATCATAATAAACACTATGATTGCTTTCTATAGCTTGTTGGTGATGTTGCAAGTAACATCAAAACTTAGTTAATTCCTTAGATACAAAACTTAAGTAATGTTGGTAAACGTAAATATAAAATATAAAAAAGAAAATAGACAATTCATCTAAAGAGGTTATTACTCTTATTCTAAATTCCTCCTTCCAGTAAGAATATCAGAAACAGAAACAGAAACGGAAAGAAATGTACCATATTTTTGGAAGAAATTAATTCAATAGATATTGTAAAACAATCAAATTATGTGGATTGTCTTTTTGTACAATATGTCAATGAAAATTTATTTAGTCATGGATTATTAAAGAGAGTATTACAACAACAGCACGCGAGTTTGGGGAAAATGTTTCATAGCCGCTTTTGTAGCGACACTTGTGTACAAAGGGTAGATATTTCAATAGGAAATAAGTATTCATAATTGGTGTATATGGTAAAGTCACAGTTTAACCATTATATATAAACAAGTATGGAACGAATTTATTAACGACGAAATGTTCGGTCACTTTCAAAGTAAATAATTAATAAATAAGATCCATGAACTCCATGAAAACAATTCAGTTTCAATGCAGACAAATTATGTGACAAAAAACTCAGTATCTGGAAAGTCGCAAATCTCAGTTGAACTGATGAAATATAAAACGCCCTTAACATCTATCTCGAACGCTAATCGCCTAATATATTAACAAGTTTTCTCAATCCTCCAATCTGTGGAAGTAAAAACTTTCCAAACACAACAGAATCGATTTAAGGCATAATTACGTTAGCAGAATTTAACCTAAGACACTGTTTGTTACAAGTACCTCATGTTTACATAACTAGATAGCTGTTCATTTTCAAATACACATAAATGTCATCTTTCAGTCGCTAGTTAATACTTATTCGACGCTCGATGGTTTAGAGTCATTCAAGCAAATTGTTGATCGATAGCACGGTATAGCAATCAGCATGATAATGAGTATGTCGCGTACTACGTAAGCATATATATTATTTAAAATGATAATATGGTAAATAAATTATAATAATTCAAAGAATTACCTAAATTCACAAATGTGCGCATGTACTAAATTTTGTAGTGGTTTGCAGTTCTCTGTTTAATCACATACATTTTTTAATACTTTATGGATCAGTCCCGCGCAGGATTGGTCCATATTAGTTGATTGGTTGTGAAACTTTAGTAACTGAATTTTTATTCAACATTGTACAGTATGCTACCATTGAGTTGTTAATGGATGCGTACTGGTACATTTTACAATACTTTATAAATTAAACTGGTTCTACTAACAATATACTAATGTGGCCCAATTCCACTCTGATGTGTGAATTTAACACTGACAAGCCCATGTATAGCAAGTATTTCAATGTGCCACACATACAATTTTTGTGACTTTATTGGCATTAATATACATAAGGCTGCATATAGCTTCAAAATTATAGTTCACAAAAATATTGACAATAGCAAAACAATTAAAGACTTAATAATAATTAACTGCACCCATCGGATTAACGCTAAGAATAAATAATTAAAATTCAGAAATTATCTTTAACATACTTAGGTAATTGTGTACTTATCTTCTTGCTGCGCAAATGTCTGTTAGATTATTGTCTTATGTTATTTTATGAAGATGATCATGTGTACCATGAATGACATTTATAAAAAGTTAGAAAATATTAAATGATTTCTGATTATTTTTTATATTACGATGTTTTGTATTACCATCAAAGTTTAAGTTACATCGATCGTTTGTAAGTTTGAAAGTTTTTTCTTTGCTTAGCAATATTATAATTGGACCATGATTTTCTATATGAAATTAAAAGTTTTGGTTCCTACTTTCGAAAATATCAGCATTTGTGCAGTCTACGTTTACACAAATAATTCTTTTAAACCAATTACCGTATATTCTTTTCAAAGTTCAATGTAATTCCCTTTAAATCAATCTGATCAGACAATAAAATATCAAAGTTCAATGAGAAGACATTTGTCTGTTTGATTATGAATATGTTGCTTCGTGAAAAAATGGTTGTGTATTACGTTTGATATATGAACTTCATTATCAGGAAAATATATTAAGTGACTATTTTATAGAACAAACAACTGAAAGAGCTACAAATACCTTATTAAGTAATTGAACTACTAGCCATTAAGGACACAATCATAGAAAAATTATACTTCTTAACATATTTTCCGTATTAATAAAGCTGATATTCTTTTAGTTACAAATTAGCGACAGTTCCTTATCATTGAACACAAGATATGTGAACAGAAACTTTTCTAGAGCAAATGAGGCCGATAGTTGCCTATGTTACGATATTACCGGTAGCACACCCTGAAAATATACTATTTTTTAAAATCAAAAACAATATTTTACTGTGTTTTATATATTTAGAATGTAATAAATTATTTTAATACATTTACAAAAATAACAAAAGTTTTTATTTTATAATATTAATGTCATTAAATAGAACCTTCTATTATTTTTGTAAATGTACTAAAACAATTTATTAAATTCATTAATATATGTATTAGATAGTGGTCTTAATATGAAATATTATAAAACTTGTAATTTTCTCGAGTTTATAAAAAATGGATTTACTGTTTTCCATGGGTCCAAAAACTTAGTCTGACATCGACGCATTCGTTTTTACATTTTGTATCGAATTTTTATTAATTCACCTTGCGTGATGATAGTCGCATTCGAGCATTCCTACAATCGATCATTTCTACCAGCTGATTTTTTACCAATTTTTCGTTATCAAATCGCCTTGTTTAAAGATCCCCGAGTATGTTCCCCAATGATCCCTGTTTTCGATAGTAGGTAAATAAAATTCGCTCCTGTTGGAACGATGAATTTTTTAAGGCGACCTTCAGAAATATAATATACATATACCGTTCTCTCTTAACTGAACTTGTATTTGCGATTACAAAAATTAACATCTCACGAATCGCGAGACCGTGTTATACTCCATAGTTCACGTTTAACATGTTTCCATTTCTTCCATCGATGCTCCGAAGCAAGGCCGAACACGAGATCATCGAACAAGATCACGAGTATGAGCTGCGCCAGTTTAGGGCTTATAATGGTTTACTTACAAAACGGTCGCGACAATGATATAGAATTAGGTTAAGAGGTTTTTAGAGATTTGTCCGCGTGTGCTAATGTAAGCGAACCTACTAGGGACACAAGCGTACGGTCCAACCATGTTACTGGGTTTGGATATAAAAGACCTCCTTCGTAGAATCCCAAGTGACCTCCATGAGCCAATTCTATGTACAAAGTGTTAGGGTGTTTTTCTGAAATAGAAAACGATAATCAATATACAAAATAATTAATAACGAATTGAACAGTTTCTACAATTCAAGACTTCCGAGATAAGTTTACAAATTGCTTTATACTATATTCTTGAACGAAACTTAATTAACGAATTCAATTCTGATTTAATCACATTGCATTAACATCTTTAATGTTTCATACCGACGACAAGTGCTAGGGTATACAATTTTAATCTATCAGCGCGGATACCATCGCAATTATTACCGATATCGATAAACGCTTCAGATAAAATTAATTGGATTTCCCAAAAACCACCAAATGGAGAGTATGACTCGGTCACAGATAACAGTTTACGCATGTTTTTTTATTATAACTTCAGACAATACGACAATGACATTGAATTGATATTAGTCATTCAGTGCAGGACCGTGACAAGACAAGGGCAAGAGGGGAACGTGCCCCTGGTGTGCTTACAGAGGCCTTTAAAATTAAAAAAAAGTATAATTAACAACATTAACACCTTACCGTCCGCATAATTCACATAAGAAACTCTGCATATGAAAGCAGGAAAATAGCATACATTGTTAACTTCTTAAAAATGATATTCAAATGAATGTAGTAGTTGTATATATCATACATATTCATATGTACCTACCCCAAAGGCGATGTGGATGACCTTTCTGAAAGTCTGCTTATCTGAACTATTTATTGATGTTACTAATAATGTCAATAATATTTGTACAGGCCAATCAACGTGGCATACCATGTACATAAATATTACACTCATAATTAAAAAAAGATCTTATCGTGCTATCGTGATATATTTGAAGGAAATCATATAAGTTTTAATTAACTACTGCGTATCGTAACGATTTACTTTCTACGTTAATTTCGTGTAATTAAATTCAGTAATATTACAATATAATGCACTACTACAGTACCCTGGAACTGTTCGTAACTGTACATAAAAAGGAAAACTATTTATACTTACTGGCATGCTCTTTGATTGGTTCCAGCAACATTTCAGGTACAATGGGGTCATCCAGCGCATTAATAAATACCATAGGCGTTGCAATGTTCTCAAGATAAAAAATAGAGCTACTCCATTTGTACATTTCCGTCACAGATCTGAAGTTATGCACCTGAACAAATTTACAAGGATGTAGAATGCGTAATTTTTTCTTCACGTTCAAATTTCATAAAGTACACAATAGATTTGTTATGATATACTATACCTTTCTCGTGTACGCTTCGTCGAGTTCCGGCAGTGTCGCTGCGGAAATGATGTCTCGTTCATTCAAATTATGCCTCTGTTTAATTTCCTCGGATAGTAATATATTCTTGTGCTTGAGGATAATATTCTTCACCGACTCCGACATTATGTAGAGGTAGAAACGTCGGAAGTTTTGCCAGTTAAGTAGGAACTTCGTACCTCTGAACAGAGATCATTCATAAATATCATTTACAAATGAGATGTACCGGCTACACAAGGCGAGATATCTAAAACAGGCTATCTGAATAATTTTCCTACTTGCAGCGGTAGAAAAAAAATATATTAAACCAATCTTGCTTGGTTCTAAGGGACCATTATTAAATTATTATTTATGTGACCTGTTTTAGGTAATTCACTCTGTATACACCACATACAGAGTATGAAATATAATATATATTTACTCGAGTGCATTATATCCTTGACAAATCGATATGCCTCCGATAATATTGGGTAATTTATTCGTGCCTCGTTCTCCCAAATACTTGGTTACCAGGTTACCGCCTAAGCTAAACCCGATGCAAATTATTCTTGTATTGGGGTGCTTCTCTAACAGGCTCTGTATCATTACGTTGTAATCGTTAGTGTGTCCTGCAAAGTTTAGGTTTGGTAGAAAGTTAATCACAAATTCAATTAACGCTTCGGTCGTAAAGCTAAGACGAGATCATTCGATTATTATTAATATCGCTTGGGGGTCTTCGATGCAAACTGTATCATTCCTGAATACCAACCAATGGAGACATTTCAATTTGAGTGACCAAGATAAAATTACTATCAGAGATGTATTTTAAAATAATAATTCCTTCAAATCGTATCATTAATCGAGTTATTATCTGATAACGCCGGGCAACATCAGGTTCTCAAGTGCTTTCGTATCTTGTGTAATCTTGTAGAGGAACGAATACTTTCAACGCCTAGGAATACTAATCCAACTATTCTTAGAAAACAGTTTCAATCGCGAAGCACGTTCCAGCTTCTTGTTTAATAATATTTTATGTGTATTGTATTCATGGATAGTAGGAGGGAGGGAAAACCTAAGGCTGGGGCGGTATATAGTTTAGCCACGCCACTGGTTGAATCAAGATGGATTGGTCGTTCAGAGTCGCTTAGGAATTATCTCCAACATATCAGGGGGGGTGGGGGCACCAAGCTTGGCAACGGAATACAAATAATTGTGCAAAACAATTATATTCCACTCTATTATGATCTCCATTTACGTACCGTAAGTAAATATTCGTGGAGCGGTGACTTTCACACTGGAAAGAACTCCGACGTGGTTAAGTACAGCGCATCGGTACCCGTGGCACTGTACAAAGTGCACGAAAGTTCTGATGTAGACGCTCTCGGAACTGTTGCAGATCCCGGGGCAAATGGCAATCGTAATATCATCTGCGGGAAAACGTGCGCGTTTGTATTATGATAAACGAATGTAAATAGGCGTGCTTTGTTTACTTCTTATTTTATACACAGTCATTTCCCTTTGATGCCCGCGAAGTTCCACGAGTATTTCGCCCGGACAATCAATCGCGATATTGTACTTGTAAGCAATATTCTTTTAACGAAATCCCAACTGTACGGTATCTCATAAATTATGCATTATATCGTATAAAGCATCCGTGGTTTGGAAGTTGTTGTCTCGGTATATTTCCATGCTACAGAATACATTCATCGAGACTTACATTCCTTGACCGATAGGGCGAATCAACGTTTGTTCGTTAAAATCATTGTATCTCGTTGATTACAGAATTGTAATTTATTGTTTCCTGGTAATTTACATAAATTTATTCCAAATTTTAACGCTTCTATCTTTCGATACTTACTTGGCACTGATAGTACGGTTATTTAATTTCGTTAAATTTATTGCTTCATTCAAAAATCTCTTTTGAAATATGTAAATATTTAGGTTCGTTTAAAATATCATAAATAATCACAAGAATTTCGACCCCATTAGCTCTCAGGCATCTTATTTGCTTCACAGTTAGTCTCTACATTCCTTTTACAAATTTGATGAAAGAAAAATGGCCTTTAAAATATTTTCTACCGTTTCAAAACAATTGTAGATATGCGGTTCGAGTGATAGTAGCGAAGCGCAAATCGGTCCCCGTGCCAAAACCGGTTTGACGTGTTTGAACAAAAAATTCCTAAAGAAACGCCGATTTTTTTCTATATTCGAGGTTAAAAGTCTCCTTTGATAGAAATAAAATATTACAGGAAGCATTTTTGTTTAATTCCACGTGTTTCCAAACCCCAGTTTGAGAAACACTGGATTAGAGGTTTCCATAAATCGTATAGAAGCTAAAGAAATAAACATTCTTTTCATATTTCTTTCGCAACGCATCGTTGCGATGCTTCAGTTACGATTGAGAAAACTGACCTTCGTAATCATTCGACAATGGTTGATAAAGATCATAAGTGAGAGTTGTATTATCCGGAAGTCCGATGTACACTCGTTCCCCAATCGGCCAAGGGCAACGGACGCGCCCAATAACACTATGAATGATGGTCTGTACGTGGCCACTGAAACCCCATAATCTTGTCGGTTTGTATCTGAAATGCATGAACAATATGATGTAATATTTCGTAACGTTACGCAATCCAAACTGGCAATATATATTAACTGTTATCGAATTGAGTACATTCCATATAGGATCGAAGCGTTATTGGGTCGAGTTAGAAGCAATTACCATTTTCTTATATCGTTCGTATTGCTCTTGAACAAAATTTACGATACAATTTGATCTAAAATGTATTCTCTTGATTCGGAATATCATTTTGTATTCTTTATTGGCTTCTAATAAAATCGGGGGTACACGAAAGGGTGAGGTGTGAGAAACACTGAGGTAAACAAGTGTTCGTACACCCAATAATGGGGCAAAGTGAATCATATTCAACACGACGTATAGCCTTATCTATTATAAACAGTGTTTCTTTCCTGTTTGACCTTG
Organism: Colletes gigas; assembly: GCF_013123115.1. NCBI lineage: Eukaryota > Metazoa > Arthropoda > Insecta > Hymenoptera > Colletidae > Colletes > Colletes gigas. Next base: position 2,072,192 of record NW_025106656.1, read on the forward strand.
TATGGCCTCAAATATTGCAAGATTATATCGCGTTGAACTGAAACTACATATTTCCATAAGAAAAAAAACCAAACTGTAAAGCTACTTTCACACTTGAAAAACCATTGTGTCTACCGTATTTAGAGTGAGAAAGCTACGCATAAAAACGATCAAAAAATAATAAATAGGGCAAAGGGGCCCGGCGTGTTTGTAACATGTGTGCATTAGTGGGTTAATTATTGGTACGCGTCCCCCAGGGAGGATATCGCGTTTGAAGTAGTTTGAACGCCACGGCCACAGAGCAATTAAGTTTTTGACTTGCGCTCTAGTTTCACGTTAATGTGCAGATTTCGCCTGGAGTCGGGTTAACGCATTGTGTCGTAAAACAGTTGTTTACCGCGTGAAAGTGTGTCTCTCCTTCCGTAAAAATTTCCATGATTTATGCGATAGTAAATGTATCCCCACGAGTGGAAAGGAACATCGAACGTCGGTAACAGATTATTAAACCTCACTTTATGGCAGTGCGCAGAGTCAGAGTGGATCAGTGGAGCATAAGCGCGTGAAGGATTACTGACATTAAAATCACGTAAAATACACTTTTGCATTAGAAACACGATAGAAACGAACAGTTCGTCGGTTCGACTTTTCCTTGCAAAGGTTTCCCTTTGTTGGTAACTGGGTTTAAACTTCAGAAGCTACGCTCCATCATTTTTTTTTTTCTTTTTTTTTAACCTTTAAATAAACCGTGTTAGGAGACTACGATAACGGGAACAACAAGAGATAAGAAAGGACTATCTTCTGTTTTGTTTCGCGTAAAGTAGACCGGGTGTAAAATTTTACGATTTCTAGACGGCGTAGGCCACGTGACTTATGAATTTTCTCTATGCTGACCCGCACATTTTTTTGGTTTTCGAACGATTCGCTTCGCAAGTCACGTATGAATTGATTAATTAATCACCGCGCAGGCCGATAGTAGAAATTGCCACTCGAATTATCAAGTCGAAATTACCGAAATGGAAATGAAATTTTCCGCGGATGTGCTGACAAAATAAATATTCTCTTTGTAATATTTAGTAACGTTTCTGATTATCTAATAGCAAACTCCAAACTTTCTATGAACGGTGTATATTGATTTATTAGAATACTATTATCAAAATACCTTCTAAGAGTAGAATTTATCAAACTGAGTCATTACAGTTTAAATGAATCGTTTTACACATTTTTATGTTAATTGTTTCCTGCCCGATATCTTTAGCTGTTTGAGTAATAAAACAAATGGCTTTTAAAATTCTTTTTACTGTCCTAAAATAATTGTACGTTTGTGCCCCGCAACGCGATAGTAACATATAAATTGGCCCGCGGGCCAAAATAGGTTTGACATGTCTGCCTTAGGGCAACAGGTAGGTTAAAAATATAACGTAAAACCGTTTCTAGGACATAACACGGAGACTATGTTATGTACATTTGAATAACAAATTTCGTTAACATTTTTTTCCATTCTTAAAAGAAGCGTCGAAGCAAGACAATAATACAGAGCTCAATGACGTTTTACGAGCTTCGATATAGAGTAGTTAAATGAATAAATAAAATATAGGAATAATCGAAGATTCATAATGTCAAAAATCTGATACCTAAAATAGTAGTCTGTACACGAAGTGTTGATGCGTATGACCAGAGTTTCTGACATGCATTCTTAATAAGTCCTTCGTCCGGTTTGTAACTATACACATCTATAAGGAACTGGTTCAACCGAAGGCTGAATGGTTTGTTGCCTTACGTAGATATTTTTTTATCACATTTGAAGTTTTCAAATCGTATAACATTCGTTGAATATTATTAGAATATATGTATTAGAATGCATTCTCTTAGATATATTTTATAACCGCTACAATTTTGGCAAGCGCGTACCATTAATGATACAGTGAGCGAAAGTCTAAACGCACCTAAAGAAATATGATTTTTGGGACTATAAATTTTAAATTCAAATGAGGCGAACACAATAACGACAAAAAAATAAAAATATATTTATGTGCTATAGAAATTTACATGTTTATATTAAAGTAAACATATATATACATTTATTTATTTATACAGTCTTATTCTCTGTGCGAAATTCGTATAAACGAACAGAAAGAAAGAACGAAATAAAACTAAACTTATATTATAATTATAAATTTACTATTTTGTATGACCTCCATTATTTTGAATCAACGCAAAAATTCAACTCGTCATTGAATTTATGAGATTATTTATTATGGTAATAGGAATCTTTTCCCAGGAATGTTTAACTTCTTCCTTCAAAGCAGCAATATCGGTGAATTGGCGGCCATTTGCAAATACAGGGTGTTCAACCACCCATGGGAAAAATTTTAATGCGGTATTCTAGAGGCCAAAATACGACGAAAATCAAAAATACCAATTTGTTCATGGAGGCTTCGTTAAAAAGCTATTAACGTTTAAAGTTCCACCCATACTGAATTTTTTTCTCGAAAATGCGCAGGATTTCGGGGATATGTCTATTCACCAAAAATGACTGTAACTTACCCCCACAACTGAAAATAATTTTTTTTGGAACGATTTGACAAATTTTTTTTATCGAAAAATTTCTGCACCTACTCGATTTTTTTTTTTAAAGTGGGTAGGATTTCGAAGGTATGTGTATTCACCAAAAATGATTATAATTGACCCCCGCAACCGAAAATAATTTTTCCAAAACGATTTGAAATTTTTTAATTTAATTGTTAATAAGTTTTTAACGAAGCCTCAGTCAAGAAATTGATATTCTTGATTTTCGTCTTATTTTGGCCCCTAGAATCTTCCATTAAAATTTTTCTCAGGGGTGGCCGAACACCCTGTACAAGTCAAACAAATTGAAACATAGGAATGTTGACAATTGAAGCCATGTAAACAAAACAAAGCTTTCTGACAACGTTGCCAGTTCTCTATTTTCAAATAAGAGGAAAAATTCGTAAAATTTGAAGTGCGTTTATACGAATTTCGCTCACTGTATCAATGCATACAAAATTTTCTTTTAGAGCTTATCGTGCGTCTCGTTCGTAATAAAAAAAATTAATTCGAAATGCCATCTCTTCTATGACAAGGTGAACGTAACCCTTAACATGGCTTTTGTAGACGACGAAGAAACGAATTCAAACGACAGAGTATAATGCAATCTAGATACGATCTTGATCTTCAGACCACAGAGGAACATTTAACACGTCCAACATCGATGTGTGCGTTGTGCAACGACACGATAGACGTTCGTCCGGAAATTTTCTTGTGTGCAACATTCGCGCTCGTTCATCATCTTTTCATACGCGCCGCAAAGTGATAATCGTGTCGAGTTCCTCCTGCGTCTGTGTAGAGTACTTTATATAACCGCGATCGGTTTAGATTCAAAGATCCGAAAAACTGGCGCGCAGTTTTCTCGTTCGAAATAAAAACCATGATTAGCGCAACGCTTACGAAGCGTTCATAAACGAGGAAAGATAAATTAACGACGACGATAAATCGTGTTGTTTCCAAGTGAAAACAAAAATAAGGGTGCCATGGTTATAAAATGTTTACTTTGAAGTAAATAAAAAAAAAACTCGAACATCGAGTCGAAACGTTTGAATCGGTTATATAAATGTGCTTGTATAATACTGAAAATTCTAGAATATTTTAAAATATATAAAATTTTTAAACCAACGTGCGGAGTGAAACTCTTTCTCATGAATTTTCAATTTACAATGCGATCTGCAAGCTCTTAGAACTTCCTACAAGTTGATAGAAAAGTAGTATAATTTTCCATGCGATATAACGAATTTGCCATCAAAACATTTTCACGGTGACAACGACAGGAAAATGCAACGATTATTTATGCATAGAGTAATAACACTAGTTTTTAATTATGAACGGTATCGCCATTATCGCCCCGGACGTTTCCTTGACTCGGTTTACGCTCGATGTAAACGTAGACTTTTGTATCTTTCATATGCTCTTACAGCAGCTATAGCCATTCACAGTCATGGTCAGGGCACAATCGATCAAAAGTGAGCATTCAGCTTGTTTTTCCTTTTGCGCTGCGTTACGGTAATGGATCACGTGACATTTCCGTTGCATTCCATAACCGCCGTCCGATAGAATTGGGGGGAGGAAAAGGAATAACCCAGTATTCGTACAAATAAATAAATTGTAAAGCTAGACATGTACGTAATTTTAAAACTTCTTCCATGATCGTGCAAATAAAACATTTGATCTATTTAAAATAGAAAGAAAATGAACTTACTCGCAGCTTCTCTGCCGGGTAGTTATTCGTTTGGCAAGGTTTCATTTTCGCACTGGCTTTCGATTGTCGCAAAATGATAAGTTACGCGACAACGACTGGTTGAATGTGACTCTACTGCGCCAGGTGCAATTAGAAAAAGGGACTTCATTCTTTTTGCGGAAGTAAAAGCGAAAGCATCGAGATTGCTAGGAAACGATCGCTCACTAAATACAGGAAGTCTCTTTATGGAATCGTATTAGCTAAATTGTCAGGAATTATTCAATATCGATACGCGTGATGTTAACAATTGTGTGAGAAAGGTTATGCACTTATGATAACAATGTCTAGAAAAGTGTAGAAATTATAATATCGAGTGCCGTCTACGAAACAGCTGTAAAAAATCGATATTAGCAAACGAGCATGAGTCAGACATTTTAGGTTGAATTTGTCACATTGAAAGATAACGTAGTGTTAGTCACCATCTTTCGATACCATGATGCAGGCTTGTACAATGAGGTCATAGCCAAGAACAGAAAAAATCATGCAATTCCCGAAATGGAAGAATAATGTGGATGATAGGTTGGCTACCTTATCCAATCTGTATCGTTTGTTGATTTGCGTGAGGTATTACGAAAAATGGGCTCTTTTAAACGAATACCTTTTCGAATGAAAACACGAGGTGATTTATAAAGATAAGAAATGGGATAATAATATTTATCACAGACAAGTGAGTGGTGTGATCGTAAACCAGCAATTGAAGTGATAGCAAACGAGTGTGACCAATTAAACTCGCCGTAGAAATCTATTTTTAGGACACATCTTTTTCGAAAGAACGCCCTAATTTAAACTCAAAAAAGAGATTAATAAAAATTACGCTTCTTTTATATTTCATAAAAAAGAAATGCTGTAAAAATTATTTTACAAATTTTGTCTAATATGCGCTTTACTGTCATAGATACTTCAAACTACAGATTAATTCGCAACAGTTCTTACAAATAATTATATTATAAATTGCTTAACATTTTTCAGAATGATTTACCATACATCGCGTTCGAGTTTCGACTACCCGTGCAAAAGATAAAACACAACGTAAACATTACGTTGAGGTATTTGAAGATTAGTATTATACTCCGTCGCGTTGACAATTACATTTTTTACGTCGCATATCTCGAGACAAATTTAGAAAAACTGATAGGGTTACTGACGTCCACTAGTGAAAACTAGATCACACCCATGCGATCATTAATACGCCTTTCGATCGTTTCTGGCAGTTTTCACGGATACTATCGATTTTCGACAAAACGTTTCCCAACGCCGTTTTCGTCATAAGAAACGAAACGTGTATAACGCGTACGAGTTACCAATCGACGAAAGGCTGCCGCTTTTACTCGCAGTTGAGTAAAATTTATCTGTAGATAGGCATGTACAAAAAATATCCGGCGTCCTGGAGCAACCTAACCTCACTTTCGTTCTCTCGACGTAATACAAAAGATGGGATTTATACGTATCAGTAACATGCGTATGGTCGAAGAAACGAATGTAAAAGAAAACGAAAACTTACGGTTCCACAATGACCGGTGCGATCTTAAGAATCGTGGTAAAAAACGTTTGATCCTGACAAACGATCAACGGCTTCTGCGGCGCACTGTTTACGTTTAATATCCTGAACAGGATGCATAGGATCACGGCGAACACAGCGAGAAGCGCCGTAGACATTTTTCTTTGAGTCTCGTCTGTCGAGACGGATCCTCTATTTTGTTCGCGTGTCTCTTACGGTGCTAAGATCACGGGAATCGATGTGCGAAAAGAAGCGTAGAACTGCACCGAGCGACGTGCACTCGGGAATTACGAAGGGGCCCCGATTACCTCTCACCCGTGCACGGAAACAAGATACTCGTGACTGGACAGTGCACGACTGTTACGCGTTTGTTTTACCGGCACTTCGTAACGGTCGATTTGCGCGTGCCTATCAATAGTTAAGTTCGCGAAACCTCCATCTGTCCGCGCTGCTCGAAATTTCAATACAAATGGTGAGAGTAAGAGGGATGAAGAAAGGAGTGGGGGTAAAGAAAGAGAGAGAGAGGGAGAGAGAGGGAGGGAGAATATGGGCACACGATTAGAGGTGAAATTTTTAGATGACCATGTCTCGAATACAGGCCATGGAAGAGTCCATGGGGCAGTAGATACATACGTCATTCGCGCTTACCAGTATTCAGAATCCTTTGGTATTCTTCGAATCTTTATAACGTTTCTTTCTTTCGCATACGCACGGAGTTCTACTCTCTCTCTCGTTCGCCTGCCAATTATAATGTACAGCCGCGTGTTAAATTTATTTCACGATTACCAGTTCCACAATTGTGTCCATCGAAAAAGAAAAATGGTTAATAGCCGAACGATTCCTTAATTATACCTGTTACGTTAGTCACTGTCCTTTGTATTGTTTACGCAATTAATTATTAACACGAAGGTCAGGAATATAATTGAACGAAGTCGATCGCAATTTCGAGGCGAAGCATTTCCATGCGCTTTTGAAATCGGGGCACGTTCGAATCTACCTCGAGATTACGGATTCCTCGAGAAAGAAATCAGAGATACGTATGTCGTGTCCCTGTGTCAGTGACCTGTAATTTCACGCGAGTATTTCGAAAGAATGCTTCAGGACGTTGCTAAGATCAAGGCCATTCGATCTATTCGCGTAATCGATATTTCGATAGTTGCTCGATTTGAAAACGAGTTTCTGCAGATCGAACGAGCGACCTTAAAGTCTACTCCGACTCAGTTTTTAAGACAATGTCGTACACGAAGATCGTTAATCAATTTAAGTATATACTTAAACACGTTTCATATATTTAGAAATATTATAAGATAGTTACAGTTCGTGTTTTCATTTATAACGCGTGTAGTAGATATTTCTAGTGAAATCTGTGAAGTTTGATTGTTTCGATCCACAACGAAAGTTCTTTCGTTTATCATAATTGCATTACGCCCTAGTAATGGAAGGGTGCGCAGAAAAACTGGGACTTTGAACTTTAATTTAATTCTGACTAAAGTGTACCGTGCCGTATCGTAGAAATACTTGCGTGCATATTTATTCCTTCTTGCGAGAAATAAAACTGAAATTATTGATATAACTTCAAAACGTGGCAACGATTATTGAAATAACCGACTGCGTTAGCAACCACTGCGAATATAAGCGCGATGATATAAGAATTTCACCATTCTTTACGTTCTAAGTCGGTTAGAAAGATGCGAGGAAAGGGTAAAAAGAAAAACGCCAAAAATAACGGTAAAAATGGGAAAAACGGTAAAAATAATGGCGGCGGTAAAAGCAAGGGAACAAAAAGATCGCGGAAAAGTGGTGGAAGGGCAAAATTTTCGATGGACATCTTCAATGAGGAAGTCATGGAAAATGCTTACTACACTTGTCATAATATTATGGATGTACTAAAATGCAGAGGGTTTCCATGGCCAGAGGCTCAGAAAAAGAAAAAGAAGAAGGGAAGGAAGTGAACGAATATTTCGAATAATTCAGATATTATTAAGAGAAGGTACTGGGCAACATATATATTTCCATATAATTAGTTGCATTTCAAATATTTTGCAAAAATATATAAATTATGTTTTACGTAACTGTCTAACTCTGTTGTACACATTTTGGTATTGTGTAATACTTAAATATATAAACATCTTTAACAGTTAATCGTCATCTACATTTTCTCTCCCCATTCTTTCCATAAGGTGCTTACAGTATTCATTCATGTCAAATTCCGTATGGTTTACCATAAATGGGCCATTAAATACGCAATGCACTGTTACAGTTTCTGAGTATTCTAGGTCAGGTACCAACTAAATAAAAATAAATTTCATATACTAGTTAGAAATATACTTTCACGGAATAAAAAGTACGAAATGTATACCAACTTTTGGCGTGAGTAGGAAGTATTGAGAACTGTTTCGTCTTCCTGTCATTTGTACAAGTAAATTAAATATGCGTCTTTCGTTCGCTGCATCCATTCCCTGCAAAGAAACAAGTTATTTAAACACACACAGTCATAATTATTTGTAGTGAAAATTACCTGATTAATTTCATCCACACATCGAAAAGGTACTCTTGACAATTCTTGAAGCGAAATCATGTAAATTGCGGTGGTTACAGCTCTTTCTCCACCACTTTGATGATGTCTTGTTAGTTCTTGTAATTGATCGGTATCTCTAAATTTTACCCTGATTTTTATACCATACTGATCAAAATCCATCTACAAGTATGCATTAATTTCGCAATAGCTTTTTAAATAATAAAAATACGATCTAGCTTTACTTCAGGATGACTCACAGTATTTTCTGCTTGCGCTAATGTAACTTCACCCGCACAACCCATTGCTGCGAAGTATGTACTAAAATTTGAATTTATTTTCTTAATGATATTTAACAACGGTTTTAACCATTCTTCCTGCAATGCTTCCATCTGCTGCGTCGTTGTTTCTACATCCTGTATCTTCTTTTGAACAAAATCTTTCAAATTACGAATTTCTGTTTCCACTTTCTCATATTCGTGCAATATCTGACATAAAAATACGCAATTAATCATCGTATTAACCATTCATTAGATTCAAAACTTACTTAGATATTTATATAATACTAACATTTTCACCATCCGTATCATGCCCCATACAAAAAACTTTTGCTTGTGCAATATTTAATTCTTTATTAATGTCTTCGAGAGTTGGTGGTAATTTATTAAAAACTTTGTTTATTGGCGCGAACGCCTTCTCTTTTGGGCTAATACCATTAGTAGTTTCTAATGCATCTGCATACATTCTTTGCACTTCATTTTTCATAGATTGCATTTCCGAGTTAAGTCGCTTTATTGTATCTTCCGCTGCTTTAAATTTCTCTCTTAAATCTTGAGACTCATGTACTTTCAATCTTAAGAATCGATTCTGCAATTTTAACGCCAATTCGACTTGTTGGTTAGTTGTAATATATTTAGAACATTCTTCTAGTTCAACATTATACTTTTCATAAACGTCCAATTGTTTATTCAATATCACCTAGAGAATTGATATATTTTAATTTTTAAATGAAAACTGATATGCATTTATTATTTTGCTTTGGATAATAGGAAAAGTGAAACCTTTATTTCATTAGTATAAGACTCTTTTATTTGTTCAATACTGGTTCGTTCATTTTCTAAATTTATGAGTTTTTGCTGAACCATAGATATTCTAGATTTCAAAAGTTGTATTTGTTGAAGATCTTGATGAACTTTATTTTTATTAGCCCTATGTTTGTCTAATTCTTTATTTTGTCCGCATATCTGTTCTTCGATTTGTTCTATATTTTTGAAAACGCTACTTTTTCTTTCTCGTAATAATTTTATCTTCTCGTCAATCTTCAATAATTTTGATTGATCTAAGACAATAGATAACATTCTTGTACTGAATACCTGTTGCATACTAATCGATTTTTGTCCTGTATATTTTGATGTACTGACCGAATAATTGTTTGTTTCTGAAAATATAAAGGAAGACATGCTAGTAATTTTAATTACTTAATAAAGCAATACAAACATACATTCATTCTACTTACTGCTAAAATAACAACGTATAGTAGAAGGTATACGATCCATATTATTATCAACAAGAGTAGTTCCTATTGGTATATTGTTTAAATTATACATATTTACTAAATATTTCATGATAGTAGGTGGTGCTTCGATCAGTGATACTAAGTAATGAGTAAAACCAAAGGCTTTAATATTTTCCAAAGGAATAGTTGGTACCATGGAAACCCTTTTTGTAGGATCAGAATGTACAGCATTTACTTGTAGTTTCTGCTTGTCTCTTAAATGGTGTAGTAATATGTTCATATCTTGTTTATTTTCACAAACGAATGCAATTAAATCACGAAACGCGATAACATTTTCCAAATACATCGCGTATGAAGCATTTTTTACGTTTATGTTAAGTAGTATTGGTTCGTGCACTACTCCAGAGAATTTATCTTGGTTTTCTCTTAACCAGTGCACTGCTTTATAGGTATCGATACTTCTTCTTCTCAAAAGTTCTAATCGTTTAGCTTCGATATTAAGAACTTGCCGTTCCGTTTCTTGAACTATAAATTTAATGTTACTATATAATTCACAATAATTCATAATACCTTACAGATCAGTCCCGAAGCTAAAAATGGATAGCATGCATTAGCAAGCCCTTTTCCTTTTAACCCTTTTAAATTTTAGAACGATCGACCGCGAGTGCCATTCGAAGAAATAATCTTTAATTTGATCAAAATTATAATTACAATATGATTGCACAATTTTGTATAGAGATACATACTGATATATTTTATTATATTTTAATAGTAGCAAAAATGTCTTTAATAACCTATTAATAGGGCCCAAATCCGTGCTAATGCACCATATTAGAAGTAAAAAATTTACCTCTAATTTCGAAATGTATGCGCTCCTCTTCTTGTTTTAATGCCACGTTTTTACTTGTTAACATATTAATAATACCCCTCTGCTCTTCTATTTTGGATACTGTTTCTTGCTGTTGTTTTTTTAAAGTTTCCTCTATAAAATAAATGTTTAGAAAATATACAGGTATCTCTCGAGTTACGCGGAAAAAAATTGCTGCAATGCTCGAGTTACGCGGTTTTGGAGCAATTTTATTTAAAAAAAAAAAATATATACGTAATTATAGATGAATGTTTTTAAATGAAAAAACGCGGATACCTGTACCACTTTGAAGTATTATAATCTAAATTAAAACATAAAACTCACCAGATCCAATATCTTTCAACATGAGAGACAAATCATTGTCAAGTTTGTATTTTTGTAGCTTTGCAACATCAATATCATGGTTTCTGGTTTCTTCAATTTGAATTCTCTGCTTGCACTTGTTTCCACAATCTCTGATATTATTTTCACAATCCAAAATATCATCTAACAGCTTTTTATGTTTTGCAACTTTCATGTTAATTTTATTATTCTAAAAGTATATGACATTCAAGAAACTGATTTCACTTATAGTTTATTTTTTATTCAAAAGTCTATAAACTCACATTATCCGTTACAGAATTCTGGAGTACTTTAATTTCTGATTTTGTCTTTTCTATTAAATCGCATGTAGGTTTCATTTCAGTTTCTAAAGACGTCATTTCTGCTGCTGCTGTTTCTTTTTCCTGTTTTAGCTATAAGTATATATCATTATTGGAAAATTATAATTTTAAAAATAGTATTGGAGTATTTAAAATTTGTTAAAAAATTTTGTATTTTTACTTGAAGTAGTTCTTTGCGTTTGTGATCATACAATATCCATGCCTTTTTCTGTTTCAATCTCACAATTTTCTTTTTAATTAATTTCCTTTCTTTTATGCTACTAACACTTTCTTTCATGCCTTCATATATCTGAGTTTTCGATGCTAATAATTTTTGTTTCTGGGCTATCTGTACCTCTAGGTCTTTATGTTCTGATCTGTACTGTATTAACTGTTTGTGATGTTCAATAATCATAGGATCACCAACTGATCTTTCTGTATTTTCTAACAATTCTTGTGCATTCATTTTTGAAAAGTCTTGCACTTTGTCTTGTGGAAGAAATTGACAAAGATTATCTATCTGAAAATGAAAATTACAATAAATTTTAAGCTACATTTATATAAATTATTTTTAAATACCTGAATATCAAAAGTTTTTGTTAAATCTTGTATTTCTTTTATGGTTGATTGTTTTTGATTGAGCAACCATGATGATTTTCCTTGTATATTAAATTTTCTAGTAATAACGATATCTTTGTTTCCATCATTCTTAAGATGAATTGTAATTGTTGCTTCTTCACAACCTGCTTTTACATAGTCTGCAATTTGAGTTGCACGTCCAATGGTAGAAAGTTTACCTCCCAATCCAAGAACAATTGCACAAACAATCGTTGATTTTCCAGTGCCATTGGGACCAATAATTACATTTAAATATCTCCCAGGTTTTATAACGACTTCATTGTATGTTCTGCAATAAAACAAATAAGTATTACATATATAACTATTTAGTGATGTTAAAAAAATGAATACAAAATACTAAGATGTAGTACTGACACAAAGTTTGCTAAGTAAATATAAGTAATTATTCCTTTTTCAATGGAACTATTACTCATGATGTACTTTTGTGTAATGCATTTAAATGCAGTACAGTTATTTCCCTGTTTAAATATTACGTTAATTCGATGTATTTTCAGAGAATTCTCGCGGCCGTTACGCGCCACAATACGAGTTATCGTTCTAAGAAAAGAAGGCACAGCCGGGCACAACGTCAACACGTGTTTACATCCCCACTCTTGCTGCAGTTCGCTGATTGGCTGTCACCGATCTTCGTCATCGTTTTCGACCAATACCTGTGAGTCAGCGGACTGCAACAGAAGTGGAGATGTAAACACGATGTGCTTTCTGTTCATGGAAAAATGATAGGAAAGCCACGATTCTAGGGCCCTTTTCAAAAAGTCATGCGATCGACCAAGTAACGTTCAATTTCGAACATGCGTTTCGACGCACGTATAGATGTGGCGACACCGTCGCGGCCGCGGAGCCAGAAGCAGGAGCTGCGGTCGCGCCCTCTTTTTGCGCTTGCAAGGGAGTCAACGGTTAAAAACAGTAGCCGCATCTGGTAGTATTGCAATTGTTAATCAATCGACTTTTGTTCGTAGAAGACCTGATTGCTACGCGAAAAAACCTCCGTAGAATTATTCCGAGCTCGCCACATGTCGCGAAAGCATCATCCGCTTCGTCACGATCTCAAGCTCTGTATTTTACTGTTTTCCGCTATTCGTTTTCGTTATCCGTTTCCGTTGTTCGTTATCATTAATGTTACTCGTTTGTTCGTTAATTGTTATACGTTTAATTGTTGTTTGTTACTTGTTAGGCATTGTTGTGGTTGTAGAAATAAACATTTTATTTGTTATCTGTCTTGTGTGTGTTCGTACCTCCCGCCTTTCGCGCCCGTCCTCACGCGATCTAGAGAAATAGTGGCGGCCTAGAGACGCGACATGTATATCTATAAATGCACTATACTATATGTATATGTATATAGGTAAATGTATTGTATAATTAAGAGTCATAAGTATTTCTCAAATTCTTTATGTGAATAGAAAGATATAAAATATATATAATACAATGTAAGTAAAATCGCTATATCTAGTAACAATGCAGTAAGCAACAGGAAATTGATAAAATAATCTACGCACGATATACATTGACGTAAAATATAACAATCTTAAGGACATACATATATACTTGAGAATATAACAGTAAAAAATTTTGATAATAAGATATGAAAATAATGCAGTACATGCTGATGTAACCATGCGATAAAAATAGATACAACCGATAAAATAATTTATTTCGAATTCTCTCTATCGATTAATTCTAATTGGCTTAATGTAGCCGTTAATGCATCGCTTGAAAATTTGCAATGTAATATTCGTTGCAATCATACGAGACCTTTACGATCAAATTATGGTAATAGGAAAACGTGTTTCCATCGTCGAATGATGGTTCTTCTCATTTTAATCGAATTAGATCCATAAAAATGATTAAATATCATCACTTTACGTCCCACGTTGGCATAATAATCATACTCCATTGGCATTATATTATTTTGCGCTCCACGTCCGCCTTCGACATTCAACTTTTTCACAGTCTTGAACTTCCGGTGCTCGGAACTATTTAGTAGGAAAGAAAACCTTTTAAGTAGAACGCAAATTTTGTATGTAAAATTAAGTTACTTTCGCTCTAAAATAGTAAATCTCAGTTTGCGAGTAAAACTTAAAATCAGCGTGGCCGTTATTTTAGACAAAACAGTTGTCAAATGTCTGGTCGATCAATGAAGGTCAAGAAATCCATAATTCATCAAATATGGAGACTACCTTGGGCCGTAAATTTCAAATTGTTGTTACACTTTTACGTTTGGCTTCTTCGCTTCTTCGGTTATTTACCTTGTAAGATCGAATCGTCCGGGTACGTGTTCTCCAGGATACAGTTCATTTGGTCCACGTTCGTGATAACTGTTCATTCGAGTTCCATTATCTACAGCATATACCAGCTCAATGCGATCGACTTTAATTTCGATCGCTTATCCGTACAAGTGCATTGTTACATGATTATAGGTTTCGGTTTCATGAACATTTGTTCGGGTTATGCTTCAAGCCGAACGAAATTAAAAGTGCTTCAGAGAGTGTTTAATTTGGCTCAATCATTATCTTCGGAAACTTTCTACAAAACGATGAAATGGGCATTACTAAACGATGCAATAAAATATCTTCCACTACTTCTCTTCCTAAAGTACATATTCATGGGAACAGTGATAATCAATTTAACTATTTGGTACTTGTTCTTAGTGACCGCGACATTGAACTCGTTGTACGTGAGCAACGTTCGCGTGGTGAAAGCGAGTTTCTGGGAGATAAACGAGTCTCTCATCAAATTGAGAGGAACTCTGATCAACGACGAACCCCATCTCCTAAGGAGGGTATATCACACGCAGAAAAATTCTATGCTACTCGCGGAAGTAAGAACCTTGAAGAGACAACATTTAGAGATCAGCGCTGTTGTTCAGCTAATAAACCAAGTGTTCAGCGAGGAGGTTATCGGCACGATTGCATTGACGTTGGTCGATATCACGTTTAATCTGTACTTTTGTTTAATGGTCGAATACAGCGAGGACCCACAGGTATGGTGGTCCTTGCAGTTGGTGTGCGTGGTGTTTTATTTTTTGAACTTGGTCGTAATGGTTTGGGCATGCGAGACTGCCATGGACCAAGCGAAAAAGGTTGTTTCCAACATTCATCGAACTCTCGTAATCATTTTCGACGAAAAATTGACCACGGAAGTAAGGCAAAACGATCGAGTAGATTCGAAATCAGTTAGCCGTCCGAGACTATTATCTACATGCTATGATACAACGGGGGTTGCTATAGTGGCTTACTACTTTAAAACTTTGATATTTTCAATTTTATCTACAATTTGAACTAGAATGGGCGGCCAACTGAATTTGATCTATGCGTAAAAACGCAATAAAAATTGAAGAATATTTTTAATTAGTGTCCCGCTTTCTCCATTCTTGGATAGTTGGAATTATTCTCCGTGCAAGTTTTACAACAGGACAACACGTTCTCCGCAAAGGGGCTTATGATAGATGCAACCCTGTTGACAAAGGTAAATCTAGAGAACGTTGTCGTTGAACCGCGATTTTGCATTGTAAGTTTATTTACAGGTAGTAAGCACGATTACAACTTATCTATTGATATTGATACAATTCCTCCTCGTCAAACCTTGTTAATGGAAGACTCGTGGTATCCAGGATAGGAAAATACCACGATGGTTTCGACGATTGCAGTTTAATTTACTTATCTTTATCGCAAAGAATTAATTAACATGGACGACTCGAGGGATGTATATTTTCGAAATAAATTATAAACAGACAAGATCAAGTAAATTTCATTAAGTTAAAAGTTCTCTCGACGCGTCAACGTCGACGATTTAATGCGATAAACTTCGTTGTGGGCCACTGTCCGATGGTTAAGTGACGTACATTTTCGCATTGTTTATTCACGATCATCCTACACTTTCATATTGTATTATCTTTCTGGGATCGTAAACCATTGGAAAAGCATTTCGAGTGGTCTGCATTGTTGATCGTGGATTATTACATTAGATGATTCGTTTTCAAATGCGTAAATGTCCATGAATAAACGAAAAGGCAATTAGTTTATTTGGATTCCTACTATCAAGTTATTTCGCGTCGCATGCCATCGGTTAGTTTGTGTGAAACGTGCTCAGTCGAAAGGAGGCTCGATTTTCGATCGAGACACAGTTTTCGTGTTTAATATCGAACGATGATTGGAAATGTATCGAAAATTGAAAATTTGCAATTTCGCAAAACATGGAGGCCATTGCACGTCACAGACTTCGATTCGTTAATGTATCCTAATTTCTGCATGAATCTCGTCTTTGGATGTTTTCCCTACAAGTATAAATCGTCCAAATACATATTCTCAAGAATACGATTCGTCTACTCCATGCTCACATTAATCACTTTCATAATTATGTTGTTCGTTACAATTTATCAATTAAATTTTGGCGTTTTAGTGTACCACAAAACACCCGTTATAATGCTCGCTAATTTTTCTCTAACCTTGGGTGGATTCAACTTCGTAGTAATGCGCATACTTACCCGTTCGACGTTGTGTGTTCTTCAGAACATCTCCGAAACATCCCAGATATTATCATCGAAAGATTTCAACGAGCTCGCGAAAATTATTCACACGAAGGACATTCTTGGCTTCCTATTTCTGATCGTCCACTTACCTAATTGTTTTCGAGCGAACGTTTACTTAACTGTGCGAGAACTCACAGTTTTTTATCTCCTTATGGCGTCCTTTTCATTGGAAATGTTGTACATGAACTGCGTGTGTGTTCTGAAAGCTTGCTTCAGAAAAGTAAACGAAAATCTTGAACAAATAGACAAATCTCTGACAAAAGATATAGATTATACGGAAACACAATGGGTGGAAAAAAGTCCACGCGACGTACAAAGGAATACCATGTTGTTAATGAAGGTGAAAAGCTTGGAGGAGAAACACTTGCGTCTCAGCGACGTTGTTCAATTATTAAATAAAACGTTTCTCATACATATTATCACCTTGTCAATTTTGACGTTCGTCAACGTCACTTTCAATCTGTACTATTACATTCTATGGATAAATAATGGTTTACCATCGGATTTGGCAAAACAAATATGGTATTTTCAATTCCTCACAAGTGTGTTCTACTTCATGATCAAATTCATGATGTCGATTTGGGCCTGTGAAACCGCGAAAAATCAGGCGCTAGCAATTGGTATCACCGTTCATAATGCTCTCAGCAATGCTAATGATACGTTGGTGCAACACGAGGTAATTATTCAAAGATATTAACGCCACTAACAAGCAACATCAGCCAATTGACTATTTTTCTTCGCTTGTCGAATGTGAATAGCAGAGGAGAAGAACAAATACGTGTTTTTCGATGTTCTATCCATGTAAAACTAAAATCGACGATTGTCAATTGGGTGGTGTTCCCAGAACCTGTGTACATATATCTTTACCACTTACTTACAATTTACTCGTAAAATAACAGTTGACGCTATTTTCTCTTCAAATATTGCAACAAGACAATACATTCTCTGCAAGAGTGGTCACAATGAACGCAGCACTTCTTATGCAGGTGAGATTGCAGATTGAATATTTTCCGATACTCCCGTTCGGTTAAATTTCGAAATTCATGGGGTCCTTATAGTACTGTGATGATTTATCGTTTGTTTGTAGATCATGGGAGGTGTTGTGATGTATCTTTTGATATTATTCCAATTTTTGCTCAACGCCATAGCTTGTAAAGATCCGGATTGACAATTTTGCCGAAGTTACATGTTTTTATGCAGCTGATAACGATCGTCGAGCGCATTTACAAAATTACTTATAAGCAACGAGTGTAAGTGTGACGAATAAATGGCGAGACTCAAACAACATTGTTAATTGCGTCACCTTAAATAATGTGTCTTTTTGGGATAAACGAACCGATGTCGCGTAACTTTCATTAAGATAAAAGCACTTTCATCGCGTCTACGTCGACATCATATCCTACGTCGTCAGATAAAGTCACAATTTCCTATTATTTTTTTACGAACATCGTACACTTTGAAATTGTACTTCCAAGTCCTGTAAATTATTATAACTGTCCTTCGCCTACGATTATACACTATCACATTAAGTGGTTTGTTTTAAATAAACGAAAAATCGATGAATTGAACGTTCGTCGGTCAAATTGCATGAAAACGTGGTCAGTCGTAAGAAGGCTCGATCCTTGATCGAGACACAGTGCTCGAGTTTAACATCGAACAATGATCAAAAAGTTAGAGAAGATCGAAAGTTTCAACGGTCGCAAAACATGGAAGCTATTTCACGCCACGGACTTCGACTCGCTGATGTACCCTAATTTCTGTATCAGTCTCGCCCTTGGACTTTTCCCTTACAAGTGGGAATCGACCAGATACGTATTATCGAGAAAACGCTTCGTCTGTTCCGTGGCCACGATTCCTATTTTGGTTGGGCTCATGCTATTTCTATTATACGAAATGAACTTTGGCAATTTGTCGTACTCTGCACTAACCTCGAAAATCGACACGAATTTTGTTTTAATCTTCTACGTTATGGCGACAGTGGTGATGCAGTGTTGTAGTCTTTCGAGGCTGCACGTTATTAAAAATCTCTTGGAAGCGTCCCAGATATTATCACCCAAAGATTTCAACGATCTCGCTAAACTCTTTCACACGAAGGACATTCTTGGCTTCCTATTTTTAGCCATTCACTTACCGAATTGTTTCAAAGGGAATGCCTACGTTACTGCGCGACATCTCACTTTTTTATATTTAATGATAGTGAATTTTTTGTTGGACATGTCTTACATGAATTGTGTATGCGTCCTGAAAGCTTGCTTCAAAAAAGTGAACGAATGCCTCGAACAATTGAATAAATCTTCAACGAATGATGTATCTGTTTCGGAAATACCATGGGTGGAGAAAGCCCCAGGAAACAAACACAGGAATACTCTGTTGCTGACGAAGTTGAAAAGTTTGTTGGAGAAACATCTGCAGATCAGTGACGTTGTTCAATTGTTGAATAATACGTTTCTCGTAAAGATTGTTACCTTGGTCATCACGACGTTCATCATTGTCACATTTAACTCGTACTTTGTTATTCTTAGGATGTACAGAAGTTTTGGTCAGCATCTGCAGCCACAGTTTTGGTACATACAATTTCTTTCAAGCATATTGTACGAAATGAGCAAATTCATGATGTTAATTTGGGCCTGTGAAACTGCGAAAAACGAAGCACTGAAAATTGGTACTACCGTTCACGATGCCCGCAGCAATACTACTGATACGTTGATGAAACACGAGGTAATCATATAGGGTTAACAATGATAGAGATCAGACTACTGATATCATTAATAAGGTACATAATCCAATTGTCAATCTTCGATTCTAACTTGGTAGTGAAACGTAGATATTAAGAGTATCGATATCTTTTCGATACTTCTATGAATGTATCTTGCAGTGTTCTGTTCGCGTGCCAAGGCTCATAAAAATCGGAGACTGTCAATTGGCATTGTGCCACATAAGACTGATGGACTTGTTTACAACCTATTGACAGGCAATTCACAAATTTATAGTTGGAGCTATTTCCACTTCAAGTGCTGCAACGGGACAACACGTTCTCCGCGAGAGCAGTTACGATGAACGCAGCGCTTCTTACGCAGGTAAAACGAAGAGTATTGCAGAGTAATCGGATGACGTTTACAAGAGAATCACACAAGAACAGAGAATTATGAATTAAAATCGTAATTGTCCACTGATATGGAAAGAGAACGTTACTTTCAGAGAATCTCGTCTTGCAGGACAAAGTATTGTGCAGAGCTGGAAAGACGATTAGTTTTTATTTTTCAGTACATAATAAGCAATTAACCCTCTAGGATTCCGGCCAAGCAGGGTCAACTACTTATTAAGTTCTGAATTTTTTCTTCGCCTGATTCTCTTGTACGTAAAAATTTATCATAATCACAGCAACGAACGTTTGTTTGTAGATTGCAGGAGGTATTGTGATGTATCTCTTGATATTATTTCAATTTTTGCTGAACGCTATAGCTTGCGAAAATCTGGATTAACAATGTTTCCAAAAACATAATGTTGTCTGTAGTTAGTGTAACTGCGTTTGTGTGCAGATATAACCATCATCAATAAACAGTAAGATTTGAACGACATTGTCAATTACGTCACCTTAAATCTGCCACGAGATGCTTTTACGAGACGTTATTCTAGCATTGGTGTTTTTCAAGCGGCAAAGTTGGAATATTTCAGCATCCTCGTTCGAAACTTAGTTCAATTGATCCCACAAACTTAGTTTTGATCAGACAATGGTCGTGGTTTTGCATTGTAAGTTTACTTACGAATTCATTGATACAATTTCTTCTTGTCAAATCACGTTGAAGGAAGACTCGCAATGCCCAGGCTAGGAAAATACTGCGATAGTGTCAAAAATTGCTACTCGAATGGCACATCCTTTGTTATCGCGAAGAATTAATTAACATGGATGACTTGAGACTTTTTGACATAAATTACAAACTGACAACGTCACGTAATTTTCATTGCGCTAAAAGCATTCTCATCGCATCAGCGGCGACGATTTAGCAGTATATTCTTCATTGTCAGCCGAATGTCCCACTTTCTCATTATTTATTCATCTTCATCTTACATTTTTTAAATACTTGCTGAATTTACTTACTAGAACCGTAAATCATCGCAACAGCCTTTCAAACTGTACTATAATCTCATGTATTATCACATTAAGTGGTTTGTTTAAAAAACGGCCGATGTACATAAATAAACGAAGACGCGATCGGTTTGTTTGCATTGTCGTTAACAAGGTATTTCGCGTTGCACGTTCGTCGATTAAAGTGTGTGGCCAGTCGAAACGAGGCTCGAATTTTGAGATGTTTGAAAATTTCGCAAAAATCGCACCTTTCGGTGAACATAAAACATGGAGACTATTACGTGCCACGGACTTCGAGTCGCTAATGTGCTTTAACTTCCGCACGAATCTCGTTTTTGGACTTTTCCCCTACAAATACGAATCGTCCAGATACGTATTCTCGGGAATAAGGTTTGTCTACTCGACCCTCATACTTCTTATTTTCATAGCTGCCTTATCCGTTACAATTTATCAAGTAAATTTTGGCTCCCTAATGTACTACAACACACCCGGTACATTGCTCGCTAATTTTTCTCTATTCTTGGGAGGGTTCGACATCGTGGTAAAGTACGTTCTTACTCGGCCGACGTTGTGTCTTCTTCAGAATATCTCCAAAACGTCCCAGATATTATCACCCAAAGATTTCAACGATCTTGCGAAACTCTTTCACACGAAGGACATTTTTGGCCTCCTATTTCTGGCCGTTCACTTACCGAATTGTTTTAAACAGAACCTCTTCCGTACCGTGCGACATCTTACTTTTTTATATTTAATGACGGTGTGCTTTTTATTGGACATGTATTACATGAATTGCGTGTGCGTCCTGAAAGCTTGCTTCAGAAAAGTAAACGAAAATCTTGAAGGATTAAACAAACCTTGGACGAAAGATGAATTGCAATCGAATACGTCAGTGATGGATGAGGCTCCGCGTAACGAACAAAGGAATACCTTGTTGTTGATGAAAGTGAAAAATTTGGAGGAGAAACACCTGTGTATCAGCGACGTTGTTCAATTGTTAAATAAAACGTTTCTCGTGCACATTGTCATCTTGACGGTTACGACGTTCACCGTAATCACTTTCAACTTGTACTTCTTTCTCCTACGGTTGAACGAAAATTTTATTGTGGACTTGACGACACAGTTTTCGTATGTGCAATTTCTTCCAAGCATATTCTACACCATGATCAAATTCATGCTGTTAATTTGGGCCTGCGAAACTGCGAAAAATCAGGCGCTGGAAATCGGTGCTACCATTCACGATGTCTGTAGCCATGTTACTGATAGGTTGGTGAAATACGAGGTAATCGTTTAACGGCGTTGACGTTGTCAATTGCGCGATATTGATTTATTTCTAATCTACTCGTAAAATTATAGTTGGAGCTATTTTCTCTTCAAGTACTGCAGCGAGATAATACGTTCTCTGCGAGATTTGTCACGATGAACGCAGCGCTTCTTACACAGGTAACACTTTTGTGAGATAGCTGAGCGACACAGAAGAATCACACGAATGAGGAGTAACGTTCGGATTTTAACGAAATAGCATAGACGGAGAATCGTGAAATATTTGACCACATTCTGCCATAAGTGGAGGTAGATAATTTACGAGAAAAAATAAAAATTTCGTTAAATTCCGAACTTTACATTTCCATGTGGTTCTCTTGTCAGTACGTATCGTGGAGATTTATGGTAATTACATCAACGAACGTTTGTTTGTAGATCACAGGATCCATCGTGATGTATCTTTTAATATTATTCCAATTTTTGCTCAACGCCATAGCTTGTCAAAATCAGGTTAACAATCTTTCCAATGATCAAACCAATTATTTGTCATCCTTATGATAGACAACGTCGTACGTTTATATGGAGACGCTCGTAACAATTGTCAGACGTATTTGTGAGTAAATATGACCAATAAAGCGCAAGATTCAAACGATACTGTCAATTATGTTACCAAACCTGTCATAGCATTTAAACATCGATATCTTCTTGTATTTCGGGGAACAATCGAACGAACAAAGTGGCTAACGAGTCTTCGTGTGACGAACCATTCTATTCGATCGATTTCCAATATCAGTTCAAGCGTTACAAACTGGTGATCGTGTTAGGTTTCTTTTTTACAAAGGCAAAGTGTATTCACAGCCTTTTGTTTCAGGTGGTAGCGTGAAAGATACAATCAATCATCTGTTGCTCAGTGTACCCAATCATGTCCAATTATAGAATCGATGAATATTTTACTTAACTATCGTTTGTATACTACATTGGATCCATCGACAAATATCTCAGAATTTATTCTTCAGAAAGACAGACTCGAGAATAAAGGACCTCAGATTGCTCGACGCGTTTGAAAAAAAATATAATTGCACCTGAAATCACATAAAACCGAATACAGTATTGTCTCTCTATAGCCGCGCGTGTCGGGACCGGGCGCACGCAACTTGAGAGACGAGTAGTCTATTCGGCTTTCTTTGATTTGACGCTCGAGCGTTCAAGGGGGATGGGGCTCGTCGACTTTTCTTCGGCTTTCTGTTTGATATCCGATACCCGATGTTGCGGCGCGGTGATTACAAACGAAGTAGTGGGGATAGCTTCGCGTCTATAGAGAATCCGAAAACGCGCGGCTATAGAGAGACAATACTGTATTCGCCATCCGACTAGTACCTTAATCACGAGCTCGCCCCTTTTGTCTAATTCTGGCGGTAAACAGGCGACCGATTCCGTCGAGTAAGCGATCACGCGACTGCGCGAGTCATCGTGCCCGCCGAAGGCGCCGTTAGTTATGACCGATACGCAGTTCGTCAGTGTTGCGCCAACAGCCGCGCTGTAAACGTGTGTGCGCCCGACAGTCGTGCCAATTTACGCGGTCGACTGTTGTTTATTATCAAATAAGCGTGCACGTAACGCCGAAACGAATCGCGAGACGACGTTTTGACTTTGCGAGACAAGGCGTACGACGCGAGAATTACTTTGCGAACTAAACGATTCTCGGCCGTTTACCGCGAAGAGTAATTTTACACATAGACACTAGTGAACAGGAGCGACTCGCTGCGAGCAAAACAGTTCCCTCGAGTGTCCGCGCGAAAAAGTAAAAGTGTTCGTCCGTTTGGAAGCGCTGGAGCGATTAGATAAACGGCCAGTGAATCTTGGAAATCGGGGGCGCATGAAATTCCGCGGAAGAGCAATGCGTGGAAATCGAACGTTCCATCGATGTTCAGCCATCCATCGGTGGTAATGCTTCTGTTTGCACGACGCGGGCAGAGCCACGTACTTACGTATGACTGTATACGTACAGTGAGTCGCGGTATGCCGTGCGAGCCATTCTCAACTATTTGATGGGCCTTTTGGAGAGCGAATAAACCGGTGGATGCGCGGGAGATTCCAAAGTGATTTACACGTGATGAAGTAAGTATCAGGATCGCCTCCTCGATTCGTCTCGATTCGAAACATCGACTTTCGCGCGCGAACCGACGAGTCAACCAAACGGAGCAACTCCATTTTTGCGTAACGATACAGTGTACCATGCTCGCAATTTCTGTGATAACTGATTCAATCAGTAATAGCTTTGCACAGACTAGTCTTGTTACTGCCCCCAACCTGTTGCTCGAAGATCACACCCTTCCCTTGTTGACATCGTCCAATGAACGAAACTGTCATACAATAGTGGAGGTTCTGTGATGATTCAAACTTGGAGTACTTTCGATTTTAGAAAAATTACATTTTTACGATCTTTTTGTCAATGAAAATCAAAATTCAGATGAAGTGGGGTAATGTACATATACCTTCCACCCTCATCCTGTATACAGTGTGTTTTTGTTCGAATAGTGTACCGTTTTTGTGGAAGGTATCGTTAGAATGTTTAGCGCGTCTGCAGGTTAGTAAACAGTGGCTGTAAGACCATAGTGATTGCAAAAGAACACGTTATCGAGCTCGTTTCGCCGAAGATCGATAAGATTTCGCGTCCCAAATGAACGCTGAGCGTTTATTTGTCGTGCGGTTCAGACGTATGTTTTGAAAGTCCGCCTTCACATCGTCCATATCTCCCGTGCGAACAAATATTTTCGTCTGATAGCCGTGACGCGTGGCGCGGTGCCTTTAGAGACTCTTTGTTCCCCAAGATCAGTTTTCATTGCATTTTTCTTGAAGTCTTCCTTTTTTTTTTACGACTAAACTGGTCTCTACAATTTGCAAATTATAATTGAATAAGTATATCGGATGACTGTGTCTCGAAGAGAGAAGTCATCAATATCAACGATATTTAACAAAATATACTTATATTCGAGAATGCAAAATGTTGGTCGACTTAGTGCATCCTCAAAGTAGAATTCCATTCGTCCAAACCGGTTTTAGAACGATTTTGTTTAGGAGAAATTTGTTTTCAATCGAAACTTTTTATCGATGACCCCAGTGGCCAGTAAATTTTATTCAACTTTATTTTCATCTACTATCTTGTTTGCTGAAGATGATGTTTTCAGATTTGCCTTTTATCTATGTTCATGCCAAGGCATTTGACCTTTTCAGATCTTGGTATAGATTCGTTGTTTAGAAGGACTGAAGGACTGGTAGGCAAATTGTTTTCTCTAGCCTTTACGCAATATTTAGACAAAATGCGTTAGAATGCCACTATTACAACGTGTTTTACAAGACAAACTGAAACTCAATCATTCCCAGCGCGAAAAGAAAACTAAAAGTCCTTTATCACTTTGCAATCTTAGGCTTCGTTTTCGACGTACAAGCAGTTCGAGTCTCTCGATGTCCGGACACGCGCCATTTGTATTCCCGGTCAGCTGATCGCACGTGAAACTCGTGTCCGTAACGTTTTCCCACGCAAATGGTAACGGAATTTTCGAAAAATCAAAATAATTTTTGAAAGTTAGATAGTTTACATAGAAAATTAGAAACTTAAGTCGAGTTACTAGAGTTGATTTTAGCGAGTTCGGAGACCGTATATTCCACGGTAAAAGTATCATTCCTAAAAGGGGCGTCGTCAAGGGAGTGTGTTCTTGAGTTTATATAAAGACCCCACGTGCCAGAATTTGTCAAAGGCTTTGAACGATGTTCAGGAACGACGCTGAGCAGCGTTTCCCCAGTTCTTGACATCTGCTCGGTGGACTTTGAGTGGATAACGTAATTCTTGACACTCGAGGAATGTATTGAAAAAAACGTAGTGTCAGGATTGCTTCATTTTTTTTTTTTCACTAGAGGGATCCTAAGGTCCTCACTGAGAATCCCTGCTCTATAATCGAGACAGAATCGGTTACTTTTTCCTGTTTCATCGGCCGTGCACGGCCTTGTCGACGCCTCCTCTCACTCTTTCAGGCTGTGTCTCTGCTCCAATCGGTCGACCTTGCTTACGATAGTCATTGTCATGGTATTCTGCTAGATAGGATTGAATTGCTATCGTACTGTCAATGATTTGTGAGCTTAAAAAACTTGTTTGCTCACGAACTGGTCTTGACTCGCGGCTGTTGGATCTTGTTTTCGATTTCCATGGAAATCTCGTCTGTCGTTGACATTGTGTCTCGCCTCCACGAGCACAAATTGAATCTTCTAGCATCTTGACCGGCGTGCACGTCGTACCTACACGAATCCAGGGCGCCGCGTGTATAAATTTCAATACACACAGTGAGTCACAGCTAAACCTGTACACCGAGTATAAAAATACATTACGCCTCGTAAAAAAAGTTCAGGACGCGATGTGGAGGAAATAACATAATGAATATAGGGTATGCTCCGTTCAACGTAGCGCGCAATTTTATAGACAGAAAATAGTTTGTTTTCATGGCAAAGAAAAGGAGGTTCGAAAATATAGTTCTCGAGATCCGCTATTGGATGTAATACATCGAATTTCTTTTCGGTTTCAATTTGTTGTGTCCGTACTCTTAATATTTAATAGTAGAATTTCACTCTAATTAAATACGTAAAGGTATATCTTAGAGATCCGTTCTCTATGAGATCTGTTTATGAATTTTGAAGTTCACCCGCAGGAGAAAGGCAAAAGTGAAGAGCAGTTCTCCCTAGCGACGAATTCTTATCTTTGTATAATAAACACCATTTGCCAAACCCATGGCCAAAACTAAAACGAAACTCTAGACATATGCAGTCGTCACTGGAGATGATATTTGTAACATCGTGGAACGGCTAGGAAATCCAACACGTACAAAATAAGTGTTTTTTACTTTCAAAGAAAACGATCGTCACGCCATAACGTGATTAATATAGATCACGAAACTATTTGATTTATTTTTATTTCGATAAGTCTTTCTCGATAAATCATGTTTACACCGTTTCACTCTTAGCATTGTGCAATCTATCGCGCACCACCGACACTTTGAAGTATCGAACAATATTCTCGATTGTGGGTTTTAGCGATTAAAAAAAAGGTAGTAAAGTTCTGTGTTTAAATTTCATAGACTGTTAGTTCGTTTCAAAGGGATATTGTTGTTTCTCTGTTCTTTGTCGAGTTAGCTTAATCTCCTAACGGTTAATTAGATAAGATTCGTGTTGCAGTTGTATAACTATCCTCCCATATTTACAAACAAGCATAGCCACTATCATTGTTTCGTTATGAACGATCTTTGAAAGCGTATTCGTACGACCATTTGTATTCTTGTTGGAAATTTATTCTGTTGCGAATGTGCTCCAACACAGTGTTTCTCAATTGTTTTTGGCCTCAGTCCCATTTCTATTGTTTATCTTTCTAGAGTTTCCTTACAACACTTGTGTCTTGGTAAACATCAAAGTATACAAATGTATACATAGTATTCATTTTATAGACCATGGCCTAAAATCAAAGACATTTTAATAAAAGAAGTACTGTGTATTTAGGAAGTATTACGGAAGAAAACGTCTGTAAGGTTCCAAGAATCGTTCAGAGGTAGAAAACCAGCTGCCTGAGGGAGGAAAAGGTCCTCGATGGGCCTCTGGCCGAGTAAATACAATAAAACCTTTATCCAAACCGTGCCGTACCTCGAACATAGTGTGTCCTTAAGTCACTAAAATGGGGAGAAAAATACCTGAAGACTCGTTTTTGGCGGCGAGAGCCATTTTCGCAAACGTAGATTTTTCCGTCGACGTTGAAGGCCTTCTTCGGGACATTATAATGAAAACTTACGCGTAGAAAACGTAATTTTTATTGTATAGTCCGGGCCACGATATAGCTAGGTCGTAAATTAAATTCTCGAGGGTTGGGGCCGACTACTGCTACGGCACTTAGGGCCATACATGACATCTTGCTTGAGGGTGCCTTTCTGAATGTCTTTCTATATCTTTTTTCATTTTCTACATGCATATATTGCATTTACATATTAAAGACTTGAGTAAGATCTTTATCTGTTACAATATCTCTAAAAATAATTTTCTAAAAATGGCGACACAATAAAACATTTCTTCGTACGGCCCTGACTATGGCCTAAGGCCCTTAGCTGCTCGTATTTCTGTCAATTCACTTATTTCGGGTGTTGAAACGTGTAAACTTTGACACCTACTCGAGTTTACGACCTCGCTATATCGTGGCCCGGACTATATGAGGGATGTGTGTTTCGAGAAGCCATTTTTCTCTTTTCTTGGAGGATGGCCTGAAACTCCCGTAGATTTCTTTTTATCAATGAACTGGGTTCGAGACCCCGTGCCTTTCTCTTGTGTTCGCCAATGTATGCGCGCCAGGAAGCCCACCCTCTGTGTCGGTGTCTCGTAACAAAGCAATTTCCAGGACGGTCGAAGTCCTCGACGCTCCGAAATTGGGAAATGGTCGTATCTCAGAGCGCGATGGATAGTTTCCTGCAGCCGAATCGTTCGTGCTCGGTTTTCCCAGCATAGGAAGTCGTGTTCGGTGGTTTCGTTTCGCAGCGAAGATAAAATCGGATCTAGGTTGCCCCGGTGACTCAGCACCTGTTGACTGGAAGGCATGCAAAAGCGTTTTCCCGCCTTCGAGTAGCCGCGCTTCGAGATTCCGTTCACCGAGGAAATCGGTCGCTTTATCTGACGCGAAGTTCCGTTGAATTGTCGTCGCGTCACGGCGGATTTTCCAAAGAATTTGTTATTAAAATTTGTACACGTTGGCGAAGTCAGATCGCATCGCGCGGACAAGTTAGTTTTATTTTACGAATCGAGCGGAATCGCGGACGACAGCTTCTCGAGATGTAAAAGAAACAAGGAAAGGGGGAACGACTGTTAACAAATAATCTTCGTAAATAATACAATACGACGAAATACAATGAAAGCATATCGCGTTTGAGTCATCTTTATCAGGAAAACATCGTAAATCCATTGACATATTCACGAAGATAGAATAACAATATTAATTTACATCTGCGGATAAAATTCGATTGCACGTGCGTATCTTATCGCGCAACCTTGGGGTCACTGATCCCGCGTGTAAACAATAACAATGGCGGGGAGAGTTCGTATTCCCCCTAAGTGGGGAAGAACTGGCGGCGTATAAGCGGGGAATACTGTAGCTATCTCGTTCTTCGTGGCGCAAAAGTCTAAATCGTAAGTCGACGAACCGTGGATCACTGGCCACGCATAACCTACGACCTATTCGTGCATAGCTCGCGAGGTAAGAATGCCTTTGAAATAAATTTCGCGTCATAATTATAAAGTTGCTTATTCAATATTCACACGATAGTATTAATGAGATGTAACCTTGTCCATTCGTTTGCATATCGTCGTCCATGCATTTATGTGAATTAATTTTAATATCTGGTGCTAGTTACTTACGATTCAAGACGTTTTCAAATTGAAAGTCATTACTAATTAGCTTTATCCGATTACTATTTGCTATCGATTCTAATGAAGCAGAATACTAACGTTAGGCTGTTATGAGTTTATGTCTCTTCGGCTCGAATAACCGTTGACGATTTAAAAAACCGAACTAACGCAGACTGAAAATGTATACACAGTATTTTCGGGATTATATCCTCAACGTTGCTTTCAACGAAACCAAACGAAACTCTCTTTTCACTTTGATGGATCGAACGTATCACCCCCAAAATTTTCTCCATCGTCCTCTTCATCTATGATACTGGATAACGGTTTATTGTATGATAATCGGCAGTGGAAGGACCGCTGGTATTCTGGTGATCGGCGTGCATGAGATGATGGCCATTCTCGAGTGAGTTACCAGCGGCCGTGATCGCGGTGTTCACTGACTCATTCTACGATTACGACGACGCTGATTAATGGAACTATTTTTTTAATCCCCCGCCATCGTTGAACTTAAAAATTTTCTTGCGTCTTTACAATCCCGAGATCGACGTGGAAGAACATTTTTATTTGTAGTAAATATTTTTTAGGGCATTTGTTACTTCTTAGACATATCTCGTAGTTAGCTATTTTTGTTTTACGTAATCCTAGTTACGTAAGTGCTGAGTCTATATCACACGCTTTCTCTAGTCCGAAATTGTTTTGGGAATCTAGTTTATGTGTTTCGAACGACCCAGTGGATGCTCTGATTTCGTCAAACTGTAATAATGGCGTTGTTAAGTATGTTCGTCGAGTTTTGTCGGCCCACTTTCCATGAATACGCACTAGCTTCACGAGCCATAGGTAGTTACACGAGTACAGCCTTGTTAAGAATTTGAATACCATTTGTAAGACAACTAGATATGTCAAGGTCGTCTGTTTCTGATTCCAAGCGACAATTATTATTTCACAACGACGACGTGTTTGAATTTATTTTTACCGGGCAAACTTCATTAATCCATTTATAATACTGTCGCGAAGAATTATTCGCAAATAAAAAGATTTCATTTTCGTCGCGAAAATGGAATTGGATCTTATCGAAATCTTATCTCTTTCGCCTAGGATCATCGGCCGCTTAAGCTGTACAAACATAAAACGCGAATCTGGCGTGAAAGTAGACTTTTGAAGACGGCACTATTAACTATTGTATTTTATAGGAGGAAAATTGAGTCTAGATCAGTCCTTAAATAGAATCGTTGGAACTTTGACATTTTTATTTCTATTTATAATTTATAAAAATGGGATTCTCGATATTTGATTGCGTTTTTTTTGTCACTCAGTTGAAAAGTATTTAAGCTTACATAAAGTTATATCTTTTCCACGACAGTCTTTCGAGCCTCCCAGACCGCAGAATGCCTGTTCAAAACTCATGACTGAGCGTGATTAATGCTGAATCGTGATTGCGTCGTGGCCGATACAGTCTGTTGCGTTTATCTAGGCTGGTAAACAAACCAAGAACTTGCATGTCATTTTTCCTAAACTGCTAATCCGCTTCCTGGGAAGAATCCTCGAGATCAGATTTTAAAGTTGGTAGTGTTCATTAAACAAGCAAACAGTCTGATGCAATGGTACCGAACCGTGAAGAACGGAATATCATCGAGCAAAATATGACGTTTACTTGCAAAACAGCATCTGTTAAAAAAATACGATGAAATGAACTTTTATTTTATGTTAATTTTCTTTACTAATAATTTCAATTATAACGAGCAAACGTGAACTAGATTGTTCGATCGAATTTTCTATACTAATGTTAATTTCCATATGTAATTCGCTGTTCGAATAAAATTGTGCTCGAGTTTGGTTCACGTAGAAGAACCCCCCTTATTCTCGATGGTGTTCACTGAAGAATTTTACTTTTAATAGTAACTGTTGACACTCCAGTGGGGACCAGGCGTTACTCGTTGTTCCCCACGAGGTACACCACTTGTATAAATAAAACACATTTATAATCAATGTAGACATATTCTACCATCATAAGTAACGATAGAACGGTGTATGAATATTTTGCATTCATACAAAACAGAAAACAGTAATACATACATATTAAAATTGTCCAAAATAATAGAATTTGCAGAAATTCCAAAATGCAAGACTGCTCGGGTCTCCAACATATTCGAGGTACAAGGCTCGACTATAAAGTAGGATTCTTTTCTTAGTTCAAGAATTTTGAACGTAAAGGGGATTTCATTTTTTTCGAGACTCGTTTTTCAAACGATCCAGCGCGTAAAGCAAGATCCTACGTATTTCGAAACGCTCGTAACGAGAGTAAAATCAACCGATGTTAAAAGTTTTGGGAAATGCTCCGAAACATGTTTAAACATCGAAAAATCCGGCAATGTGTCGAAATATCAGCCAAGTCCAAACTGTTACTTAAGAGAGAATCCGATTTTTCACGGAATGACCTAACTATGCGATAAAGTCGACGTTGTCGCACGCGCCAAGCAACGAGTATTCGTCCCTCTGATTAGATTAGAGCATGAGAGAATCCACGGATCTTGTTGTCATCCGGTAGTAGTTTGCATCATGAACAACAGTCAGTGAACGGAGGTCAATGTGGTTACTAAACTCATCGCAATCTATAAAAATGAAACTGCAACTTTGTTTGTAACATTTTACCAATCGTTTTGGATTTCTTTTGAGATTTGTGGAAATATATCCTGTAAACAATTTTTGTTACCAAACAATTTCTACCACTTTCCTTTAACGATAGCGATTCGATCTGATTGCATGAAGCGAGTTAGTAGTATACAGCGAGCGCGACGCTACTTTTTGACGAGGGACTCGCGTGTCAGGGACGACGCTCACGTTTTTGCTGGCTGATTACGACGACGACGTCGAAGAAATATGCACTTTTTATACAGCCACGCGTCGTTACTATAGATTGGACGGTCGTCGGAATCGTTCGTTAACTCGACGCCACTGGCCACAAGACGATGATCGTTAAATTACCGTGACCGTGGCTTTTTTCTTTCGCACGACGATAATTAACGTTGTGCGTGGCGTTTAGCTTTGCGGTCGATTGTGACGAATCGCGTTGAAACGAGACTATAGCGAAACAATGACTCCTTGATTCGAAAATGACCTAGGCAGAAGCAGTGCACTCTAATGGAATGAATTTTATAGATACTACACACAATACCGGTATTCAATTGCGTCCCTTACCTTGCTGAAAGTGACTATTTTATGACGTTACCGCCGAAATAAAGTTTAGAGTACTTCAAGATTATCGAAATCAATTCCCCCTTCTAAAAAAATGAAATTTAAGAAACTTATTCCTCACACTTTACAGGAAACTTTTGCTCGATATTTACATAATTTTGCAATTTAGTTTTATCAATATTGACTGACTCCAGTTTTTTAAAAAATATTTGTTAACGTAGTCCATACTTTTATCTATGTGCAGATAAAATGTATTAAACAGGCTAGCTGAATATTTTAAATATGTCATATTTATGTAACGCGGGTCTACAGTTCATACTTTTATTTGTTTATACGGGCGTAAAATATAAAGTAATCGCTGTTATGCATGTGCGACGTCGTTCTCTGACGAGAATCAGTGGTAGCGGACGTGTCGATGAATATTTTATTTTTATTTCATCTCCATCCTCTACAAAAACAATTTAAAAAAAAAACATTCTATCGTACAAAGAAAAAGCTATTTTGCCTAACACTGCGAGAAACATGGACGCTCATTCTTATCGACTCTTGTTTTCATTGCGAAAAGAATAATAGAGGGCAGTTAAATACTGGATAACTAAGTTATTAAAGATACTGACCCTACGAAGAAACGTAGAGTTTCACGTCAACAAGAGGAACCATTCCATCGAGTTTAGCGATTATCACTGACCGTGAACTTTCGTTCCCTCGTGCGAGTCGAATCGCAGGTCGTTGCACTCGTCCTCCTTCGAACGGAACATTTTCTAAGATATACAACTTCTACACCAGTGTCAGGACACTGTCTACTGTTTCTTCTCTGTCATCCAAGGCATTGTGTCGTGCGCGTAAGCTTCAATATGTACGATACGCGTAGATATCTACTTTCAAACTCAACAACGTGGGATACACTTGTGAAAAGAATGCCTTGGAACTGATAAAAATGTACCCCTCTGATCCTGTCGCCCAGTGTCAGTTCGAATCACCCTACCTACTGCACACGCAGTCGAATTTTATTTTTTCTCGCGGGTTCCCGACAATTTAATGGTACCATCTACGTTTCTCTGAATTTCCAACGCAAATAATGTCCTTTATGCTGCATCTGTTGTTGTCTCTGGGTGTGTTGTCCCGTTACGTCCGCGTCGCGTCGATGCCGCGCAGCTCGCAGAGGTTCCCGCGTCGCGTGCCAAATATTTCTCTCCGCTGGATTGCGTCAGACATTTTCGAGCGTGGTTCACGCCATAATCGTGCACGTAGCGTGGAACGGACGTTTACCTCGTTCTCGACGTGGTTACTGCTCTTCGATCGACCGAGATCTCGCTTGTGCGCGCAAGCTGACACGCGCGTCGACCCGACGACGTCGACACGGCCCAACGAAACGCGCGATGTCCGACGCCATTCCATGTGCCGCAGGACGCATGTACAATGCAGGTCGTTGACATCCACCCACCTGCATCGCGGCAAATGTATAGCGTGCTCTGGCCTTGACACCCCGCGATCGGCCAGTTCGCCAGGCGCACGCGTAATCTACTCTCGGGCTACGATGGAACGAATAATCAATATAACTTTTTGCAATTTTCTTTTATTTAACACTCCATGTACCGTCGCGACGGAAAGGAATTATTAACAAAGACGCGAAATCGTTCCTTTCGACTCGTTAATTCTATTCTTCGTCATCTTCGTACACCTGTCTCCTATGTTACATTTTCGTCTTCGAAATAATTCAGGTTGGATATTAAAACCTAGTTTACCGAATTTCACTTTGCTCGATATGGTTTAGTTCAAATTTTGACCAGATTCGGGTTATTTGCAGAGAATCATCTGTAAGTGTCGCAGCGAGGTTCGGGGCTGCGACACTTATAAATGAGTGGAACTGAAATTTGAACTCTCCCGGCTCGAACTATGTTCGGAAATAATGTCGAGGCTCGTTCGAAGTCATTAGTTTGAACGATGAGGATTACTAGGAGACAGATACGGAACAGATTTTTGCGACACTTATAGACGATTCACTGCATAATTTGTTCAAATCATGTTTGGGAACCTTTGAACCACGTATAAGTGAAAACAGTTTGCGTAAGGTCGTGGTTGGATTAATTTTCATCAGGAAAATATTAACCCATTGATAGTGCTTTAATGCAGAAATTCCTTTAATATTAGTCATATTATAATCAGGAATTATCCTCGTTATTGTTCTTCTTTGCACACGGCTAGTGCCAAGAACGATAAGACACGCACACGGAATAGAGAATAACATCCAGCAATGAGAATTTACTTTTTTATAGTTTCCAATACATTTGCTTGAAAGTACTACCAGTGGATTGTAAAGGTTCATACACTTATTTTCTGTCGCGAATGAGAAACATTTTGAGGAGCGAGACAGGTGTATGAAAACATGTGTCAATAGAATTTGAAACACATTTGAACAGAGTAATACATTGCAGAAAGAATACATTGTGTGACAAGAAATATTCGCTGTTTGACAGTATGGTAGTCATATTTTTTTTAGTCTCGTTGTACTTCATATACAGGGTGTTCGGCCACCCCTGGGAAAAATTTTAATGAGAGATTCTAGAGGCTAAAATAGGACGAAAATCAAGAATATTAATTTCTTGATTGAGGCATCGTTAGAAAGTTATTACAAAATTTCAAATCATTATGAAAAAATTATTTTCATCTGGGGGAGGCAATTACAATCATTTCTGGTGAATAGACATACCCCCGAATTCTTACGCACTTTCGAGAAAAAAATTTGAGTAGATGTGAAACTTTCGACAAAATTAAAAAATTTCAAATCGTTCTAAAAAAATTGTTTTTATCTAGGGCGGTCAATTACAATTATTTTTGGTGAATAGACATATCCCCGAATTCCTACGCACTTTCGAGAAAAAAATTCGAGTAGGTAGGCAAATTCGACAAAATTAAAAAATTTCAAATCGTTCCAAAAAAATTATTTTCATCTAGGGGGCTCAATTACAATCATTTTTGGTGAATAGACATATCTCCGAATTCCTACGTACTTTCGAGAAAAAATTCGAGCAGATGTGAAACTTTCGACAAAATTAAAAAATTTCAAATCGTTCTAAAAAAATTGTTTTTATCTAGGGGGGTCAATTACAATCATTTTTGGTGAACGGACATACCCCCGAAATTCTGCGCATTTTCGAGAAAAAAATTCCGCACAGGCGGAACATTAAACGTTAACAGCTTCTTAACAAAGCCTCCATCAACAAATTGGTATTCTTGATTTTCATCTTATTTTTGCCTCTAGAATCCCCCATTAAAATGTTGTCCAAGACTGACCGAACACTCTCTATACTCAGTTGTAAAAAAACTCACACTTCGATGTTCAAAATAAAAAATCGTTTGAACGTAATTGACGATTTTCGTTTGCCGAAATTGGGACTTGGTCGAACAGTCTACGACGCACGGAGAAATTGCGTACGACGCGGACAAGTTTAGAATAAGGTAGTCCGCGCGAATCGGCATCGAGCAACTTCGCAATAATGTTTCTAATTATATTTACACGCTTGAAATTAGCGGCGCGACGCGTTGGAGGAACTCAAGGATATTTTTCGCGAACGATCGGAAATATCCCTCCAACTACGCATCGCGCGTCGCGATCTTGTGTAACGGCGACGCGTGGCGAACAGGAAGCACGAATTTTCGTATATGGCGGGGCACGGACGGCGTACCTAGTTGGTCCGTCGTGGTTCGACTCCGCGTCTTTACCGAATTCCTGGCAACTGTGTGGGAAACCGAGAAACGACGTACGCAAGATGCACATTAGTCGCCGCGTAGGGAACTACGTGACGTCACCATGAATATGAAACTTGTTTATAGGACAGAGCGACTCGATCGTCGTCAGAATTCTGTGGAATAAGTTGCAGTTATTCGAAGGACCTTGACTTCATTACCGCGGACGCACACCTCGCGTGTCGAAATCGAGGTTGAAATTCCATCGGTAAAATCATCGGGGGAGCAAAGTTTAAAGTTACAGGTACCGATTTAACGTTGTTTCAAAGTACAACGATAGCATTCCAAAATAAAAACGATATCGCGTTCGCAGTTTCCTCGTAACCCTGACGATGCAACCTAATCTAACTGATTAGAGCAGAGTTTTAATAGTTGACTGACGTACGATAGGAGTTCTTGTAATTGAATATCATAACAACATACACGAAACGAATTGAATAAAGAGATATCAGGAATAAAATTAGGGTAATTGTATGATCACAGTATTATTTGTTGGAGGTATACATACGAAAGGAACAAAATAAGGGCGCAAAACGTGCGAAACGTTGTTTCTATCTAGGTTGTATTCGTCTTATCTACAGTGTGGGTGGACGCAGATCAATACGTTGAACGCAAACATAAGCGTACCGACGTATTTTGCAACGTATTCGGTTGCAAACAGCTATCGCATGATAAAGGACATGCAGTGACGTACAAGGTCAAAATGGGACTTGTTTATCGCGATATGGTTTCAGAAAAATAGATACGTCATCTCACCATAATTGATAAAAGAATGTACAGTTATTTACTAAAACACAGAAACAGGCACGAGTAGTAAACAGAACAGTCCTTTTATTATATCACTGGTTCGAGATGAAGGGTGGCACGATGAAAGGGCGAGTAGCGAAATATTCGCGCATAAAATGTAGATGATCTCTGTGATGCTAACATCGTCGCATAGGCAAACACGTGACCGTTGAAACTAGTCATAACTACGACGTACGCAAATAGCTTTCTAGCCTTTTGTTTTTCACTTAATGCATATGCATATAGTACCAAGCATGCTCTAAATGTTTAATCTATTTTTATCGGCGGAAATTCGGTCGGAACTACCAAATATGCAATTTGCGAGCCACGCGTGAAATCAGCAGTGTCCTTCGACTTTTTTTTTTCACTCCTCGACCGTACACACGTTCGATTGGTTTTTTTATTAAAACGTCGTAAAAC
This sequence comes from Colletes gigas, assembly GCF_013123115.1. Classification (NCBI taxonomy): domain Eukaryota; kingdom Metazoa; phylum Arthropoda; class Insecta; order Hymenoptera; family Colletidae; genus Colletes; species Colletes gigas. Next base: position 2,109,602 of record NW_025106656.1, read on the forward strand.
TAAAGTCTAGACATATACCGACGACATGCGCCGGTAAAAGCACGCTGTCGTAAATACGTCGTTCGTTCGAGAAGCGTTAAGTTGTATTCAAACATCGTACGATGCCAATTGTAAAAACAGAAACTCATGTGCGCGGAAAAGTCGATGAACAATTACGTAGGCCGATTCACAGAACAAAGTAGACTCCATTCGGACGTTTGGCGCAAGTGTCGGCGAACTTTTTTTCAATCTATGAACGAAAAGTAACATTCTTTGAACCTGTTTGCGGTAGTTTAAAATATTTAAAGGAAACCGCGTAAATGCATCCACGACGATCGAATGGAATTTTGTTGATTCCCCGCGTGAAATTTATTTAAAACTTTCGTTTTCGCGCGTTACGTACGTGTGACGCACCGATTCTCGTGAGAAAGTCTCATGTTCGTATAAACAAATGAAGTATGAATTATAAACCAGTGTCGGATCATGTGTGACACATCTTTCCATACATTAAAAAAAAGGTATGTTCCGCCTCTTTCTCTTACGATGACTTTTATTGCCGTTTGTTGCTTCGGTTTCGCGTGCGAAAACAACTTTTTAGATCGGTGCGCACGTTTAAACGCGATTTACATTGGGAAAATATTCAACGACATGGTTGATGTATATTAATTGGTTCCTTTTATAAGGATAGTTGTATTTTTAGATCTAAATTATAAATAAACACGCGTTACGGCGATAGAGGGAAATTCTATAAAGAGTTTCCTTAATTAATTAAAATCGAGTTATGTATAATATTATGTAAAAACTTACGTCACCCTTATCTATGTTATCAGTGTGATGTCTAAAATTATAAAAATTCCTGTATACATGTGATTACACAATTGTGTTCCATCGGGTTTTCCACTTTTTATTTGATCGAATCTGGTTTTATCAAGTTCCGCACCTGCTATCAGAAACTCATAACTGTCTCAATACGATGTAGAGAGGTGAATCCGTAACAACGTGAAATACAAATTTCTATAAGTTCGTAGAATGCAACACTAAAACTAGAAGCTAAGCTCTCCCAATGGTGAAGAACCATTCACAGAATGAGTGACTGGGAATCACAGATAACGAAATAGTACGCAATAGTAATCAATAATAAATAAAGAAGATTAATGGCAAAGTGATGACATTAAGAAACAGTGTAACAAAATAAAGGCTTTGACACTACGTTTAAACGAGGCGGTTATCCAAGGAGGGTTTAAAAAGTTATTTTAGTGGCAATTTTTTTTATAGAGAATTTCATCGTAAAATAGATTGAAGTTGAAGTTGACACGAGGTTGTCTCTAACAAACGTTCAGCCATGAATTCTGAAGTTGCTGGCCTACTTGTAAGCGAGAGTATTCTGTTATTGCATTAGATTCGAAGGACTCTCTCGATGACACGTGTCATATTTTTTTTAGTCAAGCCACGTGTTTTGAACTTTTGAACTAGCGTGCATGTTGTGCTGCCCGACCCGGGGATCAAGCTGCGCGCAATCACCTTGTGTCCTCCTTAGCCTTAACCTTGGACACTCCCGGTGTCGTGTTTTCGCAAAGGGTAGAGTCAACAGCCGCGGAAATCCGAGATTATTGACATTGTCTCGTCTGGTTTGGTCGAAAAGTGACTGAGCAAACTCGCGCGTGCGTCGAGACTCTCGGAGCTTTCTCTGGGTCGAGTCGATCGACGTCAAATAGCTGGGTTCGTTCATAAAACCTCGCGAGCCTTGCTGCGCAAGACAGAAGAAACACACTTTTTAAGATGCAAATACGCGTCACTACGGAAAGAATCGAACTTCAAGCTTCGTTTTTTCGTAAACGTTCGTTTTCCACGATTAAAGTACATACAAGGATAGCAACTCTGTCGAGGGGATAGACCACCTTGATGGGGTCTAAAAATACCACAATTTTAAAACAACTTCTGGGAATATTTTGCACGGGATCAATAGTACATCTTGACGAATTTCTAGCTGACAGCCTCGACAGAACCCTCTCGGCCAGATGTTCTCCAACAGCTGTTGGGCATTCGGGGATTAACCCTCGGTCTACGAACTGTAATACCTACCCCAATGATGGGCCCTAGGTCAATTCGACCCACAAAGGGATGGTTCGTGTGCTCGTTTCGGAACGAACTTTTATATTGAATTTCTACGTAACGTTTCTACGCCGTTTTGTAATTGCAAATGATCGTAGAGCTGTATTCTACAAAGTCCCAGGGGTCTGCGAAATATTCACCCGACACCGTTCTTATCTTCGGTCTTTTTACGATCAATAGAAAGAGACGTTCGTGTTGTTCGCATTTTTCCATGTTAAATATTATCTTTAACGCTCCCCTTGGATCGGAAGACGCCGCCCACATCGGGGTTCGCGCCCCCACTTTCGAAAACACAGACGCGCGAGAAGAAATTTATCGAAACGCTCGTCCGTTTCTTTCTCCATTGAGAAATCGTTGCGGTTATTTTCAGAGCGATCGGTTGTTTATCGCTATCGATTAAGTGCACACACGGTCGCCGGGACAAACAAGTGTCATCGTGACGTCAATTCGCGAACGAGTGACAACAGTCGAGCGCCGTTTCGTGTATACGTTTATCGATGCGATTGAAAGTAACCTCTATAATACGCGTTGCATGCATATATGAATAGTCCGCTCGTACGCTCCTGCGATGCACTCGAGCATTTTCGTACCAATTACGTCACGAAAACGCGATGCGTTTTAACGGTCCGCGGAACTTTGCTATTATCTAGTTAATGCATTGTTCCTCGATCGAGGCGACCCGCATTCCGTGCATTGACTTCATTCCCCAATCGATCGTCAAACAAACATCGTCCAACCGCGGTGTAATAATAGTTTCAAGTCGCGCGCGAAGAATGCAAGTGTTTTCTTCGCAAATTCGTTGCATCTTTAGAAACTATAGTTTGTCCCAGCTTTTAGAGCCGTCCCGTATATCAGCGGCCGCGTTTGTAAAATCTTATCTCGCGGATGAAGGTTAATATTCAAATTCAACGTTAAGGGGCCATTCTATCTTGTAGGCATGAAAAATACGTGTTTCTTTGTGATTTTTTTTTGCGGGTTATTAAAGAGCGATTAATTCCGGATTTTGTAGATACATTTATTATATATTTAGCTATATTTACGAATTTTTGCAACGCATAATATCTATTGATTACGTTGTTTTTGTTGATCATCAAACAACAGTTTTTACGAACGGCACTCGACTGCGTACGTGATATCTTGCGAACAAGTTATTCGAAATCCTAAAACCAACGATATTCTTAATATAGATGAGTGTGGTTATAGCATGAACTAGGATCTTTTCAAAAAAACAAAAAATGGCAAAATGGCAGCTATTTTACGAAAAAATACTGAATATTTTCATATATTTGGTTGCTTTTTTGTTAATAAAAGAAAAAGTATTGCATATATCGCAATTATCCTAGTTCATGCTATAGGGAGACCAGTTCTGAAGATACTGTATAAATTTGATGTTGATATCTTGAATAGTTTTTTAGTTATCACGCACGCAGTGCCGAAAAATGTAGTTTTGAGAAAAACAGCTTTAAAGTTTCACGTCTAATTGTTATACCTGCGGGCGGTACATTTCAACAGGCTATAACTTCGTTAGTTTTCCGAATTTCAATTTAATATTTGGTAGACATATTTTCGAGACTACATACTAAAGGAAAATGCAATAAAAAAAATATCGATTTTTTTAATCCCACAAGGTAGAAAGGCCCCTTAATACTGTATCAGATAACTTTCTTGCAAAACTCGAAAGCCATGAGCGCCGCGATTTTACGAGTCTCGTTGTACGATTTGGAATAGTAAAAATCCTGAATAGTTTGATGTTTACAGCGGTAGACCCAAAGTTTCTGGTGACATTGTTTTGATAAATGTTACATAAGGATATGCAAATCGTCTATTTTAAAACGTACAACGGGACTCGTGCAACAACACGGCACGTGCGGCTTTCGAATATGAAAGAGTTTAGCGAGAAAGTCACGGTATTAAATTTGAATTTAAATAGTAGCCTTCGAATGCGAGATAACGTTTTAAAAATGCATCCTCTGATACATAATCAGTTGTTGTCTTCGTGATACATAAATCTGCTCAAATATGCATAAGCGCGAATACCTGAAGAAAAGGCCGGATTAATTTGGGAATCCCCCGATTTCCTTTTCGAAAATATGTTAAACGTTTCTGGGTGAAATTGGTCGAAAGTTTCATTAAAATTGGCGCGTAAAGGCTCTTCGCGAATGTATTTGAATGCTCGACGAGATCGTTTATTGGCTGTCCCGGTAGCGTGCAACCCCTGCCGTGACGCAAACCACCCCGGAACGGTCGAGCAAGCCGTAATTGGATTACCGATTAAATTGAAACGAGCTCGTTCCCATGGAAGAGATTGCCATTATCGTGTCCATGGTGTCCTCAGTCGGTATCTTCGGTAAACAGAGCGGAACGAACCCCGGCAATCTGAACGTTTTCGACGCTAAAACCCTTGATAAAAAAAAAAACGGTCTGCAGCATAGAAATTCTCGAAAGTGCCCAGCCCCTTTCGCGGGAACTGCACAAACTGCGTTCTCTCGCGATTATCGAAATAATTTCGTCACCGCTCGTCGTCGATATCGCCGGTTATCGGCTGCAACGTACACGCCGCGCAAGAGGTATTGCATTTCCGTGCCGTTGGGAAAAACAATTGATAAGAATGTTGTTTTGCGTTAACGTTCCACCCTCTTCTCCTCTCCGCCATCGTTTCCCGTCCCGTGACACCTACGTTTTTCGCTTCGTTTATCTCGATCCAACGCCATTCTACCCCGAACGCTAGGTGTGCCTAATGATCGGAACGCAGTGTGCAATTAAATCGTTATATTCAACGATTTTCATTTCAGAATCCTACTTCTAGAATCTTAAGTTTCGATGAGTTTTCAATATTTGAATACTCAAAAAATTGCTCGAAATAATTAAGCTCACTAGCCTCCACCCTAATATTTGAATATTCGAAAAATTGCTCGAAGTAGTTAAATAATAGATACCCACGAGGGGGCTCGAACATCATCCAGCCTCCAGTGGCTCCAAATATCAAGGGTGGTTCTCCTTTAGATTTTACTCGCACGTTCCGTTGACATTTAGTTAGGTAACAAAAGATTAATTCATTAATGTTCGTACAACAGAATGAAGATTAAGGTCACTCGAGATTAAAAACGAAACACATTTTTATATTTGGAAGAATGGTAAATATGCACATTATTAACAACCTCGTCGATATCAATGGCCTTGAAGTGTATGTTAAAGGGGACGGGTAATGAATATTCCGGAGTCAAAAATAATGACTCCGCCCGGTTCAGGGTCGTCGTTTATTTAGTAGGTTTGGATTAGGTCCGATTACAAAATAACTTTATATAAATACCATTATTTTTTCCTTGTTATCTTCTACCGGTATTTTAATAGCAGCGATCGAATTTAAACGAAATAGCCGAATATTTAAGTAATTTCGGTCTATCGAATAAATGTTCTAGTTTGTTCTATGTAGGTCACTCGACCACGCTCGCGCTCAGGTGCTCGTGTTTTCCACGCTATCAGCGACGCAGGAAGGCCAAGCGATCGCGTTGGTTGGCCGCTCATTGAAAAACAGAAGGCCAATGGCATTGCCAGCGCGTTTCCACTTGAGTTTCGCTTCTTGCCTCGAGCCACAAGCGTGGAATTTCGCGTGCGAACCGTAAACCTCTCGCGGCTCTGATTTATTGCGTCGTAACAGTTTTTTAGTTCGCGTTTCTCAGTAATCTCGTAAGGGCAACCTGCAGCATGCTTCTCGGAACGCATACTCCGTTCTTAAAATGCAGCCGTTATGACGCGTACAACCGAAAGTTTTGCCATTTTCGCGGAGTTGTTTTTCGAACACGGGATCCCGACGTTGCAAAACACACGTTTATCTTTATTTCCACGGCGCGCAAAAGAACAAGACACCTGGCGTCGGAATCGCGTTTGCTCCATTTACAACCACGGGCAGAAAATATTATTACGCCTCCTGTCGCGAGGAGGAAAAGTAATAGGTAGCAAAAGAATTTAAGAAGAATTACGACCATGTATAAATAAACTATCGGTCATATACGTCGTGAACAGGAATGTTCTTAATGCCTATGCTAAAAAAAAAAAAACAGATTATGTCTTGAATTTTAATTTACTGACCTGTAATAAAAGAATTAGTAATTTTTACAATCGATGGAATTTCAGCATCGTTTCGATGGCGGTCACAAGCAAGTGCCTAAGCCTGACGTTGCATAGTGCGTTTTACTTCGTAAGACGTGGACGTTCAGTAGGCTCGGTGCTCTGTCTTTTTCCTTCCTTTCGTTTTCATTTAACCAACCTGCGCATATTATCGCTAATCTTAATGAACGCATTTATCTATTTGCTAACGTCTTTGCACAACCAATGGCATCAGAATGTTTTCCCTTCCTTTCGGATGTGTTTTTGTCGTAAAACTAGAAATAGAAACGCGACCTCGAGCCACGCGATTCAACGACAGATTGCTTTCTTCTTATTGTTACAACGTTACTATCGCGAACGCGCAGCTTTTTCTTGTGTAAGTCTTTAAAATGTCGATACTAACCCTCCGACGAATGCTCCTGAAAAGCTATATCTTTCATTATAACTGTTAAACACGTTTTCAATGTCTTCATATTTGTACAGAACGCATTGCTACATTTACTTTTAATGAACAAATATTTATTAATAATAATTACTGTTGAATAAAAGATAACTATCAATATTCATCACACTCATTACTATTTAATAACATTTATTAATATTTATCAATATCTGTCAATATTTATGAAAATCCATTGAAAATTCATCGATGCTTATTAGCATATAAGAAGATTTATTTAAATTTATCCAGCGGTTACGGTCGAAATTTCCTGACAACTTTCGTTATAAAAGTTTCGTTATAAAACTATTTTTACCTCTGTATTTATGCTAACCAATTTTAGGTTAGGTTATGGTTACCAACCTAACGTATCAACGTATACTAAATAAATCGTTTCTCCAACGCTTTCGATCATTTTTTACGCGGCACGCATAAAGATCAACAAGCCTTTAGCAATCTGGCGATTTGTTACATCGAGAATGACATTGTACCCAATACGTCAGAATGCTTTACAATGACCCGCACGCGCAAACCTGTTTCTATAATTATACCTTACAACTGAAACTTCGTCATACGGCTGCTTGTACCACGCGTGACCTTGGAATTATTTTTTTTTATCTAAACTATCATTTATCGAACATATAAATGTTACGATGCTATGCAATCGCCTTGTTTCTTTACACGTTTAACTACACGTTTCCGCAATCCGGACATTCTTGAAATTTTACAAGATTCTTACCACACCTTGAATTTGCCCTGACTTAAGTATTCGTGCATCATTAAATATCAAACGTAAACAAAAGAATTCAACTCGTGTCTCGCATCAAATTAGATCGAGACGTCGCCATTATTTCCTCTCACTAAGTCCCATTCGATTCGAGGTGTATTTGTAAAATAAATACAACAGAGTTTCGATCCAAGATATATTTAATTAAGGTATAATAGCTTTACAAGCGGAAATACTATTCACAGTTTAATGGTTTTCTGCTAACTGAACTTGAGGCTCGGAAAAAGCCGAGACGCTCAGCGGGCGCCATAAATGATTGTCTTCCTCAGGTAGCACTGACCTTAGTAAGGGATGGGACCGCACTACTGGACACAAATTTCCATTAAAAATATACGGATGCAATGCTTTATTCTCAACAGTTTTGCATAAAAAGAAACTCAGGTGCGAAATTGAAGTCCCGAGCGTTTGCATGTTGTTTGCATAAGTCTATCGGTCTCAATGGAAAATCTAGAGCAAACGTGTTTACATTTGGAATTACGCGAACCGTGGCAGATAAGCGAGCAACAGAAGGAGTCGCCTATAAGAATTGTTTTAATAGTTCCCTTTTCTTCGCGGGCGTGAGTCGTACAGAAGGGTAAAATAATTTAAGTGGCGAGCTCTGGTTCACGATAAAGGTTAATCGAATTATTTTCACCGGTCAAACTGCCTCCCATAATGTTTTATTCATCGACGACGAAACGGCTCGTAGCCCGAGACGGTTTTATTCCGCGAAGGTAATAAATTGCTACAACATTGCTATACAATTGGAGATCGTCTGCGTCATTTGTCGCCCACTTCGAAACTCCGAGTCGATGCTGACGGTATTCTTCGTTCGTTCCTTCTTGATGGGCCACGGTATGACGCAACATCGATGAAAATATCTGCGCTAGTTCCGATAAATTGCGGTATCGCTGTCAAGTACGTTGCTCGACACGGTCATCGAATATTCGGAGTACTCGATCGGTTCGAGAGACGTGTCATTGACTCGTGGAGTTAAATCACCTTTTGAAATAACCCTTGTTCCGTTAAGAGCTCGATCACTTAAGGCGAAGTAACACGTACCATTTTGGGTGCTCCTCCATTTTAGTCTCTTCGATCCTATGACGTGATCATGATTTTTTAAGTTGTCGTGAGTTCATTGAAGTCAAATAATTTAGCCTGACCCAGACCTCCGGGATCAATTAAGGATCCCACGCATTTTAAGGCACGTCTCATAATGATAGGACCACCCCACGAAACAACAGTTCTGGAGGTTTGCGCATTTAATAAGTGTGTTAATGTTAATATATGCGAAAAAGCCTACCAACCCTTGAGTTTCTCCTTTGGGGTTCGTTATAATCATTGGGTACGTTACGCGGATAAAAAGCGCATGGTCGTTTAAGGGTTGACGCGTATTCCACGCATCGTCGATTAATTCCTGAAAGCGAGATAAAATTGATGCTCGTCGCTTGTATTGATTAGTACCCTGCCGTCTATAAATATGTATAGGTAATTGAAACTGGAACGCATCGGATAAAAAGATTTAATATCGTTAACCTCGAGTTAAATACGTACCGCGCCGCAGATGTGTACGATAATGACGATAGTAAAAATAATCGTTCTCCCGTGTAGAATATATTAATAGAAAGTCGATCTATAAAATAGAATATCGCGAACAGTATCTGTAGTGGAAGCTTTGTTATTAAATTTAACATTCTTTTATATACATTACTTTGTTTATTGGAGATCAATGACTTCAACGGCTATCGATAAATTGGGTATGTCGTGACTTTAAAGGGTGTTCTTGAAGCTCAACCGTCCGTGTGACGTTTCCTTTGTAGAGACGGTAAACTAGAACGATCGAATTTAATTATACCGATACAACTAGGTATGGAATCGAACGATCTTCGACAAAAAATAACACGTGTATCTCGCACGAGTCCGAAGCATTTTAAATAAATTAATTCATCTACTTCAAGAAGTGCACAACGATTGTTCAGCGCGTGTAAACGATTCGATTATCTGGACGATAGTGGCGGCGAATGACGCACAAAGTGGAATAACCAGCGTCATCCGTGTTTTCAAGTTTACCGTACTACGATAGCATGTCAAACGCTTAAACCAGCTGCGACTAATTCTCTCGCGGGAGATATGCGATTTTGTCGACGCTCGAGGACATTGCATTAACAATCCACAAAAACAGGGTTGGTATAAATGAAAGGGTGGGGGGCTCCAGGGACTCGACCCTTCCCTCAGTTTACACATTTCGTTCAAAAGTCTCGATCCGAGACCTCACAAATAACGAATAAAATTTGTAATATTAAAATTTATTTTGTTTCATTCTATTACATACAATAGGTTTCATGTGATTTGTTGTACGGTTAGAATGTTTATCGTTGTTCAAAGAAGGCTGCTTCTCTATGCTTAAGCATTGTAGTTGAACACCTGCTTGTTATTTTGTTGACGGAATAATTGTGTGGTATCAGTCATCTGGCGCCCGTCGAATTCATGTTTTCATATGTAACACAATTGGCGCTAACAATACTTCCACGTGAAAAACTTGCATATCTCTGTTTACCGTGTTCCGTATCTGCAACTGTGATAAAAATTTGCAAAATGTGTTATTATCGCGTTTCAATGAAATATAAAAACAAGTTGCTAAATTTTACTTTATTAGTCATTCTTGTTCCCTAGGTTCTCCCCATTCTCACTTCTCGGATAGAAAGAGTATGTTTACAACTCTTTTAGTACTTTCATTTGGTTTAAAGACCCCCTTAGCATCCGTGCAATGAGGTTGCCCCGATCAAGTCGGGCTCAGGATCCCAGGGGCACGTGGAAGTTAAGCGAGTGGATTCGATCAGTGTGGGTCAGACACCTTCACTGAAATTCTCTTCGATTTACCCAAGCACAGCAAAACATCAGTCTCGTGCTAAATACAGTCCTTGCATTCATTTAATTCTATAAATCCTGAGCCATCATTATCCAAATACCAACCTTTCTTTTGTGTATCTACTGTGTTCTATCATATAATAATAACTATTGAAGTCGTTCTTATCGACATTTCTTACTTGGTCATTTGTGTCCATGTCTAAAACGTGTTTAGTTTTCTCTTTACCTAAAAGTTTCTCTTAACAACTATGAAAGAACCTACACACCCATTTGTAGCTACGTGAAACAAGGTCACGAGGAAGACGCTGTCCAAGACGAACCGGAAAACTGTGTTCCAGATTTGGAAAACGTCGATCGTTTAACATCGGTTCGCGCGATGTGTTTGGGATCGTTCGAAGGGTCGAAAGCACCGGTTCGGTCATCGATAAAAGCTCCAGCGTCTCCGGAGAACAACATCAAACCGGTTGCTTCCTGGAACGACATTGTTCCGTGCAGCTGGATACGCGCTAGATTCCGTTCTCCGAACGATCGTGTTAGTCATGATCTCGTTCATGGGAATACGCGCGTTTGTCCCAGTTACCGGAACGGCCGAAGAGCGGTTCGATCGAAAATAAAAGTAACTCCGGGAGTCGGTTGGGACGCGTGACCAGGTACAGAAACGGCGCAGTTCATTCGCCCACGTTCGTGCATGGGTTGAAAAGTCAAAGCGCCCGACGTCGTTCGCGATGCCTCCGCTCATGGCTAATAATAGCACGTGGTGATCGTTGCTTCTCGTCACCTTCGTCGTCGTGACTCTCGTGCTCTCCTGTTCGTCGTTGTAAACAAACGTCGAGGCGCGCAGGCATCCACCGTTCCTTCCCCTCCAAACACCGTCACACGCCCCACCTGAACGAAACACACCGATAGCAACAACACCGTATCGATACTTTGTACCGTTCGAGTGTCGTTGATACTTATCGCGTCAGTCCTCTGCTTTGGTTCTCTCATCTCGTTCTCTCCCTCCCTAGATCGCGTTTCTCTTCGTTTCGACGTTAAATTTACCAACGGCAGTTCAACAGCGGGATTATCTTCGCGGCACATTGTTGCTATTTATACAGGCGCGCGTGCATTGTCAGCTCGGATCGTAACCACCGAGACCTAGAGGCTTGCTCGCGAGCCTCAGGATTCTAAATCGGTGTTCATTGAATGACAAAGGTATTCTCTACGCGCGGATTTCGTCCACTTGCGTGACAGGGAGATCTCTTCTTTCGCAACCCCGGAAGCGATCAGGCATTGTGATGGTAATTCCGAGGCGGCACACGATTCTGCTTTCGTACCAGATGACGCCGTTACACCGAGTCAAGATAATTCTTATCAAAAACTAGCTAACAGTATGTCGGAGTATCGAATTGTTCGCTCCGTATAAAGGATGATCAAAGTGTAGCAAATTGTGTTCTTCAACGGTACGATTTCGTTTTTTGCAGGATAAGAAAATCATGATGTTAAGGGTTGGATCTATATTGGGCCTGTTGGTCCTGTTGGCTGTCGCCAGAGCCGTAGTACCTAGTCGTTGTCTAACTATGTACGAAGGTAAATCATCGTCGTTACAACAACTTAATTGGTTTTTCTAAACGTTCGAAGCATGACAAGAGAATACAGACTCTTGTCGCGCTTCGTATGCCTAAGAAATACCTACAAATCGATTTCTTTCTCTTTGACAGAAATTAACCCAAAGAGAAGAGAGGTAGCCATGGACGGTAAAGTGTTGAACATTAACTTCGAGGTCTCCCGCAGAGTGACTCAAAGGCTGACATCGATGATCATGAAGATTTTCTTGACAGAGGTGCTCGGGTACTCGGGTGTCGCTCTTATAGAGAAGGATGATAAATTCATTCCGGGCGACGTTTTCAAGAGGCTGAACAACGCGACGTACGCAGTCCTGATGCACTCGAGCAACCAAACGTAAACATTTTATCTTCGATCGAATAGTTCAATTTTTATTTGTTCGAAACACAACGTGTACTGATCGACGGTTACGTTGCGCAGAGTTACTCAGCCGATGGTGAACATGGAGGTTTGGATACCGCCCCAGATGGACACGATGCCTCTGCTAATCATGAACTACGTGAAGGAATGCGGATCGGTTGGTCCGCCAGGTCACTTCGGTTGGTTCGTTCCGAGAGCGTTATCGAGGCTGGACGACAGTTGGGTAACCTTCACCAGGTTAGAGTCAGCGGCTCGTTTCGGAGTGGACGAGACCACGTTGTCGATGATCCAGAGGTTCACCATGGATTCGAATACCGGGGCCTACTATTGCGAAAAGAAGGAGTGTCGGCAGGGAATGTACGTTCCAGAACGGTGTCAGAACGGGGAACCTTGCGCTCTGTTATTGACTAGTTATCCCGACGTCACTGATTTCTTGGTACCCGACATCGAGCAGATGAAACTCTACGTGAAGGTGGCCTGGGTCGGGCCCCATCTGAAACATCTAACGGATACTTTGACCAGGGAATATATGCAGGCCGTGAACAACGCGACGACAATAGCCGATAACAGGTACCAGAATACCTTTCAATACATGAATGTTGCGGCTCGAACGAAGGATTCTTATGTAAAATTACGAAATACCGTGGAACAGGTTGCTTATCTTTTGTGCATTAGATCCTACATTTGTTAAAGTCTTCGCTGGTGAGTTTATCTATGATAGCAGGAAAATGAATTATTTATTAGCAAGTTAGTACTTTTTCTCGTCAACGTATCGAAGAAGCGCCGAAAAATTCAGCCAGAGTTTCGGAGCGAAGGTGAATCCTTCGCCGTTCCAAATGCGTAAATTCAACCTTGAAAACCGCGACAAATATTTGTTCGCGTCTTCGCGCAAAGCTCCGGTTAGTCGTGCTCGTTAGATTAAGAAATTGGCTACGCGGAAAGCAATTTTCCTCGCGCAGCTCCAAAGTCCCTTTGAACGTCATCGACACTTTCGTCCTTCGTCCAGCGTTTGCTCTTTCGTTATTTTGTCTGCGTTTCGTTGGGAATAATTACGTGGCTGGATAAACGTATCCCGCGAAACGCAAACACGCCGTCGCGAAAACATTCTGCGTCGTTAAATATTTCACAAGTTATTGCTCTTTTATTATCGAGTCGTCTTCGCGGGCTTGGCGGGATCGTGTTTTTTTCGTGTCTAACAGACAAACGTACGCGTCACCTTTTTATTTCGATCCGAACAACAAGTCGCGTCCGCTTGTATGTTGCCAGGTCCCTGGTGATCATGCACTGGACGCCTAGCAGCGTGATACCGAACGAGAGGGACTTCGTGACGATCGATTTCCTGCGATGCACCGCAAAACTGATGGAATCTGGTTGCAACTACGAGTCGAACAGGCTGACCAAGCTGGTCTGGGCGAAGCTAGAGTCGATCGCGAACATGGCGTTCGAAGCGATCAAACGCGCGTCGTTCACCGACGTCATGTACGAGGATCTGATAGGACGTTACAATAAGCTCTCCGAGACGGTCGACGAGGAAGAGATAGCCTGTGGCTGGCTCAAGGATAACCTGAACTACGCCCTGAAGAATTGGATGCTAGAAAAGTCAGACAAGAATACCCTCATCGTGGGCGGTATATTCCCTATGAGCGCGTCATTCTACTCTGGCAAATCGATCATGGTATCCGCGGCTATGGCGATGGAGGCGATCAACGTGAACAACACCTTGCTACCAAACTACAATCTCACGTTGCTGGCCAACGACGGCCAGTGCAAGTCGGACATGGTGATGAAGTCTTTCATCGACTTCATCTATGAGCATCATTACCATAAGCTGATCGGCGTTTTGGGGCCAGCTTGCTCGGAAACCGTCGAGCCGTTGATCGACATCTCGAAGCACTACAAGACGGTGGTGATCAGTTACAGCGCGGAGGGCTCCAGCTTCAACAATCGGGAGAAATATCCGTACTTCTTCAGAACCATCGGCGAGAACAATCAGTACAAGCACGTTTATCTGCAGCTGCTGAAGAAATTGGGCTGGCGGCGCGTGGCGTCCCTGACGGAGGACGGTCAGAAGTACACGGAGTACATATCGTACATGCAGGGCATGCTCAGGGATAATGGGATCGTGTTCGTCGCGAACGCCAAGTTCCCGAAGGAACGAACGGCGGACATGATGACCAAGGTAACGTTTCGACCGTAAACGTCTTTTTCGGACGCATCTTCTTCGCAAGGGATTAAATGCAATGGAACTGATATAAAACGAATTTGCTTGCAGTACTTGCAAGATCTGAAACAGAAGAAGGCGAAAATCATAATTGCTGACGTTTACGACCAAGTAGCCCGGCAAGTGATGTGCGAGGCGTATAGACTGGAAATGACGGCTGTACAGGTGAAAATATTATAATATCTCAGCTCGTAATACCTGTATCTCTCATAATTATTAATTTACTGGCTCACGATTGCAAATTTATTTATGGAATTTAAAGGGTTACGTGTGGTTCCTGCCTCTCTGGCTTCGACCGCAATGGTACGACACCGATCACTATAATAAAGAAGGCGAAAAGGTGCCTTGCTCCACCCTGGAGATGAGCAAGTCTATAAACGGCTATCTCGGTCTGTCTCACGCGTATTTTGCCCCGGACGACGACATCATGCAGGAGGGAATAACGGTACGCCACTGGCGCGATCGTTACGAAGAGATCTGTAGAAATCACAGGCAGCCACCCTCGAATTACGCTGGTTTTGCGTACGACGCCATGTGGACCTACGCTTATGCGACGGATCGACTCCTGAAGGAGAACCAGAGTTACGTTTACAATCTCCACAACGACCAGACCATCAACCGCTTGTCGGACATCATTGGCGAGACTGATTTTTATGGGGTATGTAAAAAACAAGGCGTTAAAGATCCATTAAAAAACATTGGAGGTTCGATCGATTGTTTCAGGTGTCGGGAAGGATCAAGTTCCTAGGTGGACCTTCTAGGTACTCGGTGGTAAACGTTCTTCAGTACATCGACAATGAAACTCGATTGATCGGTAACTTTTATCCCAACATCTCGGAAACGAAACACGAAGTGGTGGGCGGTAGATTGGACTTGAACGTTTCCGCTTTCGTGTGGTTGTCGCAAGCCATGCCAGATGACGGCTCGGAACCACCCCAACGATGCATGATCGCAGGCTTCGCTGATTTCTTGAACGTGTCTTGCGAAATAGCCTTCATCATAGTCAATTTTCTTGGCATCGGCTTCCTCGGTGTGGTACTCGTCATAGGTTTCATCATTATCAAGAGAAAGTAAGCCACCCGATTCGATGCTTCATCGATCGAACGTCGACGTTTCGAATGATTTTTCTATTCCTTTTCGTTAGGTACGAAGAGAAAGTGAAGCTTCACGAGAAGTATATAAAGTCCCTAGGCTTGGACTTCATACAGAGCGACACCTCCGACTTGGACAAATGGGAAATACCCCGCGACAGGGTGGTGATAAATCGGAAGCTTGGCGAGGGTGCGTTTGGGACAGTTTACGGTGGCGAGGCGTCCTTCCCCGATAAAGGTTGGCTGGCCGTTGCTGTGAAAACCTTGAAGGCGGGAAGCACCATCGACGAGAAATTGGACTTCCTCAGCGAGGTGGAAGTGATGAAGAGGTTCGACCACAAGAACATCATCAGACTGCTGGGGGTGTGCATAAAGGGCGAGCCTGTGCTGACGGTGATGGAATTCATGCTTTACGGGGATTTAAAAACGTACCTTCTTGGGAGAAGGCATCTCGTGAACGATCACAGTTACGAAGATTCGGACGAGATTTCTAGCAAAAAATTAACCGCGATGGCTCTGGACGTCGCCAGGGCGCTGAGCTACTTAGCGCAAATGAAGTATGTTCATAGGCAAGTATCGTGAGAAACTGTTTCCACGTTTCCGCAGTTTCTCTTTTGACGTTGTTGTCGAGTTATCTTTTTTTTGTCTTCAGAGATGTTGCCTCTCGAAACTGTTTGGTGAACGCGCAACGCGTAGTGAAACTCGGGGACTTCGGTATGACGAGGCCAATGTACGAAAATGATTATTACAAGTTTAATCGAAAAGGTATAGAATCGAAGCTGCATTAAATTTAGCTGCCAATGGAGTTCTTACTATAGATTAGTTATCAGCGATAACAAAATCTTCGTTTCAGGAATGTTGCCAGTAAGATGGATGGCGCCAGAATCCTTGGGTCTCGGAATATTCACGCCAGCCTCGGATGTCTGGTCCTACGGTGTTCTACTTTACGAGATTATCACGTTCGGTAGTTTTCCTTTCCAAGGGATGAGCAACAATGAGGTGTTGACTTACGTGCAATCTGGAAAATCGCTGGTCGTTCCTAAAGGCGTGAAACTACAATTGTAAGTAAATCAAGAGGACTCTGTGTTCCATTCTCGATAGAGAAGCGCTCAAATTTTCTCACGTTTCGCAGAGAAAATATGATCTACTCTTGCTGGAGAACGGACCATACGAAGAGACCAACCGCTCCGGAGATCGTGGACTTCCTAGCGACCAATCCTCGAATCCTATCACCCTGCCTAGACGTTCCTTTGGCTAGCGTGCAAATAGAGCACACTGGTCAGATCGAGATGCAACTCACGGAGAACATCAGAAAGTTCTCCCTTTCCTGGCCGACGCCGCGTCAGACCACATCCTCGATGTCGAGTCCCTTGGAGATCCCGAATCCTCCTCTGCTCGATATAAACAGCCAGGACGATAAACAGGTAGAGGAGTCGTTGTTGGGTGATATAGTGTGCGACATTGAGAGTTCCAGGCCCCTGTTGCTGAACACCGACGAATCGTCTTCGGGGCTGATCGGCGGTTCTCAGAATTTCGAAGGAAACGAGGAAAAAGCGCACAGGTACGTAAACGTTCAGCCAGGAATGACGTCGGAGTATTTTACGAGGGGCCAGAACTCTGGGTCCATTCAGATGGAGGAGAAAAAAGGCGTCGCGTTGGCGAGGAATAGAAATTCGGAGGACGTCTCGATTCTTTGACAGCATAGGCAGCACAGGATTTCGAGGCAGAAATCGATGATGCATTTTCGTTGGCGCGCCGACGGCATATTTGGAAAATATGCCAAGAGCTCGTATAGGAAAACCAGCGTTTAGTTGGTCAGTAATTTCACAAGTCGATGGATGCAGAGAGAGACAAAACATAGATAGACAAAGCTCTGAAAGTATATTCCTTGATTGGAATCGGAGACACTTACCTAGCCTCGCTCGCGAAGCAAAGAATCGCGTTGTACGGGGCGTGCAGCAATTATTTATGACGGTTTTTATGGTTGAACCTAAGCCCTGTTAGCCGATACTCATTGGCACGGCGCGGGGGCATCCAAGATTTATGAAATCTCAAATATATTTATCATACGTTAGATTTTATAAATGTTTTCGACTATGCACACGTACAAATAAATAATAATTAAAGTATTAGTAAGCGAATTATAGAGGAATTTGAAATCGTGCAAGGGTAAGGTTTAAAAATATAGTCTTATCGGTCCCTGCTTCAGGCACTTAGATTCGCCTGCGAATGTCGTGATAAGTTTGTTGTTTACTCCCGGTACAGTTGAACCGTTTATCCACGAGGAGATTAATATCCTGCCGATTTACCGAACGATAAATAAACCTAGGATAATATTATAGGCGCCATCGAAGTGAACGAAATAGTATCTGTTGCAAGTAAGCAGAACACCGGAGCGATTTTCCTTAGAAAAGTTGAAAATGGAAGAACTGATTTTTTGTTCATTTTCGCTCGATGTACTTTTGAGACTGATACACGTAGGGAAATTAAGTTTTGGATGTTTTTACGTAATAACGATAGAAATTTCTTTGGGAGAGGGGGGAATAAGCTTCGAATCGATCGACTACACAGGAAATTTCTGTTGACTTCAAAGAGCGAAAATTCTTTGAGTCTGTAAAGTTATAAATAATCGACAAAGACTAAATACATAGAAAATGAAGCATTTTGTTTCTTACTGTAGAAATGTCTGTGTTCGTATCGAAAACAAATAATGAGTGGTACTTTGTATTTAACAGTACTCGACAGGAAAATGACTGAGGAATGCTTATAATTTCGTGCAAAATTTGGTAAATAACTCTTTTCCTGTTTTAATATCGATTCTCGAAACAAATGAACACGCGCAATGCTATTTCCAGACAATCGCTACGTTTCGAGAATGTTGCGCATTTTAAGGGAACACGAAACAAGGAACAGAGCAATATTATAAACAAGGGAATAATCGAGCATCGAAGTTTACGTAACCATGACATTTATTAGGAGCGTATTTTATGTGAACATTTAAGTCCTCGAGAGTACACCTCGCGAACGTTTAGGCGAAATCCAAGGGGCTTTACTTGTCGCGAAACACTTCCATTTCCAAATATTTCGTCAAGTCTTCTGTACAGTAACGCAGTAATGCTACGCAAATACAGGGTAACTGCACTTTTTAGTCGAAACAAAGACAATTGTTTCTTAAACGCAATAGGAGAGGTAACGACAAATAGAGCAATGAGAAAGTCAATGACCTAGAACGGCCAATTGATCCGACTATAGTTGCTCGCTAGTTTCGATAAAACTCGATCCTCGCTAGAATTATGATCAATGCAACAAAACGGTTACTATTATATGTGATCACACCTAGCGGCTATTTATTAACTTAATAGAACGAAACTTCGATCGAAAACCCGTTTTCGTAAAATATTTATATGTATTGAGTCTCCCTCGTCGCGTGGTTCGTCCCTCGGAAGCAATTTATTTTCATTTATGGCGATGCAACATAACTCGCGGCGAGAGAGGCGTTGTTTAAGTGCAATAACATTCTACGTCTTGTACAAATAAACTGTCGACAAAATATATATTAATAAACGCGTATTAGAGTGGCCAATCAATTTCCAGGCGAGCTCAAATTCCGCTACGATGTCCTGATAGAACGATCGTTGAACGTATCTTGTTCATATTATTCTAATTAAAATCTTTATTCGTGTATGCTAATGTCTATACAATGTTACATAGGTATAAAATATAAAAAAAAAGTGTTGGAACGTTCAAGTTAGAGATTGTGGTTGAAAATGCGTACCTAATCGTAGGAAATTTTCAGAAAAATATGCCAAGCGCTTCGAGAGCTACAACAATTTATTGGTAACTCTAGTCCGCTCGCGCGTTCACAGATTGTCTGAATTTTAATTACGCTGGCCAACAATCACTTTTGTGTTCCATTACGACGTACATTGTACCAAAAAGACAATCTTTTTTTTTTCATATTTATGGCGAACGTATATGTTGGTACGATCTTCATGTACAATTCTAGCGAAAATATTTTATACTTGCTCGAGTATATTTTTAATGCTTGGCCAGTTAAAATTTAGACATCCTGTGTTTCTTATAGGGCAGATTATTTAATTAAACTGTTATCTTTAAATCAACTCGTCTTGTTACACGAGATGACTGTGGAGCACAATTAATTTACCTGTAAGGAGGCAACCGACAGAAAGTATTTTTAATTTTCACGTTAATTCCAGGTCGTGATTGTTTCGCGTTCATTCGACCAAATCGCTACGAAATCGCGAATCGTCCGTTCATATTATTTTCTTACCTGTCGAAGATGGTAAGGGAAACTGAAATCGACCATATTTTACATGTTACACTGCATCGATCAGCGAGACGCTTATCGTAGTACTTATAGTAGTAAAAATCCTTTTCCTTTTTTTTCTACGCTGGGAATAGTTATATAGATAATAACGATTGCTTGAACGACCGTCTGAGAACTTTATTTCCTTTACGATTCGTTCAAGACGGTATAATTGTAAATCGTATTCGTATAGCATTGCACCACCGCTACAGTACAATCCTTCCTAATATCTTTAAACACGTGAAACTTTACTGTAACAAAATAT
Organism: Colletes gigas; assembly: GCF_013123115.1. Classification (NCBI taxonomy): domain Eukaryota; kingdom Metazoa; phylum Arthropoda; class Insecta; order Hymenoptera; family Colletidae; genus Colletes; species Colletes gigas. The sequence goes on from NW_025106656.1 coordinate 2,129,742, forward strand.
AGCGACGTTATTTATTCTCGAATTGTACAGATGTAATTTTATATTCGTTATGGATGAGACCGATTTAATAATGTTACACGCTGTTCTGTACAGATACTGTTATTCCTTGATAACATATTTATTATGCTTTCTTCAATTAAATTACACGAAAGAAATGGTTTCTCAACACTCCTTGCGAGTTCCTCAACGAACCTAAAATAATATCCCTCATAAACTCTGTTTATTCTATCCATTTGTTTTTTTAATAACAGAATTTCCCTAAATACTTAATCTGTGGAAGACAATGATGGTAACACCTTTTAGACGAATATCGGAACTTTCTTTACGCTTACGAAATTTATTTATGAAGTAGAACTCATGGATACTACCAAAAAATTGTTAAACAACATTTTCGTAGAATGTCAAAAATGAGTTTTTATGAAAAGTAGATGGACCAATTTTTCGACAAAATTAAAAAATTTCAAATCATTCTGAAATAATTATTTTTGGCTGCGGAGGTCAATTACAATCATTTTTGGCGACTATACATACTCCCGAAAAGACGCGTTGGATGTAATGTCTCCTCGTTTGCGTACGAATATTCGAAAATCGCGGTTCTGTTCATTAGTTCTAATTCCCACCGTGTGTGGCGTTACGGTCTGTCTCGTGATTTAATCTGTCAAGTTGCACGTGACACTAAAGCGATAATTGGGTCCTAGGATCTCGCAAAACGATTAGAAAACTGTTTCGAATCCTCAATCTATTCTATACTTCGTTTGAAATGTAATTATTCTTGCTGTATTTAGTTCCTATTTCTAACGCTTGAGCGCTGAAGTCTTCTTTCGTTTCGAATCGATAACGTTGCGTACGACGCGAATATGGTAGGAATACTATAAATTAAATACTCGAGCAGCGAGACAGAAAGATCCATAGAACATTCAGCACATTACAAATTTCATCTGCGAATATATCTCTTCTGTATCTGTAATACTTTGTCAATAATTAATTCTTGGTTCACATAGTTTTAATTCTTGCCGCCAATAGTGTTGCGATCTTATTCCAGTTTAATTCTATAGCAGTAGTTTTCAAATCTAGAAAAAAGGAAAAGGAAGTTGCATTCGAATTGTTATACTTATTACAACAATTTAGATGATTGACGCGATAAGAAAATACGTTCCGTTCATGTAACTTTTCAAAATTCTTTCGATTAGTTGATGATTTCTTGTACGCGCTTATACGCGAAATTCTTTTGGATTTTCCATCGAAGTATCCTTAAAACACGGCAACGGGAGAGCTCTGGAATTGGTCGTGTAAGAAGTACCTACATGGAACGCCAAGATCCTATAAGGTATCACTCTACCATGGGGGACTATTGTCTACCGTCAGTGCAGAGTGATGGCTTCCGTTATTCAGCATGTTTATACGCAAAATAAACGCGGTACTGACTCTCGATAAGCCCACGAGACGCACCTTATGCTAATTCCCCGAGGATACGTCAAAAACCGTTTCAACGTATACGGTAGAGACAGTTCGCTCTTCTCCGCGAGTAGTCCCGAGGCGTGGTCGATGTAGATCGTATCTTCGCAGTTTATACGATTTTGCTCGTCGAAGAGAGATTTGAATCTAAGGGTCTCGACGTATACCGCTTGAAATACTACGAGTCCCACACTCGGTTAGGCATGAATCGTTACGTAATCTGGAAGACTCGGTTAGTTGGAGCTCTTGTTGCTCGCAGGTGTCTTTACTGGTTCACAAGAAATCCTTTCTATGCAATTAAAGCTGCCTTTGGAACAGGTCTTATTGTACGGTCAACAAAAGGAAACATATATACGGGGCTAAGAAAGTTATTTATTTGGTACAATGCTCCTTTCTAATTTCATTTTCGTATTCTCCATGGTATGGAGACGGCAAACTGGATAACCATTTAATGTATGTGGGAACACAATGGACGCGATACCACGGTGAAAAGTTTCTTTCGACATATTCGGACCATAAAAGTCGGGCTTCCCGATCTGGAGTCCGCGTTGCCTCTAGATCCCACTTCGGAATTCAGAAATTCTCTAAAATCCATACGACGTAAACTATCCACTGAAATATTATTTACATTAATCGTGTTATAATGTAAATGTATTTTACTTCATGTTACAGATTCTGTAACCAAACAATATTTGCGTACACATAAATTTCATTCATTAGTCATTCAGAAAAATGTTCTCCACTACTGTTGCGCAGCGTCGAGAAGTTGTCGGGTCTGATTAGTTATAGTATAAATCTCCTTCCCGCAAACTCCGACGGGGCTGCGGAGGAAGTAGATTATACCGTTAATGATCAGACTCGCTAGTCAACTTCTCGTCCCCGGGCGGTACCGACGAAAGATAGCGGACGACTTTATTTCGGTCGCAACGGTCGGAAAAGATGGAAAATTATTGCAATTAAATGATGATTATTATTATGGGCCTATCCAACGTATCCGAGACTGTAATTCACGAGCAGCTAATCGATGGTAGAGAGTCAAGATATCGGCTAGGAGGGACAACGACGTATAGGCACCTCCGGCGTCAACCTGCCATGGCGTGACCCGGAAACGGATCGCGTTGAACGAGCCAAGTATCTACATACAGACAAATACACGTAGAACGGCGGAGGTATACCGGGGCTGGCCGGCGAGGATTGCCGTGGATAGATAGAGGAAATGATCTACATCGATCACGATCACGGCACGCTCACCCCCTCGCGTTGCCTCGGCGCTGTTACAATGGTACGCCTCTTCGTTGTTCATTATCGACGGAATCGCCGTCATCTTTCTTTCTGATAATTTTATCAGTCTGAATCGGTCTCTCGCGAACGCCACGGTTCCGATCGCCGAGGCATCGATCGGACGAGGATCGATGAAAAAAAGGCACCGTTGCTCGCAATTACTGAATCGAGCGCGCGCTGGCCTCTGCTCGACCCACGCTCCGCGAAGAATGGAATAATGGCCGGCAACGGAGTATTTTGTATGATCAATTTCGCGACAGGGTTGTGCAACCGTTTGATAAACGCGCCTCGCGTGGAACTGTAACACGTAGAAACACGTAGCGCGCACGAGTTGTAAAACGAGCGCGTGGCACATCGGTATAAACGCGGATTGTCCCGCCACGGTGGCGCCACGCTTCATAGGCGACACGATGCAACCTACGCGAAATTCTGCGCTCCGTAATGTTCTTCGTAGAGAACCTTAGGGTTCCTCCTATGTGACAACACCGGAGAAAATCGTGGGGGCGGCGCGTCACCGGACAATTGCGACGGGTGTCTTGCAAAACCAGATTACGAGCCACCCACGCGCCCCGAAAAAGAACCGCCGATGGCGTATACAAAGGCCCCTGTTTGAAATCGAGGAAATCCCCCTGCATACGCATTTATTACAAATCCTCCGTATTTAGTCACCAAAGGTTCCTTAATTGTTTCTACCTTATGCATTGAGTATTAATAAAGCAAACAATTCTTTATTTTATACCAACAAAAATATGATCGATCGCTGATAAAGTTACGCGTGGATGAAACTAGCCGACAATGAACCTGCGCAAAACGCGGGACTCGTCGTATATCCCCGCGAATCTACCTGTGTCTTTTCTCTTTGCCACCTACGCTCACCGTTCGAATATCTATACAGACATAAAGTGTAACGATTGTCATTCCCTCTCGCAGGATAAAACGTTTGGTCCGCGGCACGACAATCGTAAATGCATATATTACTGTCCGCCAAATGATCGACGGTAAATCGTACGTTTCGCGATCGAACGATTCGTCGAATGCTCGTTATAAGCAGTCCTCGCGTATTCTTAACAAGTTAATACATTCTTAAATTGCAATTTTCCAGTCCGAAACTTTTGAACAGCGGTGTACAGACCGGCCGTTGTAACGCTCGGAGGACTCCGCTGCGAAAGGGTTAATGTTTCTCATACTTCAATTCGCGGTGTAAAGTAACGTGTAACGTATCGTACAGTAATTGAGAAACAGAGTCATAATCTATCCACATTTATAATGAACTGAATTAGAATCCGATTATCTTGATTGCCTTGTAGCCCGGTGTTCGTAGGATAGAAATTACCCAGCGGCATTAGACGCACGCCAAAGAAATTCCATCACACGCTAGCCACTCGTTAGCGACGCTGGACTAATCGCTTAATTAATAGATGATAAATGTTTGTAATTCCGCCGGCTGGTCCCGCGGGTCCGTGCACGTACTTCGTTACCGTGGCCAATTAATTACACGGCCGAGCGATTAAACGCGGACCCTGCATCCTGACGCAGGGGACAAAAACTTCGTCTTCCGCGTCAGCCGTGGGTCCTCCTCGAATTTTCTTCGCGGCCACCTCCGAGCGATTTATCCTCCCGCCGTTGCCGGGGTCACGGGGTTACGGTTCCTGATGTCGCGCGAACCTTAAAATATCACATGGGGGCTGGCGAAGTGAGTTTAAAGTTTCCTTCGTGCGCGAAGGATCCTTAAATTCCAGGCGCGTGGACTCGGAATAACTCTCCAAGCGAGACAAGCTCCTTCGAAATTAATTTCGATCTTTGATAGCGTCGAAGTAACGTACAGAGCAAGGGAATTGATAAAAGGGGCGGAGTAAGTGTTTATCAACGACTATAACGAGCGCTAAACTGTTTTCTTTTTCGTTACAAGAGAATTTATTGAGTCGATCGAACATTACCGGGAAATCGAGTAAACATTTAGCAGCGTATAATATCCGATAGCGATACTTATTGAATTGAGTCCTCTTTCTACCGTGGCTCTAGCAGTTGCCGCTGATTTTGCATTCTAAGCAGTCGTAAACACATATTAAGCTCGTAATACCAGGCATAATGCGCGTATGGCAATAGAATGCTGGATTTGATGAAGCTGCTAACGCTGGAATCCTTCTGGATAACTCGTCGCGGTAGATTGCACCGTCATAAAAGGCACATTAATGGTAATGATTTTATTATGGTAAATCTATTCCGGAATTTTGATAGGAATGCTGCTTACGATTGACCGAGATGTCGCCGGTCACAATGATAAACTCACATTTCATTATACTCGCAGTGAGTCGCTGCCAGATCGTAAACGAGAGTCGGTAATTGAAATATTAATGAAATGTCAGACAACATGGAGGCTCACCGGTGCATACACCGCCGCTCAAAAGTTTCGGATCGTTTGGAATAGTAATATATCTGTATTGCTTCATGCAAATACTGGGTATTGTTTACATTTTTGCGTTCTCTTCGAGAGCGTGGAATTTTGATTACTTTACAGGTGGGATTCAGCAATACCTATCAAACCCAACCACAATATTCAAGATTTGTAAAAAAAAGACATGCCTCGAAGACAAATTTAGAGTTTTAATTTATCAAATCGATCTCATTTGTCGTCGGAACAGGCGACTCGAAACTTTTGAATAGTGGTGTATACGTATCTGTGTGGACGCTATAAACGAGGTGAAGGCTTGGTCACATTAATATCGTCGCGAACGACAGTGCGAATGGCTACAAGTAACTCTAACGAATTATCGATTCTCGAGTCTATTAAGGCGGAACCGTAAATCAAAGATTTGTCACATCGTTCGTTATAAAAGTGTCTTAATCGCGGTGGACACAACCGTGGACGGAGGTTGTCGGTGTTACGTTCGTATCCGGAAAACGAATATCGAGCGTTCGGTGTCTCCTTCCGAGACAGACGCGCGAGCCAGAGGTGAAGCAGCAACAGGGGACGTTTTTGCCAACGTCAACGACAACTTGTCCCGCGGTGTTCACGATTCGACCTGGGCTACGACCCCGACGTCGTAAATTTCGCGTCATAGCGGTTGTCACCGGCTCACCTTTTTACGAGCGTGCCACGACTCGTATTCACGGTCCGCTCGAGATATATCCACCCGTCGCGAACCCTCGGATCGGTCAGCAGTTGTTAAGAGGATCCTCCGGGGCCGGTAATCCCTGACAGCGACTCGATCTCCCTTCCAGGATGCATCTTTTCCGAGACTACGACCGCGGCTATGAATCAACTACGCCCTCGTCTAACTACGAGCGAGCCAAGGGGTTCCGGTAGTCGACGATTCCGTGGAACTTTCCGTCCTCCCAATCGCTAAATTTCTCGCGTAACCCGACGAAACATTAAACGATGACATTTAGAGTATAGATCGTGGCGATCACCGTTGAGAGATACGGAATCTTTCCGCGGGAAACCAGTTTCTGGAGCAATCGTGGCGTCGGGGACCCCTGCAGGCCGATAACTAAGAGCGCCGCAGCGTACGGCGTAGTTGCATCGCGCCAGGCGTCGCAGTGAACCCGTTTAAATGGCGTTTGGGCTTTTAAAAAGAATGTCGAGTAAATGGAGACGAATTGGACGTGTATCGTATAGACACGCGAGCTTATTTCTAAGCGCGATCGGTCGTCGGTGGAACGTAATCAGGTGCGCTCGGTTCGCCGTTCGCGAACGTATGCGCGAGCGTAATCACGGACAGTGATATTGCATGTAAGGAATAGGAATCGTGCAGGTGCGGTCCGCGCTCGCGAACCCGTACGATAATTCGCGTTCTCTTTCGCTCCACCTTTCTCTCTTTGCTCGCTCTCGGACCCATGGAACGCCGAGGAACCGATTCGCACACTTCTCGCGTTTCCATAAAGAGACGAAGAAAGTGGCTTGCATTCCTTGGTCCCGTGTGGTCTACATGGGAGAGCAAAAGAGTGGCCGATCGGTGGCGAGAACGGGCTAAAAGAAACGGAAGGACACACCTGCGCTCGTCCTATCGGCGTGTGGGTGTCCCGCGATAGAAAATGTCATCGAGGTGTATCCTTCGATTTCATACGGTCCAAGCAGCCCATTCGCGCCTAGAACAATGGGACCGTTTGTATCGCGAATCGGGGGGAAAAACGCAAATCGCCGCGGAACATGTACGATGCTATTTTAAATTTGTTCGATTTTAGTAGCAAAAGCTTTTAAGGGAAAGTATCGCAAAGGTGTCTAGGACCCTAAATTCGGTAGTCGGAGCGAGGAAAGAATCGTCTTGTCAACGCGTGGGTGTTCCGACGATAGGAAACGTCATCGAGGCGTGTCTTTCGATTTCACCCCCCGACAATGGGTCTGTTTGTACCTCAATTATTATCGGGCCCACTTTTTCATCCCTCGTGGAGCATAACTCAGAACGGAAATTTTTATTCGAATGGTTCCCCTGCGCTCGGCCGATGGCTCGGAGAATTTATTCGCGGTCGGGAAGCCGTTTGTCGTGCGGATCGCGGGGTTAAGAGTCGAAAAATCGGTGGCCCAGCGGGTAGTCCGCGGCAGTACGCGCCACATTCCGGGTCGAGGCAGATTGGCCGGACATCGAAAACAATTCTGGCCGAAAACCGCGCCACGAATCCTCCGCGCCGAGTGCCCCGGTTATCGGACCAGATCGAAAGAACAAGGACAGCCACGGCCATAATCGTGGATCAACTTCTGGCTACGGACCTGTCCTCTGCAGGTACAACCACTCCGCAACACCGATTCCGCCTATTTATCGTAGCGAGCATGCTTACGGCGAGCACGGTAGTAATTTTTATTTTATTTACGAACTCTTTTGCTCGACCATTTTATTCGCTGCGATCTAATTCAACTTAATTCATAATTTATTATACAATTCAACTTTTATGGAAAAGAAACGAAAGCAGATAGCACAAGTTCACCCCGAGGAGTTACGATATTTCAAAATGACGATAATCGTATTTGCAATGTATTTTTATTGAAAATTTTTATCCACTGGTGCAGTTCCCTCCCTTGCAAAGGTCAGTGCTATCTGAGGAGGACACTCGTTTATTGCACCCCCTGAGCGTCTCGTTCTTTTTCCCCCCGAGGGTAAAACTCAGTTAACAGAAAACTATCAAGATAAGACCAGCATTTTCGTTTTGTAAAACTGCATTAATTAAATACATACTTAGGTTGAGACTCCGTTGTAGTATTTATTTAACAAATAAATATGCAACAATCCGATACTCGTAACAGTTTCATATACAGAGGCTGTATCCGGTGCCCCGTCGTTCTTAAAAAAATAGACACCCAAGACAAAAGATCTGGAAATTTGAAGAATTATCGAGAACAAGCGTTCGGTTAATTATTGAATGATTTCCAACGAGGACCCGGTCTCCGGATGGAACTGGTCGAACGAGAATTACTGGTTGCAACGAAGCCTGCAGTCGTGAGTACTGTAATTGCTGGTTTTGCGCAGCGATTGCGTTTTTCGCCGGAACTATTGCTTCGGCAAATTGAAAGTGCATACGCGGTATTCATGCTTATGTATCTGTCAGAGATATGGCTCACTTTATAGCGTGTTAAAACACAGCGCGCTAGACACCGAAGCGCATTATAATCTTATTTGGTATACGAGTGTCATTGGTAATTAGGCAGAATGATGTTATCTTAAGTATCTTTCGCGGTGGATAAGTGTACATTTGATGTTGCCTTTAACGGCCATCAGAACCCAAGGATTATATCGCTTAATTAGCTCTATCCTACGCCGCTATCTCGTTTATGAAATCGTTAAGCGTCCTGTGCGTGTGCTCCTTATCGGATGCTTTAAGCCACCGCGTTTCTGTCCCCTGTTATCTTCTGCCGACTGTTACTTAGTTAACTACTTATACTTCCATCCTGATGATCGTATTTTTGGTCCTTGCCGCTTAGGGCCGACGTGCATGCAGCGACAATTTATTGAAATTTATTCACGCCCCCTATCGAAAGAATCGGTTCCTCTAATTCCTCGATAAGGCTTCGAACTTTACAATTTTCTGGAAAAAATAATAACCCAATGCCTTGTGCTTTCAGGGGTCTGAAAAATAGGGGATGATCGTTATTTTCTTGCGATCTTATTATAGAAACATCGTACAAGGTGGTAATTATCGTAAATAAAGAGAATATACAAATAATAAATAATAGCCGACGTGATGCTATTAGTATTTTAACGATTAACAGTTTCGTTTATATTATTTTCTATTCGTTACGGCCCGTAATAGCTTTCGTCGAAAGGGATACGGCAGAATCGATGTTTGATTTATCTTTCGCGAATGGACCAAACGTCGCACTCAAGATGTTTATGTTTACGTTTATGCTCCGCGTATATGGGCGGAAAAAAAAGTTTCATTTAACGAGAATCGACCCCAGGACTCGTGATTTACTAGCCACGGAATCATTTCGCCTCGCCGCCACAACTTCGGTAACGCGTGCTCGTGCGTGCAGTACATCGACAGGCGCACAACATTGATCGTTTTCAATTTATAAAACCAATGACTATAATGTTTCACGGGTATCGTTAATCTCTTAAAATCGCGAGGACCGTTTTCTCGTGAAAGTTTGCGTTTGCATTCTATTTTCGAGCGAGTGCATTCAAACGCTCTATCCTCCAGTCCTCTCCGAATGGCGAACCAAGCCTCTGTTATCTCACGGTGCCGATCCTGCGATTTGCGTAATCGTGGCGAGAAAGCGCGAGAAGAACATTGTCATCGTGGCTGGTTAGCGCGTTGCACGTACTTTCGCAGCCTTGATATTTCTGTCGATGCTCTACGATGACCAAGCCAATTTTCGCGCGATGCAACGTTCTGGTACGTTCATCGCGCGGTTGAATATCCATATCGGTGCTGTTGGGAGCGCCGTGACAAATTTCGAACGTGTGAATTCCTTCGTGCGACTCGAACGAACGAAGACAGTGATATCAATTAACGCCGGATGACTGAAATCTCCGCCTCTCGCGACAGTCGAATTCCATCTCGCGATCAGTATGTAACGTGTAATTCATATTCGCCGCGTACTTACAGTGTCACGCTCGACCACCTTAAACCCATTAATCGTCGCTGTTCTATTTAACCCCTTGTCTTACGATTTAATTTCCAACTGTGCGTGTCAAAAGCGATACCAAGGTTTTTGGCCTGGTAGACTTATCACGTCTCTGAGACGTCATTGTAAGCTAAGGGGTTAAAAGACGTTTCTCACCGATCGACTTGATTTGCAGCCTTGTGCAAGCAGGAATATGTTAAACGTTTCCACGAACGTTGAATAGATGTGTGTAGGATCTCGGGAAATTCGTAGAAGACGTGAAAAGGAAAGGAGGGGGCGCGTTTCGTCCAGGCCTGCTAGTGGACTCGTCAGTAAGGCTTTCTAGCAGGCTCTGCCCTAGACGACTGGGATATTGGGAAGTCGTTCGAGGAATGTATGTATAGCAACCGAGGTGTCGGTCGAGCGCTTGTGAGAGCGCGACCCCTCTGGTGGCGAGCATGGGAGGCGACGCAACAGATGTATCAACTATAATCTGGGTATATTCGATATAAGGGTGTCCCAAAATTCACGCAAGAAGTAATTTTGATAGAAAATACAGGTTCTTAATCCTTTGCCAAACAATGACGAGTCTGGTTTCTCCAGTAATTTTAATTTTATCCATCGAAATATGGTTTAATTGTCACAAGTTCTTGATGTTAAGTTTCACGATCATTGTTCACTCGTCATCAGGTCTCATGTATTAAAATCAACCCCTTTTTTCATTCACCAGGTATTCGTAAAACAAATCTATTCTTTTTCACGGTCATTCCTTGTTCGAATAAATTTGAACAAAATTAAATGGTATATGTTTGAAAATTTATTTAGAATTAAATCGTACGTTAAGGGGTTAATTAAACATTGTAAATTGGATATTGATTCATGGAGTATACACTATAGGGTTGTGTATGGAATAGCATATCGAGTAAATGGCGTCCATTGCTATGTGGACACGTACGCACTCTTTTATTAAAATTTTGTTGATACAGCGCTCTATTTCCTCCTCTAAGGCGTGGGTGGTTTTGGGTTTGTTGGCATAAACCTTAGATTTCAAAAAACCCCAAAGAAAAAAATCCAACGACGTTAAATCGCATGATCTGGGCGGCCAATTCTGATCACCAAAACGAGAAATGACACGACCAGGAAGTGACTCATTATTTTTAAAATATTGTTCAACAATGAAGTCGCGTTGTTCTTTCACTTAGCCCTTCATTTTTAATAACCCTGAACTTTTTAATAACCTTCTTTTTTAATTATTTTTTTTTTTAAATTGATGTCACCAACCGAAACAATTTTTACGACGTGGTACCTGTAAATTCGTTTTGTTGATTATGCATTGTTCGAAGAAAATTTCGCCCTCCGCTTTCGCTCGACCGCGTGACGAACGATTTAAGATGGCGAGGTTCGGTGATTCGCCGCGTACAATCATCGTCTCCTTCCATGTAACGAGCCGGTACCGAAACTGGCCATCAATATCGCGTCGTAACGAGCCAGACGACTAATTTATTTTCCACGAACGTCGAAAAATCCGGGAACGCGAATACGCGGAATGGAAATGATAGATGGCTCGCTAACGATGAACGGAAATAAATGTTTCGTGCACACCGCGGGGACTAATCTTTTTCCGTCGTAGTCGATCTCGGCGCGATCCAAGAGGAGCAGGTAGACCGTTCGCCACGACGGTGAAACCGCGCTGGTATCTACACCCGCGTGTAGGATCCTTTCTGTCCGGTCTATGAATCACATAGGCGCAAGAAAGGGATAGGCACAAAGGGGGTAAGCAGGAATCGCGTACGTTGGCAAGAGAGACGGGGTGAGGCGCGGAGGTCGGTGCACCAAGGAACGAAAGCGAAGGAGAGACAGCACCGGAGCAACCCGAGCAAACCGGGGTGGTCCGGGCTTCACCGTTGACTAACTGCGACACGACAAGCTGCCATACTCGGTTAAACTCTCCCGAGGCTCGATTGCATTCGACGGGGAACAAATTAATGTTTGCTCGCCACATCTGGGTCGTACGGAGTCATCGAGGAACCGTAGGCGCGCGTCCGAAATCACCGAATCGACAGTACCGATCGAGGGTTATCGATGCCAAGGCGACAAAACGTATCAAAATACGTCGCACGAAGACGCATCCATCGGACACTCGATACCAGCCGCGATAGCAGGTGATGTCAGCGATCCACGAATCTGATCGGACCGGTAGTGGTCTCAGCGATTTTTTAATTCTAATTGGATTTGCATATAAATAGGAAAACAAGCGTGGACGATTAATTGCCACGATCCAATGTACGCGGGTATAATCGGTGTCGTTTGTTCCTTTCTCTCGACAGCCGCGCCCGAATTCGTCTTCTTGCTTCACCTACGCGCGCGAGAAACCGATCGACGCGTCGATCTGGAAACGGCGCGTCTAGATCGGCCGCTAAAGCCGGGCGTTCGTTAAACCACGGCTGGCGCAATAATTACGATCGAGCGCGATACTTTTCCACGATGCTCCGATAAGATCCGGCACAGAGGTCGCGCGGAGACACAATCTATAATTACATCGGTGCACACGTACAAACAGTACACGAACGCGAACGCTTCGAGATCCAGCGGATCGCGGGTTCGATGCACGCGTTTGCATGCGATTTCTAGAAAATAGAGACGACGTTGCTTTCTTCAAAATGTAGGTAGAGACGACCTACGATCAAATAGTTTTTAGAAGTTTGCCCCCTACTGTCGTAGAATCGTTTGGTATCGAGGGTGGCTGGGAAAGTGCAACGACCGAGTCGACGCCAGGACGAAATAGGAGCGAGTCCATTTGTCGGTAGCGCTGAAATCTGGAATTATTACTGCCGTTAGTTTCTAGCTGGAGTAGGTAACCGGTAGCCGGTGGCGGATTGTCTCGCTAGTTTAGAGATAGGTACGTTTCATTTACGGAGCTGTCCGAAGGCTTCTGGTCTAATCAAGTTGATCCGACGAATGGCAGCGGCTCGGATAAGCACCGGGACACGATGAACATTTGCAGGCGGCTTCTCCAAAGGAGAAGCGCCCGTACTTACGTCGTTTAGATAAGAGGCACGATGGCCGATATGCATAATATGTTGGCCCATATTGGGACAACCGAGCACCGCAGGTCCGAGCGGAGCTGCGAGAGACGTCGGCCGTGCAAGAGGAACGGTGGAAGAGAAAGGGCGCCGACAACGCGTGGAACATCGCGCCAGGGATCGGCCTGTTATTTGGCTGTCAGTAATTCAGTAGCCTCTCCGGGACCTCTGAAGATCCACTGATGCCGCCCCTGAGGAACCGGTAACCTGTCTACCAAATCGATCAACCTGTATCTCGTTCACTTACCCTCTTCTTCCCGTTCCTGTCTCCCTTTCGCGATCGCATTCGAGGCGGTCTACCTGTCGCGACAGACCGCACTCGCGAACATATATCAGTCACGCGTCCATATCCTTGCCTTTTTCTTACCTTTTCATCCTCTTCCCCTGTCGATTATTACCGGATTTATTAATAACCAGCGTCGTACCATACAGAGATGACTCGATGGTTAAGCAATTACAAATTTGATAACTCAAAAACTAGGGCAGTAGGTCGCTTATTCCGCCTAATACATAGTAGTAGAATTTCCATATTATATTCATTCTTAATATTCTGAGCCTATGGCTACACCAATTTCGTCCAATATGGCTCTATTCTACTTTTGTTGAGAATATGCATTGCATGCATGTATTTTTAATGAAAATTGTATCCATTGGTGCAGTCTCCTCGTTTATTGCACCCTCTGAGTGTATGGCTTCTTTTTTCCGAGCCTCAAGCTCGGTTAGCAGAAAACCATCAAGCTAAGATCAGCATTTTCGTTTTAAAAAACTATATATTCAACAACTTTACTGGAATTTTAATTGTGATCGACTCAGTCATGACAGTGTGCTGGTGTTACAGGGCCACATGTGTGATCCAGCAAGCCCTTAATAAAGAATATCTGAACCAATCAACCTGCCTAGTCATCGAATCATTTCTCTATGCTATTGTGCATCCGCGAGAAGTTGGCTAGCTAAAGGAATGCGGGTCCGATTGGTCCCTGGATCCTTCCCACTCTAGTTGTCTAGTATTGGTCGAACGCGCATCGTACCTATAAAGTGGGGATAGATGGCGCAAGCGAGGCAGTCCCGGCTAGGCAACTTCTCGCGAACGCACAGTACGTGTTCGTCGTTTCTTATGCCTGACGTGTATCAGATGCCGCGCATATTCGCCTCTCATGTTGTTATCTCCGGCGGTAGCGAAACGATACCGCGCCACGAGCACCGTAAACCAACCGCGATAATTATTCCGCATTCGGCCGGTTCTATTCCCCCGGTAGTGAGACGTAGCCCCCTGGTAAGTTTCGTCCAGGACTTTCCATCGGGCGCAGGATTTCCCATGTACCCGCCACTAGACGACGCTCGCTCATACGTACTTTCTAACGACAAAGAATTCGCCTCTCCTTTCGTTCGTCTTCGCGTACGATGTAGCGTTACGATCCACGGCGTACAAGCGCGTACCGCCAGGTGCAAATTCTTCTGACATCATCGTCGATGTACGTGATGCACACGTTGCACTTGCACGGACCGAGGCAACGTCGCCGCCGTGTGCACGTACGGGTGCAACCTCTTTTAGCGGACCGCACGCCAGTGTGGGTGGGAGTGCGTGGCGCCAATCTGGCGGCGTCCAGCGGAGTTCTACCGAGAAGGATCGCGCAACAGAGTGGAAGGAGGAACTGGAAGAAAGGCGGAGATAACGTTCCAAAAGGACGCGGAACAGAGAGGACCGATATCGGAGGCATTCTCTTCGCCGTGCATACACCGTCCACTTATTAAATCACTGTTAAATCGTATTACGGCTCTTCCGTTCGAGAGACACCGTCGCCGTGCTTCCCAGCCACGAGGGCTGTTACACGAGTCCGGGGGAAAATCGAGAAAACATTCCTTTTCGAACGAATATACACTTACAGTCTAGGTATATACAGGGGATGATTCTTATGTTGTTAGGTCTTCACGTGTGAGATCATTTTATAATATGAATTCTTCAAAGCAGGTATCATTTTAAAGCTTGTCATTTGTATGGCAATATGTCCTTTCTTGTCTTCTTTTATATCATACAAGTATTATCACGGGGGTTCTTATTTAAAATTCTAAGATTCCTAATTTAATTGAAGCGTCTAAACCTGTATTCAATAGTGCAGAAGTTTTCCATATTAAAACACAAAACTTTGCCTCATTCTTCATATTCGCCGGACTTATCACTGATTTTCATCTTTTTAAACATCTCAAACTCTTCCTTCGTGTAAATTTTTACGAAAATGGAATTGGAAAACTTAAAACACGTTAGGAGAAATGTATAGAATGTTAATTACTTTGATTGATAAAATTTAGTATTAAAATTCTGATCGCGTGTAACAATCCAATAAAAAATTCGAAACATTTTGAAATTTTAGAGATACATATAACGTATTTCTTGGACAGCTACCAAAGGACTCTAATGGACGTTGAACAAGCAAATGTTTGTATAAAAATTCAGATTTAATGGAACGACTAGACCAAGTAATATAGCTCGAAGGACCTATCCATCTATTAGAAAATCGTTAATTCAGGAACTGTCCGGCTACTCGACTGAAATGGAACGGTGCACCGTCACGAATAAATCACACGCGACGTACAACATGTAATGAAACTTCTTCCAATAATTTATGCAATTGATTACTCAAGAAATCAACGTACGATTGACCTGTTAATCCGAGAAAGCAATTACATACTCGGTTTGCGATTAACCCTCCTTGGATCGATCTCTATAACAACAGACTTCACTGTTAACCAAAAACTGTACGTTTGTGTACCCGATATATCGCCGGGACATAAATTGCTGCCGAATCGTAGAACCTCGTTGTTACAGGACAGTAATTACCGCGATGCTAGAACATACCCTGGTCTGTCGGTGTTCGACCTCGTTCAAGAATTCTACGGAACACAGGCTCGTTCGTCGACGAAGTTGTTGGTATCACCGACAAGATACTGGTAATGTTCAACGCAAACATAGTTCAAACCAGACCTCTTTAAACGATAAATCCTGACCCCCCTCAGGGACTCGTATTAAAACTTTTCGAAGTCATGATACATGGTAAAAAACGTAAAACATGCTTTTTACGATTTTATCTACGAAGCATTTTCTAATTGGTGATGTTCTAGAAATTTTAATCGAGATTTCATCCTTCCTCCGGGCGATGCAAGAACGTACCAGTGACATTTTTCATTTCGCACGATCCCGTAACATATAACCAGTCGTAAGTTTCTCGATCGTCGGCGATATTTCAGGATATCGATTTGACCACTGTAACTTACACGCGTTTCGTTGGACCCCGATTATTTCATCCTCGCGAAAGTATAGTTTTAAATGTAGGCAGCGCGAGGATAAGAATTATGTTCGCGGGGTAATTCGATTCTGGCTTTTTCGCCGCTACAGCCGCGTGTAAGAAGGCGAAGGAGATTGATATAGCGAAGCGATTTTCTGGTACACGCTCTAAGTCCGTCCCATCGTTCAAGATCCAGCGCCCGCCCACAACAAGAACAAGCTCAGACTGGTCTCTCGATATATCGTAATTTCGAGGTCGTTTCAAATTGGAGAAACGTTTGCATCCGTCGTTATATACCGGTCCTGTCGGATTACTCAATTCTTTATGCAATCGCTCGTCAAGCGATCGCGACAGCCGGTCGCGCTGCTCTCGATTAAGTTTGATCGAAGACCCCAGCGAACACCGTTCCGCTCGATAGCCTCGTTACAGAAGGTATGCCAGACACGTGTAACTTCTCCAAAGCTTCAATCCTCTCGGACCGCTTGGAAAAAAGCGTGGATTTGATCCGTGAGTTTGGATAATTGCAGAACATTGTGCACCCTCTGCACCGTGAATCCCCAGACGCAAAGCTTGGGTGGTTAAAAAAAAATATATCTTTGGTTCAGAATCGGTCCGGAGTCCGATGAGGGATGCCTGCAGACTTTTCTCTGGAACCGATGCGCAAACGAACACGGTTCTCTCTAGTTTTACGAGCCTCTCTTCCTGCATCGCGAGATCCAAGCGACCCTGAACGAGCTTGCCAATGAGCCGAGCCACACCCGCTGATTTTATTGACGTACGAGTGGGCATGGCGCGTGTTCCGCATCCTGTCTGAACGAACTGAAATCGTTTTACCTTGCACGGCCACGAAAAGATTTCACCTATGCTTTATCGTTATGTGTTTGCTGAATACACCCATCCCACGTGGCGCGTGCAATACAAGTCCTATTATGTACCATCTTCCCCGCGAAATAACGTGCAGGGGGGCCCACCGGTGCTTAATTTCGGCGTAAAGTTATGATTTACAGTAGAACCTCCATCTTCGTCCATTCGATCGGAGCAAACATCTCCACCCTCCACCCTCGTCTTCGTAGGATCGAATTCTTTGCTAGTGGTAACTCGATACCAACCGGAAACTGTATCCAGCGCCATAAAATATTAATATCCTTTTGATCTACTTGATCGTCGATCACTGGCAACGGATATTTGTCTTTAACTGTAACGGCGTTTTCGTTCTATTATGATAACGGAACTCGCGCGAGATGGATTTGGTTGTCCAATAATTCCTGAATCATTCTCCCAATTCTCGACGCTAACATTAAAATCTTACACGCGACAGAAATTGATTTATTCCAACGCGATACAAGCTTCCACCAGCGACTACCAACGACCACCGGTGGCAGTCGACGCGTTAAGTTTTAGCAACCGTTCGATGGCGGAGCATAGGAATACCATAGCAAACGTCTGGTTTAATAGTTCGCCGCGCACAGAAGTCCCAGACCCCCGTACATGTTTATTCGACACCGAAATCTCCCGGCGGCGTCTGAATAATTTCCTGCAGATACGCGCCTCGATACCCGGCAACGCTCGAGATCACTGAAAGATCGTGCCCGAGAACAAATATCGCGTCGGTGTATTAATAGTTGCAGTGATTACCATGCCATTACTGTACAACGTCATTATGCTGAACAGTACACGAAGCAACATATTCACCGAGGCCCGGTACTATATCAATCCGCAGTAATATTGCTCGTGCAGCAGGTTGAAGCAGATACACCTTATCGCTAATATCTCTCCGCGAGCGCGCACGTACAATCCTCTCGACGATCGGTAGGTTTCTCGAGCATCACTAAATTACATCGGTCTACGCTCCGACGAGAATTTACATTTCTCATTCAGCCGTTTGATAGCGCTTGTACGTTCCGCGCTACGAGGGAACTTTTTAACGTCATCGCTTGTCGGAAATTTGTCTTCGGTCTGTCCCGATAAGCCAGAACCTCGAATATCCACGCAGCGACGGGCTCTTTCGAGATTTCGTGCCTCGGACCGAGTCCGGGGCTAACTTTATCCACCGCCAAAAGACCTTCGAGACTCCTCACACGTTCGATACATTGTTCTTTACACTCCATGTTAGGGGCTTTAGAATTCTATGTATTAGGATCTTGGATGAAATAACTTGGATGTAATTCTTTGTTCGGTAATTTTATTTTACAAGAAAGATACTCTTGGGAGATGAGACGAGTAAACTTCATACACCACTAAAGGACCTTTGGGGCTCCTCAGTCATTCGATACATTGTTCTTTACACTTCATGTTAGGGACTTTAGAATTCTACGTGTTAGGATTATGGATGAAATAGTTTCAATATAATTCTCTGCTCGGTTATTTTATTTTACAAGAAAGGTACTATTGTGAGACAAAGTCTGCACGATCTACGTAATTCCATCTTTTTAGGTTCTTCAAGCCAAGAACCGAGAACCTACACACTGGAAGTAATTTTCTTTGCCCCTTGCGTCGTTTAACTTGTTGGTACTGTGTCAAATCTCGTCTTGCAATAGTATATCTCACTTTTAAAGCGTCCCTGCAGCGACTGACTCGACTGCCGAGGAGGGTACGCGACGCCAGTCCAAATCCCCAATTCCTGACATTTCATACTCGAATTGAATTTTTGTTTTAAACTAAATGTATTTTTCGATATTAAAATTGTACTTTTTTCGAGGAATCTCGGCAATCTCTGACTCTGGCCTCTATTTGTACCTTGGGCGCTAGCAACAAGGCAACATCCGAGGCAAAAAGAGAAGGCATCTCGCAGGCAACCCCGAAAGGGATTAAGCGTTACGAGTCAACCCCGACGGAGCGCTGATCGAGCGAGATCGGAAGGCGGTATCGTAAATCATGTAACCCAATTCAATAAAGTACTATGCTCTTTCCCTCTAACCAGCGCCAGCAGGTACAACCCGAAGAAATCCCGAATGTGTCCATAACTCAGCGGGTCTCTCCGCCGGTCCTCTGGATCTACCTTCTCGATCCTCTCGCGATCGTACGTATAAGTTTAAAACATACGCGGATGGGTTCTTTTTTCCTCTCCCTGTTCGCCCCTTCCTCCTTCTTATTTCTTGCTCTGGGTCAGCCGACACGGTATATCAGCCGCGTTCGCAGCACACGCTGGCGCACGTGAACTCGGTCTACGCGTGCGTGCTGTCGGATTTGTAGAACAATATTATCGGTCACGACTGCGAATGCACCGTAGCCAGCACGCGTGTCCCTGTTACGACCGCGTAGGCTCCAAATCGAACTCAATCAACGGGCTTTTGCTGTTACCCGGCTCGTGTTCCCACCGAATCGTTCGCAAGGAAAAGAGATCTATGATCTCGGGGCAATAACAATATCTCAGCTCCTACGCCGCTCATTCTAGGGTAAAACGCAACGAGGGGAGAAAGTAACAATTTGAATATTTTAAAATATCGTGTTCTAGCTTAAGGTTGTCAAAACAATTCTCACGGTAGATGTTAACAGAATTTTGTCTTTCAGGTTCTTCCGAGCCCCAAGCTGAGACGTGCGGGAGAAGAGTGTCGCGTAAATGGAGGGATCGGTGTACACGACTCGCGTGTCAGCAGGGACGTTTCGAAACAATCGTAACTCATGAAAATAATGGAAGAAGAAAAAAGAAGCGACCGATAAGAGCGAAGGGCAAGGGGAAAGGGAACAGGGTGCAGCCTCGTTGTACGCGTAGAAGTGGGAACGGCGTTGTGTTGCGGCTGACAGCAGGAGTCTCGGGTTAGGAACTTAAATCATCGGGTAACAACGACGGTATCGACGACGGTGACGATCGATGAGACCATAGGCTCGGATCTCCGCATCGATCACTCGTGAGAAGAGATCGATACACGGACGGCACGCGGATATAGGGGAGTACGACGTTCGTTGCTGGAAAATATATGGCCACGTGGTACGGTGACACGAGAGGAACACAAGAGACGTGTCCGCGTCTCGATTTTTCTGGCCGCGCGGACGATGAAACGCGCCGAGGGCCGCGCGGACGTTCGCCGATTCTTTCATTCCGCGTCGTTTCCTGGACCGATAAATGGGTCAGGGAGGTCGTCTAGGATTCGCCCAAGATCGGTACGGTGCGCGACGAGCCATGGGCGATCACGATCGACGCCAATAAATAAACGGGCGGGGTGAAGGGCGGCGGGCAATTAAGAGAGACATCAGGCGACTAATGAGGTTGCGCGGCGACGAGCACCGCTCCTCGGCAACAGCGTCGGCGTGGCACGGCGTGGCGTGGTACCACGGAGGACGGAATCCAACGTGGAACAGAGAAGGAAGACACGGTCACGCGTAGAATCGGCCTCGGCAGTTCGGAGCACTGGAACAACGATACCGAATCACGATATCGAGTGAGTGATTCCGACGGAGCTGGAAGAAGTCATGAAGAGAGAAGAAGGGGTATATATATATATATAATACGTGGATAGGTTTGTGTGTGCACGTATACATATAAACGATGGATGGATTTGAACGGTCGAAGCAATAGGACCGCTGCTGTGGGGCAGAAGACAATGCGGCATAAATCACGAACGGCAGCAGGACGCCAGCCGCCGTGCCGATCGGTCGATACACTCCGATACACGCTCGACGAACTAATTGCCCGTTGTGTCTATGGGAGGGTAGAAATCGCGGTCTGATTGCCACGAGAATTGAGGAAGGAAGTCGTGTGCCTCCAGTCTGACGATCCACCGAGAACGGATAATCATCTTGCACGGAGGTGCGGTTACTCGCTCGAACGAGGTTCATCTTCGTAACAACCGGAGTAGGGAACCGTACGTGGCCGATCGATCCGAGGATATTGCTTAATATTATTCGCTACGACGACGCGTCTCACGATGCTAACCAAACAACGGTTGAATTCGGAGCGCATAGCCCGTCGACTCGCCGCGAATAATCGCAAACGGCTGTAGGGCGGTAGGAAGCATCATTCGAGGAATCGAGGCGGAGGAAGCTTACACAGCAGAATTCAATATCGTCTCCTCGACGGTTTCCCCTCATAACCAATACGATATGAAGCGTATATTCCGCCTTGGAGCAAAGAAACCATAAAACCCCTATGAGCGATCGTAAGCGGAAAACGAAGAAGAGGCTGGAGCGGAGGCCTTTACCCTAGGATCGAGCGCGAGCGGCCGGCAGAGAAACCGTTTCCGGGTAGAAGGATCCACCGGTGCGGTTAGCACGATGCCCCAAAGCGGGTTGACCTCGAGAGACCGGTAGAGTCCGTAGGTCCAGGACGGTCGGAGCTGAGACCATCGTCCCTCTAATCTTGGCTGTTGTTGTGTATGTATGGTTACCGGGGTCCGTGGCTATGAAGAAGAGCGTCGCTCGGCTACGAACTTCGACTGCGGAGAAAGACTGGAGAAAGAGAAAGAGAAGAGGAGTGAAGAAAAGGAAAGGGAGGAACAAGAGGACCCAAGAGAACCGAGGCATCTAGATCGCGGCGCAACGTCGCGTCCGCTTCTCTTGGACGAAGACTCGAAAAATGGCCTCGGGTCGGTTTCCGGGTCACGCGTTCGTCGGGACGGTCGAGTATCAGGTGTCATTACCATTGCCTCGACTCGTTGGTACGGCTTCGCTCGATACGCTGCAGGGATGTCTCTACCCGAAGCGGGATTCGCCGCTGAGAAAACGACGAGTACCGTATGTTCTACGGCCACTAGGGCACGAAGCGAATCTAGATGTGGAACGTCCAAGTGTTCCCAGTCACGCCCTCGCACGATTTTGCGTCTGTTAGAATGGCTGTTCATTGAAACAAAGTATCGTCGTGCCCGACCGGGGAATACCATTGTCCGTGTTTAGGTGCGTTGACATACAGGGTGTTCGCTGCTAATGGCAATCACCCTTTTACGGACCGCGCCGGATAAAAGACCAGACGGTGACGAAACTCCGCAGGCTTGTCGTCGCTGTTATTAATCCCTTCACGCTCGGTTACTTTTCAAACGTAAATGCGCTAATTTTGTAAGAGATACCACTTTATAGTCGACGTTTTCGATATACCGAGCAGATATAAGCTACTATTCTATTTTCTAAGGGCGTCCGCGCCCGGAGGCGCGTGTCCTTTCCGGTCCTTGCCTTGTCACGGCCCTGGGCAGGACTGTGCCGCGCGAACGAACCCACTCGAGTCGATGTTCCGAGTATCCCGGACATGGGAACAATGACCAATCGATCGAAGAATCCTGGAGGTTAAGTTTGATCGTTCGATGACCGATCAGAGGTCACGTCATTCCGTGGAGATCGAAGAGATGTCATTGGACGGCCCGTTATTCTCGGATACTCCGAGAACAGTCCCTCACGATCGAAACACCACCTGCGAAAGACAAGTACCCTGCAATCCTGCTGTTAAACCTACGTCGACTTAAAATCGTAACATGGACCCCATGGCGGAGTTTGACCCCAAACGTAAGTCAGACAAACTTTAAATCACTTTTAATATAAAAATATCGGTACCTTAAATAAAGATTCAACGCTCGTTTTAACGAACGAATTAAATTAATTAATATGTTTGTTGGGTGGAACGCGAGTTAAAGGGGCCGTGGACCGTTTGAGTGCTTCGTAATGTATGGATTTAAAAATGTCAGGATCGCAGACGAAGTTACAGTTTTGTTTCTATAAATAGTAATAACTAAATGAAACCTGTTTTTCTGAGAAACGCTGGAACTGGACGCACAATGTGCCGTAAGGGATCGATAAGGTATCTCGTAGCTAAGAATTCCGTTTCTAATGGGGCACATAAGAGGACGCGTTGCAACCGGTTCGACCTCAGTCTCGCTGTCATCTACGTTGACTGATCAACATCATTAAGCGGATCCTCCCGTGTACCTAACACAGATCAATGGGATCTTAATCGAAGGAGGAATCTCGATCGTCGTGCTTGAAATGTTAATGGGGCCTGTCCGATGATATTCGGTAGCGCGAACGAGCCAAATAACTCGTTCTCCTCGGGGACCAGCTCCGCGTCGTTCGTTCTTTTTTTTTCTCTCTCTCTCCGGGCTTAATGTGTCCTCGTGCTTTCGACGAGAGGGCCCCGGTGATCGTCCAGAAGAATAAACTGATTTCGCGGAATAATAAAGGCGAAATGGAAACCACGAAACGTAGCCGACGAACTTTCACTTCTGACATCAGCCGGCCGTGGATCCATTACGGTCTTTGTCGTGTTTCGCGTTGCTCAAAAAACCGGAGGAGGCGCCCATTCTCGGGAACTGTTGGCGAAAATTGGTCCCGTTTCGAGTCCGTTCGCCGGTTCACACGAGGAGCCATTCGATCTCTCACGACCCAGAGGCGACACGTAAAATTGGAAAATCCCGTCGCATTGTGTTGGCGGTTCGCGCGACACTCATTCATTGGGATCATAAAAGGTCACTTTACAAGTTTCACCCACTTTATGAAATCCTTTGTGCCGGGAAGATTTAGCCGGCACGCTCGAGTGCTTCAGCACGAAAACAGGTCCGAGATCCGAGATTTATAGGGAAGAATACACACGCTAGAGATCCCCAGAAGTTTTATATAATTTCTACTTTTATACATTTGTCTACGCTTAGCGTAAAAAATAATTCTTCTTTTTCGTCTCTAACGCGGGGTAGAAAATAAACTTCGGCGCTTAACGTAACACGACTGACGATCAAACGTTGACCGTGACTCGCTCTCGTGGCCGATTTGCAAGAGCAGATAACAGCACTCAAGTTCCGCGTACTTGTCTCTCGTGTTGATAGTCCGGTACTTAATTTTTCGACGACTCGCGCGAGGAAAGATCCTCGAAACATTCCAGAAGCGCCACGTCTTTGTGGCTTTTAGCTTTCCTTCGGCCAATACCTGAAAACGTGCCATTAAAAAATTAATGGGTCCTCGAAGGTATAGTGCACATCCTTGCACGGTGTATTACGTGCCTGAGTGGAGAAAGAATGCGAAGAAGAAGAAGAAGGAATGAACGAGCCGAGAGAAGTGGGACGAGGGGGCGTCCAGGTAACACGGGTTAGGTTTAAGGTACTCCAGAAACTCCATAAAGTAATCCGACTTTGGCAGCGGGTCGCATACACTGTACGTTCCTGCAACCTGCGACCGTAAAAACCGAATAATGGTCTCATTCATCCGAGTAACGAAAACCTCCGGTGGACCAGTATCCGTTTCTGATTGGTCGACGTTTGTAAAACCATTGTATCGATCTCAATAGTTACGGAGACCGAATTCCATTCCGCGTTAATCTTCCCTGCGCGAACAATATTTATCTTCAAATTTAAAACGTGTTTCCTTTTCCAAATTTTTTCAAATCTATCTTTCTGTCGCGACAGTGGCGTGTTATAGGAGGGTTGTGTCTCGATAGAGGGGATGATCGAATTGGCAACTGTTAACACCGTGCACCTTGGCGAGCCTCGTTTCTCGTTACGAGAACATAACTCATGAACAATGGCCGCGAGAATCTCTCGAACCGAATGAATAGCATTCCGGCCGCAGGCGGACTTGGACGTTCGTATTTTGAATCCCGCTAGCTGTACGTGCGCGCACGCTGGCTCTCGCGCCGCTCACGGACATCGCGAATTAACGAATTGCGATTTATGAATGTTCACGGTATCGGTAATTGGCAGCGAGTATAGAGACGCTCCGGGCTGTGTGGGCGTCGCTGGGTCCACCGTCTTGGGACTCGTCCTTCGGTTCAGTGCCTTGCACGTCGATGAGCGTACCAAGACTGACTCCATAAATCACTCTGGATTCCACGCATTCCCGGCATTGTAGGTCGGTACACTTGTTCCAACGACCATTCTTTCGTCCATTCATGGTTCCGCGACAATGGCTTGCACCTTACGTTTTCCATAGAACCCTGGATGTACCCTATACATAGGTCCGGTACACGAGAGACGTCGGACACAGGTCCAACCGTTCTCCTCCATTCAGAGTAAAAACGAAGGGAGAATAGAAAAGAGAGATCTCTCTACCCCGAGCGTTCATGGTTCCTCTCGATCGTGTCGTCACGGTATCGAGAATTATCTCGCGGTCTTCTTGTTGATTTTATCGTGTTTACATTTCGAGGAACGTCGTTTTCTTTCTGGAGAAGAGACCTGTCCGGTTCCTCTTTCTTCCTTTTCCCGTACGGATTTACTTCTTACTACGCGACTCTATTCTTACGAAAGAACGCCCCCACACTGCGAACCGATGCACCCTAGATCCCTCTATCCGTGTCCAACGTTCGTCGAGCGAATCGAATAATAGACTACGGGGACCTTTCTTGAGCGAGCCGGAGCACAATTGTGAGTACATAAAAAAAAAAGGAGAAGAAAATCAAGCCGAACCTTGAAATCTGGCTTATCGCGGAGACTACACCTGATACAATCTCCTTTATTTTTCTTCTCCATTTTCCACGCTTCATTTCCCACCGAACCGTGTCGAAGGACTTCTCGTCCACGACATACTCGTTCGGAGCAGGTATGTCTGGTTGGGTTCCTCAACAGATTACTTTGTAATTGATTTTGAGATTGATCAAGCATCAAAGAAAAGTGCTCTTACAGTTATATTTTAATCGACCGTAAACGCAAACGGACGATGCTTTCGAGATTCTCGGTTCGCCGTTCGGGCGCAGCACACGCCAAAACGTGTTTCCATGCTCGAGCAAATTTGTGATGTAAATATCATCGCGTCTACGTTTTTATCATATTAGAGCAAATTTGTAGGAGGCTTTGGGGCACGGTTCGGTCCCGCGCATTCCTGGCAACGAATCCCCTGTACACGGGGCATTATTCAGTCGTTGGACTGGCTTTTTTACCAGCCTCGCCTCGCTGCTAATCTCTCGTCTCCGACTCCTTCCACCCTCCCCCCCTCCCCCTGACCCGTTTCGTCGCTCCTTTCGTTCTTCCGTACAATGCACTTTTTCCTCGAGTCTTGTTGTTGACAAGTTTTTTTCTCGGGTGCGACTCGCCGCGCGCATCCCGCGAACTCCCTACGCCGCTCGACGACCGGGCCCCCGTTTCGGGGCCCGTCGGCGGCGGAGGAGGGTGGAGGGGGGCCTCTGAAGTTTCGCCGCCGCGTTGTCTATCCTTGCGACGAGTTCGCTTTTACGCGGATTCGGGTCCTTTGTCGCCGGGGCGTCGTGACGAAGCGGCGACACCTATGCAGAAAACGCAAAGGGACCGACCACACCTGATTCCCGGGGCCTCTTTGAGCCGCGAGGAATTTCAAATTGCGCACCAGCCGCCCGTTGGAACGTCGTCCTTTGCCGCTGGGAGTAGAAAGTCGCGCCTTATCCGAACGAATGGTTTTGCTATTCGTTCGAGGGACTCGTGAGCCTCGTGATAGGCTCCTCGGGCGGAAGATTGGATTCTTACGGAGCCAGGAAACGGCGAAAAGTGGCGCCGTTTTCGACCCTTCTTAACCCCGTAACCCTCGCTATCCCAGACATTTTTAATACTTCTTCGTTGTAGTAACATTTCACAATAGTATATTTAACACGTTGACTGCTCTCTGCCTATGGATATTCTCGATATTTTTTCAAATTATAGCACAACAAATAGAAATATTCAATAGTTGGTATACTTGTTATTTTGTAGTATTTCTAATGGCAATTACATTATTTATTTATTTATTTGTTTGACTCTAACAATCTGATTGCTTCCGCCTTAAATCTATCAGAGGATACATTAAATAAATTTAAGTCGGCAAGTGAGTTGGCTAAATGACAAATTCTGCTAAATGGATCAGTAAGATCGAAATTAGAAGTGTAACGTGTAGGTTTAAAAAGTGGGTGAAGTCTCGAATTTCTAGCAGGAACGTTAAAATTCACTAAACCCATAACCTGAGGATTAAATCCTGAACTATTAATTGCTCTTTGTAAGAAGCATAGATCATGGCCATAGTTATGGTCAGTTCTAGCCTTAGTTAGTTCAACCTTACATGCTAAGAAACGCAAAAATTTATGCTGAGTCCTTTTTAATTGTTGCTTATACTTAATCGAGTAGAGAGATCATATAACAAGACGCATATATTCTAAATGAGGTGTTTTGTTGGCCGATGATGATATTCTGTTAATGTGATCAGAATAGGAAATGATGAGTTAAATGAAACCTCTAGATCAGTAACATCGTTTATAGATGCTATAATGTTGCCGGATAATTTGTATGAAAATATTCATTTATTGTAAGCGTTTTAAAAACATATTGTAGGATCGAGGCGCCGGTCACCAGTGACCACCATGACAGTCAACGTGTTAATACAAGCGGAGAAATAACTTAGGAAATATTTTCGAACTTTTCTCATCGCATCTGGAAGAGATGACACGGTCGTCGAGCACCTTGTACGATTTATCCAAACGAACGATTTTATTTCCCGTTCCAGGAACTCTGGCGATGGACTCGTCAAGCCGGAGAATTTTATTTTTAAAAGGAGGAACCCTTTTTAATTTGTTCGATTAGTTTCTTTCGGGGAATATAGTGTCCCACCGTTCCAAATAGCCCGTCCTTGAGACTCCATTGTCCCGGAGGAATAATACTAGAGCGCCGCAGGACACCGGTGCAGCGTTCATTCATTCCTTTCCCACAGAGTTGCCCGAATCTTGGAAACCTTTTTCTATTCTCCGTGTTTTTTCCGCCCTTCCCCTTCCTGTCGAGGAGAAGGACTCTGCATGGGAATGTACTTCGAACGGGCAGACGGACGTTTTCCGTGGTTTTTCCCGTGCTTTCTTTATTCGTAAAACTCCGAGATCATCTCCGATGCCCCCGTTGTCGCGGGCTTTCGCAATCCTTTCAGATTTTCACGTAAGATTTCTCACCTTTTTCACACCTCGGCACCCCCGTTCGAACGTAATATCCTTTCGTGCTCGTCAAACAAATCTTGGTTTCTTTTTTTAAGATCTTCCTTGCTTTTTGCTTTTATAAGGGTGGAACAGGATCGCATGGAATAATATTTTTCAGCTTGTACCTTTCAAACGTATGACGATACACAGTGTCCCGGTTACGGTGCACCAAATAACCTGGTGAATTATAAAAATTAAACTGAAGCAACCTGCCGCGCGATACTCCAATCGCTGCGAAAGATTCGAAAGGCGGTTTGTTCGTCGAATTATTTATCCTCGGTTCGCGCCGTTCACTTGGATCGATACGAAATCCACGGAGTTAACGGTAGGAAGATAAAGGACGAAAGGCGGAGTCCTCAGTCGCTGGCACAGAAACGCAGAAATTATTCTAACCGCCTGGCCTGCAGGCAACGCGATCAGAGTTAACGGTCTTTACACGCGGAAATGGTTTTAAGATTCCCCCATCGGTCGCCCTTCGTTTCCCGAAAGGTCAATCCTTTCGCCTTGAGCCAGAATTTCTGCGGTTAAAAGTACCAGCGCCCGAGTGATTAACCCTAGGGACCCCGGCGTAAACGTAGTGAGTCCATATTACTCTGTTCTAATCCCCCCGTCGCTGGAATTCCACTTTACTTTTCGAGAATTACACGAAGATAATGTGAAACACGATTCCTCGAATATAATTAACTTAAACGGAAGACGCGGAGGCTCTACGGACTTAAAAATTTTCATATTTTCACGAAGCGGATGCTAACAGGATCATTCGAAACGGGGGATAATTTCTAGCGACATTATTCGCCTGCTGGTCAAACAAACCGCGTGTGCCTTTAATATGAAAGACTTGGAAGACGGATCTTCCGTAAGAAGAAGAAGATATATCGAAGGATGCACTCGAGCTCGTGTTCTTAACCACTTAGTTATCTACCGCGACCCTTGGAAATGGAAGAGGACCGAAAGAGGGTGCCGAAGAGCCATATGGCACCTTTGGGACGCGTGGCACAAAGAGGGACGGCGCCGTTTTTAATTGCACCATGTGGCCACCCGAAGAAGGTCGATACGCGAAGGCCCAGGCTCATTTCTAGCCGCAACTGTCAGGCCCCCGCTAGTTATGGCTGACCGTGTGTTCTCTATTTGATTTTTACCGACGACACCGAGTCGACTTCGCAGGTAAAGATGTCAGCTGCTGAATCCTCGCAGCGACGTCACGATGACGTCGCGCATTTAGATATCCAATCTACAGGTTCCTCCATGACTCTTCACAACCATCGTTCGTCATGGTAATTTTAATTTTATCTATCGAAATATGGTTTAATCGTCGCAAGTTCTTGATGTCAAGTTTCACAATTATTCGTCATCAAGTTTTATAAATAAAATTCAACACATTTTTACGTTCACGAGGTATTCGTAAGACAAAATTATTTTTCGTAACCATTTCTTGTACGGTCTTTAAACAAAATTAAATAGTATACGTTTGAAAAATTCCATGTAAGAAAATGTTTTCGTCTGTCTTTGCCAGGTCTGGACTTAAGGTTCTTCGTGTGTTGATTTTTTAATTTAACTACTACAAGAACCAAGAGTTTTCTAACACATTTCAGCTCGACCATTCTTTCAGTCTTTCGTGTACATTTGTTTTCCCAATTTCCAGGACGACGCCCACGACGAATAGCAAACTCCCCGCAATATATCATAGCACAAGTTCAGCGTCCACATGGCGCGTGTCTGGTGCTATATATGGACCCTCTAGGGATCTCTAAACGAGCTATCCGCCACCTTGCCAATAATAAATCGATCCTCGTGCGGGGAAAACGACCGAGTTTATCCACCCCCTTGGGTTCGACCACCTTGCTCAGTGGATGGTCGATCCTCGAGGGTCCGCAGACCAAGTTCGGTCTCTTCTGGTCAGCCCACCTGTCTCGAAGTTTTCGTAATTGCTGGAAAACATCAGACCCCACCTAATGGACATTTAATGTCAGGTTGGACACGTTTCGGAAAATATCTTTGTCTCGATCTACGATCGTTTCTCAAACGGGCTTCGTCCGCGTCAAACGTTATTCGAGATAGAATAAACGTACCCACTACCGGTATTCATAATAAATGTTTCGTCGAGAACGAGGTTGTACAGATAAAACGCGAAACGAACGGGGTAAACAAAAATCTGTTCGATCGAGCGTCACGACGAGACCGAGTAGGTTAATAAATAAACGTGTTGTGTGTCGCGCCGGTCGGTTATCTATTATCCGAATGAAATTTTGTCCATCTCTGCCCCAGCGGGAAGTCGTGCCGTATCCCCCCCCCCCCTCGGTCGTCGTGCCTTTCGAAAGCACTTTATATAAGTGGATTTAATTCCTCGGCGTGTCCTCCGATTCAATAATAGCGAGACAATGATCTTGATCCACTTTCTTGCGACAGGCTACCATCGGCCGACAGAAGTCACGAGCCCCGGCCACGCCTAGCGACATTATGTTCAGAATTCAGCAACGTTGTCTTCCAGGATCTTGATCGGAGGCGGCCGCGGTGTTCTCGTTGCGACCAAATGCGTGGGATCGCGAATACAGTTGAATTTCGTGGCGCGGGGCCACACACGTCGCGCTACAGGTTATCCTGACGAAGGATTTGCCATGAAACGAGCGAGATTGTAAGCGCGACGCACAATGAAACGCGCATGAGAGAACCCGGGGGATTTACAGCCTTTTCTTCGGGGTACCCTGTGCGTACCACGGCCACGCACAATAGCACGTGTTGCGCGACCGCCAGTGCTTACCACTTGTTTCGCATTGTGGACGTGCACGGGGAACCAATGTCTCAGCAGTTCGCCTTTGATTACGCGATATCAGCCACCCAGGACATCGTTGCACGCGCGCATTGAGCTATCGAGGCACCAACAGTTTCACACGAGTCTGACTTAAACTTCATACACCCGTCCATTCGTGGTTTTTTAGTTGTTTCGATACATTTTATGTTCTTTTTATAAGCGTGGAAAATCCTCAGATACTCCGAGATTTAGGGGTGGTGCAGTGTCAGGGTTTTGCTAATTAACTCCTTGCCCTACGATTTGAAGTCAAACAGCGTGAGTCAAAAATTTAAACAAAACTGCCCAGCCTTCGAGCCATTCCACGGTGGCACGTGGTGTTTACATTTGGTCCCACACGTGATCTCACACGTGATAATCAGTTTTGGTCAAAGGGTTAAGAACCACACGATGGTCCACCTCAGGGTAGGGTGCATCTGGGAATCGTCATCATTCACTGCCCCCTTTTTACGTCAGCCTGCATCGATCAAATCGCTCGCGCGAGGGATGGGGAATTGGTGGCCCTGCGGCCCAGCGTCCTACTCCTAATTTCTTGTTTCGCTCAAACGTACTATACAAACCCAGAAAGACGATTAGTGAAACGACTCCGACTCTCTAGCTTCGATTTCTTCTGACGAGTAAAAATTGTATCCGGGTGTAATCTATTTTTATTATTTAAGGGAAAAGGAATTGGTCGCTCTGCGTTTAGCTCCGCGTCTCGACGGATACCGATTTAAAATCGTCCCTCGGAGGGTCAGTAACCATGAAACGTGATTCCTTTAACTCCTCGTTCCCAATGTGATTGTAATATAGTCGTTTTGTAACTGTCAGAAGCAAGGTTAAAGTCCCGTAAAGGGACACCGTGGCTAAGTAATCTTTCAATGTATACACGAAGACAGGACGCGAGGTACCCTTTAAAAATGATACGGGAGAACGAACGAGAGAGGAAACATATAGACGTCACCCTCCGGCGGTGTCATGTCGGAGGTGTCCGACTTTTTGTCAGATCATAGACTTTGTCCTCGTATAGTCTTGGCCCTCCGAAGCACAATGGCAGGTCCGCGATGCAGTCGGAGGATGCTGAATGCGATTAAATGACCTCCATTCATGGTAGATCGCCCACCATTCCATTGAAGAAACGACCCCGGCTGTGCCCACTCCACATTTGGACCACTAAGCTGAGGTGTAGGTGCACGACCGGAATGACTCCTCGGGTAACGAGTGACTTTGCCTTTTATTATTATAATACGTCGAGGAAACGGTCCTTTGTTTCCTGCTTTCAGCCAATCCCGGCCGTTCTCCGTGCTTCGTGGAAACGGTTACGTCTCGTTGTTCTAATAAATTGAGGTGCAAGGCCTGATACTTGGACGCGTTAGTGTTCCTTCTTGTTGAATATTTATTTGCCAAATAAATACGACAGAGTTTTGACCTAAGTATATACTTAATTAATGTAGTTTTACGAAACGAAAATGCTGTTCAGGGGGTGCAATAAACGAGTGTCCTCTTCAGGTAGTACTGACCTTTGCAAGGAAGGGGTCTGCATCAATGCTTACTTTCAACACTTTTATTCAGAAATAAACCGATTACAGATATTTACGTGTTACAAATTTTTCTCGGTAAAGTTTAGAATGTTGGTACAAGTCCCAGGTGCTGGTTACTTATCTCGAATAGCGGAGGCGACGTTTTCACGATGGCGACAATAGACGACGCGTGCTTTCAGTTGGTGTAAAAATCGCGGTACCGAACCGGGGGGATAAACAATCTTCCCCTTTTAATGAACAAGTGCAGCCGCTTTACCGCAAAGGATCTTTGGCTTCGAACCGCGGTAGCCGGTGCAACGATGCATAGCATTGCGGACGAAGGTTGGACGCTGTCCTCGTCTCCTGTCTTGTAACTGACGCGCGGAGACAGTTTGAAAACTGTTAAATAGCTCGGCAGCGGATAGTTTGTGCTAGAGACGAAAGGTGCCGCCGTCTCTTTGCGCTTCCAACAGTTGCTACCACCCCCTCCTATCCCTGTCGCCCGATCGTACTCAACGTTCGACCAACGTTTCGTTCCGTTTCGTTAATTAACGTTGAAACCGGCCCGATCGGTTAATGTTAATTGCGCCAGCGGTTGGCCAACCTGCGTCGCCTTGTCGGTAGGCGTGCCTCTCCACGTGTCGTTAATGCCTCGTTCCGTATATATATTCGCTTCGCCGCGCTTTATTTCAGATCTCGAGCAGACACTTTTTTTTTTCTTTTCACCCGCGCCCATATTTCCTGATCGCCCGACGCGTTTCGTGTCCCATCAATTTTCAGCCGGCAATTTCCGCGCGTTTCGCGCTCGGCCGTTTATACTTTCTCCACGACGGATAATAATAACGGTTAAAAGCAAACGCTACCGGCCGATCGTATTTTAGATCAACGCGCGAGATTAATACTAGGACCGCTGCTTCTCGTCCAATTATTTCGAATATTAGTCCGATAAATATTCTCTCTTTTTATTTTAAATCGTATTTACGACAATTATCATTGAAAAACTTCATGAAATGGTCTGACAAAGATTTAATGTAAAATTTACACGCGGGAGAAAAGAAGGCAGGACCGCGTCATTTCCGCGAGGAAAAGTTCGGTCATATAACGAGGGAATATTGCATGTTCGTGTAAATAGAGCAACCGGGTGGTCCGAAAACGTTCCGTTATAATTGGTTACGGTTTATCCTGGAACCTTGTTAAACGGATGACTTTTCTTGACCCGGGACCACGTGGGCTACGATGAAAATCAAGGATCACGTGGGTTTTTTTCGACGACGATGCAGCGGCGAGCAGTATGCGCGCATTCGCCGGGCTGCAGAACGAAGGGCATCGACGAGGTTGGCTTACTGTACGCCAGCAACGGCCGATCGGCTATCTGCGACTAATTAACACGGCCCGTTAATGAAGCCCACGTATGAGCCGCGCACGTACCTAGTCGTTCTCGCTCTCCCTCGGTTTCCGTCACCCTTTCACCCCGTTCTCTTTCTCGCTCGCTACGTACGAGACTTCGCTTAGCCATAATCACGGTACCCGATATATACCGACACGGTATTCGCGCGCGGCGCCTAATTAGCGGTTCTCCTTCCCCCCCTCCCTCCCCCGCCTCTCGTTCCACGCTCTCGCAGGTTCCTACCCTCGCTTTTTTGCCTTTTTTCCTTTTCTCCCTCGGTTTGTATGAAGTTAACCGGGCGTACGCCTCACTTCGCACTTTCGAGACGGGGGCTCGGTCCCCGCCCAAATTCAAACTAATTGTGCAATTAGCGGGGGCAGGTAACTCGTTAGGCGAACGGAATATTTGATGAGCTGTTTGCCAACCAGGAAATATAAAATTTATATCAACGATTCCGATTCCGTTTCGGGATACTGATCACGCGTAATAGCAACAGGCGACGACGATCCTCGCGAAGCAATCCCCCGGAAAGCCGGATGACTTTCCGGATGATCCTTCGGTGTTCCGTAAAAATTTGCTCGGATAATCCGGTGGTTTCTCAGAGGGTTCTAGCGTGTGGCTAAAACGGTATACTGCGCGCGGCATTGGCGAAACCGTGACGAAACTACGGACACAACGCTGCTCCCGGTCTAGAATGGTCTTAATCCAATTCCACAAGTATTCAGACCGAGCCGTTTCCTGTCCATTCGCACCGTACCGACAAACTAGAAGCTGGTACGTTCCTACACGCTCACACGGGCCCTTGAACGCGTCTATATGCGTGCATCCATTCGCGTTGCGTCCAGGGTTTCATAAACTGGATTACGCTGCGAAGCGTCCGCCCGAGACGAGAAAGCATCCGGCTCTCCGAAAGGAGACAGGGCATTCAAAACGACTCTCTTCGCCCTTTCCTCCCTTCGTCGAGGAACTCTTCTATCCACCTTTATTCCTTGTCTCTTCGTTCCTTGTTCGTCTTATTCTCCGCCTCCTACTCCGCCACCGACATCCTCCTCACACGATCTTGTTTCTTTCGCAGAGACAGGATACGGAGACTGACGGACAGGAATCACGATCCCCTTTGTCCGTCCCGCGGGCTCCGACCTGGCCGATTTCAACCCGGCATTCCTCTCACGTTTCGAATGTTCGGGTAAAACACCGTGTCTACGAGATGATGCGCTATCACCGGTATCATTAAACCGCGCGTTATTCCACCCGACCGCGATCATATTTTCTTGCCAGGACCCAGCGCTCATTCATCGCCACTGGGACCGTATCATGGCAATCTGAAAGACAGGTAGCTGAAATAATTCTGAGTTCAACTTTTAAGCGTCCTTCGACTCCTTTGGTAGAAATACTGTTAACCATTTTACCTTATGACAAACATCCAGAGCAAGAAAATAAATGTAACAGGAGGGGCGAGTAGGTGAAATAATTTCAAGTTGTCTATCGACACTTTTGATAGAAATACTGTCAACAATTTTACTTCTAATGAAAGATGGGTGGGTGAAATATACTTTTGGTAGAAATCCGGAACAAGAAAATGGTTATTTTAGATTGCAAAAAAATACAAATTTCAATCGAACAATTGTCAGGGTTGGCGGTCGTCTATTATTCGGATTGAATTTCGCTCGTCTCCGAAGCGGAGATACGGCCAATTCTGAGCGTAGCGTCGCGGAACACCAATTAGCAGAGAGTTCTCGGAGCTTCGAAATTGGGAATGGGGGTAGGTGGAGGAACGGGTACGGTAGATGCGTCAAGACGACCAGTTCGATTGCTTCGTTTTGTCTCGTTAGGATACACGTTGGGGGGACACGCGTCGCGACCTGTTCTCGATCGACGTGGCTGACACCTCGAGGCTGTAGGTAAGCGTACAAGGTGGACGGAGGTAACGCGTTCGGTGACACTGCGCCTTAATAAATGCGATTGGTCCGCACGCGCGTACGTCGTGTTCGATGGAGGGCATCCCCCCCGCGTGAAAAAGAAGAAAAAACGAACCAGGGAGTTGTTGCGTCGCGAGTTCAGATTTTTTTTTTTCGTATACTTTATTACGAGCTTTACAATTTGTCCAGCGGACGGTCAAAACTTTTAGCTCACAGTTGGCTTAAAATAGCGTTGCTAGATCAGTTCGTCCACTTCTGATGGTAACTGATTTGTGCATGTCAAATATTTGTGTCATTGTTAAACTTCTCAAAATGACTGATCCAAGATCGATTCCAGAATCAGACGTCCCCGACGGAAGGCTGAGAAAGCAACCAGGAAATGACGTGACCAAAATGCGGTATATTTTCTGGTCGAAGCGAAACAAAAACGAAGAGAGAAGAAGAAGACAATCCTAGTCGGCGTGGAATATCGTTGTTTTGACACTTCGCTGAGTGACGTTCACAGATGTCGCGTGACAGTTTCTCGTGTCCCCTGACTCGCATCTGGGATCTCGTTCTTGACGTTCCTCGGACCGTCCCTTCCCTGTCACTCTTCCTTCTGGTTTCCTTGTCGCAGAAGGACCAGGAAAAAGAGGCTGACGGCGCGGAAGAGCAAGAAGAAGACGACGAAGAAGAGGAGGTGGATCCATCATTGATGCCACGTCGTGCGGGCCATGGGTGGAATTTTAAGCAGCAACATCTTGTCGAGCTCGGGATATCGGCTCTTTTTTGCTCGATACGGCCCTAATTTCGCGCGCTGGGTGGCGTGTCGGCTTGTCAAAGAGTTTCCACGGTAGTAGAGAACGTTCTAACCACGGTTCCTTTCACAAAGAGTGACCGGAACCCCGTGCTATTACGGTGAACCGCGGGTCGTGTCCTCGAGCCCCGTGGCAATCGATCCAGACGTTAGAATGAACTTTCTTTCCGATACAACCGCGAGATTATTCCCCGGGGTTTGTTCAATGAAATGTCGAACGGTGAACATTGTTCGTAAAATAGACGATATACAGCGCTGATCGTTGAAACTGGAACGCAAAGATTCGATAGAGGTGAACGTTGAATGCTCTAATGAAATTTACTATTCCTCGATTCTCATTTTCTTCTCGCAGATAAGTATCTACAAATTTTGTAAATTCAGCGCGGTCCATATTTATATACATACATTACATAATAGGTACATTTGTCTAAAAACAATAGATGTCACGCGTTTGTTTACCTGTGCACATATTAACGTAGATCGCGTACTACCTTAACAGAGGGTATCTTGAACCACCGAATAACTGTTCAGAGTATTAACAATTTCAATAAGGCAACTACCGACACATAAAACGAAACGTAAAAGTTCCAGGACCGGCGAGTTCCCGTTTTAGGCGGCGGCGTTTCTTTCGCGAAATTCCGTTGGTACCGAGAATCACGAAAACTACGATATTTTCAGCGGCGTTCGTCTCGTTTTGGTGAATCAGTGGCACGTTGAAGGTACGCGGCGTCGGTAGAAATCCACTCGGAGTGCGTCGGAAGGGAGCCCCGTCTTCCGTAGTCGTTTCGTTCTCGGTGTTCCTCGCCTCCTTCTTCGTCTCCTTCTTCTTTTCGGAGCGAGCAAGAGATTCGTGAAGATAGCTCGGCACGGTAGCTCGTCAGAGGGCTGCGATGAACCTTCCGTGTGCCGTAGCACGTGCGTGTTTCAGCGATAGCATCGGTCGTAACTCGATATTGTTTCACTCAAACAAATTAGGGGAATCCTGGACCCGGGGTAGAGACCGCGGGTTTCCAGGGTTCAAGTCCACTTGGCTTTCTTCTCGGAACAAGAAGGTAGCCACATTCTTGGGCCGGTTGCGCGCTATAGAAAGAGTTACGTGGCAACTTACAGGTACAGCGGACTCGTTTATTCTCCCTTTAAACTCTTCATCTCGGGTCCTTCCCTTTCGCGGCGTAATTTTTCGTCAGCGGTTAAGTGGGGAACTTCAAAGCGGTGACAGTGCAAACATTCATCATAAAATTGATCGTAATGCCGGCTGTAAATTATCGCGCCGCTAACTCGATACGTATACACCTGCGAAGATTATCATAACACGTTGTGTCAGCCGCTGCTCACATACTTATGATAATGATTCGCGCGCGAGAGCCACCGACGTCGAATCCCGCTCCGGTCCGAGGACCCTAAAAGGACAATTCACGAAAATCGCCATCTTTGGCGCACCGGAAAAGAACGATTTTTACGTAACGCGACCCTCTGCTTCTCGAGTCTTTTTAAACTCCGTTTCGACTCAAGATTTATAGTCCTTTTTAACCTCTGCAGCACTATAGTGGCTCTAAACTCATAGTTTGCTCACTCTGTCGTACAGAGAAACAGCCGCGCATAAAATTCAGTCATGCCTAAGGGGTTAAGAAGAATTCGACACGTTTCTAAAATTGTTCGATTCGGACCACCGTAATGGCGTCCGCTCGTTAGGTCAGGCCGGAGCAAAGGAACGGGAGAAGGTTGCAGTGTTTCGCGAACTCTCCTTGTAAATCACGCCTGGCCGGCGGCGATATAATTGTCGGCGTTAATAAACTCACGATGTCGACGCGGCCGTGTTTATGCGCCTTTATGCACAGTCCGCGAACCTTTCTAAGGGTGTTCTTCGGCGGCGCGTTAACGCGAAACCGCGCGTTAACGCGCCGCCATCGTACCTGCCGGTCGTTAAGTTAAGTGATCTGTAAGCCGAGACGGATTTTCATGCTTACACCGCGGCATTACTGGAGCACAGAATCAGAACGTGGCGAGTCGTTTCGTATCCAAACAAGAAACCTTCATGGTTTTTGCCACGTCCACGGGCGCAGCGAGAATTGATTATGTATTTATCTTCCACCCCATTACTGTCCTCTCCTTCGTTAACCAATTCTTAAATCTTCGCCGCTGATAGAAATTATTACAAACGAGCAAGTGCTGTTTTGTTCGATGGTGTCCCATTAACGTTCCACTACCTCGAAACGATCGTACGAAGCTTCTTTGTTATTTAAACATTGGCGATTTTCAGAGGAAGAATTTTGTTGTCTATCTTTATGTAACCATCGTGAAAGCTTCAGTTAGCCACCTTGTCCCAAGCTTTGGACCAATGTGTTTCAACCCTTAAGTGGATTATTGGGGCTGCTGTGGCCCTCCACAAGTTTAAACTAATAATTGTTTACTATATATCAATGTAATTATTTACAAATATATGTCATCCTCCATTAGCTCATAATATTTTAAATGCTTTGAAGGAAAATTGATTTCCATTCACCAATTTGGTAAAAGTCAACATTAAGTAAAATAATTCAGTTGTCGTGATACATTTCGCTTACTGAACGGCTAGTCGTAGCTGTTTGACTCGTAGTAACGAGCTCGATGTAAACAGATCTGACCTGAAATAATATAAACTTTATGCGTAAGGTTTACGGTGCTCAAATGGTGCCAGAAAAGGCAGTCGAGTTTCAGATCTCGTGCTGTGGACATGTAAGATATTCTAACTGTGCTTTCCTGAAAGAGTTATATTTTGTGGTATCGAAATCATTTTCGGGTAAGTTTTATACGTGTGACGAAAGAATGGTGTACTTGTCCCTCACGAAGTTCGACGGGCTTGAAATATGTTGCAATAAACAATATTTTGTACAACTTTTTTCTATATATATAATAAATGATCGACTTTAGTTTCCAATTCGATCACCTATTATACGTATAGGAAAAAATTGTTCAAGATATCTTTATAACATATTTCAAACCCATCAATATCCGTGAGAGAGCGATCTTTCAACAGGTTGACCAAAAGGATGATTAGTTATAAAAAATTTATTTAGTAATTTTATCTATTAATCTCAAATATATCAGAATATACGTAGTAAAACAGTAAAGCGTACCGTAAGGTGCTGTTGAAGAAAATACTATGCCTGGTCCATCAACAGAATCATGAGAAAAGCGGATTAATAAAGGGACGTGTCTTTCAAATATGCCGAAAATGTATGTAAAGAACATTAAAAAATAATTTCTAGTGACTATTTAAAATAAGGAAGCATTGTGTACTTTGTACTTGACATTGGTCGTAAATTAATCTCACCTACCTTAGTTTTTAAATTTGTAATATCTTCATGTATTTCTAAACTTATTACACTATAAAACAATTGGTATTTTAAAGAATCTGTTGCATGGTAAGTGGAAGAGAGAGATGACTTTATGAATTCACATGGACCCAACAACTGAACTAAGATCTAGAGTCCACTTAAGGGTAAAATTGGAAGCGATC
The DNA here is from genome assembly GCF_013123115.1 of Colletes gigas. Classification (NCBI taxonomy): domain Eukaryota; kingdom Metazoa; phylum Arthropoda; class Insecta; order Hymenoptera; family Colletidae; genus Colletes; species Colletes gigas. Next base: position 2,169,590 of record NW_025106656.1, read on the forward strand.
CGACGATTGTCGATCCCGTCGCTGAACAGCATCCATCGAGGCGTCGCGTCGGTCGCGCGCCAGTTCAATAAACGACGTTTTGTCGGACTTACTCGTAAAATCGTTGCGTTCGCGCAACCATGCCTGTCGGTTCATCTTTTCTGATCGGTTGAACGAAACGGGTTCAACACCCAGCATCGCTAGGGTGATGAGATTCGAAACGTGTCTGCCACCCAAGTTGTCGGAGCTCAGTGCCCCCATATTTGACGTACACGCCTTTTGACAAGTTTGCACTGCGAACATGTTGCCGCGGTGCGTTAGACTCGGCGATATTCAGTGCCCGTGTCGCGTTGGCAATGAGACGTCGATCAGGAAGCGGTGAATGCAACGAATCTACGTACGCGTAAATAGAAAACTCCATAATCGCGTCGCCTAACCGCATAAACTTTCACGAAAGTATCCCGTTGTAGAAACATGTTCGATGATACTCTTTTTCTACAATATTCTCGTCGTCCCGTTCGATCAATTCCATGCACCTATTGGCACCTATTTTTACCCCCGGATAACTGCAACCGTAACAAGAAGAAGCGTCGTAAAATATAACTGTTTGGGATATGGACGTTATTGGAATTGTAGGGCTATGGGAAGTATGATCAAATTAAACAACAATATTTAACTGTATAAATATTTAGTTTTTATTAAAAAACATGAAGATATATCTAAGACATCTGTTCTGTACGAGACACCCTGGCAACGAACTCTTATTTATGTATAATAAACACCACGAGTTCGTAGAACCAAAACAGGAAAGAAACTCTGGATATACACATCGTCACTGGGGTTTGATTTTTGTAACGTCACGTGACGGTTAGGGAATTCAACAGACATATATATTGCTTTAGCGAATAAACGATGCTCCAAGGTCCGGTTAAGCCTCATCGAACCGACGACCGTGTGAACGGTAATTAATCGCCGATAGTTTTTCGCGACGGAACGGGAGCGGCGCGGTTCTGCTAAGTAATTATTTCAGATCGATCGGGAACATTAATTCCTCTATATTCCCGAGCGTGGAGCTTTTCATTAGATGCATTAACATATCCCTGTATTCTCTCTATCCTCGGGCGAGTCGCATAAATTGCCGGCGCGATTTTAACGCGATCTTTTAAACTTTTACGAGGGATATTACGAACTGGCCGTCGGATGACAAATTGCTACTGGATTCCCGGTCATTGATCGTACCGCGATATTACAACGACTCTAATTAGCGATGTTCCAGTAACGTGGTCCAATAAGTTCGAAGGGAAAGGTTTACCACCAATTGCCAAGCAAATGGACAGTGGAAGTAATCGAACCTCCCATGCTCGGTCAATAAATTCATGCTCTGATTGCGGGTAAAATCTGCAATTACCGGTGGCCATCATGCGTGAAGATACCACCGTTGAATTACACCCCGTTAAACCCATTTTCCCGCGCCAACGCGGGGATAGTCCTTTCCGCGGAGCCGAAAAATCGCGTTCCGCCGTGTCGTGCGGCGCAACAGCATCGGAGATTACGCGCGCATACCTGCTGGAACGTAACGCCATCCGACGATCTTATCAAGGAACGAGTTTGATCGTAGGAAAGTCACGTCGAAAGGTTGGTCGCGGACGAACGCGTATCCGCGGCCTCGTCTCGACTTAACGAGATTTCGTCGAACCCAGAGATCCCTGCGTACTGCATTAACAATTTTAAACGAAAATTATTCCACGAACCGCGTGCAAATTGTCGGCATTGCCGGCGCGATCTTATCGATCGTGAGCGAAAAGTTCACGGCTCGTCGTTGGCAATGCACGACGATCGAGTCCTCCGAAGCTTCAAAGGTCGACTTAAAAGTCCTCGAAAACTTTAATTCTAGAAAGTAGTGTTGTATTCCTATTGATCACTCTTTACTACCGTTGGAATACTAGGTTGCGTGGACTAACGTGGTACAAAAACAACTGGCTATTCGTAATCTTAGACTAAACTTTTCGTGTTCGTGAAACTGCCAAAAATTAGAATCTAGGGAAAAGCGCGGAATATATATGTAGAACTTTAAAAAATGAGTCAGTGGTTAAGGTTCAGATGTGAGTCAGGATAAACGATGAAATCGCTAAGGAAAGGAATTTGGTATGATTTGTGGTTTTGTATGAAGAGGATATACGCGTAAATATAATAAGATGTACTGGTATATAACAGTAGAGTATGTCCTGGTATTCGAGAATCTCAACGCTTTGATGTCAGAGACAGGATACGCGGGGGCAAGAGGTTGGATGTTCTCCTATACCTGGTCTATCGCTTCGGTGGTAGTTCGGTGCGGAGAATTTCGGCAAAGTTGGTGGGCCTGCTCTGATCAAATCCACTCGACTCACTTCCACGCGGGGCCCCTGGGACCCTGAACCGATTCCGTCGGAACAGGGTGCGAAAGAGCGAGTGGTAAAAGAAGACCACAAGTTCTAGGCTCAAGAGATTCCCAAGAGAGAAGGCTTAATTTCGAGATCTACCCTTCTGGGGCATCGAGGAAGAGCGCGAGGACACGGAATGGACGCTCGAAACCTAGCCCAGACCTAACTCAGACCACAAGATCTAGACTCAAGAGATCTCTAAGAGAGAAGGCTTAATTTCGAGATTTCCCTTTGGAGCGTTGGAGAGCTAGAGAAGAGAGTAACGACGCGAAATGGACGCGATTTTGAGAGGGTCAAGCACCGACACACTCCGTGAAACTTGGATCGGGATCCAGGGAGGCGCGAACGGAAAAGGGTGAGACGATGCTCGAGTGGCGATCGCGATAATGGCGACGGTGATCACCGACAGGAAGGCGGTTTGATTGGACGTGCACGGATCGCGTAATTAGACACGCCTCATATCTCGTCGATGGCATTGGGCAGTGACGGCGTGGCGAGGTAGAAGGAACGACGAAGATGCTCGGGCTCGTAGGCTCCGGCGGGCAAAGCTACGACGTAACCACACGCGCGAAAGATCGCCGCGTCGCGCATACGTACGTCGATATCCACCCGCGTACGTAGGTGTTCGGACCCGATGTCCGTGTGTGTCTTCATTACGGACAGCCGTGAGAGCATTTAGATGATATCGTAATGGCAATTACCCGGCTGATCCCTTGGCTCGGTGCTCGTTCGCCAACTCCTTTGCCGGACGGTGGCCACACCGACTAATATTGGTTCTGCTCATTATACCGATCTCTTGCCGATCGTACCTGCACCACCGTCGCCGTAGTAGTCGTCGTAATAGCCCTTGTCGTCCTCCGCGTCGTCGTGGGTGTGTGACCACCGGCCGCGTCTACTTCGCCCTGGTCCTTCCGGCACCCCGTAAACTTATCCTTCTTCTCAGCAACCATCTTGGATTTCGTGTGATCGTGCAATCTTCGTAGATACCGAAATCCGAAAATTGGTTTTTCTAAGTCGCTTGATTTTGTTAGATACTCGGTGGAGATAGGCTTTTACTTTTACACTGTGTATAGCAGGTACATTCGTTTTGCACGTTTACAGAGAGAGTGCGTGAAATTAGTGACATGAAATCGCGTGAACAACAGTTGCTCCACCATAATCATTCTTGTTATAGAAATGGATATTCTCAACAGGTTTTAAATTATTACACGATTCAATGCTAAAAAAGTGTCGAAACATACTTGGATATATCAATAGTTATTAGAGAAGTAAATATTTCGGTGTTAGGAATACTCGATCCTGTCCAGGGTCAACCGGGTATTTCGAATACGAAAGCAGGGTGGTGAAAGGAGGGCGACGAAAGAGCGCAAGGTGTCCAACGTCAGGTTGATAATCCTCCGTCCTTCTTCCGTCCATAAACGCGAGTAGGGAGGTTTTATCGGTAGAACGCGATGGAAGGAGAGGAACCTAATTGAGTGTCCTCGCCCTGGGTGTCCGATGTTGTCCGGCGTTGTCGCCGCTACCTGAGGGCGTGGGCGCCCTGATATGAGTTACGAGTCTGTCGTATTACACGGGGGAGACCACGGAGCGGTCATGGTGGTCCTGCCCGTCCCGAGATTACGAACCATTTATACACAGGTACGGCATCGGGGCAAGGGAGTATACGGCGCCCGTCGCCATTTTATTTACTCCTCGGTACAAGTCCCGATCGGTGACTATCGGTATCCTAGACGCCCAGCGTCCTCTTTTGTTTTCATTTCGCGAACATCGGCGGAGTTTTGTCCGCCGTAGACCGGCGTCGTTCGCGAAAGTGAATTTAAAAGGTTAATTAAAAGGTAATCGAATCACGCACGGCTGGCAAGTACACGCGAATATCCGACACCGCGATACGGTGAGCAGACTTCGAACAGACACGGATAACGTGACTCGTTCTACTCTTGGATTCGCCGTACGGAGCACGATGAAAGAAAACGAAAAGGAAGCGCTGCGCGTCGAATAGAAACCTGGCGGTGGAAAAGGATGGTCGCGCACTTAATAACCGATAATTTATTAATACTGCGCGTTCAGCATTAGTCCGGTGAGTAAATCAAGGCATCCTTGTTTTACGGCTTGCATTCATTACCGGGCAGGTTGCATTCGCTCGTATATCTCGCGAGTTCCGGGGTAAAAGATAGAGCGAAGGAGAGGGGGTAAAAAGTGGGCGAGACAGAGACAAAACGGGGCCTCCCGTCCGGGGGACTCATCCGAAGACTTCTCGGACTCCGCGTAGAGTCCATACATTGTTAGCTCGGTTTACGAGGCACGTTTTAAGCTCTTTACGCTCGCGTTTACGTTCCTTGCGCCCTTGCGTTTACGATCGTTACGGATGGCCCTTGCGGCCTCTCTGCGACAACTCCTCGACATCCTCTTCCACTGACACCGGGATCAACGGGTTCCACCAGGGTTAAGAACAGGTCCCTGCCACCCTTTCGCTCCTCTATCCTTGACTCCTCCGTATCTCTAAATCCTCGTTATCTCCGGGCGGACCTTCTCGGAAATTTATCGTCCTGCGTCGACGACATCCGAGATCCGACGCAGCTTGGGAGCCTAATGACCTCTCGCCGGAATACGCTGCCGGTCCCCCCTCGCACGGGAGATCGGTCCGACCGCCCTTTTCGCAACCTTGCTTTTCGCGTAAAACGCATCCAAGATGGTCCCCGGAAGGAACAAAGTATATTTGTCACGGAACAACATCGGTAATTGCGATTGTGGCTCGCGGACGAGAGCAAAGAGCGACGAGAAGAATTCTCAGGCGCGATTCTCATGTCGGTTACCGTGGAAAAAAATACGCTGCACCTGTAACTGGATATCATCGAATTCCAGGGAACAGGTTGTTCAGCATGAACGGTGAAAAAGGCGAACACCGACGGGAACTAAAGGTCGTAGAAGCGTTCCTTGGGCTCTCTTCCTGCTCACGGGCGGCGTTATCGTATCTGTTGTATCGTGTGTTGCAACCACCCCGGAAGTCGATTCTTCTCCGTTATCGGTGATCTACCAGCACCTGCGAGGAATCGAGAGCAACGGTGATCGTCTCACGGTAGTTTTCTGCAGTCTCGTTCTCGTTTGCCTCATTGTGTCCCTCCTACCTACGGGTCTCGTTCGCGGAGCAAAACGGGACGCACGGAGAGAGATCCGACCGGTACCGCCTTTGGCGCAAGCGCGCATAATGAGAGTGATATAATAACGACGGACACCAGCGGCTGGTACCCGGCGACACAACTCATCCCGACAAAAGGATACCGCTCTCGCCAGTGGACGACGAGAATGGAAGGTCGAGGAACGGGCCCCGGCGAAGAAGAGCATCTTCAGGTATGGACGAAGGGATGCGGAGGAAGTACACACGGAATGTCCACGAGAGAAGGAACGATGTAACCAGTCGAGTTAATTAAGAGGATCCAACCTTGACGGACGTGGCTATTGTGCACGCGCGGCTCTCCCTTCTACCTTTTCCCCCGTTCCTGTCTGACGCGTTCCTAAACGTATCCACATACGTACACGTCGTCGGGACGCCGCGCCGCGCCGTCGCTCTTCGTCCTTGTCTTTCGCCGTTTATGGACGGTATCTCGTAAGCCTCTTTATCGCGACCCTGCAACTATTCCAATAATTTTATATTTCAATAACTTTGCGACCATACCATGACTGCCACTCACCGTCGGGCTCGCGTCTTCCGAAAATAAATTATTATCCCGGATGGAGGATAAAAGGGTTTGGTGAGATTTTGCGTTTTGTAAATGTTTATTACACACGTAATTAAGAGACTACAGTAAGTTGTGTTTAGTCGAAGAGATACGACGAAGTTCCAGCATGTTCCTTCGAGGTTGTAATGATGAGAGAGTAAGGTATGATGATTGGCGTACTAGAACGAAGTGAGAATGCTGTATAATGGTTAGCGTGTTAGAACGAACTGTCCTTTTGTGGTTCTGTATTAAAGAAAACTCCCTTCCAAGCACCCTTCCAACGATTCCCTTGGAAGGGGGTGCGTGTCACGTCGGAGCAAAGACGAGGGAAAGTTGCTTCTTTTGGTCGACGAGCAGGTCAACTTTCTCCAAATTTGCAGTTAGGGAGGCTCATGGTAGGGCTGTGTACGTGGTCAAAGAATTTTTCCCTACCATGAACCTCGTCTTGAGCGCGAATCGAGGGGATGGTCAAAACATACAATTTTTTCTTAATAGACAAACTGTGCATCGCCATTTTATAGAGGACGCTTCGAACGGCTATAAAGTACACAGTTCTCCTCTTTGCTCGTTTCCCGACGAGTACGAACGAAATAAACTTTGTGACTGATAGTGCGTTACACGCCGCGCATAAAAGGCAGCGTGTGCACACGTATATAAAACTGAGGGGGCGTCTTGGTGACAATTAACAGACCTGCTCGGTCACAAATCACCGGGCGGCGAGCTCTAATCACAGCCCCGACTCATTTTTCTTTCCGCGTTTCTCCGCGTCTTTCTCTCCGACGCCGAGTTTCACCTGTCCTGCTCCCTCGCCGCCTCTATTTCCTTCTCGTTCGCGAACGCAGCAACGTTCTATCGACCTTTTGAAGCAGCGCTAAAGACACCGCCAGCAACGCGCCAAGGTGTTGATACGCATAAAGCGATCGGCCCGCCGCGAACTATTCTTTTCCGACCCACTTTCGTAACTTATTACCCTGCAGGAGATTTCCGTCTAGAGGAGATCGAAATCCAAGGCGTTGTTCTGCTCTAGAACAGCTAATACATCAGCCTTTTTCGGGAATTATTTGCAAAATATTGTTAGAATTTTTTGTAGAATATGTTCACGACCATTAAATTTTTCTTGAATGGAAATAAGCATTCGAGTTATCCATATTTTTCTACGCGAATGATTTATCTTTCACACCACGGATCGTAATCTCCCTTCTAGGGGTCCCGTTTCCTATTTTGGAAACTGCCCAAATACGTCCGAGCGGAGGAATGTTTTCGCAACGCGTCGTAAATTATCGTCGAAACACGGTGCCCGAGGAGAGAGAGGCGAGGGTATCGAATCACGAACAAGGTGAAATCGTTGTTCGATCGGGATCGATAATCGAAACAGCTGTTGGTATCGTGAGCCGGGTCCAGGCCGGGAGCGTGCAAAATCCCATCGGTCTAATGAGAAGTAATAAACAGACGTCGACGGATTTTTGTTTAGCGCAATTGAGAATACGCGGTACAAGCGTAGAAAATTATGGTATCACGCATGAGTTACGTCGTGTAGCCGTACGCGACAGAGGGGCCCGACATTGCAAATGGGATTAGCGGATCGGACCCCACTTCTCAGCTCCACGAACTCAGCTGCTACTCCAGTTTTAACTAGCAATTATTTTTACAAAATTCTCACAATATAACTACTAGGTTTTTGTTTTTCAAACAAAAATTTAATTCACAAAGATACCAATAACTGCGAAGTTCCAGTTGTGGACACTTGCCATCGTTCGATCTTCACACAGTAGATTGTCTATTGGTGGCAGTAAGAAGTAGATTTTATTGAAATTTCTTTTACGAAAGGGGGTAACTATTGCACGATTAGAGGATCAATCTCGATAGTTTTCTAGATGAAAGGAAAGTATAGTCATAGTTGAGTTACGTCGTTTAGCTATTCGCGACTGAGAGGCTCGACATTGCAAACGAGATTAGTTTCAGTTTTAACTATCAATTATTTTTACGAACTTCTCACAATAAAGTTTGCGTCTAGTTTGTGGACATTTGCCAACATACGATCTTCGTACAGTACATTTTCTATGGCTGGCTGTGAAGAAGTGGATTTTGTTCAAATTTTTTTTACGGAAGGGGTTAACTATTGCACGATTAGGGGATCTCGATAGTTTTCTGGATGAAAGTAAAGTATAGTGGCGCGATTCGCGGATGCGTCACGGTCCGGGGCGAGTTTAAGTCCGGACACCGCGGTCGAGTGAAGGCTGGACGTGCGTATAGCTGCGCAGCCAGATTGCTATGCTAATTCCGTTAATGTCGCATGAGTTATGACCCTCACGGACTTGCACGCACTAGCTCGCACACACATAAGCGTGGCGGGTTATTCTTTCGGTTCGGGGCGAGCAGCGCAACGGCGAGCGATCCTTTACGGAGGCGGAAGAGACGACGCCTCCTGTAAGTAGCCGCAGTCGCCGCCACTGCCACGAAGAAATGATATTTCTGCGCGCCTCGCTGCCCGCCGCATATCTTAAGACCCGATAAATTGAAACCGCGCGAGCGGAACCCGAGAAAGAGCCACGTAGAAGCAACGATCGAGGAAAGGAGAAGACCGGAGTAGGTGGTTACTCCCTACCACGGTCCAGTCATAAGCGCCTTATCGTACGGCGAGCCGTGAGTAGGCTCGCACGGCACCGGCAGCAGGTGAAAAAAGCCACGTAATCTCCAGTAATTGAGATTCGATACCAATTAAAAGCAAGCGCGAACCAGACGCGGCAAATAGCGCCGCTAAATGAACCCGAAGTGTTAAAATCCTCGGCGCGAGATTTTTCGGCTCGCGAGTCGCGCATGTCGTCGAATTACCGAGATAACTGCTCTTCCCAACGCGCCAAATACCAACTGTTCTTTTTTCTTCCTTCGTTCTCTCTCCCTCGATCGCTCTCGTCGAATTTACCGGGGGGAAAACGCGACGCGTTTCGTCTTTTCTCCAATTTCTCTTCGTCCCCGCAATATCGACTTTTCCCCAGTAATATTCGAACGGCGCAATAAATTTGCTCGCCGCCCATTAATGAATTTATCAGACGATGACATAATGCAACCGTCATCAATTACGGAACGTCGATAATAGCGAGGCGAATAGTAATTAAGCGCGTCGCTGTCGGCGATTCGACGTTAAATAATGTTGCGCGCCGAGCCGCGCTACGAATCGACGCTTATTCATCCGGAAACCAGTATCCTGGATTTTTCAGGCTCCTTTCCGAATCGGAAGTCTCTTGGAAATTGTCCAAAGACTATACCGTCGCCTTCTTCCAACATCCAAACGATAGAGAAAATAATAGAACGCTATGCCAGAGGGTGAACGATCCTGATCCAGGAAAAGGAAAAGTGTGGGCGATGATTTAGCCCCTCGAAGTCCCGCGTTCCCTCTCATCTTGCACCCTTTTTCTTCGATTTTGTTTCTCCTCGATCGCGATGCTCCTTTTCTCCCCCCTTGGAAATCATCCCTCGAGTGATGCCCTCGCGTTTGATTTATCATCCGCCTAGGCTTCCCCACCTTCTCTTATCTCTCCACTTCGTGATATCGCCTCTTTACTCTCCCCCACCCGTTCGCGTTTCCTCCTTTCTATCCGTCTTGTTTCCTCTCGGTGGATCGCGATCGCGCGCGGTGCAGGTGACAGGGCCTCATCTAATACAATTACTGATGATCACCGTTATTTATGGCGCATGGAAAACGTCATTGATATCTGCTAGTATATCAGGAAAAAGGGCCAGAGAGCTATGAGCAGCTTCGGGCGACGAGACTACTCCGAACACGTATCATGATTGAGAGTGCATAATGCAAGGTGTTGAGGCTGCCCAGGCTGCGGCGCTAATGATCGGGCGTGGGTGCGAATTAAACCAGAGGAAAACGGCGCACGGTAACTAGGTTTAATAACGTGGAACGCGATGGAAAATTCTCTAAGAACCTAGTGCAAAGTAGGTTACGACACGATTGCTCGGAGAAACGAAATTAAAAAATATTTTCATGTTCACCGGACAAAATCAAGAGACACCGTGGATGTTACGCAAGTACGGCTCATGGGCGAAATAGGGTCAGTCGAGAGACGCGGAGAATCCATCGAGGAAGTCCCGATCCTGTTCTAATCGCGTGGTCTGAAAACAGACGACTGCTTATAATTTATTTCTTCTCCTGGCCCGATAAGATGGATCTCGTATGCTTATGGGCTTGACCGGGTACCGGCTGGATCCACCTAAGTATCTATTTATAATAAGGCGATGCTGGGACGCTACCGATCGCTGGCGCTGCTACCATCGTCCGCTACTTACGTCCAAGGGACGCGACCACGTCGTCTCATCACCGGAGATCCATTAGTCAACGGTTGACACGGTGACGGCTACCGTACACCACTACCGTTCCCGTGACAGACCGACGATTCCTACCGTATGCCTGGCTCTGATCGTACCCGAACGGTCCGGGCAAGTCGCGCGAGCAACGACCAGTTAATGCTATGCCTCCTCGTGTCGGTGACACTAGCAGAGAAAAGCGTGCATTATCGTAGGGGCTCGGAGAGGAAGACAGTGGGACCACTATAAACTACTGGGACCCGCGATCGAGATCGAGCACGCAAGATGACCGTGACACACGAGCATTTATTACGAACTGCCCGTTCCTCGCGTCCTCGAATGCCTCTTCCGTGGACTTTTCACCGAGCCATTATCGATTGCAGACCCTCCATTAACGGCCACTCGAACCCAGATAGAAAATTAAGCAAGTCAATTCTCGTATTCGTAAGCGTTTTCGAGAGACTCGTAGGGAAGACGGAGATTTTCACGAGGCGCGTAGGTGAACGCGTGTTAAAGAACGGACACGTTTCTTCCAAGCGCCATTACGGCGCCTCCGGGCGTCCAAAGGGTCCGAGAAGTTATGTTGGCAAGCGTGCGTTGCGGTATTTATAATGGCATGCTTAATTGTTGTCCGTAGATCAACCGTGTATCGTAACTTCTCCGGAAACTCATGGCGCCCACGTGAAAGTGCACGTTCCGTTCCATCGCATAATTTCTACGATTGCCGAGGGACACCGTTACGTTCGAAAAACGCGGACAGAACTTTCACCTTCCATTGGAAAAACGCTGTGGATAACGGGACGAATCTACTCGAATCTCGGTTTAGATATGACCTACATTTCAAATAATAACAGATATAAATTGTGACCAAATTTTATTAGCAACGAATAAGAATTTCACGTTCCGTCGAGGGTCGAGGGCGACTTATTTTACCATTTCGTTCGCTACGCAACCGCGCGCGTGTTTCGCTGTAGGTTCTTTTGTAGTGTAAGTTAAGTTGAATTAATTAACACACCGGTGCCCGGCACCGTGAATATTAAGCAGAAAGGTAAATTCCCTCAGGGTCGCGTTCGCGCTCGGTGTTAACTCTTTCCGTTCCGCTTGCGTTTTTAAATTCGCCGGGTTCCTCGTGCGCGAGTTATACAACGACGTTCCATTAAAGGAAACAAATCTGTGCTCGAGACCGGCGATTAAAATTTCTTCGTTCTCCGGAAGGTTAAGTTTTCCTCGCGATAATGTTAAAGCCAAATTACTCGCGCAATTCTTTCGTACTCCGAGAGTGCGCGGAACAAAGAGATCTTTTAGCTGCGTATAGACGTTGGAAAAAATTGGTCGATGTGGCGACTTTGTTCGAACGATGGCGCATAAATCTGGCAAGTTTACGAGAAACTCCGAACATTAGTGCGTCCCTGGTTGGCGAGAGGTTATAGGTGGCTACCGCGGCTGCGTGTCGGGAGGAACCTTAACCTCAGCTGAGCGGGCGAAGACGGCCACCGAGTGGACATCGCTCTTACGTTCCGTATTCTCGCGCATCTCTACCGGATATATATCCCCTAAGTGTGGTTCTATGTACCAGCCACCGGTTCGCTGGATGCGAAGTTATGTCGCGCGTCAATTGGTCCCTTCGAGTGTGTGCCAAAGAACGGATTCAGGGGGTGAAGGAGGCTAAAGGTGGGTTTTAGTCTTAAGTGACAAAGAGACGCGTACCGATGGTGTGGAATGGAGGACCGGTCGATGTGTCCGCGGTGGCTGGTAGATCTATAAATTTCATTACGTAACCCCATGGCGGCGAAAGGGGGGTGCAATAAGCGATACACAGCGAAATTGTTCGCCAAGTTTCTACTAACTCTTGCTCCGTTCCTCGGCGTCGTCGCCGTAATTCCAGCGGTCCCTTTTACCCGACCCGGTGATTCGTTTTATATGGAACACAAAGGATCCGCCCCTGAGCGTCGCATAAATGCGCTCACGCAACCTGCACACGATGCACTTAACGCGACGCCTGCGAACACAGCAACGATCGAGTGCGAGCGCACTTACTCCACGACTCGTGGCTAGCGGTGGGACTGATCGTATCGACGATATTCGAGCAATTCGATACGATAGTACTTACTTCGAGCTATCGATACTTATCGAAATCTTAAACTGGGTTTATACGCGGCACTTGCATCGGAAACTCAATTTTTACCCTATCATATTCACCCTTCTGTTCACACTCTGTTCCTGCCTATTGGCCTATAAATTTTTATTTGTAACGGGTAGACACCCTTTATGAAGAAGTGAACAAATAAAAATATACACGAGGATACATTGTTCTACATCAGAGACTATTGATGAATTTCAAGGGGACTGCAAAATTACTTTTTCCCTGTACGTTGAAAAAATTCCAAGTTAAATGTCGATGCAACTAGGGCCTATCTGGGGACTACCCATTTGTCAAATATTATTTTGATTTCGAAGATTACTTCAAAAATTGAGAGACCATAGTTTGAAGGAGAAATATTACTATAGACCAAACCTATAAGTATTCGAAACATTGAAGCGTTTTATTTCAATTTTGAAAGGCACGTCGGATGAAGATGGCCTTCGAACTATTAAAAGAAAGTTTAACAGGCTCGCCCGGAATGAAAACGATACTTAACTCGAAAGTATCGATGCTATCGATACGGTATCATTCCCATCACTGGCCGGTGGCCCTGTGTTTTCGACACCCGCGCTCCACACGCGGAATTCACTTAAGCGGGGAATGCGAGGCTCGTGTCCACCCGTGGCTACTCTCCATTCTCTTCCTCAACCTGACCGATTCCGAGTCGAATTCCGATCTCGTACAGGTGCGATCGAGAAATCGCTGCGATAAAGGTGGGACTGGTCGATGCACTGTAGCCAGAGCTCGACGCGAACGGTCCTCCACGCATAATCTCCGCGCCCGCGATTTTTCCGCCAGCGATAACAGTAAATATCAATTTTTACGCGCAACCCTGGCTACGGAATTGGGGCGGAATAAATGAGTTCCTTTTTCAATCGACAAGTTAGATCGGATTGAGTTCTCGGTGCGTTCGTATCTCGCGCGTATAAGTTGATAAATATGCTAATGCTATCAGGTGTGGTTGGAAAAATCTCCAAAGGTAATAATTATTAACGTTCATCGGGGCAGAGTGTCCTTCGTAAACCATCATCCTCCTTCCAATTTCTATTATATTTTTATAGAAATTGTAACGAATGGGTCGTTCGGTTCGGGAATATTTGAAACTCCCGTTAACGTATCTGTTTCCTATACGAAAAACCGTCTGGCCTCTCACGATCGTTCGTCGATAAAAACCAAAAATTGCGACCTATTTGCGAGTGTGTCGCGTGTGCATGTGCTCTTGAAGTTCGAGAAAGACTGTTTGCTCCGAGAAGAGTTCTGATTGCCATTCAAATAGTCAGACGGTCTCTAGCATTGTCGATGACAAGGGCGATCCATGCTTCCATCAACACCGATCATAAAAATTACATAAATTTACTCGGTGTTCCGCGATTATCGAAAATGCGGCAACACACATATCTCATATTCTGAAATTCGTCGTTAGAGCGAGCAACGATAATAATATCATCGGCGATCGTATTAATTTGAGCACGTTCCGTGGCCTGTCGGTCGGTTGGTAACTAGGCCGAGCGATTATCGTTCCCAACAGCGGGTGAAAAAAGAATTGATTGTTAGCCAGGGCCGGTCGATAGATTTTGATCTGACATCGTGAAAGTACAATGGTCGTTGCGCGATACGTTTACACGCGTCCGTTTGGGTACGCCACGTGTTAAGTTAAGCAACGTCGCCCCATGGTCCGAGTATCTCTAGCTACCTGGTCAAAAGTACCGGCTCTCCCGGCTGACGGCGGACCGATCATGGCAACGGTTGGTCGGCGCCGATATCGCCACGGAAAGCCGCAGATAGCAGTTTTCTTATTGAGCGGCGTTTATAGGCGAGCAAAACGACGCCCGATGGCCGGGTGTATCGACGTCGGTACACGAGTACTGCATTACTCGGTTCGGTAAGAAGCTACTGAATCACGAGATACGCCTGGCCACGGTTCCTTTCATTCTCGGACGCCGGTGACGGCCGATTCCCGTATCGGTCGTCTGTGTACGCCGATAACTAACGAGAACGAACGCGCTTCTCGATCGCCCGGACTAATCGACCGTGGCCCCCTCTTAATTTAACCGGACGATACCCGCTGGTCCGGAGCCGGAGTCGGGTTGCTTGAAATCTCCGGTTATTGGAGTTGCGTGTTGTACCTGGCGGATTAAAGCGATCATTGATCCGTCAAGTCGCGAAAGCCAGGGATTCGGAGCACCCGTTGCGACGAGACTCCTATCCAACGTCGGGTTTCATTCTTATTTAGTGCACCGATGCGATATACCATTCCGTAAATAAGATGACCGAGTTGTATTCGACTTGAATCGTCGATAAGTGTCGCGAAAATTTCTATAACAGTCGCGTAGTTATTCTCACTGCTACTCCTTAAACGAAGATTCACTGAACTGGGGCGATACTTCCCGCACTAGCTACCAGAGGGCTAACGCCTAACTTACTCTCTCGCAAGCGTTCCGATTGACCTTCTGTTCCTATGCAGGGCGTTCGGCCATCTCTGGGAAATATTTTAATGAGAGATTCTAGAAGCCAAAATAAGACGAAAATCAAGAATACAACTTTGTTGATTGAGGCTTCGTTAGAAAGTTATTAGAGTTCTCAGTCACAAATCTGTAAGACCTTCGATACGTCACTAAGTAGAGTTTCTCATGCTCAGTGAGAACCACTATTACACGCGCACAGTCTCTCCAATACAAATTTGTTTCTCCCCCTCCGATATTTTGTATTGCTCGATATTTTTAGATACTCCACATCCAAAAATACGAAACGTACGAATATAGACCTCTGTATCACTTTATATCCCAGGAACGGTTTATTGGGAAATCGAGAAAACTGGTACAGTAGTGTTCGGATTATCCGGCACCCGGTGATCCGAATAACTATAATAGAAAAGTTTCAAGTCACTCTGGAAAAATTATTTTCGGTTGCGGGGGTCAATTACAATCATGTTTTGTGAATACACATACCCTCGAAATCCTATGTGCTTTCAAGAAAAAAATTCTTTACCGAAAATACACTGTTTGGCCAGAAATATTTCCCTGAAATTTCATGAATACGTTTAAAAAATCAAAACTTCTGGACGGATTGAAGAGCCTCGATACGGAACAAGATATAAGATTTTCCTTTCCTTTGTGTATCGCTCGACTATGAAAACGTTTCGAATCTTCCCGCGTTCGCGTGCATATGTGCTCGGAATTCAGACGCGTTTCTCCTCATTGTCTCTTTCGTTTCGCAGTTTCTTTTACTCCGTTTGCGCCATCCGTGCGCGCAAACAGGATAATGGCCCAATGAAACGGCGCGCACCCATGGAGTCACGTCGGGCCCCCCCGGTTCGCGTTGCACTTGTTTTCTCTGTATGGAACCGCTATCAACCGCTGTAGGACAGAAAGTGCAATTATAAATACGCCCCGGCATTACCGCGGCGCGCGGTTATTGCAACGCGATTCGTATGCCTCCTTTTCTTTAATTGTACACGCGAGACCCTGACACGCATACACCAGAACGCGAATAATACGCCCGCGAGGCCCGTGAGCGTTTCTCTAACGCTCGTTCCTCGATCGTGGCAGGTGTGCACGTGAACAACCGCGGTGATAATATCCACCATTAATTTTTCGCGATCCCCTTATCGAATAATTTATCATCGTATCTAATTCGTGGCTGGCCGTGCGTCGTCGGCGCGTGCTCTCCTTTGAACGTCAAGGAGAACCGCGTGCGTCTTTTTTCTCGCCGCGAAGGACAATCGCCGCGGACCGTCAATCCTCCGATGCGGCTTCAGGGATGAAGAAACTCGACGGCGAAGGGGGAGGGTGCAGGGGGGAAAGCGGAGAAAAAAAGCGAAAGAAAGCACGACGTAGGCGTTCCACGGGCATACAGGTGCGACGGCACCGAGAACCGCGGATAACATCGTTTAATCACACGTGACTCAAGCCGTATGCGCTCCACCCACATCTCGTTCCGTATCTCTCGCGGATTATCTATGCAAAAATAAATAAGCTACTAAGTAACGACCGGTCGGTCGGTCGTCTACGTGCTGGGTAGAAACCGTGTGGGGAGGGAAGGTAAAGAAAAAAAAAGCACACGGAATCGCTCGTCGCATTACTCGTGGCTATCGAAATGTTTCGAACGGTTCGACGCGATACCTGTATTACATCCAGCCCGCTGCCACTGGCGAAACAGAGGAGGAGTGTATCGTTTATTGATTTACAGTCCCAGATATCTTCGTTCGCCGATTAAAATCAGCGTTCTATATTGCGCGAGGCGTGTCGCCGGGGACACGATTCTATCCCTTATTATGACGCATTTTACGGCCGCAGATGCAATCGGTTAATTCCTAGACTGATTAATCGTCGTAAATTAAACGGCGCGGCGCGTGATTTTTACCTCCGATGCTTACACGAGTTATAAATGGCGGAGCATACTTTTTGGCAAGTCGCTGTAAATAACCGGTAAACTGGGTTTTCATTGCTACAGTAAGGAAGCACAGAATCGTACTGGAAATACCAAAAACGTTTGGTGCCATAAGGGGTTAATGCCGTTTCTTATGAAAATAACCGACCAGGAATCCTCGATATCGCGAGATTTCTTTGTCGTTTATTCGCCGTGGGTTCTATTCCGTGCTGCAAGCGGCGGTAGAGCCACGGACATCTTCCGCAAGGAGATTTCATCAAGAAGGAAAAATGGCGACGTCCATGGATGGAAGTAATAATGCTGTTCCGTCCGCTGTGTTGTAACTTCTTGGTTAGCTTCGTCGCTGGTCGACGGAATATCCGGCGATGTCTTTGCTTTTTGCTTATATGTCACAGAGAATAATGATGATAGGATTGGTTGCATTGTGGGGGGTGGTGACACCCATGACACAACCGGCTCGAATACACCATAGATGGGTATACCTGGCAGCGTGCTCTCTCGGTATTATGGAGGCTTAAATCAGCTCGAAGGAATCTCGAAAGACATGGGTGTTCAATTACCTGGCCATAAACCTTTACTAGCCCACGTCCACGGCGACGAACGACGAGTTCGTTCGCGCGGTACGCGCGGCGCAATCTGCCTCGTACGATTCCTCATGGACACCATGACGATCCAATAGGACTTTACTTTACGATCTCGTAGAACCTCCACCTTGTCTCGCCCGGCCGTGTTAAAGATCGTCGGTGAGAAAATACCGGTACATTTTATCGTATTTCATACATTTTACCATCCGGCGATAAAATGGCCGGAGAAGTTTTGCGACTTACTCCGGCCACTTTCCCTGGACGTGCACGCAAGTAGGCAGACTGGCGCCACAATGTACAATGTTACAGCCACGAGTGACGAGTAATCCTTAAAAGAATGTATTTATTCCGCGGAGTTCTTCGAATCGCTCTATTCAGACTGTATTTATCCCTTGGGATTTAATAGAAGCGCTTTATTTATCGTGCGATTAACGACGGTAACGGTGTACGCTCGTATTACGGTATAATACCCTCTCGCGACGTACGAAACGTTCGTTTCCTTCCATCGAGGATACCATTTTAATAATCCGTGTTTCGTAATTAAAAAAGATCCGAGCCACGAACGCGCCCGGACGGCCATAAATTCCGATCGACGTCGACTTTTCTCGCAACGAACTTTTCAGAAACCCGCGAGGTTAAAACCCAAGCCTTGTTCGAGAGGAAGAACGAGACACATTTCTTCCATAATCCTAACACGTTTATTACCATACTTTCGTACGATCTTCGACCGGAATTTTCTCAGTTTCTTCTTCTCTTAATCATTTCACGGACGGTGTTAAAATTAATTCGTTTTATAGCTACCGCGCGGTGTCATAAAGACACGTTAAACGTCATGCGATCCTCCGGCGATTTCTATGACAAGAAGTGTATTTCCTTTGATTCTACAACAAGAAAGGCGCCTCGCAGCCGGTGATTCGAACGCAACGGATGAACGAAGAAATAATTCAATCGAAGAATCCGTGGGAATCTTAATAATCGGTACCAAAATTCTGAAAAAATGAAAATATTACGTAAAGCGTAAATTGGACCCACTAATACCCTCTTCTCTACAAATTTTAATAACTGGTTTTCAATCGTCAATAAAAATAATCGTCTCAATGGCTGTATCGTGGCAAGGAACGCTCGAAAGAATGGGCCCGTTCGGGGCCCGTGATCCCGACGCGACGAAATTCCACGCAGGTTTCACGCAAGGCCCCGTCGGAGGAATTCCATATACCTGTCGCGCATCTCGCCGAAGCGATTAGACGTCGTATACGGGTTTACATGAATCATCGCGTCTCGAGCGCGGATGCCAGGTCCCATTACACCTGTTTACATGCCGAACGCTCGAGCCACCCACGAGCCAAACCGATCGGTCCTCGGGCCGGATCGGGCCCGACAAAAGCGCGCAAAAGGCAGAGGTGGGGATAACAGAAAACTGAATAAGGACGGAGAGGCGCGCGGATCGATGAAAACGGGAAGAAAGCATCGTGAGGAGAGAGAAGGGGCGTGTATGGGAAAAGGAGAAGAGACACGCTCGGTTCTTAACGGCCGGTTCGGAGCGGCAGCTTCGTGTGAGGTAACGACATAAAATCCCGAGATCTTACTTATACGCGCGCGAGGTCTTGCCCGGTAATCTCGAGGTTCCTCTTATTTAAGCGCCACATTTCTTTCCGGCGCTTCGGAGGGGCGGCCGTCCACGTGGGGAAAGTGGCCACCTAACTGTCGCCCGAACGAGCTCGTACGGCGTCGCACCGGCGACGTTTATTGCGTTTTCGAGACGGCGGATTTGTTTAGCCGCGTGTATCGACGACGCTCGCGGGACCACGGACCCCACGTGCACTACGGGCCCCGCGATCGATCGAAAATACCAACGGTATCCGGCGAATGGATCCGTACATGTAACTGTCGCGGTTAGAATTGGTCACGCGCGTTACTCCATTTTTTTTTTCTCCATTTGGAGCTCCTTGGGCCCTCGTTCTTTGCAGTTTTCTCTGTTTAACCATAAGTATAGCCGTGGTTGGTAGGATGTTATGTATTGCTAGCACGAACATACTCGTGGTATACTAGAACTATCGGCAATTATAGTGTATTTATTTGTACCAACGAAATTGAACGATAGATATGTGAATAAATGTGTAATACAATGGGAATAATTTATTCATTCGGTCATAGAAAATTGCGGTAAATTTTTAAAAATTCAATCGAGTAAATTTTTTGCAAGTTTTATTAGTAACTACGAATGGGTCATTCAGACTGTTTTGGTAGTTCTAGTGTTAAATATGTCATAAAGTCTTTTGAATTTGCAAACCTTTCGTGGTCACATACATAAATATTCTTGTGTGATCTTTTCCAAGATACATTCACAAAGATTTCCAGTCAGAATTATGGAGAACTATTGAGAAGTATTTCGGAAAAATCTAATCAAAATTAGGAGAAACGTGTGAATTCAAATTGTTAATGGAATTTAAAGGAAATGTGAAGGGAGTAAAAAACGAAAATTCAAAATAAAGAATACTTATCTTGAACAATATGATCCATTGAAAATAATAAAATAATATTCTCCTCGTGTTTGATTTTATGCGTGTAAACAATTATTACAGAAAGAACTTAGACGAACAATAACACTCAAAACAGAAAATAACTTCATATTATTTAGGTTTGGCAGCGAATGGATTAACAGGGGATCGATGGGTCCCAGTTTATTTAATTTAAGCTCCGATATGGCTCGCAGAAGGTTATTTCTGTGCATTGGTTTTTAAGTTTCCATTACGCGTGTTTTAGTGGAGAGTTTATCAGAGATGAAGCTAGAATTCAATAACGTCCGAGTAAAGTTTTTCGCGGCGATAGTTTCTCAGGGGTGGTCCGGGATAACAGGCTTATCGCACCTAAGCCAGGCTGCCGTGGTGTTACCCAGTGCTCTTCGAGACGTAGGTTCTTAAGATCTCTCGTGGCCGGTTGGTTCACGGCGAATTATCATACGCGAGGCGGCGTTTGAATGGCGGGCTTATAAACGGCGTTGCGCTTCCCATCGCTCGGGACTGTTCCGTGCGAAGCTGAAAAGCCTCGGTCGCGTTAAGAATAATAAGAATAACCTTGTTTGCGATCTCGGGGGTTGGCCAATCGGCGTCGCCGAGTTTTGTCTCGGTCACAATAGCACGTCGGAGTCGCTCCGGATGTCTGGCCACGTGTGCGTCGAGGGGGGAACGAATCGGTGATTTCTACTTGGAAGTCTCTATCTTCCGGTCAGTTAATGCTGCCGTCTCTCCGAATATTTTATCGAGACGAGCGATAGAGGGAAAAATGGAACGTAGACAATACACAGTATAACTCTCGTTTCGCCCACGTGGCCGGGATCGCCGCGAGGCGTGGGTTTGTCCCGGTGAGTTCGACCGAATTTTACGAGATGCCTCTTTTTCCAACGGTCCGCCTCGGTTTCAACTCCTTCCCGACCCCGAACGATTCCACAGATTATATTTACCCGCAACAATTTCCCTATCATCGAATCGATAATTACGACGAAACTATTTATTCCACAAAGTAGACAGTTTTCCAAATTTTGCTTTGAAAAATTGTAAGCGATCCGTAGTCGGCGGGATAGTCGTTTAAAAAAAAGAAACGGCGATCGAGTGGCGGAATACTCGATCTTCGCCGCAAAGTGGGAGGCCAAGCTTTGAATATTTGCATGGACTGCGGCTTGCCCTCGGCTCTCGGGGCCTCGCCACGTTGCGTACGTACAAGCTTCCCTACGAGATACTGTGTTTGTTTAATCGAATAGAATACATTAGCCCACGCCATGAAAGGCGCACCGCGGAGAAAACACCGTGCTGCTCGCGTACGACACGAACAAGGAAAACGTTATTGTCCGCCAGGTAGTACAGACAGCCGAGAAAGAGGGCAGGGAATAAAGTTGTCTCGAAAAGTTGATCTTTCGAAATCTGGCCGGCTCTTTCACGCTGTTCATCGATCCGTACGATCGATCTCTTCGTTATTTACGCTCGCGGGGCTAAATGACGCAGCATATAGGACCATTTATCTTTGTTTCCTGATATAAAAGCTCCCGCCTCTCGATCTGCTCTAAAAAAATTTCGATAAACATCGATCCTTTCGTTGTATGCTTTCGCTGATAAGCAAATTTACTGTGCGCAAACTTGTTTCGCATTAAACGGTTACCGCAATCTCAAGGGTTTAGAAAAGATGTCTTGTCTTTTTTTGTAGACATGATCCACCCTAACGAACGTTTCAAAATTTGGTACCGTCTGTGTAAATACGATCGAAGCACTATTATCGAATCACGGCGACGTCGTGAGGTTTGGGCCCGTTTTCCAAGAACACTTTAATAGGATAAAGCACTGACTGATGGCCGGTAATCAACATATCGAGCCGCAGACCGTCGCTTTTCACTCTTGATCGGCTCTATTTCGCGGGCATTACATCGCGAGCGGGAAGAAAGGCGTAAGAGGACGCGACCACCATTTATCTCGTCACCGTCTCGGATCCGTTGCCGGTGACATCGATAAATCAGCGCTATCGGGGCCTTCCATCAGCATTAATCACTATAATGATCCCCGCGCGCACTCCCGACAAGGATCCAAATACCGCCGCGGGCCCCAACTCGAGATGTTCGGTGTCGTTCGGTTATCTTCCGAGACCTTGGGTCACACCGTGGTCATTATCAAGTTGTTATCTCTCTACGAAAAGTCCTGAACACAGTCCACCTTCATCGTACCTCCACCTCCGTCATCGTTTTCTCCCGTAGCGTTCTTACCGGCCACGAGAAACCCGCCATTCGCGGAGTAAACGATGGTTGCTGTACATTGGTCCTTGAACCTGCTTATCTCCTACAGAGTCAACGTCACCTGATTCCTCCGAACCCGACAACCTGTCCCTAAAGAGGCCCATGCGCGCTGCAGGTTAACCGCAGGCTTGCTCACGGGGATAGGAGGACCATGAGAATCTTCTTTTTCCCGATAAATAATAGCTACTCTGCTTTTGGAAGACGCCATTTTGGTCCCCTTTACGCGTAAACTTGAGTTTCGAATAATTAAATGCGTCCAGGATCACCGTCGACCCATTCTGAGTTCCCTTCAAATTCGATGTCTCGATCTCAAGTGAAATCAACTACAATTACAAATGTCTGTCCATTACTAGCTATTTCTACTCACGCTGATGAACTTCTCGCAAACGTATTCCACAGGCTCGAAGACCTTACTTAGTAGCTTGCAGATTACAAAGACCCCTGTTTAGCCGACGAAAAGAACGAATTGAGATCTTTACGGGCCGTCGGCAGAAATCGACTGTAAGAAAGGGGATTCTCGCGAACGGGCAAATCTTCGGCCGGGATCCGGTCTATTCTCCAACCCTTTATCGTCCGCGGCGCGCTGGTTCGTTCCATTTACGTTAGACTCCCCTAACAGAACTGGCTAGACCAAAAGAACGAGATAAGCGAGTCGCTTGGCCGGCAGAGACCGGCGGCTATCTGCTTCTGAGCGGGATTCCCCCGTTCGTTCTCTCTTTCTCCTCCGTTCGGAGTCTCTTTTCGCCTCGGTCGTTTTTCTCTCTCGCTTCTTACCGCGGCTACAACTCCTCCGAAGTCGAACGGGCGAGCGTCGTACGGCAATCTGTCTCCTGGCGTGTGATAAATCAATCCTCCTCGCGGACGTGCGAGACACGATCAGCGGCCCTCGCGCGTTTACCGCGCACACTCGCCGCTCCGCACAAACACACACCAACGTACCAAACACGCCTGTCAGCTAGGCAAATGCACCGAGACGCCAGGGCAGGGTCCAAGAACAACGAACGAGAAGTACAGTGTCGAGAAGAAGAAAATGTGACTTTTGGGACGAAGTTGCATTTTGAAACGGGCAGAGAAGAACTTGAATTACTGGAGAGACGGTACGAGCAACGATTAAGGTGCTCGACTCCCGTTTCCCCGTTCTAGCCAAGTTGGATCTCTCGCTGTCCATTCCGGGGACAGACGACGACCATTGGAAACAAATGTACCGCGCGTGATATCTCCGAATCGTTTCAATCAGTAACCCACCGTTAGAGAGCAATCAGTCAGCGCTACCGTCCGCGAAGAAGCTTATCCAAGGGAGTAACGACCACACACGTCCACAGGAACAGATCACGGCGATGATCGGGAGCTCACGATCGCGCTCCGCCGTCCCGGGCAGCGAGCCGGTGATCGCTCAATCATGCGTGTTAGGTGCCGACGATAATTCGTGCTCCGATGGATGCAATCGAGCGCGAGGTCGCGAAGGTGGTTCGAACAGGTTGCGCAAGACTACCGTTGTCGTGTACACGCTCGATTGAGGACCCGATAAGTGGCACCGGGAGCCCGTAATCCGAACATTTTGTTTGTTAGCCGATCGCTCGATCCGCCGAAGCGACGCTATAATCACCGCAGGGTATCCCGCAATACCGATCCGTCGAATGCCATCTACGATTCTATTCGTGTCCCTGCTCTCTCTCATTATTGTCTTTCCCTCCACGTACACGAGACTCTCACGATGTCTATCGCGATACTGCACGGTGATTTTCCACTTTATGCGAACGCTCGACGGGTATTAAGGTTAAACTTGCCTTATTTGGTACGTTGGCCAATTCGGACCGCGCTTCGACCGGAAAGCATACGGTTTTCTGTGGCGATTGAATCCTCAACCGCCATATTTATTATTCCCTCGAGTCACCGTGTCCATAGTGCTTTAAAACTCTTAGGAGGGATGATACAATTGATTCATGCATTGAAATTATTCAAATTTTATCAAGGGAAATTGTCAGATTACTTAATTCTTATACTAAACTTTCAACTCTGAAAAAAGGTTAAAAAGTGCCAATCGTAGCGATGGAATTGTCAGCCGCCATATTTGTTATTCGCTCGCTTGAGTCACGGTGTTCATTCGGTAATGCTTTAGAAATCTTCCTGGAGGGATGTATTGTACAATTGATTCATGCATTGAAATTATTCAAATTTTATCAAGGGAAATTGTTAGATTACTTAATTCTTATACTAAACTTTCAACTCTGAAAAAAGGTTAAAAAGTGCCAATCGTAGCGATGGAATTGTCAGCCGCCATATTTGTTATTCGCTCGCTTGAGTCACGGTGTTCATTCGGTAATGTTTTAGAAATCTTCCTGGAGGGATGTATTGTATAATTGATCCTGTTGAATATTTATTTGTTAAATAAATACAATAAAGTTTTGATCTAAGATGATACAAAACGGAAATGCTATTCACAGTTTGACTGATTTTTGCTAACTAAGCTTGAGGCTTGGAAAAAAACCGAGACACTCAGCGGGTGCCATAAACGAGTGTCCTCCTCAGGTAGTACTGACCTTAGCAAGGGAGAGAACCGCATTACTGGATACAAATATCTATTAAAAATAAAAGAATGCAATGCTGTATTCTCAACTGATCCACGCGTTGAAATTGTTCAAATTTTGTCAATACGAAATTGTCAGATTACTTAATTCTTACATTAAACTTTCAACTCTCAAAAAAGGTAAGAATATTTGTTATCTGCTTGCTCGAGTCACGGTGTCCATTCAGTAGTGATTTGGAAGTCTTCGTGGAGAGACATAGAATCACAATCCACGCGTTGATAATAATTAAAATTTCATCAATACAAAATTGCCAGATTACTCAATTCTTATACCAAACTTCCAACCCTGAAAAGAAATTAATACTAAGTCGCAGAGTCCCCGGGAGCAAAAGGCGTCAACGATCGGAATCTGTACTTCGCACCAAGGACGAGCACCGCGACTAAAGATGAATTCATCGCGATTAAGAAGATTGCCGGCTACGTTCGTACCCAGGGGACAACTTCTGTCCCTTGGCACGCCCCCGCATACCCTTTGGTAAATTAATTTACAAGGAGCCGTGGACGCTGAACGATCGCGCGTTCTTTGAAGCGGTACGGTTTTCGAAGACTTCGTCCGTAGACCGGAGCAGGTTTCGCGGACATGCACCGCTGATCGGCTGCAAGGATCATTGGCTCCGGCGACGTCTAAAATATATCATTAACCCGAGCGGTTCGTTTTATTCGCGATTTCACCGTCGAAGAATTCTGCGCGCGGATTATAATTAATACGCGAAACGGCGATGAAAAACGTCCCGGGCCGCATTATTCCATTGAAATACGAACCGGGGCCCGATAACTCCTGTGACCTTTAAATCGCGGCTGGTAGCGCGCATTATCTTGTAAATTAGTTCGTACGGGCGTTCGATACAACGCGGCTACGGTCGTAGTTTATGCACCGGTTAGAGCGTTCCAGGGTTTCCGAGATTCGCGGTTAGAACGTTGATACGACGGGGCCCCTGGTCGGCCCGTTATCGGCACGCTGGAAATTATAGAAGCTATAAGCCGCGCGGCGTATCGCGACGCGCGCAAACTGGCCCCCGCGATGCATATTCAACGGACCCCCTGGGCCAGCCGCTAGATGCGACAACAATCAGCGAAACAAACCCACTTATGATCAACAAGGGTATACGTCACCCGTTAGAGCCCCAAGCGTCTCGCGGACAACTTGTCCGCTGAATATTCATGAGACTCCACCATGCGCGCCACTCGATGGAACGAGCCAAACGACGGAGAGGGTCGCGAGCAACAGTTCCTCCGTCGATCCCTCCTATGCGTTACGCCACGCATCGATAGAAACGTAAAGCCCACCGTCCGCCGATGCACTTTCGGAAAAAAGGAGCTTCGAAATGGAACACCGTCGGTCGTAACTACTGCGAATAATCGCGAGAATCACGGGAGAGGCAAATAGAAAATCAATTTCAAAGTTTTCATACGGGCGTGTTATTTAACGATTATGAGATAATGAAGTCGTTAAATCATCTGGAAACTGAGGTCAACCGTTAGCTGTTCCTCGTCGTAAACTTTTCTTGCGGGAATACTTTACTCGATAGGGTCAAGACTCGCCGGCCGCGATAGTAACAGTAGTTTTCTTATTATCCGTCGCGGAGATGCGATTCCGTGGCAGGCTGTGACCGTGACAGGACGACGGGCAGGATTACGATTGGCATTATTGAGCGCGTCTTCCAATGGTCCAGGATCGAACGATAGGGACTCTTCTGTATCCTTAGACTCGATCTAGACCAGACCAGTTCCTGCAGGTTGCACTTGCGACTCGTAACAACGTCGATGTATCACTCTGGGTTAAATGATGCATCGACGGAGATACATCACGCCGCCCTGGGCTGCTGTTATGGCGAATTTCATTCGTGTTCGGTAATTCGATGCGTCCAAGATGGAGCATTCGGTTGTTACGCTGAGATATAACGTGTCAGTAGTCATTTTCGAATATATATGTTAACGTTAACGTTGGTGCTCCTTTAATAAACGATCCAGGTAAAAGAATTTAGATACGAACTCCGGGGTGGTTCTCTTTTTTCTCGCCCCCGGCGCATAGAGATTCCGTTAATTAAATGACGTTTTTTGCTCGATCGAACAAATGTACAACCGTGAGATTGGATTTCCTCCCAGGTTGGACTGTAAAATCTAGTGCTTGGGCGCAAGAACCCGAGGGGAAGATCGTAAATCCCGTACTAGCCACTTTTTCCCTGTCAATTAATTATAGAGATACGCCTCTGGCCGAATAAATATCTCGTCGATTCGTTTACCTGGATGCACTTGAACTTCCACGGATCGCCAAGGAGACCTTTCCGTCGTACGACATAATCGCCGACCGGCTAATCGGGATACTCGTCGTCGAATCGAACAGAATCTCCCATGGTTTCCCGCGAACGCACCATGATTTACGACGTGGAAGCTGCTATCGCGCGTTTCTATAAGCGAGGGCAATTGATAACGTCGCTGTATCGGGCAACGATCGCGTAAAACCGGCGCCAGGACGCTCCGCGAGCCATGAAACTTGGCGCCAATTGCCGTGAAATCGCTTCCCCTTACGCCTTACGTCCATTCAAAGCTAGCAGGAAATTACGTTTTAATGGCTATTATTGCCGCTTAGACGAATCCTCGATCGTAAAAGTGATTTCTATTTGCGATGATCAATTCGTAAAATTATATTATACGCTTATCCGACGCTTAAGCTTGCAACTTTCGAACACGCGTGTGACCCAAAAACGTCAATAATAATAGTGTGCCAGGTCTCGAAAATATCGAGACGAGACGAGACGAGAATTTTTCTCGAGATCGAGACGAAACCTCGAAAGTGTCTTGTTAATCGAGAATCTGGAATATACAACGACAGTATCATGATTTAACATTTATAGCTGGTCTTCTCCTTATCCTTGACAGTCCATTATGTGACTAGTCAATCTATCAATCTATGCCAATATCAGGCAATATAGAAAAATTAGCACTTTTATATGTAAACTCTAAATAAAATATTATACATATAGTTAATTACATACCTGACATTTATTTCCTACATTCCGGTTACCATTCATTTAAGCGATTTACAAGATACTATCTGACTTACATCTTTGAAATGAATCATTATGCTATTATCAGGCAATATAGAAAAATTAGCACTTTTATATGTAAACTCTAAATAAAATATTATATAGCTAATTACATATCGAAATTCTCGATATTCTTAATTAACAAGATACTATCGAAGACTCTTCTCGACTCATCTCAAACGTCGAGATCTTCCACACCCCTAGTAAATAAACATCTAAGCGAAGTATCTTTACGCCGTAACTTTGAAATATAATCGAGACGCATTATTAGCGGGGAGAAGCTTCTAAAAATATGATCGTGCGAGAAGACGAACGCGTGTGTAAAAGAAATTATCGTTAAGAAGCCATTACGCGTTGAAATATTGACGCGCGAGTTTTAAAACATGGAAAATATTTTTGAAGAGTTTGGTGTTGTCGGAAGTTTATTACAGTAGATCGTTCGCCATTTAGAATTTATCGTGGCCGTTTCGTAAAACGCGTATTCCACCGTTTCGAGGAGTAATTTTTGATTCATCGGGCACGATCGATAGAACAAATCGATCGAGCTAAGCGATTCGTGAATTGAAACGATCAGCAGGAACCCGTGGCCCGGATCACGAACGCAGAGGCGCGATGTATGACCGCCGGTCACGCCAGCCTATCACTCTTCAGTACTTAATTACCCCCGGCCGATGAAGCCAGGGTGGTCCACGATCTCTTAGCTCGGATGCCGATCATTCGATCCGTCTCTTGATTATATTGATCTCGCTGCGTGATATCTGCGCGGTTGATCGATTAAATCAACCTTCGCCGACGAGTGATTCCTTGACGGATCGTGGAATATTATTAGCCCGCAGCTTACGAACGCATTAATGAACGTAACATCGGTAGGAAACTCCAACCGCCAGAGGCTTGCTCTTATCGAGAAGCTAATTACTTCGAGGAACCCTTCTACGAAAGACAAATATTAATATTGTGGAAATACAATCGCTCGAAGGAGTACCTGACTGCTGGTACTTTCCGTCGAAGAAACCAGAAAACTTAACGGATCGGCTACTTCTTGAGGGTGGGGGAGGGATTGTAAAAGCAAACGGCGAACTATTTTTACCATTATTTATTTTACGAGAACGCACTACCCGTGATACAGTAAATATAAACAGCTCTGGATTTTAGTGTCGCCAATTGCAAAATAACGATTTGCATAAATCGAATCTAAAGGATACGCGGTGGTTGTTCTTGAAGAAATCTAACCGATCGCAGTATTGCACATTCGTGTAAACGGATCGATATCTTGGAATATTGAATAGGAATTAGCTCGCCAAGTTATACTCCGAGGCAAAGTGGTTGGCAAACAAGTTGTCGATTTTTGAACCGGTGCTACCTGTGGTGCCTTTATAATTCATAAAAGCTAAGAAGCTGGTAGCAGGCCATTAACTATTAACAAAGGACCAGAAAGCCTTGACATTCTTATTAATTACTTTCTCTGTCCAGTCGCTGCCGCCGTTGCAAAAAAAAAACCGATTTACGATCTTCGGTTCTTTGGGTGATGCCACGTTGTCTTTTCAAAATAGAAATTTTGGCTAGAAGTTCCCGATTTTGAGAAAACATAAAAAATAACTGGGAAATAATGTTATTACTTTTTTCACTATGTATTTCACTATGAATATTTCACATTTTCACTATGTTATATTATACAATAATGTAATATAACGACAAAAGAATAACAACTTTACTTAAATCTAATATAAATAACTTGTTGAACAAACCTGTTTCTTATAACCTACTGTGGCTTCTTCGACTTGTAACTTTTTAATAAATCTGGATAGAGTCATATGACGAATGTTAAAATATCTGGCGATGGTTTGTACATACTGTCCTTCTTGCAGAACCGATTCAGCTACTTCACACATGATTTCGATGGAAATAGTGGCTCTCTTCGTTTTTCGTTTATATGTCGCATGCTAAAATGCAACAGGAATTATTTTTACATTTGGGGTAAGTTGTTACGGTAACAACATGCCCCAAGTCATGGGAACAACTAGCCCCAATTGACATATGTGAGAATGCTTACAAATATTTTATTTATATATTCAAATATTCTAATAAATGCTACTGCAACATATTTTTAAATGTTATTTGATTTATAACGACAGAACAATAAACGATATTCATATTAAATAATTGAGTACGACAAAAAAATGATTGCGAAATATTTACTTACCTGACACGTGACTACCTCTTGTCTAAAACTATACAATTCGCTGTCACGGGCGTTATTAAAATGTTTGACACAATGTTATCTTTTTTCATCTTAAAGTAACAACTTACACCCGGTCTCCCCTACTCTCGAAACATAACAGAAATACAATTACCATTGAAAATTAAAAACTGTCATTCTCATAAGTCAAAGATTAAATTCTTAGAATAATTAACCTTTCGTCAAGGGATTTGATTTACATTATATATTGACGAAACTTAAAGATACAACCGTTGACACAACCTACACCCAGAACTTCTAACCCTGGTCACCCCTACTTCGAATTTGGTTAAAACTCGTCGATAGATTCGGTATTTCACATTCGATGATGGGCGATCGCTTGACCCCCTGCGTTCCACGTAACATGTAAGCGGGCAAGCTCGTAAAGTCGTCAGTCTCGCGCTTGCTCGCGGATCCACGTGCAATTAAGATCGCCGTAATCCGGTCATGCAGCGTTAGAAATTTATGAAGAGCGCGTGTCTTCGGTCATTTTGAAAATGTGTGTCAATAGGGCCCCCCGGGCGGGCCGGGTTCGTATCGAAAAAGGTATACCCCGGAACGCGATAGTCTTAGGGAGCCATAGAGGATTGATAACCGCCATAAACCCCATTATTCTTGCCAACATATTCTGTTGCATATAACAGTACTCGGAACAATACCAAGCGGTCCTCGGTTGCCCCGTCCGCGAACCGTGTCCGGTGGATCGTTTCCACGCTCGTGGTCGCATGCACACGGACGCGGGGCGGATCGCAAGAAGCGACGCCGGGTCGCCGGATCTCGCCCTTTCCGGCCCGTTGTGCAGTTTTCGTGCAACCAGGAGAAAAACGACGCCCGAGACCGAGCGACGTAGAAGGATCAGCGGAAGGGAAGCGCGGCACCGGCGTACGTATCCGTGACTAATCTTTCACGGTGAGGAGTCCCGCGCGTGTCCCAGTATCGTGAAGTTCTTGAATTATTGCCCTGTTATCTTGGCTGGTTGCACAGCGTGGGAGGGGCGAGGGCCCCCTTCGGATCCAGTTTCATGAAAGGCACCGACACTCGCAACCTCTCTCACGGAGAGGGACGCCAGACGGCGGAGGGGGAGGAAGACGCCGCGCGTACCGTTTCTAGTTCTAATCTGTCGGCCATTTGTTAGACGGTTATGACATCCACCAGAGAGGGATGCAAGGAACCGAACGAACCGCGGGGTGCGTGGAAGGGGTATACGATGCGAAGCACGTTGCTTGTGTCGCCGTTTGTCCCGAGCTGAGCCATCGGGACCACCCTGGACGACGGCAATGCGCCACGGACGGATCCGGGGCAACCTGCGCCAAACCTGTGCCAACCGGAGCTCCCGCCACGATCCTTTTCCTTTTTCTCGGCCACCTATCGTTTAAAGAAAGAGACGTCCTCCCGCTGGACGATTCTGATTCTGGTACCCCTCTACTTCCGAATTAACCTCTTTGGCACGGCTGAATTTTGCGCTGTTTTGCGACAATGGTGTTCTCTACGCGAGTACATCGGAATGGAGTACTAACCCACATGAACTGACGTATTGAGGTTAAAGATTCTAAAAACTTACAAGGATACGGATCAAATGGTATATTTATTTAAATGAAAAGCAACAGTCACTGGTGTATCAAAAACAAAGACTGTATTTTGTTAATACTGTTATAAAACATTGTGAAAATTGAATTCCCGATGAATGTAGGATCGTTTTCTCCGTCCGTGCACTCGATAATCGGAACGTTTCATCGAGGATACGCTTTCTAAGGAAAAGTTATATAAATTTCCGTGGCGTGCACGCATTTGTAATCAGTCGTGGCGCATTTGTCAGCCGGGACAATGGTTTTATAAATGATTCCGACGAGTTCGCGCCTCGTAGATCTCGATGCCGTTACAATAGGAAGTATCAGTCAATCGAGGGCGCGCCAGGAAATTCGATATTCGCTCGTGCATCGTCGACCGATGGCGATTAATGATCCTGCGGACGCCGGGAAAACTTCAGCCCCCGTATGAACACGTCCGTACTCGATGACGCGAATCGGATCGCATATTATAACCTGTCTTCGAGCCAGATACGCTACGTGTTAATTAAAGATCATTAGATAGTCTTCCAAACGGAATTTCAATCTCCATGGACGATGAAATACACATTTGTTCCGGTACAATTTTTCTTAATACGCAAAAATTCATCGCCAAATCTGTGAACCTCGACCTTCGACAGCTTTGGTTGGGGGTTGTTGAAACGACTTGGCAATTTTTTTAAACGCGGTAATATAAATTAAATGTGTCTTGGGGAACCTTCTTGGTCATCTTCTGATGAGCACGCTGTTTAAAATAAAAAAAATTATTCAAAATAAACAGGGAATTTGGATAGTTAATAATATTTGAATTGTCTTCTATAAGCTGGGCAGCCCTATTGCAATTAATTGTCATCACTAGACTGTAGATCTTTATGCAAATTCATATTTTTATTAATAGAATTTGTGAAATGGGAGAGGGTACCCCTTGTAGAGGGTTGTCTAAAGCCCTAGGTATAATAATTCGTATCTTACTTGGACACTAGGTTTACGGACACTCGTTTCGTATATTTCTATTGTAATTCGCTGTGTTGACAGTTACTGTAATATTTATTCATTAACAAATAATATTTATGAATTCTGTAATGTTAGGTTTAGAATCTAAATGCGTCAAATTGATTTCCGTAAATCTAGTGTTAAATATTCCTTATACTTTCGCATGTCAAATGAATTCTGTAGTTTCTTGAGAATTAAAGTTTCTCATAAATGCATAAACATCCGCGGTTTAGTCATCACTATGACCCAATTTTGTTTAGATTAGGGTTCTGCACGAGTGAACAACATACAATTGTATCTGATATATTTTTTGGTTATAAAATTATCACTAAGACCCAATTTTATTAAGATTAAAATTTCGCACGCTTGAACAACATGGAACTGTATCTTATCTATTATTTGTTTATTAAATTATCAATAACCCTTCTGGGAGAATTATTCTATATTCCATCATTTAAATGTAGTTGTACATACAATTTGTTTAGCCAGCGTCTGTGCTCCAAAAGACAAGTCACTAGTGTGATACGCACCATATATTACAATATACATACGTAAATTTCAAATATTTAAATTCAATATTTAAATTCAATATTTAAATTCAAACGAGTGTACAAATAAATAAATATTGCGTGAAGGTTGAATGAAGATTTTGGGAAAGAGGTGGTCAGTGATTCGGTTGTGTTGGTCGGTGTATAATGGGGCCGATGCCAATGGCTCGCGGATGCGCCGCCATAAAATACGAATCGGAACGCAACTAATTGCTTGTACCTGTTCGACAAAAGGAAACTCGTCGGACCCGTGCCAATAAACACGTCCCTTGTGCCCTCTTCTTGTTCGTCGGGTTGTTTCGTTCCTTCTCCCGCGCGCGGTGACGCAAGGTGGAACTACCTTCGGAGCTACCTAAGGAGAGGCAGGGGGCCCCGGTTATTTATCCGCGGAAGGGTCTATTAATTTCGAGCCAATAATAACTCGGACTCCTCGTACTAATTAATATATGAGCACCATCGGGGCCGGTAAGAGCCGAGCAGGTTCGTCTCTCGGGACGATCTTAAAGACCCGACTGCCCGCCTCTTTCTCTTCGCTTCTTTCCCCGCCGGACCACGGTTTCTTTTACCCTCAGCGGTTCAGGTCTCATCTTCTCTCTGCTTTCCTCTTTTCCTCGCGCAAGGCCCTCTCGTATCGGCAAAACGATGATGAAGAACCGACCGCGCCGACAAAGATGCCGCGACATGAGCCATGCGCTCTCGTTGCGCACACCGGTTGACCGGGTCTCCCGGTACCACTCCAATCCTGATCGAGTACTCTGGCTGATCTTTATAGGTGCGTCGTCGCGGCAAGAAACCCTCCAGACCACGTGGCTTCTGCCAAAAACCCTCCAACGGCGTCTCGTTGAAATTTGTTCGACTCGACAGGGCCCACTGTACGCGACACTCGCGAGGTCTTTTAACGAATCACGAAGGAAATTCATTTGCTTCTCTATTTACACCCAGTGAACATGGTTTTGTAGAAATTCGTTTATTCTATCGAGGAACAAGGGAATTTTTTTCTAAAAAATAATAGAAGTGTTTAATATATTATTCGTAAGTCTCTTCGATTTCTGCCGTTAATGAGCTCCGGAACGCCAGAAATATATGGACGACTCGATCGAGCTGCTCGATTCGCCGCGTGACCCGGTGGTCAGTCGTGTTCCGTGAAGAAAGCTCGCTCGATATGCAAGGGAGTCTCCGTGCGAGAAAAGGAAGGCGCGTATTTCCTTCGTAGGTGTGCCCCCGTGTCATGGACTCGTGGCACGAGCCCGAAGTAGCGCGAAGATTAGCCTGTTTGCGCGCCGGGTGCACCGGATGTCCCTTCCATCGGGTCGCATAGGTGTCGAACAAGATACGAGGCAATTTAATTTCAATATCAGAAAATCGTTAACACCTACGCGAAACAGTTTTCCCCTGATATTTTCTTGATCGAACAATTAAATTTTAGCTCGGTACGAAATGTTGCAAACTTGCTCGATCCACGCACACGTCGTGAGTTTGAATGCAAGAGGCTCGCGTCACGAAACTGATTCTGGGCGTAGTCCTGGCCATTGTCCCGTGACAGACGCTCGATTGTCCCTATTAATATATAGGGGGGGATCTCTCTGATATCCTCGAGTGCCCTCGTTTCCTGACTTGCCCACGTATGAGACACCTACTTGTAATAACCTCGTCGCGCGTTGACGATCACTCGGCTCTTCCCTCGACCTCCTTCCTGTATGTAACTATCCGCACCGGAAAGGTGCGGAGATGTTGAAAGAAAAAGTCTCGATGGACGGTGCAAAATAAACGGTTCGCTTGCCACGTGCTTTAATCGCACTCGCGTTATGGCGGAACCACACACGTTCGGCGAACTTCGAATAATGGAGGTTCGACGAACCGTTCGTCCAAAGCATTACTTCTCCACGCTGTGTGCTCGCTCGAGCCAAATTACAGTCTCTTGGATCGAAGGTCTTCTTTCTCAGAACTCTTTCCCTAATTTTTTAGGTATTTGTAAAATTTATAGTAATTACAAAACACTTTTCAGAGAGTCGTTGAAAATATATTAATATTTGAGAAGGCTACCAATCAACTTGGAATTTCTTTTCATATGCGATCAGAATGGAAACATATTACAATTTAACTTGTCGGTTTAAAAATACACAAATTTAATCTGCATCTCACCCCCTCTTGATCAGTGAAGATCTATATATGTGCACAGAAATTTTGATTTTTCGAAATATTTAAAAAATAAATAAAACTAACTTCTAAATTGGAAGGAACACATAGGACACACAGGAATACCAAAATATGAGGCTTCAGTATATATTTTCTTACTAGCCATTATGAATGTATGAAATATAATAGTTCGAATATTCCCCTCGAAAACAGAACCTTGTATTATGAATGTATTTTTTATTTTTCTTTGATGATTTCTCTTAGAAATAAATGACCTCGGGAACAAAACCAATTAGCCAGGACAAAAAAGGAAAAATCTTTTATCGTTTATTTATTTATTTTATTTTATGTATACACACACATTTAAGCAGAAATTAAAAGAAAACGTACCAAGGGTCCCTAAAATGAAATACTAATGAAAATATGTGTATAATAATAACATGAAGGATGACGACTATATGGCGACATACGAGTGCAAAGTTAATTTCTATAGACGAACATAGTTTCACAGAGACGTTTTCACAGAAGTTACGATCGGATGGCGAAACGCGGGACGAACGGAGCAACTGTTATTTCGGAGGTCGATTCGACAACACGGGCTCCGAAATCCGTGGGGTCATTGAAAATCATTTTATGCGCGCGGTATATTATAAGGCGACGTTACACGCTGGTGGTATTTGGCCACTATACGAAGAGATGGTAGGGTATATAGCGAACCTGGCGCGACCTATACGACCGCCTACGTTTTGCCCCGTAACAAAGAGACGCGCGTTTCTTTCCTCGTCCACCCACGTCGCGACATAAAAATACCCGCGCAGGTGGTAGCGGACGAGGTACGCGATCCGTTTCTGCGGATTTCACCAGATTTCGCTTTCATTCTTGAAAATCGTCGCTTTATCCGACGATGAATCATCCCCCACCACATTTCTCTCTTACCCAAGATTCAAACGCCAAAGTCACCGCACAAAGTACCGACTCTCTGAATTTTTTAATTCAATTCAAACTTTTAAATTTGGTTCAGATTTTTAAATTCAATTCCAGTTTTTAAATTTAATTGTAACAAGTCTACCCCTGATGATTGTATAGAGAAACTTTTAAATTCAATTCGAATGTTTAAATTTAATTGTAACAAGTTTACCCCTGATGGATTCTAGAGAGAAACATAAATCGTGGAGGCAAGGTGGACACAGTGGCCGACCACTTTGTTCGAATGGTCGGTTCTCTAGGTGGTCAGCGGAGTTGAACGTTCTCCGAGGCTCTTCCGTTCGGATTCGTACGGTCTTCTCTTCAACATCGTTCGTACAATTTACGACACGACGCAGGGGCCGCCGGTAGCCCACACACAGCTGCTTATAAATTCAAATTGGGCACCGAGGTTCTTCGATTAAGGGCGTAATCCCTTATCAGGTAGTCGTATCGTCGATACGCCTCGAATCAGCGCGATTTCTTTTTCTCGTCGTTTCGTGTTTCGCATTTACGGTGCTCGCGCATTACGAGATCTTCCGAGCGAGAAGGAATTTCATGCGTCACTCCTGGAAGATAAATATTCTCGGAGAAATGGAATTATCGACAGTTTCGCCGCGGCGTTGCATTGGTTGGATCGCCCGCAACATTGCTGCCAAAGTTATCTCGATCCATGAAAGTCGTGGCGGCGTCGGGGAGGTGGAACGAACGAGGGAAGTCGCCCTTCTGTTTAGCATTCGCGATGATATCTGGATGGAGTCCGGAGTGGGCTTAACGGGCTGTCGCTCGATATGGGCGCGGTCGCCTCTTCGGGGTTACGACTTCGTCGTCCTCGTCGGTACAAATCGTGCCTCTGCCCACGTAGAACAAACAGGTGCTTTTTTCGGACGCGTCCCTAACTTTGGAGGTAATCGAGTCTCCGTGGCCCCCACGCTCCACTTGCAACCAACGACTAGGCGAGCCCTCCAAGACTTCCTCGACCTCTACGAGGCTACTGGGATTCTATTTCGACTTCCGGAGTCGTCGTTGTCGTACGTGCAAACGGTTTCCACCCGGGGGATCGGGTCTTAGTCCCGTGAGGTATCTTTTTCCCAAGATACGCTTGCTTGATAAAGCTACGAAAACGGTACGCCGGGGCCTGCTACATTTTAGAACGAAATCGCGAGTCCACCATCGCGGAATCTTTCCTCAGTACTTCCTGTTAATCCTTTATTTTCGAACGGAGTTAAAATCATTTGATTTTCGATCAATCTATCGCGATGGACGCTAGGAACATCCCTTGGAAGCAATTAATCGGCGAGATTAAACGACGATGCGGCACCGTGGTTACGTCCCGAAGCCCCCAAGGGCGCGTCAAGCAACGATATACTTATTCAAATCCCATTCTACCGTCACGTTCAGCCCTCACCGACGTGTATAATATCTACGATCGGTGGCCGTGAATAGCAGCGCAGAGGAGGCTGCCAGCGTAGGCCACGGCCGCGTTCTATAGGATGATCGAGCGAGTCAGATAAGGACGAGACTCTCGCGGGGGTCAATCGTTAATTTCTACGGAATTCCACGTGCTGACAATACGGGGAATACAGGTGGACGGTAGATGAGAGATAGGAGAGCGTGGCCGGGTTGCACGAGCTCCTGACGACGCGAACGACGACACGACTCGAAACGAGGAACAAACGAGAGCACCTTGACTGCTCTCCCCGAAGCGAAACGAAACGAGGCAACTTGGACACACGTGGTGCGCCTCGATCCCCTCCCTCGTCGTGGTTGATTCTTCCACCGGTATCGTTCCGCAGTCCTCCTCTCCGGCGCTTCGGTTCATCCTTCTTTTATCCTTGGTTCTTTTCTTTGGTCGGGTCCCCGTTCGAATCCATGGCTACCCCCGGGCCCCCGGATCGAGTCCGGCTAGGTCGATCGTGGCATACGGGACAGGACGCGGGTCTCTACGAGCCCGAGACGCGATACCTCGGTTCTCGGAATGAGTGGAAGAGTCGCTGCACCCGTTGCAACCGGCGCCGCTGAACTCTCGGCCGCCTTGTGCACCTATGCACAGGGCGGACGTGTGTGCGCGGCCAGCTCGTGCTGCGCATCGTGCAGAACACGAGGAATAATTTGTGGACAGGGCACGACGACGATTGGAACATTTACTCCGCACGCTATGCCCGGTGTATGTACCTTATACACGATGGGATCTCCGAGAGCGACGCCGCGCCGTTCTGGCCACCGGTCGGGTGTCAGGGCAGTCCGGTTCAGACGCGTTGCGTTCGTGATGGAAACATCATCCCGTGGCCACGGCGCTGACCGCCTCGTTACTTTACTGCATAACGTATTACGGTACGTTTCCGAACGATAACGCGGACCTCGACACCACGTTCCCACAGAACTTTCTTAGAACACCCCGACGAAACTGTAAATCGTGACGTAGGTTGCGTCCGATCGCTGAATACCCAGGATATTTCAATAGACAAGAATTTACCGCGTATCGGAGAGGATTTGAAAACATCCACCCCCCACTCAGAGTTCTCCAGTGTACCAAAAGGTGAAAAACGCGATCATTCGAAAATATCCACTACCCTCCCCCACTCTGAGTTCTCGAGCGTACCAAAAGGTGTCGAACGCGATCGTTTGAAAATATCCACTACCCTCCCCGCTCTGAGTTCTCCGGCATGCCAAAAGGTGACGTACGCGATCTCTTTCGGGATCGCCGGAGCGGTCCGGGCAAGATCATTATGTATCCAGATATGCGACGTGTACCGACGTTCAGGTAGGAAGGTGAAATCCACGAGTCCGCTTTTCTTTGTGGCCGACGTGTCTCATACGTCGTCCGCGCGGGACGGCTATCGACAGCCGATGGCGTCGATTTAATTTCCGCGATTTATCGGCCGTTTCCACCAACGCGAAACAACCTGTCCCATTTGCGGCTCAGCCACGGCCCACGGGGCAATAATTCCGACACCCCGAGGTAATACGTATTCCACGAGCCGGGCCGCACCACGTGCGTGTTCGCTCTCAAACCTATCTCCTTCTCTCTTTCGCTATCTTTCTCCCTCTTTCCCTTCGTCTCGTTTTCTCCACCTTCGTCGTGCTCTACAGAGCGATTCCAACAACCGGGACAACCTCCAAACTTGGATAAATTTGTAACCACGATTCGCCATTTCGAAAAAATCAACTTTGAAATTTTCATTGTTTCATGAATTTTTAACGTGGTGGCCCTCTTGCACCTACCTTGTCACGATGCTTCGCTGGTGGTAGGATCTCGTGAAAAATCGTAAGAAGGTAGAAAAGGAAAGGAGAAGAGAGCGTTTCGTCTGGGCATAATGAACTCATTTAGTAAGGCTTTCTAGCAGACCCTACCTTAGACATATAGCAACGGAGGAGTCAGTTGAGCGCTTGTGAGAGTGCGACCCCCTCTGGTGGCGAACATGGGAGGTGACGCCACATGCTATTCACTGTTAAAGCCTATTCGGCGTGTACCTGGTCGAAAAGCAATAGAAAGAAGTCTTGCAAAAGCGTACTTCTGTACACCTCGATATCAAGATTAAAGATATTTAACAACCCTAGACCTCACTACTCATTAGTCGAACCACACTTTGATCGCATAATTCAGATTGCAAGTTCCTCCCATCATAACTTGCAGCAAATTTTTTGTAGGTTCCCGGTTTGTCCCAGTTTCTAGAATCAGCCTGTATAACGGGCGTGCATATAATCTCGCGCAACGATGTTTCTAGTACGCCCACCCTCGTCGTCTCGAGGAGATCTTAAAGGCCGCCGCCATCGCGGCTGCCGCGGCGCGAGGACGTACGTCATTCTCAATTATCGCCGCCGACAAAATCGCTGTGGTCACCGGGTGTCTCGTCGATGTCCATCGAGCACGCTCCTCTCCGGTTCTATTGCAGGCCATGTTCGACGAAAAACCGATTTCCGTTAAGAATAACTGAAAATCTAAGGTAGTACGCGATCTACGTTAATATGTACGCACGTAAACAGACGCGTAACATCTATTCTCTTGAGATATATGTACCTACTATGTATGTTTGCTGTAATGTTCCAGAAGAAAAGTGTGAGTCGTTGTCGAAGTGATAAAGTAATTTGCAATAATCTGTTAGTCATCTAAAATAAAACCCTAATATAAAATTAACAATTCCAACGAACAAAAATAGCTCAATTACGTTTCGAAATTTGCCAGACGTATTTTCTTAAATAAGTCACCAAACGCCACCGTTTTAAAAAATAGGTGCTTTATAGTAATGCCTCCAGGTGGAACGAATAACCGATCTCGAAGGTCGAGCCTGCGCCTGGGAGGGCCATCCGTCGACGCGTAGGTAATGAGCAATTGCGTATTCCAGCGCATATGCTTTTTTTCTCGACGGCACGTGCTCGATGTCAGAGGATCGGCCGCAGGGGTGTGTTTGCTGGTGGCAAGAGGGTAGATAAGCATCGAGAGTCATCTGGCCTAGACGGGACGCATCATTAAAACGTTACATGGCGAGTCAGACTGCAGAGTGGGGGACTGATTCACTCATTGAATTAATTGGACATGCACGGGCAGGGGTTCGTTCGGATGGAACAGACCGAGTTAGGCATCGGGTTTCCGCGCTGCTAAATTGTTTTCCGTCCTGTCGACGATATTGTTCATTATTAGTAAAACACGCGCGACGTTTCGCGACTCTGCCCTCCGACCAGTCATCGTCGATCGATGATCGCGATTATAATTTTTTCCGTCTCCCGTCCGACGACAGTCACGATGGCAAATCTGTAGCGTCTCTCGTAGGTCGCAGAGATCCTCGTGAGCGGCTAATTAATCGCAATCAGCGGTAGATGACGCCCTTGCTGGTCAAGACGATCGCGAGACCGAGATAAGTTGCGTCGAATAGTGGCTCCTCCACCGTTACTGCTTGCCTCACCCTTTCACGGCCTCGTTTCGTTAATTCGCGTCGACTCGTTCTCATTAGTGACTCATCCATCTCGTTTAGAGACGGGCAGACCGGCGGACCGCAACTAAAACTGGACACGCGGCCACGTTTCACGAAAAAGCAGCAGGGACGCGTTTCGTCGAGGTGTCATCTGGCTGGAAAGTCAGGTAGACGATGGCGCGGCGATAAGGTGGACTCGTCACGATTATATTCAACGAGCTCGTCCGGCAGTAGCCGGTGTCTAACGCACAACACGCGTCTCTTAATGACGCCGGACGAAGGTAAAGGTGGAATTATGGTTCTCCGGACCCCCTGCCGCGAACGATCGAGCAGGTAGACGGCAGTCGGCTACACGCTACACGCTAATCGCGCGTACGCGAAACTGCTCCGCACGGTTTCAAACTCGAACGTACGGCGCGCGACCAAAAAGTGGGTGGCCGTTCGTCCAAATGGACGCCATCTTGGTCGTCTTTAAGGGAGGCTTCTCGTGTAACAACAATTTAAACACATGACTTTTATATAATTTTTTTTCTGACGAACTATTAATAGTATTGGCTTAGGCTTTTTAACCCGTTGACGTGCGATTTAATTTCAAATAATTTTTTCTTAAGTCCTAGCTTTCGAATCTTCGTTAGTCGCGTTGGGGGTTTATTTCTCTAGTTCTAGAACAGATATTTCAACGAAACTATTGGGTAGTCGATATTCAGGGACCAATATTTGATGCGCGGAACTTCTTTTTTTCTTCTGCAGTCTCGTTCTTCGAATCTTCTTTATTAGTCGCGCAGGAGTTTATTTTTCTAGTTCTCGAACAGATATTTTAACAAAAGTATTGGGTAGTTCATTTTGGGGGATCGAGCGATTGATATTTGGGGCGCGGGATCCCGTATTGGTCGGGACGGCGAAGGAAGACGTTAAATCGGTTTACAAACTAACCAAACGTAAAAACGCATCAGCGTCAGGGTATCTCATAAACGCGTAAATACGGTTCGTTTTACGAGTGTATAAAATAAGTGCATCGCCGACGACCTCGAGCTTGTTCTGTAGGCCGTTCCATATTTTTCAAGTGATCCAGGATACGGACGAGGAAGATAAGCGCACGGATCGAGAGACGGGGAACCGTTAATCCGGCGAGGAGGGTAATAAAAAAGTCTCCCGCAAAGTCGCTCGTCTGATATTTTACGCGCCGTAAGCCGGATTCATAGTGACCGAGGCGAAATTGCATCACCGAGTAAATATGCCCTTTTCCATTCTTTTTGCCACGGGGACCTATCGTAACTCGCGCGTCTCCTGGCTCGTTTCGTACCTGTTCCGCGTTTCGCCTTCCGGTGCTTTGACGGTCCTCGTTGGAATTCGTTCAGAACCAATGGCGGGAGAGGGAACGATAGAGAAAGAAAAAGGTGAAAAAGTGGTAGAAGGGAAAAAGGTAGCAGGAGTTTGGCAACAGCGTTCCGAGGAACGAGGGTAGGCTTCTCTTATTGTGAACTCATGGCCATTCTCTATGGCTCAACGCCTACAATAATCTCGTTACGATCGGAATCAGAGGCCACGGCGTGGCCCTCGGGCTTTGACAGGGATACAATGCAAGGTGCTTTGTCCAGAACTGTTGTGGACCAATACCAATCAGAAGCATAATGTCTCGTGCATCTCGAACTGTGGGATTTTTCTTATTTCCCGGGGGCGACCGGGGCATCTCCTTTCTCCGGTGACGCAACTCCCCCCCTCCCCCTGTTATTGTACACGGTTTGTTTGAAAGTGTTTTGGCTCGTTGGGAAAATATGGAGATGTCTCGCAGGGGTTTCCTCGTTGGAATTTTTCCGTGAAACGCGACGGCTTTCAGTCGGAATCGGCCGTTCCTTCGTCCCCGTTCCA
Organism: Colletes gigas; assembly: GCF_013123115.1. Lineage (NCBI taxonomy): Eukaryota > Metazoa > Arthropoda > Insecta > Hymenoptera > Colletidae > Colletes > Colletes gigas. The sequence continues at coordinate 2,212,769 of NW_025106656.1, forward strand.
TTCTTTCGTTCTTTTCCGCCGCGCCGTGAGATCCCGCTTAACTCGATCCGCTGCGGGGCGAAATTCTAATGGAGGACTCAATCACGGAAGAAAAGAGTGCCTCGTAGAAAGGCAGATCGCGATTGATTTCTGTGAATTGCTCCTCGAGGCGAAGCTCTCCGTGAAGAGCCTCGCCCAACGGTGTTCGGCGTGGAAACGCGAAATCTACGGTTACCCGACAAATAACGGGACGAATAACTGAATTTCTGTTGCCCGAGCCATTACTTTTTCTCGACCGAACGACGGTCGAAGGTTAAACAAAAATGAACGACGGGTTCAAAAGTTACGTTGCAACGTACGTCGTCGGTAGATGTTTCAAATTAGCCGACCGTGTCGCTTCGAATTCGCCACGGTGCTTCTGCCTTTAATTTTATGCGTCAACGCAGCCGGTCGACCTCTTTTAACGCACGTTCAGTGATAACTCACGGTGGAATGGACAACATTGTTTCCTTTTTTTTCACCTATACACGCCATACATCCGCTGTCTCTTCGACAGAAGCGCGCTGTCGTCGCGTTGCAGCGGCGCATGTTGCGCGTGTTACCGTGGGCCAACTGACACGAGAAACGTTCGCATGGTGCCCGAACCGCCTAATGCGGTAATTGCCAGTCAATTAATTTAACAAAAACAAGAGCAGCCGGTCAAGCGAGGCTGCCATATTGGGCATGAAATTGATCTAATGAATCGGTTCTCGGCTGTGCGTCGCCCGATGTCATTTATCGATGACGATGCGTGGCCGGTCTAATCGATCCAACCGGTTCTTAAATACTACTTCGATTAACGAAGATATATGCACTAATATTAGGTGTACAATTTTGCTTCCACCGCTTCAACTCGTACAACACCCAATTTTCTTTCTTCTGAATCATTCCCATGCCTTTGAAGCGTCTTGAAATGGCTTGATGAGTTACTCCCAATGATCGTGCCAATTCTTCTTGAGTTTGACACGAGTCGTGATCAAGTAATGCGTCCAATTCTCAACGTCAAAATGACCGTTTTTGAAGCGTTGAAATCACTCACGACACGTTCTTTCACTAATAGCAAAGGAGGAGAATTTGACTCGTAAACTGACATTTTCAATCGAGAATAACTTTATGATGCAGACACAAATCGACTAATGTTTCTATGGGGGTATGTTGAACAACATTTATGATCTATTTATTTCGACCATCACTTACCGCTAAAGCCAGCTATTGGAAAACGGCGGAAGCAAAGTTGTACACCTAATACATTTTTTGTTGGACACAGTAGCGTTCTTATAGAAATTTCATCTCCCCATTGCTCGTTTTTATCCCAAGGGAATAAGCTTCGTTAAGCCCTTCATCATTTTGTCGAGTCCCGTTGGTTAGCGCTTATCTGTCGCGATAATTGGATTTTCCAATCGAGAATCGCGTCGACCCCGCAGGTTCTCGCTGACTCGAACGTTCCCTGTTCCGTCTGGTGCGGTAGCCCGATCTTGCAGCGCTGTAAGGATCCCCCCGCGAGTTAATATCTAACCCCCATGATTGTAGTCAATTGAAGTGGTCGACGTTATCAGATCTTGGGCGCGTGCCCATATGCTGTCTCCCACCACATGGCGGCGTTCCGTGGTTGCCCTCGTGGCACGCTACGCGACGAAGAGCGCAACAGAGATGGCCGGGGGTCCCCCGAGGTATGGCGCGGCGTGCCGTGGCAGGGCATCGGGCAATGGGCACGGTGATGGCGACGCTTCCAGCGTACGGTACGCCACGGTATCACGGCGATCTACAAATATATTACGTGCATTATGCGTACGCTTCTATTTATGCGTTCCGTGGCCGTGTCCACCGGCGCAAACGTGGTAGTCCAGCGTTTCTAGGTAGTCGGCAGCATATGTCGCGCGGCACGATAACCGCTATGCAAATCTCGCGGCCCAGCATCCTCTGCTCTCCGGGTCCCGTGTAGCTGACGAGCACGCGTAACTTTCGCGGCGCAAACGAAATCGCCGCTAAGCCACCGATGGTACGAGCCATTAATTATTTCGCCGCGGTGAATATCCGAGTCCGCGGCTGGAGAACAGCCGCCTGCTACTTCGGCATCCCCGATTATTTATCAAACGATAACACCGCGACGTGGCATAATAGAAGCGAGAGCAGGCCTAACAACCGTTGTTCCATCGGGCCTTTTGTGCACCGTTAATGCCCGGTTTGCTGCGTTTTACCTGAAAAACTCCCCCGGCGTAGCCGCGTGTAACGCAGCGGGTACTTCGCGTACGCAAGAAGTTGGCTAGCGGGACGGCGATGGGACCGTGGCGATGCCTCCCGTACTCGCCACCAGAAGGCTACGCTCTCGTCTCTCTCACAGGCGCTCGATCGACCTATACAAGATGAGGCACGAACTAGTCGACATGATTTTTCAGCCCCTCTCGATAGACAAAGGAATGTTTCGAATCGAATTTAATCAATATTTAACCGATAAGAAATTACAGTTGCTTAAATTTAAAAACGAATTCATTTTCGATAAAAAATTAAGGTTACTACTATATTTTTAAATGAATCTAGGTATTTTTAACTTTGCAGTATTGTAGGCGTCGTCGAGACGAATTATGATCTCCATCAAAAATTGACACGAATCGATAGCCACAATATTTGAAATTATTTAGCGATACATAACACTAAGGCCTCACATTTGAAGGTAAACAAATAGACGTACACTTTACATCGACTGTCCATCCAATAGGATGCTGTAGTGTGACCAGAACGAAGCACTCCTTTTCATAGCTCCTGCTATCTTGCGTACCATTCCTCCGGTACAGCAAGCCACCACAGGAACTGTGGATTCCATCAAATTCTCTAACGCATTCCTTTCGCTAGCCATCTTGTCATGGACGCACAGTACACGCCAGGCATGCATCGGAGAGTGTAATTTGTACGACTAAATCCGATGGGGAGAAGTTACGGGTGGAGGCGCGAGAGCGTCTAGGAAGCCGGAACGACGCAAAAAGGAGAGAAGAACCCGCCGCGACGTATCGAGGAGGCATCGATGCTGCGAGGCGCGTACCCGACACTCGAACGCGGTCCCAAGAGGTCCGGGGGAGGATAAAGGTAGCCACCACGAAGAATTCCGCGGCTCCCACTTGAAGCTATCAAATGTCTGACGAATGGGCAAGAATGCCGTGCTATCAAAGGATCTGGCCTCCCTTTCCTCTTCGTAAATACGCGCGTGCAAGGAAAAAGAAGGAGACGAGGACGATGGAAGAACCAGAGGGAGCAGACGATGTCTTAAGACAGGTAGCGGACACAAAGGGAACCGGACACTCGCCTACGCCTGGCTATTTTATTCCTCGCCTGGTGTACCTAAACCCCTCTCGCCTTCCATTACGGATCACCTTGAGAGCGAACCTCCTCACAGGTGCACCCGAATGCTCACTAAATATCCTGTAATTATATGCCGTGCACTGACAGCTACCATCTACCTGCACCAATCTCGGATATCGGGTCGATGCAACGACACGGAGTTTACTCGACACGAAACGGATCAGGCCTCAAGTATAAGAAATCCCTCTCTGCCATCTTCTCAGGATTTCTCAAAAACCAAGATATAAATTTCGTATAAAATTAGTACTCGTAGAACGAGAGTAAATACCATATCACGGTTTTCCTCGAGGAATCCGGATCGTTCGATCCGAAGAGCCCCCGATGTACGGTCCTTTCTAACCAAACGGTTCGTCGATCGACCCAGGGCCGGAAAGATCGCTCGATCGGTTTGTCGAGACGTCGCGTCGCGGCGTAGACGGCAGTTAGGCGAGAAAAAGGCGAGTGTAAGCGCAGCTCGTGGCCGCGGTTACGTGTCCGCTTCGGCGTTTACTACTTACCGGGCGAGTAGGGCCACCCACGGCGCCATCTTATCCGGGATCTCTCTCTGGGCAGCGCGAGGGAGATGCGCGCGAGCGTTATGAGTCGGTACTCATCCTCTACGCTCGCGTACCGACCGTTTAACTGACCGTCGACCAGTCGACTTCTCAAGTTCCATATCCTGTTCGAGAGTCCGAGAATCCCTGGCGCATTGTTTATCTTCGTTCAGGGAGGTGCGCGGGAGGCACGCGGGATGATACGAGCACGGGCGTTTTAAGTGTTGCGCAATAACGTCTCGCAGCATCGCGCCCGCTCCTAAGATCCTCGTTTTATGCTGGCTGTAAGGTCCCGTGATCGCCGATGCGCATGCCTCTTCCGCGCGTTACCAAGGGTATCTATGGGCACAGGTAGGTTTCGCGCCAACCGACGGGAAACTTTAAACGCAGAACAAGGGAAACCTTTGCCCCCTGCCTGGACAACCCCTACGCTCCCAGTTGTCTGGCTCGTTCCTACATTTGCCAAGGAATAAAAAAAGAACTGTGTCTATTACTTAAAGGACTAATTTTCCTTTAAATAAAAAACTGACGTTTAGAATGATGTACGATCGTGTTCCAGGATCTTAACTCGTCCTCAGGCCGGGGCATCCCCTCGAGATCGTTCGTGTCCGCGGGACTCGTTCGAGCACGGATCCAGTCCTCCGCGGCTGGTTTATCGTATGCAAATTGTCTGCCCCCGTTGCGGAGAAAAGTCGCAGTTTATTGCGTGCATAGTAACGACGCATAAATGCGTAATCGGTACGGTTCAGGGATCGTTCGCCGTCAGGTGATCCAGATCAGATTTAGACGATAGGGCATAGCACGTATTCAGCAATGTGGAAAATAGATACGGTGGATTGTGCGGTTCTAGGCAACCTTCGCGTACGGTGGGGGCGGGGGGGCAAAAATGGCGACCTCGATAATCGAACGCGACACAGTTGCGGGCGTCCCGGGTATCCGAGGTTATCAGGTTGGAATTTACGAGAAAACCACGCCTCGTTCGACGCGGAGGATCGTAATTTGGCTCGGACGGTTGCCTCCACGGACACGCCGGATGAGTTAGCGCAGACGAGGCGAGAGAACGAGGCGTTTCCATCCGCGGGGAATTAAAATATTTCGACGCGCCGACAGAAGGGTTATCTCTCGGCCGGTGAGGTCTTACGGCGCACGCCGATGGCTAATGGAACGAGCCCCGCGAACGCTCCGCCGGTTCAGGTGGTTACAGGAACGTGTGCTGGTGGTCTCGCCGGAAAGAGATCTCTATCGCACCTGCAGCAGCGTATACCGCGAGTGCTTCTAGCCGGCTCGTAAAAATTAATAATTACGGTGAAAGTTACGAGACAGACGGAACAACCGACGATGATCCACTCAACTGCGTGGAAACCAACGGATTCGAGCGCCGTGGTATGGGGTGGGGTGTATTAACGCCTCGTCACGAAGAGCCCTGCCGGTTTACCGTAAACCGTACCAGCGTGATCAGGCTTGATGAGCCTCCATTGCCTCCGTAAACTGCCAGCCAGCAGCGTCGGAAACGCTGCTCGAGTCATCCGTCTTGCCGTCTATTTGTCCCTCGTGTTTGTCTTATTTTTCCTCCTCGATCCATTAACCAACAAATTCGCTTTTATTTATTCGCTGGATAAATCACTCGCGCGGAGCAAGTGAATCAAATCTTTTTAGTGCCACTCGTTCTGCTCGTCGAGGTCTCTATCGTAACGCCAGAGCATTTCTAGACGTTAGGATACTCCATCTTGACGAAAGGTGTAAAATAAGAACCCCCAATGCACCGCTGCTAATCATTTTTCTGTCAACAACGATAATCCGCAAAAGACGCGTGTTTCACTCGACAGACGTAACACGGGAGAACTCCGTGTTAGGGTAGTCCTCGGGAGGATCGCGTTAATCGCGGGTACAAATATTCGTTCGGTGCGCGTGTCGGTCGTTGCGTTTTTTGAGGGAACGTTCCGAAACGGTTTTAATCCCATGGAAAACACCATGTGGGCTGCGATTACCGCTAGGCCATTTATTACCAGCGGGGAACACCCATCGGCTATCGGCCGTAGGCTGGGCGTAAATTAATGACTAATTTTTTGGTAAACCGTGAAATACAGACCACGCGCCTCTCGATTTCCTTTTCGAGCCTCGTGCGCGAGAGGTGCAATCGATCCCCAACAGACGGTCCACGCGCAGCTCCGTGAACGTAGAACCAATCCATTAGCACCGTGTCCGACGTTGGCTGGTCTTCCATCGGCGCCATAGTCTTGTCTCGTACCGTCCTTCCGTGTTCGCAGTCGATCATCGACCGAACCTTTCCGACGCGTCTCGATTAGCGATTCGCAACGAAAGCTGGGTCCAGACTATTTTTACGTAAGCGAATGAACTTGGATCCTGGGTATTTTCAAATCCACGTTTTGGATTTGTGCTCGAAGTCGATCGACCAACTTTCAACGATTCGCATTGAAAGTAGCAGGTAAATTCCCTACGGGGTAAACGGTTACAGAAACGATATTTGTGCCATGGAAATTTCGCGGAAAGCTCCTATATTTCTTCTATTTTCCCCGGCTCGGTGGCATCAAAGACCTGCTGGCCGACAATGAGTCGTCGATCTTGCGTCCTGTCTAGGCGCAACTAAACTCTATTTAAAGTCTCGTTGAGCCGCGTTCCGGGACGGTACCGCCCACGGGATTGGACAATGGTCAATGGAACATCCGGTTCGCTCGCACAGGTGGCCGTGTAGACACTGTTGCGTGTTCCTTCCTTTCCTGTCCCGGCCCGTTGACGATTCGAGAGCGTTAATTTTCGCCAAACGCGTCGCTCGAACGTTCCGAGCAACCGTGTTCGAACGCCCTCGAAGATCCTACGCGCGCGAATCGATCGTTGGTAAGGTTACGGTTTTGATCTTGGCGATGCGCGGAGACGTATGGCCGCGCAATGGGAGCCACGAGCAAGTAAGGCCGAGGCCACCGGTGCCAGTCATGAAAGGCGCAAGTAAGCGCGCGAGAGTGTTAAACCGAGTTTTCGCGCCGGTTGATAGGCAGATCGCTCTAGGATAGTGAGTCGGACGCGTGGGCGTACGGTGGTAAAGATACCGGTTTACGATGCCACTAAAGTTGCACTCGCCGCGTAATCTAGAACTTTTTCCGACACGCCTTTCTGCATCCGAGGGGTCGACCGGCCAGACGATGCTCTCGGATCCAATCGAATCGAGGGCACGCGAGTTTTCCATCCGTGTAAATGCCGTGCGTCGTCTATCTCCCGGACGGACCCTCGTAAAACGGGCCCGATCAAGGCCCAGATACGCGACAAATGACATCATTCTTCTCGCTTAATCACCTGTCGCGTTTACAACTACCGGACGACGCGAAAATTTACGGACCCCCGACGTCAGATTATACGTCGTCGGTACGAAAATAAACGGTTCCCGTGGATTCGAATCCAGGGCGTACGATCGTTTCGCCAATGTACGTTAATTGATTCGAAATCGGTTCCGCGTGTTGCTTTTCCGCGGCCGGCGAAAAATGACGATTTTTCAAGCCGCTATCTACGGCCACGAGTTCCGCGTGCACGATGCACCGCGGCGGCGTTACAGGTACTACAGGTACCTGGAAACGGCTGAACAAGCTGGCCGAGGTTGCCCACGTTAGAGTCGTACCTTAACCAAAGATATCTTTATCGGGACGAACCATCCGCGTAGCCACGTTACGGCTTGATCGCAGCCTGCTCTTCGGGCCACGTTTCGCTACGTTTCGATAACCCTGCAGGCGCGCGTTATAAACGCGCTTGGACGAGAGGAGGTGAGCCTGGTTTAACCGATGGAATACCGGGCGGAGCACTCTAGGCAAATACTCACCTGCGTGCAACGCCTTTGGTACGTGCACGCACGCGGCCTCGTGTAAGTGAGGGATTCAGGAGTAGAGACGAGATAGACTGTCCGAGGAAGGTGAACCAGAGAGTGCCCAGCGACGCTGGAAACAGGGAGGGGGGAGGGGGTTAGGAAGCGAGAGGAACCCGGGCGTGCATTACCTTCTGAAGAAGGCGCGACTCCCGACGACTCTATATAACTGCTTTAGATAAGAATTGAGTAGACACCACTACGTGGAATGCCGTTTTACATAAACCCAATCCCCTCTACCCTCTTATACTCTCTGCTTCGTTGCTCCCTCGGCGTTCCCTTCCGCTCTTTCCTGCTTCCTTCGACTCGACGGTCTCATCTTTCGACCACCATTGAGACGTACACGCACGAGAGCCTTTATCGAATCACCTACGCTCGAAAGGCACGTGCTCGTAAGTGCTGCGGGTCGTGCACGTTGCGCAAACACCGACGCGCAGCCCCCATTTTACGCCGAACAACCCCGCAATTATTCAAACCTCTTCTTTCAATTTTATCGCTACTGGAAATACACTACAGTTCAATTTAAATATCTTTCCAAGTAACAATGACATGAATCATAGTGTTGAGACTTAATTTACAACTTAACAGTATAATATAAATACGTGACGTATTACTGTTGAACTTTTTTTATTTATAATAAAATATACAGTCGGTTCTCGCGTATACAGCAATATATCAAATTTGACTCGATACGATGTTGCTTTACGGCTCGAGCGGAACAAATTGGAATAAAAGACAAAAATGAAGGAAATCAAAAAACTCGCAATGTCTATCACACCCACATAGAGAAAACATTCACTCATTCGGGTATCGTTGCCCTGCAACGATTACTTAAAAGAATATTGGCACATAAAACGGGTACCGTTGCCGACTAAAATAACGCTTGAATTCTAAACAAGCCATCAAGCCACCTTTCAGCAATCCGTCGATCCCTCCAACGGGGGATCGTGATCTCGCGTATTTCGCAACTGGTTTTTCACTTAGTTAACCGAAGGACCATAGAAAAAATATCGACGCGGACGGGGATCTCTTCCTAGTTTCCCAAGACCCGACAGCGACGAGCGGGTCAAACCAGGGAGGAGACTTTACATTTAAGATGAAGTTTAGAACGGCCATATACGCCGGGTTTCGATCGTAATCGTCCTTGCGATCGGGCTGGTAGATCTCTCAGGATCACGACAGCCTTCTAATTGCGGCATTATAATTACAAATCGATGGTTATGTGTGCCGTGGCGCAATAATCGTGGGCATGGTCGTCCGCTTAATTTATTTGCATTTCCACTTAGGTGTCTTCCGTGACCTTTTCGGCTTCCGTGCCGAGACATCGTCAAATCAATACCCTAGCCGAACATGTGAAACGATTGATACGATCTCCACGCCCAAACGACGATAATTAGTCAGAACGAGGGTGGGAGAAACCGATTGGACTCGGGAACCACTCAATCCTGGTCGGTGGTGGGTTTCTCGTATTGTGTTTCCAACCTCCCAATCAATTGGGTCTACACAATTCATTTCAAACTATTTTCCATATAAAAGATGATGTCGAATAAAATGGTGCATCGAGTGGTGCGCACATGTAGCATCCCAGTTACGACCAACGGCGGCGCTGGTGTAGCGCGCCATTTTTACCAATAGCTTGAATGGAAACGTATCTATTTACAAAAGAGAAACTATTTGATGTAATTCTAGGTGGATGAAGATTTTGAACGGCGAGATATTTCGTGGGCCAAGCCTAATAGTCGCAGAGTATCGAAAGACCGCTACGCAGAATCTCCGAGCCGTTCCCTTTCTTGTACTTCGTGCCTTATGTCGTGTTTTACGGGACGAGCGGTGGAATTCACGTTCCTCCGATCCTCCCGCTGCATCTCCGCGCGTGTAACGGAGGAACGGCGAGATTTCGGGGCAACAATATCATTTGGTGGCCCCGGGGTGATGTAGAGGATCGGGAATTCTGGGCGTGGGCTCGCGACATGCACCAGGATTCACGTCGACCAGATGGAACATCGCGCTCATTTGTGCTCGCACGGAGCTGCGTGTTCTCGTCGCGGTGGCAGACCCGCGAGCGAAAGAGAGAAAGGGCAGGCTAACCGCTTGACATTATCATTTACTTCGAACTGTCTTCGTTCTTCTGACGCGCGTCTCGTAATTCTGTTACTTCTTCTAACTTCTCTGCCTCGAAAACGAGCACAACCTCGCAAAAGGATCAACGCGTTACTTTCCAGATCGCTTTCGCGAAGCAATCGCATGTCTCCGCAATAGAATTCTTCCAACTTTTGTAAATCACCGATTTTTCGAGCAATTAAAAGCCTAGTATATATATATATCACGGGTATTTAAAATCACATTCCAAGTCTCGGTTGCTGTCGAGTTCATATGAATCGGTAATTCAGTTACTCGATATTGCACTTATCGTTCGCTATTGCGAGTCTTTTAAACTGTTATGCAATTCCAATGTGTTTTTGCGCGAACTGTTACCGAAGTATATTATATTCCTGCCGGTACGACTCGGTCAGCATTCCTCCTGTCCGGATATCAACGCTAGATCGCGGAAGAAAGGTGCCTGTATTTATAATTGCAGAGTTGTTAGCGGAATATGGGTTAGAAAGGTTGAGATAGGTGAACATTCCTATTTATAGAGTTCGTGCTCCTCCCGGTGCATTACGTTTTTCTGCCAACTCCGCCGCGTAGATCCAGATTGGGATCTCCGCTTCCTCATAAATCCTGTCTTCTCCCCTTCGTTTTTCAGACGCATCACGACTACCGCGGCTGGTCGGACACGTGTCGTATCGGGAAGTGGATGCCAGGAAACGGCAGAATCCCGTATATAACCTTTAAATCTTGCTCGAGAGGGTGTTTCCCTGCGACAGCGCGTGCCACGGGGTGGCTCCCATTGGCGCCACCTCCAAATTTCTTAACAGGGTCTCTCAATCAGAACCCTTTTATAAACTTATACTCGTTTCGGGAAGCAAAGATTAAATTTGCCTGATTTGTGGCTACAGTAATTATCAATCTACGAACTTTGTTTCATTCGTGTTCTGGTATCGAAGAAAAATGAATTAAATTTCGCTCCCGTGATCGATAAAGCTCATCCGGGATCGCGGTGCCTCCTCGAATTTCCGATCGTCTTCACGGTTGATCCCCGTGTACGTCGGCTCGTGCTCGTCGAAATCGAAGAAGGCGAATCTCGGGCTCGCTTTCCTCCCTCGCAGCGCCCGTTCGCCTCGGCTAGGCCGTGGCGAAGTCGAAGGAACGAACTGATTTACATACTGGCTACGCCACTGCTGTGCCTTCGGTGCGGGGGAGAAAACACATGTGTAAGCGGTGCTACGGTGTGCGCGAGGCGTCGCGTGTGGGTGTGGGTCCTTCGTACCCGGAAGGCGCGGCCCCAAAGGTTCAAGGACTCGACGCCAGGTGCCGCTGGAAGGAACTTAAGCCGAAACACGCGCGGGTCAGGCCCATCTTGGTCTACGATCCCGATAGTCCGATCGATTTTCCGTCGTGTTGGCGCTATTGAGTTTCCGGACGGCAGCCCCGGTTCAATGGCTCGAAAATACCTTTAACGGATCGGGAGCCTCTTAATTGCCGCGACGGGCGCGCTTGATTTATCGGTCGATTCAACCCGGCGCGCTGCGGTCGAATTTGGTCCGGACGAATCGATTCCATTCACGAAATGAGACGTTAATCTTGTCGGGACGATAAACCGGTACCGTTATTAAGATCGCGCGGTCGCTCTACGTGGCCGTTGTTTGCCGATAATTCGCGAGAATGCAGCCGATAATCTCGTTGTAGGTGCATCGGTGCAACGATAACAATACCGATATCAACCGGGCGCCTTCGATTCCTGACGCCGATCTCCGGTCGAGCACCCGGTAAGGAGAGTCCTTGCGAGATTATACGAGCTGCTTTCACGTATACGCTAACTTTCTCCGAGACGCAAGACGAGAGGAGAGAACGACGAGGGTTTCGGAGGAAAAATGCGCAGTCGATTCTCCTTTGGCTGGTCGTCGCACCCACACACCTCCACGACCAGCGCGTATCAAGCACGGATCTTGGTAATCTCCCGCCATCGACACACGGTTATATACACGCTTATCCTGACTCCTTTGCCGACGAGGATGATTCATCCCGAGGCGGTATAAATCACTCTTTGGGTCCCAATTCACTCCGGTAGACGACGACGACTTATCGAAAACGAGAATTTCTCCCGTTTCGGTTCGCGCCTACGGAAGTCGCCTCAACGAGCTGTCGCTTGCTCGAAATATTAGGTCAGCGGACAATGGAATCGTCTCAAAAGTACTTGATATGTTCCCAACATCGATTAAATATTCCAAGAAAAAGAACGGAATCGAGGCTGCGTCTTTCCATCACGAAGATTAGACTCGAGACATGAGCAGTTCCAAGATGACGTACAGAAATAGTCGAGCACGTACGGCCGTCGGGAAACAATCTGTCAGTAGGACAGATGCAAAGATAAGTCGGAAAGTATCTCGACCTTTGAGGCTCTCGGTTCTTCCTGGGTTCTGGTGTCGTAACTTTACGTGCAGGGGGTGGCTATAAAAAAGAACGCCCTCCGTTCGAGCGTAGCACCTGTTCCCACTTTCTGCCGAAAATACCCGACGTCGTACGCTCCGTTAAACTATGATAAAAGTTTCGTGAATTCCGTCGGTCGTTCGTCACGGCGGCGTTTGAGGAAACCGTGGTCGACCACGACCGTTCGTACCTTTCGCGTATTCGCTCCAGACTGTTGCAACAACGTTTTGTAATAATCCAGTACCGTTCGTTATCGTGTTTCTCATTTAACAGTCCGCTTCAATTAGCCGTCAATTAGATACCACCACCGGAGCACCAGCTGATTAACGACTGTCTGGAACCGGTCAAATCGTTAAGTCCGACATCAAAGCTTGGCCTCGCGGGTCCGAACTGGCTGACCCGCCTGAACCCGCGTGGCAGTTCCAACCGCGCGTATATCCGCCAACTGTGTGCGTATTTTATCATAACCGTGCGTTCGTAATCCGTTCGAGCGAGTCGTATCTGCGTCCTCGTTACGAGGAAATTTCAATCGCGGCCGCGGCCGGCCACTATTATTGCGTTCCATCGATTCGCTAGATAGATCGCGTGTAACTTCTTTTTTCCTTTTACCTAATTATGACGCGTTCCCACACGCCCGCCAGGTCGATCGATAGGCCTCTAATCGCTCCCCCTATTTTGCTCAGGGTTTTTCTCCAGGATCAACGAGCCGACTTCGCAATCCGTGGTATTTAATTTAGGAGCTTGCCCAAGTATCTGAATCGCCGCCGCGGCGGCTCGACTCTAATTGCACCTTCGTGGGCGAATTAAAATTCAGTCAGAAAATCGCGCGGCCCCTGGGCGAACGGAATCGGGACGCGTGCGGGCCGCCACGTGATTGAGCCATACCTTGATTGATTACGCTCGCGGTGCCATCGCGAGACATCGATCTCGATCGGATCTCTGACCCTTTACCGCTCGTAAGACGTGTGGAACGTCAGAGGTGGGCGAGAAACGTCGTGTCGATTCGGGTTCTTAAGATTCTCAATTCTTTCGAAACTTTCGGAAACCCTACATGATATTCTCAGGTTCTCACACACGACTTAAGTCATCTAAACACCCTATATTGATTCCACGAAAGACTTTCAGTTTTTGTTTTGTGACAATCTTTATCAGTGATGGGTCCTCTGTAGCTATTTTTTTTTCTTTTGTGCCAATAAAATGAAATATTTTAATGAGAGATTCTTGAGGCTAAGATAAGACGAAAATCAAGAATATCAATTTCTTAATTGAGGCTTCGTTAAAAAGTTATTGAAAAATTAAACTACAAAATTTCAAATCATTCTGAAAAAATTATTTTCCGTTGCAGGAGTCAATTACAATCATTTTTGGTGAATAGACATACCCTCGAAATCCTATGTACTTCCGAGAAAAAAATTCTTTACCGAAAATATACTGTGTGGCCAGAAATTCAGGGGTGGTCGAATACGTGCAAATGGTTGTCTTATAACTAGAACTACAATGTAGACTAATGGCTTAACATAGAGCTCCCGTAATCTTAACATTAAATAATGTTCGCCGCAATTAATACCACTTACAAGATAGTTTTAAGAACAGTTACTTATACTAAAAAATGGCACCAAAATAGTTGTTCGAAGCATAATTAAATCAAGTTACATACAGAGAGGGAGATTATTTAGGATTAGTCCACTATAGCAGGCTCTGCCTTAGTCGGTTCAGGATTGTACATATAGAAACGGAAGGTCGGTCAAGCGCTTGTGAGAGAGACAAGAGTGTAGCTCTCTGGTGATAAGCGCGTGATTTATTCTTTTTAAATAAAACAGTTTAGGATGACAGTGATCCGGGTAGGTGGCAGTAAACGGGCTTATTATCCTATTGGAATTGATTACAGTGGCATCGGTATCGATCTCGATCAGGTCTTTCGAGGTATTCGCGATAGAGGAGCGCCAGCCAGGAGGCTGAACGGCGTTCCGCTCGACGCAGCGTACCGTGAGCAATTAGGGCAGTAAAAGGATAATTGCGTTTATGTAAAATTGCCCGACCACCGCTATGTTATTGTCTCCCGGCTGGCACGCGAAACGTTTTTCGTCGCTGGAAATTACGGATTTGTTTTTGTATCTGGCGAGAACGTGTCGTTAACCGGACCCCGATCGATATTCGGCATTTTCGCTGCTGCCAGTTCGCAACGTTACAATCCCTAATAGCAGTAATTTCAGTTGGCATTACCAGCCGGCGACTGTCGACAGCCGTGGCTCCTTCGTACCCGCGAATCATGACCGGGTAATAAAAAAAAGTTTATGGCACGAGCGTTCCCCGCAGCACGGATAAACGTCATTCGACCGATGCGTTCGCGACCCGTACAGTCGTGGAACGATCGCTTTGTCAATACCTTGTCCACTAAAAAATCATTACTCGATATCGATAAATCTAACATTAAATTCCAATCATTCCGGTTTGCTGGTGTTCTTAAAATTCTATCGTTCTTTCAATTTTCGGGGCTTAATATTTATTTTTCCAAGGTCAGTAGAACATAATTTAGATTAACTTCGTTGCGGGTAACTAGAACGAGATATCGTGTCCATAATGAAGATAAATTAGTTTGTACACACCGTGCCCAACGATGCATAACTCCGAGACAATCAATCATTCGTACCGGACAAAATTTCTGTGGTTTGTCTAAATATACGTAAACATACGCAGAAGCTTTTAAATCGACGTGACTGATACTTTGTTCTAAATAAATCAATGTTCAGGCCGTGAACTAAATGCATAAACTCGTCGAAGCAGCGCAACCCTGATCCAATTAAACCTTCGACCATTAAAAAATAATTATTTAAGCCCAATTCCGCTCGTGCGAATAAATAAACAAATTGATCGATCGTAGCCGCGGGCAACGGTACCTGGACTCGGTCAGTGAACGTTAATTGTTATCGGAGCACACTGATTTTGCCTTGGAAAGAACTATTTACGGCACTTGAAAATCGACGCCTATTACACGCTCGCATGTGAGTAACGAGTGCAGAGACCGATCGTGCGCAACAAGTTCGCCAAACAGACGTTGCCCAATACTTTACGATCGCCATATTTTCGCACTAAAACGATTCGAATTGCATTATGCTTCTCTCGTATTTCATCATCCATTAATCGACTGTCACGAGCTCCGGTATCGCCGACGGATAGAAATCGCTGTCGTTTCTTCTCCGTGAACGCGTGGGAGCAGCCCGTGTTTTACGCACCCCCTCAGCGAAGGGGATGTGGGAAACGCGGAGATTTCCAATGAAATTCCAATCGACTCTGCCCGCTTCTCCGTGTTTCCAAGCAAGGTCTCGGAGGAAGCCGCAGGCAGCGGCGCGGTTTCTGGTTCTAAACTTCGTTTCGTGACCGGCTTCGGTGTCCTACAAGACGTTTCACTCGAGCGCCAGCGCTCGTTCCCCGGCAAATTATTGTCCATTCCGCGGGCTGCGACTCGATCCGCGAACCACGACAATAATTACGCGCTGACATAACCGGTATCCTTTCACATGTGAAACGGTCTGCTCCAGATTCTGAAAGATCAGTCGCGGGAGGGGTCAGCCTCGTAATGATACACCCATGTAGCCTCCATCTGACCCAACCCCCTTTAACCTTACGCTGATCCTCCCCACCCCCTCACCATTAACAGCTACAGAACCTCAAAACGAAACTTTGTTTTCAGACAATTGGAAAGTACTCGCAATGTGTCGACTTATTTTTACACTCCTATTTAGATTTATTATTTTTAACATCTAATCTTGAGAATTTCAAGTGGCAGTCGATCCGTTAAAATATCAAGTGACTTTACAATAGGGACGTCGAAATGAATATTCGAATAGTTCGTCAATTTGCTGCGCCGTGATCAGAATTTCGTATCTTAAGGACGTTTCCATTTCTTCCTGATTAATTGGTATTCAAGTATTAATTCTTGCATTCTTGAATAACTTTGCATTCGTTCTATTCTTGCTACGGCGTATCTGTTGACTTCACGTTGAAGCAGATTTATTGCAACGCGGTCAACGGATAAGGAGAAGGCCTGCCATATTAGGCAGTTCTCCGAGCAGTTTGTTAACTTCAGAAGTATAAATTTTTACTTCCGTTTCAACTGGTTCCGCCCAAGCGTTGTTTAATTCACGACTCCACGTCAGGAATATAAGAAATTAATGTTCAAAATCGTCCTACGGTGTTCAAAATAAACATTTATGCACCAGTATCGATTAAACTATCCCGATTGTATATGTATATTTCTGCATGCACGTATTATGCGTTCTCGATGTTGTTCATTATTGCTAATTGGAGTTCTCTGGACGACAAACTGTAGGTGTCCTCGCGGAAAAAAGGTCCGTCGTAGATACCGGTGAACGCGCAGACCGGGAACAAGGACCGTATGTGCCTATCAATGATCACCAAATGTGGAATTGAGATATTCCCTAACTATGCCGGCGCTATGCGCTGTATATCCATTTTGCTAGGAATACGTATCTCTTCCTGCGTCGCACAGTCTATGCACCGACGATTCTGGTAGCTATTCTCGCGGAAGATGAAGATATCGGTGACATTTTAAATTTTCTCCCAAGTACAGCAACGAGTATGCTAACTAAAGTACCGATGTACGCTCCTGTTCGAAAGTTGATATCGCCTACTCAATGCAGATTATTATTTTCAAAAAAATTACCAAACACGAATTCGCCGTTCTATCATATTCGTCTCGCTTTCCACTCTGTTTCCAATAATCGCGTATTATCATTATTGCATATAACATTTCCGTGTCCAATTATCGTAAGCGGTTTAAAAATCGTGGATACCGTTACGACGAACATCCCGTGTATAGTTACGGTTCACAGGCGAGGTGCAGCAACATGCTGTTATTAACATAATGGCCCGTAGCCTGACAGTATTTGCACCGAATATGCGCGTTAAAAGGGAGATTGTACGCAACGAAGAGGCAAGAGTAGGGGAATGTCACCCGCAATTCCATAATTAGAATCGACGACGATAGTAAGTTCTCCCGGTCACGTAGCTCTGTTTCACTATCGCCGTTGTCCAACGAAAAGCTTGCTTCGAAGAACGTTGAGGATAGAAAACGATCAAAATCCGAACGACGCTCGATCTTTGAACACGATGAAATCGAATCACCGGTTAATTTCCCAACAGCTATTCCCATCCCAATGTAAATACTTTCTGCTTCGCCTATCCGATTAGATTCTGACTGCATTACTCGAGCAGATTACAATGGCGATCCATTCACGAGAATCGTGCCCGCGCGGATGAGTGATAAATTGCGCGCCTAGCGTTCTCGAATTTTCGATCGCGCCGAGATGGAACCAGAAAATTCGAGCCATGCATCATTAAGGGCGAAATAACGATGACGTGATTAAATAACAGTACGTTACAATGGACTGGCCGAGTACCGGGACGGGTTAATGAAATTGGATATTAATATCGCATTCCGGATAGAGAAGAAAGAAGCGACGCTCGCGATGAAGAGATTTTAATGCGAGCAACAATGTGGCGGATCGAGGTGTAACCGCGATACCAGCATCGATCCATCGATCTTCGTGAAAAAGAATACGGTACGATCGACCGCGTATCGGAACACCTGCGGAGAAATCGGCGCCGACGACCGGCAGGACGATCGATCGAAAGATCGGCAGCGATTTCTTGTATCTACGCGATCGAATCCCACGGATAAGACGAGAGATACAGCCACGTCGAAACTGGAGCTACGATGTTGCAATCTTTTTTGTCGATGTTGCACTCGTCGCCAGCCGGCTGAATCTTCCGGATCGATCGATCGATGACCCGCCGGAGTACCTTATCGAGCGCGTTTTATCGAACAACATCCGTGGATCGGAAACATTAACGAATTTGGAGTGGAAAGCGAAGCAACGTTCGTCGATGAAACGTGTCGTTGTAAAAATTTCGTCCACCGCGCAATTTCTGCGGCGAAGATCGCGCGGAAACGAGGGGACGAGGACCGAGCGGGTCTCGCGGAGGATTTAGACCCACCGAGACGAAACGATCGAGGCCAGTTTGTTGACGTAATCGACGAAAACGCCTCTCGTACCGAGGCAGGCGAATCGGTTGAGTGGTCGAGTGGCAGCCCGGTGGTTATCTTCAATTTTTCCATTAAGGCACAGGTTGGTCGCCTAATGGTTGCTACTTGCTTCTCCGGGTATTTCGACAGTGGATCTCACTCGTGACGGGGCAACGCCTCCGAGACGCTATAACGAACAGCGAGCCTGACGCTCGTAGATCGCGGGTCCTCGGATCCACCAGCGCGAGGATCTCCGTTGCAGTTATACGGGGCGGGGCAGGGAAGGGGGACGTCGCGCCATCTATTTTTAGGATGAACGCTAAAATCGGTCGATAGGGATTTCGTGGTACGCGCGGCACCCGCGCTCACGCTGCACCTTCGCCTTCGAGACGATGGCACATAGGAAGAAACAGGTTTGACAACCTGGAGGTGGGCTTACCGGGGCCACGTGCTGCGGCGCATTACTTATAATCCCATCAGCGTCTCTCTTTCTCTCCTTCGCCTCCACCTCCACCCTCTACTCTTTTTCCACCTCTACGCCGCCTTCGTCGTCTTCCCATTTTATTTCTCCTCTTCTTCTTCTTCTTCTTCATATCTGACTTCTCTCCTCCCCCACATTCTGGAGTCTCCATCGAACCGTTCGTGTCTCGTTCATCCTTCCGCACGTTCCACCGCGCTTTGATCGCAATAAATGCTCAACTAAATGCTCGACATTCTTATCTCTCCTGTAACCCCTTGGACTGCCGGGGGTGGCGAGTTAACACGCGTCCAACCCGATGCCAGATTGCTAGATCGTTCGGGACACGCACGTCCACTCATTTCTTTACGATCGCTTTGGAGGTTAGGTTTAGGTACACTTGGATTTGCTCTATGGTTTCTATTTTCCCTGCATTTTATTATACATATTATCAAATTGTAAACTAAATTTCAGTATTAGTTAACTCTAAAACTAACGAAGTGGTCAAACTTTCGAGGCTAAGTTTAAGTGCACTTTTGAGCTAGTGTTTCTATTTCTCCTGCATTTTATTATGGGTATTATTAAATTGTAAACTAAAAGTACTAGTTAACGGCTAGAACTACTGAAGTGGTCAAAACTTATTATAAATTCCCAATAAAAATTGTACAAAATTTTGCTCCACTGGGTTCTTGAAAATTTTTGTATAGTTTATATTTCCCGCCTTGTGTAAATGCAGTGCACGAACGCCATCTGTGCACACTTATACAAATAAAACTTGCTTTAATCGTACGTCCTTATAGACGGAAATGCGTGTGTACTTTGTGTTAATAGAATTAATAAAATAGGAGCTTTATAGAGTTTCTTACTTTAAGTATTTCTTATAGTTTTGCATATTAAGTGCATTCTGTAGTTTGTTGAGAATTAAACTTTCCCAAAAATACATAAACATCCGCTGTCTAGTAACAATCGTGATTCATACACGAAGCAGAGGATAACTTCTAACAACTTTTCGCAGTTTTTTATAAGAAGATAAATAAATAAACTTCAATTGTCGGTAGTTCTAGCATAAAATCAAAAAATTCGAATATTGCTCGACGGTTTGACTCGCGAGGACACCCGAGGAATGCTCCGCGGGCACGCGGACGCTCGCGAGCTCCTGGCGCGTCGAGCGCTGTTATCGAGCGTTGTCCCGGGCATCGTTTTATCGCCTCGCAACCGAATCGAAGTGATTCGTGCCAGGTAAATCGCTCGTACGGATCCCCGGCGCTCATATTTCTACATTGTGCCCGCGATAGGAGAATTTACGGTCGTCGAAGCACGCCGCGCCGATATTTCGCGCGCACGCTCGCGTTTTCGCGTAACGCGTTCCACGATATTATGTATCGGGCATAAACAAGGTGGGGACCGCGGCTGTCTGGTGAACCTCCAGCGTGCCGGTTGTTAATTTAACGTGTCCCGATCGCGGAAAAATCAATCGAGTGAAAGTTCAAGCCTCGGTGCACCGTGTCCCGGCTTCGGATGTCCTTGTGCACGTTGGCCACGGCTCCGTGTCGGAAAACGGAGACGGAACCTGTTTGTTCCCGCGACCGAATAGCGTTTCTGATTCGTTCGCGGCCGTTTACAGCGGCCCGCTGGTTCGTTATTCATCCACGTATCCGGCCACGACACGGTAACGCGCTCGCGCGTTCCCGAGTTTGATTGACGCGGACATATTAATCTACTAGCCATTACCCGCGGCTTCGTCCTCGTTCGACTCGTTTCTTTACATTTTTCCCCCCCGGTTGTGTCTATCGAAAAATGTCTCGTGGAACAAAAAAGTCTCTAAATTCAATTTCAAACGTATTGTGTCATGCACGCTTTTGCCGTCGAGGCAGGCGTGAACGAGGTACGTTTTATAATTCACGGCCTCCGCGTTCCATTTAAAATACGATTTTCGTAGAAAGGTAATCATCGTAACGCAAATATTTTTATTACCAGAGACGTATCAACGAAACGTCGATCGTTTCGTAATTCCAACCGAAGTCACGTCATTTTTGGCGCGCAGAAGACGAAGTCTGATCCCCACCGTGCAGAGACGCGAGGATGATCTTGCATCTAGACGTCCTTGCGCCGGTATTGACTTTGCCGCTGACGAAAAGCGAACGTGGAACCTGTTTCGCCGACTCGTCTAAAGCGATCGCGACGTTTTTGGGCCCCGCCGCGCTCGTCGATTTTCCCGATGCACGAAACCGTATTTACAAAAAGCAAATTGGATTCGCGTAGTGTCCGGATTCCCAAGGGAACGTCGAAAGAAGCGCCGCGCCGCCCGATTAATTGCAAGGGAAACAAGCAATCCCGGGATTCAGCGGGTGTACGTAGGTCGGTGTTTATCGGGTCGGCGTGTAACGAGCACCAGTGCCACCGGTAATAATTAGAAGAGGAGAGGATACTGTATCACCAAGGCCGCCGGCAAGAAAACGTGGAAGGTGGAATCGAGCTGGATCCGGGACTTAAATAATTAAAGCGTTCACGTGCTATCGCGGGTTACCGTTTTCTTGCGCAATACGATCTACGCTCCCTCTCTCTGGCGCGAGATTCGATCTACGACGATGGTTTTTTCGTGGCGGATGCTCCGCGAGCCCCGTGGAATTACAACGAACGCCTCGATGCCTCTAACCTGTCCCCGCGGAATGAAACGGGCAGGTGGTTTCCGCGTTGGCGGATACCCGGGACGATTTTCAGTGTACCGTTCGGTCGTTCTTGCACAATGAGGAGAAATTTGTCCTTCTTCGCTGTCGTTCGTTGTCGGTGCCGCTCAATTTGCACTACTGGCCGCGAGTAGGTCGATACACCGTTAACGCAGCTCCCCCCTGCGAAAAGAAATCAAACGAACAAAACGAGACGAGAGGACACGGAGGTGGACCACGGGTTCGTCCTCTTTCGCGATCCTCCGGCCGAGGGAACAAAAGGATTTATTGCTCCCCGCTGGCAAATGTAGCGTTAATACACGTGTCCGAGCGTCGAAATTTACATAGTTGCGTTTATCTCGAAACCAGTTCCTCGGATCACGTCCTCCTCGCCGATCAAACGCTCGCGCCCCGCTCGTTCGATTTCGCATACCGGCTCTTCCAAATAGATCTTTGAATTTAAATAAAATTAACGTCGCGTTCGTAACGTGAACTTAATTTTATCGGTAAACGATAAATAAATAAATATGGGGGGTGAAGGGAGGTCCAACTAGAAACGAATCGACGCGATCGTTTCCCGCGGGCAATTAACGAAATTGTATAATTAATGACTTCCGACCGGCACGCGTGAGCGTAGCTAGGAATTAACTATTAGTCACTTGTCTCTATTATAACGCATCTGCTTGGCAATAACTCTTGCTTAACTCGAGACCCATGAAAGGAGGCAAGAGCATTCGATTTTCTTCAACGCCGGGTCGATTCTCCTTTCTCCGCGCCGGCGGAAGTGGCGAATCGGACTCCGCCGAAGTCGAGGGAGTAGCTTCTCTCCTCGCTGTCATGTAGCCATTCTTTCACTCCTGGAATGCATTACAATCGGCCCGGTGGATGGTAATAATATACTCTTGATAGAAGCAAACGCGTCTTAACTTCATACGCGCTTCCATATTAGCGCGCCACCGCTGTTCCCGACTACCCCATTTTTGCAACATTACACGTCGTTGAAATATTAACAGACTACGGATGTTTATTCATTTATGGGAAATTTTAACTATAAAAAAATTATAGAACGCACTTGAGATATAATAATATAAAAGATACATGAAATAAGAATTATCATATTTAGGGGTTGAGGCAACTCTCTGCAAAGCTCCCATTTCATTAATGTTATTAGCTTAGTAAGATTCGCATTTTATTTAACCCACAAATAGTATCGTGTACTCTCAAAACGTAACTAGAGTGGACCAAGAAATACAATTACCATCGAGAAATAAAAACTGTAATTTTTATAAGTCAACGTCAATTTCTTAGAATAATTGATCTTTCGTCAGGGGATATGATTTACATGATATATTGACGAAACTTTGGTAATAACAGATCACGGGGGCCGGAGACTTCAACGCCGGGGCAGACGCGCGCTGGTCAAAGTTCTGGCCTCGCTTAGCAATAAGTCAGTTGGCTCTGGTTTACCCTCGCTCCTCAAGTCCTGTGCCTCCGTGCGGCTCCGTTCTCCACAATTCTTCCGTCGTCTTCTTTTCGCCTTTTTGCCCCTCTCTTTTCGCTTCTTTCTTGTCCCCGTCCCCTCCCGGGCCCCCACGCCGCCCCCGTCCGTCGAGTAGTTACGTACACGTTCGTAACACAACGTGCCAATATCGATAAGTCAGTCGGAACAAAAACAACCGAAGGATCGGTTCGACTCCGCTCCGTTCCTCCGGTACACCCGGTTACCTGCCTTCCCATACGTCTCCCGTTCGGCACGCCGCCGTCGCGATCTCGTTACACGCGCGTATATAGCGGGAAGAGGAAGAGAAACCCGAACGGGGATGCAGGTTATCCTTTCTGTCATGCCTCCCGGTGAACTCCGTGCGTTTTACTCCTACCGCGAGATCACAGATTTTCTGAACCCTTGCGTAATGGATGCAAGAAAATTAACGACCTCAGAGTTCGGGTTATAAACTACCGAAGACAACGCAACAGTTTCGCTTTTCGACTTTATACCTCCCGGGGTTTTATTCTTTTTTAATTCACCCACGAGATTGGTAGACCCACCATTACGGTTATACCATTTATTACGCCAGGTTTCTTTGTTTCTATTCTAAGGCACTAGGAGTTCTAAGCATCGAATCTTTACAGCCTCAAAAACTCGAAGGCTCGTTGGCTACCGCGGGACGCGCTATCTTCGTCAAACGCGATCGGGGACAGCGAAAGAGCGGACGAAAGCAGGGTGACTCCTGGTGAACGTGGAACAGGACCGAGCAAGAAAGAGAGCAGAAGGAAGAAACGCTACCGGCTGGTGAGTTACGTCGTCGCGCGAGTGTTCGCCAATTATCTCGAACGGCTAGTCGACTCTAATTGGACTTTACGCTAGTGGGTGGGATCAGAGATGCTGGACCCGTAGAGAAAAAAAAGAAAAGAGGAGCATCGGTGCAGCCCCCCATCCGTGTGTGCACGTACACGGAGCCGGAATAGCGAACGCGGTACATCCGACGCCGAGGTCGATAATTGGTCGAAAGCAAGGAACGATTTGCTCCATTAAATCCCGCGCCACGGGGCCAGGTTCTCGCAGAGTGCTCCAGAACTCCGGGTTGTTCGAGGTGTTCCGGACGGTTACGACGATCGTATCGCTTTGTTACACACCTCCTGCACCAATGGCTATAATAGAACTATCACATCGATTCCCGAACGGTGCTTTACGGTCTTTACCTGGAAGCTATATTACCACGGGCGCCCGTTCCGTAATTTCTTACACGTGTCGGAAATTTACACGCCGCGGGAACGTTAATCCGTTTCCGTGATTCATGCTCCTGATGTTTCAATCTCGCGTTGCAATTAGGATATTTGCAATGCATACGCCCTAGAAACAGCGTTAATCGTTAATTTCGGGACTAGGTCAAACAAATATGAGAGTCAGGGTAGACATTTAAAGGCTGACAATCCCGTTCGTTCGACGTCGCTTTTCTGGATCTTTGGCGACGATGAGGGGGGGGGGAGGGCGGGTGGAGGATAAAAAGCAAGACGAAGTCAATAATATCCACGTAAACACCCACACGCGTGGCGGCCCGTATGGGCTCCTCAGAGGCGATTGAGGCACAGCCCGGCCGTAAGTCTTGCTCGGGCATAAAGCAATCCTGAAAGGAGAACGCGATGCAACGGGGTATCCATTTCACGAGCGATGGAGACATCGGGGGTACCTCGTTCGATTCCAGCCATATGCTAATTCTCTTCTGAACCGCCGCTCTCGGCGTCGTGTACCGCGGCGTCCCGTACGGAAATAGGAGGAGGATCTCGAGGATACGTCCTCGACGACCACCATATTAAATCTTCCTCCGTTCCGTTTTCGCGATTGAAATCACCGATGGCTTCAAAACGGACACGCGACGCCGTTCGCGCGTCCATCGAGTAATGGGAATCGTTCGATTTGCATCGGTACACCTTGCGCCCGGGGGTAACGAACCCCGTTGTTTTTCACCTGCCCGCGGCGATCCTGAACGACCCGCATCCTTAATTCACCCCTTCGTTAGGAGCCTTCCTGCTCGACTCCTGAAAAAATAATCGAACTCGAGTTTCCGTACCTCGAAACGGTAACAATGGAGTTTGAAATTTGCTTTAAAAAGTGAAACTAATTTAGGGGGCCCGATGGTCGCTGCATTCTTGGCGGAAGGCAGCGTCCGTACGTCGCATGCGGTCCAGTCCGAGGTCTCATCCCCTTCGTTTTATCATCCTGCGGAGTCTTGCGGGGTACCTACCGCATGGCTCCGCTCGGCTCGTCTCGTCTCGTCTCGACAAGCGCGACTCAACGGGCAGCGCCGCGGTAATCTCGCATGTCCCTCGTTCCTCGTTCATTCCAAATAAGACGAGGATAAAGACGGACAGGGAAACAGTAGGGGAGAAACAGAGAGAGGCGGGGAGAGGGAGAATCGAGTACGAACATTTTTATCAGTCGTCGCTCCAGTCCTCCGCGGGAGGTCCTGCGTGTACGCGTACCTGGTTGCTAAGCGAACCGACGACCAGGTGGATTTTGACCGACGTCTCGATGTCCCCGGAAACTCTACGAAGGTTGTAATCACGAAATTTCGTTTCCCGGCTCGAGGTCTACGCTTAAAAAAATTCGAAACTACGAAGTAAATTTTCGGAACGCGTACAGTAATCCCTGACTCGAAGCGAGAATTTTTACCCCAGGACTGATGATGCCTACGATTATTTCTACGGAATCTCGTCGCTATTGCTTCCCTGGCGCATTAGCGGCGACTCTCGAGTCCCGGACTCGATCGCGGCAAATAAAGTGGACGCCAGAGCCGTAAGAAAGTTAATACTGGCCCCGTTCTTTCGATGTTCTTTTTTCGAGCGCGCTTTTTCCTCGTAGTCGTCGTCGTAACGCTAAGGATAATTTATGTAATTCATTCCGCTAATATCGGCGAACCGTGTCGTAAAGCGTCCGCATAACCAATTTGGCACTAAAGACCTCGGCACGAGGACCCTTTAAGGCCCCCTCGCGGTGGGTAGTGCCATAACATTACGGGTTACGAGTCTCTCCGTGCACCACCAACTCCCTTGTCCTTCGTGGTCATCTTCCTCGTCGTTTTCGTCGTCGTCGTTTCTCCCCGTCCTTCTTTTTCTTCCGATTCCCTGCCTTCCTGGCCCCTTTTCCAGCCTTCTTGCGCCTCTTTTTCTCCCTACCGGGGCCCATGGAGTCAGGTGGAGAAGCTGTGCGCGCCCGATGGTGAATGATATTAGCATGGTAACTGGGGGCCCCAGCGGGCGCCTTATTAAATTTGTACCATAAGCAATATCGAGATGCGGCCCAGGGCTGTTTCAATTTGCCAGCCTGGAAATTTAAGACTCGACCGTGGTTCGTGCACCCGTCTTACCGATGCTACCAGTGACAGGATTTCGTTATCCCGGGGCCCCTCCACGGTCGTTCCTACTGCGAACCGTTGAGAAAATTTCGCGGTGACATATCGAAACCGACAGAGGACGATAATTATTAGCTAAACTCAGCCTGGAAAATACAAATTTTAAGATTTTGAAATATCGCGGAGATTAAACGAGAAACGTTAAACGCGAATCACACGGAAAGGAGCCACTTAAACAGCGGACCAGTTCCGGCACAAATCACGTTACGGTTCGCGCGGGAAACGGGGCCCGCGTTTCTTTTAATTGCGCCGGAGCCTAGCTATGTGGAACACGTAAATTGGAGAGGTCTCAGGGGGCCCGCGACTCTAATTTCAGCCTCGCGACCGAGGTTCGTGGATCCACATATTAGCGGTTTTATCGCATTCCGGGAATTAAATATCTTTCCGTAGATACGATACTGTAGGCTACTTTACTACCGCAGAAGCTGCGCGCGGACGACGCCGTGTTGCAGAAACGCGCGGAATTACCGCTAACTCGGCCGCACGGTGATCGGCGCACTCGTGGATTCTTTCTAGAAAGCGGTAGTTATGAAGCTGATAATCATTTCAGAAATTAATGGCGTTGAACTGGATTGCTCGAACGCGACGTCGCCAATTAAATGCGCGGAATACTGGAGCACGGAACTACCACGGTTTACCGATTCTCGTCGCGGACAAATTAGGCGGAACAATTTTACGCTCGAATTTCATTTTTTCGACGTATTTATCGCGCGTGACAAGAATAGGGGCCCCGTGCTTCTGTATCCAGTAACAGTTAACAGTTTCCACCGTATTAGTATAGATCTTGCACAATTAGGGATCGATTGTACCGATGGTACCTCGAGGAATTAACCGGGGAAGTGTTTGTTCGCGTTGGGGGGTTGGCGGGCAGGTCAGGTTAATTCGACCCTTGGACGTCGAACGTTCGACGCGTATTCGTGTTTAGATTCATCATCGGGGACAATAGGAAATATGCGGCGTGCCTACGCGCGGTGACGCGTCCACAGCCGAAGAGGGAAGAACAGAAAGAAAACGAACGAAATGAAATGACATAATAAGACGCTTGTGCCAACGGCACCATGGCGCTAATGATTACAAATGGCCGGACCGATGTACTTGCGCCGACCAAAAGGACAAGCCGAGTGATCGATCGCTTCCCCCAATATCGCTTGATTCGATTTGGGACCCATTCGGCCAGCCGCCGAATTCTTGGGCGACTTTCTTGTCGTGGAGTACAGACTCGCCGGACGAGCGGGGAACGCGCGCCTCGATATGATTATTTAGAGCTTAACCTGCAAGGTTGCCACGACAACAAAATCGAAACACCCGGAAATAGTCCAGGTGGTCGTATTAAAAAATCTGGGTGTGAGTATTTTTTATTCCAATAAGCTGTTTTTATTTAAATTAACGTTGTAATCGAGCGTAACTTACGAACCTAACCAATGTTTCTACCTGAGGTTATGTCATATTCATGTCAATCGTATTGGAAAATTTTCACTTGTCAAATTGGCGTATGACAGGTGAAGAAATATTTTTTTCTGTTGAGAGCTGTCAATATTAAGGACTCGTGATTTCGTGGATTTCTAGATGTTCCATAGAATTTTTTATATTTATCGATGTAGATCGCAAATGTCGAGATGGATCCGAAAGAGCGGACATATGAGTATAACGATAAGTTGAGGTTCCACGTGTCGAAATCTCTGAATATAGTGAAGGCTTGGAATTTTCTCGGGCCCATTGTCGTCGAGAAGATTGCCGGGCCAGAATACTCGCACGTACCTTATCTGCTGGACACGGACGCTTACAAGATCGGTCACATATTCGTGCAAGAGCCCACCAAAGTGATCTTAACACGCTATTTAAGTCGGAAGAATCATTCTTCTACTTTGCTTAACGCAGAAACTGATCTTAGATTCGATGCTTCTGCGCCTCGCCGATGTGTAAAGTTATCGGTCCCATTCGCGACTTCATCAAGCTGGAAGAGAGCGACTCCAGATGGTCAAGTGCAGATCTAAACGCGATCAAATCGACCGACGATTACGTGAATTTTATAGTACTCGAGTCTCATTTCTATCGGGAGCGAAAGAACCTTGCGATCAGATTACTATTTCAGACTCTACACCTGCCTAGTGTAATTAAAATTCGAGTAATCTAGATCGCCGATTCTTTTCTTCCGGGCATAGTATTAAAAACATCCGTTTATATTTCGTACGAATTGAATAAATATTATCTGAAGATGGAACTTAAAAATGGAAGAAACATCATGAGGTTCAGAGCTTACGATTACTTCTTTCTGGACAAGGGGACAGACATGCCGATCGAGGAGCACGTGACCATAGATCGTTCGTCCCACGAAGGTATAAACAATAGTACCTTTGCACGAATAAGACAAACTCGGGTCAGGCTTTCTCCGAATCAAACGAAATTATAGATAATGGCTGGATCGATCACGGTTCACGAGCGGGAATCCATTACCGCGATAAATCTGCGTACCGCGTTTTTCATTTCCACGAAACATTAAGATCAACGTTCTTTCTTCAGACCTGTCTCGAGTGGAATGGTTCGGTCTGATTACCGGAGTGGTGGCCGCACACGCGTGGGACATATACCTAGTCAGGGATGAACGCGAGAGAACGTTGTACGTCGGCGACAAACCGCACACCATTCTGTTCAAGTATGAAATCTGCAGAATGGACGAGAAAGGAATCGTGCACGAAACAGTTAGTTCCATCAGATATCATATTCATTTGTGCAAACGAAATTTACGGTTGATTATTAATACAGTCAGGCAAGAAAATGGTATGCAAATGGCAACCGGTGCAAGAAGGAAACCTCGACGAGTTGTCTCTGAACAATTTCGTCACTCCGGGCTGTAGAAAACGTAAATAAATGTCAGTCAAATATTCTGCGTTCATATTACGTTCTTAAGAAATCCATCGACGCTTCACTCTGTGGCGATACTTTCCGCGCTCGCTACCAGAGGGCTATACTCTTGTTTTTCTCGCAAGCGCTCGAATGACTCTTTCATTTTTCTATATACCCTCCTTGGAAGATTATAAAACGTCCAATGTCTGAGGCTAGAATCACAGACTAGGTATACGAGAGGATGGCGGTCAATACAAAATTCAAATCATTTTGAAAAAATTATTTTTGGTGAATATACATACCCCCGAAATCCTACACACTTTCGATAAAAAAATTTATTTAATTGGTTCTACCTCTTAGCATTTTTTTGGTCTTCACTGGATCGGTAACCTTGGTGTCATCCTCATTGTTGTACACCTCCTCTTTACTGGGACTGCTAGAGTAGCTTTACCGATGAGTCCCACTAGCAGGACTAAAAGTCCAATTAATTCCATCCACTACTTGTTGTATTTATTACTGCATTGTTTCAATAAGAGAAGGGGGCAGTTCGTCCTGGACCTGCTAGGGTTTTCTTACCGGATGAGTTTCACTAGCTGGCCCAGGACGAAACAAATGGAACATTCCATCTATCGTTCGGAGTATTAATGCGATAGTGAGAGTAATTGGACTTTCGTATTGTTAAAAACGAATGGAATTCGAATTTCATCCAAGCCCCCACGTAAGAGAGCATAATGCCCAGGGGAAGGTTCGCGAAGGAAGGGCGCGTCGCGTCTTTGGGACGGGCAAAGGGCCCGTGATGCCGATGACACCGACTTGAACACAGCCAGATACAGCTGCTGCAGCATGATTTATACATATTTCCGCGGAGGGAGCCCCGAAGTGGATACGCTTGCTCGTTTGTGTGTGCTCGCACCACACCGCGGCACGCTTCTTCGTTGTTCACCCAAGCCAGATCGTGTCCCGCGATACGAGGCGGGACCGAGCGGACGCGTGCTCGCGCGACTTCTCCGCGCGCATCGCGCATGAATTATTGCGGAGATCGGCGAACCGCGCAAAATTCAATAAAGTTATTTCGCCGGCGCGAACGCGAGATGCAGGCGAACAGAGTTGGGGGCGGGCGCGCAATCGCGGCAAGGATTGAATTATCGGCGTTAAATTTCACGTTTTAAGCGCTACGGCGCCGTTCCCCGTGACTTGTCAGCGCCCCTCCGATGGAGACATTATAAATGTTAATTGCACGAATTGCACAGTTATCGCGTGTCCGATCCTCCCCCCTCGACCGTTCTCTCTAAGAACGCCTTCGAACGAACATAACGACGCGCCTCCAATACCTACAAACTAAGACGTTCGTATTGTGGTTGCTGCTAAATATTATTACCAAGGCAGGAAAATGAATAACTTTGGGATCACTGAAATGCAATAGTTTTTGTTTTTATATATCGGGAGTAGACCAAGAACACATTAGTGGTCTCGGTCTTGTGTGGTTCCTTGTTTGGTCCCCGGGTTGAAAGTTCCCGATTACTAAGGATCTTTTTTTGTAATTTCTTCCAGTACTTCCACTCCCCCGCGGATCTTGGGGCTTCCGCCAGCTCGTACTCCTCTTTCCCTCGTGCTTCGAAATGGCACCGACGGTAACGCGACTTCGAACGGTGTCTTTCTCTCGTAAACTTTCTCCGTCTAGCGCGGGTCCGCGAGTGGCTGCATTTGCATCTCAATCTCGCCGTTGATTTAGCAGTCGTCCGGGGCCATCGGTCTTGGCCGCGGGAAAGGTCGACTTTAGTATTTTTAGATTAGCCGGTCGCGATATACAGCCCCGCGTCGGGCAGTTTTTCAAGGTGACTGGACGATCCGTTGGACGGGCCAAAGGTAGAAGAGTAAAAGGTGGTGCCGGGAGGTGGAGGACTCTCTTAAAGAAAAGAAGGTCGCGGTGGTTGTTCGAGCGGCTTTAAATTAACCGAACGGGAGATGGGTCGGCAGCAGGAACCAGGAAAGAGGCCCCGAAGGAGGTCGACTTTTGTCCTTGAAACGTACGACCGGGGTAAGTGCGATACGGGTCGTCGAACTTTTTCGTAATGCTTCGCGCCCGGAGGAGATCCTTTTACCGTGACGGTGTTTATGCGCTCGGATCGAGGACAAATCTTTCGTCGTAAAATACGTTCTGGGAGCCGTGGCCGATACGAACGGGGCCGCCATTGTAATATCCGCGAGCGCGGTTCGCGCTGACGCGGCGCGCGCCACGCTCTTTGCGTTTCATAAATACGACACTGTCCCATTATTTCGCTTTGCGCCGCGGGCCCGTGAAATATTTCCCTGGCAATCCCGTAAATTGATAAGACATTGTACTGTATCCGGTGACGCAACGCGTCGAATTTCCCGTTAATTCACCTCGTAAGCGAAAGGGCAGCCGATCACGGGGTCGCGACAGTAACACGACGATTATTGTGGCGTTGATCCCGAGTCGCGATCACGCTGCGCCATCCACGCGCCACTATACTTCCAAGCAAACGTTAGACACGATGTAGTTTTCTATTGGCAGAAATTCGGTTTGAAAATGTAGCAAATACTGAATTTTCAAAAATACCGTTACGAGTAGAAGGGTAGTATTAAAATGTCGATTCTAAAAAATTTAGAATTGTTGGGGTATAATTTAATATACGAGACGGCTTGTCTTGGTTTTGTGAGAGGAAATCTTTATTGTACATGTGCTGTGGTCAACTATCTTGCAACGACTGCCCGATTCCGCCACGACACGCGGCCGCTCGGACCTCCCCTTCGCTTAAACAAACACGCATCAGGACTCTGGAAATTTCCAGAGTCCACGTGTGGAATTTTTATACTTCCACACTCTCCCTAAAATTTCACACGACGATTACATAGTAACTTTTTTTTTTTACTTACTAATCCTAATTTTAAACGCATAAATTCAAATCTTGATTTTGCAAGTGGTTTTGTTAAAATGTCCGCGCATTGATCTTCACTCTTTACATATTTAACATTAATTATTCCTCGCTCATAGAGATCTCTTACAAAATGGTATCTTACCTCAATATGTTTACTTCGTTGATGAAATTCGGGATTTTGCACAAGTTTAATTGCACTCGTATTGTCAATAAACAAATCCTTTTTCCCGTTATTTACGTTAACTTCGTGTAACAAACGCGTGAGCCATACTATCTCCTTTGCAGCGATAGCCGCGCTTACATACTCTGCTTCTGTGGTAGACTGTGCAACACATTGTTGCTTTTTACTCTGCCACGTTATTGCAGCCTCGCCAAACTTACATAGAATACCGCTTGTTGATTTTCTATTGGTTTTATCACTTGCAAAATCCGCGTCACTAAAACATTCTAATTTCCCTTCCGTTTTATAATATAAACCTATATCTATTGTTCCTTTTATATACCGCAAAATACGTTTTACTAAACGCCAGTGGGCATTCGTAGGTTTTTCCAATGACCTAGATGCCACATTTACTGCGAATGCTATATCAGGTCGTGTGACTACTTGTAAATACATTAAATGTCCTACCGCCTCACGGTATGGTACTTCAACTTCATCTATACTATCTAGATCACTAGTGTCCCATCCTGTATCCATAGGCGTAGACACCGGCTTAGCATCAGTCATTTTAAAACGTTCTAATGTCTTTTGTATATAGCCTGATTGATTTATGAAAATGGAACCATCACAGATTTTAGTTAGTTCAATTCCTAAGAAACTTTTGACATCCATCGTTGTTTTCACCTTAAACCTACCCTGTAGCTTACACATGAAAGAGTCGATTTCCTTTTCATGAGTTGCAGCTATTAGGCCATCATCCACCCATAAAACTAAGAAAAATTTCATATCATCTTTAACTTTATAAAATAGACACGGATCGGCGTTACTCTCCCTTAAACCGCACTTTGTCAAAAAATTCATAAAGCATTTTGACCATTGCCTCGGAGCTTGCTTTAGACCGTACAAACTCTTTAACAGTTTACATACGCGTCCCGTTCCATCCTGAAAACCTCTCGGCTGCTGCATATAAATTTCTTCATTTATCGTACCATATAAAAACGCGGTTTTTATATCGAATTGTCGTAAATACAATTTTTCTTGAGCAACAATACTAAGCAAAGTTCTTACGGTATCAAAACGGACCACAGGGCTGAACGTCTCGTAGTAATCGACTCCTTCCTTTTGTGAGCAACCTTTTATAACTAACCTTGCTTTATATCGGGTTTCATTTGAATCTGCATCTGTTTTGCAACGAAAAACCCATCGATTTCGAAAAACCTTCTTTTCTTTTGGTTTTTCAACCAAAACATACGTATTATTTTCATGTAATGATTCCATTTCCTCGTTCATGGCCTCTTTCCATTTTTCCGCATCTTTTGTGTTTATCGCTTCTTCATAATCTATTGGTTCCGCATTAGCCAAAATCGCAATAGGATTTCCGTAAAATTCTGTTTTCTTTAATTTTGTTCGATCTCTTAATTTCCTAGTGTGCACCTTTTGATCGGTTATCTTTTGCACAGAATTATCGTTCTCTGGACTCTCATTATCGCTCGATTCACTACTTTTAGACTCTGTTTCATTTTTGCTTTCATTGGATTTATCACCTTGTTTTTCTAATTCAATCACTACTTCGGTTTTACATACTTTCTCATCTTTAAATAAAACATCTCTACTCATTACAACATCACGTACTTCAGGAATCCAGATACGATAACCCTGTACATTTTCAGAATATCCTACAAAGTAACCTTTATAAGCTTTTTTATCCAGTTTCTTTCTCTTTTCTTTAGGAATGTGCACGAAACATTCTGTACCAAAAACTTTTAAATGATTTACGTTGGCTGTCTTATCAAACCATAATTCAAAAGGCGTTTTATTTTCTACTTTAGTTGGTCCTGTGTAGTTTAATACATGTACAGCACAATTAATCGCTTCCGCCCACAAAAATTTCGGCAAGTCCGGCTTCGAAAACAACATTGAACGCGCCGCTTCCACTACGATTCTATTTTCACGCTCGGCGGTTCCGTTCTGTTCCGGTGTGTATGGAATAGTAACAGCGTGTCTTATACCTAATTCTTGTAAAAAATTACTACCTTCTTCGTTTACATATTCTTTCCCTCCGTCGGTACGTAATTCTTTAATGCTATTGCCAAAACGCGTTTTTACCTCATTGCAGAAAATTTTAATTTTTCCCTTCACTTCGGATTTATTATGTAAAAAATAAACTTTCCGATAACTGCTATAATCATCTTTAAAAATAACATAATATTTACTTTTACCCAGCGATTCTACAGACATCGGTCCGCATACATCGGAATGTATCAATTCTCGTGCCGCTGTTGCACGTTCAATTTTCCTTTCGAAGGGTAACCTGTGATGCTTACCATACGCACAACCGTCACAAAATTCGCTATCTACCGTTACATCTATTCCTCTATCTTTGAGAAAAGACTTTACATGGCGTTTGTTTTGATGACAGAGCCTTTCATGCCATAATTGCAATGTGTCAACTTTATTCGCTGTGCACGCTACACTCGGAACTAAAACCTGCAAATCGATTCTATATAATTTCCCGATTTCTATTCCTACAGCTACAACCTTATTTTTACACGTAAATATGCATTCTTTGCCTTTTTTAGTAAGCGAAAAATCTACGCCCTTTTTTGCGGCAGCTCTTACAGAAAATAGATTATGTTTCATACACGGTACATACAAGACATCGTATAAAATTCCTTCTAGCTGTTTTCCGTTTACATTCGTTTTGATTCGTACATTACCTTGGCCAATTGCTGACACTTTCTCACCGTTACCGATGTAAATCTTTACCGATTCCTTAAGCCGTTGATACTCGGTGAACCACTCTCGTCGATTCGTCATATGGTCTGACGCACCTGAGTCAATTAGCCAATAATCGTCATCGTCTTCCTGTCTTGTACATCCTGTGAATGCCTGCGCTGAATCGTGCGACGAATCCTCACTCCTCTTGCGTTCGTTCTTCTTTCGTTCGCCCTTTCTTACCGTGCAGTTTCTCGCCATATGATCCTTTGATCCACATTCGAAACAGCCTCTACAATTTTGTTGCTTATGACCCTTCAAGCCACATGCATGACAGATACTTGTCTTCCCTTTCCAATGAATTTTCCTTTCTGCGTTACTCGTGGTTTTCTTCGTGGAATTAGCTCGCAGATTCATTTTTGAAAGTAAGGCCGTTGTGGATTCTTCCGTGTCGTCCCTTTTCTGCATGCGTAATTCTTCGGTCATGAGTCTCGCCGTTAGATTTTCAACCGTTCTTTTGTTTTCTGCCGTTGAATCCCATGCACTATGAAAATAATTAAACTTTGGTGGCAACGTCGAAAGAATTCTTGTAACCAGCATAGAAGAAGGTAATTCTCCACCAAGTGCTTTCATTTTACTCGCCATTTGTTCGAGTTTCGATATATGCTGTGCCACATTTCCTGCAGGATCCCAACGAAATTCAAAAAATTCCTTTTGAATCAAAGACA
Source organism: Colletes gigas (assembly GCF_013123115.1). NCBI lineage: Eukaryota > Metazoa > Arthropoda > Insecta > Hymenoptera > Colletidae > Colletes > Colletes gigas. Next base: position 2,248,498 of record NW_025106656.1, read on the forward strand.
GACTTTCATCTGATTTCATGTCAAAGACATTTTGTAGCTTTTGCCACATGTCTTTTGCCGTATCACAATTCATAATTAATTGCAATGGCTTTGATTCAAGCGTGGTAACGATTAGTTTTTTCGCTTCTTTATTAGCATTATTCCATCTGGTCAACATTACTTGATAATTTTCACTTCCTTCCTCGGGCTTGATGAATGCGCCATCGCACACTTCAAGCAGATCGTTACTTTCCATCAGAGTACGTATGACAAATCGCCATTCTTGCCAATTATCGGCATTTCTTAACTTCTCGACCTTAATCCTGCCGATATCCATACTTTTTGACTTGCGAACGTACTAGGAATTTTTTCCAACACTAACGAAAAAACACACAGAGACGAGCCGTTAAAAAATCTTCTTAAATACACTTTCCACAGCTTATTTTCTTTTTCCTTTTCACCTCACTTCCACTAGCACTCCTGGGCCCATAACCTGTTGGGGTATAATTTAATATACGAGACGGCTTGTCTTGGTTTTGTGAGAGGAAATCTTTATTGTACATGTGCTGTGGTCAACTATCTTGCAACGACTGCCCGATTCCGCCACGACACGCGGCCGCTCGGACCTCCCCTTCGCTTAAACAAACACGCATCAGGACTCTGGAAATTTCCAGAGTCCACGTGTGGAATTTTTATACTTCCACAAGAATACGTAGAAACGTACGTGAGAAAATGTGGCCAGGAACGTACGTGCAAGTAAGGAATGATAATTGATATAAAAGTGAATATGTCCCGTGGCTAACGTACGCGCAGCGACGGGTGCATTTAGAATGCAGGCTGCAGTTGCGACTTCCGGTACAAGGGGCGGAAATTGTCATCGCTGGGCGCGTGCCGGCCACGCGACCAGCTTGGCAGAACTGCTTCGAGCCAGCAAAACTCGTTGCCTCTAACAACTGACGTTAATGACACGATCGAGTCACACCGCGTAATTGCACGATCAATGCCAACGCCTTCGAACGAAGGTCGACGGTGAATAGAATTGCTCCGACTCCGAGTCATCGTCGAAATTGCCTTCGATGGATGGACGCATATCGTAGGTAAAGAATTTATACGTTAAAATAATTTCGAATATATTTATCAGTTCCTGAAGCACCGTGCGCAAGAAGTATTGCAGCGGATAGGGTTCGAAGGCATCGACGGATGATTTATAACGCGCCGCGACGGCAACTGGAAATAACCGAAAATGTGTGGGCGTGACTTGTTCGCATCGTGCGGCAGACCGGGCATAAAAATGCGTATCTGCTTAGGGCAGGATAATTACGGGAGTCACCCGTTATCTTAGAAATCGTGCGGGTAGTGGGTTGCGGTGCAACGATGCAGCTAGGAGGCACCTGCAGGCCACGCGTGCCGATGCACGAGCGCGTGCGTGCCATCGTGTGGCGACGCCCGATCGCCGTGACAACGACGCACACCAACGCGTCCCGGAGTTTACGTAACGTCGTTCCGGGATGCGTTCGTTGTTTTAAATAACAGTTGTCATGGTGCCCGCCGAAGGGGTAAACGAACAACTACGACACCTGATTACAAACGTCCCTTGGTGGTTCCCTCGAAAAAACGCGCAAGAAAAATGGCCCCGAACGTCGCACAACACGGAATTCGTTCTATTTTTCGTCGTTTCTTCAAGAAAGATTCATAAGTTTCATTTACTTTGAGCTGCTTCGAACTTTGTTTCGAAAAACCAAAAAAATTCAATTTGTACGAATACCTGGTGCAAAAAGAAATCGAAATGTCCTTTATCATTTTGCGATTTGAGTCTCCGTTTTCGAAATACGCGGAATCAAAGTTTACTGTGATTTCTAGCACGCGCCATTTGTATTCCAGTCAGCTGATCTCGCAGCCGTACGTGCGCAGACGCGAAACACGCGGCGTCCATTGTGTTTTTGTACTTAAAAACTTTAATTGCTTGTATTTAGAAAATGGAGCCTCGTGTCGCAAAGTGGCAAAGGACTTTTAAAATTCTGTTTGCACGAGGAATTCTTATTATAAAATTCTTTCATTATAGATCAAGTATTTTTGTTTGCATAATAGTAGTAAATATTAACCCTGGAATTGCAAACATTGTACTCGAACCGTTGAGGTTTCTCCCTGTATTAATTTGAAGTTAATCGAACCAGATGTAGTTTTCGTGCCCATAAAAGGGGTAATAAAAATGAAAATTAATATCCCTGTCCGGTGGAAACGATCGTGTCTCCCTCGGACAGAAACGAGCGGATGCGCGCACCTCGAATTAATTTTACTGTTTGACCCGAGCCGAACCCGATGACTTTTGTGTGCCTATCCCACGGGTTTGTCTGTTTGAAGTTCTTCCCGTTACTTATCGTCGCTTGGACGTGTCGAGTTACGTTTTCGTTTCACTGCTACCTCTCCGACCTGGCGATACGGATAGCCATTATATCTCCTTCTCGAATACGTTAGAAAGGACTTCCGTTTCAGGTCGGACAAATCTGGTTACCCGTCAAAATCCACGTCGATCTCTAGAGGCATATTTTCTATGAACCTCGATACATTCGTAAACAACTTTCAATCGGCCCGCTAGCTTTTCTACGCAAGCAGGTTTTCGTTGGGCGATCGGCTATCTTTCCTTCGTAAATACTGCATTCGTTCGACTGTAATTTCCAAACACGAAAAGCACTCGTAGCGTTAATAAAAATTCAAAGTTTGAATTTTGGTGAAAGCGTTTGGGTTAATATTGAAATATCGTTGTTTACGTTTGGCGTGCCGACGAAGAAACGGTCTCCGAAAACCTGCTGCGAACAAGGTGGCGGTTTAAGGTGCACCACCACCTGCGGCCAAGTGGCAAGTCTCCGTGGTACCTGCGGGGTAGCGAGTCCGGGCACCCGAGCATGATTCCTTCACATATGTTCCGTCTTGGTCGTGGAACACCAGCGGCTAAAAAGCGCGTGCCAGGAGAACCCACTGGCCGGGCCCTCCGCGAAGGACCTGCCAGGACCTGGAATCACGCAACCATGAATCCGCCAAAGGAGACGCTGCTGCACCTGCAACCCCCAAGACAGGGTGCTCCTAACAGGAGACCGAATCAGTCGTGCGTGATTCCTCGGCACATGACGCCACGCATGCCACTGCTTCGACCATGTGCCATGAGTTTCGTCCGACAGACGAGTAAGACGTTGAACGTCCATTAACACTTGCTTCTGGAAACACAGAGTCTCTCAAAAATTATTTTTTTTCGAGTCAATAGATTGCTTCGTATTAGAGGGGAAGTCCCATTGCGGAAAGGTGTGCCCAAGTAAATCTCTTTCTCCAAATTTCATTTTTGACTTCCAAACTTTATTAACTAAAGGGTACTTGATCAAGATCTCGAGTCGAATAGTTTAAATCCTAAAGTAGTTTACCGAAGAACGTTGCTTCTTTTTAAAGTAAAAGAATGCGTTCATTTAAGAAGCAAAGTCGAGCTAAATGCATTGACTAGAGCATATAGAACACGACATTTTTAGCCAAAGATACGATCAAAGTCACTCTTCTTTAATGGTTGAGTCGAGAACCAAAGAATTAATTTCAATTTCTCTATTTCGTCATTTTGATCGCAATCCATTAATTTCTTCGTGAATACGTACCAGAAAAGTACCAGACTGCCGTCCTAATTAAGCAAGCCCGACATCAGGCCCGGCAGCCACGAATAAATTTTTCGTTGCGTATGGAAATGTCCAAATTATGTACATTGGCGCACGAGGGGGCAAATAGCTCCGGGCAGTGGGTCTTGGGAGGCAGTCGGCCATGTCTCCTCCTACGTAGGGTGTCCAGGAAAAGTGGCGTGCACTCACGAAACCGTGGCGGACAGGTGACACGCGCCAGCCACGCGTCACGCCGCGGGTCAATTTGGAAATAAACAGCTGGAAAATGGTCAAACATTGGCGAAACGCTCGGCGCCGTCTCGTTATCATCCTCTTGGCCCGTTTGCTCCTTGGACGTTCGGACCCCAGGTGGATTTATGGTCGCGTGACACAATATTACCAGAAAGTAAGAGTTTCGTTTTCGAATAACTAATGGTCCCTGTCCAAAGGGTTGGTACACGTTAGCCGTCGTCACGTGACCGGAAATGCTCCCGCGACCCGTAAATTGCTCGCGGGATGCCGATGACTGTTTACATTAGGTTTCCACGCGAGCTGTACTATTGCTCGGATGGCGTGGCCGTAAAAACTCGAACCCTACGATTATGATAGCCGGCGTTTTCCGCGCGGCTAGCCATATACTCCCATCGAAACATGTCCCCCATTAAGAGATAAAATAATTATAACTGGGAGCCGGGCGCGCAGCCGCCGTTCGCGACGACCGTTTTCTTTAAAGAAGTCCTTAGACGCGAGAGAGACCACTTACAGTAATTCACGAACAGGTTTGCCGCACTTTTATCGTGTAATCGTAGACGAGCGGATCGCGGCGTGATCGAGGGCGGGATTACGCCCCCGAGCAAACGGAAGTATCAAGATCGAGCTCGATAACGCGACGTTCTATATCGGTTCTCGATAGCGGTTCGAACCGCGGCCGGTTTATCCGGATAGCAAGATAATCGCCGATACGCGGACCATTGGACAGGTGACTTATCTTTCGTATTCAAAATGCCCTCGACGTGGCCAGCGAGCGTCTGTGTGCGATTGATGAATTGTGCCACTAAGTGCATTTCGCGTTGCACGGAGGAGTAACGCGATATCAAGCTTTCTAAAATAACCAACGAGCCGCCATTTTTCTTGCCGGTCAAAAGTTTCGTGCGTGCATTTTTCAAAATTAACACGCGCGAGCTACTTTTGATCGAAACTTTCGAGTGCACTTTCTCCGTTTAACAATTTGATCCGATCATAAAAGTCCATTGAAATCGATGTCGAATCGTCCCCTGTTGTCGGTGGATTATTGGACGGTCGATAGTCATCGCCGTCGTGGTCGAAATCATCGATAAAAGAGCCATTCTCTCGAATCGTAGGTTAGAATTAGACACTAGGTATCGTTGTTCGATCTCGTTTCGCTGTTTAGTGTGCCATTCGGTCGAGTCATCGTCGTGAATAATTGGCCGGCAATTGTGGTGTCCGGACGAGTTCCAGGATGCGACAGTACACGAAAAGTATTGATCATCGTCGAGCCGGCTCGGACGCACGGTTATCTCGATGACCCCCATGGGAACCTCGAATATTCCTGCCATTGTTCCACGAAAGTAATCCGTCTGGTCTATGCGAGCCGCTCGTCTGCGTCCCGTAACTCAAAATACGCCATAGTCGGTATCCGGCATCGGATCGCGCGAACTTCCATGAAATAGTATCCCCAAACAATACGAAATTCCGCTTTCTCGCGTCGTTGCCTTCCCTCCTCCCCCGTGTGCCCCGTGTGCCCCGGGAGAGGACCTTGCGCCCTGGGTATGAACATATTCGCTTCGCGGGGCCTATCGGCGAGACGTCTACGGTTAACAGCGGATAAAGCACGACGACCGGCCGTATAAACCTCGGTAGTAGGTACGCGGCTGGATATCCATAAATCTATTTGATAGTAGAAAGTCCTTCCATTATTCTCTCCGGTCCGTGGACTTATCCCACCTCGGAGCCGACACGCGGCCAGAGCTTGATACGTAACTCCCGCCGGGCAATAAAGGTACCTGGATCACGCTATCGGTCCTGGATTGAAGGTTCAGACGCTCGTTGTGCCCTTTTTCATCCCGACGGATCCCAGCACGTACGATGGAAACCCCGAAGAAGAAAGACTTTAATCTATCCGTGACAAAACGCTCGACTCCATTCCTTCGAATTGTTTTTTCATCGGGTCCCGGCCATAAATCTCGCGCCGTATTACGTTTAACGCCGCCTCCCGCCAAAAACTGAAAACCCCACAGCCTCGGAGAAAGTAACGATCCCAACAATAAGCGGATGTTGCGTGACAACGTGGCCGGGTACTTTCAGCCGGCATCGCACGAACCACGAAGAAGCGAACGATCGCGCTGTGTGGCTGGCCGCGTCTCCGAGCTGCCAACATAAAACCATGCCATTTATGGGATTGGTACCACCGTAACTCACAACATTGTCCGTCCGCGTTATTTACAGCTGGCTTCGTTACGTGGCCAGGACTCGTTCGTCCTTTCTTCTCTTCCCTCCGGTTCTCTCTTGGTCGCGACCTTCTGTCCTATATTAGGCGGTCCCCGTCTAGACCGCAATCTTTAATGGTCCTTCAGAAATTTTAATTCATTTTCGTTCAATTGCAATACCTACTCCAGTCTATATTCCATAGCAAAACTAGAATCGAGCAAAAATATTACAATTTAAGTATATAAACTGGTGTTTAGAGACGTATTCCACAATTTTTATTTCTATTCAAAATGGATGTCCGGAACTAGAATCGAGCATAAGTATTACAATTTAAGTACACGAGCCTAGAAATGTATTCGACACCCAAGATGTGACCACGGGGGCGAATTATGTGTTCGTTCGACCAGAAATCGGTCGACGAATAAATCAGTAGTTTTTCAATTCGCGAATAAAATTCACCGGGTGGTTGGCGAGCGACAGAAAGAGGAAAGTCGCGCGTACCCGCGGAGAGAGGCACACGCCGTCATGCAGGAAATATCGAATTTCCTGCACGGTTGCCTGGCGGCGCACGACGTGTTTGTTAGACGTCGAACAATGCGGAATGACACCGCTGGCGCAACGATCGTTAAGAGACCGCCGGTGATCAGCGTAATTTAGGACCAGGCTAGGCCTATGCGAGCATTACAAACCGTGAAAGGCTTCCACTTGGACCATAAACGACTCGGCTCGGGGCACGGCCACGATTCGTGGTCTCGAAAAAGATGTATCGCGACTAACGGCGCGTGCTAGATCCGTCGATTTTTACCGAGTCGCAGGAACGTGTCGAGGCTTTGATGTCGTCATTGGATCCCGATGCCCACGCACGACGGTGTCGCGTAAATTAAGCGATCGTCGTTGGAACACGAGACAAACCCGTCTTGTTGTCTCCATCCCGGCGGATCGCCGCCGCGACTCCAAATTGTCTCGCCGATCGGCGCTACGTTTTTCGACGATAGAGCCGCCATCTTGGTGACGGACCAAAGGACGCTCGACTGGTCGCCATTTCGGTGAAATTGAAATATATCGTGGAGAACGTCGTTTCGAGTCATTTTTTCATTTTCTTGTACAGGATGAGGTTGGAAAAATTATATATACGCGACTGGTCGATGATTGCATCTACAAACGATTTTGAACGATCGAGCTGCCATCTTGGTAACAGACCATTTGTAACGCCAAATTGTGTTTGGAAGAAAGACGACTCGAGTGTTTTTTTAAATAAAAATCTGACAAAGTGAACGAGTTACAGTTAATTTAATGAAATTTTGGTGCAAGGGAGCAGAGTTAAATATCAAGGCCGGAGAAATTGAGCGAGGCGTCGGTCGTGGAAGCGATAGCGATCGATGAAATCGGGAACGAACAGCGGGGACGCAGCAACGGATCGAAAACGAGAGGAATAATGGTGGACATAAGTCTCTTTCGCGGTGACGTATCGCGACGATCGGCTACTAGATTCACGTCGCGCTTACACGCGAAGAGTAATTTTCGCTAAACTGCAAGACCGATGCACTCCCGGACGGAAGGCCCACGCAGCACGATGTAATCGGTCATATCGGCGATATCGGGGGCCCCGAGACGCAGCTGCGAGGCACCTAGATCGCAGCTGCGAAGACACTCGACCGTCTATCGCGTGCTCTCGTTTTTCTCGCGAGTAGCCCCGTTTGCCCCCGGGGCGTCCGTTGGCCGTCGTGCCGATGGAGACTTAATGCGAATTATCAACGGTGACAGGGATACAAGCCGTGTAACACGGATAGGCCGGCTCATCGGGTAGCGTTGGATAAATAACGCGAATTACAGAAATAAATAGAGCCGTCGAACGGGTCTCGGACGGCCAGCTCGCCGCTCCGTGTCCATAGCGAGAGACAGTGGCGGTCGAAAGAAAAGGAGAAGAGGGTGGTGGACGGAAGAAAGCCGCTGGAGGCGGAGGAGGGACGCGCAAGGAGTACAGAGTGCCCTCGTACGCGTGGGCGAAGGATCGAATGTCATACAAATCGCAGGTAACCTAAGCCAAAACCAGCTCGGTCTGCGCGCGCGAGACCGCCGGCTCATCAATAACCAACCTCTGCGTCGGTATCGAAGATCGAACGTTCTTAAACAATCGGCTGCGGCGAGCCCTGTCGGCAAAAAGTCCGCGACGAGCCTGTTTCAGAGGAAAGAATTTTCACTGAGGTATTATACCCAGACGCTTAGGCGACTGCTCGATCCTACAACACCGCAACTGCGATCGCACCTACGGGATACGCTACGTTTTGGACGTTCGAGCCGCCATCTTGGTAACAGACCGTTTGCAATAGCTTCCAAAGGACATTAGACTCGGCGCCATTTATATGAAAGTGGAATATATTGTTGAGGATGTTGTTTCGAGCAACTTTTTCATTTTCTTGTACAGGATGGGGTTGGAAAAAATATTATAACCAGATGCTTATGCACCACACGAACGGTGCTACACTCCGCCATCTTGATAACAAACCATTTGTAACGGCTGCAACAGGACACAAGACGTAACGCCATTTTGATGAAATTGAAATATTTTGTTGAGGACGTCGTTTCGAGTAACTTTTTTATTTTTATAATTGAAGGAATTAAATTACAGAATTACAAGCGACAGTTATCGTTGGCTGGCCGCAGCGTTTGACGGTTAAATAATTATCGGAGTCGGTAGCGACGTAACCCGTGATTTTCCCGTAGGAAAGCCAACCTTTGCGTGTTTACACGGCCGTGCGCGTGCATAGGACACACGAGCGTCGTCGTCGCGAGCGAGATACACGAAGCTCGCGGGCGAGCTTATGCAAAACCAACATGGCGGGCGTGTCTGAGATGATTGAACGAAACGGGCAGCGTACGATGCGCCCTCGGTTCGACCGACCTCGTATTTCGTATTCATAGAATTGCCTGGGAACTACGCGGCAAAAGTTCACAGTTTATTCGCTCCTCTTCTCTCGTTTACATCCGCGAGAGGTCCCTAGGTCCACGATCGACCCTCCAACGTCTGCTTCCTTCGATCTTTGAACGGTCTATACTTTGGCGAGCAACCATTTTCTTCTTCTTCGGCGGTCTTCCGCTGGAAATTCGCCGGGGTAAAAGAGTTCGTCATTTTGAAGGATCTGCTTTTATTATTTCTTTCAAAATGGCACTTTGGGTACGCTTGTATCTCGATGGAAAAGTTCGTAATAAGTTCGTGAAATGAGAGTTTAAAATAAAAATTGGGAAACGGTCGTTTTGTTTGCAACAGACTAACAAGAAAATAATTGAAATTGCCTGGCTGTATACATATATAACATGGGTTAAATGCGAGTCTAACGACAAGGTAGTAATAAAGGAACAATATGGCAATCGCCCGCTGTTATAGTGCTCTCGTAGTTACGAGGGACATAAAAACGACGAAAAAAAATCTTTATTGCAATATTCGAAGCAATTTTCGTAAAAATTTGCCAACAAGCATACCGGGGGAGGAGATTGCCTATAGATGAACTTCGGATTGAGCGATTAGAATTTTTGGACAAGATTATGTCAAGGTTTCGTATCGCATAAACGAACGATTTATAGCGTTGCTATCATTAAAACGCATTTTATAGGCGAAAAGATGGATTTATTGCTTAGGGGCAGCCTTTATGGCTCCGCGCAGTCACTCATCGGACAAGCCTCAACCCTACTATCCTAATACTGTCAGCAAACCGCTTACATAATTTTCAATTCGAAGTTATGGGGTTTCGAGAAATGCAATTCTCTCCAAAAATTGTGAAAATGAGTAAAAATTCTCACAATAAAAAAATACATAATTTTAGGAACCTCCAATGTTAAAAAATACATTGTGCACACAGTGGAAGTTAATAAAAAAAAATTGTTCCTGGCCAAATTCTGGATGTTCGTTATCCTACTCGAGGTTGCATTTTGAATTACGGTTGCTCGAGTTCGCAGTGAAAGCGAGTCCGAGCCATTTCGAAGGATCGAAAGTGATTCCTCGGCGGGACGCTATGATACGACGGGCCTCGCGTGTCGTCGAGTTACGGTAATCAGGTCGGAATTCGATGTGTTTCTTGCCCATTAAACCGAAGATGTTGCGAAACGTCACGAATCGCCAAGGTAAAGAGGATATTTCTCCGCGGTGATTATTCGAATGGCTGTCGACTGTAGAGGCGAGCGCGTGTGCGCGGCCAGTCAGGTGTGACGGAACCCATACTAACGGGGGGCATAGGCTAACGACTACTGCCTCTTGTAATTGTTCGTCGAGATCGAACGTATCACGATGGATACACGGAGCTGCCACGGAGGGCCGTCGAATGGAAACGACGAAACCCAGGTTTCCTTCTCCTGCATCAGATACAAACGGTTTCCGTGATCCGCATGAAATTTGTAACACATTGTGCGGTACATTCTCCCCGATGGTATCTTTCATCTACCATGAGAATCGAGACCAGGCACCGTGCTCCAAACAATCTCCGTTCGAGCCGTTATCGATCGACAGGTTGCTCTACGATCGCGGAAAGGCTCGAATGGAAGCTTCACGAGTTTGCAACCGCTACGACCTAAATTAAAAATCGACCACCGAACCAGCTGTTCCCCGCGCGAATCGTCAACGACGGATTCGATCGATCGCGAATTCGTAAATTAACCCTTTCAATTTTGGGAAATTCGCCCACGAGTTCAGCTAATGGGAAGGTTCCATTACGGAGTTGGTTGCAGCGTTGCGTATCGCGGGTCACGAAAAAAAGGGCTGCCAGGCCCAAAGGAAGTCGAGATTGCCGTCGACTCGGTGGCCTCTGTTAGGCGAGATTACAGGCCGGGACAGCACCTCATCTGGCCAGGGTCATAAGTCCCGTACCTGCCCGGAAACGCATTTTCCTACCTTGTATCGTGCTCCTGTCTCCTCTCTAGCGAGAAACCCGTGGGTATCGTTTGTGCATTAGCCACGATATTACGATATTAGCTTACGAACTAGTTACCGTGCTGGCGCCAGTCATCTACGAAATCTCCGACGTAATAACCGCCGTACCGTTACGAGCCAAGGTAAATGAAGCAATGGCGGATTACGAAAGAACAGATGGGATACTCGGACTCGTTAATCCCTTTGTTGCCGCCGAACGACAGTCCCGGTAATTACATATTCCGGAATAGTAAGATCCTTGGCATTTTCTGAAACATTCCCGGGACGTTTTAGAAAATACGTGCTCGACGAGTTACCGGGGACGAAACGATTACGTGAATCGCTTAGATTCGAAAAAGTCATTGGTCGTGCGTCAGCTAGCGTGCGTACAAAGGCACGCCTCCGTCGTTTTATGCATTTGGCATACTAAACGCGAGTAGGAGCAGCTCTTGAGGATAGTTAAGGCGAGTCGGAACGATGCTCGAGCCCGTTCCCCGAGGCTTGAGACGGTACTTACTTAATAGTCGCCATTATTCTGACACCGGCGGATGAACGGCTAACCCTGTCAGGATGGGAGGCGTTATCGAGCCACCGGCGCGTTTCTCTCCATTCGTGGAAACGGTATTGGTATTACGCGAACGAGAGGACGCAACGTTAACCGTGATCTATGGCGCGGGGCCCCGGCGATGCGGTATTGAGCCATCACCGCACGTACACGCGCAATAACGCCGCTGGGATCATAAATAGACAACATCCTCAACGGTTGGAGAGTTACTCGCGTGTACTTTGCGTATTATCGGTAATATTAACGGAACTCGAACTTCGAGAGTCACTATTTTTTAGATGCTCGGGGAGAAATTCGCCAACTGACTTCGAACGCAACATGGCGTCCGATCGGGAGGGAGATGCAGGTGACGCGATAGCAAGTGATTCGACGGGGATGTCAGTCTTTGACGAAGCCTAACGGAGCGAAAAAAAGTACGTTGGGACGCGAAGCAACCCCTAGAGCAGGAGGGGGTAAGAAGTCACGTGGGAACGGGGGTTAATTAAGACTGGATAGAACGCATGCCCCTCCTCGTTGAACAGAAATCACGACACTTGACTATTGTTGGCGCTCCTTTTTACTACCGCTGGTTCTTTTTTTCGCCTAAGAGATTACCTTCTATGCCAGCCCATGCCTGCGACCAACGAGATGTTATCGTGTCTGGTACGATTCCGAGCGACATTATGCGCCGCAGGGGTGAGTCCCTAGAATACGTTTAGGGGTTGCCTCGGAATAGACTCATTACGGTTGTTCCACGACTGGAATCCCAGCGACGATTTAATCGACGGCATTATTGCGGCATGAAATATATGTTTCCGTCGTTGGACCGTTCAACGGATCTCTTTATTGCCGTGCAACTGGTCTCCCCCCCTCTCCGTGAATATTTTATCGTATTCAGATTCCCTTATTTATCTTCCGTTTTGGTGTTTAGTTTCTAAGAACTTGTTCGTTGACAAATTGCTGTTTGGTCAGTTCCCCTGCGGCGCGTCTGCAGGATCAGAATGCCGGTGATTTGTCAGGGTCGCGATCACTTTGGCCGCCATTTTTGCGGCCCCGGGGTGCATCTGTATCGACGTGCTCGCGTTTAGATTCGGTTCGGTGGTGGTAGCTTTGTGCAAGTTACGATTTTGCCAGGTGGTTGGAGTCGCGACGGAGCCGAATCAAGATGCGTTCACCGAGTGCCAATTAGATGGCCGTTGACGTTTCGTCCTGTGGGCTTTCCAAGGCAGCGCGCGGTAGGGGATGCGAGCCACTTGTCCGGCAATGCTCCCTGCTCTCTTTGTCCCTTTGATCCTCGGTGCATGTTGCCGCGTAATGCGGCGTTGAAACGACCACCCCAGAAAGTCCTCGAGCCGATCGCGATCTTTGCGCGCGCGTCCGGAACCAGAAAATAATGAACCCGCATTAGGGGTTGCCGAGCGGCGTAGCTTGCGGATCGACCGTATAAAAGAATCGAACCTGGCCGGGGGGAAGTTCAACCGTGGGGCGAAGACGCGGAGCGCCGCGACGTCGAGCATTGTACGCGGGGAGTCAAGTGGCGAGGCCTCAAAAGGAAACCGACACGAACTGTTTTTTTCGCCAAACGTCTCCGTCGGACCGGATTTCTCTACGTTCGAAACGGAAGAAAAGATGGCGGCAAATTCTATTCACAGCTACACCAAGGAATTAGAATTAAAACGTGGAAAATTCCTGACTCGAGTATTCTCTAGTAGACTATCGATGGCATTATTTTCCATAGCTAACGATGCGGTTCCTGACAAGGAGAGGTCCCGATGCCTGATGTTCAGTTTTTGACGAAATTTCGCTCAACGATAGATATTAAGCTACTGAATCGAATGGTTCCCGGTTTTGAGATATTTAACATTATAGTTATTACAGGTACTTATTTACAGAAATAGGATTGCATTCGTCAGTAGCCAGTGTAGCGTGGTTGATAAGATGTCTGCGTTATCGTTAACTCAGTATTATACCAGTAAGGCTACCAGATCCTTAGGCAATAGGGCATGCACTATGTACCTACTCATACAAGACTAGCATTTCTTTTTATATTTATAGCGCTACATGACAATAAATGAAAATTAATAAAAAAAAGATAAGATGTCTGCGTGCACCATGAACTTTTTTACTACAGATTCGAATCCTGTTAGAACAAATTTTATTTATATTTTCTTAATCTTACGCTAAATGTGATATTACATTTTTTACTGATCTTCGAGTATATTTTTTTCCTAAAAGTTGAATTTAACTGTTATTTTCAATGTACGAAGTACACGAATCTGGATGGTACTTTTCGTAAAAATAGTCAAAACATAAAAATTTCAGGTACTATATGCATGGTCTTTTTGTAATTACACTTATTTTATACCGAATAACCTCATCAAAAAGTGAGCGTCGACCTCGGGACCATTCCTTGCGAGCGGATCGTCGAATTCGATGAAAGGAGAAGAGAATTATCGGTTCAACTCTGGTTCTCTGGTCGACGACAAAAGGGAACGGAGGATGGTTTGAGCTCGAAAAACGTTTCGTAGAACAAGATGTAGCTTTAAAATCTAAATATTTCCCGAGTTACCAGCAATCGTGTCTTTATCTATGGAGGATTAGTGGGCCCTGGTTGCTCGTTAAGTTTCTGTTGTACGTACCTTCTTCCTTCGTCGCGCGTCTCTCCGCGGCTTTCTCGATCTTTTTCTTCGGTCGCGAGAGGACGCGGACACGGACGACACACAAAAATGATCCCACGGTCCTTTGAGATCGCAGCATCCTTTATTACGAGACGTTTGATTCAGTATCACGCCTCGCTCGCGAGAGTCTTCACGGTCCCCTTTCACAGGGCACAAGACGCTTAACATATGAAAAAGTCCGCCGAGGGGATGAATGGAGAAGCGTCGCTTTTGTCAGAATTGCTTCTTCCTTTTTGCTCGGTCTCCGCTGAGACGACAGGTTCGCGCTATCATGTGGGTGAGGGTAAGGTCAAGCCCGGATACACCTTGGCATACATGAATGTTTATTGGGCTTCTCTTCGTGTCCTGCTTTGTACCTTGGACGTCCTCTCCTTTGCTTCGGTTCTTCGTCAAATTCCTGATACGACGGTCCAGCTTGCGGGGAAACCAAAATGGCTCCGTTCGCGCTCAACTGTGCCATCATCAGATACTTCGACACCTTCCAAAAACCTTGGAGACCTTAGATTCTATAATAAAAAATGTTTTCTTCCGAATTTTAAAAGGCTGCCATTAACCACTTCACGTACGATTTAAGTCCATATAGTTTTTCAAACGTTTACTATTTAATTTTGTTTAAATTGTACAAGAAGAAGAATAGATTTATTTTACTAATACCACAAAAATTCATATCTTCATTAATAGAGTTAATGAAATGGGAGCTTCGTAGAGGGTTGTCTCCTAAATATAATAACTCGTATCTTACTTTAGGTATTCCTTAAAGTGCATTCTGGGGTGTCTCGAGAATTACATTTTCCCATAAATGCATAACAATCCATAGTGTTGATTTTAATATATAAATCTTGATGACGAGTAGCCTCATGATTGTGAAACTTGAAGAACTCGTGTCATTGTACGAGATGGGGTTAAAGCAGGATCCTTCCCATAGTAAATTTTCCCAGATTCTGGCAATGCATCGTAGAAACGGAAACTGTCCCGTTGGGCGTTTCGTGACTCCGCAGCGGCGCGGAACGATCGTCTACAAATTGCCGGTGGTATTTCATCGATACGTGCAAGGAGGGTTCGGCGCGAAAACCGTGGTACCAAACACCGGGAGAAACGAAACACGGCTGAACGCGAAGATTAGTCAACGTCTCGGCGTTTAGTATCGTGCATTTCCTATAAGACCCGGGGGCCGGTACGGAGCACCATGTTCGGAAGACAAGCAATCCTGGCTAGGTTTTAACTTAACAAGGTACAAAGGCTCGATTTGGTGCTCGAGTAACTTAACCCGCATCGTACAAAGCGCGTGCTGACCTCGTATACCCGACCTAAAACAGGGTCTCGGGTATGTCTGGTGTACCAGCATGTACCTACCACGGGAACCCAACCTAGTTGCACACCGCGGCAAGAATGCCTTTCGCTTAGTTTAACAGCGGTAGCAACGAAAAACTGGCAGCGGCTTCTTCAAAGGGTCCACGTGTAAATAGACAAGGAGGAACGGGAAGACAATGGGATGCTGAAACGGATAGTACCGCAAAGGATCGGACCCCGAAGTCTGATAGAAGAAAGACGAACCTGAACCACGCCGCTTAGAAGCCTCTCTCCTTATTCGCGGTTGGTTTCATTTCGACCGACGTGATCCAGCCGATCCTACGATTCGGTTTTTCGCCTGTTTTCACCCGCTTTTCATGGAAAATCGCTGCCCCTCGAGACGTGTACGCTTTTCGAGGAATTGCATTATCTTCGAGATGGACTTTTTTTCTGCGCCGCGAGACTTGGCCCGGATCTACTCGCGCGGTCGTTGCACATCGTGGAAGCGCTTTTCGTTCTAAATTGTATGTCACGAGTACCATGGATGGTTTCCACACCCTCGATTCGATAAAAAATTTTTAAATTTTTAAAAATAATTATAGTCGGACCTTGTTGTAAATGGCAAGCCACGACCGTCGATATTTCCATAATATCAGCGAATAACGTTAAGCAATTTAACTCTTAAGTGGATTATTTGAAAGTTTATGTAATCCTTCATTAGTTAATTATTTTTTAAATGCTTTAAAGGAAAGTTTTCAGTCGAGATTGAGAATGCACTTAAGGGTTAAAGATTTCTCATAGGAACGAATTCCTCTCGGTATTAACGTGACTGAAACCCACCCCCGCGGGTTGGTAATTGCCCCGTACGGCGCAATTTGCAACGTCAGCTTAATATTACGATCCATAAAAAAAAACGAGGTAATTGTAACGTTAGCCTATCAACGTTTTATTACGTTCACCCTCGTCATACGATGGAAATCCTTGGGTAACATTATCCAGCGGAGCGCGAGCCATCAAGCCGGGGCTGGTTAACGTCTGACAGAAGTTCATACTTTGTAAGCGACGTCGTATACGTATATCGTAAGGGCATGGTCTCTCAGCATGCGATTGGTTGCAATTTATTCCTCTCGCGAGGCGTTTAGGACCTTCGGGGAGTCACGAATCCGCTCGTGCGAACGACCAGCGCCTCCGCAGGGTAGCCGGGACCGCGATTCTGCCTCCTCGTTTTCGTCATCTCCGTGTGCGCGTTTAACTCGCATTAGCGTGGACATTACAATTAACAGTTTTTCTCCACGCCTGTTTATCAGCCATTTTATCGACCGAATAAACACTCGGGCTATAAGCCTTTAAACGCTCGTTTAATTATTCCGAGTAAAGAGCGTTAGGGCGTCCCAGAAGTTATCGCGCCATTTTGGGCGCTTTGGTTCCCGCTATTTTTATACGGCACGTCAAGATTAAGCGCACAGGTTATAAGTAACTGTTAAAAATAACATTTCAAACTCGGAGTTATATTAGATCAAATAATAGCAATGCTTGAATAAAAATACAAAAATAAAAACTTTATTCGGATAATTTTTGCTTGTATCTTGCATGAAATATATATAAATGACAGTAACGGATCCAGCAATATTTTCTGGCGCACCCTAACGCGAGCAGAGAGGATTGTGGACAGGGGGGGAGTACGCTCCACCAAGACAGTATTTTCGGATTAATCGGTCGTTTATGTGGCTGTGGGATGAAACCGTGGCCGCGTTTAATCTACCTTACGACGCACGTTGCTGGTAAATCTCGCTCGATGGCCGTGAACGGCGATAGCGCTTTGATTGTTGGAATCCCGGAGATTAACCTGTCCGGAGCACCGGCCAGCATCCGCGCATCGAAAGGACTCGAAACATCAACCGTATCAGCGGGAGTGATAGAAAGTGACGTTTCTTGGAAAGTTGGCTGCACACTTCGCCTCTGATCCCCCTTTCGTTCGAAGCTCTCTTTACTCGACAATGTAATACACCTAGGGAGATCGTATTAAGCAAAAAGCGAATCGTAAGTAGACGTGTACGCAAACACTTTTTTTAGGATGAAAATAACGAAACGAAGCCTAGATTGAAATTTATTGCGCGTTTAAAGGATTATTTATTTCGTCTCGATCGTACATTCGTCACACTGTGAACCGAGTCACAATTTCGTCGCGATCTGTTTCTGTGTCCACGCCTATTCGTCGAGGGCATTATAAGAGCGACGAAAGCAGAGATATTATCGCGCCAAGGGAGGAATAATAATCGAGCCCGAAGGAAGAACAAACGCATCGTGTCCGGGGGCCGGAACCTCATTAACGCAAAGCTACTTAGCCGGTCTTAACCCCGTTACCGACGAAATAGGTAGCAGGTCGCCTAGAGGCGATAAGCTAATCCGAAAAATTAATTCCCTTCTGGTGTGCCAGGTGTCGAAGAAGCCGAGCTCCTTCCAAGGATACACCTACTTTGCGTTACACGCGCGAGTGTGGGTGAAAGAAGGACTAGCCAGGTCGCGTAATTAAAACAACCGTGACGAGGTCTAAACGCTTCCGGTGGACTCGCCAACGGAGGGATCTCGAGCCGGAAGCTGGATAAAAAGTGGCCGGTCGAAGCGTCCCGGGATGAATATCGCGCGAGGGTGGAGGGTTCGGTAACCCTCTTTTTGTACCATTCGTTCGTAATAATTGCTCAGGAAGCTACGAGACGGAAACTAATGGGACCCTCGGAAGAGGGGTAAAGTTAAAACGCGATTTTTCTTTCAATCGTGAAACGTACGGCCTTTGAAATTTTATCGTAGGCGAATTTTATTTCAGCGACCCGGTATCAAACGTAACCATTTTGGAGCGTTGTTCGCCAGATAAGAGAAACGCGCGTTGGTAGCCAGGCGAATAAATAAGAGGACGCGCTTCCGTCTACCTCCGGCGGCAACATTCCGTGGCCGTTTCAACGTTCCATATCGCCTATCGTAATGGGCTTTCTCACGAATCTCGGTCCATTAAAAGAATCCGTTTACGACTTGTTGCGCGCCGATATGGCCGAGCTAACACAGCTAACCGGTACGCGGGACACCGACCGCCGGAGTACTATCAATTAGAATGAAATTGCGGGGTCCTCCGTCGCGAACGCCGTGGCGTAGGTGAGACGAGACGAGGCGAGGATCGGGAATAGAAAGGAATCGGGGGAATCTATTATTCACCTTAGCCGGCAATCATCGGCGATTGTCTTCGCGTCAAACGCTATCAAGTGGAAGCCACTCGGAGTATTCAGATTTTATTAGGGCTACGAACACAGGCAGCGCTCGGCTCTCGTAACGATTTTCGCAACAATGACGCTATTATTTCAGACGGTATGCGCCTGGCGACAGTTGAAAGCGATAAGTGTGCCTCCTCTGAATGCGTCTTAATCCTTTTGGTATTTAGTTCTTTTTATCACCGCCTCGTTTTTCGTTCCATCCGCGACGCGGAATGCGGGGAACGTCGGATTTCGTAAGTGTCGTGAAAAATTTCATTCGTAGATGCCTTCGTCGTTCGGTTTCGTAATAGGAAATTTTTAATTTTGAAACTTGAATTCCTGAAACAGTACCTCGATAATATTCATAACGCGAACCAATCAGCCTTTCATCTGTTACAAGTTACAAGTTACAACTTACAATCAGTTTTGTTACAAAGGCCCCTAGAATGAAATACTAATGTAAATATATGTATACGAGTGCAAAGGGTAAAACTTGAACTGCAAGACGAAAATCATGCAATTTTTCATTTTAAAACTTAAATTTCAGACACAGTATTTCCCTAGATGACGTTTGTGTCAGGAACAAATCAACTGTTCTATTTTAAACTTGAACTGCAAGACGAAAATTGAGCAATTTTTAATTTTAAAACAAAATTCCTGAAACATTAGCTCTGTTAGTACTGTTTTAGAAATTTAAGTTTTAAAATTAAAAATTGCACGATTTCCGTCTTGCAGTTCAAATTTAAAATATGATGTCTGATTTGTTAATAACTCTTCACCTTCCAATATATTCGTTTTACATTAATTTGCATCCTTTTAGTGTGTTCGACATCCTCCGCTTTTAACGTCGAAGTAGTTCCACGAATTTTGATGAGAATTCCTCTGTGAACAATTTCGAGGTACCATCGTATCCAATAAAATCTGTCGAGTCGATTTCGTAAATCTCAGCGACGACGTGGAGAAGTCCTGGAACCATCTTTCCCGAAAATTTCACATGCTAGAGGAACATCTGCCCGCGAGCAAGACAACGGACACCGAGGAATGAAAAATCGGGGTGAAAGCGTGAGGAACGGACCATGGTTCCTTGCGGCGGATTAAGAATCGCGCACATGTCAACTTTAACAGGCTTCCCCGGATCTTCGCTTCCGTGGGAAGTGCAGGTTGCATTTCCCCGCGGTGTAAGGGACGAAAGGACTCGGAGCAGGGTCGAGTAGATGCAGCTTTGCCACGGCGACAGGTCTTGCACGACCTGGGCCAAGGTTCCCCTTTGCGAGATTTCACCTTTCGTACCGCGGGTCGCTCGTTGAAGGTACCTTCGTTCCCGCGTACAGGTGAACACCGATTATTTCTCTGGGTCGTGCGAAAGTGATTTCGACCCGGTCGTAACGTCGATCACCGCTCTTCCCCTGCGGGCCCGTCGTCATTAAACGCCCGTGAAATTGGTAATTATAATTGACAACGCGTAGGTACTCTATTCCTCTCGTGAACTCTGCGTTATTCAAGGTTGAAGTAGAAATAATATAGTTAACAAAATGCCTTCAAATTCGTCATCTTGATTGTAAAACTTTGGTTGTTTCACCAGCAGTTACGTTATTGCTTTCGTATGGAAGTTTACAGCCGGTTGGGCCCGCGTCGCAATTAAACCGAAATCGTTGAAATCGATCGTTAAGGTCCCATCGCGGAGGACGCCGAGCAAAGAAGTCGCGTATAAAGAAGTCACAGGGGGGCCTTAGGAAGCGGATCCGATATTCGACACAGCATCGTTCCTATAATGGATCCGTGGGGTTGCATTTCCCATGGAGTGACCGCAAGGTGGTCCATCGAGTTTCTCAGCCCCCCTTCGTCGGGACCTACGTCGAAACGAGGCTCCCATGGGGTCCCCGTGAGTAGAGCCAGCACCTGCCCACGGTCACCGCCCCGCTGAAAGCTTCTCCTTCCACTAAACGACTTCGTGTCGCCTGCCACCGCGGTGTTGAACGTCGAAAGAGAACACGACCGGGGAAAAAAGGCCCCGGGGAGATTTCACCGGGAGACCGTGTTCTGATCGATAACGGCCGGCTAATTAATTCGTGTTCCTCCTACGATAATTGGACGGGCTATCCCGGTCGATCGATCCTTTTCCACTTTCCCACGTAAAGCGTCGGGCCCCCGTTCGCTATCGGTTTGCTCTAGGTGGCGTCAACCGCTACCGGTGATCCAGCGGACTAAGAAAACATTCATCCGTCGCGCCTGTAATTGCGCGTCCCGATTCTCCTTTCTCACGTGTCACCGACGCAGTTAAACTTCGACGCCCGTCTCGACTTCATGTGAAACTCTGTCATTACCGTCCACGATCGAGAATCGAGACCCGTCGCATCCGCGAGCGTCATACAGCTTTTGCATTCCGCGATCGCTCGTTTGCACCGTGGGGGGTGCCACCGGAATAGTCGCCAGATAGGATCGATCCGCGCTCCACTTTTGGGCCCACCTACCACGTCCTCGACGGGCCCCGTGCATCCTGCCTTTGACGTTTTCCTTCTCCGGGGCGGGGATTCTATCGTCCCGCGCGATCAACGACAAGAGACGCCAGACCTCTGAAATATCGTGTTCGCCCGCGAATAATATTTTTATTTCGAAAAATTCTCGAGCATCGGTGCACCTTTGGTTACGAAGCGAGCGTGAACTAGAACTCCGTCGTCACGAGCGGAGTTAAATTGCGTCGTAGCAGGAGGATTGGTAAATTGCGGGTATATCGTCTGGATCGAGTTCTAGAGTTGTAGAGAGCCGCTCGACAGGGCCACGACACGACAGAACAGCGGCAATGGCAACTAGAGGCCATGCCGCCGCTGTCTCCAGTTCTCACGGGGTTACTAGAAAGCGACGATATACCCTCTCGCTCGCTCCTTCGATCTGCTCGCTTTCTTTGCTCCGCCCGATTCGTCTTTGCCTGCCCCGTTGCTGCAAGATCGGCTAGAAATATCCAGTCCGTGAACTTTCGACGCTAACGATACCTGTTCCAAGATCAAGAACGAATTCGGATGATGGCCGAGAGAGTTTCTATTCGCCTTGGGGAAACGGGTACGAGACAACTACTCGTTAAAAGTAACGATTTTTGCCTCGATAAAAGGCTCGGTATCGTTTTGGGTTTAAAGCGTCGTTTTGACAAGCGAATAATGGGTCAACGCTCTTTCAGGGAGCTATTCGATTAAACCTTACCTTAGGGACGAGTACCATAATCCCTGACGCAATAGACCCTGTGTCCTTCGGAATCGAATGCAAATGCGACCTCGAAAGGAAATCTCGGAAAATGGGGAAATAGAATTTTGTCACAGTCGACGGGATTTCTCATGGCCTCGACCTGGGAAAATCTTTTCGTTACGGTCGAATCTCCCAGGATCGATGAGAACCGATCGGTAGCGAAGGGAAGCTGAAGAGACACAGGTGAAGCAGGCTCCTTCGGGGTTCCTGGCTCACTTGTTCCGGTGGGAAAAATCGTCGATGGGACTTTTGCATATATTAATCTGTTTCGGGAGGCCATCCTTTCCTTCCGAGTCCCTTTCACGGGATCTCTTCGAGATGGGTATTGACGGTCGGAACACCGTCGCAGGACTCTACCTGTCGCTCAATGGAAACAGGATACCTACCTGTTACTTTTTGTGGGAAGATTTCCTCGGCCGCCTCGGACTCGTGAGAGCCTGTGAGATTATGTGGAAGGATTCGCTCGGTTCCGGGCGAGGAGTTTACGAGGGCGGTTCTCTCGTATTGAGTTTCAAAGAAAATCGATCCATTTTTAGATAGTTATCCGTCGATTCGAAGCTAACATCCCAGCTCCCGCGCATCCTCCGATACTTACATCCGAAAACGATGCCAGGAAACACGTTCGACACGCATCATTCTCTACTAAAATTTCGAAATGGCGCGCACCGTGCACAGCAATTAACGTAATAACACGAGGAATACGAATCTCGGATCTTATCTGCAGAATGTGCGGCAGATTTACCATCCGGGGGAACGCGTTATGCAGGTGAACGGCTCAAAGCAGATGATTCGACGAGTTAATGTGGGAGTACCGTAGAATTACGGGGCCTGAGGCCCCGGAGGGCCCGAGTTCCTGATGTCTAACCGTCCCGAACGGATCCTGATAAAAATTTTTCGCTACTTGTTGCGACCTCGAACTCAGTGGAACCCGAAAATGGCGGACGTAATCGGTCGCGGTGGCAGTAAACGCGTAAATCCTCCGCTGCTGGCACCTGCTGCACGCTTTTTCTCTCCCATCGTTCCTAGCCCCGCGCTCTTACTCCCGTTTGAGGCGAGCTCTCCACTCGATCGTATCTTCGACGCGCCTTCCCCGCCCGCAGATTATAAACCGGCGGGATTTATGTCGATTCCTGGAATCGGGGCCCCGAAAGGAACAAGAGAGGCGAAGCCCGGACGTTCTTCTTTTCGGCCCCGGCGTCCTCTCGGTGGGTTCGTTTTTTTCCACGTCGCGGCCCCCACGGTACGGCTGCGCACCGTTGGGTTATCGCGAGAACCCGATAAATCAAGTTCGCGCGGGCGCCCACGAGATGGATATCAGCGAGAGAGCGGGCCCAGGCGTAACGTTACTCGCGCGCGTGTACGCGCGACGACGTGCGTGTGCACGGCGACGCTGTCGAGCGTTGATCGCTTTATGCGCGGACGCCGCGGCCAGTTCCCGTACTTTATTCCCGCGGCAATTGAAACGACACCCGGATGATCGGTTGCAAATGGCTAGGGGAAAAATGGCGACGGGAGACCGATCGGAGGCGGCACGATTTATTATGATTACGGAGAAAGAATTTACGGGCGCGCGGAGCACAGCGACAGACGCTGCCTGGTGGCCGCGACCGGAGACGGCCACATTTCTTTTCCGTGCACCGAACTTCGAACGATCCTCGAGCCATTCTTTGGCGATTTTTGGCACTCTGTAAATTTTTACGAGCGATGGTGAGTCTAGATTACAGGAGAATAGGTAGCATTTTGATTCGATTCGAATTTCTCTATCGAGAGATATTCGACGAAGAGCGTGCACAGACCCACGCGGCGCGAGCAGGTGCGTAAGCCCGAGTAGGGCCCCGCGCCGCCAATAAACACAGCCCCGAGCGTGCACCAGCGGCGTCGTCGCAATAAAGCGCGCGAGCTTAGTGATAAAAAAGCGAACAAGCCGCGATCGAGCGAGCGCAGCGGGACGGTGAGCGTCTCGCGGGACCCGCGCGGGGGGACTGCCGGGGACCACGGGACCGTGCACGACTGCGTAATGAATTTCGGAACGAAATTTCCGCCGGGGCCCGTTTTAATGCGGGAATAAAGTAGCGTCCGGGTCGATGGGGTCGCGGGCCGCGGCGCAGGGACTACGCTCGTCGAAGACAATGGGGCCCGGTACGCGTACGGCCCATATGGGAGGCCTGGCCTCTTGCCAACAGAAACGGCCGGCGAGAACATTGTCTCGAAAAACCATAAAATAAAGCAACGGGCCGGTTTCGGCTCCGGCACTCGGGTAACCCGCCGTGGATGCTGCTCCCGATGTCCGAGGGATACAAGCGCCCGAAGGACGACCGGTAAACGCTTTTGCGGGAAATCCTGGACGGTCAATTTACCCTCTACGGCAGGTTCCATCGGTGCCCGTTGTATTCGGGAACCGCGGACGTTGGTGGTCGTGTTCGTATTCCTTTGCACTTGCACTCGCCTCCTGGTGTCTATTATATTTATAAACTCCCAACAATTACTATTATCAAAGTAGTATGGGAAGATGACTTGTTCGCTAGGTACGGGATAAGGGCAAGGAGAGAAGGTTTTCTTGCCGCTTTATCCCTTTTAGAGAGGCCCTTCTACATAGTAGTAGTGTCTCCATGACCACGAGAGATACATTTTTGCTCTATTCATGGTTAGTATTTTGAGCGTACCTCCAACCGTTCCTCAGTCTTGTCCCATCCTACTCTGTCGCTATACGTTTCGTTCGTGTCCTTTGTCACGTAAAGCAATTGCAGTTTTGAGCGACTCAGCCAATAATGACAATGCGTGTGAGAGCAGGCGTCGCTATTATCCAGTCAACAAGTCATCTCTCTCTGGTACATATTAATACGGAAATCTTTGGTGGTCGATTGGAAAAGAACGAACATCAATCTAGCAATGTAGGCGTACGGTGACTTCGGTGCACAGAGAAAGCCATGCGTCTCGCGAAACTTCCCGGTGCTATTCCGATCGGGGGCATTCTGCCGAGCATGATGGTATTCCATTTTTAAGACTATGCTTCGTTACCTTGAGTCCACGATTTGATTAACATGAAATCAGATAAAGCGCCGGGCGTCATGCATATGTAGATTCGTGGCTTGGACGCCGAAGAAATACGCTCGGAATCTGCGAAGCAGACGCGAGCCGTTCGGCATTCGCCAGATAAAATCTAGCGTTACTTTATGAGCTGCGGGTGATTTTTTATGGCACGCAGCATCCGCAACAGGGTTCTTTGCTTCCCGTCTCTACCTTCTTTTCGTCCGTTCGTTCTTCTCGTTTTCTTCCCGGCCAGCAGGCGTTGACAGTCAAACTTCCTCGCGGGGATGCTCGGTGAAGGAGCGTCGCGAAATTCCATGCCCCGGGTAACTGATACGCTTCCCGAGAGAATAGCCTGACCGCGAGGATTTCGGTGAACCTACTCGAGTGTCGTATCATCTTCCCTCCCTTCGCCGCCGTTTCCTTCCCCGTTTCGTCGCTGAATTCCGCGTTGTCGTGGTCTTCGTACACGCTGAATAATAAATCTTCGTTATTGGTTCTCATAGTGCAAATGGCGCCATTTGCATGAATCTACTGCGCCATCTACACCAATTACAAAACGTTACTTTTAGGTTATGGTAACGAATTGTTAGATTATTATAGTCGAAGCTTCGAAGAAACTTTGAATTCGTCGAATCAACGCTGAATAGTAGACGATTCTTCGTTGTTGGCTCTCATAGTACAAACTACAAAGCGTTGATTTTAGGTTATGGTAATGAATAGCCTCCAAATTATTCAATAAAATTAATGAAAGAGGATCTTTGTAGAGAATTGTCTCAATTCCTAAATATAATAATTCCTATCTTGCCTTATTTTTTATATTTCTGCATGTTAAGTGCATTCTGTAGCTTTCCGTTGGCCTCTGCTGACCATTGCTGATCTCTACATGTATTTACTGGTGACTAACTTGAGTTAGCAGGTAATGTCATAAAATTGTTTTATCTAGTTATACCCCTTTTTTCCTGAAGTATAAGATAAGACTAAATGTACTTTGGAATTTTCCTACCGTCCTCCGCTGGCCTCTGCTGACCGCTGCTGACCACTTCTGATACTTCTGACAACGTATAACGATTACGACTGGCTACTGCTAGCCTCTCCCAGCTTCTGCTGGCCTCTGCTGACCACCGCTTATATTTCTGACAACGTATAACGATTACTACTGACTTCTGTCAACCTTCGCTGGACTCTGCTGACCGCTGCTGACCTTTCCTGGTATTTCTGACAACGTATAACGATTACGACTGGCTACTGCTTGCCGCTGCTTGTCACTGCTTGCCACTGCTGGTCTCTGCTGTCCACGGCTAGCCTCCGCTGTCCTCTGCTGACCACCCCTGATGCTTCTGACAACGTATAACTATTACTACTTGTTACTGCTGGTCTCTGCATGCCTCTGCATCCCTCTGCTGGCCTCTGTTTGCCCCTGCCGACCACTGCTGACCACTGCTGACCACTGCTGACCTTTGTTATCAACTTCTGACATGATGTATAAGTATTCAAGCCTTGTATAATGTAAATCTATGGCAATAAATGATATAATTTAACAGAATTCTATGTGTTCTCATCATTTTTACCTTTCTTTTCCTCTCCAAATCATTGCCTTAGTTTTAAGAGACCGTTTTTCAGGTTAAAATTGGATTCCCAAAGTGTCCAGCTCTCGTACTTGCTGCCAAAATCAAAAATTAACTTTTAAATTTTTTTCTGTAACCGTCACTCTCGTACCTGTTGGCAAAATCGAGAATTCACTTTTTTCGTCAAAAAATTTTTGCTCGAAAATTTCGCCGATTTCGCAAAAAGTCCTGAAACAGCTGGAAAGTCCTGAAACAACTGGAAATCCCTGAAACAACTTGGAAGTCCTGAAACTCCTTGGAATTTTGGAAGTCCTGAAACAGCTGGAAATACCTGAAACAGCTGGAAAGTCCTGGAATTTCTTGGGACCCCTGAATTTTTAGCAAAGTTCTGAGTTTCAGGACTTTCCAGTTGTTTCAGGACTTTCCAGCTGGCTCGGGACTTAGAAAGGGGTTTAGGGAAACCAAGGAGTTTCAGGGAGTCTTATAACTAAGATAATGATTTGGAGAGGAAAAGAAAGGTAAAAAATGATGAGAACACATAGAATTCTTTGTAATTATATCATTTATTGCCATAGATTTACATTATACAATGTTTTAATATATATCATGGCAGAAGTTGTTAACAAGGGTCAGCAGTGGTCAGCAGTGGTCAGCAGGGGTCAGCAATGGGTCAGCAGGGATCAGCAGGGGTCAGCAGGGGACAGCAGAGGCTTGCAGAGGCAAGCAGAGACCAGCAGGGGCAGGCAGTAACATGTAGTAATCGTCACACGTTGTCGGAAGCATCGGTGGTAGTCAGCAGTGGTCAGCAGTGGTCAGCAGAGGCCAGCGGAGTCCAGCGGATGCCAGCAGTGGCAAGGAGTGGCAAGCAGAGACCAGCAGGGGCAAGCAGTGGCAAGTTGTAATCGTTATACGTTGTCGGAAGCATCAGGGGTGGTCAGTATTGGTCAGCGGAAGCCAGTGGAGGCCAGCGGAGGTAGGCAGAAGTCAGTGGTAATTGTTATACGTCGTCAGAAATATAAGCGGTGGTCAGGAGAGTTGTCGGAAGTATCAGGTGTGGTCAGCAGTGGTCAACAGGGGCCAGCAGAGGCAGGCAGAAGCCCGCACATGTTGGCAGAGGTTAGCAGAGGACAGCAGAAGCCAGCAGAGGCTGCGAGAGGCTGGCAGTAGCCAGCAGTAATGGTTATACGTTGCCAGATGTATCAGAAGTGATATCTGAAATGATATACATATGCCCGCTCATATATAGGAATAATAAAAATGAATTTATCTTTTTTCAATAATTCAAATATGATCAGGGTGTCATAAAACGTGTATTTCCGTAAGAAAAATTTCACAAAACTTTGTTCATTATAGTATCTTGCTTATGTTCGTCTACATACATAGGTCGGAAAATAAAAAATACCTAGCCAGTCGAGACTTGGAATCGTATGCCGTCGACGTGAGGTCGAATTTCAGTTGTTCAAGTGCGAGAAGGCAAATGAGCCTTCCTCTCTCGACTCCCACGAGACGGTCCGAAATTACTTTGTCCAGCTTCGGAGAATCGAGAAAGGGGGCATGTGTCAGTTTGCCTTTGTCGACTCTCCGAAACTCCACGAGCTCACGTACGCGTGATCTGGCATAGTGTGAGTAGTGCACCCGATGCTCAATCTGGCATCACTGGTGTCAACGGCTGTCACCCCTGTCGAAAAAAGTACCTACGCTCACGCCAACCGCATCGCGCATGCGTAGGCGTGCGGATCGTAGGTGGAGTCGTTTCTATGCGCACGCGAGTGCATTGTCTCCCGATGTCCGACGAATCGACGTATCCGTTTTCGGATACCGTCGATTGAAGTGTCGAATGGATTTTACTATACGACGCTTTAATCTTTCGTTAATCTTAGCTCTACCCTACACTTTTAATCTGCCTTCTTAGATCTTCCTAAAAAGCCGTACGTGCAACGATTTCAAACAATATTTATTATTACCATCGACTGTGTATTTTAAATAAATCTCTGTTTAAAAATCGTATCGATTGATAATAGAAAACAAGTAAAATTCCAATGAACTCTAATTCCATTCTGTAATTAAAATCGTAACTTCCAAGCGACGAGTAAGGAAGACAAAATTGCTTATAGATCCACGAACTTTGCTTGTCACTGCTCGAGGCTTCTCCCGCATTCTCCAACGACAGGGTAGCTTATATCCCGCCATAAGGAAGTCCTCCGACAGCCATCGAGCGATCCAAAGGCAGATGATCGCAAATCTGCGGGGAACCGACTACCGTCGCGCAGATTCTCGCACGCAACCCACGAAAACGAACCGTCCCGATGACACGTTCTTCCCCGGCCTCTCTTTCCTGGCGAACCGAAAAATATATTGCATCGTAAAACGCCTCGACCGCGGTAATAACGCGTCGTTAGGTGCGTCCTTCGATCTTCTAGTTGCGAACAAACTAATGTTTTCCGATCTTCCTCGGACGATCACGATTCCCCGTAACGACACGGAGGCGTGATCGCGGCTGGCAAATTTCCGGGGTTGAGGGTCGGGCAATGGTCGCGGGTGGGACTCTCGAACAACAAGCAAACTCGTCTGATACGTGTCTTGCAAGAGTATTATAAGTAAAAACGTGGGGGGGGGAATAATTTTGACAAAAATTACTCCGACAGCGAAGGGTTGATTCCTCTTGTTTCAAATATATTTATTTATTGTACGGGGAAAAGTGTACTAGAGAAAATATAATATACCATGGAAATACACATGAAACAAAATATAATTGATATCGAGACTTACAGTTTAATTATAAATTGTACGAGAAATTTTTATTATTTATTTTATCTTATTGCACGGAACTGGTGACCGTAGTTACAATAGATCCGTATAGATCTCGGTCCGTAGGTTCAAACTGACCTAACCTGAGCTCTGAAAAGTTGGTGGCCCGGTTGCGGGTGCAGTAGACAAATTGAATAGAATTGATAACAAGACTTACAGTTTAATCATAACATTATTTTCATGATGCTCTTCAATAAATAAAATTCAAATATCATCCAAAAGGTCAATGTACTTTTTTGCGTTCATTCTTGTCGAAATTTTACAAATTGGCGTTTTCGAATTGTAATGCTGTCCAATATTCTGTAGAAAATCATAATGTTCTTATAGAAATTTCGTCCACTGTAGTTCTCGATCCGTAGGTTCGGTCTGACCCAGTCTGAGCTGTGAAAAGTTCTAGGGTCCAGTTGCGGGTGCAAGTAGGCGACTCGAATAGGCGACTCGAGTTCCCGTGGAATGGTAATACGGCGCGTTTAGCGCTCCGTGCTGATTTTGTATTGAAGGTTTCTGGTCGATGCCAGCCGTGTCGACAACCGTTAGCGTCGTGTTCGAGGTGCCGCTGGACGAAGAGCCCCGGGAAGAGGAACTCCGGGACCGTGGACGAGGAAGCGATACGTTCTCGCGATCCAGGTCGCTCTCTGGATCCACCGTTAATTATTCCACGGCACCGCGACGAAGGCGGCGATGGGCCTGTTGCCTACAACGATTTTTCCTCCTTCCTACGAAAGAGTCTCTCCTCTAGCCTGTTTGCCGGACGATTGAGAGGTTATCGGAATCACTTAACAACTAGCTCACGACTTGGCGCCTCGCCTCGCCCTCCACGGTTCTCCTTCTCACTCTCTCTCTCTCTCTCTCGTTCGATAATTGCCCTTTTCTGGATCGCACGGTATCGCGGCAGACAATCGCTGGGTCGTTAACGTGAACCGTCACGAGGTGTGTGGCATTCGGTCGCCACGCTGGAGTGTCAACGTTGTTAAGATTAGCCGGCAGATAGATAACTCAATCTCGCGGCCGCCCGATGGGAACTATCGCTGAAACCCTACGTGCACGGGAATCGTGTAGCCTCCACGGTTCGATTTAATTGCACGCCGTATTTCGTTTCGTTTCCAACCGCCTATGGGACTTCTGTTCCCTTTGTCGATGTTCCTCAGACCTCGCGAATCGTTAACCACTTCAACGAAACTTCGTAGCTACGTTGCACCAAAGAGACTCGCACCTGAATTTTCGAGAAACTTCAGTTACCGATCGACCAGTTACGAGTATGTATAACGCCCCCGCGGTTAGGTTCAACCGCCTTTTTACCTCGCCTTAATAGATTCGGAACGACACGTGTCGGGCGAAGGATTGGAGGATGATATGTATCTCAAGAGCGTGTCTCGCGCGAGAATTTTCAATGCGGCGACTACGCGAATCAAAGTCAAGGTAACTGTCACGTTCGATCTGAACGAGACGATTCCTAGTGGCACAAAACGGTCGGTCTACGACATGAACGAAGGCTGAGAGGCCGAGGAACTGATACACACGTGCAAGAACTTTCTGATGCGACCGATACCGCGCGACGGGCTGCTCTTCTAATGGATTCAAAGATGGATGGTCGGAAGAGCGAGAGGAAGGACCGTGCCTCTTCGAGGAAAAAATGTGCCCGGATGCACGGCCCTGAGAAACTAGAAACCACCACCCGCGATCCTCTCGTGGGAAAAATCAAATTTCGTAAGAATTGGTTTCTAGCTGCTCCGAAGCACCCACAGTGAACCCTCTCTAACGTTCCCTGGCTTAGTCCGCGACGCGAACATTATCGAGGGTGGGTCTATTAATTTGTTCATTCAAATATCAAAGTATGCAGTTTTTTTTTTAGTTTCAAAGATCTTATCGTGGAACACAGGAACTTGTTGCAAGAACCAACAAACATTAACGAGGGCCCGCTGTAATTGCTGAAGCTCGAGATAGGGAGTCGCGAATACTTTATTCGGGCGACTATATTTCAAACGTGGCCGCTGTCAGTGACGCGACACCTCCTAAGACGCGCGTGTCTCCGGTTTTCGGCGTATCAAAAGAAATTCAATAATCTCGGTCCCGATTCACGGAATAACAAGTACTTGTAATCGCGCGATGAATTCCCTCGTGGCAGTGACCAGCGATAAATCTCCCCGGGGCGCATTACCGTGTACATTTTTCAACGCCGTCGTTTTCGTTCCTTTTGGCCGCGAGGCGGAGGGAGAAGCACCAGAATGGCAGAAAGAGAGGAAAAAAGGGACGGTTAGATGTGCATATACAGGGTGTATCGCAACACGTGGGCCCCTGTTCGCCGATGCATCGAAACCACAAACGCTTTCGCAGCCATTTTTGTACTCCGGTAATTCTTCATTACTCCGTTACACGGCAGATACAAAAAATAAGCCAGTAATATTGGTTCAGTCGTTTTGAAATATCCAATACTGTAATGGAAATTAGTCGTTTATTTTTTATTCGTCCAAAATTCGTTTTGACCATCTTTGGTTGCGATCCACCCTGTATATGCGCGTACGCGTCTCTTTAAGATTCAGCGTATCAGCCCGTCGTCGGTCTCGCGCAAGAAAACGCACGGGGACGGTAAATTTCGCGAGAGCCGGTGAGCACGTCACAATTCAAGATTAACCAGGACGAAACGGAGAGCACCAGTGCCGTATCAACCGGCGCTCGAGTGCCCCGCGCTATCTGTCCGCTCTGTTCCGGTCGAAAAGGAACGAGAAAAAGAGATCCTCTCGTCCAGAACGAATGTCCCGCGATAATAACCGAACCTGTTTGCTCGTTTTTCTGACAGGCCACCAATCCTGGAGAGGAACCGAGGAACTCGAACGAGAACACTGAGCTACCTACGATGTAATTGTATAATTTCGAGCAAATTTTTCGCAGCGTTCGAGGGCCTCGACGTGGCTCGCGGCCCCTTGTCGTCCTTAGCGATCGTGTAAAAACAATTAAAATAAGGCGAGCCATTAAAAATGTGATTTCGAAGCGCGCCGAATCCTCTTAGCCTCTTTCCCCCTAGCCAATCTCTCCGGGACGTTCCCTTTCTCCGTGGTCGCGGTGCAAAAGTGCCAAGGTGTTCCTACACTTTGTGCAGCTGCGCCGCTTTCGGGCGAGGTTATCGAATTTACGAGAGGAATTTTTGGCGACACGGGCGTTTGCCGCGACAGGGCCACGGGGCTCTTAATTGTAATTAATTTACAATCGCGTACGGGCCGATTGGACGCGTCACGCTGGAAACGCGCCGGCGTCGTGACGCCAAATACGGCGGATAAATCACGGGCAACGAACGTTAAAACCGCAATCGGAGAGTATTAAATTTTTATTCCCCCCGGTGAACGAACCCCTTTTTGCTTTTGCCTCGAACGTGATTCCGGTCTGATTCGAAAAAAGTGGGACGCTCGAACCGTTGCATTAGATCCGGCGCGGATGAAACAAAGTTAATTAAATTAAATTATTTCCTGCGCGCCTCGGTCGTTTCGTACGCTCTGCTTCGTTTTCTCTCCGCGCATTGATTGCACTCTCGGGCGTAATGAAAACTTTCTCGGTAAATATTTTTCACTTCGCGATCACCTTTCTCTCAAGCTCCGACGCCTTTAAAAAAGCCCCCACTTCCGAGAAACGCTTGACTTTTGCAAGCGAACGAAAGTTACAGCCCGGCTCCGAACGGTTCCTTAACTTCACGCTGCTTTTATACGATGATACGTCAAACGGCGACGGACCACCGCGCAGTCTCTCGTGAAACACTAATTTTATTTCGACCATCGAATGCTCACGTTCCACATTTTAAAACTCGCGAGTATATCATTCCTTGGCGAACGCATCGACGTTTTCGACGTCTTCCATAAATTTGTGACACGTTTGCCAACGATTTGGTATCGAAACAGAAGCTCCGCGAGTCACGGATCCGGCGATAGCCAGCACCAACTCGCACACATCGGATCCCGTGTTCCAGTTTTAGTCATTGTTATTACCGTCGTAGCTTCCACGAGATTCGTTCCTCTTGAACTCGTCGGAAGAATGTTTTACATACCCGTTCCACGGGGCAAAATAAACGCCGGGGACCGCAGCGCCGCGGTCCACGGATTCCCGGTTGCACTCTCGACGAGTACCTACCGGACCCCACGAGTGTGTTTGGGTTCCAGAGCACGAAATCGAGAGTGCTCGGTGATCCGGTGGCGTGCGCTGGAACGCCGTCCGGAATTCCAAGAAGCCGCGTGCTGCACCGATAAAGAGTAAAAAAGGAAGCCGGCGTTCCGCGGAACCGAGAGACAGAACGAGAACAAGCGGAATAAGGAGACGTTTCGCAGTGACTTCTGCGACTCGGTGGTCCCTCCCCAACATGGACAGCCAAAAGTTTATTAACTCTTTCGGCCTCGGAACCCTCCATAATTCAAATTATTTTAGACTTAACCTTCTCCTAGTCACCTCCATACAAATAATAGTCAAGTAGCGAAAATTGCTCTACACTTCATCCTCCGTATCTTTTGTTCTATGAAACAAAAACTTATAAAAAAATTCAAAAGCATTCTACTCTATCGAACACAGGTCCATGAATTTTTTCAGAATTTTTGATAGCAGAGTCGATTTTTAAAAAATTCGAGAAGTTTTGATGTATTGTCTACTAGATTGAAACTTAGCAAAGGAGGCTTTTTTGAGGTGGTCTATCGATCGGTATCTACCGAGTATCAAGGAGGCTGGACAATACTGATTGCCATGAATGACACAGACCCACTGGTACTCACGACACGCAGGCTCGTTGGAAATTGCGCGCGGTATTTCACCCGAACCGAGTGGTCCCAGGCGCTTTATGATCGTGCTCGCCATATTTGCGTTGAATAGGCCGATAAATACGGCCAGCGAGACAATAGACTTATAGTTATTGTCACCGGGAGCACGCACACGCAACCGGCCGCGGCGCAATGCGGACCACCGGTTTTAATTTAATGCTCGAATTTTCCGTTTAGAAAAAACTTTTGAAACGAGTCGCCGGAGCTCGTTATTCCCGCCGCGGAGCATTTGCCGAATGGAAATCGAACGCGATCGCGATCAATAGGCTGACCTCGTTCCCGCGAGCCATTCGGACAGCCGTGTAATCGTAAGCTTTTTCTCTCTTTGTTCATTTTTCTTTATTTATTTTTCGTTTCTTTCCAGTCGGCGGGTGATTAATCGTGCCCGCCGACTAGATAACGCGAAATTAAACCGATTGCGCGATCGTACGGCGCCCGATTTATTTCGCCGGTCGCGCGATCGCTTTTGTGTTCCTTCGGTTTCGAAACGTGGACAGTTTGTTTCGACGGCATACATTATCGAACATGTGCGATTAGTTTTGGGCCCCGACCGGTCTAGATCCGCCACTGACCGTAGAACGATACTCGAGCTTCTTGTAACGAATGTAAACAGGTGCGTAAATAAAACAGATCGCGCTGGAGAAGAGCTACCAAATCTGGTGACGCCATCGAGCTACCGTGGCTCGTACAAATGACCGTATACGGCGGACTGGTGCACCTTCGGGCCCCGCAAAATCGTCTGGGATAAGAATCTGGATATTCGGGCAAAACCGTCCCGTCGATCTGAAATTCGAGCGCAGCGGGTCGAACCGATCTTATCGACGGGCTTCTCGCGCTCGCTGAAACGGTCCCAGAGCGGACGGACCGCAGCCTCGAATCGCAAAACGAACGACGAGAAAGGGAAAACGTGGGCGTCGTTTTACACTGGCTATTAATTAGCAGTTAATTATCGGGCCGTTGCTCGACGACTGTCGATAACCCCTTCGGAACTCGTGCTGACGCCTATCTCGCTTCCATCACGAAAACGCTCTTGCACCGATCGGCGACGACTATGTTTCCAAACGGCTTCCACCTCGGAAAAAGTTGGTGTATTTTACATTTCCCTTGCTATTAACTAAATAAGGCGAGAAGACAAATCCGCGAGCGGAATAAAGCTGAGAGAGGAGAGTCCGAGGCACAGCCGCGGGAATTTATGCCAATTTGTTTGGACTCGTCGCACGAACGAGAGGCAAGAGAGCTACACGCTCCGCTCTGGTCTCGCTTTTGATTTGTGTCCTCGTTATACGCGACCGGTGCGTGGTTGGATCGCCTAATTTCGTATTCCCGGGCCACGAGCGCGTAATTCCACCTTAACGAATCTCGTTGCGTCCTGGAGACCCGTGCAGAGCGAGAGAGACGCTCGTGGAAGTCTGTAAGTAGCATCGACAACAACAGTATCGACGACTGGAGGGCCAAGAAGCAGCGGCAGCAGAAGCAGAAGAAGAAGAAGAAGACAAAGAAGAAGAAGCAGAGGAAGAAGAAGTAGAGGGAGCATAACAAGGAGCAAGGAAAGAAGAAAACGAGGAGAAAGAAGGATTAAGAAAAAGTTGACGCAGGGCGGCGGGGGCGGTGGCGAGGAGGTAAAAGGAGCTTCCTGTTTGGAGGCTCGTTAAATCCCGTCCTGGGCATCCCGAGAGGCGAGCGTTAACTCTGGCCCAATTAGCATACACAGCGCAGGCTACATCGCGGAATACACCTGCTTCTTGCCTCCTCCCCGTCGCACTCTGTCGATCGTACGCGCGGCGGCGTCGGTCCGTCGCAGTCGGTCGCAGGTTGGCGCAGGTGCCCCACCTGTTTCGTCTTGGCGCGTATGCCCTGGCGATGGGCCAGCGATTTACGTCGTTCGACGAACAGAGACGGGCCATCGGCAGCGAGCGTGCCTCCAGCGTGCAACGGTACGCAGCCTGTCATCATTATATGCAGATATCAACCGAACCGGGGAAAAAGTTTATGAAGTTGTCCGGCCGCAGTGTTCCGCGCCAGCTGGAACGTCGTCCTCGAGACGAACTGGATCGCGATGCGGCACCCGCTGTCGCACGCCTGTCCTATCCTCGTCGCCCAAAAGAGACGTCCGCGGGCGCAGGTGAATATTACAATGCTAAAAAACTCAGCTCGTCGCAGGTGAACGCGAAGGTCGCCGGCGTATATAGGGCGAATTAAATTGGAACAGATTGCAGGTTACCGTGCGTTCCGCAGGTGCTTTCGTTCTTTCGAATCCACGCGTACCCCAAGCTCGTAGAGACGTTCGCGTACGATCACGGTTCCCGGGATGAGGAGGAGAGGAACGATCGTTTTCACCGTAAAACCATGGGACACGAAGTCTATGATGGAAGGAACGAAGGGACCCAGGGGCTGATGCTCGAGCGGTCCAGAGTTGAACTCGCTTGACCCCGGCGTGTTCACCCACACCGACGGTGCCCGAGGCTCCGCGCGTCGACTTCTCCTCTCGTCTCTGTTCTTTCTCTTCTCGTCGGTCCTCGGTTGGACCGAGTCCTTCGCCACCCCCGCCCGCCCCTCCAGCTCTCTCGGGGCCCCACGGTTCCTATTTCTTTTTCTCCGCCGCGGTTTCAGCCGCTTCGTTTGCTCCTTTTGATCCTCTAATTCTTCCTTTTCTCCCTGTTCCTCTTTCGTCCGCCCGGTGACCGCGAGCTCTACAGGTGTCTGCCGCGCCTACTATCCGGGGCCCGAGGACGGAACGAGAGGAAGAGGCGAGGTCGACGGGACCACGGCGAGACGATGGACGCGAGGGAGGTTGAAAAAAGAGCGAAATAGAAGCGGAGAACCGGACTCTGCCCACAAAGGGACCTAATAATGAATCATAATGAGCGCGCGAACTCGCGCCGGTATAACCGCGCTCCGGACCCGTGGGTTTTGCACCGACGCCGGGCCAATGGGCGTTACTTTCATATGCAAAATGCTCACTCTCGCCGCGTACCTCGTGCATTAAGCTCATTACACAACGCGAAAACGCAACGCACACATCGCCCTCTTTTCTCGTCCGTGAAACACCCGTCCTCCGATTCCTTTCGTGAAAAAATTTCTTCGTAAAATTAGATCTATAAATACTTAAAACTAAATCTGATAAAAACGAAAGATTTGAGGGCAACCCAGAAGCACCCTAACTGTAATCCAATTTGTTGAGCCGCGCAACTAAAGCCAACGATGCTTCGATTATTACCGATCGAGAAGATGTCGAGATACCTCGGGAGAAGAGCAAGAACGATGTTATAGATCCTTCGGATAAGATCGACGAATTTATTCATCGTTTCCACGGTCGACTTCTTTCGGGCAATCGTACGGTAAGATACATTCGACGATTACATTCCGCGCGGAGTAATGAACAGATTTAAAATCATCGAGTATCGTTTACGCGGAGGTTCACGATCGTCCACCGGGTCCGACGGAGCGTGGAAACTGCCGGTTCGATCGTTTCGGGATTCCTCGTAACGATAATGTCGATGATGCATGGTTTAATACGCACTGTGGGCGATTATCGATTGGCCACGCGCCTCGATACCGCCCTCGGACCGATCGGCCAGAAACAATTCCGCCGCGCGGCCATAAAAATCCGAAGAAATGGTCCCGGTGCCATGGCGAGTTGCGCAAAACGCCCACGTCTCGGGATCCCAACCATGGACCTGTCCAAAAGGTAATCGGCTCGGCGATTTCACCTGTGCGTTGGTCTAATTTGGCACTAGCCTTGAACCTCTTCTCCTCGCCTCGCCTCCGCCGTTCCCGTCGCTCCGTCCAACCAGACTAATTCTCTTGTTCGTTTCGTACTGTTTTTATCTCTCATGATTATGTACATTAAAGAAGATGTTATTAAACGTCGATAGTGTGGTCGAGAAAGCAGTAACCGATCAACGATAGTCCATAAGTACTAAGTATTTAACCCTAATTTTAACTTTGAACTTAATCTTTAAATCCTTTTATATAATCCGAAATCAAAAAATATATGGACCGTGTACAACATTTTATGTTTATACAATATAGCTTGTTTGGATAAATAAATGAATTTAAACTATAATATTGGTATTATTCCCATGATCCTCATAAGTGACTGGGAGTCGCATAGTGGTATGATTCGTTATAAGAGCACGTGGTACGATTAGAGGGTTAAGGTACCGCAGCGGGAGGTTTAGAACACCGAACGGTCGGTTAGGAGGAGTATTTTATCTAACTGTCTTCGAAATTGAGAACATCTGCTACCCCTATGCTCGAGTAACGCGATCATCGACAAGATTGTACGTGGGCACGCTGGGTACAGGTGATGGACGCACAGGTGACAGTAAGGTACACGCTTCGTTCACGCCTGTCGTGTGCACACTTCGTCGAGCGTAAACTCCTGCATCGACGCGGTTTCTCCTTCCAGCGAGCAGAAGAAAAGAATTCCAAGAGCAACGAGACGTCCCTTCGACGAAGGGCAAATAACTGATTTTAATATATAAAACGTGGACGAGAGAGCGTTGACTCGTGATCGAGATCGAGCGCGGATTAGGCTGAACGCGTTACGCAACCCCTGCTCGCGCGAAAGAGGACGAGGCGGCCGAAGGCTGGCATAAAAACGGTAGCAGACAAGTTGAAATAACCTCGAAAATCGCGTGGTTGTCCGCTTTCCCCGTTGCGGGTCCGGTAATTGGGCCCGAGCACGATGGTTCGTGGTGGCCGTGTTGCGGGGCCCGCCGCGCCAAACTCTACCTTCGGGCCACACTTAGCACCTTATCCACTTAGCCGCTTCTCACGGGCTGTTCCTCCTCATCTCCGTGCGCTTCTCCACGGCGTGTCTCGTTTTATAAGGATTTTTGCTCCGGGGGACGTGACACTGTCATGCTCGGTGCCCGGACGAGAGAGCCTAGAGAGGGCGAGAGAACAGGGAGAAACAAGGGAAAGAGAACCACCGGAGAGAGGGTTCGACGAGATCCGTGATGCCCAGCGTATTCTCCCGGGACCGCTCTCCCGGGGAAAGAGCAGACCCACAAATGTATCTCGAATTAATTCTCCGCTGACTTGCTTATTTACCTCCAGCCAGTGTCTTGACACCGACGATCCTCCTTTTTTCGACTGCTCGGTTCGCCACCTTCCAGCGTTTTCCGATCCGACGATGCTGTGCAACCACGGGCCCATCGTTGTCGAATCGAAGAAACGTCGTCTTAGATTTTAGATTGCATACAGTTTGTACATGTTCGCGAGTGTAAAAGAAGAAAAAACAAAATCTTTGCGACTGTTATATCGTTTCCTGAAAAGGCCCCTGAATTATCGCGAGTAGTCCGATCGGCGTCGATTCGATCCCACGGAATTAATAAAAAATCTTAGTGGAGAGGTGAAGCGAGGGAACAGAGTTCAACGTGGAGGCGCGAGCCGGGCCTGCTAACGAGTTGCGAAGCGTAGCCGCTCGTTTGGAGCCCGCCTCGAAGCTGCATCTCGGGGCCCGTGCGCGCGGGAATCCATTACGCCGCTGAATCCCGCGAGAATAAATTTCCATAATATTTGGCAGGTTGACACGCCTCGCGAAACAGCGCTGACCCCGCTCCGGGCCACGGGCGATCCTCCTCTCGCGTGCGGATCACCCCCGTACGAAGCTCACGATCGACGGGGCCCACGGTCGTTATCGAAACCGTGGTTCCTCATCGAATTCCTCGTTCGCTGATACTCGTATCGTAGGCTATACCACGCACGCGAGATCCCCTTCGGAATATTCCAACGGCGGATAGAATGGGCGTATGATTACGGCGGGTCCAGATTATTCGTAATCATATTCCACGGCCGAGGGACCGCGGGTCCCCGACAATGGCGGATCGACGCGAGGGGGGAGAGGGGGTGGTGAATTAATAAGCAGAAAAGAAGGCCGCGAGCGGCGTTCGGTCGGCGTACCCCTAATTATCCGTGTGGCTCGGTCGCACGCGGGCCCCTTAATGCCCGTTTCGTGGGCACACAAAGCGGCCCGAGTGTCTCGGAGGCTGACGGAGCTCGCGAGCGCGGCGGGCGCGCGCGTGGGCCGGACGTGGCGGGCGTGCGGCCCCGCTCCCTGGGCCCCGGTCCCTTGTGTTCGGATGTTAATAATGTTAATGGGCCGGAGGTTAAGCTTATCTGTCATGCCGGGACCTCAATAGAGAGACGCGCTGCGTTTCTCGTACGTTCCCTTCGTGTTCGGTCCCATCTCGTTCGCCTCCCTCGCATGAAGACCCCAAAGGAACCGATCCGAAACACCGAGTGGATGGTATTAATCTTAAGCGGGGCTCGCGTGTACCTCGGACGCATTAAGTGGACGCGAGTTTGATATTAGGGATGCCTGTGAACGTCGGCGCCCTCGTTAAAAAGCGCGAGGTACCTAACCTCACAATCGCCCAATATCGGGGTTTCCAATAAGAACGATAGAAATTTCAAAGGCTCTCAATCGCCAAGGACGTTAACGTGTTAGCGAAGAAGTTAGACGTACGTAAAAAATCAAAGGATAACTGCAATTCTTGCCAGCGATCGGTGGGTGGATTCTGGTATTAATTGCGATAAAATCGTGCCGTTAAAGTTCCTGCACTCTCCACGGGTAATGGCCATTTATTGGTTAGCGAAATATCGATATTTTCTCATTACCCTGAGGCGGGTGGCCATCGACGATCATCGAGTTCCGGCGATTCGGCGATGGGCTCTTTGATCGTGCGTACCTTCTCCACTCCCGGTGCCCCGGGCGTCGTCGCAACCTCTGGGACCTCGTGGGCCCCGGCTCGGGCCCCGACGGAGGGTTGCACGACCCGTCGGGGTCGTCGAAAACGCGGCAGTCCCGTTCCACGTCCCGGATTATCGCGATTCCCGTCGGAATTTCGCGACGATTGAAAAATCATGCCCGCAGCCTTGGGATCGTAACTCGCACAAATCGGCTCGCCGTCGTGCGAACAGAGTTCCAGACAAATAGCCGACGACTCCTTTTAGCATGTCGACGAGCGAGCGTAAAGCCGAAGATGTATCAGTCTTTGCGTTCCAACGAGATCGCCTAATAGCGGTCATTACTTATCTGGAGCTGCGTTAATGTTATCCCGAATCGGCGTGACTGGGCCGTTACGATTTTCAACGGTGATGATTGCGGTTGATGTTACGGGCACACGGGGTTGCATATGTTGTGTCGTTTCCGATTACACGATTGCCATACTCGGATAGCCACGTCGAACTATGCTCGACTATGTAAATAATAAACGGGCTCTTGCCTAACTATCTAGAAATTATCATTAGCGTTTGAATATGCTGGTAAATTGAGAGGAACTTATGAAGTACGCAAAATGGCCGATTTTTAATCCACCGATCGACCTGGAGGGACCAAGAATGTTCTGAAATATACCAGAGATGGAAACGTACACCCACGTTTGGAATCGATGAAACGCTTTGTAGAAACAAAACTAGCCAGACTAGGCTACTGCAACGACCTATCATCGTCTTTCTCGCATCCGATTGCTCCCATCTTGCTAAATACAAACTGTCCGCGTTTGATTCCCGTCCCCAGCTGCAGGAGACCTATTTCCTCCATCTCGAATCGTAATTACTCGCTTTACATTTCCTAGAGCATACCGCTCTATCCCGCCGTTTGCTTCTATAAGGTCTAGCTGTCCCGGGGTGATAAATCAAACGTTTCTCCGCAACCTTGAATCCCATCGACCGGGGCCCGAGCCGTAGAACTGCAGGCGCGGGACACTGCACTTCCTCACCGACGGCAATCAGCACATGCTAATACGAATAATCCTAGGCCGCATGCTGGCAGGTAATTAGAATGGTGAGGGATGTCCACGAGCCACGTACAGTCGTTAATCGTCGCCGCTACATGCAGCCTGGAAAGATCTCGTTCATCGGTGAACGCTGTTCTAGAAGCCCATTTAATCTGGACTCTATACCGGACGGGGCTCCAATGAAACTCGAAACTTTTACAAACGAAAGTTATTTAATTTCTAAATTATTTTTGTGTTGATTTAACGCTTTAGTTCTATTTTATATTCGACCTTAGTACCGTGACACTCTTTTCAATGTATCTTTTTATATTTATGATAGTTCCTTCAGATTTTTGATCCGTTTTAGGTTATTATTTTAAGCATTTAGGAACCCGGTGTAGGAGTGGGAGGGAACGGAAGGCGCGCGAAGCCAGAACGGTGCTAAAAACGCTGCTAAAAGGCTCGCCACCTTCCAACCGGCACGTACGAATTCATTCGGCAAATATACAGGGTGTACAATAATGTATGAGAGTCGTTTGAACGTTTCGTAGACGTGAAACGAATGAAAAATATTGCAAACCAATAGCTAATTTCATGCTCCAATAATATGCAATTGCTTACCTTCGCTCGAAATAAGTTTCTAAGTGGCAAAAACTAGAGATTCGGTAGATTCGAATCTTGGGGGCCTAGTAGGCCCCGCATCTGTTAGAAAATCATTCGTTCGAAAACTGTCTGGCCGCACGAGTGAAATGCGACACTGCACAGTCATGTACAACGTCAAGTGGGTTTCCTTCAAAT
The DNA here is from genome assembly GCF_013123115.1 of Colletes gigas. Taxonomy (NCBI): domain Eukaryota; kingdom Metazoa; phylum Arthropoda; class Insecta; order Hymenoptera; family Colletidae; genus Colletes; species Colletes gigas. The sequence continues at coordinate 2,291,166 of NW_025106656.1, forward strand.
AATTCATGCAGTTGGTTACCCAAGGAATTGACATAAGCTTGACCTGTTAATCTCCCATGAAGACAAACAAGGAGTTATAGCGCATTGTATTCAAATAGTTTAGCGGAATCAGGTATACAGTGACTCACAGTCAAAATCGACCGCGCGGCGATTTCAGAATATCAACGCTCGAACCACCGACAATTGTTCATCATCGAATATTCCTTGTGGATTAATTACGAAAATTAATGTTACGCAAAATTTAACGCCCTTCTGATAATAACCAGTGAAACAGCGATTCCAAATCCCCAAGGTCAGCGTTTCCGCGTCCCCGGGTTGAATACACCCTGTATACTCGTCGCGCGGTCGAACGCAAATACGCACTTATCCGCTTTTTGGCAAAGCCCGGTACCGTGGGTCGTTAGACCGAAAGCGAGGGAGACTTTACACGTTCCGCGAACCGAGTCGGGGCCCCGCTAACACGTCGCCCCGCCATTCTCCTTTTTTCCGTCCCGTCGACGCTTCGTTTAATGAATTCTTCTTGCAGCCGCGCGGGTCGTCGGTTTTACGCGCCCTATCTAACGCCGTACATCAAAAGGAACGACTCTCCGGGCATCCAGCGCGATTGATTATTCATTTGCGCGCGACGAGCGCCGGGGCCCCGGGAGGAACGCGGCGGAAAAGTAACGACGCGGCCGCTAAAAGCTCGCCGAATTCCACGCGGCGGAGGCGCGAACCACCGCGCGCGGACAATGTTTTATCGGAAAATATTATTCCCTCGGGTTTTTTCCCCTCAACCCCTTCGTCCGTCCCTTCGAACCCGTGGCTGTCCGCAAACGTGTTCGCCCCGCGAGGTCCTTTAGGTGCGAACGTCCCAGCGTCGTACATCAAAGGGACAGCTTAAAGGACATCCGCGGCGATCGATTATCTTTCCCGCCTTTCCTTCCTTCCTTCTTCGTCCACCGACGAGGACGGACGAACGAGAAAGAGGCGATGCACGCGGGGGTACCGGGGTCCCCGCAGCCGTCATCCGTGGAATGTATAATCAAGATTCCGCGGGGCAAAGCACACACTTGTTCCCCGGCTGCCTGTTTTGTCTCGTGCCCCGATGATTTTAAATTACGCCGGTATCGCCGGACGATCAGTGCCACGGCCACGGAGGTACCTGCCGGACCGGGCTAAGAACCCCGGCTACGGCTCTTTCCAGCCGAGATACCACGACCCGCGATACCCAGCGACGTGTTTAGACCCTACGGAGCCCCAGATGACGTATCTCGTTTGTCGCCAGGGGACTTTGATCGACCGTTATGCCTTCCACCCGGTGATGCTGGAACTCGGTGGCACGTACAGACAGTCCTCAAACGCGGGAACATCGGCCACTCTTCGTGTCTTGTTAGCCGCACAGCGACTCGCGTACAGTTAGGGGTCACTGGCCAATTTTCGGCGATCCTCTCGACGGCTCTTCTTATTTTAAAGACACGCGATCTTTAATACGTTCAACGACTAAAAGAAAACGACGAACAAATTTCGAAAATCCCACGAACCCAGAAATTTTACGTCGATCACAGAATCTCCAACTCGTGGCTCGAGTATATTTAGCTGGAAATGGCGTCCTAGACTGGTCTAGAGTACCGAGTTGTGTGCCATCAGATACCTGAGAGCGCTCTCGAAAAGGGTTGCTACGCTCCTGAAAAAGGATGTCGGGTACTCCCGGTCGCTGTGGTGGGGGGCGGGGGAGTCGCGAGTAAGAGAGGCGAGCGAGTTAGGTATGTTGTTTAAATAAGAGCAACGCGAGTCGCCCAAGGGCGAAAGTTGTTGCAGCTCGGTCGGCTGGTGCACACCGCGTGGCACGCTCGCCACAGCCCGAGCCGCTGGAAATATAAATGCCGCCGGTATCGGAGACAAGTGGAATGGAATTTTCGGCGTTGAAGGACGCGGGACGGGGCAACGAGACGCCCAAACTATTTCTCGTTTCCGACTTTTGTCCTGTCCGGGTAAATATCGCCAGAAGCTTCCTCGGTACTAACCCTGGAATTGGACGAATGTGTGTCAACGCGAAGACGTTACATCACAAGCGAGAAAGCAAATTTCACGCAACTTTTCCGACTAGCGTTTGAATGCCAGCAACGCCGTACGCAATTAGCGGCTGAAATTGATTCTACCTCGGGTGGAAGATTGGAAAACATGATCACCTTCGATCAATGGGATTGGTACCGAGGAAAATAACTGAGGCCATTAATTGCTTAGAAAGTAACGGTTCTCTGCTCTTAATCGCGCTAAATTGACCCAAATGAACCAGTCTCGGGCATTGTTGCTACCTTACTGCGTCGCTGAATCTTCACTTTGTCAGAGATTATGGATCTAACGTCCAGGTTTCTCCCTCGATCCTCCATATTCGGTCGTCCCAGAAGTTCGTGCTCAGTTTCGTACTAGATCCTCCATTTCTCAATATTATAATACAAACAAATGCATTTTTCAGCAATTCGTACAATGAAACAAAAAATATAAAATTTATCCCTTTTAATGAGCTGCAGAAATGGACAGGTAGTTTATGTCAAGTAATGCGAATTCTAGTTAATGTACGCAATGTGCTAGCTAGAAGACAGTTTTAAATACAGGAAGACAAAACAGAATGGAAATACTCAATGATCCAGTTAGTCATTACTAAACTATGGATATTTATGCATTCATGGGAAATTTTGCTTCTCAAAAAGTTACAGAATGCACTTAATATGCAAAAATATAGAAAATACTTAAAGTAGGATACGAATTATTATATTTAGGAGTGAGACAGTATGTTACATTAAAGTACATAATACTTTCAAAAAGTAAAAGCTATAAAGACTCGAATGCATGATAATGTGGCTTGTAAATGTGAATATTACAGCATTCATGTAATTTTCACAATGAAAATGAATGAAAATAAAAAAAACTAGCGATTGATACTTTGGTACGTTCCATTTTAATTTACGTATTTTATCCCCCGTCGATACAACCGAATTCTTAGAACTTATAGGGCGACCTTATATTAATTTAACCAGAAAACATTCGAGCGATGATTTAACCAAAATATCGTCGATGGTACCAAACACGCCAGATCACGTATCTTCGAGGGTGTTTTTCCCCCCGGAAATAAAGAGTGTCTTGCAGAAGTTCCCAAACGGCGTCGAAGTCGACTAATTAACGGTGAATGTCGCGTACAATGTCAGTCGTCCGGTAAAACACGACGGACCGGGTTTTAGTAAGAAAGTAAGATTTCATTATTCGTTATGCTCGGCATGGCGCGAGTCGTGAGGCAGCCCGGCTGTTTCCGTGCTTCGGCCGGGATGATAAAACATTATGACCGTTTTATAGGCGAGCACGACAGTACGGTAAATCATTGGCGCAAGTAACACGAGGTACGAGGCAGATCTTAACGACCGTGTCACAGTCCCCGCGCGGTCTTCGTAGTAGCTTTGTTTTTGCGCGCGGAAAATGAAACGCTTATTACGGAATATTCGGTATTACGCGCACGGGCATGGACGACACCGAGTTCTCACGCCGCTTTTACGGACGCGTCCTAGCAAGTAATTGCAGCTGAATCGGAGTGCATCGAAGAGGCGATAGAGAAAGAGATAGAGAGAGAGTAGCCAACCGACCAGGCAATTCTGGGTATAACTATGTCCGAGGCTGCGTAATAGAGTGGATAGGCCGAGGAGGCTTTATCGGTCATACGGTGCGCCGGTGGGACTATTATACGTCACGGACGCCACGACGGGGTCTTGAATTACCTCGTACGCGTCGGATAATTAGCGTGCACGCTCGATCAGCGTCTGTCGCTCGAAACTACTAATGACTTTATCAATAACCCCTGGGCCCGGCGTGTCGTTGCGTATCGTGGAAGCCCCGGCGGGTAATTGGCCCGATGGAAATTCCTCGAGCGGTCACGACGCGATTCTGATGCGTGCGCGTATTTCCCAGGGACCGTGTGAGAGATTCGTTTCGTTTCCGATCGGGCTTCTTTATTGATGCCCCCGGTATCGTTAAACGGGATTAGAAGATTGCGTCGTGCGAGCGCGTCCGGTACAAGGTTACCGATAGTCCCGAGACCTGCTCGATAGAACGTACACGCTCAGGTGTACATTATACTGGTTCGACTTCCTATCAACAATATCGTCTAACCGCATTCCCAATCGCTTTATCGCGCGATCCCCGCTACCGATAAGATGCCGCTAACGTTACCGAACCATCGCGACGTTGTTAGTTAACGCTAGATAACTTACTTCTGACTCCAATTAGCCGGGGCCTATTTTTACAGAGACGACAAGCGTAGGTTCGTTTTCCGTACGGTTGGCTTCTCTATGGCCACTTCCGGTTTACAGACTCTTCGTACGCTGTCCCCCGTCGATTGCGACTGGCTATCTTGGTCTAGCCATATTGGACCCTCCTAATGACACCTTCTTGACTCTAAGTACGCGGCATTGTTAGATTATTTAATTCAATTGAGCAGTACGAGTAATAAAATATCGGTGAAAGCGCGAAGAAACGAAAGAGAGACGAAGAAAACGATCACACCGTACTCTCGCCACCAGAGGGCTACGCTTTTGTCTCTCTCGCAAGTGCTCGACCCACCTTTCGTTTCTATATATATATGCTCCTCTACTGGACCATCCAATATCTTAATATTCTGGTGTCTAAGGCCTGTGCTAGGATGCCTTACTGATAATAAGTCCACTAGCAGACGATCTCTCTCCTTTCCTTTCTTTAACTCTTGCTATCTTGTTTATCATTCCACCATACAACAAATTGTCATACATGTAAGAATCTACAAAGAAGAAATACGTTTTTTATTAATTAATGGATATGAGCCCTTGAGTATAAGTAGAATCTTAAAGGTACATGTACATGAGACCTTACAATGATCAGTCAAAGAGGTTATATATAGGAATAGGAGGTCAATCCACCACATGCGAGAGAGACAAGAGCGTAGCCCTCTAGCGGCGAGCCCAAGAGGTGTCGCCACGAGTCTAAACGTACAAATAAATCTTTCAGATTATTAACCTTGATGAAGATACGCTTTAATGAGTTGAATCGACGACATAAAGTATTCTATGAAATTCTTCTAAAAGAATCGAGCGATATCTTAGCGTTACCAATGATGCATTTAAGCATAAGATAACCTATGGAAACTATTTTACTAAAAAATGGACGTTGGTATGAATAGACTAGAAGGATGTGTGGCTCTCCATAGCAAAATCATAAGGAACCGATGGAGGCAGAGGGAGTCGCGACTAACTCTAATACCTGGGGTTACCGGAAGGTTGACCCAGTAATACGAGGAGGATCCAAGGTGCCTCGCTCCAATTAATCTACAACGGCGATGCACCGGGCTGCGTCCTGGCCCAGATTCATAAATCAAGGGCAATCTTTGGTCGCCGGTCGGCTAGAGAAGCCGAGGCGCGAGCGCAACGAGAGGCGAAACACGAGGCGGCGGAGGCGCCTTGCACGTTTCTTCTTATTCCTCTTCTGTCCGTGTGCCCCCTTGCCGATCTCCTCTGCGCCTGGCTTCTCTCGCGGTTATGATCGGACCGCAGACCGCGACCATTGTTCGAAAGGCAACCGGGATCGGTTCGTCTCGTTATATGAGTGCAATGCTGCCATAGTCGAGAGATAAACAGCGCTATGGGGGCTCCGCCACTATATGGAGAGAGGAGCGAAGATATCCATATACCGGGCCGTGAGAGGTGCATCTAATAGGGCGACAATCGCATATCGTTAGGGATACAGTCCCTCGCAAAATCTTCGCCACAGCTACGTCGGAGGTCCGATAGCGAAAGCAGCGTGAACGGTTGATTTTGATCTGCCGTACCCCTCCTCCCAGCCCCCCTCGTTCCCTGTATCCCCTTTCTGCTGCTGCTTTACAGCCGTTCCCCGTGAGAGAAGGTGTTTTAGACGTCTTACGGCGGGGACTTTCGCACGAACGTTCCGTCCTGCGTTCGGAAATATCGTCCCCCATGTGCCCGTGAGTTCGAGCTTTATCCCCGTACCCTTCGTGGACTCTGGTTTCTATCATTAATTCTGAAATTAATTTCGCCAACAAAAGCTCATCTGGCGGTTATTTTATTTCATGCGAATGCGATGGGATAAAGTATCGTTTAACCCCCCACCTTATACGAGTCTCTCGATAGTCATGGCGTCTGGTATGTAAACAATGGTACGCTCACGTTCGGTGTAAAAGCGAACAGCGAGGGTCCAAAAAGACCCAGCGTTGACTTTTGCACCGTGGCCATCTGGATCAAGTTTGGGGCACCGAATACAAACGTCTCATGGAAATTGAAAGTTCCTCGATAGACTGATATTGGAAAAGTCCTGCGTGATGGAGGACGATGCGTCGTGGAAGCGCGAGCGCAATAAAACCGTTGGACGCTCGAACCCCGGCGATCGTGGTCTTTCGCTCCTCTCATTAAATCACATCTGCATCATCCACGGAGTTTACATAAGTCAGCCAAAGTGGCTCCGCTAACGATCCGGAAGAAGGACCGCATCAGCGAAATTGCAGTTAATGGCACGGTTCAACGCCCACTGGCAGCTTTTTGCTCGGCGAAGGTGAAAAAGACCGAAGAAATATGAGACTTTATTCCTCTCCTCCGCGTCCCCTCGCTCCCCCCTCCTCCCCCACCGCGGCGGTGTAACTTACAATATAATGAACCTCTCCGCCGGAATAAACGTTACTTTAATAATAGGGAATTGCTAATGTTATTAAATCCACTTTCCGCGAGCGCGACGAATTCACGGGATAATTGATACAGCGAATAGCAAGGCGATACCTGCGGACGTTGTTCGCGAGAAATTCTGGAAAAAAGCACGCGGCGGGGGTGGGAAACACCGACGAAATCACGGTGATCGTTAATCACGACGCTTATCGATGCATACGTGTCGGCACAATAAGCGGCTATCGAAAACCTTTTCTCGATCTACCGATGCTCGCCGAGGTGGGAACAATGGCGTTGTCCAATTATTAAGAGAAACGAGGCCCCATCAGCTGCAAAAACGCCGGCGGAGGTCGATCAAGTTTTGATAAACCGTGTAATTTCGCGGTGTATCGCGAACAAAGACGTGCACTTATCGTTACCAACATGGAAACTTGCACCTCCCGTGATCCTCTATCTGTTATCCGCCAAACTTTTCTAACTTTTCTACGTCACTGGCCTACGAGACATCCTCCTCGACTCTGTACCCCCCTGAGCTTCCGCCAACTCGGACCAAAAGATAAAAACAGGGTACAATCGTTTGGAGACGTCCATCGTTAAAGTGTCACGACGATCAGAAGTCCATATCCAGGACTATGACGGTGTATATATTTGGAAAAATGGCTTCGCGGAATGCGGATGTTCTGTGACTCGTCTGCTACGGGGAAAAAGTACGTGGAAGAGGATAAACGTCCACGCGGAGACACAATCGCGATGTATGTCGCGTGGGTGCGTTTGAGTATGTCAATCTCGGGAGACGTACACGATATGGGACGACTTCGATCCGATCTGTCACTCCCCAATCGCGACGAGGAACAGTGGAAACTATTTTCGCATTGGCATTCACGCCGTTCCACTTCCTATCGCAGGAGAGTCACGAATGGCGCCAATATTGAGATTCGTAAAAATCGAACGCTGTTTATACGATCGCGAGCCAGATCTTGGGAGAATAGTGCCATTTTGTGACATTTCCAAGCGACTCTTCGATCGAAATGGGACCATTAAATTAGATTTTACGGGGGTTACTTGCAATTTTTATCGAAAATTATCCTCACGATCGACACGCTTCGAAAAAATTGCACCTTTGAAAACTCTGAAGACTACGGCTAGCTTGGCGTTAAATATCACATTACTGGAAATATCACGCGTGGAATATTTCGATCGAAGTTTAAAGGATCGTGTACACAATGTGAGAAAGAGTCATTCTTAATTGAAGCTCGATCCATAGGATTGAGAGAGGCGTAGGCCCAGGAAACCTGTCGTGGGGCCCCGTTTTCCGTCTTCTACGCGTCAAACAAATATATCGCGGCAGGGAAAACGGTCCCGCGATTCTCTCGATCCATCCACGCGGCGGCGTTCGAGCTTCCGTAACTCCCACAAGACCGTATATGCACCGTGTACCCCCACTTGGCAGCTGTTCAGGCCGGACAAGCCCGGGGCCACGGTCTACGGGGATAAATTTCTAAGTGAGCGGCGTGCTGCATCACCATATAGGAGAATAATGTGACATTTTTTCCCACGTGGCCTCTCTCCGAAGGAGGAAGAAGGTAACTGCCTGGCCATACAGATATTCCGTACATGGTACCCGCGCCGGGTCTTTGGACCGTGTGCTCGCTTATTCCCCGTTGCAGGGCGCACGAAAGCGTGCACGGCTCGTAACTTATCTAGCGTTACGTTTACACGCGGCTACATCCCCTACCCGGGCCGCTCTACTCTGGATTTGTCGATGTGATAATAGAAAGTGTCCGGCAAAAGGTGTAGCGCGTTGCCAAGATGCACGATTACGACGGTCATTAGTTGCCCGTGTTCGCTGCTTTTGGCCGTGCACCGACCAACGGGCCCGTTATTCCTCCACGATGCATTCTGCGTACAGCCTTCCTGCGCTCCTACAATCCTACCGAGGAATAACAAATTTCTGACTCAAGGAACTTTGCGGAAAAAGCTAGCCAAAGCACCATTTTAAACCCTTCGTTTCTAAATTCACGGTATTCCCTCGCTAACGTTCGCGGCGCGAACGTTAGAGAGGGTGGGTCTATGTTTGCGCTACAGGCTTTGAAATCATTCAAAAGTCGGCTCATGTAGTTTCTTTTATGATTTTCGTCTTAGAGTTCACATTTAACCCTTAAGTGTATAATATTAATTAATATTGCATAATATATGTCAGTGTAATTATTTGAAAATTTATATAATCCTCCATTAGTTCATTCTTTTTTAAATGCTTTAAAGAAAAGTTGATTTTCATTTTCCAATTTGGTAAAAATCAACATTAAATAATTCAGATGAGATTGGGAGTCCACTTAAGGGTTAAAATAGACTCATTTGTAAATAACGACTGTAGAATACGATATCGAGGGACCACCGTATAAGGTAAACTCTCTCTGTTTGCGTAATAAAGACGTTACGATAGTGATAATCTTTCAAACGTGGACGAAAGGAGGCGTGAGCGATTGAAACGATGACACCCGGCAGACAAGTAATTAAAAGTCACCACCGAAAGCGTCGGTGCGATACAGATTCGAATCGCGTCACTCTCGCTGGAGGGCCCCGCAACATCGTATCGCTGGGATCGATCGATCGATCGGTCGATCGATCTGACCCTCGTTCGGTCGATCCGCTGTCCACCGCCCTCGATTGCGTCACCTAACCGGGGGACGAAGAAATCATCGGCACCTTCTATCCGCGCTCTGTCGGAGAGACAATCTGTTGGCACGATCGACGCATTCGACAATTATCTTTCGTCCGTCCGTCTGTCGACGGGATCTCGACAAGGAGAACCGGCCAACCTCGAAAGACATTCGGGATATTTATTCCCGGGGATAGCACGGATCGTATCTGAACCCGAAGTCCAGCGAAAGCGAAGTCGCAGATCACATCGAGCGTCTCGTTTCGCAAAAAGACAAACAACGTCGAGCGTTCCGTTCCGATGTCCATCTTTACCCTCGAATTTTCGGGCGAATTCGAACGAGAGAAAGCTTTCGAAATCGCCGTCCAAAAGAGCCCGCGGAAGATCCTGTTATTTGCCCATTGGTTGTGCAATACATTTTAATTTGTAAATACCAATTTTTATCCCGATCGCGCGATTAGTCCACGAGTTATCGCCTAATACGTAAGTGAGTCACTCGGTTAGAAAAAGTTAGGCATAGAGAAAATTGCAGAATAACGCGCCCGTTTACAAAAGCAATGTTGCAATGGCAGCCTTTCACAAATATGGCTTCCAAGTCAGACACTCAGCCTCTCTACAGTCCAGACTTAGTCACGTGTGATTGTTGTTTGGCTCTAAATATGGAGAAAGACCTTCGGGAGAAGAAATTTGAGTCCGGAGCGGCGAAGGGTCGCTTTCAAGTAACTACGCTCCAGGGAACGTCGATGATCGGGAAAAACTGGTTAAAATATCGTGTCGAGCTATGGGTCAACTAATTCCTGGTAGGAGGAGCAAAGCTTTGTTTTTTTTTATTTCGATTTACGAATTTTTTGTGTACATCGCGTCGAATCGCTGAAAGGGCGGGTAGGTTGAATTATTGAGATAGATTCGACGGTAAGTCGCGACAAAGCGACGCAATAAATTGACAGGGGCACACCGTGGCAGTCTCGATCTGCCCCGTGGTGGTCTACCGGTTCGATATATCGAACGGTCTCGCGCATGTAGGCGCAGCGGCCAGCGCCGTTTTGCATAATACGACGAGACGCCTGGCACGTCGTCCGTTTGCGCCAGGCCGTGTCACGGGCCCCGCCATCTCGACGACGTCTCGCGACGCGAGTCGAATCGAAATATTCCGCGGTAACGTCGCCGGAATCATCCAGAGATTCGCTCGTTAGGGTGGACGGTTAATGCCGGATAAATACCGGAATTACCTTGGACGACGTGCCGTGCGTGCTCGGCATCCGGATGCCAGGCGTCCGCGAGGAATAATATTTCTTTCTCCGTCGGACGAAGAAACGGTAGCGCCTCGATCGGTGCCCGGCGCCGCGGAAAAAACAGCTCCACATATCTGTAATTATAAAATTGTCATTCGAGCGGGTTCCCCGAGATACGAACAATAATCGCGCTTCTTTGCCCCGTCGGTTTTCACCGTGGAATTTACGACGGGAACGTGTCGTCTCATCGCTGACCGCGGCGAGTTTGTAAATCTGTCCGGGGTTCGCAATAATTTCCTAGGAAGCGAGTTTTGTCGCACGTTGAGTCGACCACGACGAGCAAAAAGCAGCCTTCGATGGCTGGATGCTGCTTACAACTCTAGAGCATCGCTGATCTTCCTTAGTCCTTAAAGGAGTATCGATAGTTAGGAATATTATTCCAAAATCTCGAATAGATTTTTTAAAAATTGATGGAACTATGGTGCTTTGATTCTTGGGCGCCGGCCCTTAGCTTTTATGACGCCTAGCAAAAAGTCGATTGGATGCTGCTTACATCTCTAGAAGATGGTCTTTTTATTAGTCCTTAAGGGGGTGGGTCTAGGGGCATCGATAGTTAAGAATGTTATTTCAAAATCCCATGTCGATTTTTTGAAAATCAACGGAGCTATGCTGCTTTGATTCTCAGATTCTAACCCTCAGTTTTTACGACGACGAGCAAAACACAATCTCCAACGATTAGATGCTACTAACACCTCTACAGGATCGCTGGTCTTATTTAGTCCTTAAGGGGGTGGGTCAAGAAACTCGAATTTTTTTCTATTCTAGGAGTATCGATAGTTAGGAATGTTATTCCAAAATCTCGAATAGATTTTTTAAAAATTGATGGAACTATGATGCTTTGATACTTGGGCCCTGACCCCTAGCTTTTACCCTCGCCTTCCAGGCTTCTCAAACGCCCTCTATGCTAGCTCTACGACCGCGAGGAAGGCGAGGTAAAACCATATCCTCCCACGCTGGTAAATGGAATTCATCATAAACAGTTATCTCGATACAACCGAAAATGAGTATTGCTCCTCCGGAGCCGATGTTTCCGAGATACCGCGGCGAACATTCTCGAAATATCCGAGGCTCGCGCGAATTCTCATCGGGACGCAGAGATCGGGCAATCAAGATCCCAGCCGCGAGGAGTATCAAAAGGGATCATCGTGGTGGATCGGTAGATAGAGACGAAGAGTAGTCGCGGGCCGTTCTGTGCACCCACATATAAAGTCAGCCTATTACCACCCAGGGCGTCCTCACGTGTTAAGCCCCGCAGATTCCTCGGTGCCACGTTGAAGTCTTATTTATTGTGGCGCGCGAACGGCCGGGTATCGAGCCGGACCCGCTTTTTTTCCTCTCTTATTCCTGGGCCGATTATCGCCGCGAGTTATTACGTCGGTTCTTTCAGCGGCGGTGAAAGGTCGCGCTCATGCTCGATAAGGGTCACTCGCGATGGCGGGCGTACGGCGTGCCGCGCTAAGCGAGATACGGCCGCAATATTTCAGATAACGCGGCCTCTCGGATGCGCTGTTCGCCCCTCAAGATCATGGGCCACTCGTATACATACCGGGGCTTGTGTAAAGTCACGGACTTGACACGAGCTTAACTCCTTCGACGAACGGCGAACGATGATTGCTCGACTCGAACGTATTGTACCTTCTATTTATATTAAGGCCCTATCTTATTGGAATGCGGCAGTAACCTTCTTTTTCTCAGACCACTCGGCGTTGACCACTTCATCCAGACTTCGTGAGTTATCTACCCCCTGGACCCTCCTAAACTAAGCGGAATTACCATCCCTGTGCTCGAATGACATCTTCTTGACTATAAGTATGAGCCATTGTTAGATTATTTCATTTAACTGAACAGTACGAGTGATAAAATATCGGTAAAAGAGCGAAGAAACGAAAGAAAGACGAAGAATACGGTGAGAATGTGGCGACACTTCCCGTGCACGTCGCCAGAGGGCTACGCTCTTGTCTCTCTCGCAAGTACTCGACTGACCAGTTAGTAGTATATATACACTCCTTGACTGACCATTGAATATGAACCACCCAAAGTCTTTAATTTCCAAACTAAGGAGTTATCATGATCAAGACAGGAAAAACAAAACAAAACCATTAAATGTAGTAGCGTCTAAGCAGGTCCTGCTAGGATTGCCTTTACCGATGAGTCAATCCCACTAGCAAGGGCCCAACTTCTTCCTGCAACAGCAAGTCGTCACAAGTATCGTGAAAGAATCGCCAGAAGAATTTGTTGCACAGTTTCTCTAAATCGTAATCCTCAAGAACCCGCGGTCTCAACGATGTCCATTCCGATCTTGAACGATCTGCAGGTTCCATTGCCGATAATTTTCACCGTAAGAAAGTATCGGATCTGATTAGATAGGCATCGTTCGTTTCAGAGAATACGATCGAATTCACGTTTTAATAAATGTTATTCCATCAGTGGACTCGGTACACGTCGGGTGGACCGATTCCTAATGATGATCGCGATTTGATCAACCGATCTGAAACTGGTCGGCCGCGGGGCCCTATCGTTCACTTGACGATTCCTACGGCGCCGTGACTTCTAACCGGACAATTTCATGTCGGTCGGACCGAAGATTTCCGTGCCATTACCGTTAATACGATCGAGAGATTGCGGACGTTCTGGTCTTGGAGCAAAACGGAAAAACGAAACGGAGAAAACGGGCGCCCTCGTGGCCGGGGATAGCCACGGATCGCGGTAGTAGGTTTGCACGACGTGTGCGTGATACTAGTTAGAGAAATCATAACGTACTTACCGAGCCAATACGAGCGCCATTAAAGTAAACCGAGCGAGGAATCGATTCCGGGGGCCTTTATCGAGACGATCGGCGGATGCCTCGTGGAAACGGTGCGCTCCGCGCCAACAGATACATCGTGTTCCCTCCTCCGACCACCTTCTTTCTCTTCTCTTTTTCCCTACGATCTCGTTGCAATCCCCTGGCCACTTCCAACCGGCGCACACTCGATCGATTTTCTAAATCTAGGTGGACAGAATTCAATCCCTTAATTTCCTAAGAAATCTTTTCAGCGTCAATATTTTTCCTCGCGGGGATTCTTTGATTTTTAAAAATATTAATACAGTAAAATACACATAAAATTAAAGTAAAGGTACTATATCTCTTGCTGACACATAGTAAGATATTATACTTCGTACATTTCATTTAAGAGATATTATACATATACAGAAAATATGGCGTATCGTTCAGGACTTATATTGGTCGTGTTAAACCTTCATTTACAATAAACTTCAGTGATTTGTTTAATGACAATTTAAAATAGATTTCAATGTTTTATATAATACTGTTAGTCGCATAATATTGCCCATTTTTGTCTATAAATTGTATTTTTCGCTAACAACTGCAGGGGATTCCTGACAACTTCTGACAACATATAACGACTGCTACTGGCTACTGCTGGTCTCTACTACCCTCTACTGGTTCCAGCTGACCACTGCTGAAAATTATAATGCGTGGCTAGAAATGTTTCTGTAATTTCATTTTCTGTCTCACAATGATAAGGAGGCTCTAGAGCCCCAGAAAAATAGGTCTAAAGAATACATTGGAAGTAAGGTCTACTTCTATACCTCGTCTGTGATTATATTCCTAAGTTTGGATCACTTCATATGTAGGTACAGCTCAATTATCCGTCATTGCTCCAGTCCGAGTATCATGATAATTGAAATTCTACTGTATTAAATACTTCGTAAGAAGAGTAGTACGATATTAACATCAAGCCCCAAAATTATCACTTTCGACAAACAGAAAAGACGAACAGTTATCTCTAACAAAATCCTTGGAATAAAAAAGACGTTTCATCGCAATATTCTCCTCAGTTCCAAATTTGTATGGTTTCCGTGAAGTTAGGGACAAAAGTGGAGGCACGATGACGGATGACTGTCGCTTATAAGATCCCTTCTATAAGACCCCCCATGGGCCCCCGAACCCATTACGATTCATTTCCGCTTGATAGATGTCCCTCGTTCTGTCCTGGATGGTTGATCGAGTTCAACCTGCGCCTCGCCCATAGGGAAAGAATGGTTTGATTTTGTGAGATCATATTTAACACGCCTATGGTGCCATTCACGTGTCTCTCGGCGTTCCCCCGTCCGCGACGTCGTACACCTCGATGTGACTTACGATTCAAAACGCCACGATTTATGGGCCATTTGTGCCAACTGTTTCACTTGCGCAATATCCTTACACGACGGGATTTTCTGCTTAAAGGTCACCGGTTTCTTTCGATAGGGTCTCGTTCGTTTCGCGCTCGAAGATGACTATTGGGTCTTCCGTCTCTCCTTGTTCCTTTTTCTAAAATTCGATTAGATTCAAAGCGTCGTTCGAGTCTCGAGAACCAATGTTTTGGCTCTCGAGGATCGTGTTCGAGAACGAGCAGAAAATAATTTAGTCCGTGTTTCGCGATACACGGGGCTCTATGAGGCGTCCGGAATTCCATAACGTCGAGCCGTAGGACCAGCGGCCGATACGCAAGGACGTCTTCATCGGAACTTATAGCCTGTCCTTTCCAATAACCGGAGACGCACGATCGTTTTTCGCGACAGCCAAGCAGTCCTGGCCAAACCTTATCCGGGGAAAGGCCGCGGAATTCGATATTCGAGCAATAAAGATTTCTGAAATGCCTATAATAATTGACCGGAACATAATCTCCGTGGTTACAACTCTGAAGAGGATCGCCGTGGTCAGTGGGCAGGAACGAGTTTACGGCGAAATTATGGTCGAATCGGGAAAACTTATCAGTCCGTGTTTGGTCGAGAACCAGGCCTTTGCAGAATTTCGTACGGCCAGAAAAAAAGCATCCATTCGCGTGCAATAAATTGGAGCAGCTGTTATAGAGAAAATAGAACTCTATAACAGTATTGTTCTTAAAAAAAATATACTACCGTGAATTTTCGTTGCTAAGATAAAAAGAATACACATAAATTTCTAAATGGACCCGTCGGAACAGCGCGTAAAAAATGTTTCCGACCGTAAAGGGTTAACGAAGCAATTGTTCCCGGGGGCGTAAAAGGGCCCACGGAGGACGTTATCATTGGGGGAATTCGTATAAACGCAGCGATCGTCGCGTGGTCCGAGACAAGTATCTTGGAAGTTACTGACACGTCGTTGAGTTCGACGAGCTTCTCGGAAGAACACTAATTCTCGATGATGGCTGCTGCCGACTGTTCTCCACCCATGCTGACGTCCCGCTGCGCCCGGCCCCGTAACTTCTCCTCGGCTATCATAACCGAACATTAGGAATTCGAGTGGCCAAGAGGAGAGCCAGACCCACGAGGGATGGGGTTCAATAACCCGGGAACGTGAACCGTGGACATATTTCAATCCGTTTGGGACGTCTGTCCGATAAGCGACGAGCATCAGTCAGCCGCGAGGTGTTCGTCGAAATGAATCTTCGGTGCTCGTCCGTGCACAGGTGTTTCCTACAAACCGGGCCCTTAATGGCTTCTAGTACACCCACAGTGTGCGTCTTCGAAAGCAACAGCGTCGTTTCCCTCCGCGAGATTCTTCTGTAAACGGCACTTCAGGAACGACGGTCAAAGGATTCTTGGCTGCAAGGAACATCGCGCGAGCATACATCGATTTCCACATAATTTATGCGAGTTCTTGGAACAATGTTTCAAAGAGAATTTCATTACCGTAGAATGTTATAAAAAGTTACTTGAAAAGTGTCTAAATAGCTTAAACGAATCTCATTTCACTTGCAATATGTACTGTAATGATTCTTAAAATGAACTCGTTATTCGTAAGTTGAACACTTCTATTTCTTCCAACTGAGAGTACTTCCCTTGGAGCCAGTGAATATTGAATAAATATCTACTGTACAGAAGATGAACATACCAAGCCCGAGATGTCGTTCATTTTAAGAATCATCACTGTATTCGTTAAGCCTAGTACTGCCAGGTCTGCAGACCTCCGGGTTCAAAAGTGTCTGAACAGCTTAAACAAGTCTGATTTCACTTATAATTCGTACAGTAATGATTCTTAAAATGAACACGTGATTCGTAAGTTGAATTTTTGCATCTCCCAACTGGATCCTACTTGAAACTAGTGAAGCTTGAAAGATGACATTTAATAAATATCTACTGTGCGAAAAATGAACGTGCCAACCCTGGAGCGACGTTCATTTAAAGAATCATTACGTCGAATGGTAAAACTAAATCTCCGTTGCCCCTGTGGACATCTTTCCAGGCCTGCCGAGTATAAACGTTGCATTCTCCGAGGTTCAAAAGGATCTCGAACGCGTCCGTAGAATGTAAAGCAGGAAGGAAGCGCGGGGCCCTACGAGGGGAACCGGTCCCAAAAGAATGACAAGGACGGCCGTTGGCGGCGGGACGAGAGATACTTTACCGAAGGGCAGCCCGCGAGAGGGCGGGTGCTCGATATCTCATTCGGAACGCGATGGAACAGCGCGGGTTAATTTACGGGATGGTCCCTGCTTGAGCTTCGGGTCCCCGAATGCAAATACAAGTGTGGCGAAACCGCAGGGGTCCTTACACTCCCGGGGACAAGTCCGCTGAAGATACAAATGGATCGTCCCCGAAAAACCGGCGGGTCGTTCCGGGGGCCGCGGTTGCGCCGCAAAGTCACTAAAAGCGACTTAGCCGCGATAATGCTCGCTGAAAAATCGTGTGATTATTCACCGCGTCTACCACGAGACGCCGAATCCTCCCGTGCACTCGTGCGCGGAATCAATGGCGAGGCTGCACAATGCATGATTACTTGCCAACGATTATCTTGCTCGTATTAAAATCGGATATTTCTTCGGGCTCCGCCGCTGGAGACACTGGGAGCCCGGGATCCCTATGGGGAATTCGGTGGTCGGGACGAAATAAATTTTCTGCGCTATTAGCTTGTCCACGAATAAATTTGGGGCCTTTTTCACGGCGACTCGCCGCGGAATAAATCTCCGTTGCACACCGTTCTCGAGTCGAATCGTGCTTTGGAAACATTCCAAATAAAGGTTATTCGAATCTGGAACTTCGTTAAAATTGCTTAAAGAAAATGAGCCCTCTCGTTGGGAAACCCTATACTTAGAACGATTGTTTCCAGGCATTTCCAGGAAACACATCGCGAACGGTTCATGAATCGTGTCGCGCGCAGCAACGAACGATCCGAGAAATCGAAACTGCCGAACGTTAGCGACTTCCTGAGGGTACTCGCCGAGCGGTTACCAAATACACAAACCCGTCGCGAACATTATCGCTGCAGAAGGAAACCTGCAAACGTATGCACGTACTAAAACCTGTACTTTGAATGCCTGTACGTTTCGAGCAATATTCAAAGTACCCCTGGTAACGCACGACCGTGGAATATTCTAAACACATCTCGGAACCGCGCCGTTTCCCGAGAACTCCTCAAAATGGTCCCGGCCAGAGAACGTACTCCCTCGGGACACGTAACGCCGCTATCGGGAAGGACTCCTCCACGGACGTTCTTAGACCCCGTGGCCGGTCCAGGATTTTTCCCACAGCTCCTTGTAGTCGCCGTCGAAGATCCTGAGTCCTGTCGTGACCGGTGCCACGCGTGGTATCTGATGTCTACATGTGTACGACCGCTTGCCTCGGACTCACGCGATCCCCAGTCCACCTTTATACGTCCACCGTGGCAACCTTAACCACCTGTGCATCGAACCGTTCTTCTCCGCTTCTTCGTCTCCTCCCGGTTGTTTCGTTCAACGGGCAACGCTCAACTCTCTCTTCGTTCCCAAAGCGGGGAAGATCTATCGTCGTTGGATCTCAAAGGGATCACGAGGAATCGCATGTCCTAAACCATTTATCAGCGTGTCGGACTAGCTTGCGCGCCCTACCCTACCTTTCTCTGGCCTCGATAAGGTCTCGCGCCGCGACATAATGAAGAGGCAACCGCTTCTGGAAAACCGGTCGACGTTTCAATTTCGAAATATCGCCACCGCTTTGTCAGCAAACCTTTCGCGCGATATCCTTCCCAGCGTTATTCCAGCAAAAGATCGAGCATCGATCGATTTCACATTCTTTAAAAATACTATTAGTGGTATAGCAAAAGCCCCCATTTGACGGTACGAATCGAACGCGAGCTAAGACGTTAAAGCGCGCCGGAGTTCGAGTCATTTAACGAGGGACTATTGCGTGTCCGTTCCCCCCGGCTGGGAAATCGGAGTAGCGCGGATCCGTTTGTCCGAGTTTCCTCGTAGCGGATCGCGGCGATTGTGCGATCGATATTTTACGATCGCCTCGTCTATGATATACGGTCCGCGGCGATAAAATTAATCGTGACACGTTACGACGTCGATGCTCCTTTTTCGCGGCGCGATGATAATACCGTGGCATGCGTGGAGCGCGAAAGCTTGCGCAAGATTCAGCTGGTTTCTAGCCTCTAACGTCGGTTCTTGCCTGTCCCCCGTAGGAGATATATTCTTCCGGCTGTCCGGATAGCTCCTGGAATCGATTCGCCGTGAACGATTTCTTTGCGCCGTTCATCCCGTCTCCCTTTCTTGCCGCGCGGCCGCTCTTAAATTTGCGCTTCCTTTAAGCAGGGCTTGCGAGTCGCACGCGGCCAGACGTAAAAGGTACAAAGGTATTCTCCTTTCACCATAAAACGCCGCGCACACGGGGATACCTCGTGGCAGCTATTTACACCACTTAGCCACGGTGTTACGTTAAAACTACCGGAGCCAAAAAGGTCAATCGTCTCGTTGCTACTAGCCGACAATGGAGGTTAATCTCGATGGTATTGCGTTTTGGCCTTTAAGAGCACACCTGCTCGTTTACGCCGCGGCCCTTTTAACTTCGCGAAATCTTGGCCAACCCGACTCCAAGCGATGCAATACCGCGGAAACGTCCGTCTTTAACTGCGAAATCAGAAATTACCTCGAATCGAAAGAAAAATCGGCTGTTCTAAATATATACTCCATAGGAGTATGATGGATTCTCGACAAAGTTGGACAATCGAATCAAGATGGCCGCCTTAACCTGTGAAATTACCTCGAATCAGGACAAACATTGATTATTCTGAAAATTTAGTCTATAGAAATGTAATGGATTCTCAACAAAGTTGGACACTCGAATCAAGATGGTCGATCCAGGAAGCGCGGTAATAATTGTACTATATTGCGGTGAAGAATTTTGTTCCCCTTCGAACGGACGCGTCCTTTCCAATAATTATGGAGGCTCAACGAAGCCAGGAACGTACGAGTCCGTTAACGAGAGCATCGCGGTACCGCAACGTGATCAGGGATGCGGCAGGTAAAAGTCGCAGCGACACGTTTACGTCTATGCCTATGAGTTCTTCGACTCGACTAGATAATCATCGCGGATGACACGCAACACAAGTAGACCGGGGAGCAGTGGTACAACAACCTTTGCTTTCTTGTCAATCTTCGAACCCCGGTGCACCTCTAAATCGTGTCTACGCTCTGCGTGCCTCGGCTCTTCCACCATTGCGACGCGCTCGATTGTAAAACGTTCGGTGGCATTGACGATCCGTGATCCTCCGCGGTGCGCTTCTATCTAAGATCTTTCGATTCCCGTTCAGTCCTTGCACCTATGCTTCTTTTATGCCCGTGCCATATACACGCTGATGTAATCCTGAACGCAGCCCGCTCATTTGCATCGAATAATCGTTGCGTTTCCCAGAGCGTACGGACTCGCGAGAACGACTCCGGGATGTCCAGGCCGTGCTCGCCGTTGTTTTACGGGGCCGCTGATTGGCGAGATGCGTGACGGTTCCTTCGCGGTAAAGGTCGACCGTGGAGTTCTTATTCATTATGCACCTGGTTTCAATCGACGATACGCGAAATTGCAACTTGCCTGGCATTCTGTTCCTTTCGATTTACAACGGGTGTGGTCCGGGGATTTGGCAATGCTTCGCGCAACGGTAATTTTTGCGAACCCCTAATCGTTGATAGACAATCGTTAGGTGAAAAATGGTCTGGAGCCACTTTGAATCGCCCCATTTGATATTTACCGGTTTAGACATCAAGGCGGACTCAATTTCGTTGCAATAAGAGGGGGAATATTGCCTGAGGGAGGTTTGGTAAAACCAATATCCATCGATGATAGCAATAATTATTATTAATATTCACAGTAGTAATTGTTGCAAAACCCTGGATCGTTGATACACAATCTCCACCTTTGTGAAGTAAAAAATGATCCAGAGTCGGTCGAGAGCTACTTTGAATGGCCTCGTCTGATATCTACCGGTTCCAACATCAAGATGAGACCAATTTCGTTGCAGTAAGTAAGAAAATACTACCTGGGCGAGGTTCGATAACCGAAAAGCAACTTTCGTCAATAATGATACTTTCTTGCTATGGTCTGAGTCATACGTTTCCAATTTTTACACTAGTACTTGTAGCAAAACCCTAATCGTTGATAAATAATCGCCAAGTGAGGTGAAAAATGATCCACAGTCGGTCGAGAGCCACTTCCAATGACCCCGTTTTGTTATCTACCGGTTTCAACATCAAGACGGACCCAATTTCTTTGCAACGAGAGAGGGAATACTGTCCGGGTGGGGCTCGGTAACCGAAAACCAACGTTTGTCGATGATAGTACTCCCCCGCCACGGCTCGAGTCGTACATTTTCCAGCGACCGGACGTTTCCAGCGTGTTCTCCACCCACGTGGCCCGGCCGTCAGCGTGGATTACGCAACAGTCCGTGTGTCGGGGGGAGAACGGATCGGGAACGGCGACCAAGAGACGGAAGGAACGAGGAGGAGGAAACGGTGCACGCCGCGTCGATATTCGCGGAGAGTTCGCTGGCCGATTAGGACGCAAATCATTCAGGTGGCCCGCTGGTTAGGTAAGCCAAGACTCCGTCGAGAGATGTGGGATGGGCCGCAGTCACGTGTGGCGACGTAGCTTCGCGTTAGGCGAGCGCAGACGGCGAGGAGGAAGAACGGTGCTGACGTGGGGACAATCCATCGAGGAGAACCAGCTCACCGGCTCGCGATTCGCGCCGGCCGAGGGAGAGAGAAACCATGGCGAAAAATCCCGCCGGTGCTACGCGGCGAGACGTCAGACGTCCGACCGCATTTGCGTTATCCTAGTAATTCGCGGGGTTAGGGAACTGCGTCTTCTCGTCATCGATGCACGCTGGCCCTAAAATAAAAAGCGGTGACGTTTCTATTACGATTAATTTGCGTTTACGATTCAACTCGAACCGTAGAAAGGGGTCAATGGATGGAAAATAAAATGAACGGCGAGCCGGAGGACTGTCAATAATTGGCTTCCTACGTAAGCTGCTCGGAGTGAAAGCACCAAAATCGAGACAGGCTTCCTGGCAATCCCCGAGCGCAGTCTACATGAACATCGGCGCCGATAAATCCTCGCGGGTTCTATCGTCGGGTTCTACGGGCCGTGTATCGTCCTCATCGTCGAAGAAAGATAAAATCGAAGGCGGCAGAAAGAGGGAAAGAGAAAGCTACGCGAAGAAGGAAGGCGTCGAGAGGAGGAATAGTAGAAGAGCGAGAGGAGAAGGAGCCAGAGGCCTCTTTCCGGCCCATGAATCACGCCCACGCGACGCGCGCCCGCTCGATAATTAATGCTCATTTAATTCGGCGTTCATCATCCGCGTTGGAAATATTTACAAAAGTCCGGACAACGCCTGGGCCCCGTAGAACGCGAGGAGCGGAACAGGAGGACCGTACAACCGAAGGGAATACCTGTCCGTGCCACGGGAAAGAGGAATGGCCGCCATGCGATTCGCCATTCATCCTGATTGTCACCGAACCTGGCGCGCTGCCTTTATGCACCTCCGTGCGCTTCCCTCGAATCAACGATCGCCCGATGATCTATGCGCCTTCGCAATGGCGGTCCATCGACGACGATCTCGGGTAATACCTGGTAGCGCGGACAGCCTGAACGCCGGACCGACCAACAGAAATCGACTGCATTCCTCTTATCAAGAGAAATCTTCGACCGCGATTATTCATGTCCTCGTAAGGATTTCGCCGCGATCGGTTCGACCACGATCAGATATCGCTATTTATCGCTGGCGGGTGATTTGCAGGCCGGCGGTCTACAGAAACGCTTCGTCCATTTTCAGTTACCGGGGAACGTTCATTATCCGTCGTCCGTCTTTGTTTCATTTACGTCGGACAGGCTATATTATTATCCCGCTAAAAATTATTTATCTCGCCTAGAAATCGTGGCTCGAACGAAAATAGGTTTAAACAAAAGAGTTAAAAAGTTGGGAATTTCGCCCTTCGATCGGTGGTCTCCTAGTTTTTTAAACTCGACACGGAGGGTCTAGGAGGTGGACAGACTCATTTCCATTCCGTCTGAGTAGCGTAGAAGTTGAACTTTCGTCCCGGACGGCATTTTTGTCCGCCCCGATCTCTGTCACGTTGCTCAAACAAATGACAATCCCCAGCCACCGAGGTACATTAATTTATCTCAATCACGGAGATGTACTCATTCTACAAATCATTCATATCTATTCAGCAACTGCTTTCGAGCCCGTAGTGTACCGTTTTAAGGGCCTTGAAGCGACACACGACAGATTACATCCACGTGGATCGATATTTTCTTAGGCTACTATGCCGTACGCGAAGTATTTCCTAACAAGACCAGTCGCCTCATCAATCTACGAGATTCATACAGTCAACAACACATAAATTTTAAAGAAATATTAGAACACGCAATTAGCATGGCAGTGTCGATTATTCTTTGCTAGACTCCGGGGCCTGAAAAACGTATTATTATTGCGTTGCAACGCGTCCATCTTCTTGGGCTCCGGATACAATCATCGAAACAATTAATTGCAACAATGTTTCTTGTTTCTCTGAGTTTTCCACCGAATTTGCTTATTTTATTTTTAACGTTCCTAGATACCTCGATTAAAACGATTATTCTTTACGAGACTTCAGGGACTGAAAAACGTATTATTATTGCGTTGCAACGCGTCCATCTTCTTGGTCTCTGGATACAATTATTCGAATTGAAACATGAAGATATACCTTTGAGATCCGTTCGGTTTGAAATCGATTTTTAAACTATGCGGTTCACTTGCGGAGAAAGACGAGAGTGAGGAGCAGTTCGCCCTGTCGACGAACTCTTATCTATGTACATATAATGATCACCATGAGTTCGTAGAATCCATGGCCAAAACAGGAAAGAAACTTTAAACATATACAGTCGTCGTTGAAAATGATTTTTGTAACATCATGAGACAGTTAGGAAATTCAACAATCATCCAACCAATTAATCGGCGCTTTCCACCAAATTTGCTTATTTTTTATTAACATCGCTAGAGCCCTTCCAGTCCTCGGAATCGATCTAATCCCGGGAATCGCGCGGGAGGTTAAAACGATTCGCATGTAGGTCGATAATAAATTCCACAAAACGCCCGGCGCATTCCGGCACGCGAGAATGGAGAACCGCTCGAGGCACAGAAAATTCCGTGCGACGATAACGAACGAGGCTCTTTTCCCGGTAGAAGGGCAGAAGGTAGTCTCCCCCGACGTGGACGATGAACCTGCCGAGCGGATGACAAGTGGAGCAGGCATTTACGATTCCGAGTGCGTCTCTGGCGTTCCTCCCGTGGCGCTCCGTCTCGTCGCGAGGCCTTCGAGTTCTCTACCGTTGGCTCCGGGTATCGGAGATAAAACTGGTTCCACGGGGATGGGGGATGCCAATGAACGCTTTACCGCTGTTTGATAACAATGGCTCACTGTGCGTGAAACAGACCGGTCAAACCGTCCGTGGACCCCACTGTCTCCTCTTCGAGACGTCCACTCCCCCGAACGTATTAAACGTCCGGCGTTTATTGGCGAACGACGTCGTATGTCCGACCGTAAAGGGGATTCCATTAATCATCGCCGGGGCGACCTCCTGGCCAGTTTATCGGCCGCGCAAGCTCCGGCGTTCACGAGTAGCGTTACTTATTCAAATTTAAATTTATGATAAATCCGAGTAAATTCCTACGGTTAGACGCGGACGCGTGACAGAAGGCTGTGACCCATTAGCATAACGTTCCCGGGAACGTTTATTTTCTTTCAATTCGTCCGGAAGCACTATCACCGGACACAGGGAGGAGAGAATGCATTTATGCAGGCTGCTCGGTATGCGCTGCGTTCCGAACAGATTCCAGATAGGGTAATTTGTCAACGTTCGGCGCTCGTTATCGGTGCCGATGAAGTTCGATCTCTCCACGGGCGAACGTCTTTCACGCACCGCGGTCGAGCCCCGTGGCCGAGGACTCGAACGCGGTCGTTGAGCCCCGCGCCAATTAACATAATTTCCGACGCGTCATGAGACCGAGATATTTATGGAAATCGCGATAAAGAACCGAGATACGTGAAAAACTCAACGAGATTTCTCCAAATCATACCGTATCTCTCCCTCCCGCCCCCAATTATTTAAACGATTTAGCATCCAGATGTCAAGAGGCTCTCACGGTGGAACTAATTAACATTGGAACTATATCAAAATATTTTCAAGAACGATTGTAGTCGTTCAAAGGAACCATCGACGAAGATGGGAACTCAAAGGCTACCAAACGATCGGTTATGATAAAGTCACTGGGTCGACTAGCAACGAACGTGATCAGACATGGGCTTCTAGGACGACTGGTTTCGCTAATATCAAAGCAATTGCTAAGATAAAGACTACCGCGAGGAAAGTTCAACGCTATGATGAAAGATAGATACCGATTCCGCGGAAGATTGGTATCTTCTTTAGTTTAAGGGCGTAGTCTCAGGAAATTTGATCGTCCAGTTTTCTGTATAATAATTTGTCTTTGTTTGTATCTAATCTACAAGAATCTAGATCTCTTTTCACGAACCAGTGTCCGCAACGCGTTTATTTTCAAGCTGATGTCTCTGAGCGAGGCGAGGAAAGTTCCCGGCGAGAATGAATGTTGGAAAGTGTATCGAAGATAACGAAACATCTGTTCGTAGCAATGATACAGGTTACGCGCGTCGATCTTTCTTAGAAAGTGACGGGCGATCGTGTGCCTATGAACCAGCGATGGTTTTAGCGAGAGCGCCGCCGCACGGAAATCAATGGATTGGGACCACCAGCAGCGAGAGAAGCTCAAGTTTTGCCGAGTCTTGACCCCCGTGACCTCCTCGCCTTGACGTCCTGTCTTTCGATTATGGTTCTACGGCTCTCGATCCGCTACACATCTGGTTCTATCGGCCAACCGTAACTGGCCAGGCACGATTTTCGCGTCTTTCACGATGTACGCAGATCATCGGCGAATCCTCGATTCATTTGTTCACCGACTGATGATTAATCGCCCTCTTGGGGTCGTTAGGGCTAATACTTCTGTATTTTAACCCTTTTTCGGGGGACTCTGGGTCCATTTGGACCCCTACAATGTTTATATTTACGTAATACACCTTAAACCGCTGAGTAATTGTATTTTGATAATGAATCAAGAATTATTAAATTAATAAATTTGTATTATAAAAATTATTAAATTTAGTGGCCAAAAATTATATAACATTAGGGAATCCTATACCAGTCATCGAAAACGTGGAAGATGCAGTTTATAATTATCGAGAATTATAATAAATATATGCAGAAATGCAAAAATTGTCAAATACATATATGTAATAAAAGGTAGTTGTACTTTATGCATTACATGTAATGGTAAACAGTAATAAATAAATTAAAAATAATATAACGCAAATTTTCAATCAAACCCCGTAGATTTAGATACAAAGTAATGTGATTCTGACTTGGGTCAGAACGGACCTTGAATCTACTATGCAAGGGTTAACGCAGTTTCAACTTCCAATGGAGATTATTCTGTGACAATATATAATAACACGAAAGTCTCCTACATAGATCACATTCTTTTCAGAATGCACCCTATTACTAAACTGCGAATGTTTATGCATTTATGGGAAATTTTAAATTTCAAAAAACCACACAGTGCATTTAATAAGCAAAAATATAAGAAATAGTTCAAATAAGATACGAAGCTCCCATTTCATTAATTCTATTAATAAAAATATGAATTTGCATAAAGATCCGCAGTCTACCTATTACAAACAATTGCCGAGGAATATTAATCGTTAGTGAAAAGGGAAAAGCCCTTTACTTTGATCCTCTGGTTAACCAGTGATTAACATTGCCACGTGGTTTTCTTGATTTTCATGTCTTCAATTGCAACTAAGATCATTTACAACGTTAATTTTGGCAAGCGATCTACATCTATCCATGCTTGTCACATGTTTTGTTCGAGTCCTTCGGGAGATAAACGCGTTTTTACGCGACAGGCACTTGTTTGACCGGCGCAGCTTCCTACGAAGGATCCGACGACCCAGTGTATTAACCTCTCGAGGGTGGGAACGCGTCACGAAGGGACGGAAGTCGCGGGTGCAGCCGTTTCCGCAGCGACAGATGCAATCTCGCGCTCGGTCTGCAGCCAGATCCCCGCCTCCTGCGTCGTGCCCCCTTAAAAGGGTACCACTGTCAACAGTAAGAAAATTACTGTTGATCGAACACACGGAAACGATGGCAAAAAACACGACGGGATGATGTCGCGCGACCGTCTCGGGGAGGATTAAGACCGTGAAAAAAAGAAACACACGGTACTGGTTTGCCGGGCAAACTGGTGCCTGTAAAACGATTGGGCTTCGACGATGTTTGACCGACTCCGTGAATGGGGGATCCAGAAGTGGCTACCGTCGGTCTCACCGTCGTAAAATAATATCGAAGGCAAACACCGTACCCGGGGAAAATTCGGGGACTCTTTCACCGGTGACTTATGGTTACACTTTTTTCTGTTTGCCTCTTTGTGGGAAATTATCAGATCGAAACCACAGTCCCTCGTTAATTAACCCTGGGACCACTAAAATGATTCATCGAGATCGCTATGATTAATATTTGTCCAAGGTAAGTATTATTTTATTAGAGATTAAAATTCTTTCAAAGAGGCCTCGGCCACCGAAACTTGATCCTTCGTCGCTCCTTGATCGTACAATGACGAGTGCGACTCGTTATAAGTTTGTGATGTCAAGTTTCACAATCACGAGACAACATATTCGTTATCAAATTTAAGGGGTAATTCTAGGGAGCAAAGTAAGACGAATAATATTAAAATCAGCACATTTTTACATTCACGAAGTATTCGTACAACAAATCTATTCTTTATCGTGACCATTCCTTGTACGAACTGAAACAAAATTAAATAGAATATGTTTGAAAAATTATTTGGAATTGAATCGTACGTCAAATGATTAACTTCGTGACGCTAAACCAAAGATAAAGTTGACACCTTTTCGCTTTGAATGATTATTGGGGATGATTCAGAGAAGAAGATGAAGAATGGAAGTTGCAGGATTTATCATTAAGGGTCCCATGAACAAAAAATAAATCAATTTTACATTGCGTTATTGCGTCCTTTTCTCTATGGACTTAGAAAAATGTTCAATTTTCAATTCACGATGGTCTATCAAAATTTTAATCCCGCAGAATATTATACGGTCCCGATCAGGCGGTGAACGCGTTAACGGAAGAGGCGATGGCAAAGAGAGTTCTCGACTTATCGATAGACCGGCGTATGTTTATAACGGGGCCAGGTTGTCTCGCGGAGGCGCGGGGAATAGCGTTTGCGGAAGGGGGTCGGTTTTTTGTGGGGTGTCGTTTCCAAGTGGTCGACGCGGCAGTTGGGTGTAGCGAGCGAGAGCGGTTCCCACAGACGGTTCGTGTGAAAACGGCCGGGAAAGTGGACGCGACAAGTGCAGCAACGGCCTGGGCAGGATACGTCGGATGCGCGTCGTCTACGAAAAAGCACGATTTCTCGCGTTGTAAGGAGGCGCAGGGTCGCGGTATGGTCGGATCGGTGTAGGTAAAAGCCGCGGGAAACGGATCGATTAAGCGCGATTACGCAACCCGGACTCGTTTTCGTCCGCGCACGCTGTTTTATCGCGGTCGTTCGGATGCACTTCGCCGACGATGCCCCGCGTACGGACCGCTGGGACCGGACCCAGGGACCGGCTATCACGCTCATTAGCACTGCCCAACGCAGTAAATTCCGCAATATCGGTCTCGCGTATACTATCTCCCTGGATCCCGTACGGTTATGAGAGATACTAAGAGAAAATTATGGACATTCGGCTTTACACCTGGAACGCGTTTCAGATTATTAGGCGCTACATTATCGGTATCGTTATTGAGAGATGTTTACAGGCGTTACGGGCCACGCTATTTCATGAATAATTCATCCGGCGATTAATTGTAATTTAGAGGGACACGGTTCGCGTGAAATCATCACCGTACCGGCGATGGGCCATGGCTACTTTCGTTTATTATCGCGACATTCGGCGCGTCCCGTACCCGGTACGCTTCGTGATCGCCGATTCCAACGCGATCCCTTCGTCGGTGATTACTTTATTCCTCGTATCGCGGCCACTAATAAGCTGGAACTCGTCAGGAATTTCTTGAATGCTTATCCCCCGATCGAGTCTATTAGCGCGTCCATTTAATTTACCCACGGCTCACGATAGTCCTCGCGCGCGAAACTACGGAGCGGATGGTTGGAATTGTACGCGCTTGTGGCTTGTAATCGCTAAATCAATATTACGCAAATATAATTGTTGGGTCCGAGACGTGAAGAAGAGGGATATGAGCACGCACTCGCGGTTCCTTCGTTATTTGCAAGGCTTTAAGAATATCAAGAATACCAGTTTGCTGATTGAGGCTTCGTTGAAAAGTTATTAGCGTTTAAAGTTCCGCCTGTAGAACAGCGATCTGCGAACAGCAGCGTGCGTGCGATAGTAGTTCTCACCACAAATGAGTATACGAGTAAACCTCACATCCAATGTATTTTTTCGATTCATTTTCTGGGGGCTCTAGAGCTCCATGAATACGCATTGTTTGAATTTTGATTCATTAAAATCCTTAAATCCGTTAGGAAGTTACTATTTTTTAAATCACACAGTATATTTTCGATAAAGAATTTTTTTTCTCGAAAGTACATAGGATTTCGGGGGCATGTCTATTCACCAAAAATGATTGTAATTGACCCCTGCAACCAAAAATAATTTTTTTAATAAGATTTAAAATTTTTTAATTTAATAACTTTTTAACGAAGCTTCAATCAAGCAATTGATATTCTTGATTTTCGTCTTATTTTGGCCCCTAGAATCTCCCATTAAAATTTTTCCCAGGGGTGGCCGAACGCCCTGTATATCGATCATAAAAATTCTGATCATTTTTATTCTACGTAGAAATTTCGTCCGGTTTGCAACGCTTCCAACCCTTCCAAGTCGTTGGACGGGCGCTCGTACCCCCGTAGCGAGCGATCGGCGTGGCTGAGCCGCAAAAGCCGAACATAAAACCGCAGATAAGAGCCACCGTGTGCAGCGCGTGAAAGAGAATAACGAAGATAGGGGCACCGGTGTACGGGAGCGAGACGGAAAAGCGACATAGGCTAGAGGGAACGAAAGAGGAGAAGGCCGCGCCGGGGCTGAATTACGAGCGGCCGACGGGCATTAACATTTTTGCTGGACGCGCAACAAATTAAAGCAATCTGGTTCGCTCGTGTCCCTCGTCTCTTGCGCTCTCGGCTGCCTGACTGTCGTTTGTTCTTTCCCTTTGCTCTCCTCTAGCTGTCTCGTTTCTACCCTTTTTTCGCTTTTTGTTGGCTGCGTTCTTCTTTTGCATACGATTTAACCGTGCCCGCTGTTCCACCCTCGTCGTACTCTTGATACACGACGAGGCGGAGCCGCGTTACGTGCTCCCGGTTACCGGCGAACTCTACCAGCTCTTCGATGGTGTTTCTACCTTGTTGCAAATACACTTGTACTCGCTGTTCCGAAGGAACATGCTCCGCATGAACCCGAACGCCCGCGGGCGGTTTCTCGAAAAGGGCGGCGGAGATCAGGAATCAGGACCGTGACAACACGAGGACCAGAGGGTCTACGTGGAATAAAAAAAGGAAAATTCCAACGGTTGGAAGACGGTGACATTATTTTGCAAATTATTCCCTGACGCCCTCGAAGGATCCAGAAAATGGGAAACCCAGGGAATGTTCGCGTACGAAATAGTTGCAACGCGCTGGACGCGTTAAAACGCGAATTATGCAAATAAATTATATATCGGCGCGAGGATGAATAGCCGGTTTACCGGAGTGCATTTACATACTGGAGGTACGTACTGGCCGGCCACCGTAACAGAAGCGAAGGATCTCCCCGGAGGAAAAAGTCGAAGCGAGGCAAAGTAGAGCGAACCGAGGTAAAGCGAACGAGAACTCGGGGATAGGGATGTGGTATATCGGTCTGTCGCCTCTGTAAATCCTTGGTGCCCGGTTAACGCCGCCACCGTCGTGCTGCAGCCTTATCATCGTCAGGGCCGCAGGTCTAGCGAGAGATTCCAGGAAACCAGCCACGGTCCTGCACGCAGTTCCGCTTAATATTAACATAACGTTCCCGATGCATCTCGTTTGCAGCGCACGCGCGCTCGTAGGTCCGAGGAAAGCCTTTTTCGACGCCGTTTCGATGCATCCTTCGAATACAGACCAGATGCATCGATGCAACCTCGTACAGTCGTACTACGATCTCAGTAATACGTGGGATGGCTCAACAAATTAGACAGAATTTGGGAAAACTTATCTTTCGACACAGAAATTTATTTCGAATCCATTGGAGATTCTTCTTGCAAAGGGAAATTGAAATGTCCTTGACTGTTTCGCAGTTTGAGGCTTAATTCTCGAGATACAGGCGGTTAAAGTTTCCGCGAAACGGGAAATCACTCGTGGGAGTGTGTGCGCGCGCAGTCGCGCGATCTAAAGCAGAGAGCGCCGAAAGCGACATCGTTCGACTTTAGCTGCTAGTATCTCGCGAACAAGGCCTCGGATTTCGAAATGGAAAAGGACTTTTCGATTCCCTTTTATGTAAAAAGGAAATCTGAATAATTGAAATTTTTATTTAACAAATAACGGACGAACGATTCGAAATATCTGTCTTGATAAAAATTTAGCCTATCCCTAAGATGAGGATAGGTTATGTATCTTGTTGCTTTGAAAAGAAGTAAGATCGTGGAAGGATGACTGGGGATATTGTTTAACTTATTCGTGTAAATTGGAGGACGGTGTTCGAGAGGGAACGGGTTCGCGACGCTCGAAGAATCACACCGTGGGTGCTTCCCTGGTTGGCGGGAGCACAGTACCGGACCACGGCGGTCGTCTCCGTGTATCGTTTGATCTCGTTAATAGGACCGCATTGTCCTGAATCTACATACTCCTCTACGTACCTTTTCCCCGGTCTGCACTTCGTCGTGGACGGAGAAAAAAGAAACGAGGACAACGAAGGGGCGAATGGAGAAGGAAAGGCGAAGAAGAATGGGGTACGTGCGCGCGTGTACGCTCGCCGAAAGCACTTCGATAAATTACTTGGAAAAAAATTCCAACCGTGTAAAAAGTACATCGAAATTCCCCTGAACCTATTATATCGGGTCAACCCGCGAGCATCCTAAGCGTTCACCTTATCTCCGACGACTCACGAATGCATTGCATTAACAATTTAGATCAGATTGTTTCTTTCGCGCATGCAAACGTAAACAAAATTTTTTCTTAAAATATGGAAATTGGTTTGAACAAATTGTGTATTCTTGCAGTCTTTGGAGCAGCCTACCTTAGGCGACCGGTAAGGTAAAAATGTCGTTTAAGTGGAACATTCCTCAGGACGCGTCGAAAGAAAATCCTTATAAGAAAACTCCTTACCATACGTCCCTTTGTGCGCTTCTCCTCGTTCTTTCTTCCTCCAGCCTCTTTCCCTCTCGTGGTCCAGCGATCCTCGATGCAACGTCGAGTCTGTTACAACGCACGGACTGCACTCATCATCCTATTGTTCTCTAATGAATCCGTAGATGCTGACGGAAGCGCCCCTGCCCGCAAGATGCATGGGACAGGTTGCGTTTCCGAGCCTCTACCTTCTCCGTCGTTTCCCTCGAACCTCCCTTCCCACCCCTTTCGGCGAGTGTTAGACGGCCACGAACGACGAAAAAGAAATTATTTAGGCATAACGAGCCCCGGGGACTCTAACTCTCCGGGGCCTTTGTGAAATCACTCAGCCGCACTACATCACCTCCCGTGCTCTAAGAGAACACCACTGCCCACCTTTCTTTCGTTATAAAGAATGGAGCACCACCGTCAAAATTTTCCTCCCCTTCCAAAAAGTTTGTGTCCACAAGTGTTCTTTAAAACTATCGAAACGATTATCAAAGAAACGAGAATGGAACAGGTTCCCCGATGCTTGCCCAAAGAGTCTGATATTGAAGTGCTTCAATAATCGAAAGGTTCGGAAGTTAACGAGTGTCCTGAAGGGTCCACGCGACGCGAACCATTTTCCCATAATACCCTGCATGCTCGAATCCATTATTTACGTCGATACGAATTTACTCCGCGGAGAAATCTCGATCTTGATCCCGTGGCCGGGGTTGAGGGATGGGACAGCGAGCAATGCCGGACAATACCGTATATCTCTCGCGGCCGTTTTATGGAAATCCGTTCGGCGGACTCGTCTCGATACAATGATCGGTGGGATCGATACGATCGAGCGTAGCACCTGTGCCCTACGTGTCGTTGGTGCCACCTTCGGTACTGCGCGCCGGAGAAGAAGGATCTTGCGGGTCAGTGGCCGGAGCTCCTTTAAATATGGAAGAATCGGGGGAGATCGTGATAAGGAGGGTCAGAAGCGGGTTACGAACCAGAATTTCGTTGTCATGTAAATTACTGTCTCTACGCCGTCTCTGGCTTTAACTAACCGGGGTCCCGGTGAATTCAATCTCGGCCACGATTGGAGGAACGGTCCCGATGCCTTCGGCCCCGTCCTCGAGAACGGACCGTGAGATCTCCTCAATGGTATATCAAATAATGATGTCTCTCCGTAACGAAGATATTGTTCGCTCCTAACGGAGAGTTATTTCTCTCTTTTTTTACGCCGTTCCCGCCGCGGCCTTGTAATTCGACGGAAAATTATACGGCCGACCGTGCCACACGGCGATCAAATGTATTTCACGGTCGCTCCTCCAACCGGGGCGAGAGAGAGAGAGAGGAACTTAGAAACAATGAACGCATAGAAACGGTGAGGACCTCACGGATTCGAGATCCCAGAAAGGGATACGATGACGAGGGGAAAGTGTTCGAGCCAGGCATTCGAGTGCTTCAGAAGTACCGAGATGATTCTTACGAAGTTGCACGAACCTGGGTCACAATTGTATACTTGTCGTACCGTCGTCAGAAGTCGCGCAACCAGACCTCCAAAACGTGACAAATGGTGTTTTCGAACGTCCTCCGTTTTTATCGTCTTCGTTCCGTACACCAATCCCTCGTTAATGTTCGCTCCGTTCCGCGGTTGCGAACGTTATCGAGGGAGGGTCGATCGTATTCTAAGCGAAAGTGAGAAACTACTACAGCTGCTAAAATAGAAACTCTTAGTTGTTTATAGCCTTAATCCTTTCAACACATTCATTTGTAACCCCTTGAGGTATTATTTAATTTCAAATAATTTCTCAAACTTATACTATATAATTTTTGTTTAAATTTGTTCGTACAAGAAATGGCCACCAAGAAGAATAAAAAATGTGTTGATTTTAATATTATTCGTCTTATTTTGGTCTTTAGAACACCCTGTATAGGACTTGATGACGAGTGGGTAGCTTCATAACTGTGAAACTTGACATCAAAAACTTGCAACGACTCAGACTCGATTAGTCAATTGCTCTGCACCTTTTCAGTGTGTTCACCATCGCGAGTTATAGAAATTGGTGAGAATGGCACCGCGAACAATATCGAGGGAACAAGTAGTGAACGTTAACGAGGGACCACTGTAGTTGACTCTTTTCGATCGAAAGTTTGGTTCGACCTAGATTCTAGCGAACACTTTGCATACGAGACCCGGAATTAATGCCAACCGATCCAACAATATGCCCTTTAATTGCTTCACCGGCGTTAAACGAAACTTCGGTGTCAGAGTCGTGGGGCTCCCATTTTTTCGTGACAATGGCAACACTTAGGGGAGTTGCGAAATTAAGAGAGGGGCGTTAGATTCGTTGTAATATTACGAAAGTTAAGCCGAAATTGACAATTTCACGTCAGCTTCTCGATGTCTGGCTGCGGTCTCCGACGCCCACGCGACGGAGTTTACAGGTGCGGCTGGCAACCTGTATCTTAGGCTCTTCGTGCGTGGATGCGCGCGCGTGCGCACGCATACGCGTTCTGAAGCGTGCGACGCGTGACACACGCCGTGCTTCGTCCGCTTCGTTATATTCCAAGAACCTTGCCACAGTTTGTTTCAATCACGTCGGCCGCGGGTACTTTTTATGGCACGATAAAGTAGCGACAAAGTATCGCGAATAAAAATCGGTTCCCTTCCCCCCCCTTCTCGAGTTTGATTGGCCACGCTGAATCCGCAATCAAAGATTTAGATTCCCTTTAGACTTCATTCGCTCGCGACGAGAATCATTCGTTGAAACTATCAAGCAACTATGCTCAATATTTGCTGCTTTCGCTATATTTTGAGCTACCATAGGCAAATCACGCAATTTGTACAAAGCTACAATATATGTTTCCTGAACGAATTTGAAATCTTTAGAAATAAATATTGAACACTTGTTCTTGGTGTTTTTCACTTTTGCCTGCGATAAAGTCTAACCTAGACAACATTTAGCAATTTCCAAGTACCTACCTCCGAGGTTAACGAGTGATCACAGTACTCGTATTTCTGAAGCACACTGTACGGAGAAGCAGGACAATTTCATGGCTGGTTACAGACGTTATACTTTGCCGTGGCGGTAATAAAGACCGAAGTAACCGATGCGTTATTTTTATACTTGGCTTTCCGTCGGGCAGAGTAAATTATACGATCGGTGCCAGAGCGATCAAGTATATTTCACGAGCGAAGGCTAGAAACAATGAACGCATAGAAGCAGTACGGTCCTTTACGAACGAATGGGCCCCTCGTAAGATAAACAACCATGGTCGGTGAAACGAACGATCTTGGACCACCTTCGTGTCCCCATAAAGACGGACCCTATCGCGAGGCGGGAGGAAATAGAACGTCGATTTCCCGTTTAATCCGAGGGATACCAAACGTGATAGCTCGCACGCGTCGCCTTGTCGGTCCCCGGGGCCGTGGCTGCCTATAAAACGGGCATTTTGTGCCCGGTTTTCTGACCGTAAAGGACCGTTTCGTTGGGTCCGAGGCGTGGCCCGTGATTCGCCTAGGTGGCCCGGCAGTAACTTACGCGGTCCCATCACCAGAGCTATCCGAATAACGCCGCGCTATCTTAAATATCCAGCAATTTATGCGTTTACACGGATTATCTCGCCGCGGGTTTACAGCCGGTAGTTACTTAATCACGTTAGGCACCGTAAGCCACCCATCTCCGCCATGGGCATATTTATACGTTTCTTTAAACCGAGAGAAAGGGGTGAGAAACGCGGCGTCGTGGAAATATCAGGCGCCTTCTGCGAAACTTTCAACGCGGATTATCTTCGATACGCTTTAATTTCTCAGCTCGGGATTACAATCTGCACAAAAGTTTTTCGCGACGCTGAACAGATCGATTTAACGCTAAACCCGCCGGTACTTCATATATACCCATTCCTAGTAAGACTGCTCAAATGACTTTCTTTTTCTTCTTTACAAGGCAACGTACTTCTAATGTTTGCATTGTATGTATAGAAAGTTGTGGTTTGAAGTTTATTCGTAAGATATCCTTTTATGTTGCATATTTTGTCTTAAAGCATTGAATTAAGTAATTTTCATAAGATAGAAGATAAAACGCTCTTGAAAACAAATTTTCTTTCAAGTCAATACCGTACCTACTTAATTCCAGAGAAAACAATTATTTACGAAAAAATGACATAGTAATTATGCAAACACCCTGTATACAAACTTACATTCATTTTCAATTAAATAAACAATTTATAATCCAGTTTTATCACACACCAGTCGTATGATCAATAGGAAGTGTTGAAACTACTTTGGGTATGTAGCGTCAAAGTAAATGTGAAAATAAACATAGAAGACAGCAAAAATGACAGTAACTGGTATAGTCATTGGGTAGAGGATAAAATGGCCTTTAAAACGAGCGTTCGAACAAGTCGATAGCAGAATTAGATCCTGAGATATAGTGATTTTAGTTTCAAGACGATGCGGTGGCTAGTAAGGGTCCGAAGCGTTTGTTTACGTTCATTGAGTTCAATGAACTCGCGCGCGCGAAAATAGTAGACTGTGCATAGTAAATTCTTGGAAATACTACGCTGAAACTACGAAGCGTCAGACAGAGACAGAGATAGTCAAATTAAGAAAAATACCCTTTTACATAAATTACGATACCTCGAAAATTATCATTTTAAAGGGGAAGATTCACCGCTGCTAACGATGACTCATTTAAAGTTTTAGTATTCTTAATACGCATCGATAGACTGTTTTAAGACAGTGGAAACTGAAGATTCTCTCTTTGCGTCTTTGCTATACAAATATTTCCCATTTACATCGAAAGCTAAGAAGAATTTTATACGGAATTTCGTCCGGTTTTTCACAAAAAAATATAAATCGTTCAACCGGTCGTGGTAGGCAAGAAAGACTACATATTTTTCTCAGAAAATAAACAGTAAGAATAGAAGTGAATATAGTAAAATTCATTGCACGTACACTATAAGAAAAGTCGTGAAGTTAAATGGCGCTAAAATAATATTGTGTGTCAAAAATTCTAAACGATCATTTGACCGGTCGCGATAGGTTTAGTGTTAAGGAAACAGTTTTTGACTTTTCTGTGCTAAACCGTTGATTAACGGGGCGAACGTTTGGGAAATGGCGGATTAAGGGCGCACGTGCGACGATCGGAAGAGCGGATCGCGAAAAGCGTAGTTTCACAAGCGATCCACGATCGGGCTCGTTCGATGATTCAGCGTCGTTTCTCCGTTCTCGCAACGCGTGTACCGGGCCACAATCGTTGCATTCTCCGACTCTAAATGCGTTGATCGCGCCGCGTGTTGTCTCTCTCCGTTTCCCTCTGACCGTTTCTCCGTGACAGAGAGGATAGCCGTTTCTCTGGTTCGCGCGGAGACTGAAACCTTGGACGGTCCATAAATTACTTGAAATAATGATGTCAGCCCGGTAATGAACGTAATGTACACCGTGGGTCTCGTTCGTGTGTGCGTTTAAAGGATAAAGAGGGTCCTCGACGGAGACCTCTGGCACACTCCCGCGGCCACTTCAAAATTGCTCGGTTTATTTGCGATCCCGTATAAAATCTACTCCTCAAAGTCGCTTTTACGCCGATCGCCGATCTCTAATTGTCCACGCGAGCGCGGCGTTAATCGCCGGCCGGCGGTCGAAATTTCCTCGGCCACGGGGAACGTCCGGGTTGCAAATATCTTGTCCTATCGTCGCACTTCTCTACCGTGCGACACGGGCCGCAATTATTTCCCCGAACGTGCCCCGCGGGCCGTTCGACGGGATAATGGCCGGCGTAAGTTAAAATTTCGGCCGATACACGCGAAAACAGGTGAGTTACGAACGGAATTATGTGACTTAAGGCCGGCTATGACCGTGTCCCCCCTACGCCCCGCTCCCCGCCGCCGCGAACCCCCGATTTTATTGGCAATTTGTTCAGCCCGATCGAATTTATCGCGAGTGGGCCCCGTCCCTCTCTCACGCCGCGTTTACTTTTTATTTCTCCTCGTTTGCTTTTCGCGCGAATCTGTATTTCTTAATTAACGCCCTACCGACTTCCATTTAGCGCAATCTTGTCGCGCGCGCCTCGCTCTTGGCTACGTTCTCTCCTGAAATTTTCGAGGGAGATATATTAGAAGAATAAAATTAAGAAACATGAAACTCGAGTAAAATAAATTGTTAATAATTCCTCGTAGAATGTGGGCCCTCTCTAATCTATCTATGGTATCTTAAGAACCACCGTTGCAGAGCATTTACAAGTTGCCTGTTAGTCACGTGAGAACAGATCGGATGCATAGGAGAGCTAAAATCGGACGTAATGCGCGTCAATGGGTTCGCGAGTCGAGAGTCGGGGCCCCGGAGGGAAGGGGGGAAAAGGCGCATCGCTCGCGACTTGCACACAATGCCACTCGAGTGGTAATTTGTCCGAGATGGGTCATTACGAACTTAAGGCCCTCACCTTTCCCCTGGCGGGCCCTCGTTCCCCCGCGAGACGCACGAAGACGGCCTCTCGCGAGAAAGCGAGACCCGCTGACCTCATCGTGAACCGCGGCCGTCAAAACACGCGCGCGCGCGCGCCCGTCGGGGCCCAGGCCCTCTTCAGATCTGGTAATTTCGGCACAGAGCAAAAAGAAGCGAGCATAAAACACGTCGGAGAGAAGAGTGGCACGGTAGACAGATATACGTGGCAGCGATGAGCTTCCAAGACGGCGAGAGGCTGCGTTCCATTTCGGAGAAATATGTTTTACCAAAGGTACAGCGCAACGTTCGATGCTTTTCAGCCTCGTATAAATTATTGCCCCTTCGTTCGAGCGGTATTGGACTAATATACCGGGACCTATACGTAAATACGTATCAAAATGATGAAATTTAAAAACATTTCCGCCATAATATCGTCAGAAAAGCACGGTCGAACTTTAATTTCGGATTATCCTTCTATTATTGCGAGGATCACACGATGCTCAAATACACCGAGTTTCTCCGAGGAGGAAACGAACGGATAATAAAGAAACGACAGTCATCGCAGAATGGAAAACGAGAGAAGAAAAAGGAAACGGAGCGGTAAGGTGGGAAGACTCGAGTACGAGAGAGAGAGAGAGAGAGAGAGAGAGAGAGAGAGAGAGAGAGAGAGAGAGAGAGGGAGAGATGGATTTTAAGCGTGCTTGAGGAGAGGCCAGCGGTGGCAACGGTGGCCAGGCGTCGGGCCGCGAGAATTACGGCGCCGCGTGTCTCCCGTAATCCTGGTTTATATGCCTCCGTCGCGTACGAGGCCCACGATTCCGGGGCCTCTCGCCACTTTTACGTCTTCTCCGCGAGCAAACGCGGAGCGGATTCGTGCCGGCAGGCCCGACAGCCAGGAGGAACCGAGAGCCCGTCGTCCTCGGAAGCCGACGTACGCGCGCTGGCGCGCTCACGGGCCCCGTCAGGCCCCGTCCTGGAACGAGTTTCAGCAGGTTGAGACGCGGCCAGGCGGTTCGCGCGCCCACGCCGTGGCGGGTATTGTGCAGGTACCACCGACCGGGAGCCCCCGTCTGGCCCCTCTAAGGCCCCCTCGCGACGCTCAACCGCGATTTTACTCCGACAGCCTGGGCTTCATTGTTTCAGCGCGATATCCTGTCATCCCTGGCGCGCGGAGACGCTGACTGATCGTTTCACCCTCGCGATCCATCGATCCTGCCCCGATGGCTTCCGTTTCGTGGGCCCCGTTGGACAGTTTTTTTAGAGCTCGCGGTCGATGCACGCGCGGTGTCACGGGAGGAAAGGTCAATCGCTGCCCGTATCCCGACTGGCGCTTCTAAGATGGGCCCAAGTTAGACCAGTGGACCCCTCTTGACAAAATTCTGCGTGTACGTTAAATACTTAAATCATTTTGATATACGGTGCCTGAATTATCTGATATGATTAAAACTGTGGTTGCAACGTAGAAAATATTAATAACTGTTAATCGTATCGATAGAATAACGTGAATGTTACAAAATGGAAGTTCAACGAGAATTTCAAGGCGTGTATTTTCACGC
This sequence comes from Colletes gigas, assembly GCF_013123115.1. NCBI lineage: Eukaryota > Metazoa > Arthropoda > Insecta > Hymenoptera > Colletidae > Colletes > Colletes gigas. Next base: position 2,331,444 of record NW_025106656.1, read on the forward strand.
GGACCGTAGGTGGCGATGGATCGTTCTTTGTCGCAATGGAAGAAAGGTTCGACAGTGAATTAATTGAGTTATTTCTTTGGAAAGTTCGTCGGGTGATTGTAGGAATAGCGCTACGTTCGAAGATTCAAGATTAATCGGCGGTTTAAGATATCGATCAAGACCTCACCGTAAAAACGCAGACGTTTCCATCGATTACCCGCGAACGGTTTACGATCCCCAATAATTACTCGTCTCGTTATATTTTAATTAGCGTGGCGCATCGACGGTACCGCCCGATTCTTGGTTCATTAATGTTGTTTACGAGGGACTCATTAAATTTGAATATTATTGAATAACGCTCGTTAAGGGGAGTCGAAGCTGGTGCGACGCATAATCATCCTTACGCGCTCACGCGTTCGCGATGAAACTTGTTTGTGTTGATCGTGTGAGGGCCCAACACGACAAGTTGATGCAGACGTACGACGTAATGCGTTTTGACATTAATATATTTCCTCTAATAAGATAAACGCCGGGGTCCACCTTCGCGGGATAAGATCTGTCCCGATGGGAAAACTATTCCTCCCTCTCTTCTCTTCCATCGTAGACGTTTTCAGTCTATCGCGAAACATCTTTGTTTAACGACGGTCGCTGCATCCAGCTTCAGGGTCGACAAACTTTGATGGCTGACGCCTCGTTCAAAGAATGCAAGGAGATCCCAACTCGACGACGTATCGAATCAGTTATCTCGCCCGGAGATGCAACGAGCGCGTACAAAAATATTATTTTACGTTAAAAATATCGTACGCCTGTTCCACGGTACTTTCGATTCAGGGGGCCAGAATTCGATTTATTTTACCGGAGTAGACGACCGTTGTCGCGGTTGTCGAACAAGCAACACGGAATTCCTCTCTCGGTTTTAATTGAAACGTTGATCAATATTCCAGGAAATAACAATACTTATGCGTGAAACGCCCACACGAGCCGCCCGGGGCAACCATCGACAGGGAATGAAGCGAAAACAAGGGGAAAAAAGACCGTGAACGTGTGCTGAACTCATGCAATATTGAGTATGTAAATCCGTCGAGGATCTTCCTCGGAGCACGATCTCTACTTTCATTCGGAAATTACGCGACGGTGTTGGTGAGCACGGGCGTCGTGTCGGTGAATCCCGGCGCGTAGGTAAAGAACGGATCGCTCACGATGAATTCGTAGAATAGAACGGATGTTGAGCAATTCGAATGGATGGCAGGTGCCGCGGCGTGGGCGTCGTTTTACGCCAAATTCGTAACGAACGCGAGAATTCCACTTTCTCACGAGACGGATTCCACTCCACCTCCGCCGTGTTTTTTTGCTTCCTCCTACGTCGCCTCAATGGATGGGTTTTTTTCAATTTCGTTAAAAAAAAACACTCGCTCACTTTTGTTCGAGTGGTCATTTGCGTTTGCGCAGGTTGTCCAAACGCCGGAAGATGGTGGAATCGAAAAATCGAGAGCTTCCTACCGGGTGTCCCGAAAGTGGAACCATCCCCTTCGTATTTCGATCCGCGTGAACTCGAAAAAAAAGTCGCCGCAGGAACGTCGCAGGTTCGAAGATCACGAACGAACGCATATGGAGTGGCCCTAAAGCGGATGAGGGGTCAGAGTACTTCCTACACGCGGTGCCCATGGGGTACACCCATACGCACACGATTACGTGGGCACGACGTGTGGGACATCATAGCGCGTCCACGAGGCAACGCACCACCTGTTGAATCCTCGGGGAGGGTTACGGGGAATGCGCCCGTAGAGAAGTGGGAGGACGTGGTCGAAAGAGACGAGAAAGGGACGACCGATCATGGCGAAGAGGAACGGAAGATGAGAGTGGGCTTTGGGAGTAGGATTCGTTCCTTCGACGCGTTCCACCTTTGTTTCTGTCTTTTCCCCTCGTCATATCCTCCGCCCGTTCCCCCCTCGTGTGCCTGTTGCGTTAGTCATCCTACCTTTCGCAATACTTATTATCTTCTTAAATGAACCGGCCAATGGGTGGAAGCTGGCAACTTCGATAATTGGCCGCGATGCGCTCGCGGATAAGCAAAAAAGCTCGAATATAAATCTTCCACCCGAGGCGAAAGTATTCCGTGGAAGCGTGCACCGTCGAGTAATTATTCTAATAAGCAAAATATTTCGACCCTCGTTATACGAGGGAACACCGACGGAACGATCTTTTCCCCGGCTTAATGAAACCAAATCACCCCCTCATTAAGATGGTTTTTAACAAATAACAATATTTATACTAACACTGAAATTGTGAAATTGATAACATTGATAAATAAAGAATTCACAGATACGAGGACTCGTAAATTCGGTCAGAAACTTGTGGAACCTGTAACTTGTAAAATTGGTGACATTGATAAATAAAGAATTCACAAATTCGATCAGAAATCTGTGAAACCTGTGGTTTGTGAAATTGATGGCATTGATAAATAAAGAATTCATATATACGAGGGTTGAAAAATTCGATCAGGAGCCCGTGGAAGTTCCTACTTCTTTTTAGAAAATTATCCTCCCATCCGAACGTTTCGTTTCCTCCGGAGCTACATCTTCGTTTTCACGTGGAGGATCGTCCCCCATTGATGGACAGGATCTTAATATCTGGGATTCACGTTCGTCGCACGTGTTGCAGGGCTTAATAGCTCACGCACACGTGTTCGCGTGTGAATGACAAGGGGTCCGCGTCGATGGGGCGGCTTCCTCTTCCGGTGCACGACGACAGGTCAGGTGTCGCTGATCTTAATCCCGATGGATGCCTGGGTGGCACAGGATGCGATCATCGACAAAAGTATCTAAAATTTATATTCGCGCGAGGACAAAGGATCGAGGACGTATTATCCGCGATAAAATGCCGGGAAATATTTACAACGACTATCTCTCGATCCGAAATCAACGGGAAAAAAAAGAACTGGCCGGTCACGCAACCTCGACGAACCGTCACGATATAGATCGTTCTTCCCAGCGATCCGCTTCCCTTTGTGCGACCGGGTCATAGATCACTTCGCCGAAATTCCTCCTACGGAGTCTAATGACCGGGGAGAAACCTACGCGAGAGCTCTCCACGAATAAACGCGACGACAGGTTTCATTGTGCGTGGATATATCTGCTGCGTTCTGATTTGTGTATTCTCTGGATCAAAAAATATAGCCACGGTTCCTTTTCAATTATTTATACTCTGAATTAAGAAGATATTTTCGTTTGTACAGTATAGGAAATTCTTTCTTTTTCTATTATTTTCGTATACCTCGAAGTTTTAGAAATGTATCCCAAAAACGATCGAGATCGTGGATCAAAAAATATAAACAGTTGTTTTTCAATATATTTATGTACTGAAGTGACAAATTAAGAGGATATTTTCATTTTGATGATATGATAAATCCTTTCCTTTTATTATATTTTCATGTGCCTCAAAGTTTTAGAAACATATCCCAAAAACGATCGAGATCGTGGATCAACAAATATAGACACAGTTCCTTTTCAATATACATACATATATATACACTGAATTAAAAGGATATTTTCGTTTGGACGGTATGATAGATTCTTTCCTTTTATAGTATTTTTATGTGTCTTGGGGCTTTCGAAACGTATCCCAAAAACGATCGAGATTGCGAGGAGCGATCTTGCGAGGACGTCCGCCGGAATGATGGCTCCGTTTTCAAGAGGAATTCGGAGCGTCGATATAAATCGATTATCCGTAGATACCCGGTGATGTATAGTGACGGAGTATGGCTCGTGACAGGTGGGAGGACCGATTTCGAATTCCTCGTCTTGTCTCGGTGATATCTATGCGCACACCGGTAAATCCGAGCGTGCCTACGTCCACGGGTATAGAAACACAGGGGAACGAGACGGAGAGAGAGCCGGTCCAACGAAAAGTCGCCCACGACAGATCGGGAACAGATCTCCGATTCGATTTGGAACGCCACGAATCCGGTCGACCGTGCATACGACAATGTGAATCGGTCGGTTCGACCCGATAAGTTTCGTCGTTTCATCGACACGCGAGAGATACACGACCCCCGTACCGAAATACCGCTGCCAACCAAAGATACGGCCATGGGCCCGGGCCCCTCATGGACCGTTACGATCCTCCGACGCGACCTGATACCTAGCGAAAATTACGTGTTCCGCATTCAACGCTACAACTACCAAAAATGGTCAAAATAACCCACTCGTAATTTCTAATAAAAATTGTAAAAAATTTACTCGACTTCTTTTTATGAACGAATAAACATTTATTTCCATGGCATTGTACGTTTCTTCAAGTATCCTATACCATCAGAATTGTCTGTAGTGTTAATTTCTATCAAAATAAAAAGAGTGTTTTTTATTATTAATTTTTATGTGTTTCAATCCTACCTACCTAATTCCAATTTTCTAACCCCAGGTAAGACCAGCGATTAATAAATTTCAAATTTAATCTCGATCATTCGCTTTCGTGGATCTTCGAAAAGTGTTCTAGATCGTGTTCGTCGATGTTTGGATACGTCGAGAACGATGGTCCGCGGATAATGCGAGTTTGACGGTCCGTTGATCCCGTTGGGACTTCTTATGCAGATTTAGACCGTCCGGAGACGAAAATGGCTTGCGGATTGACAAATGATCGAACCACGAAATCTTCGTGTTACGAAAGTCGAGCGTACTTAATGCATAATTGATCTGCGACATCAATCTGTCGAGGGGATTTACGCTCGCCGGACAAGCCTTTGTTGATCCTTTGGAACGCGGATGCTGACTCCGATATTTCATCGGGCCCGATGCGACTTTCGGAACGGACTTTTCGGAGTTCCGTTTATCCATCGTTCGATCGAAGGGTGAATTTTTCAAGTCCCTCGTTATTTTATACGGATTTAGAAAATTACTAAGGAATTCTGACAAAGACTCAGTACGGCTTCGGGTAAACAAATATAGTTACGCAAACTTGATAGGTAATTTGAACGGTATCCGAAGTTTAAAGGATGCACGTATAGACTGTTGTACCAAAGTTCAGGGAACGTTCTTCCAATTCCAGCAAGGTGCAAGTTCAAATCGATTAGAAGGAACGTGGATCGACGCGGTAATTTTTGCCCTGACACCTTCTGTGGGCGCATCGACCCACGGCGGCTCTTCCTCCTCCTCGTCCTCCTCCCGTTTGCGCCGTCGAGCCGCCTAGGCGGCCTCCTTTCTCCTCTTTTCTTTCATCCACCCCCACGACGAGCAGCGTAATAGCTCACTTCGTTCACTGTTACTGTTATGCAAGATATAATAGGGTAATAATGGCATGGTCTGGCCTCCCTCGCTCGGTAACGCAGGGTGGAGCCAGTCACGATCAGAAAACTGACGTAAGCATCTCGTTCGTTCCTTTTCTCGTTCCTCGTCCTCGTCTTCCTCATCCTCCTCCTCCTCCTCCTGGTGATTGCTCGCTACGAGCGTTGCTTCGACCCTGCACCGGAGCCACCACTCGACTTCCGCGCAGATTACTTGGAAATTGTTGATAATATTTCGTGGCATGCAATAGGAAGCGCCGTGTTGTGGAACCGATGTTGCAATTTGCAAGTCGGAATGCTGGCCGTCGTATTCGCTAGATATTCCTTCTAGCACGATCTTCTCGATTCGACCAAACAAAATTACGATGTTTGTTTTCTGCAAACGCATCTCGTTTCTGGAGTGCGTTTCGCGTAATAAAAAGCTAAATGTCTCAAGAGGAGCGCGCCAATGGCGATGGCCGCCGTTAGAAGGGGACGAAAAAATACCGAATCTGCATTTCGTTATCCCTGGTCGACTGCGTAATCGGCTCGGCACCGTACCTGCAATTTAAAATGGGCGTAAACTGCTACTTCAATCGTCGGATAATTTCCAAACGTTGCGGTCGTTTCGTTCGGCAATATCGCGGGTGGAGTCGGTCACGAATCTTCGGTTGACGCAACACGTTTTCGAAATTGATTCGTCTCATCGATCGCGAAACCGTTTAACTTTTAATTCCTCCAGTTTTCTACGGTCGTGAGCAGCTATTTTTCGACACGCGACCAAATATTCTTGCCCAGTCGCCAATAAATATAATTCGAACAATTTGCATAGGGATCGGTTCAAGGGGAATACAATCGAAAACTATTCTTCCAACGCATAAACGTGTGCGTTCTATGATTAAACGCTCGTTCGCCGATGAATCGGGCTTATGCTAACGCATGTTAATGCGCTTTCCGCGCTGATAAACGAACCAGCAGACTCGCGGGACAAAAGTTGTCCCGACGTTGCGTCGGCAAAGAGGTGGCAACAGCTTCACGGTCACGGTGCAAAGGTAATTAAATATATTTAATTAAGGCGCGTGCACATTTCGCGGCGTGACTCGACACCTATCGCGACCATAAGGCCATAAGGTGCGCGACAACGTGCCTAACCGTCGAACGTAGCCGACTGCCTGCTGACGTTCGAATCTGGCACGATCCGCGGCCATTTTATCGCCCTACCGAATGGGATCGATTTCGTTCCTTTGTCCGCGGCGCTAATGGACCCCAGGATTGGTAGGATCGTTTCGAGTACTCTCGAGTCGCGGACGTCGACCTTGAATACTTTTTAAGGTGGGTGGCTCGACGATGATTCGACGATCTTCACCGTCATGGGGCCCAAACACTCCACGACTTCCGTAGACGTATCATCTTCGAACTCTCGTCTGTTTTCTCAAATAACTCTTCGGCATTCAACGTGGGGCCCTTTTTCTAGCGTTGTGTACACTCGATTCTGTTGCAAGTGGAGTTTTCTGATATGTTTGACTCGAACACAATCGCGCGCAAGCATCGAGGAACAATCGTACACAATGGCCAAGATGTAAATAAGACTTTCTTAGACAAAGTTACTTTCTCCCTGAAATTTTCAATAGCAAAATAGCATCGTAGGAATGGAAAGGATTAAATAAAATTGGAGGGTCCGATGCGAGGCGTAATCAAAATTCGTTACTCGCACAACCGTCTCGAACAAAGTACGCTCGCCTTTCTTACCCCGGTGCCCGCCTACGCCGTTGACCCGTGTACTGTCCGACTCGCGAAAAAATCTCCCTGAACCTGCACTTTGCGCGAACGAAAGGAACAAGAAGTCGCGGAGCGAGGAGGAGGGTCCGGCAACGTATAAAAGCTAGAGTATTGACCTTGAGTGACCGCCTCGAGTTCCAGGCACAATGATGATGATGATGATGATAATGACGATCATAACCAGGTACCACCTCGCACTCGCTTCTTGCTTTATCCGACTCTGGTATCGGGTCCCTCGTTTGCCTCGGTAGCGAGCAAAGTGATGAGGCGTGGTCGATCACCTGGTAGCCACCGGGTTCAATCCGGTCCTCCGTGAGGGGTTACGACCCGCGCGACCTTCGATCGTTCCTCGATAGAGCTATTTCGAAGGCGTAGAGAAGGTATCCGTGGATCGACGAGCTCACCTTCGACAGCCTCTATATTCGGACATAGCCGTAATTCCCTTTTATTGGGGCCGTTCACGAATTACGTCACGCCAAATTCGCCCGATTCGCCCCATCCCTACCTCCTCATCTCGTTTTTATGACAGATAAAATGTTTGAAATAAATTCCCGAACTTACGATTGCTCGACTAGACCAGTTTACAATTTCAAAATGGCGACCAAAGTTCTTGCTTACGCCTTGACGAGGCAAAATTACCGTTGAATCCTCCGGAATGGCGAGTCGGTAAGAAAAGTTTACAATGGGCATCGTGCATTAATCCCCTTTTCTTATCTGTCTCGATCGATTTGCGGAGTCTGGTACACCCGGACCAATTATCGTTTCTCACCGGAGGACAGTCGGTTTGTTTCGACTTTCTGTGTCCGGATGCTGATCGTTTGTTCGCGTATTTATCGCTTTCGGCGGCCCGTCGGACCCGGATCGGTACCGGGCGCGGGGGTGTGCGATACCGACGGCACGGAAAAGGGTTTAATTAGAACGAGTTAATTGCGCCTAACCGATGGACGATAAAAGTCAGAAATCCGACACCGGTCGGTTCGCGGCGTAATCGCGCGAGAAACCGGACTTTCTCCATTCCGTCGAATTTACGAGGGATCGTTCCGTCGGCCGGACGACCCGAGAAGAATCGTTACGAAGCGGTAGGTAACACGGCAATTGCCCTGATAAGACTCCTATCGATGCTCCGGGACACGAGTTTCGAGTTCTGTAATTGGAAAAACGCCGCGAAACCCACCGCGACACTAAGGCGGTCGGTTTGCGAAACCGTCGCGTAAAGAGATACACCGTGTCGCGATAAATGGGCATCGAGATCCGTTCACGGCCTGGTCTCTCATTACCGGTTACGTCGTACTACATGAAATGTAACGAACAGGGCGTGCCCTAACTCGCGATCATGGAGCAGGGGGGAGGGGGGAAATCGACGATGGAAAGATTACGAAGAAGGTGGCTGTCGAACCGGGGGACCACGTGGGAGTCTGGTCTCCACTAAATTTTATCGCCTCCCAGCGTTTCTTACAAGATATTCGCGACTTGGTTTTGACAGTTAACATTGCAACTACCAAAGTGGTTAAAATGATTCGTAATTGTTAATAAAACTTTACTGGATTTAATTTTTGGATATTTATCGTAATTTTCTATAAGAAAATGAATAAAACGCTTATTTCTCATTGCATTATACGTTTCTTCAAGTATCTATCGTTGCAGTTTTTGTGATGCAAATAAATACAGTATAATTGTCGGTAGTTCTACTGTAATCTATGACAATCGGTACAGATTTTATTTGGTACTCTAATGTCTCCGCCACAAAAAGAGCATTCTAATTTACACGTCTGTAACTTGAACATTTTACAAAATTTGGGAGAATTTTTCGAAATACGTTTAAACATCGCTAAGAACTACAACGTATCCAAAGTTGATCATAATTTGAAAGCTTACTCCAAAAATTGGCCCATTTCGCGTGGAATGACCTATATTAAAATATAATAATGGTTTAGAAAATGTTTACTTTTTTTACTGAGGTCCTCATTTTCCATATTGGGCTCATAGTGCTTGTAATATGGAATGCTATATTTATATATTAATATAATATATTTATATTTGATGCACTTATGTACCTTATTATGTATAATATTAGGTGAAAGATCAATCCATATTAGGGCATACTCTATAAATATAGTGTTCTATATTACAAGCACTATGAGCCTAAAATGGAAAATGACGACCTCAATAAAAAGAGTAAACATTTCCTAAACCGTTATTATATTTTAAATTTGACAGTTACCAGTCGAAAGAGCATAAAATTTCCTACAAATTCATAATATTTAAGTTTTTATAAAAGTTCTGCAAGCAAGTGAAACACGTATCAAAAAAAAGTATTCCATATTAGGGCAACTGACCGTAGATTACTATTATTGTTAAGGACTTGTATACGAGCTGTGGTAAATGATATAAAGCATAGCCACCCAAGCAGTATGACAAAAATCTCAACGAAATTTAACTCGTTTACAAGAATATCGATTTTCTATCGCAACGTTGTTATTTCCAGTTAAATATTTCGTCGAAGGAGGTGTATCGTCTTGAGATGTCGAAACAGGCGACCGTCGTGAGGAACGATAATTGGTCGGCGAATGCAAATCGTTCGAACCGGGCCGTAAATAAAATTACTATCAAAGATAATTCACGCCGCGGCGAAAGAGATCCGCGGCTTCCCTTTTCAGAGAGGTGGGGGGAGGGGGGGTATTCCTGATGGAAACTGCGCGGGACTGGGTGGCTTGCCTCCGTAGATGAAGCTATTTTGTCGTAATTTATACGAACCCCGCAGAAAGTAACGAGGATACCATTCGTTAAACGTCCCGGCGTCTCGCCTCCCCGATACGGCGGATTACGATCTCGAGGATTCCGGCAGCCGCGGCGCGTACACGCGCGATAAATTCTCGCCAGGGCCGCGCCATTACCCGGTATTACGAAATAATTATTGCCGTCGTATAAAACGCCACGCACCCGAGAGACAAAGGCTTCTCCCGTGTACGACGTTGCGCGCGGTCCGACGCCGGAACTATTACCGTCTGATTTGTTGAAGAATCGCCGGCGGAAGGTGGGCGATTTTATTCCGCCGTCTCTGGTGAAATTTAGAAAATCTATGGCTCGTCGTGGATCGATGCTTTAGTGCTTCCTGCCTCGAACCGAACAAAAACACGAATTCGAGAAACTATCCGACGACGGCGGTTATTTGCAAGAAAACGTTCTGTCCTGGTCGTTTATCGCGAAACGGATGCGACCCACATCGTAGAGCAAAGCGAACAAGAACGCCGTCTGAAACGAGGTTTTGACAAATAGCGCGCCACGTAGCGTACCGGTAGTTAAGGATCGAGAGGGTGCACGCGTCCGCAACAAAACGACGCGGAATAAAACAATCACGGCCCCAGGTTCATAAGGCTCCGCGCGGCAGATTAGTTTCTCGTTTCATGGCGCGATTCCCTTGGGCCCTTCGAAAGGGAGAGGGATAAATGGAGTACGCGGCGACTCGGGGGCCCCCGGTAGCTCATCCGTGAGCCAGGGCACGCGCGATCCCTGACCACGCACACACCGCGTGTGTGTGTCCCTCTTGGCGGAGAGCAACGCGCCGAGTAAGGGAGATTATATCATCAATGTCGTTACCGCATTACGCCTCTTTGCCCCCGGGGTACGGAGCCGCAGAAGAAACTCGCTAATGTCCCGCTCGGCGACAAACGGCGAACACTCGAGATACCACGCACACACACCGGACGCTGCGCGATCGAGAGTTCCGTACGACGTCTACGGATCGTTCCCGGCGCCAGGACCCCTGGATCATCTCGCGATGGACTTTTCTTGCCGCGGGAACGACGGGTGTCCGTCTAGCTACGTCCCGGGGTACGTGCTTGCGTGTAATTTCGAGCCCCGATACGCTCTACGGCGCTAACTATGAATCACGGGACGGCCATGCTCTGTCAAAATTGATCTCCTCTACTCTGTAACAGTATTTTAACCCTTTGACTACGAAAAGCGTATATATACGCTCTCACAAGTCTATCAATATATACGAAAGACGTATAATACTCTGCACTTTTGTACTATAACACCTACAATTTCGGACTTTTTCCTTTATATTTAATTACCCATTATTATTGAAGGAATCTACAAATTGAGTTAAGTAAATTAAAATAGCTTAAAAAGCTACTTAATGGGAGCCACTGGCGTGCGAATAACGCGCCGTCCCTGTTGAAAGATTACTCCGAAATCGCGCCATAATCAAAGAGTTAACCCCTTGACTATTTAGCCCCTATACTATTTAATTTTGTTTAAATTTGTTCGTACAAGAAATGGCAACGAAAAAGAATAGATTTGTTTTACGAGTATCTCGTGAATGTAAAAATGTATTGATTTGATGACGGGTGAGCAGCCCCATGATTGTGAAAATTAACATCAAGAACTTGTCACGAGTCAGACTCGTGATTGTACGGTAAGGGGTTAATAAACCGCGGCTCTCAGATATTTCTGATAGTCCTACGTAACGATCGAACAGTCGCTAGGTGATCGTTGACTCGAATTGGAAAACGGTCGTTTACGCGAATCTGTGCGTGGGGTGGGCGACTCGAGTGGTTATTAGCGGTATCGGTGGCTCCCCACGTATCCCCAGGCTGCACCTGCTACGCTTCGTGACCGTGGTGGGCCAAGGTCCAGTGACCTCACTTCCTTCCTACTCGCCTAGGCCCCCAAGTCGCTCGGTTCAGCGTCGATTAAGTACCGGTGGTCCCGTCACCTGCGAATCGCCCCGGCTACTTCCTCGCAGCCCTTTTTCCGGGGCACCGTTCCGTGCCCTTTCCGATCGCGGAGCGTGTGCATTTCTTATCGGGCTGCACCCACGGCCGCGTCACGCCTCAGCGGCTCGCGGCACTTCCAGAACAGGTGACGTCGTGGTTTCGCCACGGAAACGGATGCGTGGACAGTCTACGTCACTCGTGGTGCTTCGTGGCTGGCAACTAGCCTCGATTTTTTACTCTCGAAACGCGGACAGTAGCCATTTTCGCGTCGCAGAATATTTTAAATTTCTTTCCAAGCTTGTTTACTGATTTAAATCGCTTCTCATAGAATGAAACACCGATCAAAGATGTCTCGAATGACTTTGGGACAATCAGATTTTTGTAACAAACGAGTTGGCGATTATCTGTACACTCTTGAATGAAATTCTAATCGAATTTTGTATCTTTTAAGGAAGATTTTAGTTCACACGACGCGAAGTACTATTATGAACAAAACGTCGATCAACGCCACCGACATAAGGAATAACATTTATTATTTCATCCAAAGTCGATAGAACGTAACAAAAAAAAAATATTTGTATCTTGAAATGTTAAAGAATATATATGGAAAGTGGCGAAAAGTTTCATTAAACCCTTATGCTTTAAAAAAATTGTCAAATATCACTTCTCGTTTCGCCATTTTATACGAGTCTTTCCCCTTAAGTGGATTCTCAGTCCAACAACTGAATTATTTTACTTAATTTTGATTCTTACCAAATTGGTAAATGGATATCGACTTTCCTTTTAAACATTCAAAAAATAATAAAGTAATGGAGCATTACATAAATTTTCAAACAGTTACATTGACATATATAAAATAATTATTAGTTTAAACTTGGGGATGGTCGGACCGGCGCCAATAATTCACTTAAGGGTTAAAAGATTGCAAAAATTTTGAGGTTTTGTAGGTAATTAACTATTGTGTGTGTAATAATCTAGTGGATGAAATTGGTGATCCATGCAAAATATCGCTCGTAATAATTTTATCAGGTGACGGGTAGACGCCGAGTGGCCGGAACGTTGGCAGGTTGCTGTTACCTTAGGTTACCAGTTTTTGTGCCGAATATGTGGGCCATACACCTGCCGCGTGCAAAACGACGCGTCAAGGAAGCTCACGGGGCCGCGGAAGCCGCTCGGGTTTCACGGATCTGATTTATTTTTTTAATCTGGCTCGCTTCCTCCGAGCTAGTCAAATTTTATTTCGGATCCATTGATACTTTGACTCCCAATGTAAGAACCCTGACATCCATAAATGGCGCTACTTAAATTGAGAATGTTGAAAAGTAACATCTCCGCCAATATTCCTCTCTTTAGTACGAAGTTGGAAGGAAAATAATAATAAATTCCCGTGATTTGGGATCCGTAAATTTTCCAAAATGCGCGCGAACCGCTGGGGGGCCGATGAGGACGGGGCAGAAACGCGTCGAGATAAAGGGAGACGTAGGTCGCGGCAGAGGAGGAGCTCGATCGAATCGATGCAGCTGCAACTGGAAGAATCTTTACGACGGCGCGTTAAACCGCTCAATTAAAACGACGTCGGACACGAAATGCGAACGCGAGCCGTTCGGAATGAAGAGAATCGGGAGGCCCCGCGGTCGTTGTTACGAGGAAACGTTCGCCACGCTCTGGCCCCGAGAAGAGTCCGAACGGTGAGGTACGATCGTAACTTACACGCTTATTCTTGCGAGTACATCTTCGTACAAAGGAGAGTACGTATGCACTTACCTGTCCCGAATATTAACCCGCGATATAGGGGACGTTAAGAAGGTACTTTACGAGTTGCCGAAACGAAAATCTTTCTTATTAACGGCCGTTTTATTCGCGTACGATGGTAAATCAAGGACCAGGGCCCGCGGCCGCCGCGCACAGGATCGTTTCCAGGAAAACTCCGCCGGCCGGGCATTTTTCATCGAGTTTATACCGGGCAACGCCGTTTATTAATAATTAAGAATATATCCGGACGACGCGTGGACCACGAGGCCGCCTCTATCGACCGGTAATTAAATTTAATGTGTTATCCGCAAGCGCTGTAACGAGGTCGAATTTCTTGAATTACGACCAGATTCCCGCCTGTTAATCGGGGTATCCCCAGGAAACGTTTTATCGCGGCGTAAATCAACGGCTGCGCGTCCAACTTCCGCAAACGCCCTCGCGACACGCTATTTCTGTCTCCGCGGAGAAGAAAGTGTTTCTCGAACCGCCTCCGGGGCGAACCAACCCCTCGAAATTGGTGTTTTGGAGTTATATTCGCAAAATTAGAATTGTACAGAATTCCGTTCAAATACATTTCCCAGGATATGATTCAATTTTAACCTTTTACAGGAAGAATAGTCTAGGTAATTTTAGGTTAGTAATCGTGTTGATCGAGGCCAAGCTCTCGGAACGTTTTATCGCGGCGCGAACGAGGAGCGTGCGCGAGACCTCGCTGAATGGGGACGTCGCGCGCAGCCGCGCGTCCAACTTCCGTAAACGCCCTCGCGACATGCTATTTCTGTCTCCGCGGAGAAGAAAGTGTTTCTCGACCCGCCTCCGGGTGAAGCAACCCCTCGCCGCAAGATCGTAATTTCCCAGGCGCGTGCAGCGTGCGTTCCACAACTTTCGAACGTGTTTCATCCGCGCGACGACAAATTACACGCTCGCGCGCCACGTATCGTCCCAGTGTCTGCCGATGTATCTGGGATACGGTGAACCATGATACCTACTAGCACTTAACCTCTCCTGTGCATGCTGCTACATCAGACGTGCCTTGTACATTATCAGATTCATAGATCGCTTATATCATCAGTAGACTGTAGATTTTTATTGATAGAATTATTATAGAGGGTTGTCTCAACTCCAAAATATGATAATTTGTATTTTACTTCATTTCTTATATTATTGCATATCAAGTACATTCCCTAGTTTTCTGAAACGTATAAACATCCACTTTCCAATTATCAGCATCGAGTCCCGAAAAAAATAACCTCCCAAAATTACGGGAACTACAATGACATAGAATTTAGTTAAATAGGGTTTGAAATCTGTTTGAGAGAAGAGACGAGAAACGTGGAAAGTAAAATTCTGAAATCGGTGGGCCCTGTTTCCGGGACCGGAGGTGGACCTCGCGCGTCCTCGCCCCGAATCTCACCCGCATCTCGGCCGAGAGACCGTAGAAACGAGCACGGCGATCATTTAGAGAGAGAGACCTCTCTCTCCTCGCGACCCCGGTGTCGCACTTTCTTTCGCTGCTGGCGCCAGGCGTAGGCGCCGTTTCGTTGCTCCACGTACGTATTACACACGCGTGCCACGGAGAAGGACCGAGCGACCAACGGCGTACGAGGCGGACGGAGACGCTGGATAATTCCGGGAGATCGACGCGGATGGAGGAGGATCGATATTACTTGTGTCACGGGACCGGTACCGCTACGCGACCGAAATCCGCCGCGAAGGTCGTCGTCGAAGAAAGGAATAGTAAAAGTAGTGATAACGCGATCGCGTCGCATTCTTTTCCGATTCGTTCCCCCCACCAAACGATCCCCGGATCCCAAATATCGATGGCTGGAGCAAATTTCTAGCATCGCTGTTCAAATAATCCAAAAATATCGGTGTTCAAATTAAGCGTGCAAACTAAATTTGTAATCCCGTTGAGAGTAAACGCATGTATCATCCAATTTAAGAAGAATCGGTCGCGCGATCTGTGACGCGAATGGCGCCACGATCACCGCGGGAGATTTATGGATCGATGGAGCAGCGAGGCCGTGTCGTCGGGCAGCCCCGTACGATTTTGGTGAAACGGACGCCCGAGATCGATGTACGTCCTGGATTTCAAGGAAAGAGAACTCGTATGGGAACGACCCATGTTCGGTTTTACGAGGAAAACCTCTTGCAAGCACCGGAATCAAAAGGACCTCGAGAAAGTCGTCTCCTCCCTGTTTCGATTTGATCTCACTTTCGTGCTGGCACCGTCCACCTTCGCGAACGAACGATTTAGGACGACAAACTTGTTTTGGAAAAGGGTCTAAAACTAACTAAACACAATATCCTCTTACAGAAGATTTTTTATACCTTGGAGACTGTTTCACTATTTATATCCTGAACCCTTCCATTTTAACGAATGAAATCAATAAATAAAAATAAAAATAATTCACCTATACTCGTAGAATAGAGAAAGATACGTTTCGTTAATGGAATGTTTATTTCAACCCCCGGCATTTAACGCGATGGTCGCTGCCCGAGCAGATCCATCGGTAATTACGGCCGTTGATAGGAATTCGCGATAACGACAATTTATTATCGGACTGATAAGCGGCTGTGTGCACTTACTGGCCGCGGATAATGGCGGTCGTTCGACGAGGAACAATGGCGAAACCATCGGGGGCCTCGTGGGTGAAGGTAGACCGACAGGTAGTCGCAACATTCCCATCGTGCCTCGCACAAAACTCACCTGCTGCCGGTTAGAGACACGGCCTGTCGCCATATGTCCCGGCAATCCCAGCTTTCCCAAGCCCTGGCCGACCCATAGGTGCTGTTTCCACCATTCACGAGTGTTTGGCAAACATGTGGATCGGCGATTTTCAGCGGGCACACCGTCATTACAGCGACGATTTATGGCAACGAATTTGGTCCGAGGCGTGTTACGCACATGGACAAATCGTAAACTTTTCTTCGTTGCACGTTCGACGCTCCTGAAAGGCTTAGAATGGCTTCTTTCCCCTCTGCTGGACGATCAGAATGCTTTGCCCCTTGTCTCCTGGAAATTAACGACGAATTTCTGCATTGTAATCCGGTGAAAACAGTTTTATTGCGCTCTGTATTATGGATCGTAAACTCGAAGCGTTGACAATGCAGGAGTTCGGCAACGAAATAAACGAGGGTGTGGTGCGTGACTTTTTGTACATTCTGTGAGTTCGCCTTTTTATGGTACCAGTTGGTCAATTAACCGAATTATCGTTTATGCTGGTTATTCCCTCTCGAAAGGAAAGGCATTCTTAAGCTTTTATACGATGGTAGACGTTAAGAAACTGGTGGTAGATTTATTATATGCGACACGTTCTTTAATGCTTCCTCATGGTCACTAGACATTCTCATTAACGTTTTATTCATTGTGTACTAAGAAATAAGATTAAGCGACTTCGTTGCAATCAAGAAACGTTTCTTCTAAAATTCGTTTACGAAATACGTGGAATTTTCGCGACATATCTGTAAATTCGATGGGTCACGGTGAATTTGCGAGATATAGGGGCTCGTGAAAAAACCCAGAGACGGTCCCCGACCGTAGAAGTTGTCCACGCCACACGGAAACAATTGGGGAAAACACCCGAGCAGGTCATCATCGACTCGGGGGCCATTATAAGGTGCGAACTTTTCTTCCCAGCACGTTTGGGGCGTAACACGTGGGTCGACTTTGCTGGTGGCGCATTCAATAGCTTTTACAGGATAACTGGTGGCGCATTTTATTCGGGTTGCTGGTTGCTGGTGGCCCTACTGTCCGTTAATCCCGCATTACACCGTAATCACGGGGAAACCCGAATTAGGAACGTGGTCGCCCGACGAGAGAACTTCTCCACGAGACTGGATTTTCCCCGGGACAATTTGGACCGAGAAATTTCACATGTTGAAACAAAAAAACGTATATTATACTTATTAAATTTAAAGAATACTAACATATAATAAAAAAGTTTCCAGAGGCCTATTCGATCAATCGTCTATTATTATTGTCAACTTTCCATTGCGTAACTACAGGGTCATTTTCGACCCAATGGAGTTTTCACATGCTTGAACAAAAAAAACACGTATTGTATTTATTAAATTTTAAAGAATAATAGCATACAACGAAAAAGTGAACTTCTATTCGATCAATCGTCTATTATTATTGTCAACTTTCCGTTGCGTAACTACAGGGTCATTCTTGACCCAATGGAGTTTTCACATGCTTGAACAAAAAATACGTATATTGTATTTATTAAATTTTAAAGAATAATAGCATATAACGAGAAAGTGAACTTCTATTCGATCAATCGTCTATTATTATTGTCAACTTTCCATTGCGTAACTACCGGGTCATTTCCGACCCAATGCAGTATTTGAACGATAAAGGAAACGCGGCATATTTGTTTAAGACGAGTACGAAGTTTCCGTGCATTCGTATCTAGAAAAGAATTTCTCTCATCTCTGGTTTCTGAGTGGTTGGGAGGGGGATATACCGTGCGTGTAATCACGTCAAAGGTCCGACACGCCGTAGACCCGTGATCGTGTTTTCGTGCATACTGGCCGCAAAATAAAAAGAATTATTTAAGAAAGTCGCGTGCTGCGACAAAGGCGACGTACTTTCACAAAAGAAAACGACACCGATTCTCGAGGCCTCGAAATCGGCCGAGCGAGACGGGTGGCTTTAAACGCATTTTAATTCAATCGTTCGGCCGCGAGTCGCGCAGGGTCACGGCACAGGGTCAATCGTATGCTAATTGCCAGCCAAAAGACGAGCTCGCGCGACTCCGAAGCAGGAAGAGCCCCGATGAACGTATACCTGCGTGGAGGACGATCGAGGTGTAGCCGCGGCGCGCAAGGTCTTTGAACCTACGCCGTTGGCCCCGTAATGCACCGTTGTCGTTGAATTGTTCTGCATAAATTGATGATGAGCGAATGTGAGACGCGCGAATGCACGCACCGTGAGACGAAGACGAATCGTCCTGGCGAACACCCGTGGCCCCCGGGGGCCACGCCTCCGGTCGACGTTAATTATCGTCGATTCGAACCCGGAGCGCCTCTCGAACTCTCGAACCTCTCGATCGAACGGTCGATTTATAGCCACGATCCCGAGAGCGTCTTAATAGTAATATTGTATGCGTCCCCGTGCGCGATCTTTACGATCCTGTCGTTCCCTCGCCGCCACAGCTTCGTCCTCTTTGATGCTACAGCCGCGACGCGGACCGAACGTATTAGGTCATCACGCGATCGACATTTCCTGTCAAATTAATATTTCGCGTAAACTGCCGTCTATAAGTCGACGGGCGTTTAGTTTGGAATAATGCAAATCAAGCTACAGATACAATTTTTCGGCGTATAATCGAAATGAATATGCAATGAGATCGTACGAGGAAGCGAGTTTTGAAGGCGAACGCGTTTAAAATTACAGAAGGACTCGTTGGAAAATGTTGCAGGAATCGTCGACGGAATTCCAACTTTAATTTAAACTAAAATATCTTTTTGTGGTCATCTTGCAAGATTCGTTCTTTCAACTATTCTAAGCTAAAGAACAAAGTTTGGTGATCGATGCTAATAATTTTCGTTCGTTTCCGTTCCCCGAACGGAGCGCGTCGGAGTTTCGACGAAGACGAACGATAAAAGATAAAAATGCCCGGTACCCTCGAATAACATCGAAACAAGGTGGACGTGTACTCGCGCGAGGCCGGCTATAACCACGCTGTTATCCACCTCCTCGATTTTTTTTCCACGGAGTTTGTACCTCTCGACATGTGCAGCACGATCACCTTCCGAGCGTCCTTGGTGGTACGTGCCCGAACACAAATCCTCCACCGAAGTCCCGGAGGCTGGCCGTCACGTGTTTTCGGGCCTTGCCTTACCTGTTCGTCTGTAATACCTGCGACACACATGGTGCGCGCACCGTCGAATCCTCGAAGCGTGAGTACACGTTACGTTCCTGCACCTGCATTAATGAACCAGACGGGCATTAATAAACCAGAGCCTGGCGAGTCGCACGTGGACCCCATATGCGTGTCCAACGGGGAAAGGGGGGAAATGGGACTGAGGCCCGTTTGCAAAACGCAACATCTACACCGAGTGCTGCAACGGATTCGACTTTCACACTCCGCCAGTGTTACTGGATTGCAGAAAGGAGTACAATTGCAAAAAGTTTTGTATATATTGCTTAAATACTAAAAACCTAATCTAATGTTCTTTTAATTCAGTCTGTTGGTTGGTGAAATAATAATTGACGAAATCACAATTACATATTCACAAGACTTTATATACAAAGTAAGACGTGTTCGCTTTAGCTGCCGATACAAGGACTGTACGGAGATGTCGACAACGTGCACAGCACTTTTATAAAGCCTAGATGGCAGCAATACAATGTCTATTGTATAATAACTGTCCTATTACACAGTCTTATTAAATCTCTATTAATCTATTGATCTTCTATTAGATTATTCTCATAAATTAATATTTCAGTCTTATTAAATCTCTATTAATCTATTCATTTTCTATTATTCGAGTGCAAATTAGTTATCGAGGGAGGGCCTACTAATTTATACCTAATAAATAGAAAATATCAATAAAAACACTAACAGAAATTTTTTTAAACTGAATTAAACGATTATTGTATTAAATTTTTAGAATGTAAGCAATGTGTATAAAACTGTAATAGGAAATATGTTACAAGGTCTGATGTGTGTCCCTACCCGAATAAACCAAATCTGAATTCGACTCTGTGTATCGAGAGAAACACAGACGATAATAATTATTTATCGCGATGAAAATAATATTCCATGGGTTACGTTAACGTTGTAAAATTCGCTGGCCACGGTCGAGAGCGAGAGAATAGAACGGGCGGACACGTGCCGCGGTGCATCAACTTTCTGCGAGCTTGTACGCGGAATTTGAACGCGGTTACTAGCCGCGGCTCACGTCTCCGTCCGATATCAGCGATGCACCATTCGTGGTGCAATGAAATCACACACGGATGACCTCATTTCCTGAGTCAATACTGCCCGTTCGATGTATTCGGAATCGGTGCACTTCCTCGAACCGCAGATTCCGCGATCTCGTCGCCGACGAACGTGTCCGCGAGCATAAACTTCGCGCGTCCTTCGGGCCTCGTCGAACACAGGTGTGGATTATTGCGAACGAAGGCGATTACGATCGATATCGGGTCTCTCCGAAACGTAGAAAAGGAAAAAAAAACACAATATTTTCAGAGAAGCGAGACTATCGTGAAACAGTTAATATCAGAAGGTATAATGATGAAAACAACTCCGATGTATATGGATTTCTGTAAAATATATTTGACTCTGCTATTTATCGCTAACACTGTTCGTACATGCGTTTCTTGCTCCAAATCCCGCATTCATGCGCACATACATTAAACACGTTTCATCTAGGCACGCTCCAATTGCTCGTATTTGTGTCGCTGCTGTTGCCTTATTTATTCGAGGGTCTTATTTGAACGTGCTCTACACGATACACTATACAATACAATATCACAATCAACCGTTGTGAAAAGAATTTATAATAGTGGAAAACACTGATACAAGATCGTCAGAGGGTCGCGAGGCGGTGGCAAAGTGCAAATTGGGCCCCGGGGGTGACGAAATGAGTTTCAGCGCGCGCGGTAGCGCATTCCTTAGACCAGTACACGCCTATAGTTGTCGATAACTTTCAACGACCACCCCGTCGAATCGCATTTCACCGACAATTTCGTCGAAACGATCAACCGCGAATGCACCCGTACGACAGACCCGACGAAACACGCGGCAATTACACGGGCATCGGGTCGACAGGGATTTACGGCCCTGCGATTCGGACTTTACGAGAATAATAAAATCGTACCGATCATAATTCAACGGTGCGCGTCTCTATTCGATCTATCGGGCCCACGGGGCCCCGCGCAGATCGATATCTCGCCCCGGAGAAGATATCCCACCGTGTGAACACCGCCGCGGCACTCTCGTCATTCGATGGGCCCACTTTATCGACGCCCCGAGCACTAAAATTCCCGGCTCGGTATCGGTTTAAACCAGCCCCCGCCTGGCCCTCCAGCCCCACCGGTGGTGGCTGTTATCGACGCCACGTAGGCTCGCGATGCCTCGATGTTAATATTATTCAAATATCTTAATAGCTCGTGCCCACGGAGGGCCCCGACTCTGTTCCCGCGGTCCCCCTTTCGACTTCTTCGATTGTAACGCGCTCGTAAGCACGTACTTTATATAAACCGTGAATCGCGAGTAACCGTTCCCGAGTGGTTGCACGGGGAATCGGCCGAGTCGCGGTTTCCATGTCGTCTCCGGGAGACGCATTCACCGATGCCCGTTAACGCCAGATTTACGGACATTTATCGAATACCTACTTCTACCGAAACCACTCGCGTTGACGGCTCTAACGTTCGTCGGGAAACTATAAGAGGGGTCATGGGATTTTTTATTTCTCGTCGCGCGGACACGCATCCGCGTCCGCCATTTTCGATCTTTTAATAAAATAGATTTTTCTCACCTTACCCTCGCGATTCTTTTATCACGATACCCGGTACGAGGCCCGCGGAAACGTATCGACGTCGATGAGCACCATTTTGAATATTTCCCATGGCAGATCGCGCGGGGAGGGCCTCCTCGTATTAGGAAAGGGTTATTGTATATTATTGAATTTTAGATGTATGCTTTTACTTTCAAATCCACGGTTAAATAGATACGGCTTATCGTGGATTAGGCAGGACGTGAATCTGATTTCGACGGAATAGAAACGAGACGGAGAGAAAGTACAGGACGAGGGAACTCGGTTCTGTCTCTCCCACGTATACGCTCATCTCGGGTACCTAGCCCACAATTCATCGATTCGATGGTTTCGTAACGTTCCTGGATTGTTTTCACCTCATACGACGTGTCGAGTGCAGTGTTATCGAACTTAACGGTTTACGCAAGAAAGAGGAATTTTTTAAACCATCGTGGAGTCTAAATTTTCGTTTATAATTTATTGCGATATATTTTGCCTCATAATCCACATTCCTATTTTTATTATGAGTAAATGATTTACTGAAACTGGATAAAAGAGATCGACATAATTTTACCTTTTTTTTTGAAATTGTTGTGCTGTCGATGGCCAGATTGTTGAAATTGTTGTTGGAGCGTTGAAATTTCGAGGCAGAGGGTCGACGTGAGCACCTCTGATTCCGCGCTGAATCGAGCAACTCCGTGCACGCGGGTGGGCCCAATGGGCCACGAGTCCCACGCGGGTCCGCGTTCTCGCACCACACACGCACCGGCATTAACACCTGACCTTACGCTATCTACGGAGTGTAGATTCATTATCGGGCATAAATTACACCGGAAAAACCTCGGGGAACTCGATACGCTGCCAGCGCTCGGTTTCGCGTTTTATTGGGAGTCCGAGTTCTTGTTCGGTCCATGAGCGTGCCTATTGAACGCGTCACGAAACTCGAATCGCGATGCTCCTCTTTTTTGTCGCTCGTGTATGTTTATCGTTCCCGGGATTATTCGTAAAATAGACAATTTCTATCCACCCATTACCAAATACTAATACAAACTGCCCAAAAAGGAATG
Source organism: Colletes gigas (assembly GCF_013123115.1). NCBI lineage: Eukaryota > Metazoa > Arthropoda > Insecta > Hymenoptera > Colletidae > Colletes > Colletes gigas. The sequence continues at coordinate 2,354,489 of NW_025106656.1, forward strand.
ATGCATTTAAATTGTTTTAACATTTTATTGCTGTATTTCTGGTTTATTGTAAAGGAATTTATTTAACGCGGTTTAGACTTTACACAAAGAGTCGCTGTTGTGTTTAAAACTCGGCTGACGGGACGAAAGTGCGTGAAGAACAGTACAGAGCTGGAAATCGGAATCTTGGAATAATTCAGAGGTCACGTGACACATTACATAAAGTTTACATTTATTACTAAGAGATGTCACGATTAGTGTGATTTACAATATTTATCTTTACTTTGTTTACCAAATTCGCAGTAATATTACCTTTGTAACATTATTTTGATTATCACGTTCTACTAATCTGTACTCTAATAGGGCTTCCTTTTCATTGAATAAATAAATTCTTGTGAGACTTTTACAGAAAGAAACCATGTATTTATAAGATATAAAATTCTTTTTAGCCTTGATTGTACCACGCTTGTCGACCTTTTAGTTTCCTGGCTAACACCTCGACTTATTAAGGGGGGAAACCACTGTGACGGCTGAAAATAAAGGCAACTTTCAAGAATTTTTTGGGCATAATTATGAAACTTTTTCTGATAAATGTTTAATGTTTTCGAAAGTACATTTCTTGAACTACTTCTTGTAAAAAATATGAATTACTATAATCATAATAGGAACTAGCGTGAAAGGCCCCGAAAAATTTATTAGAAACGGGCGGGCATGTAATTTTTCACTGCAAATTGTGAAACAAGAAATTATACAATTTTCTGAAACTATAAGTAGCTTCAGTTGTACATACGGATTTTGAAAAATAATTATTTATTATAGAATGGTAGAACTGTGAAAAAAAAATCTCAAAAAACCGTGACAAAGTCAATATTTTTTTTATGTGTAATAATCCTGAATAGCCATCGTTAAATTCGATTACGACTAAATAAGTTGTCAGTTGGACCACTTTAGTCATGTATCGGTACCTTTCATTCGCACCACTTATCGTTCTAGACTAAATACTCTTGATTCACATAGTTATCTCGATCAAAACACTTCCCATTCATTTGAAATCTTTACCACAGCAGAAAGAATAAAAGAGTTTCAAATAAATGTCACGAAATAAAGAGCAGTTAGTTTCAAGCGTTACTCATATTACATTTTCTGCATCTACTAAATCTCCTGTAACTTTGTCATTTTTGCCAATTTTACTTTAATATTTTAAGTGCATTGAAAAGTGCTAAAAAGAACAAAATTTCGATGTTTTCAATCGGTCACATTGGTCTCTCCCCTTAAATCCACCACTGATAATAGGAAAGTATAACGGGACGCAGAAATAACTAGCTATAAAATCGCCTAGTTAGCAATTAGCGTGGCATCTTGGCCGCTTTCCCGACGTCGCGATAAATAACGGCGTAATTTTAGAAGCGGCCCGCGATGGCGGTCGATCGCGGCGGAAGAAGCGTCCGTTCCCGCGAAGTAAATGTAAGCTTCGATCGGCCGGCTCGTGAAAACGTGGAAATTATGCGAGCCACTAAACAATCGGACGTATCACGCGGAACGCTCTTTAATGTCGGGGCTGAACGGAACAGCTTAATCTCGAAGAGATATCGCAACCAGAACCCGTTCCTCGTGGATCTCGGCCGTTTTATATCGGTCGCGTCGGCGGCGGGGCGCACCGCCGTTTCCAGAATTCAGCCGACGCCCCGATGATATTGAAATTCACCCATAAAGGAGAATAATCTCGGGCCGCGAAGGCGAGATCCTGTCGTACGTTCGGCCGAACGGCGCCCATCAAAGTAATAAAACCGACGGCGTAAACGCCCACGCACTTCCGCGCCACCCGATAGAAACCGCGCTGGCGCGGACCTCCTCTCAAACTCCAACTTTCACGATCAACCCCCCAATCCCTCCTGAACCCATGCATAATTGTAGCACGTGAAAAGAGCAATCCACGACTAAATAATTAATAATTATATTTTTGTTAAAACACTCGTCTCATTTTACGAAAAGGAATCGATGCTTAAATTGAAAAATTTATCAAAGGAATGTCTTTTATTTTTCTGGATTTTTGTCGAAGAAGCAGGAAGGTTTTCATGGGCATGGAAACCCGCCGATTACGGGGATTCCCAGCGGTTCCGCCATGCGAAATTTTAGGGATTGTTTTTAGGGTGACATCGTAAATTCTGTCTCCTTAATTGGCTTTTACTTTCTTTAACTCCTTGCCATATGGCCTGCCAGAAACAACGGGTACCACCATATGTTTCGAAGAGACTTAAATGGAAAGTTAAAGAATTATAGCACCCCCAATAACTAAAACGAACAATTTTCTCCACAGTAACACCGAAAATATTCTAGACCATCGTGTCGTTCGTCTCGTATATCCACTATGGTAGCAGAACACAGTAAACGCGAAGAAAGACTTAGCACGGTGATTAATGAAACTTGCACTCCTAATATCGTGTTACCGGATCATAACACGCTCGGAAACGAAAGAGATACGAAAGCTCGGATGAGATAAACATATCAATAAATTCGTTTAGCATATTTCCACCCGAGAGTTTATCTCCCAACTTGTATGTACATTTTACGAAACATCCTGCGTATAGATTCCGCATCCTGTACATTGAGTAATTGCTTACAAGCAACGGGAGCGATAAAACGTTTGCAACAGGAACAGAAATCTGGGAGAGTAAATGCAAAAGGTAGGCAAGATCGAGTAGAAATTTAATCGACACTGTCGCGTCTACTTAGCAACGTTTAGAATCGATCGATCTACAAGTATTTCGTGGCGTCGAACAGCACGTTGCAACGGAACGAAGGGCAAAATGGTGGAACTCAGGTGGTCGTCGCGATGTCGCTCGAAGATTCCTCGCCATAAAAAATGGTTTTTCGTTCTTGGAAGCGCGCGTCGTTTCTCGCGCAGACGGCCGCGACGCGCCGGTTTCGGTTCGGGTCGCAGCCTTTCGTAAAATCTTGCGAGCAGTAAATCCTCGCGTGTAAATCACCTGTCGGACGTTAAGAGGGAGAAGAAGAAGAAGAAGAAGAGGAAGAAGAAGAAGAAGAAGAAGAAGAAGGCGCGGTGGTGCCAGTGAAATCGTAGGTGCGTGACGGTCGACGCCTGGGACATGCGTTTCGAAACTTTTGCCAAGCAAAAATCGCACCTCGTGCGACCCGTATGGCGAACACCTTCGAAAAACCGCTTGCGAAGGACCAGCTTTCCCGAGCCTCGGAATTACACGTAAATCCCATTATTCTCCTACGTATCTGGAGAACACATGGCCTCAGTGTGCTGCCTTATAGACCGTAAAACCCCGGAGACCCGGAATTGTACGTGCCTCCGGGTCTACTTCCGTCCTATTAGGTAAATCCTTTGATCTTCGATGGCGGTCGAGCCCCGAACCGAACGAATTTCAATAAAATACGACGCTTCGGAATCTCTGAATCGTCCAAGGTTCTTATTATTTCTCGATAACAAATTTCTTTATACGATAGAACGCGATTTTTGTTGGGGATAAAAATAGAATACGAGCGTCGGAGAGGGTTATGAAAATAAAAATGTAGGATATCGGAGGATGATACGTGGAAGATCGATATCGATGTTATCGCTGGGCGAGGGTTGCCAACGGAACGAATCCCCCATCGTCCTGGAAGGCAGGAGCTGTCAGCGGCGTAACGCGCTCGACTGCTCGATAACATCTCGGCTTTTAGCATAAATTTGTGTTTGACGTGGGCGCCAATTAACATAGTAAATAACGCAGTAGTTTTTACGGGGCTGGCAGCGATCGAGCCGCGCCAGGAGGATTTGGCCGCGAAGTGGGCCCGGAATTCACGGCAACGCGACAAAAATAATTTGTAAACAACTCAAAAATGCATATAGAAACTGTCATGACTAGGGTACGGATGTTTATGCATTTATGAGAAATTTTAATTCTCTACAGAATGCATTTAATATGCAAAAATATAAGAAACACGTAAGATACGAATTATTATATTTACGGATTGAGACAACCCTCTACACAGCTCTCATTTCATTAATTCTATTAATAAAGATATGAATTTGCATAAAGATTTGCATAAAATTCGACTTTCGAAAATTTCAGAAATTCACTTCATCTTCACAGCAGATTTGAAGCGATTTAAAAAAGAGAGACGAAGACGGTGGAAACTAAAAATCGCACAATTAATTGTGTATCTCGAATAGTCTTTCGATGCGTCGATTTAGGAAAACGGCTACGCCGTTGGCCGTTCGAGGCAACATTTGACGAAAATAGGGCACGGCGTCGCCCCATTGGCCGCACCAAAGCGTATCGGGGCCCGATTACGGGCCGCGATGTAATGGAGCGGACCGATTAACTTTACGATCGGCCGCGGAATCAAGACGTTTCGCTGAACGGGCCCCTGCGAGAGCAAGGATCCTCCGCAACGCCGCCGGTGAATTAATGCGCCCGAAGATCATGGCCGTCGATAACGCGGGAACATGTCCCGCTGTTCCCCTCGCCGAGCTTAGCCGAGGTGATTTTTTTCAATCGCTCGCGATGCAGACGACCGTGTTTCGGCGATAACACGCTGACATATTTCGGAGCGTACGCAATCGCGATCGTTTCGACGCTAGCGCTCACCGGAAACCGTCGCACGATCTGTGAAACCTAGTCTCCTTTCGTGGATTATTTTCTATTTAACGTCACGGCGTTCTATTTCTATTTTTCTGTGTTATTCATATGTTTGGTATGTTCACGATAAACAGGAAGTCCGTTGGTCGTCGATGTTCCCATAGAAAACGGGGCGCCATTACGAAAATATTGCACTCGATTGTACGCGGTATGGGAATCGCCGTTGAACTTGGTGAACAGGTGACTGGAATCGATTTTTCCCAACACGCTATTTGGCGTGCGTCGACGAAGCATTTTTGTCAGCAGGTGTCATATCGGGCTCTATGCCAATTTATCAAAACGCACGCTGCCTGTTGCGGGAAAATAAATAATAGTCGAGCGCGCGGATTCCACTGCACGACAGTTTCGGTGACTTCCTGGTTTGACGCAAAAATTAGGGGCCCTTAAAATGGGAATGGCAGGTTCACTGAACTTTCGCGTTGCTGCAATATTTAAAATGGCTGACAAAGGAAACGTAATCCTGGGGTGATTACGGTGCCTAACGATCGATTCTGAAGAATTAAGGATGTAAGAAGGTGCACGGTGTCATCTTTGCCTTTCCGTCGCGTTCTCCGCGGTGTCTTTTTGCAATTAGACGCGCGACAGTGCGCGCATGGACTAATTAGCAGCCGTGAAATCAGTCGGAGCCGATGCGGTCGATCTCGACTCCCCTTAGCAAGCGTTTGCGGTCGCAACGCGTCACAGTTGTTTGTCCTTAACCACCTTAACCGCCGCCACACAGTGGTCCGGATCGAGAAATTCAGCATTTTTCTATAACCTTTCAATGTTCATCTACAGATAGACTAAACAAAAACTACCTACGATTAATGATAAGGATAAACACTCCTGAAAATTCTATCACTTCTCTAACAATATCTACTTCCTTTATTTAAATACTATATTTTGGAGTTCAGACTCTAGCATTTCATTAGACATTATTTTAACCACAGAGATATATAAGTAAAACTTCGAATTCATGTCCTGTCACATTAGCCTATTTTAATACTTCCACATCGTAAATTAGCAGCGATTTCTAAGAAAATATATATTAATCTCGTTGTGAAATTCGAAGTATAGCAGGTTCCTCGATAAAGCGCGAAAGTCCGCCTCGATAAAAGTCAGATCATCACCGTTAACCGGTCGGATCATTTTTTAGCTGTTCGGAACGAACCTGTAAAATTAGTGGGATTGTTAGGAGCGAGTGTCGCGAGAGGTTGGTTTCCTCGAACCATAACCTCCGCGGCTAATTCAATTCCCGAGTCGTGTGAAACGCGGCGTCGTCCACCTTGCTCCATCCCTGGAACCGCGAGGAGACGTCCCGAGCCCGAGGGTACCGTAAACTCTAATCCCCGGGGACGTTGACTGATTTACGCCGGCGACACATTCCCCGCGCATGCGCCTCGCCGGCGTGAACGAAAGAGGAAAAAGAAAAACAAATATATAAGGAAGGTTTACTCGCGCCCTTGGCTCGGCTGAAACTCGAAGGCGCGAAGAGGCGAGAGCGCCTCTCGGCTCGCCGTGTAAAAAGATGCTCGTACTGCGCTGAATCCGCGTTAAGGGGTTACACCGGGTTGGAGACGTAAAATATTCATGGTTCTTCAAAAATTTATTGCGCTGGAATTATACGTTACAAAAGTTCGCGCTCGAATGTTACTCGTAGACTTCGAATATGTTTCGACAGCTTCGTTAAAATTCGTAAAACAATTATTTTCACGTGCACATTTTTCGATTGCTCGTCTGTAATTTTTATAATACAATTTTTAAACGATGGTCAGAAAATTTTATATTAATATTTGAAATGGATAAATTGGTGGATCTTCGGAGGCTCGTGGAAAATATAATTACTTTTCAATAATTCTATTTCTATTACACCGACTATTCTTCGGTAAATGTTACGAATTATATTTGACACAAACAAAGAAATCACAGCCGCATGCATACAGCAGTGACGTTGATACTAAACAGTTGACGAATAAAGCGTAAAAATTTTATTTTTTATTAATAAATTGTATTCCTACCATGCATTATCCATGGTTGCGTTTATTAAAAATTAAATACAAATTTTTAAGAAAAATCGACAGAGGGTTTGTTGGTGCCGAAATTAAAAAATTTCAAATCGTTCCAAAAAAATTATTTTCAGTTGCGGGGATCAATTACAATCATTTTTAGTAAATAGACCTACCCTCGAAATCCTACACTCTTTCGAGGAAAAGATTTTTTACCGAAAGTATAATGTGTGGCCAGAAATGTTTCTGTAATTTCATTTTCTGGCTCACTTCCTCTTGTTAATGATGAGGCTCTAGAGACCCAGAAAAATGAGTCGAAGAAATACATTGGATGTAAGGTCTACTTGTACACCTCATCTATGATTATATTCCTCGTAATTATCATTCCATACGTAGGTATAGTTCAATTATCCAGCATTGTCTCAGTCCTGAGTATGCCGGATAATCGTAATTTTACTGTACCAGGTGAAAAAATTCCTCTTTATTAAAATAATTACTTCGGGGCAGAGAGTGTTAAAGCGAGCCAAAGAGCCTCAGGATGGAGAAGATGGGGCCAAGTAGTAGGGAGAAAGTAGAAGGGGGGTAAAAAAAGGAAATTTGGCGGTAAATCACCACGGTTTTGCCGCTCTGCCCGGACGGACATGCGTGTACATACTCTGGACAACGGAGAAACGCACCTACCAGAGAGATCCAGGTTGTCGTTAAACGTCCGGACGACGACGACGAGGACGACGGCGACGGCGGCGTCGTCGATGGTGGTAGTAGTTACGCGGGCCCGAAACCGCAGAACGAGAAGGGCTTTGGTTAATTTTTATTGGGCATAAATTTGCCAAAATATTTGAGCGTGACGTGGATGGCCCGTAACTCTCGAGAATGTCCCCTCTCTGCCTCTCGCGAGGCCCTTCACGCGGTCCCCCTTTCGTGCTTTCGGAGTCCCAGTTGCTCCCCCCCACTCTCAGCCTTCTCCTCCCTCTACGTGTTCTCGCTCCTGTCTCGCGTGCTGCAGCCTGCTAGCCTCCTTGTATCTCCCGGGCCCGACGGTATATTAAACATCTTCCGATTCCCGGAATATCTCGTGGAATTCGCCGTGAATGTCCGAGCTGCCGGCCACCTTCGACCCGACCTCTCGACCCCTCGATGGTCCGTCGATTCCTCGCCTTTGACCCCGAAAGTCTTCTTCCAAGCAGAAACGCTGGACCCGTTTCGACGGGCCCACAAGAACCGTCGTCGGCTCGAGACGGGATAATTAAGTTGTAAACCGCGAGTTTATATCGACTGGTCGCAATTAAGAGCCGCCGGCTAAAATCAATTTATTCGTTGTACGAAATTACTTTTGTTCCATCTATTGGACGAGGAATGCGAAACAGTTGCCATTTCGTCGACTACGGACCCAAATTACGCGTTCCCATTATACCTTGTCGGCCGTAAAACCGTTCTATCGGGCAACGAGTGAACCGACCCACGAAATCTCGTTTATCTCGTCGTAGAGAAGAGAAACAACCGACTCCCTAGCACCACCCCCGGTCCACCCTCGCTTAGCTACACGTCGGACGGTAGGTGGTAAAATATGAAAATCAATAAACATAAAAATTAACACGCCCCTAACACCTATAATTTCACCGGCGGGAACGTAACCGCGCCGTTAATACCAACATTATTACCATGGCCGGCACTGTGGCCGCATTATGGGTGGCCGGGCACTGTAATTTGGCAGCAGTATAACCCCCACCGGGGCCAACCGCGCTCCAAGAGCGTGTCTCTTTCGTATACTGGGTTCGAGTACATCGGTAACGCACGTACAAACGGTCCGTTCGCTCGCTGTCCGTTGTCACGTGTGCGTGAATACGCGTGTAATAATGCCAAGAGATACTTGCCGCGGATATTTATGCTCTCCGTAATTCTGCGACCGCTCGCTTTCGCGACGATCTTGGACTTGGAACCACCATACTGGTAGCGAGGTCTCTCGACCAATCTTTCCCGAGCAAATTTTCATCTGGTTCGTTGTGCTACGTTTCGTTTCGTTACGATTTTAAATTTACTTTTGAAAAAGTAACAAGGGCGAAACGATATTCGAGTACCATTCTTTGTCCCGGAGACAAAGTCTCGAGGAACGCGAGGCACGTTTCCACAAACGTTCGTCCGACGCTTATAAACGCTCGGAACGACTTTTCTGCGAGTCGACGCGCCCCCGTCTGCCAAATTACACGGTTAAACGTCCTGATTTATGCGTGCGTTTTACAGCCGCGATGCACGCTGCCGAGAACCACGACAAACAAGGCACCGGTGCAAGCGGTGACGTCAAAGAGACAACGAGCCTCGTTGCCAGCAACGCGAGCTTTACGGCGGCCCTTAATTGCGAGCATTATCATCCCCCGGAACAGTAACGGCGCTGCGAACGACCGTAGGTGTCTACGAGCAGCTTCGAGGGCCGCGTAAACGGCGTCTACCGCGACCCGAGGGTGCTAAACGCGAAAAAAATCGTTCGCACGTTGTAATTTTTGGCAGCGAGACTTTTATTCCTCTTCCCTGAAAATCAATACGACGCCAAAACAGCTCGGACTTCCCCGAAACCGAATCCACGCCGCGTGAAACAACCCCTTCGCCATTAGGCGACCAGCGTACGACTTTGGAACAACGTTGCTTCGGGTACTGATTTTATTTCAGAGGCACGATCACTAAGTTGAATTAATTTTAACCCTTTGCACTCGACTCTCCCTTCTGAAGGGGAAAGAATTTCGATGTACCCTCTAAGGGAACACAACGATATTATTGTTTTAAAGTGATGATATAGGACGAAATACATAAGCGGAGAATGTAAAAAATATGATATGTTTGCTTGAATATTTATTATCTATTTCGTAAGAAAGTGTGTTTGAGTTAGCAATAAGTGGTCGTAGAAAAGTTTCCGAGTGCAAAGGGTTAATCATCGATGAGGGTTTGGTCTTTATCGTCTAACTCAAAATCCTTGGAAAAGGTACGCCTCGACCTTTTACGGTATGGTATTCGACGGTATGATAAAGGTACGGTTTGGTATTCAACGTCATACAAAACTTAACCCTTTTGCCATTATTACGACTTACGAACAAAGTTGCTTCGAATACGGATTTTATTTCAAAGTTACCTGTGTTGACCACAAAGTTGAGTTAATTTCAATCATCGATGAAGAATAAGAGATTCGGATTAACAATGACAAATATTGGATACGTTAGATTCGAATTGTCTGAAAATAAAATTTCGTTTTCGTGGACAATTTGAGGGGTTCGATTCGAGCTTCGTCACTCAACTCAAAATCGTGAGAACAGGTGCGTGTTTGGTACCATTTTCATCTACACAACCTCACGAATCCGATCAGACGAAGTGAAAGATCGAGAAAACGCGACCAATTTGCAAGAAGCGAGGGCAACGATGCGTCCATCAAGGAGGGTGAAATTCGTCGCGACTAGAAACACCCACCGACGATGTTTTCGCGAAAGCTGGTCGGCTCGTAAAGCGGTTTTATTCGCGAAACTGACGTCTCCAAGGTTAATCGGCAATGAAACGTCGCTATCGCGCCCTTTGTTCCTGTCGTTCGCGGCGGACATTGGAATGGAAAAGCCAAACGACCCGTAAACTATACAAAGTACGTAACTGTTGGCGGCTCGCTGGAATTAAGATAAGCGTCGTGACTCGGTCGTATCGCGCTGACTTTTCGGACGTAAAAGCATAGAAACGAACTCGGGGAGCGTGGACGGCGAAAAGAATGGCCACGGAACGGCCTTAGCGCGGCTCGTAAAGTAAGTATCGTTACAACCGTTCGCGTCGGGCCTTGTAAGCGGAACGTAGCTTGTCCTTTTGGTACTTTCGCGGCAACGACAACCCGAAGAGAGACCGTGTTCCGGTCGCGGCTCGCCGTTGCGAGAGACGAATTCCCGCGGCACCGAGTAATAGCAAAAACGTTCTCGTTGGTTAGCACGTGGTGTGCCATTATCCTGCCATTTCGTCATTTTATCTTCGTGCCCAATGGTCGGCCTGATGAGCCAATAAAGCCGGGGATATGACCGCGGCGCCGCAAAAATGTCCCTCGCTAACTTCTGCCTTACAGGCCGCCGAATAATTCCTCCGCGGGCCACCATTTCCAGCCACGGATATTTCGTTGCCGGGAGAACGGAACGCGGATAATCGGCCATCGTGCAGAAACGTATACACCGATCCCTCGCTAATGTTCCGTGACGCGAACGTTGTCTAGGGAAGTACTTGAAAATTGTTATCGTACAGCTTTCGTTCACAAACTGTTGCAAGGTGCAAGAGGATAACTGTACGTGTCTTTGATACGAGTGTTCTAAATTGTTCGATGTCTCCTTTTTACAGAAACACTTTTCATTGCACCTGACAAATCGTTCTATATCGTAAATACGCAGAAATTCAAGTGACACTGCAGTCGAGGCGTTAAACGGTCAAATAACCAAGCACGCCTGGCTTAATACCAGCAATCAATTCCTGTCGAAAACAGGTTGCCGCTCGAACACGTTGAAAAACAATATAACGAGATCCCCGTAGGTATCGGAGGAGCGCCGTCCTCATCAAAGAGCACCCAGCGAAGTGTACCGTGGCAACCGGGGCGACCGCTCGGGTTCGTCGGATAATATATACGTATTACGTATACAATGTGCAGTATCTTATCAACTAATCGAGTAAGGAACCGAGGGGAGGGAAAGAGAGGCATCATCGGTCCAGGCTGGTTCGCGGGACCGCGTCCGAGTTACCGTTGCGATCGCATTAAAACGAACGTGCACCAGGGTGAGATGTATGTACGACCCGGCGATCCCGCCGCCGCCGCCGCTGGCACCGTTGATCTACATCGGTAGTGATCTACCGATCTTGTGTATAACTCGCGCACGAATCGTGATCAGCCTTTGGGCATCAGAAGTGCAATCGTCCGGAATGGCCGTGGCCGGTGCTCGTTCCAGGGCCAGGATATACCGTTTTCTCCGTGTACGAGTCCGTCTGCCCTATTCCGCGGATGGAAACCGGAGAGATCCACGATCCATATTCCCACAGAGCCCGAGACCGTGGGCTATCGAGCCGAACGAGATCGTTGCCACCGCTGGCCGAGGGATGACTCTCCGAGGCAATAGATCCTCCTTCGATTTCCATTTCGAGGCTCCGTGCGACTGCGTCGCGATGGATCGACCAGTTCGGCTACCAACGAGATCGTGCTAACCGCGATTTGCATCGAGATTACTAGCAACCGACGTGTGTGAACTTTACCGACGACGTCGAGCAATTACTTGACAGAACTAACGCGACACGATCGTGGAACAGGGATTAACAGCTCCTAGGAACAATTACGGCAACCGATCCAACGAGAACTGGCTCCCAGCGGATCCCCTCTACTCATGATTCATTTACAGTACCCCCCCTTGTTCCCAAATTGACAGCACCAGTTCTTAAACTCTCTATGGAAATTTGTTTGAACCGAGAAATCAGAATTTACAACGTGTCCGTTGGTTCGTATACCCCGTGGACCAGTTTGGAAGGTTTAACAAACGACATACTCGCAGGAACAAATCGTTAACACCTGGCGAGACACTCTCATTGACAAGTCAATCGCTTAACCGTTCGTGTTTCAACGAAAAGTACATCGATTCGTCACGGAAACTGGGTCGCAACCGTACATATCGTCGTCCTTGATTTTGCTCATCCTCGTTAGCGGATAGCCGTGAGCGGATCGTCCGCCATTTGTTTCAAACAAACGTACGTTGATACTGTCTGTCGACGGGCCCGCGAGTCGGAGCAGCTTCCCACAAGCGGACCCCTCCGGCGTCCCCCCACCCCGACGAGCATGCTAATTCCTTATTGATGAGTGTCATTTGTTACCATCGGTTCGTTCCTGACCTTTTTTTTCACCCATTCTTCCCGTCGGTTCTCTCATCACCTTGGGTTCCTCCGCGAAGAAGACGCTCGTAGCCACCGACGTTGCGCCACGGAAAAGCTCCGGAGCCACGGGCCCGGTTAATTGTCCCCCGAGGGGGCTCATTTTTCGGTACTCCCCGTATTCCCGATGGCGCCAGTTCCCTCGGCGATTTGTTAAACGTCAGCCAGTCCGGGGAACGCCGCGATCGATCGATCGATAGGATCGTTAAGTCACTCCTCGCGTCCGGCCTAGTCTCGAACGTTTTGAGTGTTTGGGCAGACGGGAGCACACGCCGACAGACGCGTTTCCTGAAACGAGGCGAGCGTAGTTTTATAATTTTCGGTTGTTTGCTAAAATTTTATTTACGAGACTTTCCCCGTTTACGAAAGAGTTCTCATTGTCGGTATCGACCCGCGAGAGTGAAACGCTCGAGTGGACAGCGAGTATTAAATTCGAGCATGGTCGACACAGACTGGCAACGGGCCGACAGTTGAATTCGTCGGGGCGTGGGCACGAGCCTGAATAAAACCGACATTTGATTACCTCTGGTGCACGCGAGGAGGGCGGCATTCACGACGAAAGGGATTACCACCTTGTACCATTCCTCTTCCTCGTTGATGGTGGTCCCGCGGGAATTATTGCCGCGTTCCCGGCGCCGTAATGGGACGTCCATTGAATAGAGATGATAAGGAAAACGAAACCGTCGATAGAGCGAGAACGAAGAGGCTTGTGCAACGAACCCGGGTCCCAATGTTCCGTGGACTCGTGTAAAAATAGAGAAGAGAACGGGGCGAGGGTGGAACGCCAAGAATGCGACTACTCAAGGACAGATAAGTAATTTTCTAGCCTCGCTCTCGGGGCTCCTGTTGTCTGGCCGTTGTGTCCAGACCGCGGGACGCGTCTCGAAAATACCACTTTAAGATGACATACTGTTATTTTATTCCATAGCTTCTGGAGAGGATGCCCGGTCTCTGTTTTATGTCACTGCGTTTACGACTCCTTTGGCCCTGAGGATCCTCCGTTCAAGAGCTGCTTCTTGCCCTGGCTAGACAAAAATGGAGCGATTATCACGAATATTAGCAGTCGCTGGTAATAAATTTATTTCCACGCTCCTCGCGAAATGTAATTTTCGGTAAGAGCGGACGACCGTTAGGGCACCGCCGATTAACCGGCATACCAGCGGGTCAGATTGATCGGTTGTCATAAGTCACCGACCTTTTTGACACTGTTCTCATCGCGGCCGGGACGGGCCACGACGCGGCCCTCCTTTGGCGCCCCGACGCGACGCTTCTGCCCACTCGACACGAGGTGGCGGCCTCGAGTGTCTTCCACGGACATTAGTCCTCCCCCGGTGCACGTAAATTGTGCATGTGCATCGAGCACCAGGGCTCGTCTTACGGAAGGTTTGTCGAGCCGAGTTTGCCCCCGAGGTGCAAAACAATTCATTACCGCGTGACCCTCGACCCCGGAGCGCGAGCCTCTCATTATGGCACACTTTGATGATCCCGAGCACGGGAGGAAGTAGGAAAACGCCTTGGGCGAAAAATAAAATTTTGTATTTCAATTTCAATACCTTCAAGATTCTACGAATTTTCTATTGACACGTATTTATAGACTACATAAATTTCTAACGAGAAGTCATGGTGTTCTCATAGAAATTTAGCGCCCGACAGAAGCGAGAGGAGCGAATCGAGCGCTAACCAGGCATCGAAGTCACCGAAAGCGGCGGTCGGCGGCTCGGTTCTCGCCGCGATCTCCACCAGAAACGGAAGCGTCCGACGAGCGACGACACGGACGGAGAAAAATGGCGTTACAATGAACCCTGGCAGAAGTTAATTATCGGCTCGAATCCGCGATAATTGCGCGGGATAAATCACGCGATGGCCGACAACGTCGACCAAAAGCGGCTCTGCACTTCCGTACCTTCGATTCCTCGAAATATAATGCACGGCCGGAGGTGGGAGGTCACCCGATCCTGCTGGTTCTTACTTATATACAACGAGCGTGATAACGGTACAGACTCTTAAACGCCACGTTCTTCCGTCAAATGAAATCCTCGTGACCCCTTGACTCCTGCATTCTTTATCCTTCGGCCGAGCTTCTTCTTCTTCCCCGACCTCCACCCACCTTCTCGCGGCCACCACCCCGTGTAACTCTCTTCTCTCTCTCTCTCTTCTTCTCTCCACCGTTGCCTTATAACATTACAATTGCTAATTCCTCCATTGCGTCTGCTCTTCGGTCGCAATAAAGTTCGGCCGTCGTAAAAGCGAGGGCGACTCGCCTCGCGCTGACACGGATGCACCGTGATTACGCGCGCTTGTTACTGCCGGAACGCGGGCCCTCGGACCCCCCCCCCCCCCCCCCCACCCCCGCAAGTACTTGAAATTGAACACAGGACCGAGCAAACGTCCCAATTGTCGACACAACTTTCGACGATAGAATTTGCGAACTTTTCTTCTCCTACGAAAACGTAGAAAAGTGCCTTAAATATTGTTAAAAAATTAACAGCTAGTCGGCAGACTGATAAACTTACGAAGAAAATTGAAATTAAGGCATTTTGAGTGTTTTTAAATCTTCACACGAGCAGAAGAAGTATGAAATTTAATTCAAAAGTTTGTTAATTCTGTTACTTCTTTCTCCTTCTGGCGGAGTTATATGATTGCAGATTCGATTCCGTTCGAAACATTTGTGAGATCTATACTGTACTTAAATTGTGCCAAATAGGATATGTTGCAGGAGAAAATTCAGTAGAACAGCAGTATATAAACAAAGAGTGGAAGGCGAGCGAGAGTAATCAAAGTTAGCGAATTGAAGAAGAGAGTAAGAGAGTCGGCGAGCGTGTCGATCAGAGTATTGCGGATTTTGTGTTATGCATACATACTCTAATAGATGAATAAAAGTGTGGAAAAAGTTCTTTTTATTTTGCATAAACCTTACACATTGAACTTTATTTCGTAGGAATACACGTGTAAACGTAGATACTTTGGAATGCTAGCGTGCTGATTCGGTTCCGTTCGCTTGGTTTTGTTGTTATCGTAAATGTCACCTGCCATTAGATGTTATCAGTAATGCCACGTATAGCGAAACGATAGCAGCAGGTAAGTACCGAGTAGTATTGTGTTACGAACGCTATGTATAATCGCATAAAGGTTGGCTTACAAAGTAAAAGCCTGAATATCTTTCAAACGGTTAATACTTATGCATATGTATATTATGACTCGTTTGTTTCTACCAATGAGCTCCACGAGCCTGTATAATTCTGGACCACCATGTATAGCGGCTGAATCCGATCTCGACGGTAGCCGAACGATCGTTATCGACGAACCGAATTACATGGAAAACATATGCTAAACTTATGCACGCGTTAGAAATAGAAATTCTCTAAAATCGAATTCTCTCGTTCGAATTTATGATACTGCAAAAGTTCAATTCAACGACCAAACTATAATTTCTTATTGTTAGTCGTTTCGTTTAATGGCAGGGATTTTACGATTTCTGGCGTGTCGTTCTAGTTTTTGCGGCCGTTTCGCGAGATATAATTTCGTTCCAAATTCAATTCCGCTACTACCTCCTCATTATTCGACGCCGTTGTTTATGCGCACGAGCGCTTACACGTCGACGCGCACCCACGTGCACATTATTTCATGCGCCAAGGACACGTATGTTCGTTTCGGAGGACCCGCGGACGGGGCTTTAAAACGAGCATGCTCTTCCTGGTGCGCCGATAGTAGGTCAAGTTAATATGCCGTATTGTGATTTTTAATATCGTCCCACCGTCTCTCGTACCCTCCGCCTTCTCGCTCCCTCCCTCCCCCCGTTTTTGCCTCTCCTTGTTCGCTTCTTCCGCGACAATTCCGACTGGTACTCCTCCTCCGCAAAAAAGGAACGAAAGAATTCAAGTACCGGTGGAACGACTCGTTTCGTGGCGAGGGCCAGACGGCGAAAAAAGCATTGTTGGGATTACAATCGAGTCGCTTAATATAGAAACAACGCCTCTCCCTTTTCTTGCGCTCGCACCAATATATTCTTTTATTTTCAACCACTCGGCGACCGGTTCGTAAAAAATTAAATTATAATTCCAGAATTTTTCATCCTACCACAATTTTGTTCAAGGCCCCCCTTTCCGGAAGAAAAGACTTTTACCCGTTTTCGAAAATACTAGCACACCCGTGAAACAGTGAGACGTCCTCGATTGTTATTGCTATTATGGTTCCTCAGAATACGTAATGGTCGTAATGTCCTTCCGACTCTGCAAAAATTCCGAGACCTTTTGCAAGTGAAACCTCGAGACGGTGGACTCTTCAGACTGTTCAAACACACTCGAAGTCGAGGACGCGAGTGTTCGCGGCAGCGTGGAAACGCAGACGTGGTCCTCTTTGTCGAAAAACTCATAAACGTGTGTTGGGGGAATTCGATTCGTCAACATGATTTTCCTCTTTTCTTCCACGCTACGGGGAGCTCTTAAGAAGGCCCTCTTCTTAGCAACTTAACAGATTTACTCGATACAGTGGCCTTATATTCGTGTAAATAGGGATCTAACGATCGAACTAGGATTATTTCAAGCTTCGTATTTTATATTTTCTTTAATAAACGAATATTTCGTCGACTCTTGGCGGAATATTCGAACCCGTGTAGGCATTACCTGATAGCTAGGCATCCTATCGGTAAATCACTCCGATGCGGAGGACACGGTTGTTCGTGATCGACGAAACGATCCCTCTGGAGATTTCTCAAACGAACCAGGGCCCACCTAACCTGGAAGACACGTCGCAGCCCGACAGGTACTTACGGTGGAGGAAGCTTATTAGACGGCGCGGTTGCATAACCGGGGGCGTTTAAGCGGACCTATCAGAGTCGACTGTTAACCCGGCAAGGCCCGAACGTGCCGTGGGGCCCGGTCGTGACCCAACCTGTCCGATCTACCGGGGCTTAGGCGATCTTCGCCGACCGTGCAATATTTCGCGCTCAAAGATCGCCGATCGTTAGACACTTCCGTGCTCCGTATCTTGTCAGAGGAGAAGACGATCATTTTTTCGATCGCCCTGCGGATGCTGCTAGGCCCGTTCCAGCTACCGATCCGATCCCGCAACCCAACCCAAACCCGGCGGAACATTTTTCGCCTCCCGGGCAAGCAACGTAAACTGTTCAGATCGAATGGATAGCGATGGAAAACGAGCCTGGAAGCAATAAAGGCTCGTTGCAGGGATCTCTGCGGCTTCCAAATTCCTCTACACCGGATTTAACATTAGCTTAATGGATGTTTATTATTTTTTTAAATATTTGATGCAAAATTTTTGGAGAATTACGAGAGTTGGTAAGGCGAGGCGATCGAAACTTGGAATATCCGTTTTTCGAGGGAGGGTCCAACCGGCGAAAAGATTCGCAAAATATTAAAAAGAAAGGCCGGGAGAGTCCGTACACGTGTGGCTAATGCAGCAATCCGTTACGGTCACACAGTGTACGGTACTGCCTCCTTCGCCCAAGTTTATGACACCTAGTACCGGTGCAAGATGTCCTCGAAAGAAATGGCCGTGCAGCCCCAAAGCAATTAGGCCATTGTCACCGGGAGCCGAGTCTCTGGCCCCGACATATGTCGACTCTCCGAAATCCCAACGACGAGGAAAGACAATGGTCGCACCGGAGATGTTATATGGAACAGAAAAGCAATCACCGATATCGTAAATTAATAAATGTTCTGCAAATCCCTTGGTCTGGTCCTAGCGCCTAAACTGGCAAACGTCACGGAAAATCTGTGGAATATTACCGTTTTCCAGATTGGAATTCTACACGCTTCTAGACACGGAAAACAGGCGTGGCAGCGAGCACGTTAAACCTCCGTGTCAGGTCGCGGAACGCTGGCGAAACTCATCAAAGGGTATTCTTCGATAGCTTTTAATTCCCAGTCGGGTGGCTGCTTATGCAAATCCGCGCGTGATTAGGTGGCTTGTTGTCCAGTCATCCCCGAGAAGCTTTCTACCGTTCGAGGAGCTAATCCATATTCGTTATTCCACGGCGTCGGGCCGCGTCCTCCGTGGAAACGGTAGCGCGGCGACGTGGGTGCAGCATTAGCGGCCCCTGTCAGGTCAATGAATCATTAGAGCCACGGACAGGTCGCCAAGGCGCCTATCGATGACGTGTATAAATGTTGACCGCCATAATTCTCCATCGCGAGTCGTGCAGCCGTGCGCGAGCGCTGTCCAATCACCGACACACGGTGTCGCCCTTGCGACCAGGCGCCTCGATTCCCGGGGCTCTTTTCAATGCAGCGACCCACGAATAAGTGGGACGTCCCCGTACAATGGGCCTGGATCTCGTAAATCAACGATCACGATCCAGCGACACCGCTGTCGCGAATACGCTACGCGATGGATACGATTGTCGCGGCCGCGGACAACTGGTTTCTAGGATTTCTTTCGCGTTTCTTTCCCGACCGATCGCTCCGATTCGTCGCGCCCGGGATTCGGGCTCGAATCAGCGCTCGCGATTAGTCAAAGACGCATAGGTTGCAACCTTTCGCCCCGACCGGCTATGCATCAGCTCACCGAACCGTTGTCGATGATTTAGCGACCGGAAACGTCGCCCTCTTTGCTGGAGGTATCGAATCGCGGTTGACAAGCAATTGCGACCGTGGGCGGACCGAGTCGACGAAATTTAGCGACGGTGTCACGACGGTAGGCGATGTACCTAGTGGAAAAATATATTTTATTCGATTTGGAGGATAGATTTTATCGGGGTGTGATGTTACTTATCCTAGAGAGTGTTTTCAGCATCGGAGAGTTTATTTTTTATGAAACTCGAGGGGTAATGGAGTCGAGGGTAAAAATCGACGCACGGGTAACGGAATTAAGAGGAATTCGCGCGTATGGGGGGACGCGCAAGCCGCGTAATTGTCGGTGTTAACCCACTTGGGCGTCTCCGCGCGAGCATCGAGTGCGCGCGCGACATCACGCACGCGGTTGCATTCACACAGCACCCAGTGGTGGTACCAACCAATCGTGTGGCGTCCTTTCGTCCTACGGTAACCACACGGCGAACATCGCGGAGGGGGGATTGGTGAACGTCGTTCGTTGGAGACCGAACCGACACCGGCGACCACGTGCACGGCCGAGCCGCGTAAAAATTCGCCTTTTTAAGACCGAATGCCGCGCTTTTCCTGCGCTTTACAATGGAATAGATTGTTGAAATTGGTCTCGGCTGACTCACTCCGATTCTAGAACGCCGGTTGCGTTCCCTATCCAGACAAACGAAAGTTCTTAGTCAGACTGCAAGGGGTTGATTCTCCATGCTCGCGCAACTCCGATTCTGTCAAACGGATTTCAAAACTACTCCTATTCCTCTTTCTCGCTAAGTCTAGTCATTTCCTTTCGAGAACGAGCATACTCTATTTCATCGATTAACCCTTGTTTGTACGTATTCTGTATGCTTACTACAGGAAAATACACGCATAGATATGACTACGCCATTCTTTGGAAATGGGCGACAATACACAACGATCAGTGAACACACACGATTAATGGGTGTTACATATGATTATAATGCATTCTTGCCGCTCTTGAGCCACAGAATTGTAAATCAGGGCTGTAAAATAAAAGTGCTAGATAAGAAGATGTTTTAACACCAACTGTAAAAATAAAAACACAACAAAAATGACAAAAATGGAAGAGAGAAAAATAATTGCAGTTGTTTTGGTTTACCTTGGTCGTAGCTTGTCGATGGCGGTTTCACGGACCAGTAGGTGTCCCAGTGATCGAGTAAATCACGGCGGATCGATCGGTGCGATCCGCCTGGGAAAAATTCGCGTGTGTCTTGCGCTTATCGCGATGGACTGCATTCGCGTCACGCGAACGCGTCGAGGAACAGGTGTTCCCGCGACTATTTCGCGATTACGACACGCAGGGCGACCGGGGCCGGCCGTACGAGGGAACCTTTCAATGGCTGTTATCGATCGCGATCGTGGACCGACCAATAGCGATCGACGGATTCCGGGGGCCGATAAACGTGTCAACCCGTTATCGTCGGAGAAAAACCATGCCAATAAAGTATCAACGCCGATAAATTATGATGGCTGCGCCCCGTTTCGTGCTTCACAGTCACACGGACGATCGTTATTCGATCGGCAATTAGCGCGCACGCGGTTGATCGATGACTGGTAACCCTGAGAATTCTCATTACCTCGATTCTTCCCTCGCGTTCGCCATAGCGTTATTCACGAGCGGCCATAATTAATCACATTGCAATGGTTCTCGCCGGCCGGTGGGGCACTCGGCTGTTTCACGATCTATCGATAGGGAATGGATCTCCGTTTCTACGTTTCCTTGCTCACCTTTTCATCGATCCGGAGTAACGAGTCTAAAACTAACTTTTCGAGGTTTTCTGTTCTTAAAATGCTCATGCTTTAACAATGATGTTCGAATAGTGAAATTTGGAGTTTACTGGGAAATTGATTGCAAGAGAGTTCTTTTCGTCGGTCTTACAGTCGATCGTTTATTACAAAAATAGGTAATTTCAGACAAAAACAAGAAAACCAAAGTAATATTATATAAATGTAGTGATAAAATAAAAATAGGAAATTAACAAAAATTACAGATTATAATTTCGCCATCGCCTGTACCGTGGACGGTTGCAAATACTACACACCACTATAATCAGAAAAACACGGCTATATGTTAGACACATGCAAACACGTTATACGTATCTGTGCCGCGCTTATTTCTCACACTCCTGGCTTCGTTATTCGTGATATACGAACGCGCTAGTGGACTGTATTTTTTTAAATTTATTGAATCGCTACACCGAGCAATTTTCTCACGACAAATTCTTGGGAAAAATCTAGAGACCACGATTTGCCCAGGCAGCGACCGGAGGCGAAACGGAAGGGCTTCGACGTCGACTAGTCTCGCTCCTCCAAATTAACGAGTTATTAATTACGCCCGAGCGAATGCACTCTCCCCCTCCGATGGGACCCGAAGCCATAATTCTAGCCGCACAGCTGGTCCCTCGGCGACGCTGCAGGTGCAAAATCCTTCGCAATGGCATTGCACCCAAGGTCAAACACGGTGCACCGAGACGACGAGCCTCTCTCCGTGGAGAGGAGACTCTAGCGCGCCGATCGAAAGAGATATCGTACGAGATTACGAAGGCATTATCTTAATTGCCGGCCAGGAAGCCGCGTTCGACGAGGGGGGGAGAGGGCGCGAAGGAGGGGTCACGGAAGAGACGACGCGAGGGGACGAAGCGGGATCGAACGATAGATCGACCGTCCGGCGCGATTCGATCGATGACAAGATCGGCCACGAACAATCACCGTGACTCGCTTTAATTACCGATGGGCCATTCCGAGGTCTCCCATAGTGACGACGACCAGCGTTGGCGCTCGTATGGTTGGACCACCGACCGCACAGTATGCCAACTATGCCGGGGCAGAACTATGCGACGCGCGGGGCCGTTGACGCAGCCTCGTTAGCAGACGAAACGACGCCCAGCGACACGATCGTACGACGTCGAATAATTAAAATCCGCATCGTCGATTCCGATCGCTGACGTTGGGCCTCGGTTACGCGGTTTCGTAAGGTGTCACGGTTGAAGGTCAGCCACGCGATGACTCGACGGTTCGAGCCAACCGGAAGTGACCGTAGAAACAGCGAGAAATCGGTAGCTCGTCCGACAACTCGGTTTCGTCGACGTCTCTGTTTACATCGACGAATTGTTTCCCGTCAACAGTTTGTATTTACTCGACAGCTTCGACTCTGAGTCCGCGAACTGGTCCCGTAAGAAATTGTTTTCACGTTTCCTGAATAACACGCGAAACGAACGCGACGAATTCGACGAGAAAACTTGTTGTTTCGTTCGAAAGTGAAAAGTGGGAATATTAATTTTCACCTAGAATGAAATATACATCCTAAGAAAAGGTTAATTGGCGGGAATTTGGGCATTTGGAGAGGCCCTTGTTTTCACTTCTATCGAGGGGAAATCGATAAAACGGTGAAAGCGCGCGAGTAAAAAAATCTATCGCATGGTCCACGCAAGTTTGTGACCCGTGGCGCGAGAAATTAATGTCCCGAGAACACCTACGCGCGGACCTTGTCGCAGCACGATGTTTCCAGCATCCTGACACTGTTTAATCGATGTCCATCGAACGGTGGAGTCGTTAGAGGCTCGTTACACGGTACGTCTAAATCCGTTGGACGGTGGAAATCGGTCGGGAAACGGCGCGTTAATTAATTCGAGACGCACAGTACGCTTTACTGTTACGAAGGTATATCGGCTGGTCGGGCGTATAAATCGTTGCCGGTGGTGTCGGGCCACTCGTCGACCCTTTCGTTTTGGCTGGAATTTCTGTTAGGCTCGTGGAGGCGGATGTCACGGAGCTTAGAATGCCTGGAATGCACGGGAAATGGATGGCACCGAGTAACACTTGTCCGCGCCATGTGCTGCTCGAAATACCCGTGTCCCGTAACGAGTCGCGTGAAAGAAACACTTTCCAGATTACCCATCGAAAGAAACGATCGTCTTTAATTGCTCCTCTCGTCGCTTTACCGATAACGAACACTTCAACTATCAGGGCTCCCGTATTACTAGGCTTTCTAACTCTCGTTCCTACTTTTATTTTGTTACCATTGGTATTCCTTGTTTGCCTTTTCTTTACCTCATCTTCGTCTATATATTTTGATCTACTGTAACATTTATTTATCACATTTATCTGTGAATCACCTTGTATACAAAAATAAAGAGACATAAATATGAAACATACGTATGTACAAAATTTTATAAACTTATAAACTATAAAACTCAGTTATAAAACTTATGAAAATGTAAGTTGTCCTAACTAATTCCTGCACGAAAGAGAAGAAATCTATTCGTTCTACATATTCTATTTTTTGCAAATATCTCGTGAACTATTGATCTCGTCGAAAAAGTAGTCATGACTAAAACCGAAGGAAATGAAATTCTCTACAGAAAAGGTTCTATTCGTTTTTCGAATAATTCTAATGCTTTACGAATTGCAGAGATATTTTCTCCCCACAATGGTGGAGAAATAGTATAAAAAAATGGAACAAATTTGTGAGAAAGTCGCGAACGTGGAATGGTTCCCCCCCCCTAGTTATTATGCTAACCAGTCATCAGACGGAATCAGCGAATTCGAGTAATTCGCCGCGCGTCATTATCCAAGGTGTGGCAACGTTCAGGCTAGTGGGTGGGTGGTCCTGTGATTGCGAACCGCCACGTGTGAACCATGGTTGACGATTTCCAGCGAGAGTCCACCGATCCCCTGAATCGGGAACAACCGATGGAATCGTGGATAATTGTGCCCACGTCCACCGGTAGAATCCTGAGAGGAGAAAGTCGCCTAACGCGCGGGGTGCAAGGTTGAATCTTTTCGTGCAATTGTTTCCATCGAGGCCCATATGGCATCGAAGGTACGCTTTTTGCGAAGAGAAACGACTCACACCTCGAGAATGGAACTGGGAGGCTCCGGAGGTCAGGGGTAATAAGGTTCATCAGGGTTTTTCCACGGTTTTCCGTGATTAATTGCACTTGGAATTTCTTTCGACCCTTTTCCACTGGGATCTAAACAGATATTCTGGACGAAAAGTTTTTGTTTGTATGTTCAAGAAGTGTACATAATTTTAAATAAAATTGTCGAAGAACAAGTTTCTTTTTGCCAGCATAAAAATCGAAGAAGATGGACGAATATTCGGTAGTGAAGGTCGGTTGGGTCGGAGAGGTTCGAGCAATTTTTAAAATTAGAGGGTAAATTACACGTTTTTAGTGAAATGGAAGATTAGTCTTGCAGGCTGTTCGGAAAGCTTTCGAGAGTTTCGAACGGTAGCCATCTGACGTTTCCGAAGCGACAGGACAGGCGTTACTGATACGAAAAGGACCCTCGAAAGGGTGAGGCGGCTACCTGTCGTTAGAAAAAGTGACTAAGAGGACTGGTATTAGTCATCCGAATTTCAACCTGGAATCACTCGGTAATTTCCGAAGATTAAAAGTCCGAATTAATTGCTTGGAAACCAGGCTTGTTTCGAAATGATGGATACGAGGACATTTATAAACAAGATGCTATGCACGTGTCGTTTCCACTTTATCCCAATCTTCTCACGCTGACTGATTTTCGAGAGTTAAATAGCCCCGGTCGCTGGAAACCGAACCTTTTCTCATTTCCTGCAGAAAATTACTCCGCTACGTTCGTTATAAATGAGGATTCTGGAACTCGAGCGCATGCCACGCGTTCCTCGATCCAACATGAACCATCGATTCCAAATGAAAATTAATTCCAGCTGAAATATACGAGGTGTGTAAATGGGACTGATTTTTTTAAATTTTTGCATTTTTTGCTGGAATTCGGATACTGGTATAGCCTTCAGCTGGTTGGTTACAGTCATTTCAATGTTTTCGAGTGTCCCAAAATAACGTAACTTAAGGTGATTTTTCAATCTCGGGAAGAGGAAAAAATCACAAGGACTCAAGTCAGGCGAATAAGGAGGCTGAGGAGCCACAGGAATGCTTTTACTGGCCAAAAACTCATTTACTGAAATTGCTTTGTGACAAGGCGCATTGTCGAGATGCTATGCTCAGTTGGTCTCGGCGTTTGGCCTCACACGCATGACCCTTTTTCGAAATTTTTCTAGAACCACTCGGCAAAAGTGCTAATTGACCGTTTGCAAAAAGCAAATCAGTATGACTTTTGACACAATTTTAGCGGGTACAAACTTGTATCGAAGGCGTATCACAAGTTCACCTACCGACTCCCCAAGTCCCGCGTCCCAAATGTTGACAGATCGAACGCTACGTTGCCAGTCTCGTTACTTAATTTACACACCTCGTATCTATTTAAAATCGCCATTTTTGTAACTCCATTGAGGAGGTCCACGAGAATCTGCGCTCTAATTATGGTCCGTGCGCTCGCCGCAAACTTGGAGCTCAATGACGATCCCACAAAAGGGCCTGCAAAAAGCCCCATAGGCCACACTGACCCCGGGGACTATAAAACTGGTCCCCCCTCCCCTGTTCGGTACGCCAGGCACACCTGACCGTCGAGGATCGAGCTCTTTCATCGCTTCCCGGAAGACTCTCGTCTTCTTGCAACCCTTTACTCCGTGGTGGTACGTGTCCCATTGTGCCCGCGGTGGAGATCGCCCGGGCTTCAGGCCCCGGGCCAGGTGCACGCGAGCGTATCTCGGACGCGGGACAGATCCGTGATCGTCGATAATGCGACGATCGTGGCTCACCGCATTACGCGGTCTTCGATCAACCGATCCGGGAAATCTGGCGAGTCACAGCACGGCCGACCGAACAAAAGCGCGCGTGGGCGAGCTTTTGATGCCCAAAATCAAAATTAACGAAAACGAACAATCGTGGGCGTTGCCTTTTAATGTCCAAGCAGACTTATATTAATTTTTAAGGAGGACACGCTTATAGAAACTTAGTTTCATTGAGTGAATCTCGCGGCGAATTGGGTCCTGCGTTTAGGATGGGGCCCGTGCATCGAGAGAATGGCTCGTTAGGCCGTGGCCGATCTTCGGAGGGATGGACAAAACAATCTCTGCCGCGGGAGAGGCACAGCAACCTGTTACCCGGCCCTTATTCCGCTGCTTAAGGTGGCGTGCACAACAGATGGCCCGCGGTCGGGCCCCGCAGATTCCACCTGCCGGACCTCTGGGCCCGATTCGCTAGATTCTTCCTCCGTCGCGGAGATTCGGGTCGGTGCATGGGCCGAGGAGGCGGGTAACGGACACGCTTAAATCAGCCGGAACGACTGTAGCTCGTATCTAAATTGGCCCGGCTATGAATTTATTCGCGCGTAAAAATCGACGGTGCGCCGCGCTCCTCGCGCCGGGGCCCGGGCCTTAATGATCTCTTAACGCTCGTTCGGGGTGCCTGGGAGACGGAGATGCTATCGTCGGCTCTGTTACGGGGCCCCTCCCTGATTAACGGAGAATAAAAAGGCCCGTGAAAGTGTTATCGTTCGCGCGTGGTCGATAGAATTTCTGGGCCCACGTCCCGCCCGGAATATTCATCCGCGATCGCTTCATTTCGGGACTTCTTCGACGGGTTCGCTGGTCTCCTCTCGATTCTGAAACAGAAAAACAATCCAGTTCGTCAGTGTGGTAGAAATAACAAATTGCACTGTGAGAATTATTACGAGTATTCGATATGTGGTGACGAATTTGTTCCCTTACATGATCATAAGTTCTTGGTATTCTCTACTATATTTAATTTTATTATATTGAGGAATAAACTTTTGTTTTCTTGTAGATAAAACTAAAAATATTCTTCGAACGATTACCAGATTGGAGGCAAACCGAGATTCTATCGTCGTTGAGGTTTCAGTCCTGGAATGTCTTAAAATTTCGAAAGTGTCGTACCTTCCCAAAATCTGTACAGCCCGGATTCGACAGATTCGTCCGATTTGGCACGGTGGACAGGTGCTCGTTGCTGGATCGCGTACGCGCGCGTGCAAGAAAGTATGGAAGCAAAAGCTACCTCGGCCCCTGGGCTTTTATGGCGACTGGTCCGATCGAACAGGTGCGCCAGTGCTGCGTGTATATACGCACAGGTAAGAGGTTCCATTATTCCGCGACGGTGTGTACGGCTCGGAAATATGCCGTGCAAAGAGTCCCCCGGCGAAGAAAAGCGGCGGTGTAACGCGACGCTGGACGTCGACAAAAGGTCGTAACGTCGCCGGGGCCCGTGAGACGGAATGAATGGGCCCTCGGTGCTGCGAGCTTTTTCGTTACAAAGGGAACGGGGTCGTGGTCTTTCCTTCGTTTCGTGAAAATTCCGTGCCCCGGAGTGACGCAGGTCAACGACTCGTCGGGGGCTCGAAGCCAGCTTTCAAACTCGACGATGTAATTATGAAGACTGTTCCTCACGAAAGTGATCACTTTTGTATCTGAGAGGGAACAGAAATGTAGATCTAAAATATAGGGGTTAAAAAAAAATAAAAATATTTTTGAATTTGCGATAAAGATGACATTATATTTGAGGAATTAATAACCGATGATTATGAATCAGTGGTATTTATATAATTTGTACGAATCTTGACAACAATTAAAAGTGTTGCAACGATGCGGTCGATGACTGAACGTCCTTTGATCGCGCAATAATGTATCAAAAATTATTGTACCGCTACAAAGTATGCATCAAAGCGTTTCCGGTTCCTTTTGACTTTCATCGACAGTTCTGGCGCCGCGTAGTCGCTGTCCAAATACTCTCGGCCTCGAATCAAGGTGGAATTTGTATTACTAGTCGAAACACACATCAAAAGGGCTGCCGGCTGAACGAACGAGAAACTTTTAACGGATTTCACAGCGATCAAAAATAAACAAAACTTCATTCGACCAATTCTAAAGCCCAACTGCAATTTATTCGAACAAACAGTCGAACGGTTTGGATTTAACTTCGTAAATGAAACTTTTATTTCTATCTTAACGAGCAACGGTTTGTGCCGGAGCATGAAAACTACGCGCCACATGCGTCGCGTATCTTTTCCCGGTCGCCAAGTTAATACTTGCGGTTAGTGCAGCACTGTATCATTTTACGTGCATTTAGCCGTGCCTGAATAATTCCGTTTACGTATGTACATTCAACTGTAATATAATTGTATACGTTTACTACGTTGCCCTAGGCGCGCACCTGTTTACTTTTTCCCTTTCTAACGATATGATTCAATGATCTGCAACTTCTGACTTCGTGTAATCCTCTTCGAAAACAGGATTCACGCAAATGACAAATTTTTAAACAAAGCTTTTACCAAAACAACGACTCTAAACGGTGATCAAGATTAATAATTTAATGTGTATCCGTTTGAAAATATTGAAAACTGAAATGAAACTAAGATTAATTCAAGTGCAATCTTCCTGTCAGGCTTCTTTACGTTAAGGAAAGGAAAGTATAAATGTTAGTTCTCTTCTCACTGTTGAACATATGTATTCATCGTTTGGTTAACATTGTAAGTACACAAAGAAATTAAACGATCGGATCGACGCGACGTCTAAACGCTGGTTTAACGAGAAGCCTGGAGCCAAATATTTAACGGCCTGATACTGTGACGAGGGGAGAGAATTGGATCGTTCTGCGATTCGGGACACCCATATGGACGTGCCCGGTCGAACAAAAAGCTCGGAATCGACGCCACCGGTCGTCGGGTACATGGCAGAAGCGCGTGGGACTTAATACGCGCAGGTAGGCCATTGCTGGCCAATGAATTGAACGCGCTTTTGCGCGCCATATGTTGTTTGCTTCGCTAAAAGTCCTTTGTGCGACGTGTCGCGTACTAGTGACGCCGCGCGGATAAACGTGCGAACGAGCCTACGGGGATAAAGACCGCGATAAATACGGTAGCGCGCATTGTGGAAATCGTGTGCCACTCCCGATCGTCCATTAATTCTACGCAAACTGCGTTTAAGAGCGTTTTGCATAACGAGAAATTTATTTTACCATTAATTAAGACCTCGATATTATCCTTGATAAATTTTGTATATGCTGAAGATTGAAACGCAAAATATTAAAATCTCTCTAGAATACTTTGAAATAAATATAGAAAATATTGTTAAATTCGCGCATGCTATCGAGAAAATCTTCTGTAATAAATTGGGAATATAGAAAAGAAATTTCTGTAAAATGTAATTCGAATTTAATTAAAGTATGTTAAACCAGGAATTAATAATATCATGAGGAAAGGAATTTTTTACGGTTTTGGTTCGAGGACATCGGAATCATAACATCGGTGTAAGGTTTAAAAACTCCTAGTAATTTATTTCGTATAAAATATCTTTATATATAGGTGATATCTGTATCTCAATAGTAGTTTACTTTCTTTACAAAAAAAAAAAAAAAACTAGAAAGAGTGGTACTCGCCCTGAGCCGTTCGCCTCGTTTTAATTACACGCGCGGAACGCTTAAGTTTACGCGACGGCGGCTCGATTATTCGTTATATCTCTTTTTTCGAGTGACATCCCCGCGGAGAACACCAAAAGACCAGGTCGGAGAAATCTCCTCTCGCAGCGAGTCTCTCGTTTTTCCTCGCATATTATTGTACAATGACTAGTTTGTTCGAGTAACTTACAGTGATTTACAAACGCATAAGAAAAGTACAAAACGGAAAGGCAAAAGAAAAATAAAATAGCAAGCTCTCTCTCTTCCTCACGCACGCGGGCACGCATACACTTCGTTCTCGAGTTTATCGAGAAAGCAGAAAAAAAAAAAAAATAAAAAAAAATAAAAGAAAAACATTCAGGCACCGGACGATCATTAAATACTTTTCTGTCGTTCCGTCTCGTTCCGTCCGCGGATGGCGAATTATAATACTTCGTTTCATGCGTGCCTTAACAGCTACATCGTTTATTATTTACAATCGTACGAGACGCTCGCGCGTGGCACGATCTTGAATGGCACTTTGGTGCACGGTACGCACGACTCAACAAAGACTCGCGCGCGTTTTCTTCCGTTCGAACCGGAAACGCTACGAGAACCGACGCTGGACGACGCTCGATCTCCTCGATCGTCTGGGGCTCTCGTGTTTCTCGCAACCCGAATCGAATCGAAAAGAGAACATATAATCGACAAAATAAAAGGAAACAAAAATAATGTGAAAACGCATAATAATGGCACGGCAGCTTCACGGGACCGCGTCAAGCGGTGGCTTCGACTCGAATTTTCTCTCGTAAACGCGGGGGACGAGTTTCGTCGATTCCACACCGATCCATCGTCCTAAGTACAATCGAACACGATTCTCGATTATTCCGTCACACGCACACACCGACTATATTACAACGATACCGCGAACGCGAGAAAATGCACAACCATCGGGATTTTGTCGATCGAGACGGGGCAGTTGGATCCAGTTTCTCCAAAATGCGTCTCGTTTGAAATTCAGACGCTGCGCCACAGGGACGTGAATTCCAATCGAGAGAGATTATTTATCGCGTAGAAACTGGACCGCGTGTACAGCCCCGTCCCGTCCTACTTCTAATTCGTTTGTACTCCGATCAACGTAAGGCACTTCTTGATCCGCAATAGATTAGAAAGGAACGTACGAAGGAAACCGAATTCCCCGTTAAAACGATGACACACCCACGCCATCTCAGCATCCGTAGCCCATCGGTACGGCGACTCCAGGGCAGCCGCCCTCCTGGTGCTTCGTCAACAGCGACATTCTGCTGAAGGTCTTGCTGCACGAGGCGCACGAGTACTTCTTCACGTCGCTGTGCGTTTGCAAGTGCGCCCTGAGGTTGCTCCTGTCGGCGAACGCGCGATTGCAGTGCTGACAGCTGAACGGTTTCTCGCCGGTGTGGGTCCTGATGTGTCCTTGGAGCAGCCAGGGCCTGGAGAACGCCTTGCCGCATAGGTGGCACTTGCAGGGCAGCGTGTGCGTCCTGATGTGCATCTTAAGCGCGCCCAGACTGACATACACCTTCTCGCAGTATTTGCACGAGAATGATTTCTTCGCCTGTCCCTCGGCGGCGGCGCAGTGGAACTGCTGGTGCTTCGAGAGTCCCGAGTACGTGGAGTACGATTTGCCGCAATCGGGGCACTGATACCTGGGCGACGTCGACGAGGACGAGGACGTGGACGAGGTGGAGGACAGAGACACCGTGGAGCCGCTGGTCGGTCCGGTTTTCTCGATCTTCGGGTTGACGATTGTAGGGCCCGTCGACGTGCTACCGGCCGACGATCTTCCGCTGTCGCTTCCGGGCGAGGACAGATCCTCAGGTGTGACCGGTGGTGGTGATCGCAGAGATCCCGATCCCAATGAGCTGGTGGGCGACAGGCCACAGTGGTCGGGGCTCGGCCAGTGAGCGTAACTCCTGGCGATCGGCCGCTGAATCGTCGGGCATGTAAGCGCGGCGTGCGGCGGCGGTGAAACTGACGGATGATGCTCGGGCGACGAGTGAGGGTACGCCGGCATCGGATAAGACGGGTACAGCTCCGCGCCAGCGTGATGATAACGGTGATAAGCGGCCGGATAGGGCAGATAGTGCGGCGGGTACAATGGCGGGGCGCGAGCCCACGCGGGAGTCGCGTAATGCGCCAGCGGTTCCACCGGCGTGTTCAGATTCAACGGCTCCAGGGGCGCCTTGCTCGCCATGAAGTGCAACGGCGCCGACGTGGCCGTCACCGCCGCCGCCGAAGACGACGAGTTCTCGTGCTGAATCACCTCGACGCGCGCCTTCTTCGCCACCGGGTGAATCGGCGCGATACCTGCCGGCGGCGTAACCGCTTTCGTCGGGTAATGATGATGGTGGAGATGGTGCACCGGGTGTACGTGCTGGTGCACCGACGGGGAGGTCGGTCTCGTCGCCAACGGCGGCGATACGGACACTTTTACAACAGGGGAAGGCGACCTGGAGGCGCGCGTGCGTTGTTCCGGTTGTTGGTGCTGGCGTTCCGCGCTTCTGCTCAGGTCTTCCGGTTTCGTGCTGAGATTCTCGGGCTCGGGGATGTCGTCCATCACGACGTCGATGATTTCTTCTGAGGAGGAGAGAATATTTCGTTTTAAACGGGACGTTCTATCGTGTAGGAAAAGAATCGTGATAGGGGATCTTGTTAACTATGCGATGACTCGTCGAAAGTTCGAGTTTTACAATGATTATTCTCATTAGGAAGTCTAAGTTTAATTACGGAGCTTTCTTTTCTAAGAGCCAAGGGTATACGTGTTTCGCGTGGAAGATTCGAGACTCACCTTTGATCACTTCAGGAACTTCTTCGTTGGGCAGGACGTGCACCGGCCGCTTTTTCAGCGGACAGTGGCTGTAGCTGTTGTTCTTCTTCACGAAGCTGCGCGGCATTTCTTCGATTAGCATTCTGGTGCCTCTTCTTCGATAACTTCACTGTCACAAGGTACTTTAGTCGGCCCTTCGCCGGTACTCAACACCGCGAAGCCCGCTACCGCAGTAGTAATCCAATTGTTGCGGTTTAACGATTAATCAGTTTTCGTTTTTTTTCACATTGACCACAGTATCTCCTCTCAAGCGAAAAGTGCGTGTTGTGATATATATAAAAAAAAAACAGGAACTGTCAAGCAATCACGAGACGTCACTGCACTGTGTCGCACATAGTGTAAATAAAATATAGTCCTCCTCGAGTTCGTCGATGATATTTCACAATGTCGCAGCGTGCACTGAACGATCCTCGAAAAATCGATGCTCACGGTACGCTCGTCGGAACCGAACTGACGCTGTTCGAGCGGGGTTAACAGGAAACAAACAGGGGAGTCGCGGTAAACGTCGAAGGTTAGAAGGGAACGTACTGCGTATCTCGTAGCTCTGAAAACGGTTCGGCTGCAGGCCGGTCTCTGACTGGCAGGGGGGTGCGCCTGGGCCTTTTATAAGAGGTCACCCCACCGGCCAGGTGCAGGTGGCCCGCACGTGCTGCCCGACCAATGCAGGCCCGCGGGCCCCGCGCTGCTCGCCAATAGGGGACGCCCGGTCGCGGGCCATCGTCCAATAGGAGCCCGGGCATCTGTTCCGCCGGCTCGCGTATCCCCCTCCCTCGGTCAGCGTGCAACAACAGGAGGTGCAGGATGTTCGTGAGTGCGACGCGATTATCCTGCCGCGCTCCTCTTTGCGCTGCCTTCTCTCTCCCTCCCACCTTTTCACTCCCCTTTTTTCTCTCCACTATCCCCCTTTTGCGACAGCGTTCTCGCTCCCGCTTTCCACGGCCGTCCTCGTCTTCGTGCTCTGTTACACCGTGCGTTGCGTTGTTGCACGGAGCAGATGCTGGGGCCCCTCCGTAACGCTCGCCCTCCCCGCCGACCCGTAGCCAACCCTAGCCGCTCGACACGAGGCCCAACGACCCGTCACCTCTGCCGTCGTCGGTGCACATGCACCACCGATTCGTGAACACGGTTTTCTCTCTCTCTCCTCCATTATTCGTGTGTACGTAAGTACGTTTAGATGGCGGAGGGGCACGGGACGCATTTTTCTATTCGAATTTCCGTTCGGTCTACCTGAACTCCGCGTCCCCCTCTCTCTTTCTCCGAGTCGCTCGTCCGACGTGTTGGTGCGCACGCTCGAGTGTGTCGTATTGGCTGCTACGCCGTTTTTTTTTTCCTCTTCTTTTTTTTTATTATTATTTCTACGCGTCAGCCGCCTTTTCGCGTGTGCACGGACGCTGGATGTGCATCCGTGTGTCGCCGTTCCTATCCGTGACCGGCTGCGCGCGCGCACGTACGAGGGCACCGCAATCCGTCCAGTTCCCCTTCTGAATTTCACCCCCGGTCCCTTTCTCGCCTCCCCGCCACTGGCAGTTTCGAACGTAACGGTCGTGTCGCGTGCCACAGCATCGCCCACGCGTGCTGGAACCCACACACACACACAACCGCCCGCTCGTGCTCGTGAGCGCACGGGTATCGTGCTCGCACTCCCCCTAGAATCCTCGCGCGCTGCATCCACCAACCCGTGCCATTTTTTGCTCGTCGGGGGTGGAGGAACGATCCGCGATCCATTAACCCCTTGCGCCCCAACAACGATCCTCTCGAAAGTGGAAATTTTCTGTACATTTAATCATTGTATGAATAATCGTGCGCCAGGACTTTCTGTGTTTCATACAGTTCTTGCAATGTTACAAAATCACTTTGAATCTTCATTCCTTGGTTAATTTGCTTTTTTGAAATATAAATTTAGAGGAGAAATACGAAGCGTTCTGTCAAGAAATTATATAAAATTTGAGCGATTGTCGAGGACGTTTCTAGGAATAAAGCCAGAAACCGCGTTTCTTCGTCGGGTTTCCCAAAGGTAACGGGCGTCGTCAAACCGCCAGGAATGCTCGTTTCGACGTTTGCTCCTGAACATGTGATCGGTAGTTTCTTTGTGTTCCTGAGTACGAAAAGGGAAACGTTGACCTTGTCCCCCCGGGGAATTACGTTCCGTGTAATTGAACTTCCAAGTTCGAATTTCGACCTGGCCTCGGCGGTCCGTTTGCCCCGAAACCTGGTCGAAATGTAATTTTGTCGAGCACACGCGACGTTCGGGAGGCGTATCGTGGCAATAAAAAAAAAAAATCACGATCGTTGCGCGTTGGAATCGCGTTTGTCGTTCCGAAAACGTCGACGCGCGTAAGGTTAGGCGGACGTAGGAGAACCGACACGCCGTGGACTTGCCGGTTAATTTACGAGACAAAGGAGCACTCGGGCATTCCGCTCGATCGATTTTCCGTTTCATTCCACGATGTGTCACTGGCGCTAAATCAGGTTATCACCGCGCGACGGGATCGTTCGAATCGATTGAGAAACGATAAACCGTGGCCCGAGACCGGTACCACTGCAACGCGAAGGGGAGGGGAACGATTTTTGATGAAGGACCCTTGTACTTGTCGTCGTAAACAGCTCGTTCGCGTAACACTTTATTCTTCGGGCTTGGTTCGCCGGCGATCATTCGTTCGGATTATTTCGTAATAAAGGAGCTCGACAGAATTTCGCGTCGCCATCTTTCTCGTAACGCGATACTCTCTTCGTCGAATTAGGCAGCTCTCAACATCCAATATTACAGTAATTACTAGGAAATTACCCCCGAGGTTCGGCGTGGAACCGATTCCTGGATCGAACCCAACTCCTCCGTCGGCGGACGCATTGTCCTACGTTGTGTAAGGACATAGTTCGCGTGTACGGACAACATAGTACTCCGCTGTTCGTGGGTGTCGATGAGATAAGCGGGACGACGAGGGAGCAACCGTGGACCCGAGAAAATGGAGCAACGCGGTCTCCGCGGTAGGAACAAGAACGTTCCAACGAGCGATTCGAATCGTTCAGGGCCGCTGCCCAACGTGGATAAATTCAAAGTTGAATTTCGATTCGTCGCTAAACGATCTGCTGTATTTCGACGAACGTTTCTCGTCGTCTGTTCCAGCTGGTCTCGCGTCCAGCAAAGGGTTGGAAACCATTTCGCATACCTGCTTCGCGGCCCGTACTTTATCAAAGCCGCAATCCTATTCCAGTCGTGGTGAATACGCGTCGGTCCTTAGCGGCGCGGAAGGGGTGATCGGGAGCCCGGTTCCAGCGCCACGATTCCTTCGTAATCCACCAGCCCCGGAGGACGATCCTACGGTTACACGATCTCTTTTTAACGCGGTCCCGCAACCTCGTGAAAGGATGAATCGGTGCACCGGTCGCGCGGGCAAAATAATCTACCTGCGCCTTGGTGCGCTATTTAAACGATCGCGTTAAGGCCGGGATATCTGTCTACGACGCTATCCCCCTTTTTTTCGGTACGGTTCGCGAACCGACGCAAAGGGAGAATAATAAAAGAACGACGTGAAACGAGACGGAAAAGAAGCACCGGAGGACCTGCCTCCCGGGCCGGTTATTCCGGTATCGCGAAACCGCCGGTTCCGGTAACGCATTCCGGCTACTTTCGTCCTTCTCGTTCCGTCGCGGTGTCAGCGAGAAGTGCTCCTAAATTATATCAAATACGAGGGACCCCGTCGACTCGCTTAGCCTTTCGGGGATGACGCTGTTGCGAGCCCCGAGGGTACAACCCCATCCCCGTCCTTCCTGTATTTCGAGTATTCGCAGGTTGCTCGAAAAATGCTAGTTTTTACGGGCGTTTACATCGGGGGACAGGTCCGCCGTACGAGTTTCGTTTACGAGTTTCGGGGCTACGCGCGGGAAATTCGTGAGACCAGATACTGTATTTTTCTTTCCTTTCGCGTAAGAGGACGTGTTTCGAAGGGTGCACCGCGAGGGATGCAACGAAAAATGCACAATACCAGTTGCGATGTTTCCAATTGTTGTTTGGCCGTTGCTCGATCGATAAAATTGTTATGCAGTCGATTTTTTGTTCCTCTGCGTGAAAACGGTATTTGCAAGACTGGATGTTCTATTCTTTGCTAATCGCTCGATTCCCACCGCATTTCGCTGCTAATAAAATAAAATTTCCAGAGTACGATAGAGTTTGCTCATTGAGATATCGATCAACGCTCACGTTACGAATCCTTCCGAAATGCTGGCCGTCGATTCGACCAAATTTTCTCCCCGGTCGGCCACGAAACCGTAAATTACACGGCACGGCGAAGGCAACGAAAGGTGTGACCGGTGGAGCCCTACAATACTGTCGAAAGCGCGACGTTAAATTCGAAACTTTTAACTAGTCCTCATATACATACGCATTCTACCGGTTGTGATTTCGTTCGGCCCAGAATAAATCTGTATAATTATTACGACCGTGCGTGTGTAACGGGTAGCTCCCCCCACCAGTCGAATGTAGCCCCATCGGAAGGAAGCTGGTTTATTTTTTTGTTGTGCCGCCTCGAGGAGCGAGGGACGCCCTGTAGCCTCACCTTTGAAACACCTGGCTATTACCGCTCGATGTTTTATACATACACGCGTGTCTGTGTTTGTGTGCCACCATATGCGACTGGCCCCACCGAGACTAGCTACGCGGACCCATTTTCGGGGCCTCGTGGATCCCTAGACATGTGCAAGGTATCCGGGGGAAGCGGGGACCCTGGTTTCTCATCTCAAACTGGTCGTCGGAACGCTGAATTTTCCGCGGATGAACGGCGGAATCCCCGTGACTTTTGCTCAGCGATCCTCGAAAACTATAGAGCCAATTATCCTAGTATGGAATACGTTCCTAATTTGGAAAATCGCAATATTAAAGCAATTATCGCAATACATAGTGCTATTGGCGATGCATGCAATCGATTACGAATTCCAAAGTAACACGTGTTTGTAAATAATATTATACATAATAAGGTAAGTGCATCAGCTTTCTGTTAGCTCGACTATTTCTTCAAATATAAATATAGTATTCGAGCAGTACGAGCCTAATATGGAAAATGAGGACCTCAGTAAAAAAAGTAAACATTTCTTAAACAGTTATAAATCGTTAGTTATCAGTCAAAAGTGCATAAATATTCCTATAAATTCATAATATTTAAGTTTTTATAAAAGTTTTGCAAGCAAGTGAAACGTGTGTATAAAAGAAAGTATTCTATATTAAGGCAATTGACTCTACTACTTGACTACGAAGACCCCTGCACTAGGAGCACTTATTCACTAGAAATATTCTCAAGGCGATATTTCACGGGAAATAAATCTGAGATCACGAAGATATTTCGTTTAATATTTCCAATTGTCAGAAAACAAACTATTCATCTCGTAGTTTCCGAGAAAAGAATAGATCCTTCTCTTCAATCCTTTCACAGTTTATCCCGAACGAGATAATATTAAATATTGAATTATTTAAACAGTCGGTACCACAAAAGACGTTTCGACGAACATTTTACATTGTTTAAACCCGTAAAAGGATTAAAGTGGAGCCCTTAAAATGAGTCGAAGCAGACACGGGCACGTGAAGCCTAAACACGCGGTGGAACGCTCACGTGATTCAGAGCCCCTTTATCTTAATCTAAACTGTCTATCGGTAGTTTTACAAGCGCATCAATATTGACTTTGCTCCGCCGCCAGTGCATGTTTGATGATCGTGCCGCTGGCAGATCTTCCCGATGACTCAGGAAGACGATGAATTGCACGGGACGACCTTTGTCGTCTCGTTTATTCGCGATAACGCTCGAGTATTTGCCATTTCGGTCGCCAGGGCGGTGCCCTGTCCCGTCAACAAGCTGTTAAACGTTCCCAGTGATTTTCTCGCGACCTCTTGTTCCACCCTCGAGACGCCCCGTAGCCAAAAAAGGAAGTTGCCTCGCGTTGCCAGGCGGATTTCTGCGACTCCAGTCGTTTACCTCAAACCTGAAGGGTTCCTCTTTTGGCCAACAACTTAAGCAGCGGGAAATTGGCAAGGTAACAATGACCAACACCTGCGTTTCTCGCCCTGGCTCAAGGCACTCGGGCTGTTGGCTAATTGGGAACAATCGTGCAGGTACTACCAGCATGAATGGGGTCGTTTAGTCATTCACTGATTCATAGACGGAACGGGTGACATCAACGCCATGATTTTACAAAGACAGGGATTCCCACTTCGGTGGAAACAAAAGTCTCGTAATCGAGATTCGTTGCCAAGCTTTCTTTCTCTGGACATTGGCTTATAATCTCTCAATAAATTCTAATTTCGTGAATAATATGAATTGTTTTCCCAACTATACAATACTTTGCCTATATGTGCCCTAGATTATCGTTCGAGGATAATATTCTTGGGCCCTGTTTATCGCGATAATTTCGTTCTCTGCGATGGTCGAGCTCTGAGGCCGACGTGTTTGTCGGTTCCCGTTCCGAATGCGTCGGCAAGTCACCAGGTCGCCTTATCTCCATGACGCGTTATGGATTTGTTATTCTACCTATCGCTTATCTGCATACCGTTGCGCTCGATGCGTTCTCTCTGCGATGCGTCATTCCGCGGCTCTGTTTGTTACAAGAAATTTTCGAATTTTCCGCCGATGATTGTACCCGGAGAACAAAAACATTTTCGTTGCTTCGACCTACCCTTCGTGGGGGAGAAAATATTGCGCGATAAAGTATCGTATCTCTGGTTACAAACCGAGCAAACTTCGACTTTTGTTCAGAAATAAAAGTGACTCTTTCTACGAAGCAAACATCTTTATGTAAAATTTCGGGGCAGATAAGGGTTATCGGTTCCAGCGAGATATCGGGGCCACTAAATTATTTCTAAATACAATAGACCACGTGACACGCGTAGAGAATCGGATGACTCCGGTTTCGCAAACATCCCTGCTTTCCGTTTCAACGGGGTCTCGTTTCCAGCTCTTGGTTTTGTTTTCCTGGCCATGTTTACAAGGTTATTAACAACTAAGATAATCAGGTTGCGGACAAAGTACACAAGCAGCCAGCGGAGACGCGGACCCGGGTCCTTCGGGATCCCGCAGGCCCATTGTCCTCCATCGGGGTACCTGGCCCCGTGAATCCTTTTGTCCTCCCAGCCTTCGTCCAACTGTTTCGAGAGCTCCTCTATCGTTTATTTTTTTACGCGTCGTTTCTTTTTACAGCGCATCTGATGTGCTCGCGACAATCTTTGAAAGATCCAAAACCGACAAAAAAATATTAACGTCGCTTCTATCGTTCGAATCGTCACAGATTTCGTCCTAGATCAATTTTCCTGTGAACTGCAGCTCGAACGTCGTCTCCAGGGATCGAAGCATGGCAGGTTGGACGAAGAACGAAACGATTCATCGAAGGTTGGCCATTTGGGGGCAGAAGGAAAGTGTCCATGACGATTGACGAAAGGACTTCTTCGCGGGGGTCCTGGCTGTATCCTCCTCCGGATGGTCCTTAAAGTGTCTTTAAAGCCTAGTTTCGGACCATCCTCGTCCATTCATCCTGGAAACGGATACTACCAGAGTACAGGTGCGGATTCCTCGAGACCAGACACATCCAATCGCAACAGAAGATGAAACGTGAAACGTAATTTTTATCCGACGGTTCAAAGGGTTAATGTTTCTAAAGGATTTTTGTAGTGTTTCTAGAAACGTTTGTTGAATGTAGAATGTCCCGAAATCCTCAGGTTTAATCGACTACGTCGCATTCCGTCGGTTATTGTGGATTCTCCACTTCGTGCGAGTAATTTTGTAAAATCCACTGGCGTTGCAAACGAACATTTGAGTGTCCTTAATCCCCCCGGGGACTCTCGGTGAACGCTCTATCGGGCCCCGTTCGTGGATCGGGAGAACCACTGCCCCCGAAACGACGGATATTCCGTTGATCGTGAATGGGAATAGCGTGGCGGAGTTTTTCCTCTTATTTTCTTTCCTTTTTCTCCGGCTATGAATAGCCATGGCGGCGCGTACGGCCCCTCCATTGTCCCGAAATCTCAAAGAATCACTGGCTCTCCTTAAGTCCGCTCGCTCGGTCAGGGACGCGAGGCCCAGCGCGTACTTGTCCTTTGTGCGACCGGGACCGTGGACCTGCTGCAATAATTTCTACGAACTTACCGTCTTCTCGCATCTACGTCACTCGGGAGATCCGAGTTTTATCGCCTCGACTCGGTTACACCTGAAAATAAAAACTCTTTCGTGTCAGGAACGGGACGTTTCGTTCGCCATTATTGAAAGGAGTTCTTATTTATTTGGTCGTCCCATAAGTTTTGTATCATAGCGCGTTAAAAGTAGAAGACGTAGTGTTGCGTGACAGGTTTTGCGACTGTCATATTGTCTCTTATGGGACTTAAGGAGAGGAAGAATCGTGTGGGTCTGTATAACTCGATGGATAAACCAGTAATTTGGTTTAGATATCTTTTTCTTTGCGAAGGAAAAACTAGTCGTATTTTGAGATTTTTAATACCATGAAACGAATAGTACTAAGAATATTTACATATATTTACACTGTATTACAATGTGTGTATATATATAAAATAAAATAAATAAATAAAGAATAAAAGATTTTTCCTTTTTCCTCCTGACTAATTGGTTTTGTTTATAAAATAAAATACAATTGTAATACAATATTATGTTTTCGAGGGGAATATTGGAACTATATTTCATATATTCATAAAAGCCAGTAATAAATTTTAGCCTTTAGTATTTCTGTGTCCTATCTGTTCCTTCCAATGTAAAAGTTTGATTTATTTTTTAAATATTTAAAAAAATCAAAATTTATATATGTATACATATTATATAAATCTTCACTGTTCAAGAGGGGGTGAGATGCAGATTTTTGTGTATTTTCCTAATTTTTTCTACTAAACCGTCAAGTTAAATTGTAATATCTTCTCATAAAAATGTTTTCATTGTTTAGCCTTCTCAAATATAGATACGAGTGCAATGAGTTAATAATTAAAGTCGACGATTTCGACGTTTTCTTCTTGAAACATAATTCATACCAAAAGGGTAAATTTCACATTTGTATTTTGCACTACAAAGGGTCTTTCAGCCGCGAATATCGAATAAATAAATAAAGTTCGAGCCCTGGAGGCCTTTCGGGGACGAGAATCGAAACCGTCGATGCGTGTTAGCCACCGTGTACTTCCCCGAAATCCTATTTTCACATCCCCGAAGATTCCTGTGCCCTCGGTTGATATCGATTTTCCGCGTCCCTTCTGCGCGTTCGAACCTGCTCCTGGTGACGCGTTTAAGACGTTCACCTGCTTGCGAGGCAGGAAAAATCGCCGTTTGAAAGGATCCGGCCCAGAACGCGAATCCCCAGGAGCAACGAACGCGAGCGCATCGGCGCGGCCAACATCTGTCCTGGATCCAGGACAGCTGATCCTCCCAGGGCGCGTGGCAACTTTCCGTTTTCCAGAAACGAACCCCCACGGAACCTAAGCGTCCTTCCGACCGGACGTTTTTCATCGCTCTCAGTCTATTATTAGCGCCTTAAAAGAAACGTTTCGCTGTCCGTATGCCGCGGTTCCATATCTGTCGCCCTCCTACGTCACTGGACCGCCGTCAAACTATAACTGTTTCGCTAAGTTTGGTCAAGAACGATGATAATAGTATTTAACACTGGATTTGCGGGCATCGATTGCACATATGTTTATTAAACTCCATTATTTTTACAGTTGCATACAATTTCTATTTTTCTTTTAATTAGAACGTACATTATAGCTTTGTATCAATCAAATTCAATCTAAATTGCTATAACAAATAAGATTTACTCGTTCTGAAACTTTAAGCGTGGAATCTGATATCTGTTGCACATATTTTTATCGAAACCTGTTATGTTGACAGTTAAATAAAAATTCTGTTTTCCTTTTAATTAGAACATTTATATCTCTAGCAAATAATATTTAAGTATTCCGAAACTTGAAATATGGGACCTGATACCCGTATAACTGATGGGTTCCGTGAATCTAGTGTTAATACTTCGTAAATCTAATATTGAATATGTGCTCTACTCTTGTTTCCTTGGCTGAGGTTTCCCGGGAGCCTGAAAAGAATTATTTGTAGAGACAAACGGTTGACAAGATCTCGAGTTTGATGTATCGCGGTTGCCAAAAGCTGTAAACGTCGAGAAACAACGAGCAGCCGCGTCAATCGGTGTCGATAAGAATGCGACGGATCGTTTTTCCAGGAACACGGCATATGGTCAGTTCGCTGGACGATTTTCTTTTCGGGAGGAGTACGCGTGCCCATCGGGGGTTCGTTTTAGGGGCGGGCAGGTGACGGAATTGGACCAGATGACCGAAGCTCCGTCAAATTTCGGTCGCCTGAAACCGAACTGGCTGACCTGGAAGCTGGTTATCTCTGAAAATATCATCAATCTCGGATTTCGGGAATATTGCAACCACTCTCGACGGAAATTAGTTGGGGGCGTCGTATATCATCCCGGGATTGTTTTTAGCAGGCTTCTTTGTTCGTCCAGGTATACGAAAAGGCCATTGTCAAATTTAATAAATTCACAGGTAGGAAACATTCTTGGACAACTCAGTTTTTAGAATTGAATGTCGACTAAAAACTTTTTCCTATGCATTTTTTTCACACCCCCCATATCGTAAATGAAATATCTAAATATGTGATTCGAATGCTTCGATGATTTGTTAGACGTTAAGATCCAGATGTATGAAAGGATCAAGGTATTCATCGTCAAATTTAATAAATTCATAAATAGAAAATATTCTTGGACCACTCAGTTCGTAGAATTGAATGTTGACTAAAAACTTTTTACCACGCATTTTGTTCACATCCCCATAATTTGATATCGTTAGTGAAATATTTATGTATGTGATTCGAATGCTTTGACGATGTGTTGGACATTGAGATCCCACGGCAGAGTTGGACTCGTCAGTCGTCAATTAAGACGCTTCCCATCCTTGGCGTCTGTTATTGTCCCAAACACTTTAGCGTCGACCACTCTTTCAGACAGCACGTTTACCAAATCGTCCAGCCCTATAATGACATCATAGGACACGTCCCAGGGTGCGAGAGCGTGCGAACGCGATACGATCTCTTCAGGACCACCGGACAAGGAGCCCTTATCTGATCGGCTATTAGGGTGAGACGCGGACCACG
Source organism: Colletes gigas (assembly GCF_013123115.1). Taxonomy (NCBI): domain Eukaryota; kingdom Metazoa; phylum Arthropoda; class Insecta; order Hymenoptera; family Colletidae; genus Colletes; species Colletes gigas. The sequence continues at coordinate 2,397,859 of NW_025106656.1, forward strand.
GTCGATGCATCACGAGCCGCTTGACTTTTATATTTCTGCGGTCCGCGCTCTTGTTTTCCGTCCGAGTGACACGCCGATCATTATTGTAGACGTCCATCGACGTTCCTTGGGCTTATCTGATTCCTGAAAACGTCTCGTAAATGTTCCAACGGGGAAAATACGTTCCAACCCCATCATAACATATTCTGGAATATTCTAACCCTGTGGTAACCCCCATTTTGTAAGTTTAATTTTCCTAGTGTTTATTTTTATATACAACGTGGAATCAGACATGAACAAATCATATTCTCTTTAACATTCGTAAAATTAACCGACCACAAATTTTGTTGAGCCAACATTACAACCCCCTCGTAACATATTTTGGAGTATTCTAAGCATAAGGTAGCCTCCATTTTATAAGTTTAATTTTTCTAGTGTCCCAATATTTTTGTATAGAATGTAGAATTTATTTAGCTTAAAAATATTGAAATACCCCGGACATAAACAAATCAAATTCATAATAGTTGCTCTCATCGATCAGTAGATCTTCGAGCAAATGTTTCAAGCCCCTGATAACATATTCTAGTGTTCATTTTTATATACAACGTGGAATTTATTTAGTTCAACAATATTGAAACACCCCAAACATAGATCAACGTTCTCCTCTTTAACATCCGTATAATATAGTCGTCCATAAATTTTGTCGAGCGCGATAATTGTAATGCTCTCATCGACAAGTAGATCTTCGAGCAAACGTGTCCTTCGCGCTGTCGAAAAAGCAAATTAACCTCGATGATTTCCACTCGCGCTCAACAGCTCGTAAATATCAAACGCAATCACTGTTTAATCGCTCTCCTCGTAACGAGCATCGTTACTTCGTTGCTTTTATTATCGAAACGATTAATCTACATACGCCGAAGCAGTCGTTCCCGTATTAAATACGTGTCTCTATTAACGATTCGTCGTCTTCTTTTTCATTCGTTACTGACAAACTGAAATTAATTTCTGACAAACATTGTTGCACCGTGGATCTTTTTTAGTATCGACGGAAATACAATGTCGACATCCCGTTAGCTTTCATTCCTATACGATTATTTTGAATCCCGTTCGTTCATTTTCGCGTTTCTCCCGTCAGTCTGGCTTCCCCCCCGGTCGCGACTACCGTAAAAAATGACGGAATTCAAAAATCGCCTGGCCTACATAACACGGTCAGGCCACGCAGCGGATTTTTCACCGACCACCGACCGCGTAGAACGCTCGATTATGATCGAATCGGCGTGTACCGCGAGCAAGGCGCTTTCTGTAGTACAGGTCCAGCGGCGGTCGCTCGACGTCCACGGGGCTTGCTTAATTAAATTAATTTCAATTGGGCTGTTGTATCGAGCCGATACACTTTCACCGTGTTGCGACAGTGCCGCCGCCCTGGATCGGCTATCTCAATCTGATACAGGTACGCCGTCGCTTGATAACAATATCTGGATGTGCCCCAGGGCGATCGTGGGTGCACCGCTGTGTGCTCGCCACGTGCACGTGCGTCCACGCAACCCGCTGGACCTGTATTGCATTATAACATCGCGTTGTGAGAACAGCTCGACTATTACGGCGTCCCGGTTCGAAATTTCAACGATTTATCGTGCATCAACTGGAACGAGAACCTCCTTGCCTCGGGGGACATATCCTTCGCCACGTTTGGCGATCGAACGAGCCCCAAAGAGGCCCAAAATCTCGACAAAATCAAAGCTGTTGAATATTTATTTGCTAAATAAATACGACAGAGTTAGGGCCTAAGTATGGATTTAATTAATGTAGTTTTACAAAACGAAAAACGAGACGCTCAAGGGGTGTAATAAACGAGTGCCCTCCTCAAGTACTACTGACCTTTGCAATTAATGGATACAAATTTTCATTAAAAATACATGCATGCAATGCTTATTCTCAACAATAGCACCTTGAATGATCAGAAAATGATCCTAACGATGCACAGTGGCTAACGAGAGCGTTCGAACTGTGAATAACAAATATGGCGGCTGAGATAGTTGAGAACTTCCGAGAGCTTCGCAAGCCCCAGAGTATTATTTTCTGAAAAAACAAACTTGACAACCGCTAAACAGGTCTCGTCCGCGCCCGCCTTTGTGCCGCCGCCGCGATAGGCGACGCGCGGCGTCGAAATAGATCCGAGGGCACACCATCCTTCCGTTCCTATTTCAGAAACTTCTTCTCCCGTCCCGGGACGTGCCAGTCCAGTCGGCGATCGTCTTAAACTCGCGACTATACGAGAAAATACGATGGCCTCCCCCTTTCGGAACGAATCCAGAGGGAAGATTTTCCTTTTTCTCCCATTCTCGGCATTAAACCGGGGATTCTTAACTCGCAGCGTTCCTGCATCGCTCCACGAGTCCGGCTTCCTCCCTCCGAATTCCGCGGTCGATCCTCACGATCCTGAATGTCCTCCGTCGTCCTCCTTCGCCGCGTCTCCTTCCGTCTTCTCTTTCTTCGCTCGCTGCCGGTGCCTCGTCTCCGAGGGAAAGGGCTCATTGTACCCATTGACGAGATGCGTGTACGCCTTGTCGACGCTGATTATGAACGCACCCGTAAGCTTCGCTGACTGCGTGCTAACACGCCGGAGAGGCCCGAAGACGTCGGGGTCGTTCAACCCTGTCTGACCTCGAGGACACTTTTTCTTATTACGCGGTGTAAGACGGCTGAAATAACGCTTTCTCGCGGGAAATTCACTCGAGTGAGAAATTATATGTAATTCGACCAAATGAGAATTTTAAGGGTGGAAAATAGTTTGACCGAAATGAATTTGCGGCAATGTTTCCCGCAGTCGCCAACAGAGGGACACTCTCAACCTGTACCGCTCTCGCAAGTGCTCGAGAACCTATTCCTGTATACGTACTTGCACTCTGCGACAGGATTACAGACGAGGTATACGAGTAGACATTACACGTTATAGACTTTCTCACTGCCATACCGAACTGAAAATTCGGAGGTGATTATTGTCCTCTCACGGATGGCAGTCAGTTGAGAAACTGTTCACTGAATTAGTATTGATGGCCAGAGAGCTGTAGTGTGTGCATAAATACATGTGAGTTGACTATGGGAGAGATTGAGAAGGGCAATCCAGTATCATCGGACGATAGACTGGTGCCCGAAGGAAACTGTCCCTCCACTTACACACACTAATGCATAGCAACCTTGTATATGAGTTCTGGCGCTTCGTATAACTTCGGGGATTCGAGGAAGAAGTAGTTGATTCTAATGGTCTCCTACAATAGCATATGTATTTCACTGAAATGCATTGATGAAATAAGAAAAACAAATTTTAAAGAAAAATCGCCATGGGGTAGATGGACAAATTCGGCGAAATTGAAAAGTTTCAAATCATTCTAAAAAAGTTATTTTTAGTTGCAGCGGTCAATTACAATCATTTTTGGTCATTACACATACCCCCGAAATCTTACACACTTTCGAGAAAAAAATTCTTTATTGAAAATGTAATGTGTGGCTCAACCTGTATACACCTCTCTCGCAAGTACTCGAGCGATCACTATACCTACATACATATGCACTCCTCGACTCCTCGCCTTAGTGATGAGTCCACTTTCTTTCTTCATATTATACGATTTATAATAAAGAAACGTATGAAAAGCGATGGACAGTTGTATGTATACCGTTACTAATTTAAGAACAATTTCTATAGTGTAAACTCGTACGAGAAGGGGTTAGTCGGGAGGATCGAGCGACGGCGAGGAAGTAGAGCGTCCGCAGCGGCCGTTAATATTTTATCGCGCATGCGCGGGCGATCGTTGTTATCTCTTCGATTCGAGAGGGCCGGTAGAAAGTAAATCTCGCGCGGCGGGTCCGAGAGGAGGAGGCTGCGCGCGAGGTCGCGGGCGAGTATAAACATCCGTACGCGCACGACCTGGAATTCCCGTTTGATTTACTGCCGCTATCTCGACGCATTAGTCTTTGGTCCCCCGGGGGCCGATATCATCTGCCTTAAAAAATGCTGCCGTCAACGCGGCCCGCCAACTACCGTGCTACCCATCCTTCGCGGATCGACCCATCGTGCGCCGTTTATGGTTTGCCTCCGACTCTTTCTCTCTCTTTCTCCTCGCCTTCGTTCCTCTTCCCCCTTACAAGAACGTCGTCCTTCGTCCACGGTGGACCAGAAACCAATAAAAAATTCACCATTTTTTTGACCCCTCGAATCAGAACGTTATTAAAAAATATAGCACTCGCTTCGAGGTAAATAATATTACGTGTATTAATATTCACGGAAAAACAGAGGAAAAGGAGAGCACGAGGAAATGGATACGGATTTAAATTGGCCGAACGAGTCGTATAATTCATGGAGCTTACATCGACGCCGGGATGGCCTGGGGACGTTGTACCGTGAATTAAGAGCTTCGTTTCCATAAGTCAGGGACTTGCCAGGAATCGTAGGGAATTCGCCGTTTACGTTGGAATCCGGGGGACGACGTAGCCGGGGAATTATCGCTCGGCGAAAACTGCTCCGTTTCCGTCCAATTAATCGCGAGCGGTGCGTGTATAGCTCGTTGATACGTCCGAAAATGAAATTAGTGCGCGAGCACGCGGGTGGGTAGCCGTGCGCCCCATTGCTTTGCCGGTCGGTGGTCCCCCGGCGGGCATACATTAAATAAATAATCTCGATCCTCTCTCGATATAACGTGACCGCTTAGAACACCGGCGAGATGCTACCGACCACGGGGCCACCTCCTTGCGCAACTGTCGGCCGGTCGTTTCAATTAATTAGCATCGCGGTATAAAAGACGAGTCTCATCATCCTTTCCTGTTGCTTCTTCTTCGGTCGTGCCATGGCTAGATTATTCAAAACGACTTCCAGCCGGACCGGCGTAAGCGCGACCACGCGGACGTTATTCATACCCGCGCATCGTACGTGCTTTACGTCCTAGAAAACTTATTAGTAATTCATGCCGTTGTCCAGTTCGTAGATTTTAACGGCGCGCGTCGTTTATCCTGCCGTGGTGAACGTCCCCGAACGATGCACGACACGGTGCCTTTCGGTGTTCCGGACGTAGGAACGAGTACCAGTCGGGGGCGACTTCCAATCGGACTGTTTTCCAATCTCGGCGTTATCTTATTACCCTATCAAATCTTCGGGCAAAACAGCCGAGTACAGGGCGAGCAATGTCCAGTCGTTCGACCGGTACAATTAGTGGCCTCTCGAGACCGACTCGAATCGCCTCGAATCCATACGGCCTCCTGACAGGTCTCGGTAGGAGGTCCTGATCGGTCTTAAATCTTCCAGCGCCACTGACAACTACGGTTGCAATAATTGTTTTGGAGCGCCGAAGTATCAAAACTTGGTAAATAGAACACGATAGGTTATTACAAATGGATTCTGAGACAATTGTTCCCACGCTCGCCGGCAGAGGGACACGCGCGACCTGTATCTTTCTCGCAAGTGCTCGACTGAAACGTTTCTTAATGGGAGGAAAGCGTCAAATTTCAAAGTGACTGGATTGACAGAATCCATGTATGGAAACAAATTGAAGGGGTAGTTGCGCTAATAAAAAGAGTCGTTTATTGTGATAAAAAAGAAAACATGGGAATTTCGACCCCTACGACAGGACGAAATGTGTTTGCCTTTCGACGACTATGATATAATAGGGGTGTGACCTGCCATCGGAAAAATGGCTGGGGCGTATGACTTTGCGCGCACCGTTGCGACACACGATGATGGTTTCGTAATGTTTACATGCACGGAATAATGCACTATTTGCCTACAGTGTTCCTTTTCACACCGGATTAAAGATCAGCTAGTATTCTCTTGGTCGACGCTAAAGAAAAGATCCTATCCTTCTCGTGACAATGCTCTGGTCGCCCGTCTAGCGTTTGACACAACAAAAGCTGAATGGCATCGTGTGCGGAATTCTGTCACATTTACAATGCGAGCAACAATTTTTCATAATCAACGAGCCATAGAAAATGCTGATTTAAAATTCGTTGGATCTACGAGCCCGTATTCAAAGGCTCGCGGGACCCATTGGAAAAACTGCCTTGATTTAAATGGCGTTTGATAAAGATCGATAAAGTTGGGTGGTAGCAATAATAGAAAGAAACACGGTGTTAACGTTTAATGATCTGGCCAAAAGAATCCTAAGAATCTCGATCGTGTCAACAGTGAAATTTATATTTCCTCTTATTTACTCTTGACAAAAAAAGAATGAAGATTTAGTTATAAAAGATACATGACCCATACAAAAATGGGGGGTGGTGAGTGTATGGGAGATCGCGGAGGAAGGAAAAGGTAGAATAGCACCTAATCGCTCGTGTTCCAGAGAAAGGAGCCGGGTTCTCGCGTTTGTGCGAGTGGGTGCGACTGCGCGTGCTGATTGGAGCACCGCGATTCCTCTAATCATTCCCTCGGCTATTAGGGTCACACTTTCTCCGAGAGGCAGAGACAATGGCTGTGGCTCGATCATGCGAGTGCCCGCGAGTTGCGTGCACGCCGCGTGCTTACGCGCGTGCGTCGACGGGTGAAATTGTCGGTTGCGAAAATCGGGGCCGGATAAAAAGATAGCGCGAACGTCGTGGCGGCGGGGGTGGAGGGGAAGGGGCAGTGACTAACGGCCGCGGTCGGATCGGGAGATTCGAATCTGGGATCTCGAGTGGCTATCTGGAGGAGCCTCGACGAGTCGACGGTGAGAAACTGTGCACGGTTTGCGTCACCAAGTTTCACAGACCTCGCGGAAATGTCTCTCGAGCGCACCCTTACGCATCCTCCACTCCTCAACGCGTTGCTTTTCAAACAAATAGAGGATGGTTACAATATACTAGCGATATACTCTCAGAAACTACTAATAAACGAACTTTCCTGCTCTGATGATACTTTAGTTGGTTCCCAGATTTCAGAAGTGAATTATAATTGATAAGATAAGAATCACTTGCTACAACAATTTTCATACAGCGAATCAGATTTGTCTGTAATTTTTAGACGAACCGTTTTTGTTAGGAGGTTTCCATCGTAATGGCGTCTCTAATTTCATTGGACAGCTGTTTTGCGGCCGAGATCCGAGAAGCTTCGCAATAGTCAGCGAAAGTCGCTTTCGCTGTTCGAAGCCTAGCTGAGAGAACGCGGGGAGAATCAGCTGAGCGATCCCGCGGGCAAAAATCCATAATACGTGTGTACGTACGTCAGGTACGCCTGACGGGGGTGTGTCTGGGTTTCATTCCGCCGGGACATTACGGCGCCGTGTGTACGCCGTTGCGCCTAGATAAATACTCTCAAAAGACACTTGGTGGAATGCGTCCGTAATGAACCCAACGTGTCTGCCACTTGCCAACTACGCAGCACCTCGCGCGTACAATGGCGGTTCGATCGACACCGAACATATCCTGTTCACCGATTCCCAATTACTCTCCATTAGTGGGAACTAGGCTGGGGAACTCTCATTCCCAAGCTAACTAGCTACGGCGCACTGTAAACTCATTTGCATCGAACGTTTCAAAAAGCATTGCGATCTCAAGTTTCCTGTGATTCGTTCTTAACTTTAAAATTGCCATTAAAATCTGAGGTGATAGTCCTGAGTTGTGAGGAATAGATATGGGTATTTTTCACGAATGATAGTTTGTTCGACGCGTTTGGGTCCGTCGTAACTGGCGGAACGGTCGTCAGGTGGCGCCCGCGTCCGAGGGCCCCGGACGTCCCGGCGCCTCGTTGCGCGCCTCGAGGCAATGGCGGCGAGAAAATCACGTAATTTACTGGCGACAATGCTCCCGGTTCCAGCTCGTTGAAGCACGAGCTGCTAAACCTCTAATCGGCGCCTGATCGATCTTGCTTGGTTGCCGTGCCTCGGGCCATGCAATTCCTCTGAATCCCGCGACCCCGCGGAGCCCTTATTACAACATGCCGCATATTAAGAGGCGAGCACAGGCGACGTTCTCCCGGAACGAGCACGAAAGTTATCGTCGTCGATGTACCGCGGGAAACGATCGACCATGGTTCCGAAACGGTCACGATCCACCGAGCAGAAATACTCGTTTCTGGCGGTAAAATTAAAGACAAGAAGCCATCTTCACGGTCGACGGCGCCTTAACGAGGCCGAACGAATTCCACCAACGACGAGTCATCGATTTATCGAATCGCTTCCCATCGAGACCGTCCACGGCTCCCTTTTAGCGTCTGATTGCTGGCGCGACCGATCAATTAGAGGGGTATTGATCTTGGTCGCAATCAGCGTTGTCGGGGAAAACTTTCCAACACCTGGTCCCGACCCCCGCGGCTACGAGCAGATGCATTTTCGGTCGATCGAGGATCGATCGCGTCCGGTGATTTCGTTCTCCCGGGATCATCCCTCTGGGGAAAGTTTTCCTAAACGATGTTAGTGTTCTTGGGTTCAAGTAAATATTATTATTGCGCAGCCTAGGCAGGATTTTAATCCACGATCTTCGATAAATTATCCAGTTAGATGGCAGAAAAAGCGATTTCTCGACGGAGGTTTTCTGCAACAGTCGCGTGGAAGTTTTTCACACGTCCCAACGGTCCCCGGAGGCTTCAACCGGCCTCAACCTGTCCGGGACTCAACGGTCATTCCCACAGTCACCTGTGCCGTCGAAGACACTCACTCGCCCATTGTAACGATCCCTAATGCGCGCCATCCCTCGTGTCGTCCCTGTTACCGGTTCGCCGTTCGTCTTCCCTCTCGCGCTGATTTCTTCTCGCGACGACACCTTGCCCGTCCGAGACAAAGGGATCCCCGGCCTCGCGGTCGCGGCCGATGCTCGAAATGCTAATCCCACGACGAGAAGGGAGGAGGAGGACAGGGTGAATGGGACGAACGGGGTGAAAGACGACGGTCTCTGCCAGTGAGTTACGGGACAGTCTTAATTTTCCCATTCATCTCGAGCAGCGTGCACGCAGTCGTTCCTGAGTCGAAACTCTATTTGACTCGTTTGAATTTTACTGATATTTAATTATATTATTTCCGGAACGTTATAACAAGAGTTCTCTAAATTTCAAAATGTCTAGTTTAAATTGATATTCTTAGCACAAAGGCGAAAGTTGGGTGCAATCTTTCGCAGGAGAAGCTCGTGAGAATCAAACGAGGGGGGTTGTTCGAGAAAGAAAGGGGGTATTTTTGATCGACGTTGTCCGGAAGTTGTCATTTCCTGGATTATCCGAAGGCATCGTCGTTCAACGCGCCTGTATAGTAGTCTCAATGGCGTTATTAAGTCGCGCTTCGTGTACCGGCATTCTCATGAAAGACCAACATCCTATCTAATGCCAGCGATCCATCATCCTCCTTTGGCGGAGCTGTTGGTACCGACCTCGGGCAACTCAAGACGTTCTGAATAACATAATGCCGTTTTCATCGCGGCTGTTCGCTGGCTGCCGCTCGCTCGCGCCGTGACCACGAACAAACGGGTCCTAATTAATCCTACGATGCCTCTGTTTTCGGCCAGACGATCGCCATTACGGCTAACGCTCGCTACAATTTTGAAAATGGAGCATGACGATCGCGCGATCGCGTATCGCGCCAGTTTCTGCTTTGAATGAAACTTGCCGGCTGCTCGCCAAGAGTCCGTAGACCTCGGAAGTAATTAATTCTACCATTTTTCTCTTTCTTAGATCGCGGTGACTGCCCTTCGTAAATTTAACTTTTAACATTGCGTTGACATTTACATTAAAATTCAGTTTTTCTTTTAATCGAGAAATAATATTTACGAGCCCTGTAACGTTAATCGTACGATTTAATTCCAAATCATTTTTATTCTATTTATTTTTGTAAAAACGTGTTGATTTTAACATATAAGACTTGATGGCGAGTAGCCTCATGATTATGAAACTTGACGTCAAGAAGTTAAGTTTGGAGTTTGAAATCTAGTTTGAAATACAGTTGGGTCGAATAATGTGGGATTAAAAATGGCGGTGGGTCTCCGTAGGGTTAAGGACCCGTAGCAAAATGGACGAAACGGTTGAAAAATTGATTTCTTTGTAACCGGGAGTGGCCGGCGAGCCTAATCTCCTTGTGCCCCGTTTCCGTTCCCCGTGACTAGTACCGAATAGATCCCCACGAAGAATTGGAGCATCGTAAAGCAATAACACGATGCAAACAAGGGTCGGGGCCGCGTGTAACCGATGACGTTCGACGTCATCCACCAAACAGAGGCGCTTTCATGTCTCTCGATCGACCCCCGACCGATGGGGCTGCGGAACAGTAGTATTTTTGTGTCCCGTTAGCCACATGTCCCGCGATAAAAGTGCCATTGAATGTCACGCGGACCCCGCGCGTTATCGAGCGTTCGATAAATGCCGGCACAATGAGCCCTGGGAAATATTGGACCCGCCGATAAAGAGAGAAGCACGACTTTTTTTATTGCTGGGTGTCCGCGGGATACAGGGTTGAATGGTACCTTGTGTCACCGGATATCGACCTCGCGTATCTAGCAACGGCTTCAATTTCCACGTTTGGGCGTCGTCCTCGCGTTTGAGGGCATATTTTTGTTATTTCAAGCGTGGCCTATTCATTATTTCTTTAAAACCGTACACTCCTTATTGGGATTCTGCATACATATTTATACAAACGATAAAACTATGGCTGGACTAGCGATATGGTTTACCCTGTGAGTAAGTTTGTTTCTTTTGGTGTATTTTGTTCCAACATTCGACCCACAACCACCCTTTTGAAACGTGGTTTCTGTAAACTTGGGGTTGAAAACAACGTGTTCTCGTTTGTTTTTTCTTTGGAACTGAAAATAATCGAGAGGACTAATTTCTTTCGACCCCAAAATTTGTTCTGTTTTACCATTTTTTACCAACGAGAAGGAATAGGATAGGAGCACAGAACGTTAGAGAAGGAATAGGATAGGAGTACAGAACTAAGGACTCTGTTACAGAAGAAATTTTTATACGACTTCACTATCGAAGGTTAACTTTCCTGCCCAATAGAAGTTGCGTAACTAAATTTCCATATAAAGCGACCAACAGAGTTTCGCAATGATAAAAATGTAAATCAGACGGAATCGAATCGCCTAATTCGGGAAGATTTCGCGCGGAAGGGTATACTTTCGAATCGATCGCCTAACGATCGTTTCTAACGCGTATACGTAATGGCCGCCCCGGTGTATCCCGACGGAGGATTACGTTTCCACGAGCGCGATTAGAGAAATTAAATATACGGTGGCCGCGATGATAGCCGGTCGTAAAAATGGCCAAGGTAAATATTAAGCCTGCGGTTTTGCGGGCAAACGAGGTTGTTTTCCCTAGTTTCTATCTCGTACCTGCCCCGCTGGAGGGATTAGGATTAGCATTCGGTAGACGAAACGCGCAACGTCCCGCAAACCGCGTCTATTTTTTTCCTTTTTCCTTTCCGTTAATGCGAGTTTTATCGGCCGGTGGTCGAACGAGGTGTGCTCCGACGATAGAACACGAAAGGTGGCCGGAGGATTAACGTGTTTAATCTTGCGGTTAGAGAGTAAACAGCGAGAAGGAGGTGGTGGATGGACGATGAGGAGACGGGTAAGCCGGTTGCGGTTGAAATCACAAAGCTCCGGGGCAGTAAAACTTGCGGTTTCGGTTGTCGCCTTTTACGAGGATTCCGGATGGCTACGGCAACTGCAAGATGGACCGGTAATACGGGTCCCTTCCCCCGACAAAATCTAATAGAGTTCAAACAAACGCTGTCCAGAGATATCCATACGAGTCGCGATTAAATTTCGCGTATTTATACGGTTTTAAGGAAACTGTAGAAATCTCCCTAGAAGTAATAAATTCTCCTTTTGACATTTTCTCTTGAATTAGCTTTCGCTGTTTACGACTTAAACTGTTGGCAGCGTTCGCTATCGCGATTACTATCTATCGAACCCGATCGAAAAATGGCGTAATTGATTTATCGCCGGCTCGAAAGTCTCGCGGACTTGTTAAACGTAGCACAATAGAGTCTTTGAGTCTCGAAGAATCTTTTCCAGCCCGCTGGAGGCTCCCGATAAATCAATGGAAATGGACATCGGGCCCTAACGAAGCCAGTGGCCTTATATTGTCCACGGGCCCCGGGATAAGACGGAAACGGTCAGGATAGAGTCGATGTTGGATTCAGCGAAACAGTTCCATTTGCCGATCGGATAGTCGCGAGTGCCTCTCTTATCGAAAACTCGATCGTCTAATACTCGCATTAGTTAAATGCTCGAAACCGGTTATTAGCAACATTTAGCCATTATACCGTGCTGGCATATCTCGCGCCGGTGTCTCGCGGCCGGGGCTGCCGAGGATTATTAGGCTTTTTCCAGCGAAATGTTAATATACGCCCTGCTCGAGCCACGCATAATAATTGTATCACGGGCTCACAATATCGCGGACAGCGAAATTTTCGACGTTCCTATCGCTTTAATCAACGTCTCGCAAACGTATTACATTTAATGGGTTCTATTAATAGTCTATTCGATCCGTCGAAAATGGCGACAAACGGGGACAGTCGACGATCGTTCTCTGAGCAGAAACACAATAATTCACTTAAGTTTTTGTAATTATAACCGTTTTAATGTCGAACAGGAAATCGAAGTATTTGCGCTGATTTCAAAATACCTAGATTGATACAAGTTTCACCTGACTTATCAAAATTCATAGTCTATTCGATCCGTCGAAAATGGCGACAAACGGGGACAGTCGACGATCGTTCTCTGAGCAGAATCACAATAATTCACGAGATTTAAGATTTTATAATTATAACCGTTTTAATGTCGAACAGAAAATCGAAGTATTTGCGCTGATTTCAAAATACCTAGATTGATACAAGTTTCACCTGACTTATCAAAATTCATAGTCTATTCGATCCGTCGTAAATGGCGACAAACGGGGACAGTCGACGATCGTTCTCTGAGCAGAATCACAATAATTCACGAGACGTAAATTTTTATAATTATAACCGTTTTAGTGTCGAACAGGAAATCGAAGTATTTGCGTTGATTTCAAAATACCTTGATTGACACGAGTGTCACCTGACTTATCAAAATTCAACAGCTTCGCGAAGCGCTGTTTATTTTTTGCGTACGTTTCGTGGAAATTTTGGAGGCAAATTTTCCCTCGCGTACGAACCTCTCCAATATTATCGAGCGCACCTATCTGCCGTCTTATCTGTCGCCTTTCCAATATTCCTAACCGATCCTCCCTCGATATCTACCGAAGGCAAAGATTGCTGGCGAGCACGTACGCGCGCATCAAGTGTGTGCGCAGAGAGTTTCCTTTTCTATCTGCGACCGATCCCATGGGACCCGCTCCATATTTACGTTTGCCACAAGGTGCGTCGTCACCGTGCGCGATTGTCACGAACGTGTCACGGTCTGTCACCTGCCAAATTGGCAAACACTCTTATCGAATCCCCCGGTTACGAAAAGTGTCACTCTTCGTCGTTTCCCGTTACAAATGTCAGAAAATCCCGACGGTTTCGTAATTTCACGCTGAAAATGTTGCCGGGTCACGTTCCCGCGGAGGAACCGTTCAATATATTAATTTAAAAGCCTCCGAGCTTTATAAATCGCGATTAATTAAGACCACACAGGGCCTCTCCGTAACGCAGCTTTCGCCTTTTCTCGTAAAATCTGCGAACATTACCCGTCCCTCAAGCAGAGAGACGTCACAACGTAAAAGTGGGGCTCGCGTGTAACGTGATTTACATTCTTGGAGGCGGCCTTGAAGAGCCAATTAATTCCGTCGTGACTATAACCGTGAATAAACCGCCTCGTTCCTTTCCTTTTTAATATTTGCCGTCCGAAAATAACCGCGATTTACAATCGTCCCCGTTGCATTGTCGCGAATTAATTCCTCGAGATCCTCGGCAAGGTGGATCGTAATTTTTCCGAGGTCTGGAATCGAATATTGAAAAATGAATATCCGGCGAAAGGGACCAAGGGATTCAATAAGGATTATTCTCGTGACGGGGGTACAGGTTAAAATCTGATATATCCGTCGTCCGGCGCGGTAACGGCGACCGCGAGGGAACGTCTTCCTCCCACATTGAACGTCCAACGAGGCGCGTGACAGCGAAAGAAAGCGAGAAAAAGGAAGATCGAACGGTAACGGTTTCAATTAAAATTCCATACGGAATTATTTACGAGCGTCGCGGCGCCAGGTAGAAAAAAAAAGAACTCGGTATTCCGCGGCGTTGATCGCCGATTAATCATCCCCCGGTTTGCGACGTCGATGCGTGAAATTCTTCTCACGCGTCCCGGAAGGATCGCCGGGGTCCTGTTTGCTCAAGGATTCCTCTCCGACCTGTCGCGACCTGGTTTATCGCGACTCGATTCCGTTCGGTCGTTATCATCGTGTTTCCACCGGCGAAGGACGATCGAGCCCGCATTCCACGAAACCGAGACGAAGGACATGTTTTATCGCGTCGTTTGTCGTGCCTTCGGATTAACCGGTGTTTAAAAACGATACCGCCGTAGAGATCCCGCAACGATGATTCGTAACCGCAGGTCGACGCGCGTCCCCTTTTTCACGAGGGGCTGCTTCTTCTTTATCTCAGCTCCACGTGTTCTCGTCCTCCTTCGACGCGCGTTTCCGGGCGCCCATCTCCGTCTCAGCTCCATCCGTTCGAACTGGAGGAATCTTGGTCGAGCCACCATGTTCGTTTTAAACGAATGAAGAGGTGTTTTTATACTGTATTAACCCTTAAGGGGCCATTCTACCTTGTAGGCATGAAAAATACGTGTTTCTCTGTGATTTTTTTTTGCGGGTTACTAAAGAACGATTAATTCCGGATTTTGTAGATACATTTATTATATATTTAGCTATATTTACGAATTTTTGCAACGCATAATATCTATTGATTACGCTGTTTTTGTTGATCATCAAACAACAGTTTTTACGAACGGCACCCGACTGCGTACGTGATATCTTGCGAACAAGTTATTCGAAATCCTAAAACCAACGATATTCTTAATATAGATGAGTGTGGTTATAGCATGAACTAGGATCTTTTCAAAAAAACAAAAAATGGCAAAATGGCAGCTATTTTACGAAAAAATACTGAATATTTTCATATATTTGGTTGCTTTTTTGTTAATAAAAGAAAAAGTATTGCATATATCGCAATTATCCTAGTTCATGCTATAGGGAGACCAGTTCTGAAGATACTGTATAAATTTGATGTTGATATCTTGAATAGTGTTTTAGTTATCACGCACGCAGTGCCGAAAAATGTAGTTTCGAGAAAAACAGCTTTAAAGTTTCACGTCCAGTTGTTATACCTGCGCGCGGTACATTTCAGCAGGTTATAACTTCGTTAGTTTTTCAAATTTCAATTTAATATTTGGTAGATATATTTTCGAGACAACATACTAAAGGAAAATGCAAAAAAAAAAATATCGATTTTTTTAATCCCACAAGGTAGAAAGGCCCCTTAAGCGGATTAATAATTGTTTAATATATGTCAATGTAATTATTTGAAAATTTATGTAATCCACCGTTAGTTCATTATTTTTTAAATGCTTTAAAGGAAAGTTGATTTCCATTTACCAATTTGGTAAAAATCAACATTAAGTAAAATAATTCTGTTGAGATTGAGAGGAAATCACTGTGACGACTGAAAGTAAAGGCAAGTGTCAAGAATTTATTCTGCGTAACTATAAAACTTTCTCTGATAAATGTTTAATGTTTTCGAAAATACATTTCTTGGGCTACTTCCTGTAAAAATTTTGTATAGAAATACTAATTATTATAGCCATAATAGTAACTAGCGTGAGAGGTCTCCAAAAAATTGTTAGAAACGGGCGAACGTGTAAGTTTTCACTCCAAGTGGTGAAACAATAAATTATGCAATTTTCTTAAACTATAAGACAGTTCACGTTGCACGTACGGATTTTTAAATATAATTATTTATTATAAAATGGTGGAACTTTATACTTTAAATGTTAGTAAATATGTGTGCCACAACCGATGCACAAAAAGTTTTATAGTTTCTTTTTAAAAAAATTCCAAAAAAAGCTGAAAATATCACATTCTAGACAAGAATACCCCCTTAAGGGTTAAATCCTATCTATTAGAATTAAAGGACTGCTGTATAATTTACTGTTGCGCCTGCAAAGACTAATTCTTTACGACGATCAACGTGTTGTCATGTCCTTCCCATAAACAGGATTAAAAAATTTGATATGAATATTTTCTTATTAGAATCTCTGCTGATTATACAAAGACGTGATTAAGACTACTGATAATGATATTCTGTTTTCATCTTATATGTGACTGCGGTGTATTAATTTTGTATGAAGGATTGTTGTCTCCTTTTCCCCATAGACCATTATACTACCTCAAGTATCGTTTACTAAATTCTACAAATCTTTCAATTAAATTTATTTTTAATCATTTCTATGTCTCGAAAGTCCAACGTGAACCAACGAAGGCTTCATCGTTAATTTGTGAAGTGGCTTTCTAGGCACTTTCTGAACGAAACTCAAGCGGTTCGCGCAAACGGGGAGGGTCGATAGCGCCTTTAAGGCCATTACGAAACCGGTCTTTAATCTCACAGACTTTGGCCAGGTCCGCGGAACGAAGGGCCACGAGTTCTTCGGGGTAGCCAAGGTGTCGGTTACGTCGGTGTCAATTAGACCCGGACGCCGGAGGCGTGATCGACCGTGAAAAATGCCTACGGTCGCTTCCCTGGATCTTGTAAATCAAATCTTATTGATTCCGCGTCTCCCTTTCTCCAAGTCCTTTCATCCCTGAGCAACTGTAGATCCTCGATTCATCCTCGTCTTTTCTCGTCAGGCGTTTGTCTCTTATTTAACACGTTTGCGACAGGGGCTGAATTTGTACCACTGGTGCTTTAGCCCGTCGTGAACGTGTTAAAGCAAGTATAAATATCGATAAAATATTGATAGAATTAGCAAGACACATTTATCACACTCACAATATGTGAAAATCTAGAGGCAAGAAATGAATAAGGTAATTTTACTGAGTTTAATTTGTTATGAATCGAGGCTCGAAGCTTGGTTGTAACAGTTATGACGTCTGGCTGAAAGTGATTTCCGAAGCAGCACGATAACCGATCGATGGCAAACATGCCGTGAGCCCTGTATTGCGACCCTTCTTAAAATAGTTGATCGCATAGAGTACCACCTGCCGGCCCACGCAACGCCGCGGCCGAAATAATCAGGTACGAGTCTATTGGCCCATTAGAGTGCATGATACATCGTATTAGCTCGTGGCAAGAAACACGATGCCATTAGGGAGATTGAATCGGCCGGCCTCGTGCGGAGAGAACGTGAAAAGAAGAAAGAGAGACAGCGTTAGAAGGAAGGGAGAATGTGTTTATCTACGTCATATAAGCATACGTAAGATGGGGTAGAACCGTGACCATGGGTGTAACCAAACGACCACGTGGCCAAGAGCATGTGTTTTCGGAGTGAGTAGGTACTTTTCTGCCATCTGCCTCGGAAGCTTTTGGACCGATAGGTGTGGTGCGTTTGATAAATACTCCAAGGGGGAAGCCGGAAGATCGAACCAAACACGGACTAGAAAATTAATGGAGCCCTCGAGGAGGGAATCGGACCTTCAAATTGGACTTTCGTACGATTTTAACCTCTTTGAAAACACTGCCGCGTATTTACGTCCAATAAAAAAGTGTATCATTAAAATTTGTTAAGATCGAGGGTGCAAGGAATGATAAGAAACTCGAATGTATCGAGTAACAACGAAAAGATCAACGAATAAAATATCAAAAATAGGAGATTCAGACCTTAGGGAGGACCGAGCGTAAATAGAACGGAGTTTCAAAGATTTTTCGGAAAACAGGAAGTCGTTTCCCGACTTTCTTCTATTTCTGAACGCCGCTGGATTACGTGCCCCCGTAAGCTTTGGCGCCTCGAAATGTCACAGAGGGAAAACAGCGCGTGTTGATGTTTTGTCGAAATTCCCTGACTCGTCGGTGAAAGTCGAGAAGCGTCGCGACGCGGTTCGAAAAGGGGTGGCGAGGACTTCGTCCAAAAATACTGTCGGGAGCGTGAAACGTCACGGAACGCGACTATTAATATTGGCTACCTCGAATACTGGATTCAAGAATAGATTGCTATCCAATTGTCCATCTATTATGGTCCAACTCAGGGGTGCTAGGCTCCTTCTCCTACTTTAATTAACCCTTAAGTGGACTCTCAATTTCAACTGAATTATTTTACTTAATGCTGATTTTTACCAAATTGGTAAATGGAAATCAACTTTGCAATTCAATTATTAGTTTTTGTTGTAAATCAGCTTAAAGTGTATAATCTATAGCGTACTAAATATATTACTTTATTATAATTAAAACTACAACAGTTGTAACTTGTGGAGGGTTGCAGCTCGTCGATAATCCACTTAAGGGTTAAAAAGAGCTAGTTAAAACGCCCCGGGAGGAATTGGTTCGAATTTAAATGGACGGTAACCGAAAAGTCGGTTGCCAACAGGAAGTCTTGGCCGTCCTCGAAGACGTCTTGCAACAGGGGGCCATTCTTCGTCGTCGGCCAGCTGGATCGCGTTCGCGACGCCTTTCGACTTGCATTTGGCGAACTGGAACAAACAAAAAACGGGGAAAATAATAAAAACTGCTGTGATAAAAAGGATCGGGGTGGAGAAAGAGGGGAGGCATAGGTGGCGAGAAGAGAAGGTTGTAACTTTATACGCAGCGTACGAGCGATCTTCGCGCCGCCCATGATTCCCGACACACGTTTTACCGGGTCGCAGTCAGCTCGCGGGGCATTGTTCGCCCGGGTCAGACAGAGGCGGAACGGCGAAGGGTGGGCAGACTGGCGGGAGGAGAGGGTGTTTAGAATTTCATTTCCGGGCATTCGGGGGCACGAAGAGCGCGACGTCGCCCGCGTACCAGGAGAGACGACCAGCATCTGTCCGCAGATGCCGAGCAGATGCGCGGAGCTGCTCGAACCAGCTCGAGCAATGCGCGTGCGGTCTAATTGCAACCCCTTCTACCAGGGAAGGGGGAGGCGGGTGAATTCGCATTGTCGCGAAACTTCATTCATGTCCACGGAACGAGACCGGGGAGACGGTCGAAGACCCCGTCCTCCGCCGGAAACGGCGACCTCGCCGGAGGAAGCAACAACCAAGGAAGTAGGATCGCCCTTAGGAAATTTTTTATCGTATTAACTCTTTCCTAACCCCCTCATTTCAATTTCATAAGCTGGGAGGTTGATAGAAACCGTATTTTAACACCAGAATTACCGACAAATTCAAACGATAGATACTTGGAGAAATGTACATCGCAATGGGAAATAATTGTTTATTCGTTCTCTTATAGAAAACTATAGTGTTTAAAAATCCAATCGAGTAAATTTGTAACAATTTTTATTAGAAACTACGAATGGTTATATAATTTTCTTGTTATATACAGGGTGAGGCACGAAGTAGTCCCCACGATTCTTCAACCCCAGCCCATTATTTTTTAATGCTTTAAAGGAAACTTGATTTCCATTTACCAATTTGATAAAAATTAATATTAAGTAAAATAATTCAGTTGAAATTGACAGTTCACTTAAGGATTAAACGAAATACTATAGAGCAGAAAATATTCGTGATAGGGGTTGCGTCGCGCAGGAGGAACGAGAATGTTCGTCGGCAAGAGACTCCGTAAACGAAATTTTTTCCGGTCGACGGGACGGGACAACATTGCGGTTTTCCTTTCATTATGTCTCGGCCAGACACCCCGCCGTAGAGGAAAAGAGTCGAAGAAGCGCGAAGAGGGTGGGTTCCTGCGGCACGCTTCTCGGAATCTAGGCCCCAAGATCAACCTACCGACAGATGCAAAAATTCGTAGGAGAATCGATGCCCCGCCGTCTCACCTGTCCACACACTTCGTCTGCTCCTTCGTCCTTCCCGGAGGATCAGGACCGCGTCCTGCAGGTTCAAGAAAATCGGGCAGAACAGCGCGGAGACGCTTGGCGGAACCGCGCGCGTCGAACCCTCTGGACTCGATTCCGAGCCTGTGTCACCTCGACTGCCAGACCCTCTGACAAAAGAAGTCCCGGGGCTCCTTTGTCGGTTCCTTTGCCCGGTTCTTTATGAAATCCTCTCTATTCAGGGCCTGCGGACCCATTCATGGTACGCGCCGTCTAGAGAACCGAAACGCGGCAAGTGCTCGCTGCCTTGCGTAAACGGCGCACAAGTGTACCCGGTCCACGGCGATTCTGCGTCGAAGGGACTTTTAAAGTCCTCCCCCGGACGCTGACGAGCCGTTTCGGCGGACTTTAAACTCAGCTGTACTCATTACTTCACGGTAAACCCACTTGCTTCCTGCTGCACGAATCCTCTATCCCCCTAGCGACCTTCCAATTAACACTCGTGCAATGGCGCGGACCGAAATCGAATCTTCGACGCTAACCTCGAGGGTGTAGCCTGTGGACATTTGCCCTGTGTATAAATAAATTTTCTTTGGAACCAAATGGCTAGAAAGCGTGATATATTGTTTAAATACGTGATTGGTAGACTGTGGATGTTTATGCATTTATGGGAGATTTTAATTCTCAAGAAACTACAGAATGTGTTTCATATGCAAAAATTTAAGAAATATACTCAAAGTAAGATACAAATTATTAGGATCAGTTGCCCTAATATGGAATTTTTATACAAATTTAAATATTATGAATTTATAGGAAATTTTATGCTCTTTTGACTTGTAACAGTCAAATTTAAAATATAATATAATTGTTTAGGAAATATTTACTTTTTCACTAAGGTCTTCATTTTCCATATTAGGCGCATATTCCTTGTAATATGGAATACTATTTATAATATAATTATTTTTGGAAGCCTTAACGTGTTCTAAAAAATGTTTAAACCAATTAGTAAAGATTTTCATCTGAATCCAACCAGAAGGGTGTACTTTGAATATGGTCCCATGACGAATACCATTTTTCATGTTTTTATGAGGAAATATTATCATTGGACGTTCATAAATTCCACTAGCACTCATACAAATTACTGTAGTAACTATACTTCCCCTTTCTGCTGATATAGGTATGTGAACGAATCCGTTTTTTTCTTTTCTTACAAGGAACCATCGCGAACGGTCCGGCTTCGATTTTGATGAAACTTTGTACACTTATAAAGCAGCCAAAAATAATCGACACGTATTTTTTTTTAGCTGCGGTAACGCGAGTTTAAGTGGTGAAACCACCTCTTGAAGTTTTGGCTCGAAACGGCTATCTCGAAAACGGAAAGACATACAAAAAAATTGTTAATGGGCGAGGTTGATGGTTTCTTATGTACAATAACATGGTGTTAAAAAATTTAAAAAAATACAATTTGTTTATAACAAAAAAAAATTTATTAACTTAATTTTTCATTTTATTGAAATTTTCATAATGACAAAAAATGACGTGCATTTTATTCCAAATCCATTGGTATGCGATTTTTTAAAATTGCCTCCTACAGTTTTGCAGATTTTGATGATTTACATCTTGCGCGCACATCCATTATGGTAGTAACCGTTCTAACTTTGATTTTAATGAAGCACTGTAGGCTTGCACTACTTCTAGAGGACAAAATCGGGAAAAATACAAGAATACCAATTTGTTGATGGAGGCTTCGTTAAGAAATTATTAACGTTTAAAGTTCCGCCCGTACTGAATTTTTTTCTCCGAAATGCCCAAGATTTCGGGGGAATGTGTAATGACCAAAAATGATTGTAATCGACACCTGCAACCGAAAATAATTTTTTTAGAACGATTTGAAATTTTTTTTTTTCGCTGAAAAATTTAGGCACTACGCCCTGTCGATTTTTCTTAAAAATTCGTTTTTCATTTTTAATAATTTTGTTTGACGCCCTACAAAAAAGTTGGCCAATACTTTTTTGTAGGTACCTATGAGCTCTACTTCAGAAAAAAGTTTCATTGAAATATATTCACTATTGTAGGAATTATGGCTGTTTGAAGATTGGACCATTTTTATGGGGTTTTTCTCATTTTGTGGGGTCAAGGATCAACTTTTTGTATATTTTTGCGATTTCTACGTATTCTTGAGTAAAATACGCGTCGTTTGCATTTTTGAAAATTAAAATCCTTCAATCCGTTCAGAAGTTATGACATTTTAAAGATCCGCATGTTTTCGGACAACATTTCTAGCCATAAATTACATTTTCGATTAGGAATTTTTTTCTCGAAAGTGCGTAGGATTTCGTGGGTATATGTATTGACCAAAAATGATTGTAATTGGCCCCCGCAACCGAAAATAATTTTTTCCTGGAGGATTTGAAATTTTTTAATTTAATTTTTTAATAACTTTTTAACGAAGGCTCAATCAACAAATTGATATTCTTGATTTTCGTCTTATTTTGGCCTCTAGAATCTCCCATTAAAATTTTTCCCAAGGGTGGCCGAACTTTTCCAAATCCATTGGTATGTAATATTTTTAAATTGCCTCTTACAGTTTTGCAGATTTTGATGATTTACATCTTGCGCGCACATCCATTATGGTAGTAACCGTTCTAACTTTGATTTTAATGAAGCACTGTAGGCTTGCACTAAATTATACAGTAACAAGTAACAAGTAACAATAACAGTAACAAGTTTCTTAACAGCAATGAAAAGATTTTTTTTTATGCCCACCTATGACATTGTGGCAAAGGGGGAGCGATTTATAAATTATAAATACATACAGTGTGTATACCAGGAGATAAAGATACACTTATTATTCTCATGATGTACTTGCTTTAAAATACAAATTGAATAAATAAATATTGTCATTTCTGCGGCTCGCCTATCATGCAGTTTACGCACGTTATCTAAATCTTCACTGTTGTGAAAGCATTCTGTGTAATTTGTATAATAAAAATACGTGTCAAATGAGATTAGTATGTGCATCTGTATCTCTGTTGTTATTAACATTCTTTAAAATCGAGATGGTTTTTGTAATAAACATGATAAAATGGGTATATTGAAATGGAGTTTGTATTATACCTTTTGATAACGTGACATATCGTAAAGTTAATTAAATTGATTGCCCTTGTCATGTGAAAATAATATTTGTTGGTAGATAAGTGGGAGAACGTGGATATATATATATTGCAATTAGCTCTTTATAAGCGTGTAGAACATTGTTGGTTATCCATACAGCCGAGGTGCCGATTCTGGGCATTTAAACGTTGCACTTATCCAGCCAATCTTTTGTTGCATATATCCAGCTTTTACTGTATTCGGAAAGATGGTAAATATTAATCCTATTAATGTAATAACTTTACTGTCTGCTGCGTTTGTTGAGTGGAACTAGGGACCCACGCCAATTAATAGCGCAGAAGAAAATTTAAGGGATGTATTATTCGATTTAATTGTAAGAAGTGTCGAAGACACGGCATTCCTGGTTGAACATGAAACGTGTGTTGAAATGGACGGGACGCCTATCGACCAAGAAAATCAGGATGCTGATTTGAACTGGTTGTGGGTAGATGAAGAGGAGGAAAATAGGACACCGAATATTCCAAACATATACGAACAAGACGTTGTATGTCATTCGAATAAGGAATACATCCCATTCGAATATAAAAGGAAAGCTGTGGCGTACTGGAACAGCGGGAAGTCGAAGCGATTAAAATTAGACACCGTACGTTCCAAATTCCGTCACGTGAAATCCGAAAGAATGCTTCGTAAATGGGCTTTACAAGTTGAACAGGGTGGCACAAAAAAGGAAAAGATAAAACGTATTGCAGAGTATACATTTAATAAATTTATGGAAGCTCGGCAGTTAAGAGTAATTGTGCATGAAGTAGATCTACGGCGATGGGCTTTACAAGCGAGGGACATAGAAAATTTATAAACATTTAAAGCCGGATATACTTGGCTATATACTTTTAAAAAGATGTTTAGATTAGTGTCCAGAAAAATTACCAGATTTGTAACCACAAATATGGTAAATCGAGAAGACGATATTCATTTGCAATGCAGCGCATTCGTGAATGAAGTAAAATCATATATAGCCCGAAATGAATCACACAATGTTTACAATTCCGATCAAAGTGGTTTTAATTTGGAATTACATTCAGGGCGCACTTTGGCTGAAGAAGGTATAAAAATCGTAGAAGGAGGTGTTCAATCAGTGTCATCCACCACTCATAGTTACACCATCCAGCCAACCATTTCAGCTGATGGACAATTACTGTCACCATTATTTATTGTACTGAAAGAGAGTACAGGACATTTCGGGCCGATTGTGGAACAACATTTATTTCGCCCTGACAATGTATATCTTGTAGCTTCAAAGTCAGGCAAATTAACTACGGACCATTTCAAGACCTGGTTAAGAGAGATTTACTTCGCAAATACTGGGGCCGCAACAGTTCTAATTCTTGATTCCTGGAGTGGTCACTGTAAGAAGACGGTGAACGAAGTTACTCCCGAGGGTAAAAATGTAAAACTTTTTATAATACCAAAAGGTGGAACAAAGTATGTTCAACCACTGGATGTTTACGGTTTCCGCACTTGGAAAAATTTCGTCCGCCGATTTTCCGATATAGTTCTCGTTTTAAATCACGACATTAATCTCCACGCTAGGAATAATATAATTAAACTTCAATCTCTGGTCCACAATCAATTTTCATCGCCACGGTTCCAAAATTTTATTAAATACTCCTGGTATAAATCCGGATATATAGATGAAAAGCCAAATGCATTCCAGAATCCTGTTGAGTACTGCTATTCTGTTGAAAATGAGCCAACATGTTATATTTGCGGTGACGTGGCAATAATTAAATGCGCATGGTGTAAGAAATCTTTATGTTTCAAACATTTTTTCGACGAGTACCACTATTGTCGGAACTATATAGAATAATTGTTATACACACTGCATATATTTATAATATATAAATCGCTCCACCTTTGCCACGATGCAATAGGTGGGCAATAAAAATAATTAATCCTTTCGTTGCTGTTAAGAAACTTGTTACTGTTATTATTACTCGCTACTTATTACTGTATAATTTAGTGCAAGCCTACAGTGCTTCATTAAAATCAAAGTTAGAACGGCTACTACCATAATGGATGTGCGCGCAAGATGTAAATCATCAAAATCTGCAAAACTGTAGGAGGCAATTTTAAAAAATCGCATACCAATGGATTTGGAATAAAATGCTCGTCATTTTTTGTCATTATGAAAATTTCAATAAAATGAAAAATTAAGTTAATAAATTTTTTTTTGTTATAAACAAATTGTATTTTTTTAAATTTTTTAACACCATGTTATTGTACATAAGAAACCATCAACCTCGCCCATTAACAATTTTTTTGTATGTCTTTCCGTTTTCGAGATAGCCGTTTCGAGCCAAAACTTGAAGGGGTGGTTTCACCCCTTAAACTCGAGTTACCGCAGCTAAAAAAAAATACGTGTCGATTATTTTTATCTGCTTTATAAGTGTACAAAGTTTCATCAAAATCGAAGCCGGACCGTTCGCGATGGTTCCTTGTTAGACCTGTTTCATCACAATTGAATTTTCTACTTGCAGGATATTGATATTTTTCGTATTCACCTTCTAATAAATTAAAAAAAGTATGAAACCATTTAGAGAACACCACACAATGACCTAATATGAAAAAATATAAGAAATACTTAAAGTAAGATACGAATTATATTTAGAGGTTAAGACAACCCTCTACAAAGCTCCTATTTCATTAATTCTATTAATAAAAATATGAATTTGCAGAAAGATCCGCAGTCTAGTGATTAGCAATTAAGTTTTAGTCTAGAATTTTTGCACCTTTGTAGACCATATTTTGGCTACGCTTTTGCAATGTGAAAACGATTTCAATTTGAATTGGTTGAAACTGGGGGTGAATTAATAGCATGAAGTTTGAATTATATTTTTATAGAGTAGAGGAAGTAGAATTCTTGTGGATTGTGATTATTAGATTTATTCCAGGAGTCGCAGAGTTTAATTTCCACTCGAAGCTCCCCCATCCTCGAAGCACGAAAGACACTTCCTATTCGATGTTTAGAGACGGACCCTTGGCCTAGATGGGTCCTAATTTCACTGGTCCCTTAAAAGAAAATACTCCCCCAGAAGAAGGGGCTAGAGTGCAAGGGGCAAGTGGGGCCACGTGTCCCAGCGCGTGCCGGAAGTGACCAACCGGATGCAGACATCTGAAACGATCTCTCTAGTTCCGTTCAATCGAACGTGTCTTCGACCAGCGTCGTCAATATTTGTCATGAAGAAGACTTCAAAAATGAATGTAAAAATATCTAAATTACCATGTAAATATTTAAATAATAAATTCATTTAAATCACTGGAATTCTATTTCTGAAAGTCTATTCAAAATTGTGTAAAAGATACCCGGCGTTTTGATACTTAAAGCTCCGTGATTTGCTTCTAGCGAACAATTATAATATAGTTCGTCGAGCGAGCGAAATTAGGCTGTATCGAAGTAAAGGAAGTCTCGGGGGAAAAGCAGGGGGAAGAAACAGTTGTTTAAAAAGGAGAGTGGCACACTTAGGGTTTTCAACGGCAGCGTAACACGATCCGTTCGTTTCTCTTTCGGCGGTCTCGTATTAGCAAAGTACTCGAGAACGGCTGCACTTGACCGCAGGAAGCGGCCATCTTTTATTTCTCTTCGCCGAACAAACGAGACTTCACCGGTCCGCAATCGAGAAACCTTGGCAATTCTCCACAGAGAGAGCAAATTTTACTCTGTTCCAAGAATTTTCATTCATCTCACGATTCAACGACTAAAAACGAAGTATCTCCAAAAACCACTTGCTCCAACGTTTACACCAGGATTTCGATTAATCATACACCTTCCGATCTCGTAATATTTTTTTCCAAGTCCATACGATCCTACAATTTATTTCTAACTCGTCCTTAAGTACGTAGCCGTCACAGTGGATCCAGCAAGAAGGGGTCCAGCGACGCTGCATCCCCGTATGGTGAGCAACGGGACCGTTAAAATCCGATGCACGCGACGCATCGGCGAGAGGGTGGCTTTTAGACACCGTCGAAAATGACGCTGGGGAGGCTCGCTGGGTGCCGATGCACGCAAAATGCGGACAGATGCATGTGCACCTTTTGCGTCGGTCCATCGGCACCCCAGGACACATGCGTTTTCAGGTACGCGTTACACACGAGGCCCGTTTCTGCGGACGCGCGTGCACGCACGGGATGGGTATTGGTGTGTGGGGGTAGGGAGAGGGAGGGGCACAATACCAATAATAACCTATCGCCCTCGTCGCATCCCTCGGTCGCAGATTCCAGCAGATGCCGGCTGGCTGGCGGATCCTAGCAGCCCCTGCACGCGGGGGTCTAGTTTTGTCTAGGTGCTCTGGACGAGGAGGAGGGGGGGGCTGGGGGGGCTGCTGGGTTTTCGGGCGTACAATAAGCCGCACGGGCAGGTGTGTGCTCCCCTCGGTTCGTGGCGGGCGCGTGCCCCACACGAGCGGGGGCGGGGTACTGCTTCTCTCCGCGTCGAGTCGGTCTTCCCTCCCCTAAACGTTCCCATTATTTTTCACCGAGAACGTCTCGAGACGCGCTTACCGTTAAGAATCCGCCACCGGAAAACCCCCTGGCGGAGGTCGACGCGCGGTACTTGCATCCGATTACCTTTTCGCGTCCGTGAATGAAACGTCACCGAGACTTCTTGCTTCGAAATAGGGGGGTGGTTTCTCGAACGGCGAAACGCGACGCCGGGAGATCGAGCCCGATATTCTTGTTCGAAGGAAGCTCGCGAGGATCGTGTTTCCCCTATTCTGTCGAGACGATGGGCGTCGTCAGTTTCGCGAGCGGCGCAGAAAAAGGCGTCGATGGCCCGCGGGGAGCGAATCTTGAAAGAGTTCGATCGATGCTAAACAATTCCCTTTGCGCGCTTTGGTCGCTCAAACACATTAATAGGGGTGCTCCCTTCTTTTGCTCGTTGATCCTGTCACGGCTTGCAATATGAATCGGATCGACGATCCGTGGAACGCTGGCCGGTAATGCGCGTCGATCGTACGCTCAACGGTCAACGCAGCCACCGGTGTAGGGGTTGTAAACATGTGCGCGACAATAAGAGCGTTTCCGCGTGGCGTGTGGCTTCGCCCCCTTTTCAGCCGGGATTTCGAAACGGACGCGTGCCATCGGTGAAAGTCGCCCTGGATCGAGGGAAACTGAAGGCCAGCACAAGGGTTGTGTCCGAAAGAAAATATTCTATGATTTTTACTTTTTATCTGTTGGAATGAGCATAATCGCGATATCTCTTTTCCTCGAAAATGCGGTAATAAGTCATTTTTTTGAAAGTATATCCATAAAGAAAAATTTATTCACATATATTTAACTGGACGTATAGGTCATGATTTGGCATGATTTTCTTACGATTTGTTAATTCTGGAAACGACCACCAAATTACAGGCCACCAAATTTTTTTTATAATACTATATTGTCACCTACAATATGCATACGTATAAAATTTTGAAAAACTAAGTGAATTCGAAGTGTCTAAGAAACGAATTGTGAGATTTATTATTTGCAACAAGCAAAGTTAAATGACAGTGTGTAGAAAAAACAATTATATCTAAAGTGTATAAAATAAAAAATAAAGATATGTATACATATATGATTTTAGTTAGAAAATATTTTTTAAAGCGTTGTTAACTCTGCAAAATTACCCTGAATCAATTCAAACTACTAAAACCCAACAGTGTCGAATATACTCGATATTTGAACAGGTCCCAATATTAACCCTCTATGAGCCGTATCTTTTTCTTAAATATAAACTAGCAAGGCATTTACTTTGATATTTCATGTTGATGGTGCTGCCAACCGTCATCAATATTATTACTAGTTATCTCAGAAACATTAACTAATTAAGGCTGAAAAAATCTCGTGAAAAAATTATTTGGTAAAGTGTCGATATATTAGCATACGACCTGAAAGTTACACGGGCCCATAGAGAGTTAACATAACGAAAGAATAAAATAATGGTCAGCATTTCAGCAACGGGAAAAAACAGTTAGAAGCACGTAATCGGCGAATAATGAGCTACCCCTGCGGCGACGCCGTGTTCTCGAGAGCAATCTGGTAATTCAATTCTACGATTCGATTCTCACGGAGGCTCGAGTAGCCTTCCTCGTGAAACTCTTTCACCCCTGTTCTCGATGTAACGACGACAGGTACGCGCACGAGAAACGTATGGGTTAAAGAAAAGAAAAAAAGTTTTCGTTCCTATTAACGCTCTCGCGATGATTGGCGTGAGTGAGCACTCGAGAAACGATTCTTTGGCCCGTCAGAAGGAACCTCCGACCTCTTCCTTGTGAAACGAAAATTATTGCCCGGGCTCTTCGTCGTCGCGCAACAACCGGGGGCCCGTATGTGTATACAAATCTCGCCGGAACTCTAAAGTATCTAGATCGGCGTCGGTACGCGGACTCGCCATTATTCATCGTGCACCTGGACACTCGAGAGCACCGTGAAGATTTGCAATCACCTCCGTTTACACCGGTGCTACCTTTTGTGACCACCCTTCGGGGTCAGCCCGTGCAAAGGAATCGAGATTTCCGTTGCCGGGCCGAGTTGCCCGCTAATCTTCCGATCCCCCGGCATTGTTTCACCTGACTGATGGAAGAACGGATGTGGAAGCTGCCTGCACCGTGCTCTAACAGTTCCCCGACTGGGAAGGGGTGAGGTTCGTTTTTTACTTCGAGACGAAAGCGAGGCGAAGTTCTCCGCGCGAGAATTAAAATACATCGCACGGTTGGAGTTTATCTGGTACATTTGAAGAACGGCGATAAAATGATTGTTTCGACAAGAGATACATAGTCACATTCTGGGAAGAAAGTTGCCGGACGTAACGTGGGCTGACCTAATACGCTTCGCGGCTATCAATCATGCGCGTACGCGCACACGTACGCGAGTAGATCGGCGCGAACGGCTATCTTGCATAATACGACAAAGCCGAGAATTTCACCGAGCGAATGTCTGCGTCGAACAATTCAATCAGCGCGGGCTGATAAGCAGCCAAGCGCAGACGCCATTGTCCCTACGCACGATCTGGAGAAATTTGGAGACGTTGAAAACTCATTGACAAACTCTTTGAAACTCGTCTCAACTCGTACTTACTATAATTCAAGATTCATTGGTCGAGAAAATTTTAATATTTTCGGAAATGAAAGTTTATTTACGTGTTATGTGGGGCGTTACTCTTCTTGGGGGCACGCGGGTACAATTGCTCGGAGTTTTGCAATTCGATTTGCCCTCCTGCAACGTTGTATGGCGAAACGTTACCAAAATAAACGTTGTTGAGGGGTGATGCAAGAAAGTGTTGGATGCCACGTGTCTAACGCGCTTATGATTGATAGCCGGGAAGCGTATTAGGTCAACGCGCGCTACCATGGTAGCCCTTTCGCGAGCGGGCAGCAAGAGCAGCCGACCGACGGGCGCTGGAGAAAGCAATGCCGCGAATCTGGGCCCAGTTACTTTGTCCAGCGTTAAGCACCATGCACACGTGGCCCGATCGCGGCGATTGATCGGTCTATTACTCCGTGGCCGGTGTCCCGATTCGAATCAACAGTTTCGCGCTCAAGAGTAGGAAGAAAGTGTCGACGATGTTGTTTGCCGCTGTACACGCGCCACTGACCGAACCTGCGTAACGTCGTTGCACGTTGTTCTTTACGTCTCTGTACGCGAATAGCAGACAGACCCAACGATCGCCATCTTTGATCATTTTTTGGTCGAGGGACTGCAGTATTCTTTTTACTTTTCACTTAAATTCGATAGTTGGAACGCTATGATAATATCAATAGTTTTATAGCAATATTTGATCGCTTTTCTGGGCCCTGTATCGTTTGAACTGGCGGCGCTGGAAGTACTCTGTGGTGCCCCCTACCTCGAGTGCCCCAAGCGCGTGCTTATTTCGCTTACTGGTCGATCCAGTCCCGGTTCTCGATCCTTCTTAATTTATTTCCTCGTGACTGGAACACTTGTCTCGATTAAAATTTGTCTAACACAGAGACACGTATAAACAGCAAATTTTGTTTCAATATGGCGGAAACTTTGATTATCGACGGTCATATTTATAAAAAAAAATTGTACATTTATACACACTGTCTAGAAAACTGTTGATCGAAAACACTGTACCAGTCGTTTGGGAGTAGATTCTCAAAAATTGAGGAGTTTTCCATCGGTTCCAGAAATTCGCAGAATGTCCGCGACCGTTGAAAAGTGGATCTTCCCGGTAGACGGGGGAAAGATCTACGGTTCGGTTCCGCGCTTCCATTTATGGGCGAACCTTAAGGCGGTTTGTCGGCTAGACGTACACAGGTACATGATCGTCGTACATCGGTGGTAGTCGGTGAGGAACGAGCTCGGGGCCCACGCCGCAACAGCAACCCGCGAAGCAATTGTCCTTAGCGGCCGGCTGACTGGCTGTCTGGCTATTACGCCGGCGCTGATAGGAGGATTGTCTTACGCGGTGTTGCTTAGGTGTTTAAGACCGCGCTATTATGTTTCTCGCGGACGTGGAAGGAAGACGGAGCGAGGCGAGGGCGCGCGACGAAGAAACGGTGACTACGGAGTCTCCTGGGAAGAAGAGAAAGGTGAACAGAGGCGAAGCAAAGAGACCAATCGCTGGAACGAGACACCACGGGTGGCGCGGGCGAGCCAAGAAGAAGAAGAAAGACACCAGCTCGCGCTAATGAGGATCCAGTCGACTCGAACAGCCTCGAACCACGATTCTTTCGACTCCTCTACACCGGAAATCGCGATAAACGAGCTGCTTCTGCGCTCCAACCCCGCGAAAGTATACGAAACATGGGGTATTAAACCTGAGGAGACCGAGGGAGGAGGTCACGGTGTAACATAAATTGCGGAAAAGATTGCTCAAGGTTCGCGAACTCGTTGGAACTTGTGATCTTTAGTTTTTCGCTTTACTCTTTGATGCAAGAAAATTTTCGAGAAAAGTTTGAAAGTAGAAACTGCAAAATGAAACAAAGATTTACAATTTTTTCCTTAATTTTAAAGTGAATCTCAAGTATTGAATTAAAAAGCGTGGGATTCACACCCTCGCGAAATCAGAGGGGGCGATGGATCATGAGAGGCGGGGAAATGGCGGTTGTTGGCGAAAGGCTTCCTGTTCCGTGGAAAGTTGGCATCCAGAAGAATCGGTAAAAGTAGCGGAGGTGCTGCGGAGGACTTTCCACGGTCTGACGGCCGCAAGAACCGGAACCCGGCTCCGGTCGAAGCGAGAGTCGAGAGCGCGAGAGGAACGTAATCTCATTGGCCACGGCGGGAACGGCGATCTCGCTGATCCACGGCCGTTGATCGCGTCGCTTCCGACTCGCCTCGCATTGTCCACCAGCCTCGGATTTACTGCGTCCACCGATTTTTATCCCCCACCTCTGGGCGTTCCCATTTTTCCACGGATTTACGATTTTCGTCCCGCGCACGGATCGTAATTCCTCATCGCCACCCCCGTGTTTTCCACGCGTTCTCCTCGTACCCTTTGTCCGCCTCGGGTCCTTTCGTCGCACCACGTTACTCCCTGTTCCGCTCCGGATACGAGAAAGTCGTATTTATTGCACCCAGCCCGTGGCGACACAGTTTCCAAACAGGGCCACTGAATATTCATCGTCCCTCTGGACAAAGATATCTGGATTATAAAATTAAGAGTCCCTGCTTAGCTCCAGAGGACAGTTTGTTCGCGTCTGTCAGTTTCTTTGGATAGCGTTGGAGTTCAGAATTTTGGAAAACACCGTCGCTGACCACAACCCACCGATCTCATTCTCCTCGCGAGCCTCCCCCGCCCGGGGCTGTGGTCCACGCAGACAGCTGATGGCACGTGCTCTGCCCCGAGTATCGATACCGGGTGGGGGAAGTGCTTTTGCACGCTGCAGTCCGTGATGCAATGGTACAGTACCGGTACACACTGCCAGCCGACAGTGGTTCTCCGTTCTTCGTTGTTACTAGACGCTAGAACTGTCCTACATCTTCCACAAAATATCTTGGATCGTCCTTGTTAGTAAGATTAACAGGTGTTTCCTGTTGTTAGAGATTGTGTTCGTTTCCTCTTGTTTATTTCTTCGAGGATGTCTTAAAAATATGGCGTACTCTTCCCAGGTAAATAACACGGACGAAGACGTTAGTAATTTGAAAGGTAAAAATGGGGTTATCTTTATGATGCACATATACTCTTGATAGAATAAAAATAGCAATCATCAATATCGATAAGCGATCGTTGGCGCAGGAGAATATTTTTCAGATTTTCGCGATTTAAAGAACCGAGCAAAATCGATCCCCGGAGTGAGAACCGCCGCTTAGAGTCGCGTGGTAGCGGCCGTTCTCATCACCTGCCTTTTCCGCGTACAATAGAGCGAGAGTACACTCGTTCGGCTAGGTGAGCCGAGGTACGGCATCCCCGTTGCCATCCCGAGTGCCTGGCACCCCTCTTCTGCCGCATACATCCTCATTATGTGTTAGCTGCACCCTCCGTGGCCCCGCGGTTCCTTTGCGTGTGCGTGTCACTCACACGATCGCGTCGTCGGCGTCGTCGACGGGGGAACCCTTCGTCGGGACGCGTCTCCACAGAAACACGATCGCACACGCAGCCAGGCGAGCAGGCACGAGGTACAGAAAGGCAGAGATTGACAATGCAGGGGGCCCACCTGCCCCCTACCCCAATCTGGACACGCGCCCCGCGGTAGCACCTGGTTCTGCTCGTCAGGATGCCCTCCGATTTCGCCCATTTCTCGCAACATCTTCGATTTCTCGATGTTTGTTTACCTCCGGATACCGTTTACGCTTTTATTCGCTCAACGGGTAGATAACTGTCGCCGAACTATTTCTGACTTATCTTTTTTGTTCAGAGTCGTTAATGGTCTAATTGATCGCACACAGCTCTAATCGAGTATAAACTTCTACGCTCCGTTAAGATCTTTCAGGTTTACTCGCACTTTCATCCCAAGGAGCTATTTCATTGCTCGCTAATAGATATTCTAAGAATTTCAGAGGTTAGATTAACAATATCTTGTAATCTTCTCCTTCAGCACTGCGTACAATTATATGTAAATCAATGAGTTCATTGTCCGTAAAATAAATAATAATAATAATAACCATCATGTATGAGAACCCTAATATGTCGGAAATAAAAGTGTAATTCTTAAGATGAACATCGTGGAGGTGAAATTCGACACTAGATATTTACACACAGCTATACACACTCGTATCGTTGTCTAAATATCTCCAGAGAAGTGTTCAACTTATGAATCACCTTCATTTTAAGAATCATTGCTCTACCTCTTCAAAGTTTGCGTCTCTGGTGGAGGAACTCGATTGGAGGAGTCTCGAGGGATCTCGAACGTTGGAGTAAATCGAGAGATCGATAGGACGAAGAAACCGAACACGAACGATTTTGTAGCCGCTTCTGTTGAACCGATCGCGCTAAAAGTACGAACGTTCCGCGTGGCTAGGTTACGTTTTAATTCGTGCACGGCGGTTTCCACGGGGACTCCGGGTAGATCAGAATCAACGTCGATGCATCTTTTCGTAGTCTCTCGTCCTGTTCCGCGGCTGTTCATAAAACCGCGCCGGTATCAGGTTCCCGAGGCCGACACACGGGCGGCCTCCTCTTCTTCTTAGTCGTCTCCTTCCTCTTTGCTCTTTGCATGAACGTCAGGTTGCGACAGGAGCGGCGAGCGCCATGACGCTAATACTATCGTGACGTCCATCAGGATTATCAATCCGCGGCAACGAAGACGAAGAACCGGGGAACGACGAGGAGGAAGAAGAAGAAGAAATCGACGCGCCGCGCTAGCGATCCTTTTCCTCCTCCTCGCGTCGATCGCTGGGAAAGTCATTGTGCATCGTCGACGATAAACGCGCGCGAGAACAGGAACGATAAATCTAATCCCGTTTCCGAGAAGAATGCGCGACGGCGCGGTATGCAAATTAATTTGTACCGCGGCGCAAACGTGATTTTGTAAATTTGCATGTACTACGGCGACCAAGGCCTCCTCTTACGCCGTGACCTTGCTCTCTAACCCCAGAACCGTCTACCGTTCGACGCGCTTAAGGTCTCTGGGTCAACCGCGACCCGGGTTCTCGTTAAATACACGAAACCTTTACATCTCGTCGAGTATCGGAATTCTCAAGAATTGGTGACTTTCAAGATTTTTGAATATCGAATCACTCGATATTTCAAAGGAAATTCCATTACCATGGATGAAACATAAGAATTCACCATATTTAGTCTCTAAAGAATTGCATGATCCAAAAGAACCAAACGAGTCAGGGTTATTCATCGAGTCAGGCTAAAGAATCATGATTTTCAAGACTCCTGAGATTTGGAGCACTTGATTTTCCACCATTTTATATAGGACTTGGATAGTCTTGTATAATGGGAATTATTCTCCATATTTCGTCTTCGAAAACTTCCAAGATCCAACGAACCAAACTGTCAGGGTTACTAATGACTCAGATACAAATTCCAGTCGAAGAAACCAGTTCCAGGCGAGGAAAGTGCAAAACGTAGCGATGGAATGATGAACTACGGCTCTGGGGTAGGTCGCGATCGTAAAAATCGTTGGAAAATGCGATCGCGACGTGTCCGCGAACAGTTGGCGATCGAATTGCATAACTGTGAAAATACGTTAGCGATCAGCCAGCGACGCGGTGTTTTCTGGACCGCCTTGATCTTTGTCACGGGACGAGAAGGGAGGAGGTTCAGGGTCGACCTGCATTCTTCGCGTCGGTTACTCCCATTATGCGGAGATCGCGACCTCGCGCCGATATCAGCCGTCGTCGTTTCTGCACAGGTACACGTGTCGGGTAATTACGATTCTTCCTGCACGACGTGCTGCATGACCTCGGTGCCTTCCTTGTGTACCTTAGGATTTAACGGGCTTCGTTTCTGCTCCAAGTACAGTCCCTTCTTCTCGTTTCACCATAACCATCGACGCCATATCTGGCGCGTTTGCTACAAATGGTCCTTTCTACATACAACATTTGAATTCTCAGTAGTTTAACCCCCAACGAGTCTGACTCGTCGCAAGTTCTTCGTGTCAAGTTTCAAATTCATATTCTTATTAGCCCCTCAAGTACGACGTTCATACGTATCATTTCACAAACCTTCGAACTGTGTATTTTTATGTTTATCAATTAAATTTGATTATCTAAAGATCGTGTAATAGATGTCATATCTATTTATTCATCTTTACTGTGAATTCCTGCAAAAATCACTGAAATTTAAATGACAAGCTCTATCGTATCATTTGAGAAAGAAAGTTGCGTCGTATCTGTGGGGTTAAAAAGTAATGGAATGAGAGCTTTGTAGAGGGTTGTCTCAACCCCTAAATACAATAATATTACTTCTATTCTTGCATATTAAGTGCATTCTCTAGTTTTCTGAAAATTTGAATTCCCCCATAAATGCATAAATTCATCAAAATCAACTCATTTTTACATTCACGATATATTCGTAAAACAAACCGATTCATTCTTATGCTCATTCCTTTTACGAACAAATTTAAACAACATTAAATACATTAGAAAAATTCTTTAGAATTAAAGGGGTTAAAATTTCCTGAAATCGAACCTCTGTCGTATCGGAAGATTCAAAGAGTCAAGAGTCGATCGACGGTGCTAAAAATGGCTGTTTTCGCGGCCACCCTGTCTTCGTACGAAAGACAACGGGCCCGAACCGCAAATGTCCCGATATAACTGTACTCGTCTCTCTCCCCTCGACGGATATCAGGTTCGGTTTTCGATCAGGTTTTCCGGCTAGGAACGCGCGCGGATCGGGGCACGAATTTCATTCAGGGGGCCCGATGTACCGTTTCTGGGTCTCCGTTTTTATTCCGAGGCATCCTCGAGGGTCGACCTTTGGGGATGGAGGACGAAGCCCCTGCTCGGTCTCGACCAGCTGGTCCGAAACGGAGAAAGACGACGGTATGGAAAGAGAGGTCTGTTTGTTCAGATTTGGTTAATGTCGGCACATACGAGCTCCTACCTCCGACACGGCAGCGAGACTTATTATGACCCGGGATCACGTGTACATACGAGCTTCCGGTTAGCTCCGATCCCTCACCCCTTTCTTCTATCGCGTGCCCCGTACCATTGACTCCGCCAGAAATCCCAAAGTATCGAGCGGTTACGTCTGTCTGGGATCTTTCGTCAATTTTTGACACGTTTCAAAATATCTCGAAACGAATTTTTCTCGGCTGCAATACTTCCTTGTAGATTAGAAAATTAAAAACCTCATAGAGTGCTCCCTCTACCATCGACTCCGCCAGAAATCCCAAAATATCGAGCGGTTACGTCTATCTGGGATCTTTCGTCAATCTTTGACTCGTTTCAAAATATCTAGAAACGAATTTTTCTCAACTGCATTACTCCCTCATAGATGTTTCTCAGTAAAGCGACTTTGTCTTTGCTTGTTTACTAGCATCTAAACGTTATTATTGGCGTATTTCTACACCCTTTCATGGCTGTCTCGTTGCTCTAATACGCCACTGTTTCAGTTAAAACAGACATTTTAATCGTTCTTCTAACTGCTACGAAATGAAAACAAGTGCATTCGGATGCTCCTAATTCAATAAAAGTGACAGCATTTGATGTTCAGCTGCGTTTTATTATGTTTCTATGTAAAATAACTTTGTTTTTGCTTGTTCACAAGCATCTAAACGTATTTCTATGTATTTTAACCTCAATAATGGATACGAATGATACAGAAAATTAAAAGCTTTATACAGACAAATTTCTTATCCAAGTTGTCCAAAGAAAGCTTCTAGAATTTGATCTCGAAATTATTTTGCACACAAACGCATAAACCAGCGAAATTTCGTGAAAAATCCAAGATGGTCGGTCCTATATTTCGCTGGTTCTCGAGTTCGGGGCGCGCGAGATTTCTAAATATATACGAGTCACGGAAATATCGACGAAGAGTGCCGGACGAGATTGTTCGGTACCGCGTCACCCTGCCACGGAATGAATGACAAATTCGCCAAGGTGCACGGGCAAGGAGAAAAATCAAAAGTCTTCTTGCGCAGGTGTCCAGGAGCTGAAAGGTATATACACGGACGGCAGGTACCTTTCGGCTCGGCTGGCTTCATTGTGCTCACGGCACACAAAGTGCCTGCACGAGGAGCGATCTTGAATGGATCGAGTTAAGGCCCACGGAGGTTGCGTCTTTGACGAGGCCCAAGGTACGCGCATGTGCCGGGATCTGCGTGTGCACTTCCACCGGCCGCTTTTAAAGTTTAAAAGGAACGATGGAACCGTTCCCGCCGTGATTTTAGTCGCATGGACGACGTTTGTTTTTTTTTTCTCGTTGCCCCATCCTGATCCTGGAACTGGGACAAGCACTATATTCCAATGAATAGGCAATTTATAAACGTTTAACATTAGGTTCAAGGCCTTCAAGATAATACAAAAATGATACATTTCTTTCCTATTAGTGTCTTTGATCGATACCTTTTGCTAGAGGGTGGCTTCCTTATTTTTATTTTGGACTGTTTGGTTCGAAGAAATAAACATGAACATATCAACGAAGGGGCATTTTAGTTCAAACTTTCCTATACGACAAGTATTTTTGTAATTAATATATTTTATTGAAATCTTCAGGAGTTACGTGTGTATAGTATTAGAACTTTTTTCTTGTGTTATCGGAGAAATTACTAAAAAAATACACATTTGTCGTGATGTGTTTAGTTAACAAAACTCGATAGATATCAAGTTGTTTAAGATGACTGTGGTTAATTTATTTGAACATTTTCGTCGATGCTACGCTTCTGTAGGGTTGGCTATGGCTTCGAAGGCCTGAAAAAATCCCCGATTTCTGCGCCCTTGCACGGTCGCGAGCGAATCCCGGTTCAGGTGCAGGAATCACATGTCGCGCTACGTTTATCCTACCCCATAGGATCGCGATACAAAGGCTACGACACATAAAGACCTCCCTGCCAACCCCTAAGGGTCTAGGCTGCTCCGGGAAGCGTGCCATTCCCCGTCAGCTGCTACCCTCCAGGCACGGGATACGTTGAAAACAACGTTCCCGGAACCAGGTATATCGATGCATCGAACGTCGAATGAATGTTCCAAAGTCGAGAGTCAAGCTCGTAGGATTCTTATGTTTCAACATTCTCTGTCAATTTTCACTTTCTCCTAGGCTCTTAGCTTCCTTCGATACTTCAGAGGGTGCCTCTGCATCATTTTTTCAACTTCAACGCTCCAAATATAACAGAGTTTCAAATTATACTTATACACTTATCAGTTTTATCAGGTCTACACTATTTAAAACACACTATACATCCTATTTTCAAGCGATTTCATAGAAAAACATCAAAAACA
Source organism: Colletes gigas (assembly GCF_013123115.1). Taxonomy (NCBI): domain Eukaryota; kingdom Metazoa; phylum Arthropoda; class Insecta; order Hymenoptera; family Colletidae; genus Colletes; species Colletes gigas. The sequence goes on from NW_025106656.1 coordinate 2,437,087, forward strand.
GTCTATCGAAGTATTGAGCCAAAAAATGGTGACTCTACTACTAGCGCCACCAGCGGAGAAACGATGAAGTACTATTTAAAGACCGTGAGTTCCCAGAAATTTCTCTAAGAAATCTAATCCTGAAAATCCTCCCTAAAAATCGTGTTCTAAATTCGAAGTGATTTTGATCCAGAGATCCACCCTGTCTTGAACTGTGCCCCACGGGAATACTGAGTAGAGTTGAACGTTCAACGGAAGCATTGTTTCCGATTTCGTTCTCTGGATCGTTCGAGGCACCGGCCATCGCGGTGGAAGATGACTTCTCGAGGCGCAACGGTTGGCACAGGTGAGGAAAGGGAAGTTGAAACGCATGGAATCGCAGCACTTCTTTTTACGACCGTTCTCCCCGGCGGGAGACACCGTGGAGACATTGGGGTGAATTTATAGCGGGACTTTTACGAGCGACCTATTTCAACCGCGTGGAAGAGACCCGCTCTTCCGAATATGAAACCAACGGATGGAAACATTGTGCTGCATTTTGTTATGCGACATACCCATTGATGCGCGCGTTCCGAGGAAGATCGTAAAATTTTGTATTAATGTTTCTCGCTGCCGCCCCGGGAGCAGATTACACCGTCTGGCCACCTTGAAAATTAGATATGCCAGTCACGGAGGATCCGCGAGTGCCCAAGGTTCCGCCGAGGAAAGTCTTTGGAATTCTGTTAGACCCCCAGCTCGATACAAATTCAAAACTCCCGCTTCGTGAAACGACTATTTTAACGATACCAGTTGCATTCGATTCATTCGTTAGGTACGAATAACGAGTGAAGCGGATGGGGGGTGTAAATTTCAGAATTCAGGGAAATTCTGTGAAATTCTAGGCTGTGCAGCTTTCTAAACTCGGTTTAATAGCGTCCTCCGTTTCGTTATGAAAGTGAAGCCCACCCGCTGAAAATAATAAAAAAAAAAGCCGGGAAGATGCCGCTGTGTCGCAACGTGGACGGACAAGATTTTGAAACTCTCCTCGATTAATTTTCTCGCTCGTTCTACGCCTCGGAGAGCTACGAATGCATGAACAAGTAGCCTTCTGCGATAACGCATAAACACGCCAGCGTATTCTTTCCTCCCGGGTAACGTGAAGCGTGGACGTCCCTGTATAGGAGCATCTACAGGGTGCTCCTGAAATATTTCTGTCATCTAGATTCTCGAAATGACTTCTCGAAAAAGACTCGAAGTTTCAAAGATTTACCTTCTAAAGATTTCTTTGTACTACATGAATCCCAGTCAATTGCTGTTCCAGTTCATACCCATTGCTGCAGGAGCTTATTTGTAATTTACAAGGTTTGAGAAGAGAAGCTAGTTATTCCGACGATGTTACAAAATTAATGACACCGAAACGCGCCACTTTTCCACAAATTGTACACTGGACATAACGGTGGTAAATTTTTCGAACACCCTGTATGAGTCCGGCGGTTACACCGATCCGGAGAGCGTCAGCGGTATCGTGAAATTAGAATAATTCGAAGGCAAAGGAGCACGCGCGAGCACCTCGGTAGCCTCCATTAATACCGTTCCACCGGGGGACCGGAAAATAATTGACCCAGGGCAGCGGAATCGGGGCCCAACTGAAAATGGGACTGTTCTTTGGCCGCGCGGTGCGTAGCGGTGCCCTGTAACCGCCGATAAGATCTGTAATCCGCGGCACCGAATGGGGCCTCCTTCTCTTCTCTCGTTCGGCTTTCGACGAACCCGTGGGCCCCTTAGCGAGATTCGGGGGGCCCGAATAGACACGGAATTTCAACACTCGCTGCCACGAACGACGGAATCGATCGCGGGGAATTCTCGAACGGCGGATGATTCATATCGACTCGCGATCGAATTTCCGAAAGGAATTTTCTTATTTTGGGGGGGGAAAAATAATTTGTTGTTTAGTGGTACAAGAAGCGTGGGATATAGATTATTTAGAAAAGGAACGAGTCGACGGTATCGTCGTTTACGGGCACTCGATCGACTTCGAAAGATAGCATCGCAGGAAACACATTCAATTAACCGCTTATTTTCAAGCATGGCGTATTATATTCATAAATATCGGACGCTGTTCACCGATACCCATTCGAGACAACCAGTCCAGATACGATCTTCAATCATTTCCTACCCCCATAACAATTAATTGATTACACCTAGTCTGGAACCTCGAAAGATGTTCGAAACCTCGGAATCACCAGGAAAAATCGTCGAAAATATATTCTCATTGCGAAGGAGAGAAAAGGAGTGCTCTCGAGGATCGTCCAGGTTGCAAAACTATGATTAGGATATAGAATCGACATCGTAATCGCCTGGTAGCTCGATGTTGGGAATCGAATCTCGGGTATAAGACGCGTCTTCGATCTCGAATTGAGCGGGGAAACTCGTCGATAGGTCGAAAGTAGCGTCCGTCCGTGAAAAAGTGGGGGAAAAAGGAAGAAAAGGCCGAAGAGATCAGCATCGACGAAAACACCAGGGCCAGGATCTCCGGGGAGTGGAGATGAATGCGCCGATTATCACGGCCGGTAATGTTCTCGGAAGCATGAAGCGGCGATGCTTCTGGGCCCGTTCAGTGTCGCCTTAGGCATCCTCCACACCGGACTAATGATCCTTCCGGCGAGGATTTGTTAACATCGTCGCCGGTGTCCACCAGCCACCGCCTCGTTGATCGATTAATCACGGACGGTTGCACGACCGTGAAAACGGCGTTTTCATCCCATTCCGTGGATCCCCGTAGCCGCCGCCGACGATCCAGACCGGTTAACGATCATCGTAATTAAGCGATCCTACCCGAATATAGAGGCGTCATCGGAATAATTGATCGAAGTTTAAACATCGTCTTAACTGGTTCGAATAGCAGACTTCAAAGTGGCTGATGTCTCTGTCGAGCCTCGATTATACTCGCGTTCGTTCCCGGGGCAATCTTTAATAGATCTTTAATAGATCCACGCGCTAGCAGAGGACACGTTCCCCCGGATAATTGGACTTCAGTCCTTGTCAGCGTTTCGATATCCGCTAGAACTCGATAATCCAATTACCCGGTCTCGTTCCTATCGAGCTCTTCAGGGAATCGGGGCTTATCTTCGTTACAACGGCCCGAGCAGACCCGGATGTCTGTCGAAGGACTTAATTTCGAGACGATTCTGTTAAAAGGCCCTCGAGCCACTTATTCAAACGATCATCGACGACGGTTTTTCGGTGTGAAGCGGGGCTAACGGTGCTCAGCACTCGCCGAGTCGGGTTAAGTCCGGTCCAGGTGCCGCCTGCTATGCCAGCCGGTGAGATGTTGCTCCCGGTGGACCTGATCGAGCTCGCTCGTGCCATTGACCGCCATTGACTCCCCCACGTACGACACATTGCCCGACGTGTCCGCCATACCGGCGTGATTCTCGAGTCACCTCTACCCGCATGGATCCAACGCGGAAAGTAACAATTCCCCGGACCGGGATCGACAGCGGATCGACCAACACTTTCCAGCGGTCTACTCGACCCGACGATCGACTGGATTTCGTTCGCGATCGAGCAAAACTGACCACTTTCTACGTACTCTCCTCGTATCGCAAAATTATGGTGGAAATTATGAAACTCCTTTTGGGCCTGTTGATGATTGCTAACGTCACCATAGATCGATGCTTCTTGACAATTTAGTACGAGCGGCAAGTGGATGGATCTACATGAAAAAATAAATCGAAAATGTGGAGTGACATTTTTTCGTATGGAGCTTCTTTTTTTAAGTGGCTTATTGGGACTCCACCAGTCTAATCTAATATTGTATATGTCAATGTGATTACTTGAAAATGTATGTAATCCTCCATTAGTTCATTATTTTTTAAAGAAAAGTTGATTTCCATTTACCAATTTGGTAGAAATCAACATTAAGTAAAATAATTCAGTTGAGATTGAAAGCCCACTTAAGGGTTAAATGTTCGTAAAGTATGTGTACATTTGCATATGATCCCACTGACGCCTACGTTTGAAGGATCAACATTGAAGTAAAACTACTTTCTGATCGAGAAGTTTCAACCACGACGTTGGTATTATTTATGAACTTAAACGCAACGAAGACTAGTCTGTAACACAGTCAAGTGCACGGTTACTCTACGATTTATTCGGAAATAAAGCTCCTTACGAAGAAATGTCACTCCACATTTTCGACTTATGTTTTCATGTAGATACCCCCATATTCCGCTTGTACCACACTGTACAATAAATGTTTAATTAAATTTAATTATAATTGCGTTGCTTGATTCTACGATTAGCGTAACTCGAATATAGGACGTAAACGAATAACGGAGACGGGCGAACGGGATTAATGGATTTAAGAGTGCCAATGGACTTAGGGACTCTTAATAACGCCGAGAGACCCCATTACGGACATCTTGGGATCGACGGATCATTCGTCATTGCTCAATCGTCCGATCGATCCAATTACAGTCTCTGTAGCGATCAATGATCCCGTCGATTCGGCCCGTTGATCTATGGTGCTCATATATTGTAATCGACTAATCGAGCGGCTCGCACGATGAGCGAGGGATTAAAAAAAAATAAAAGAGAAAGAATCACGGCGAACAGTTTCCTTCGCGATCGATCGCGCACAATGCTTAGTTTGAACGATTGCGTGTAAATCCATTCCACGATTCGATACGAGCCACAAAAACGGCGTCGAATCAAACCCTCGTTACCGCGAATTGTCGCCCAACAATGCGTTAATTATCGATCGCGAAAGAATCGATAGACGCCGAATGGATTCGAGCATTCGTATCGAAACGATTTCAGGAGAGAGTCGATCACAGTCGCGGAAAGTAAAAGTTTCAGTTTTTCGAAAAACGAACTTTCCAAGCTATGAACGTTGATAGTTATTCTTTGTTATAGTCGATGAAATTAATATTGTATTATACAATTATTATTTTGCGGTATTATTCGTTCGAAAATAGTTTCGGCATTTTGCGGATCGCAATTTATTACTTTGCGGGTTCGAGCGCGAGTGAAAGTAAATTACTACTAAAATGTGCAATTTGCGGTGGTATTGAGCCGTTTCAAAACAGTAAGCATAGCTTGTATCAACGGATAACATAAATATTAGCCGGCCATTCTTGCCCTGAATCGCGCTTATGACCGTCATCCTTAATATTTCCTTTTATTTCTGTTTTTTAATAAATCATAGACCCGCGATTATAGGACATTGTCGTCTATTTTTCAGTCACGGAATATCAAAGCAATAACCTGTTGGACACTTTGTATATTTATGCGCAACCGGTCGCCATGCAAATTATAGTTCAATGGGCCATTTAAATAGAATAACTTCGACTTATGCAAAATATACATACAGTCGGTGCTTTGGGGAATGTTTTCACGTCATCTACGATTCGAAAAAGATTAAACATGGCCTCTATAGAGCTTTTCACGGTCGTTGCAAGGTTAAACATCTGACACGAGTGCCTCGATATCGTATCAAATTTGTTTGAAGTGTTTTTTTCATTATTCACTGTTGTAATTATGAAATAAAACAGAGTCGACACGCTAAAACTTAGTTGTATTGTAATAATCTTTAGCCAATTTGTAATTTAGCCAACTCACTTGTCGACTTAAATTTTTTTAGTGCATCCTATGATAGTTTTAAGGCTGAGGCAATCAGATTGTTAGGGACTTTGGGTCTTCGAATATTTAGTTATAAGCTCTATTGTAACTTCGTAGTCTCCTTTGCGTGTTTATATGTAATTGTAAACCTTAAACAAATGAATAATTCTAGTGTCAAAAATGAAGACACGCGAATAGAAATATTTTTGATATTTTATATTATAGGATCGATTCGAGGACGATGGTGGTTCGATGGTGGAACGTGTGTCGTAGGAATCGGAAACGAGTTTGGTTCCGCGCGGAGTTTCGGGGGACCACGAAACGTGACACTTCCGGAAACCGAGCCGGCCGTCGACGTCGTCTTTCACGGCGCTTGTTCGGGCGCGTGGGCGTACCGAAAGTTCAGTACGGCCATATCGCGACTAACGCAAGGGACGCTTTAAATATACGTTGCCGCATAAACCATAAACCTGCTCGGCCGCGCCGGTAAGCCGAATCCACCAAAACAAAACAGAGAACCTGCTCCTTTCTTCGACGGTCTCCCGGAAACTGGCTTCGACCGCCTATTGCACCTCGCTAGTCGCATAACTCAACGAGTTAAACAACATCCCATTCGTCCCTTTCTTCCTTCATAAATTAATAATGAGTTCCTTCTTGTGATTAAGAATCTCGATATAATTTAAGTGTGGGGAAATTTAAATGGTGAAAGGGATGCGTGACGAAAAGAAATAATTCTAGACCTTGTCTATAACTCGAGAGATTACACATAACTGTCTTTGCTCGTCTGAATTCGGGAGCCGCTACATGTTGTACACAAAAGCGAAAGTTCGACAACTAAATTATATTACTTAACATTGATTTTTTAAAAAGCATGAACTAATGGAGGATTACAAAAATTTTTGAATAATTACACTGACATATATTATACAATTTCAAACGGTTAAAGAATTAAAGGAATGTATACTACAAAATTGGAATACAATAACCCGAAAGTATATAAAAAAGCTATAGAAATCCTTGGCTAAAAGTTTGCTTCCGATTATACACAATAAAGGAGGACACACGAAGTATTAGAATAACATTAACGAAGTACATTCTACGTTATAGCAAGAGTGTGCTATCATTTTGTCGCACCTAATTTACGTTACTTTGTAATACCATTAAATAAAAGCTTTCGTTGTTTTCTTCAATCGACTAAAGTAATTTGTTATACCCATTAAACACTCCAAACATATAAAGATTAGTAAAATAATCTTTTAAAATTAAGGCACTAGTATACTTTCCAGGTATGTCATCATTTTGTCGCATACTGTATATTAAACAGTTACTAGTTTAAATTTGCGAAGGGTCCCAATAATTCATTTAAGGGTCGAGAGCGCGAATTAAGAATTTTTTGGCGACGATTGGAGTCAAATTTAGTCGGCGTTGGTTTATCGGAGGAGGAAACGGAGAAACGTAGAAACGGCGGTGGCGCACGGCTTTATTAAAGGAAACGAGGGCCGGAGAGTGTTGCGATGGCGGCTGGTTGCGATTGCCCAAGCGGCGCTGTCGTCCAAATTTGGCGGATTTCTTGGCGCAACGAGGCATGCACGGTCCGCGACCACGGCCGCCTCCGCCGCTGATTTATCGGTAATTTACCGCGCGCACCGCGAGGGAAACATAAATCCTGTATCAGCGGTTTACATCGAGCGGCGCGCGACGCGTGTCGCAAGAGCGTTCACGGTGGCGCGAGCGGCGCAAAAGCGGCGGGGCCACGGATGGAGCAGGTTTCACCGGGGCGACACCGATCGGCCCGATGCGATCTCCCCGATTTCGCGGCAATAATATCGACGAGTTTTCGCCTTTCTCGCGCGGCCTCTAGTACCGCTAAATTGACTTTCTAGGGAGGCGTTGTCGCGATAAGAGAGAAAACCGGGTAGCTAATTGGCGGGTTCGCCGTACGATCCTGCGGTCCAGCGAAAGAAACGGAAAGAAACGCGAAAAAAGAATATATGATCTCACGACCTAAACGAGCCCGGGGAAGCCGGTAACGGAGGGGGGACACAGGTACCAATAGGTGGGCTAGTAATGAGATTTTCTAACCGTGGAAACGGTTACTGTAACGACGACGAGAGACGAGGGCGTGTGCACGAGCCTTTATTAAGGTCCCCATGGTCACGAGGCGACCGACCGCCCCTCCGTAGATCGGATCGACGACTTTCGGGGCCAATGGTTCGCTGCAACGGAGGTGAGCTCATTAATTCAAATAAATCGCTTTATGCATCGCCGCGATCTCGAAAGACGGAGAAAGAAAGCGGTGCCTCGACGCTTGGCCTGACCAAGACGAATGGAATAGCTCTCGTGTGGTTCTTCCTTATCTCCGATGCATTCCGCTCGAACCTTGCCCCACGGTTACCGCCTTCCACGCGCGCCCGCGCGCGAGAACGCGAGCCTTTTACTGCTACAGAACTATGCGCGTTATCCCTCTTAACTTCTTCGAAGATTATCTGCCTATGAGAAGCTGACGAGCAGATCGCCCATCTGCCTTCGAACTGGTTCGTTCGCGAGCCAGTGCCTCGTACACGCACTGTGCGACAACACTAGCCTACAAACGTGTAACTTACTGTCTGTATAATAGAAAATTGCTTCCGTTTTCCTTCAAACGATTTTCAACGTGTACTGTGTATAGTTGGAAAGATGTCTAGCGGGATGACAGAGGGACTAGAGGGGTACTCCGTAAGCTCCACCTACTCCCCACCTTTGATTCACTACGGCCAATCGTAACAGCATTCCTTTCACTTAACGTCTTTCCAGCTCTGCACAGTAGCTTAGACGCAAAAAATAAAGTATTCTTCTTTTTTCTTCATTCGATTAGTCAAAGTAAAATCGATAAAATTGTTTTAATTAGAAAGTGGTAGAAAGAAACGAAGGATCTAGGAGCGGAGCATAAATTGTATTAACAGTCATCCGGGGCCGCCGATAGTCGCGGGGTTTCTGCTAACAAACAAGCGTAATCGAGTCGAGCGGAGTCGACCGGCCGCAATAAGACGAAATCTTTCGACGGCCGCACCGTCCGAGCGTAAAGTCGGCGCGCAATCTGGCATCGCAGACGCGGGGGCGTTTCCGACGCAACCGCGAGCGGAGTACTCGCGATACTAATCTTGCGCGCTGCTGCTAGACGCGCCAGGCGTCCAGGCGCTTCCTTATTAAAAATTCAGCGACCCAAAGACGCTTATTAAAAATGTTAACCACCAATTAAACTCACATCTTGTTATGCAAATCTTCCTATACTTCATCGCTCTTTCTACGGGTTCATTTTTATTATTATGATACTTTTTGTAATAATTATGTTCGATTCCATACGAGGATAAGCTCACTATCAAAATCAATCTCCGATTTTTCATCTCTTTTGTGATACATAATAAAAGACAATATACAGGTCGAGTCTCGCAACATGACGACTTCAAATAATTCATAAATTATTGTTGTACAAAAAAATGTTTCAGATAAAAGTTATATGGTTTTTATATATTACAATAATCAGTCTTATGTTGTTTTGTTTTTTTATCAAGATATGAATGTCACTTTCAGTTTTTTTAGTAGAACGGTTGATATTTCTTCCCACATTAACTTTTACATAAAAAAATATTATACCAAATAGTGCCAAAAATAAATAATTAAAGATACTATAAACGATTATCATAGGCTGGAACTAGACGCGTGTTGCGATGCCGTTGCAATATCGCAGCTATTCTGTGTTTTTCCTTGTTTTGCAATTAAAACAACGAAGACAGACAATACCGACGTTTCTATGTCTTCACCTTTCTCATGTATGACTTTATATATACTAAGCTTATTCTTAGCTTCCTAACGAATTATTTTCTACTTTATCTATATTCGTTGATGTGGACTACGATTTTCTTCAAACGTTTCTTAAAATTGATCGTTGATGCCCGAAGGAGGAACCGTGGGTGGAAACGTATTTCAATTTTTTTTTATTTGCAAACGTTAACTGTTTCGATCGGTTCGCGGGACGAGGAAGTCTGGCGTCCTCGATTTGCTGGATTCTTCGTGCCAGGAGCCGAAACGCGCGTGTAAAACACATCCACAGAAGTTCCGCCTCGAATCCGCAATACGATATCAATTAACAAGAATCTCTTTCCGCTTACAATCATTTTTTCTCTCGGGGCTACAGCGCGCCAGCCTCATTAAAACCTCCCTACCATCGTGGCGCGAGGCGCACATAAATCCTCCGGTCTCCCTTTTCCCCTTGCGGTTTGCCGCGGGCGTCCTCAGGAGTCGCTGCAGCCGACTCTATTCCGCAAGGACATCGCTCGCGGGGTGGCTCGCGCGACTTATTTAAATAACATCTCCGTTATGGTAATCGACGATGGTAATAATGGTAATAACCGAGTTGTAACAGCAACGAAAATGGGCCACTGAGCCTCGTCGCCGTCCGGGACGGTTCGCCGGTCTTTATCGTGAACCGCCGGGCCTGTAATACGTGCTCCGTGCCGCTCGTACGCGCTTACGCTCTACACGGGATCGTACACGCTCGCGGGCCACTATTCATCGGGGCGTCTTGTAAAAGCTCGGGATCCTGTTGCGAACGTTTGTCAACGGGACGTCCAGAAAAACGCGCCTAATTGCCTCCCCAGTCCGCTTCCAACGTTTCGCGCTGCACGCTCAGGGACATTTTATATTTATTTACGAAAGCACCCACCGACTTAACGGGGGATTCTCGTGTAACCGGTTGAAAAAATCAATACTTTTTTTGTTTACACAAAATTTAAACGAAAGCTACGATGCAACCGGCGTCTGGCTGCTAAGCATCTCCACTGCGGTTCAAAAACGATTCAAGTTGGCTACTGCATTATTTAATGAAGGATTTTATACAATCTGCAAAATAATGAAAACGTTGGACATTGTGATTGAGAATACCGGCAAAACGTTTGCCGTTTTCGAGAAAAAAATTCGAGTAGGTACTGGGAAAAATAGGACAAACTTTTCGACAAAATTGAAAAATGTCAAATTGTTCTAAAAAAAATATTTTTGGTTTCACAGGTCAATTATAATTATTTTTGGTCAATACATATACCCTCGAAATCCTACGCACTTTTGAGAAAAAAATTCCTTATCGAAAATCTAATGTGAGGCCAGACATGGTTCCCCGAAATTTCATGCGTATCTTTAAAACATCATAACTTCTGTACGGATTGGACGATTTTGTTAATAAAAAGACGAATCAGACCGTTTAAACAATAAAATAAACTCTACTTATTTACTGAAAAAAGTGAATTTGTTTCTCAGTATCCCACAATTTGCCCAATTTTCCATACTTTTTTTTTAAATAGGCCCATTCCAGCGTAAACTATTTAACTTTAAGAAAATTTTTCATTTTCTAGATTCTGATGATTTTACACAAATAATACATCAAATTCACTCTCATAATAAAAAGAACTAAAAACAAAAAATTTTGTTCGCACTTCATGATTATCTTTTTACACCTTAAAAAGTCTAAGCCAATATTATTAATAGTTTGCTAGAAAAAAGTTATATAAAAGTTGTGTTTTTATACTGCTGTTAAACGAGAAGCCCCCCTTAACTATCACGTTCCAAGTATTTCTCGAAAAAGATTCACTAAAATGGGCGCGTGTAAAACGATCGAGCCCCACGGGGGTAAATTTCTTTCGGGGCGAAACGCGTGTCGCGTTTAATGAATGGAACGCTCTGTTCTCCCGATGACTAACGACCGCGGGTATTCGATTACGAGGGATCCGTGCTAGACATAGTCTAGCGGGGACTTGCGAAACGCGGTGCACGTTGACACACGAGTCCGCCGTCTGCGACCTGCTCACGCCTATGCGCGAACCGGCGCATAGACGCAATGCATAAGCACCACACATCGTTGCCCACTCGCCGGACCGACGTTCTCCGTGCCTCGCGATACGTTCCCCGGTTCACCGAGTGCCTGAAAATACAAACAGCAACGACGAAATCGCTGAATAATGGATCGTCGCGGTTACGGGGACTCCCCTCGCGCGAACGAATCGAATTTGTCGACGCAAAATTTGGCCAATCGCGACGACAGCGAGCGTCGTTAGCGCGACAGGAAACAAAGTGGGCGCATCTTAATGGATTACACTTGTAGGCATCGCCTACTGGGGTCCCGCGGGCCCCTTATATCGCCAATTATAGTGTACGTTCGACGTATAAACACGTTATTTTATTAGCGGGGCGCGGCGTTCGTACGATGCATCCTTTGACCTTTTTCGAGCACCTTGTTGAGCGGGGGTTCAGAGGGAAAGGGGGTACGAAAAATTCCTCGCGGATCGAGGACGATAAAAATCGAGGAGGAATCGAGGAGCGCCCGGGCATCGATGATCCCGTCTCGCTGGGCACTTTGTCTTGGTTGGAATCGTTTAAATAAATTCGAAGATCGGTCCAAGGTTATCCCCCAACGAATACCTTATTGCACGTTTTACGCGCGTCGAGCGTATCGCCGGAAAAATGGCGGAGCGAGAGCGGCCGGGAGCGGTTTCCAAGCGACTTCAACGCCTGCATAAGCGCTATCGGCGCCCGGCGACGCGCGGCTCGTTCTGAATGGCCCATTGTGTCGTCCGATCGGCGCGAATTTTTCGTCGATCCCGGCGGACTCGCGTGGCCGCCCTCGATAGGCAGCAACGGGAATAAATTAACGTGCCGGTTAAACGTATCCGCGCGACGGCCACGTATAATCGCGCGTGTCGTAACGCGTCCATTGTGAGCGAGAACCGGCTTCAAGTGCGTTCCGCGATCGGAGAAGGAAGTGCCACCTCGTATTTTTGACCGGGGCGTCGACAGACTCGTTGCTTTTCAAACGGCCAAGCAAATTGCCCGCGCCACTGGGCAACCCGGGGGCCTTTGGGTTTTTCAACACAGCGGTCCCTCGTTTACGTTCGCCCTCTATATCGTCCCAGTTCATAGAACTGCTTTTTATAGCTCCTGTAATGAGGCAATTACGAACGAATCAACAAACAATTAAATGACTGTGAAATTAGTTCAACCATATTGCTGAGCTTCTTCCAGTGAAGATGATATCAAACATGGCCATACTTAGTGTTAGAAATATAATAGAATACGAAAATTATGTAATTTGTAACAAAAAACTACGTACTTTGAGTTTAAAAATGATCAATAACCATGTAAATTGTTTGAAAATTCTGGAATTAGTTAAATTTAATGCTTCTGCGAGAACTAGGCACGAAATGCAGAATTATTCTATATTTCATGATTTAAATGTTATTGTTACACTGTGGATGTCTATGTCAATAAAATATGTCGCAATGTGTAAGTGACATATGCCAAACATATTCAAAATGTGTTCAAATAACTTTATTACTTAACCATAATAATTAAGAAGGATTACCGTGGAATCGAAAGAAAGGAAATCTCGTCGAAAGATTACCCCTATTTCTACCAATTTCGCGATTTTTTCTTCGTGGCAGTTTCGTTGAGGTCTCAATTAATATACGCTAATAGCAAACGTTAGCAAGGGATTATATTGTTAAATCGCGAGCAGGGAGAACTCGTCGAAAGATTAACCCTATTTCTACCAATTTCCGCGATTTTTTTTCCCGTGGCAGCTCCGTTGAGGTTTCAATTAATAGACAGGCGTTGGTACCGATCCGGTTCGGTCGGAGAAACGTTTTGAGACACACCTTGTACGCGACGGTGCGTACGAATCTCGGTATCAGCGGGCAGAGCTCGTATCGCAAATCTCGAGAAGGAACTGGCAGGAGCCGGGGCTGTTCAGGTAGAATGGAAGTCGCGAGATAGAAGACGGAAACGCTATCGAGGTTCGGGTGACTAAGGGTGCCCCTGATCCCCGCTTCGTTCCGCAACGATCGCTCGAATCTCGGATCACGATACCGCGCGGGTCCGCGCGAGTGTCCACGGCTGCTGGCGGCGGCGGCTGCGCGGTTTCGCGCCCGATAAGTTATTCGCCACGGTTTGCTGGACGGTGATAGGCGGGCGCCAAGACCACCGACCGTCTGGGAATGTGTCCCCCATGAAATCGGGCCTCCGCGGCGCGATTTAAGCGGCACTGCATTATCGAACAATGCGTCCGCAGACGCCCGGCGAGCGATAGACCGCGAACTCGGTTGTCCAGGCTACGGGCACCACGATCGGGAAAAAGGATCTTTGTCGGTACCCGGTGCGTTACCACCGCTCCTCACTCGACGTATTTATAGAAGGCACGTCCTTGATGTTCGTGTCGGAAACGAAATTGGGGGGAGATAACGCCGGGGCGTGGGATCCAAGATGAACGACTTCGATACCCTATCGTACGCTCGAGGACTCTTGCGCTGTTTTATCCCCCTGGCACCTTTTTTCCTCTCTCGACTTTCATATTTGACGGCTCGGGTTCCACCGTGTACTAGATTGTCATATCTAATGTTTACGATCCTCCACTCAGAGGGGAGGACACCAAATTTATTTACTGGCTCTTTACCCTTTTCCACGTTCCACCCCGTTGCGTTGGTAGACTGACTGGGACTCGCAGATCCTTTCCCTTTTCAAGTACTGTGATCCCTCGTTAATATTCGCTGACACAATTTTAAAATAGCGGAGGATGATTTGTTAACAATGTTACGTTTTCTATCACAATCACCAGTCTATTCTTTTGTATCACGCCTTTTTAGTGCGCTAAGCTAGACAGTACCATTCTAGTTACTTGTCATCACTATGACAAAATTTTGTCCAGATTTCTTACCCTTGAGCAACGTAGAGCTATATACGATATGTTATTTATTCATAAAATCATCAATAGCTACGTACATTGTCCCAAAATTTTACTCGAAGTATGGAATTATTCCATACTCCAACATTCAAACGACATTACACATACAACAATTGCATCAATTGTATTCTTGTCCAAGCTAACCCGTTTAGCCAGCGACTTCTTTAGCGGTTCTCTGTATTCCTTTAAAGAGCATGTCATTAATTTTGTTCACACTGTATCTCATAACATACGCAATTAACGAGACTTTTACATATATTAATCAAAGTGTATACAAATCCGTAAATAAATAAATTTCTTCCTCCTTATTTTTGAACTTTGAGGAAGTTCACACCGCGAACAATATCGAGGGACTATTGTATTATGCGTTTCACTGCTGCAATTTTCAATGGAACCGGCGAGAGTCTCGATAGCAACGTTAAAGAAACAAATACACGGAGTTTAAAAATATGAACTGGCGAATGTTTGGGTCGCAGAGTCACGGAGCATGTTATCGGCGATAATAAATGCTCGGACAGCTCGGTATAGTGGTCGGAAGGGACTGTTGGTCGTTTCGCACGAGACTCGCGGAATTTATCGGTCGGATCATCGGAGAGGTAAGAAGGTCGGGATTAACGGTGGTCGCGTCCAGTACAAAAATAAAACGCTCCTTAAAAAGCCACTCGGCTGACCCGATGTGTAAGCCGCCACGTTGAGAAATGCTGCCAGCCACGGACGAAACCTTTACGAGCATGTTACCGTGCCGTTCCTCCTCTTGTCTTTCGTAATATAATTAAGAATCAAATTACTAGAACACGGCGAGACGTCGCGATCTCGTGATACGGGGAGCCGTCATGGCTGGCATCGAACCACGTACGAAAACGCAAGGACGATGTTCACCGTCCAGGGTTTTTTTCGGGTTACCAAAGATGGAGAGATTTCTATTAAGCTTATTGCTTTCGATCGTGCTAATATACATAACTAATTAATTCGCTCGATAACACCTGCGCGACCGTCGCCCCCCTCTGGATAGATCAAAATAACTGATTCGACTTTTATGGAAATAAGTTATTGCGCCCGTGGAAATGCTGTTTTCTCGGTAGATTGAGATCAGCTCTGCGATTTGTACTCTGTGGACACGTGTTTATTGCAACGTAGAAACGCTGTTTCCTCGGGTGGATTGAGATTAGCCGCTAATTAGTATTTTATCGCGATAACGTTCGGCCAGGATGCAAAAAAAAATTCGTTCCGACCGCGGCGGACATTCGTGACGATATTTCCATTTCGTACGATGTTAATTAATACGAGTTCTCGCTCGGGATCACGATTTTTTGAACATTGGTATCTAAATAAATTGTGCAATTTATTACCCAGGCGTTCGAACTTTTTATTAAAAAAGAGGACAAATTTTTATCCCCGTCCTTCGAGTTTCTGAAACATTCAAATTCGGCGATATTCTCGCCGGGACGCCGAAAATTCATCCGAGGGTGGAATATCGATTTGCACGCATTAGAAAGTTGAATTTAAATGTTTTTCAAGGCTTCGTGCACAGGGACTGGTAGACTCGTGCGCGCGGAGGTAAAAAGGATCAGGATAATCGACACCGTGGCCGACTCGTTCGGTTTATAATCGCGCGGCTTCGTTAAACGGTGCGCGACGTGCATGGTAATTAAGCCGCGTGGCGTAATCCGCTTTAAAATCACGATAAATCCAGCCCCACCCCCTCGTGTCAACGCGCCTTAAGAACCGTACAATCACTCGGTACAATTATTTCGTACCACGCCCGAGGAAATCGGATCTCAAACGGAAACAAGATCCAAACGTACCGAATAAAATTTTCAGTGAAAGACCGAATAATCGTCAGAAGGCTACGAACAGGACACTGTAAACTCACACACGAGTACCTGATGAAAAAAAACTGGACCACCAACCTGTAACCTGTGCAACAAAATCACAAAGACCAACCGTCTACTATATGAATGCAGAAGATACAAGATAACATCACCTATAGAAAGTACCCTGAAATATCTGAGAGTCCAACATCAACCACAAAATATAACAACACCAAAAGAAGAGAACCCAGCGCCAAGTCGTCGTTAATGAAAAATAAAAAATAAAATGTTCAGCCTTTCGATCTTCGAAGTCGATCGACAGGTCAACCAGAGAATTATTACGATTTCTGCTGGTTCGTTTGCCCAAGACTCGACGATTAGTCGACGTTTCGAGGGAAGATCGTTGATCGAAGGCGGAAGGTGGGCCCAAAGTCGTCCCCTGACGTCGACATTCGTTCCAAGACTCGGCGCCACGCATTCGTTCGCGTTCGATGCTGATCGACGAGCGTGTATCGTCGATCGGACGGTAAGTATGTGCGATCTATGCCCGTGGATCGACGTCCGGCACGATGGCTCCGCTAGAGAAACGAATCACGCGCCGCGATTAAATCTATGGGCCTGCCCGGGGACGACTTCCTCTCGACGGACGCTACGTTCGAGGCGATGTCGATGGATCGATCGAGGGACACGCGAAACGCCGGGGCACGGACGGGCTGGAAGACAGGCCCAGCATCCGATGGAGGGATCTGTCACGCGACTACAGGGCCCCGGAGATCCCTTAACGTTTCCGCGTCGCGACGGAATTAAACTGCAGCGCTACCGGCGGTAAAAAGCGGAAATGCGTTGCTCCACATAATTGTAAACCCCTGTACTTGCGTGTAAAATAGCCCAATCGTTCGAGTGAATCGTTCCTTTTACTGGATTTACGTGCTACAACAACAAAATATTATTTTTGTTTATTCCTGATGAAATTGGAAAGACTATTTCGTTTCCTCGAGGGAATGCAAGGATTAAAATTGTATTATAGTATTCAGAGTTATGAAAGGGAGGGAAATTTTATGTCGGAGTTTTTTAAAAGTTTGCTCGGTTTACTGTTCTCGTTTGAAGAGAAATCGAAGTATATCTAAGGAATTTATCTTCGAGCAGAACCGCAAAACGTGATGTACTATATTAACGTGAACTTTAGTCGCGGGACAAACCTGTCGCATAAAATTGTCCGTTTTTCAGCCGGAACAGTTTCTACAACTCCGGAACGTTTAATTTCCATGTATGAAGGCTGGAAACGAGCGAAATAATTTACACAAACGGAAAGTCCCGATATCACGAGAGCGTGGCAGGTTCATATACCACCTTTGAACACGAGCTCTATCAGATCTTGTGTTAAACGAGCGATACATTATTCGTTTTCGCTAGTCCTTGAAATTGATCATTCTCCTTTTCTCAATTTCTCTCTCTGTTTGTCTGAGCAAAGATCTGGCCTCGCTCGTTGCAAGAGAACAAGCATGTAATACGAAATGAACTCGTCACATGGTTCTCATTAGAACCGCGAGAGAAAGTACCGCGTTTAACGAACGGTTTGCTACGATCTAATGGCCCAAACTCGGTGCTTTCTATCCTTGGAACACGTGCGTAAACGCACGTGGACTCCATTTTTAGCCGTCTGTTATCTGTCTCCTCCCTCTGAAAGACTGTTTTATTTGATTTGGTAGCCAAGAGAGGAACTTTAGAGATCGAAACGATCAGTTTTGTTAATTTCCAATTAAATGAAAGAAATTTAATACAAAGGATCTCTCTATGTGATTCAGTGGAAGTGCGCTGAGTTTGAGATTGGAAATTATTGGGGTACGATTTGGGAAGAAATTGAAATAGGCTTGAACGCGGCCATACGGTTTTGCATTGGATTGCGTGTTCACGCAGCGCGTGCCTCGGGCGCGGGTGTGCCTTCTCGACGCGTTAACGCTCACGCGAGCTCCTATGAGGACGTGCACGCGTGTGTGAGTTCGTGGAACGGTCACCCACAAGCACGGTGTTCTCAGAGGAGAATCACGCATTGCCACGTATCGTCCGCGTCGAGATATCGCGCGACCATGGTGTTACAATAATTTCAAACCGCCGCCGATCGAGCTGCGTGTGCGCGCGTCTCTCATTTTCGCGCGCATCGCCACGCGCATCGCCCGCCATACTTTGGCCAATTATTTTCCTACTAGATAAAATCTACTTTTACTGTAAATGCAGATAGTATTTAAAGTTCAAGCTATATAGATATCGTAATAAACATGTTCTAAGCTGTCAGACCTTGTATTTTCTTGGAAAGAAACTCTGACACGTTGGCGGTTTCTAGGCTTGTTTGGTAGTATCTCCAATGGTTTACGCAAAGTTTTCTGGTTCCGGGCTGACCGGAGCGAAATCGCGCATTGTGCGGACGCGCGCTCGCCAGCACGCTCGGTCGTTCGCGTAATTTATACCGTACGATTTCTATGATTTAGTGCGGCAGCTCGGGCCTTTCTTAAGTACCTTGTGCCCGACGTGTAACCATTTGTTACGTTTCTAAAAGTGCCCGCAGAGCGGTTGCGCCGCGTCGTTGCGCGTATTTATTAAAATAGCAGGTAGAAGCAGGTAGACGCGTTCCGGAAAGGCGGAGGAACGCATGCAAACGGCCATTAAACGGATCAAGATTAGATCGACGCTTCTACTCGCAAACATAATCCATAAACGTACATATTCTTTGCAATTTTCTTAATTCATCGTATCCTCAATAAATAAATAATATAGCCTAATTATTAGCCATAAAGATATACTGTGAAACCTAATATTCTATTTGTACCAAATTTCTTTACCCATAAATAAATAAATATAAGTTTTTGGGAAACTCTGCCCGATCCCAATAAATATTCTCGATACTCTTAGAGTACCTGCACGTTGTGTAAAAATCCTCGAAAACAAGTTTATGGACGATTATTAACACTGTTGACATTAATTTTGCTTAATAATTTTTATATTATTTTATGTTAAATGTTATGTTAAAAGTTTCAATCACATCCGACAATTTAACCTGCACAGTATTATTCTCAAATCTTTGGCATATCAATTAAAAAAAAGACACTCGAATCCATGCAATACAGTCCGAGACATATTTGACGTAAGTATTTGAGCGTGTGTGCTTGAGGATTAATGCCACCTAAAGCTAGCTAAGCCACTTTTTCGCGTCTAAATCGTCGTTTTCGAATACTGTACGTTCTCAGCAACCCCCTGTAACGCAGGGGTCGATCGTTTCCGGGGGCCCCGGGAGGATTTTGCGACGCAAACGGAGCAGGAGACGCGAGGTCGAAGGAAGCACGGCGGTTCTTCCATCTTGTAGCGTGGTCTCCGTCGGTGGTGAGTTTATACTGGTAGTACTAGTCCCATTAGTAGTCGGCCGGGGATCTCCGCGCGCTCATAAGTTAGCAACGAGCTGCCGCTGTTGACTTGCTCTTTGAGTAAGTACTGCTCGGGCTACTCCCCCGCGAGATAGCGTTCCCCGTGTTCCTCCGTCCCCCGTCCAGGCGATCGTTTCGTCTCCCTCTCGCCGCCGTCCGATATCCAGGTTTCCATCTCGTTTTCACCGTGGCCGTCCTTCGTCTCCGCGCAGGAATATCGTCGTCGTCTCCTTTCCCCCTCCCCCCATTCTTTCTCTTCCGTGCACGGGACACGGTTGCTACACCTCCGTAAAACGGACGTGCATTAACGTCTTTCCCCGGAATTTATTAGATTCCTCGATTCCAGCTCGGTGATTTCTAAATATAGGAGCGCTCGGGCGAAAATGCGCTCTCCTCGAGGCGATCCTGATCGCGAACACCTTCGCCGAGGACGACCGGCTGCGACGCGATAACGAGGACGAGCGGACTCGCTCGTTTCGTCGTTACGCCGCTCGCTATTGGCGGTGAATTGTTGTAAGTGGATTAGTCGATGACGTTCTGACTCGGTCGATTAAGCGAGTTGGAAACGCTCGCGAGAGCCGCTCGAGAGTAATCCTGGATTTTAATATATCGTACGGTTTCCTATTCCGCCTGTCGACGGTTCATAACGACGGTTCATATCTTTAGCGATATCTGGATCGCCGCGGTCGTAAATATTGCCACTGGCCGCGCGCCGGAACTCGCGCGCCACGGGGATGGATTCCACGGATTCGACGGAAGTCGCGAATTATAGCGAACGTGTGAGAACGTAATTTTGTTGATCGATCAAAAGTTCTAATAAACGAAACTCGGATCGTCGGCAATTTGTATAATTTAAACAGCTCTCTTATACGCGTTATTTATTTCGGAAACTCGGGTTCGATTAAAGCGATATCGGAGATCGGTAGCCGGGATTCAATCTCTCGGCCCCTCGATTACACCGATCTAACGCGAGAAATAAAATAAAGAAGTTTTAATACCGGTCGGTTAATTTTCCGCGCCGTGCTCGAACGATCGCATTGGAGTCGCAATTAAACGATCGCATCGTGCAAAGACGCGTCGCGTCCATGCTTATACGCGTCGACTTGTCCTCCGGACCAGACACTAATTATTATAATTAATTGCGCGCCGTGCTCGGCGTATCTCGCCCTGTTCCACCCACCCTCGTTCCTACGTCGACGCGTTCCGCGTATTGTTTGCACTATGGAATGAATAACCGTCGCTCCACGGTTCAACGGACAGACAATGAAGAGCACGTTCTCGCCGCGTGATTCATTTTTCTATCGTCCTCCCTAATATGCATCGCTAATGACTGTTGCGACACTCGCGTGCCTTCGACGACCCATTTATTGAAATTTCACCTAGCAATATTTAGAAAATATTTATTATTGGCCATTTCACGGGAAAAAAATACAATTGTCTAAAGCTCCTAAAATGGAGGTAGTTCGATGTCAACACTGGGTTCACAGAACACGTTAATTTGACGCTTCAGATTCTAAATCTAACGTTACAGAACTCATAAATAATAACACTTTGACTTTGGAATAGAGTAACTCATAAAGTATTACACTTAGAATAAAAATTGTTACATGAAAATTAATAAAATATGGAAGATAGAGAAAGTGTTACGATCATCCCTTATCCTGGGGCGATTCTAACACACTTTTATTCTTAAAACAATCAAGTTATTTATTAAACTAAATCATAGTATTCAACAAAGATCAAATTAATAAACATAAAAAAACTAAATAAAATCAAATTTAAAAAAAGAAACTAAAACTATCTATGAAATAGAAATAAAAAAACTAATACACCAATACATCGCTCAAGTAGCTTTTCATTGCTCAAGCCTTCATAAATGGGTAAACTTACTTTAAAAATATCATTGGGAAGTATTGGTTTATGCTTACAGCTGCTTAAATTATTTTGGGTCTTTGTTTTGACTCCATTTTCATCTCCCAAATCCTTATTTTTCATCACATCATGAAACTTTGGCATTTAATTTTTGAATAGTATTACTTTCGAAAAAGAAAATTAAAAAAAAAATTGATTTTCTGACTGCCTGGTCCACTTGATAAACACACACTTGTGTGATATTAAATAGAATAAATATATTTGCAAGAATGACCAGTTACCGGGTCGTTTACCTCACAAGCCCCGTTTATGTAAGTCTGGCGTACTACAGTGTGGCAACATTGGATAAAACGCATCCTTAGCCGGGGCGACTGTCGGGGGATCGATAAATCATGCGCGTGCCACTTGACGCGCGGTTTCACCGGTGTATCGGGCCCAGCCTCCTCCGTCCAGGATCGTTTCGATCGGTCGATCGATCGTTCGCGTTCGGTAATTACATCGATTACATTCCAATTACGCCGTGGCCGGGCGCCATTGATCGCGCGCGAAAAAATGGCCAGCCACTCCTGCAAACACGACTAGGACATGTTAATCCAAGGTGCCACGTGCTTAGAGCGGCGCGTGGTTCACCGAGGTTATTTCACGAACTGTTCCACGTAAAAGTTGATATCTCATTTGAAATTAAAACGCGACCGTGCCGCGCTGCTTAGCGATTTGCTCTCGTACACTGTCGGCCAAGAGTCTCCGTACAACTTATAAATACTAATCGCCGGCCAGAAACCAGACTCCAGGCAAAAAGGTAATCCGATTACTGTCCGAATACGATTACGCGTAATCGCGCGATAATTGCACTTGGATCGTAATTGTAAATCCACGAGGCGCGTAAAGGCTAAATTATCGCGCGATTTGCGTAATTTTATCGCGGCAAATACAGCCGGAGCACGATTTCTCAAACGTGTTCGATCTCTCTCAAATTTTGTGTCGCAGAAACGTTTCGCGTCTCGTTACTTTTGGCGAACGGTGTACGTTAAATTAAACATTTGCCGAGAGTTGTTTCTGCCCACGCCCGCGGATGAAAGAATTTCGTTGACACCTGTAATTATCGCCGACCAATTATCCGGAGCCGAACCGTTTTTGTCGGATCGCATTCAATACCGATTCTTATCAAGATCTTCGTACGTTATCGTCGGGGCTCATTTTCTCGGATACGCCAACGCCGTGCGCGTTTAATTACCGTCCAATGAGTCGAGGCGTATTACCGGGGCGGGAGCGGCGCGGCGTTAGAACTGAAATCAATCTCGCTCGAGATCGATTAGGCGCGACCGCGGTCGTTGGCGAGCGCGCCGGTTGAATCGATTTCGTTTTTCGATTTCATCGCGGCGGGGAAACTCGACCGCTCCCGGGGATTATTAGATTCCGGGACGGTAAAAATCCGTAGAAATTATCTACAGCGTAAAATGTCCGTGATTAGAACGCCTCTGGCCGGTGGAAAACTCATGGGACGAGGAGATCGTATCGTGGCATCGCGGCTCGACTAATTAAATCCCTGATTTATAGCGCGTTTCGCAAACCAGTGTTTCGTACCGCGGATTTCGAATTCGCGCGCTAAAACCGTTTATGATAATCCCCTTTGACGAACGATCCGCCGTGCTCGATAAATCCTCGATCTTAATGAACGAACCCGACTGTATCGCTCCGATTTTAACGATCTTTCCCAGGGTGATAGAATACGTGCTTCTCGAGGCAGTTGCGAAATATTAGATACTTCATTTGGAGATGTGTTAATATGGAGCATAAAAATGTTTTTTCGAAATGTTAGTAGGTTTTGAGTATTAGTTGTGGAGTACAGTGAATTGATAAATTACTGTCTCATGTATGAATGTTTTATGACTATGTTTTTAAAAATGTTCGAAAGTTCCTTTCAACTCCTGAGGTTGAATAGTGTTGTGTATCGGTTTCGAAGTACAGCCCTCGTTAATAGTCCCAACGCGAACGTTATCGAGGGAGGTACTGGGAATTGCTAAATTACTAACTCATGTGTAATGACAGTAATTTAATATTTGTGATGTAATGACCATGTTTCTGAAAACGTTAGTAGGTACTTTTCGAAATCTGAATTTGGATTTTGAGTATTAGCTGTAGAGTACAGTGATTCCTCCTTAAGAGTCGCGACGCGAACGTTATCGAGGGAGGTACTGTGAATTGATCAATTACTGTCTCATGTATGAACGTTTAATGGCCAGACGTGCAACAATGCAGATTCAGGAATTGATCCACGAACAATATCGAGGGAAAAAGTGGCGAACGTTAGCGGGGGACCCAGTGCAGTTGCACGGGAATCCCCTCTCGACGGCGAGCGGCGAACGACGCATAAACCTCGGAACAACGTGGTCAGGGATCGGAGACACGAGAGTACCTGCACATGCTCACAATTCATGACGGAAAACGCGGTATCTCAGACGCTGCAATGCGGTATCCGTGGCCTGGATACCGATCGACAGGTACGTATCGACGGTCGAAGCGCGCGTGCAGGCACGCGGTGGGGCCGGGGATTGAAATACAAGGGCGGAAACGTGGCCAATTAATAGCATTATAAATTCAGACCCGGGGAGACCGGTCTAGCGAACAATGAACCGAACCGGGTGGTCCGTGACGAGTACTTCATTCCCAACCGGGTGGGGGATGATTCGACACAGCATTCTTTCGAGCCACTATTTTTCAAAATATCAAAATCCCTCGAGAATATTTCCGAAGCAACAGTTACATCGCGTTTGGCGTTAAAACTGGAAAATATCGACACGGAAACGAACATTGCTGGAAGTCAAGGGACGATGTAGAAATAAATTAGAATACTCTGAGCGTTGATGATGGGATTACTCAAACTTAAACGCTTCGGATAGACGTTTAACGAGACTTATAGTCCGAGGGGGATCGTAGAGGCTTGCGGAGAGATACCGTGGTTGAGTAATAAGCATTGCAACTGGTAGCGAAGTGGTATTAATGGCACGGCGATTGGAAAAGATAAAGTGGTCGAATATTAATATAGAAATGATTCTGGTTAGACTGGTGCCCCGCTAGAATTTGAATAATGAGTTTACGTTTCCCTTAAAAGAACTCGTCTTTTCAGTAATTTCCAACGATCTGAATTTCCTATCGAATAAAAAGTTTTCTTTTGCTCTCGGTGAAGCCGTTGAAAAGTTGATTCCAGGGTTCGTAACAAGACTCCATCTTGTAGTGGAACACGCGAGCCTCCGAGGGTTGATTCCGCCGTCGATTCGAGGGCGTCGAGACGTATAAATAGAACCGCGCCGGGGACGAGAGCGACGGAAACGCGGGTAAAAATGGCGGCCCGCGGCAAAAACGTTACCCGCACGCTTCGAAAAGATATACAGCGTCGGGTGTTGATCTAATTAAAATTACAGGCAGCCTATTAGCTCCGCGAGTCCCGGAGCGGCTTCGATACCGGTAACAACGCAACGGCCACGAGCGGTGGTTAACTTATGGTGGCGTGCGAGAGAGAAAACGCCTGGCGAACGGAGTCGGCGGTGGCTAACGAAGCAGGATTTAGTAATTGTTTTGTTGCATATCGCCCGCAGTGCGGAGCCCTGCTCGACGCGCCATTACTGGTTCTACATTGTAAAACACTTCCCATTGATAGCACGAGCCTCCTCGAACCTGGCCGCGATGACGTTGGGGTTGCTTTCCTGCCACGATACACCCGTTGTAAGCAGATACAGGCATCGTGCCTTCCTTGGTCGGCTGTCGATTCTCTCGATGGACCGATACTTGCGTTTTTAACGCTCAAAAGATACGTCGGGGCAGCTACGATCCATCGTTTTGATTAGAAAATGTTTTGGTAATGTAATGAAATGAAACAAGTAACGTTTGCACGGTTTACAAAACAATTCCCCATAAATTTTCTTTGGAATTTCAGTCTGGGATACGTAAACTTGTTCAAACATTTTTTTACTCGTGTATTTTTATTATTCGATAGTCTTTTAGCGGGGGATTTTCATATGGACGTCTTGGATCGGTCGAGTTACATTTATCAAGGCCATACAATACCATTTCCTGGTTTGAATGCCTATTCATTATCACTTCTAACGCACAACAATGTAGTGATATATATAGTGCTGCTATCGAGAGAATAGACGAGACTAGGTTGTAGGAATAGCATAGAATGGTCAACCGGGTTGAAATATGCTCAGAACTTATCGAGCATTGTATACAAACTGTTTGATATAGTCGGTTATAATTTAAAAACAATATTAAACAGGACACATACTTGCATGAACTTTTCTTCTGTGATCCCAATCCAGAGTTGCAACTGGGTCAAACATACTGTAACCTGTATTCTACGCTCAGAACGTGAATCAAGTTACTGAATGTTTGATGCAGTTTGCAGGAGTAAGACTAGAATTTGACGTGCTTTTTAGAAGAGTAGGAAAGTGGAACTGTACTTTACGCTTAGAATGTGAATCAAATTCCTAAATGTTTGACACAGTTTGTAGGGGTTGGACTTACGGTTTTTATATAAAATTCAGTTCTCTTTTCGGTTGAAACTTATCGAGCATTGTATACAAAGTGTTCAATAAAGTCGGTTATAATTAAAAAACACGATAAAACAGGATACATTTTTTTCGTGCTCCCAATCTAAAGTTGCAACTAGATCACAAACACTATAACCTGTATTCTATATTTGTAATGTGAATCAAAATCGCTTATTTTTTACTCAGTTTGCAGGGGTTGGAGTAGAGTTTGACGTGCTTTTTATTTTACCCGGAGAAGAATAAAAGTCCATTGCTCAGAGTTTTCACGTAAAATTCAGTTCTCTTGAAACTGTTTGTAGAATTATTAGAAATGTGTGTACTGGTTTGAGGATCGTCGATTCCGAGGGAACGGTAACGAAGCGATATATCGCGGCAGAATCAGAGCGTTCCGGGCGAATATTAGAAAGTTATTGTGTCTTTATCTTTGACGATCGGTCGGCGTCAGCGTTTGTGTATCACGCGTACGTACGTGTGGTATATTGTGCGGCTCGTTCGAGTCGAACGAACGGTGCCGCGCGCCAGAGAGCTATCGACATTCCCGATTGGACAAAAATCCTGAGCCGGGCCCCGTGACTCAGAACTGGAAGCACTTTACGAGACGGAGAGCCCGGCGTCACGTTTCGCGAATAAGGAGCAATAAATTACGCGGTATCGGTAATCGGCGGCCCCGCACAAAACCCCATACGTCGGCCACCACCTTCCCACCACCCTCTCCGCCGCGATTTTCTTCCCATGTCCACGTGTGCGCCTCGGGTGCCCGACCGTGATTTCGCGCCAATCAGCCTGAAACTCCGCCATTCCGTGGAAATAAATCGCACGCCCTGCGGCGGAAACTCCGCTGTTCGCCGAGTAAATGAAACGTTCCAATGACGGATGAATTAGAGCAAGGAATGATTTAGAGGTACACAATCGGCTCGTTCGATTGACGGTGTTAACGTCCGGGGCCAAGAGTCGGATAATTAAATACCCTGCATTTCTATAAATTATCCTTTTCTGGTAGCCCGTTGCGCAACAAGCATTATTTCCTGGTTGCCGTAACATCGTAGTTAATCACTGTTCGGAACACTCGACCCTTTTCTAGCGCGCCATTACCCTCACTTTCCACGCGCCTTTACCAGTCTCCTCAAAGGGTAGTTAAATGGCTGGTCTCTGAACGCTATTGCAAGCAGAGGTCTACGAGACCCATGCTTTTATCCCATCGATTCCACAAACTCCCGACGAGATATCTTGTCTCCTCCGCATCGTCGTGTTACGTAACCCGGGGGATCCTGGCCAGGAACGCGTACATCCACGTCGATGAGAGAGGAACGAGCCAAGCACGCGTGACTGTTAGGCAAACTGCAAAATCCTTAGCCGTAGGAGTATCCTTAGAGGGATGGTAGACGATCGGTAGGCATTGCTATTTGTCGAGATAGTATCTGGATGGGTGTAGCGAGTTATTACAGTCAGAAGAGCGGTCTCTGGCCGTCGATGGAGGACCCTGAACCCCGGCGGAACCCCTTTCCCGTCTTCGTTCCGCCTACCGTTTCTCGTCACCGACTCCCTTGTCCTTTATCTCTGTCGGTGGCGTTTCGATGCACGAGAAGCGGGAAACCGGAGAGGACGTTATCGATGGCGAAAGCTCGACGAAATCCGTCGCGTGGCTATCAATTATCGGCCGCGGTAGCACGCACGCCGCCCGTCCGCGCCATAAAGCATACGCCTGCCGCACCATCTTGCATACTTCTTTCGTTCTCCCCCTCTCGTGTCCCCCCTTTGTTCGCGTCTCCGTTGCCCCGTGATTCACCGACGCTGAATACGAACGATTTCTGCCCTCGGTCTGACGTATCGTGTACCATAATTTCTGTATCAGAGCCATCCCAGTTCCAAAGATCCAAACTTACAAGCAGAATCTTTAGGTTAACTCTTGAGTGAATTATCCGCTTAATATATGTCAATGTAATTATTTGAAAATTGATGTAACCCTCCGTTAGTTCATTATGTTTTAAATGCTTTAAAGGAAAGTCGATTTCCATTTACCAGTTTGGTAAAAATCATTCAGTTGAGATTGCGAGTCCACTTAAGGAGGTCTTCTACTGTAAAACGCGTTTTCTCATGTTCTTTTTGGTATTTTTTTACAAAGAAACTATGCAAGTTGTTGCATCGGCGTTTTGCATATATAGTTATTGCTCTTTCACTAATATTCACAAATTTTTACAGCGCGTAATAGTCAAAATTAGTGGCAGTACAGAGCCTCGTACGCAATCGCGTACCGAAACAATATTAATACCTTTGAACGTGTTTTTTTTGAAACCACGCTTTTTAAGTTGCCATGCACGATAACTTAGGAACCAATTGACGAACATTTAATAGCCCATCTATTGTTACCAAAATCTCACCGAGGTTTTCTCGATTAAGTGAATTGTTTCCAGCGCGAGATACGCGTAGAATGCGCTCGAGCATGAATAAAAGCCGTCGTTTTCTGAGTTATCGCGGTCGAAGAAATGGCGCCTGTGCGTTTACGCAGCCGCGTGTGGGCAACCGAGGCATCGAAGTCTCCGCTGGCGCCACGACGACCGTCGATCCGCTCGGAAACCAATAATTTACTATTGCGTGCAAATGGTAATATAGACAATATTATTGTACGGCAATGTTCGTATATCGTCGGGGCCCATTGTAAGCTGCGAGGCGAACGGCAGTTTCTCGATTCTCGACGCTCGAGTTATCGGCGACGATCATTTTGCAGCGACGCTGGGCGAAATGCCACGCGGGGACGTTTGACGGCGAACCGCTGAAAGTGGAAACGGGGTTTGCGCTGACTTATCAGCTCGTGCGTTCACGGAAACGTTGTATCATTCTGATACAATTTCACGTCGACGAACGATACTGGAAATATCCAAGATCGACATTAGTTTCCGGGGGTTATCGAATCTTTTTTAGTTCCCCAAAGGGGAAAGTTGCGAATCTATGTTGATCGGAGGTCTCTGTGAGATCACATGATTTTTTGTTCCCTCGAGCTTCGTCCGTATTTCCATCCTCCCGAGGACGTCAGTTTCCCGAAGGAAGCGCTGGCAACGGAATACGAGAATGATTTAGTGGCGTCGTCGAGTGACTCGTGTAGCGAGCCACAGAAATGATTAATTTCACGGTAATTACCGGTTAGTTGGTTAAAATTACTCGTCGAGAGTGCCCGAGCGGCTCGAGATTTGTGCGTCTGGATGGTGCGACGTATAATTCAACTCCGAGGCTATATTGTTTCTCGCGTACAGACGTAGACGTCCGACGAAAAAATCACCGGGGTCGTGTCTATGATCCTACGCTCTCATTTCTCAAATTATTTTCATTTGGAAACATCGAGATGATGATCGATCTCCTGAAATTTGAAAGGTGGACAAATTCTTTGTATTGTCTAGTTTCTCGATAGCGTCAACGTATGTTGTTTCACCGATAAAGGAGCCCAGGCGTTCTTGGAGGGTCAGACAATGGCGGACGCGATCCGTCATCGCGCCTGGACGGGTGTAGTTTTCCGCGGATCCCTGTCAGCGTGGAAAAAGAACGCCGGGAAACCGTAAACTTGACCAAGTGGGTAGCGCAAAGTCGAGGTGGACAAGAGGTGGGCAGCTCGAGTATCAGACGAGAGTGGGTGCGATTCATCACGAGGTCGCAAACACGGTAACGCGTTATAAGTCTCTCTTCGCAATGACATCCATCACGGGGAGCCACGCCGTCTGTTCATTTTTCTTCCCGGCTCCCCCCACCCCCTCCCGTCGCCGTTATTTATGCAAACGACGGCGAGAAACGAGCGTAGAGAAAGGTAATTACACCGACGGCGATCGTTCTCCATATTTTTCAACGCCTCGCGACTCGCCATCGCCGCGAGGAGTTCCACGCAAGGCAGGTGCGGATCCACGATCGAACGATCGTCGTGGGAGTCCACGAAATCCAGGATTTTCACGATCCACGAAACGAGGGATGCTCGAAGAATCATTGTCCCGCGGAGAATCGCGAAAATCGACTGTGACCTTTCCCACAATGCTCGCCACCAATCGTGGACTGTTTTTCCCACAGGTGAGTCTGCGAATCCCCCATCGTTGCTCCCCCATGGACCGAGAACATATGCTCACCCCCCTTGTGCGACGCTTACACGCGCGGGAAACGCATTAGGTTGTTGGTCCACGAGCGTCCATGAATATTTAAGTTTTTCTAAATTTAGAAAACTCGTCAAATTTTCATTTTCCTTGTCTCCATTGTTAAGTTACTCTGTCTATTGAAAAATACTGAGATCGTTTATTATTCGATACTAGATTTCATGCAATTGTAACTCTGTACTAGGATCTAAACACAATCTCGTGACTGAACAATCGAAGTATCTGGGGAGATAATGATTTATTACTTACGACAGAATGGCTGTAGGCCTTTTAATCTATGGATTAAACATTTTATTGTTAACTATCGCGCTATCACTGACTCCCAAGTGCGAATAGTGACTGTCGAAACTAATCGAGTATTTTCTGTACAGCTAGACGAGTTTAATTAGATCCTGAAAGGAAATAGGTGAGGCCCGGAGAAGCGATCGAACAATTGTCTAGATGGCGGCCATATTGGCCATCTAGCGAGCCACGTCGAACGTTTGGAGTACCTCGAGCAAGAAATTCACAAATGGAGAGTTAAATCCCATTAATAACCATAAATTAAAAATATTTCTTCGTTTCTGTAATTATTATCCCCGATTAAAACAGTACCAAAGTGGAAAGTATTGCGAAGTAATTTTCCCCTAACCGCGGTGTTCGATGGAGCAATTTGCGGGCAAATAGTGCGCGCGCAACGGGGATAGATACGAATCTGGGCGATACCGTGTCATTACATTTTATTACAACAGTCGGTGGAATGAATAACGAGCATTTTATTGAATTCAGAACAATATAATTACGTGGCAATCGAGGCGCAGCTAGAACGTGTGTTTAGCGGGTTTAAGTGCGTTTCGAAACGCCCGGTGCTCAACGTAGATGAACGTTCTATCGCAGATTTATTTGGCCAAAAGATAATTGCGCGCGAGTTAATGGCGGATACGTGATACCGAGCTTCGAAGCCCCAAGAGTTTCAAAAGTTGCAGGAAACATATTCTACTTTTCGACAATGGTTGAAAAGGGGTGTTTGGAACCCCCTGAAACGGGGGGTAGAATTGTTTCTTTGCACTCCTTGTGAGCTACCAATCCAGGTGCCATAGACCGATTTCAAATTTCCCGTGACTCGGAAACGCGCGTAGGTTTGTTCCAGCCATCGTTAGTGTCTTCCACGAAGCGCTCTCGTCCAAACGTATGGTTGTTCCGGCTAACGAGAACGTTTTCTGCGATCCGAAGAAACACCGTGACCGACGCGGAGCTAGACAATCGCTGGTGGAGCTCGATCAGCCGCTGATTTGCAGACAATAGTTTCTGAAAAAGGGTACGGCTGGTCTCGTGCCGCCACAATGGACACGTGACTATCGCGTGCTGTGGATGACAGTTGACTCTTCGTGACACGTGACAGGACAAACGAGGATCGGGCTGCGTGAAACCTTCCAACGCAAATTATATCGCCAGAAACGTCAGGAACAGCGCTGCTCGCGAAACGGATCGTGTCGAATACGTATTTTAAATTGTACAATAAATCGTCGAGTATTTACGGAATGTTAATATACACCCAATTTTAACCCTTTGCACTTGTATTCATATTTGAGAAGTCTTCAAACAAAACATTTTTATGGGAACATATTACAAATTTAATCTGCATCTCACCCCCTCTTGAACAGTGAACATCTACATAATATGTGTATATAAATTTTGATTCTTCAACATATTTAAAGAATATATGAAACTAAATCCTAAATTGGAAGGAACACATAGGACCACAAGAATACTAGAGGCTAAAATAATGCTGTAGTACATAAAATATGAGGCTTCAGTATATTTTGTATTACCAGCCTTTATGAATCTATGAAATATAGTTCCAATATTCCCCTCGAAAACATAGTCTTGTATTACAATTGTATTTTTTATTTTTCTTTGATGACTTTTTTATAAACAAATGACCTTGGGAACAAAACCAATTAGCCAGGACAACAAAGGAAAAATCACACACATTTAAGCAGAAACTAAGAAAAAATATAACTATGGTCCCTAGAATGAAATACTAATGTAAATATGTGTATAATAATGAAATGTAGGATGGCGAATATATGGCGATTTACGAGTGCAAAGGGTTAATACTTGTTTACCATGTTTGGTACACGAATATCTTACAGCGAATCGATCCAAGCAATCGATCCTTCCCTAACGTACCGAGCATACAGAAGAACAGGTTCAGATAGGTGCATAGAACCGCCCAAGAGTCTCTCATTTGCAAACCGTGGCCCCCTGCGTACCGCGAGGCTTCTTCTCGGTCGAGCATAGTACTACGCAGCTCATAATTTCTGCGTGCAGCGCAGGATACTCGGTATCAATTATCAATAACAACGTGCGGTACGGCCGAAACGTCGTATTTCAATATCCACCGTTTAACCGTGCAACGTTGCATCGGTTACACAGATTGTATCTATCGGGAGCAACGAGCGTGACTTTCGAATTTTCCCGTAAACATTCTAATTTGATTTACGACACCATAAAGATCCACGGAGATCGTTGCTGTAAATTATTGGGGAGCGAACGCACGGCGCCGTAACGGTTATTCGTTTCCGATGAAACGGATCGAACGTCGCGATTGATCCACGGGCGACCCGTTTCGCGCGAAAAACGACCGATAATCTTATCCGGAGGAATCGTCTCGAAAAAAAAGGAAGAAGTACACCGAACGGTCCTGTCCTCGCGACACGCCGTCGCGCGCGTTTTTTAATTAATACGGCTTCATTAGCGTCCGCGATACACGCTGACAGTAGCGCCGCGCGGTTGTCTCGCCGGTTAATGGTATCTGCTTCGAGATTTCTCGATCGAGTATCGATACACCATTAAGCCGGCCTTTATGAGATCGCTCGCGGTACGCTCTAACCGGCTTTAATTAATCTCGAGATATGACCCAGTTCCCGGAGTTCGCACAATCGAACCACTTCGCGTTTCTGGCGATTGTCACAGTTTAGTCGAAATACTAATTTGACTCGACGGGAACACACTTTATAGAATTTCTGTTTTTAAGACTCCCCGAAATCAGATCGTAAGTCTTGCGCCGAAAAAAAAGACGTTTAATTGGGGGATACTGTCCGATCGAAAGTTTTCCTGTCAAAGTCGCGCTCGATTTCGTTTCCTAATTAACGATAGTTTATCGACACACGGGTTACATACTCGATTCCCCGGTTAACGCTATCTCCGCCTCGGATTTTCCGATCGATCGATACGCGTTGCACGGCGATCGCTATAAGATCGATAGCGATACACGTAACCGAGGCTAATTAACCCGATAACGTGACCCAGTTCGCTCGTTGGCCCTTTGCCAGCTTGTTTCGCGGCGCCTTGCGCCCGCGCGCTCGCTCGCGGCCATAAACTCGCGTATGCAATTAATTCTCGCGACGTAAAATCGATACTTTTCGTACAACGCGTTTGGTTCATTCATGAGAGTCGAACAAAGCTTCATTCTTGTCCGGAGTGCATATACTTTATAATATTAAACGAACACTATAGAGTCAGTTGGCCTAATATGGAATACATATGTTTCATTTGCTTGCAGAACTTTTATAAGAACTTAAAGAAAGTCTAATATAATCCTTGCAACGTACTGTAAATTAATTTATTTTGTTAAAGTTTTATTAGCGATAATGTTTGATTATGTAAAATCCATATTTGTAACTCCTTATATATTATATCTTTTGTACTAAAGAGTTTATTCCCGTTAATAAATGAATGATAATAATAATAATACAAAAATTACGATTCTTTAAAATTGTGGTGTTCCAAATTAGAAACTAACTCTATTAATAAATATTAGTACAGAATTTTATTCCTCCCTTTTCGATGAAGATATGCTCGACCATCTTAATACTAAGACACAGCAGCAATAATAAAAATCGATGTATGGCGAATCGAGACCTTCGTTTGTGCGTGCATCGAAATCACCGGGTAAGATCCTGCGGCGACAATTTGTACGGAGAGTTATTGTTCCTTTAAATTCTTTATTTACTTATTTATTTATTTATTTACCGACAAATAAGTAGTCTGTAGCAACAATAACTCTCGATGCAAATTGTCGCCGCAGGATCCTGCCCGGTGACTTCGATGCACGCACAAGCGATGGTCTCAATTCACCGTACATCAATTTACTATTCATTGCTACAATGTCTTATCATTATATACAATTTCTAATCATCTGAGAATAAAATCCCGATATTGTAAGGGAATTTGAATGGGATAAACTTTGAAACTTGAATATTGGAGTCGAGCTCTTCGCGAATTCCGTGAATGTTCCACGGTTCGTCACCTTGACCATCCCTTGGAATATTCAACATTCCACCCCATCGGTCTCGTAGAGGACGTTGGTACGCTTACATAGAAACCGGCAGCGGTGCCGGACAGCCACTAACGAGCTGAATTAATTTATGCTCATTGAATTCTGTTCTGGCAGAACCGCTTTTCGAGAAGTCATAATAAGAGCACCGCGGGGCATTTCGATTATTTAGTGGCCGCCTCGCGTTTCTACCGCTTTTTTTCTCCTCCTTCTCTCTCTCCCTCGGTCCTACTCGAACAAAGTGAGAGGGAAACGTTCGCTCGTGCCTCGACCGGATGTCCTCGTCGCCATCCAATCTTCTTTCAACGACTCCGCTGCGAGGAGATTCCGCGGGAACTCCGGGCCGCCGATGAGATAAAACGAGTGATTTATGCCGACTGAGGAAAAATGTGGTAATACCGTGGGCTCGCGGCGGTGTCTGGACCGATCCTCGATTACTTATCGATCCTCGTTACTCCGCGAGTAGATGGCAATCGGCTCAGAAAAGTGTAACCTCGACGCTCGATCGAACGCTCCAAGAAAGTATTCAGAGAAACCATCCTCGATAATGCAACGATCTCGCCTTTTCCGAATGGAAAATACAATTTTTAACATCTTTTCAATCCACCTGTAATGTTCATCGATTTATCTAAATTTCGACGACGGTAAGCCCGAATTCCAGGCCGATATTTTCCCACTAGCGATGCCACTTAATAAAAACACGTGTCGATTCGATTCGTGTCAAGTATCGAGACATCAAACCCATCGGGACCACTCCGGTTCCCACAGGCCCGTTCGCATAAATCGTCGTTGGACGAGCGCTAGCATATTGCCGTTGTTGACAAAGCCCGTAGGGGATCCTGTCAGGCCCGTATCATCCCTACGCCGGAAAGCAACGGAAGCAGCATCGTCCACGCATCCCCGTAGCCTCCACCTTCGCAGGGGTGGGAAACCGTGACCACCATCTCATTACCAGTTCCCATGGGCGAGCGTTCAAAAGCGTTGGGGTTGCGTGTGCCGCAGGTCCTCGACGCTCCTAGGGTGCATCGAATTATGTAATTGCGATGGGGTACGATCGTTGGTCACCGGCGAGGATCATGATCTCGCGTGTGAACGACTCCCGTTTTGGTTTCTTATTTCGGGGGAGGCTGGTAATTGCTGGACGAAAAAAAAGCCTCTAACGAGGCGCGCTCGACCCGATTGTGACCCAATTTATCAACCATTGTCGTCACTGCCGCGACTCCGGACCCAATTTCAGCAAACAGAAGAAAGAAAATCGAGAAACCTTTGAAACTTGGCGTATCAACGCTAGGACTATCGAAGTGGTAAAAATGACTCATTCGTAATTTTTAATAAATATTGTAAAAAATTTACTCGAATGGATTTTTGAAAATTTACCGTAGTTTTCTATAATGGAATGAATGGTAGATAAATATACCATAACTGCCAATAATTCTAGTGTTAATGGGAGATAAGCTTCCTAACTTGTAAAATATTTGAAAATTAAAAGTACGTTGCCTCGTAAAAGAGAAAAAGAAAGACTGGTCTTTTGACTGATCATGATAGGGTGTACATGATGTGTCGGTAGGTTTAGTGTTAAATCCAGTCTACAGTAATGATCTGTACAGCTAAAGCAGTCAAAGTAGGTTTTGAATCGCGTTGCGAGAGGATGCGTAGTCACGACGACCGCATAAATCTTCCCAGAGATGTCCGCCAAAATGGCCGGATGCGTCTCGCGGGTCACGTGGCGGAAGACTCGTGCGGCAGCGATAGCGGATGCGCGGATCGTTTCCGCGATTTTC
Source organism: Colletes gigas (assembly GCF_013123115.1). Taxonomy (NCBI): domain Eukaryota; kingdom Metazoa; phylum Arthropoda; class Insecta; order Hymenoptera; family Colletidae; genus Colletes; species Colletes gigas. Next base: position 2,473,306 of record NW_025106656.1, read on the forward strand.
CATCCCTGGCTGTCACGTTCCCGGCCGATAAACGCGGACAATACCGGGGATGCAACCGAGTTCTCAGAGGGTGCATCGAATCTATGCTCTTCGTTTCTGCGCCGGAGCCAGAATTGAATTATACGAGTCCGACCACTTCTGGCCACGTGCCGACGGCCGCGCGGTTCCTGGTAACCTATGGTCTATCAGCAAACAATGGCACGAAGATAAGGCGATCCCCTGGCAAAATCAGGACGCCGAACGGAACGAAACGAGACGCGTGGTGGATACTACCCCTACGCGCAGCGCACGCACTTCATTTTGCACGCTTGTGCGGCGGCACGGATTATTCATTTGCCGCGCCGATGGAATATTTATCTCCCACGAGTGTCGATTCATCCTCTCTTTTACCATTTTCTGCGTCTATTTTTACTGGATTACTAACTTCCTGTTGATTGGTGAAATAAGAATTGACGAAATCACAATTCTATATTCACAAGACTATACAGAGAGGTCGACAACGTGCACAGCACTTTTATAAAGCCTAGATGGCACCAACACGATGTCTATTGTATGATAACACAGATGCCGTGATTAATACTTCCCACTAATGGTTAAATTTGCAGGGTATTCCCGAGAGATGATGCATTATCAAAAAATATAGAATAACTTTTGTTCAGCGATCTCCAACGCTTATCGTGAATTTCGAAATCTGCACAGTTTGCATCGTTGCTCGAGGATGCAATTATGTAAATCCAGATCGAAAGTTTAGAAACAGAGAAGAGGTATATTTGAACGCGTACCGTCGGACCGCCGAGTCGGGGACAGGACCGAAGGAATATCGGATTGCCATCGCGGAGGATGTTCAATTAGAAACGGGTGTAGCGTTTTTTCTTCCTCTCCCGTAGGGTGGCGAGGGGCACGGAACGTTGGTCGTTATCGGTAGTTGCAGCCTCCGAATTAAAAGGACTCGGATGTCCCCCGAGGGTCTGGTTTGGATTCGATTTCAGGGGCAGTTTGCAGAGTGCCCGGTGTCGCGCGGCATATGCGTCCTGCGCGCATTGTGCGCCCGTCCTTAAAAGCAATAATGAGCACGGAATCCGTAGTCGCGTGTGGGAAAGGTATACACCGCGTTCCCGTGGGGTGGCGCGGCGGTTTCACCGACTGTCAAACTTTATTAGCCAGAAGATAGCTCGTGTTACGGGGGAGACGTTGTACCGTGTTGTCTACGGCTCTTCATCAAATAGCTCAGGGCCAAGGGATCTCGTACGCCTACGAAGCGCGCCACGGATCTGTTTTCACCCCTTTACTCCAGGGAATCGACTAGAAACACTAATTTTATGGCGACTCTGTAACCCTAGCACAGAGTGGTCCGCCAGACGTTCGCCATTTTGAACAAATTTTAGATTCATTTATAAAGAGTTATACTAATTCAATTAGTTTCGTTATCTGTTCTTTGAATTATTCGTTAGTCATGAATCTATGCAAGCAATGAAACATTGATAGGCATTTGTTTCCATTAGGCTCTTCAAACGTAGAGTAATAAAACAGTTAAGGAATTTTAATGAAATAACGAATAAAAAAGGAATCGAAAAGTCCTTTCTCATTTCTCAATCCAAGGCTTCGTTATCGAGATTTAAAGCTTTGAAGTTCACTGGTCTAATCAATGACGTGCGTCGGTGAATCTCCAGTTGATCGTGTTCCTGCGCATACGCGATTTCGACTTCGAACTTCGATTGCTCGTATCTCGAGAACGAAGCCTCGGATCGCAAAATGATAAAAGACTTTTCGATTTCGTTTTGCACGTTTTACTTTATTCAACTGTTTCGAAACGCCCTGTACGTTAGTATCGACTTCGATGACAACATAGATCGAGGCTCCATCGTCTCTGAAATTTCATAGGGTGAGAAATGTATGTACGGATAAAGCACCCCCTGTAAACAGAAAAGGTTTCCTTTCCAGATAATCGGTACTACTAGTCGAGTGTGATTTACACGCGATAGAAATGAGATTTCATCCGTTGTGCAATTACATTGGATTGAATTGTATGATTCGAACTTTCCAAGCAATTCAAATAAAGATAGCTTTTCGGGGACGAGTGTGAGAGGCGGTAGTGAGGTTGGGTCATGTAAACGGCGCGAGATAAATTCTGGTAGGAAAAGGGCGAGCCGCCGGTGGGGCTGGCACTTAGTTCAATCGTCTAGAAATCCTCTATGACGCACATCCGCCGGTGAATCAGATGACGACGCGCCTCTCGTACGAATCTGCGCGTGTTTCGATCCGGGAATGGAAGAAGGAACGAGAGAGGCAGAAGAAGAGAGCCCGGGCCACTCGTGCCAATCGGAAGCTGGTTGTTCTACACCCCGGTTCTCCCTTTGCCCGTGCTGCGTCTGGGCAGCAGGGTGGCTGATAGATTAACTACGATTCACTTTGCAGCTCGCGAGTAAGTGAGTGCGTGCGTGGCCGCGATCCGCACGCCGGAAGTCGGTATTGTGAGATCGTTTCGTTCAATTCCTTTGACGCGATGGACTTCCACCCGGTGCCTGGCAACCCGACCCTTTAATCTATGCCGAGCCTCTTCACCGTTACAAAAATTTTGATCCCTCTATCGATACTCCGATACAATCGTTCGATGTTCGGATAAAGTATTTTCGTGGCCGCAAGAAATTAACGTGTCAGTCTTTCTATCGAAGAACCAAGTCGTAATAAGCTGTCGTACGTCAAAATAATGACAGAGCATCACGTAATGAACATTTAGGAAACAACTGAATGGGACCAAAAGCCCTCTATTGTGTCGTCTGGGGAAATGGAATTGGTACCGGTCGCAAATGAGAGGGGGTGCGATAAATCTGTGAAACGAAGGGGTGACTGTTGGCGTTGAGAGGGATGCTGGAGCCGGTGGAGAACATTTTTCGTGGAATCACACAGCCTGGTGCACCATGCAGGTCCCGAATGCGGCACGCGACCTCGGGAGCGTGGGACTGGTGCATCATCATGCTCGGTCGTTAAAGGTTTACTGCAAGAGGGTGGAGACTCGATAATATTGGCACGAGGCATATTGCACGAGTCCCCTTCGCCCCTCGATGTTTCCACCCCGATGACGACCAGCAGGGTGGCGGGTTTTCACCGAAACCGGTTCACAAGTATTATAAGCATTATCGAGTCGTGCTTTACCGGTATCCACATGGGAAAGAGACCAAGGGTCAAATACTCGTGAATATTTCTCTGAAACACTCGTCCCTCTTTCTGAATCGATTGATTGCCTCTTTGCAACCTTATTCTTTTACTTCTATTATTAATCATTTCAAAAAACGTAGCTATTTATTTATAATTTTTTAAAAAACAGATTTCATTTTCAAGCTGAAAAATATGAACACGTCACTGAATTTAATCATGCCACGTCGCTTCCTTCGACTACGCTCCACCTATGCGGCTCCGAATTTCGAGAATAAGAATTCCTGTTCGTTACGGGAGATATTTGGGCCAATAAAAAGGTCGACGAGGGACGCGAGAATTCCACGGCTAACCCTACCTGCATATTTACCTGCGGGCTTGCATCGATAAACGAGTTAATTCGTCCGGGGTACGCTCTCTACGAAATTGACCCGCATGCGTCCAGGTGTGGTCCATGGACGTCCGAATTCGAGTTCGACTATCGTACGACAGATTAGTAGATAACGATCGAGGTGGACCCGTATCGTTTGATTGGACGAAATTGACCGAAACGGTCCTCTAATAAAGGTGAATGAAACGAGCGCCCAATTATGTGGGAGATAAGGTGGCTTCTAGGAACGCGACCGGCCCCGCAATTGATATTAATGGCCAATCGAGGGATTTAAAAACTTTTCTTCGGGTGCCGGGTGAACGTCTGAAACTATTCGTTCGGGATACCGTGGAATTTACGAACGGGTAACGCGTTTCCCCTACGGTTAAAATTGCTCCGTGTTGCGTTATAGATCTTCAGAAGTCGATTAGAACCGAGCAAGTAGGCTACACGCTGTCCGACATAATTAAGGGATCACTTATTCAAACGACTACATTGATTAACAGGATACCCAATATTAGAAAGCTTCCACTGGCGAGATAGACAGCCCTGGATAAATATCGTCGAAATCATTCGTGATACGGGAAACGCTTCCAACAATTTTTTGAAGCAGCGATATCGAGTCGCCTTCTAATCGAGGACTTCCAGAGTGATTAACCTCGTTTGATTTGATGACTAAAACGTTTCGAAATAAATGTATATCTTATTTCCAGAAAAATATGGCGGTCTCGCGGAGGAGTAGCGCGAACGAGCGAAAAAAGACGCATTCATGTGTTCGAATTTAATAACGAAAAATGTTCTTTGTCCAACGGAACCCGGTTGACGGGAGTAGAAATGCTCGCGATGGTATCTTGACGTACGACAATTAATTAGAACGAGCAGCCGCGGTGCACTAATGACGCGTGAATGATTCGGGCCAATCAGTAGTTCAGAATCGCATCCGCGATGGCGGATGATTGATAGTCCGCGATGCGGAAATCGTGGCTCGGAGAGTTTGCGAAAGAATCCCATCTGCGAAACAGTACCCTTATATCCTGGCGTTTCATCACTTCCTTCAACGCCGCTGAGAAGCTGCATGTAACAAGGTAATCGAGCGAATTATTTAAAGAGGATGCTCCTCCATTATCTCTACCATCGTTTCCAAATTAAACAATCTACGCGTTTTTTCGTTCCTTTCGATGTTTCATCCGCCCCAAAGTCTCCCGAAACGAGACACTCGATGGTTCCTTCATTTTTGATAATCCAGTGGGTTAGCGAAATTTTCAAGAAGATCGAAACCGACGAAAGCAGTTTCTTGTTATCTCGTTCGCCAATGGACGCCCTTTCACTTTCGCCTCGAACGCGCGATCGAAGAAAACTTGACACGAATTAATACTGGCAATGTTTTACCGCGGTCGTTGAAGCAGTCGCAACGAACGGATAATTTAGTGGTTCGTAATATTGTCGAGTAAATTTTCCCGGGGACCGTGGACATAATTTATCGCGGCTGTAATTCACTTCGTTCGGAGAATTTAATCGATCCCAGCCCTTCCGGAGAGACGGGGAAGATCATCCCTCTGGCAACCGTGGAATTTTCCACCTGACGACGGCCACGCGATGATCGGGCGCGTTTTCAAACGAAAGGACCGTAACATAGGCTTCGAGAAGCATTTTCTAACGCAACACTCCCACGCGTGCAACTCTGACCGGGGGTGGGTTCGATTCATCATTGTCGATAACAGACGAGCGTTTCACATCGTTTCGCTCGGGACAAATTCATTCGAAACGCCTCGCGAGGTCTTCATGGTGCAAACACGGAAGACTAAAACATTCGAATAAAGTTTACGTTTCGAAAAGCACCGGGGGCGTCCTATATCTTTCCCCAAGATATTTCGAAAAGGTTTCAGCCCGTGTAGCGAAGCAAGGAACAATCCTCCGAGGTGCAGTTCGTTGGAGAACGCGTTTCATACGAGAGCAATTTTTCTGTCGCAATATTAACGTTATTAGCCCGTTGACCCGCATAACGAGCGGGCGCACGTGAACGTAGCCATTGTGCTATCGCGGCGGCGTACGACGCACAATGGCGTCGAGCACCCTAATAAGTTGGCGGAACTCGCGACTGGCAGGCCACCATATTCGCGCGAGTTCTTAATTACGTGTTTCAACATCGGCTGATATACGGCCGCGGCGGTCCTCCGCGCGCGGTACAACAGTAATTCTTTGGAAAAAATATCGCCCGAAGCGGCAGTAAAGCACGTCGTACGGTTTAAAAATTTTCATTACCACAATCATTATTGAAACGACTAGTATAAATTTCCAAGATCGCCAGGAGAAATTAGACGTACCATCGTTGTTAAAGTCTCCCTTTTCGTGTACCAGAAACCGCGTACAAATATACAGGGTGTTCATCCATCCCTGGGAAAAATTTTAATGTGAGATTCTAGAGGCCAAAATAAGACGAGTTACTAAAAACTTAAATTGAAAAGTTTCAAATCATCGTGGAAAAATTATTTTTGGTTACAGGGGTCAATTGCAATCATTTTTGCTAAATACATATATCCTAGAAATCCTACGTACTTTCGAGAAAAATATTCGAGTAGGTGGACTTTGTCGGCAAAAAAAATATTTCAAATCGTTCTGGAAAAATTATTTTCAGTTGCGGGGGTCAATTACAATCATTTTTGGTGAACAGACATACCCTCGAAATCCTACGCACTTTTGAGAAAAAAATTCATTACCGAAAATATAATCTGTAGCCAGAAATGTCACTCCAAAATTTCATGCGTATGTTTAAAACGTCATAACTTCTGAACGGATTGAAGGATTTTAATGTTTCAAAAGGCAAATAATGCGTATTTTGATGAATAATATGTAGAAATTCCAAAATTTAAGGAAAAGTTGTTCCTTAAGTCCGAAAAATGCGAAAACCCCCATAAAAATGGCCCAATTTTCAAACGTCAATAACTCCTACAATAGTGAATATATTTCAATGAAACTTTTTTCTGTCGTAGAGCTCATGGGTACCTATATAAAAGTATTATACAACTTTCCTATAGGGCGTCAAACAAAATTACTAAAAATGAGAAACGAATATTTTAGAAAAATCGACAGGAGATATTGAGGTGTTGAAATTTTTCGGCGAAAAAAAATTTCAAATCGTTCTAAAAAAAATTATTTTTGGTTACAGGGGACAATTACAATCATTTTTGGTGAGTATATATACCCCCGAAATCCTACGCACTTTCGAGAAAAAAATTCTTTACTAAGATTTGGTCGAAGATTTGGCATTAATTTTAAATAAATATATATGGTAATATAGTATTTTAATTATTCAAACTGCAAACAATGCGCAGCTGTTCGCAGATTGCCATTCTACAGGCGGAATGTTATTTATATTAATTATGTTATTTATTATATTAAATGTAATTGGTATTTTCGATTTTCGTCTTATTTTGACCTCTAGAATCGCTCATGTAAATTTTTCCCAGGCGTGACCGAACACCCTCTATACACGGTGTTTCCGTGCGAGAAAACTCAAATCGAAAATCATGAATCTTTTTTTATTTATTTGTTTGTAAAGATTTATTCCAATATTACAGCTTCCGACTCAGATTCATGGTCTTCGAGTAGAATGATCGAGGAGTACGCGATTGGATCGAGGTTGTCGCATCACGGGACATTGTCGCCGCCAGCGGAGAAACGATCGTCAAGATAGATGCGCGGAAGATCATTCCATCTTCATTAATAGACGATCTAGGGCACAAGTATGTTATAATAATTTTCCGGTAGAGATCAAATAACCCCATCGAATAGTCTAAAATTACAGGATTCAATTAGTTCCGGATAGCATTTGATTTCGTCTGTGATTTTTAGCCCCTCAATGGCGTGGGACTGTATCGCATTATGTTTCTCCGGGAGTTCAAATTTAATTTCCAAACGGCGATGTAACCCGTCGTCTCCCACGTCGAGGCCGCGTAGCTAATTTCTGTTTAACGAAGATTTACGGTGTGTACGAAAATTAGATCGGCCGATTGTAGTTCCCCGGCGAAGCAAACCGCCGGGCAAGAGATCGCTCCATTCTAGTCGCTGGTCGATCAATCACCGGACTGGTTTGCGAAACCGAAGGCAACGGGAACACACGCGGCGAGCTTGCGCGGTCCTCGTAAAATTCGAACAATCGCACGCATTATACCCCGGTGCACCGATTACAAACCGGGTGGGACATTCGTGCGTACCCGTGGCAGCTCGATCGCGAGACAATCGGTCCCTTATATCATCCCCCCGGCGGGGCCCAACGCGCATACACTGTCCTTCATTAAAAAATAATTACAGTCCGTGATTGATACCGACGCGCGGTTTATTACCGTTCGCCGGCCTTTTATTCGTCCGAGAGCAATAATAAAGACAATGTAGTCGTTATTATTATCCGGTACCGTTACGGCGATAATCGTTATCGACCAAAGGATTTCCGTGTTAATAACACACAACAATCGACGTTCTGATGTATCTCTTCAATGGCCACCGAGGCTGTCTCTGCACTGACCCGATAATTATTACGTGTTTACGATTCGTGAAATATTTTCTTCGTTCAATTACTTGGGCTCAGTTTTTTCTTTCTTCAATTTGATTGTGACGCTGCTTCGTTGCGGGTAGGAACTCGGGATATTCATAGCTTTCTATCAGGTCCTGCCTTAGACGACTGGGATATTGGGAAGTCTTTTTTTTTTATCTCGTTCTCCTGTTTCCACTGCAGTACCTTGGGCTGATGTCTTATAACCTGCACTTAAAATGTTTGTTAGTGTCTGTAATAATGTTTATGAGGATGTGTTATTGTGGTTTTCCTTGGGTTAGGGCTCGAGGGAAAAGTTTCAAAAACCTCGTTTACTATATTGGGAAGTCGTTGGAGGAATTGGCCACAGAGGCTCTGGTGTCAAGTATGGGAGGCGACGCCGCATAATAAAGTGTTTACAGGTGTTGGAAATTCTCTGATTTTGTGCTAGACGTTCAACAATCAACGTTTCTCTGATACATTTCTCCAATGGCTACTGTCTCTGCACTGACTCCAATGATTATCACGCCTCTACGTGTTTACGATTCGTGCAATAATTTATTTGCCGTAGTTTTGTTTCTTCGATTTTATAAAGCGTTGCGTTTGATGGAAGTTTCCTGATTTTGTGCCAGGATTACATGAAAACAAAATGACTGAGGAGGATTTGGTCCCCCAGAAGAAACTTGATAGGCTCAGAGAAAATTCTCCTCGAATGTTAGGGTTCTAGAGTCAGTGACCACGCTCGACCAGGAGCTAATCCATCGATAGTTCGAAGGTGTGAGAATGGAGAATCGGCGACGTTTGCTCGGTTTTCTATCGGATGGCGGGCGCAGGTGGATTAGAGGAATAACAGGCGCGTTCCGAGGATCCAATGCGATTACCTCTGGTAGGTATCGATTTCAGACGACTACCGGTGCCGGTGTCCGAGATACTACAGAGCTAGTCCTTCCTTTAATAGGATTAACGGTACTTATGGTGTCACTTGTCGGCTCCCCATAAGCGAGTCCGCCGCACGTTGGGAAGATATACGATGGCTATTCGTTACGAGGGGACTGAGCGTCAAAATTAACGATTGGAAAAGTCAAGCTTACCGCCACTTCTGTTGCAATTCCATAACTCATAGCGCGGCCGCTCGCGTGCTCGTCAAGCCTTCAACGTTCGCGAAGAGATGGTAATGGAATCTCCGACCGGCCTCGGCGCATCTTAAAACCGCGTGCAACAACAAAAACTGAAGAGCTTTGCCTACACTTCGATATAGAATAGTGAAACTCTCTTGGGAAAATCGACGAGCAGATTTCTGCAATTTTCTGAAAATCCTTCACACGTTCAGTGTAAAATAACCGCGTTCCCTGTTTGAACCTTCAAACAAACACGTCACGCGTCTACGAGCCGTTATGTTACGATTTCCAAGGTCCGCAAAGTGCGATCGGATATTATAATTGGAAAAGTGTTCTCGACGAGACCAGCTATCAAACCAGTGTTCGAAAGCTAAAGGTTAATAGCTACGTTTGAGTGACAGTAATGGTACAATTAATTATGAACAGAACATTTGCATGGACGCGATAGTAACGCACAATTTGCCGTTCGTAAACACAATTTCCACGCACCTCGCACCGGAGTGAATTATGCGAACGAAATTAGCAAATTTATACAATTAACTCCGACGATTGATAGTTTTGTTCGATCGACGTCATCCGTGGAAAAAAAATTCCCATAATTTTTTCCGGGCAGATCAGCGAATTGGAACGCGCGCGGACGAATCGCCGTGGCCGTAATCGTTGTTCTTCCCACGCGGAATCGTTTCGTCGCGTCGTTATCTGGCCGAGATAAGTGGCAGGCGTTTAGCAGACAGCGATCTTTATTATCGCCCATGTTGGAGAGGCAGGCACGAAATTAGAGGACAGTTCGACAGGCCTGGCTGCCGACGGTACTTAATTAACGCCGTGGTAATCGGCCGCGCTGCTTAATTGATTTACAAACGTCGTCGGGCGCCGTCACGATCACGATCTCGATCTCTCGGTCGACGGGATCGTGCGCCGACAATTTGTCTTGCTCCTCTCATGATCGGGATGCCTCAACGGCGACGCTCGGACGTCTCGTACGCCGGAACAAATTCCCATAAAAAACATCTCTGCTCGCTTTACTGCCGAGTCAATAGCAGAATACGAGTCGTTCGATCTAATGGCGGTCGTTGGTCGCGTCGGATACCGGAAGCTCTACGAAGTCTTCAAAGTCCCCATCGAGATCAAAATTAGAACTAGCGAGGCAAGAAGAACTGTATGAATACACTTATGTCGGGAATATTAGGAAAATGAATAACCTAATTCGAAGTCCTAAATAATTCAAAATTGAGTCTTGCTCCTGTAATCATTTTTCCAGCGTGTATCGTTCTATACACGGTATCAACAATAACAATAACAAAGGTTCATATAAACATGTGTGGTATTTGATCTTGTTTTCAAGTTATAGCGAGTTTCTTCTTGAACACACTGTATCTACCATATTTACCTACACAGTAGGTGTTCAAAATTGACTGTTTGCATCTAAACATAAACCTGGCTGTTTTACCCTCTCTATTTGTCAAGATATTATTTATAATAAGTCTAAACTCAAGGTTCATATCCGCCATTTGTTGACGAGACAAACTTCCCATTTTCATACACGACATATTTCAATAATCAGACACCTAGTACTCTAGTGTTTACAGAACGTATTCACAGATTCAACGTTAGATACTGAGCTCTGTTCATAAATAGTTGAATGGAATAAGTTCACCTATTCTCATCTTTAAGGGGAATTAGAGCGAATAGATCATAAGTTTGTACGAACTTTTATTATTTTCTGGTATAGAATCCATCTCTGGTCACCCTGTATAATGGTCTAGTATGTACAAATAACAATGTAGCCACTCACTGAGATAAAATAATATTCCTATAAAAGAACTACTGCCTTTAAAAAATTCTAAAGCTAAATATGAAGTGGATACGCGAGCGTTCAGGAAATCGCAGTTTCGAGCGATTTGCGAGCCCGAGGAAGGCGACGAAACGCTTGGACGGCTGTTGAGAATTCGAGGCACGTGTACTTTGGACGAAAGCACTCGAGTCTAGCAGGGGGTGGATACATTACAGCTCACTCGGTCCCCGGAAATCGCATCCAGGCGATCTGAAACGTTTCGAGAGGAATCGCGCGCGGGTAAGTATGCGCATAAATACAGACGGTGTTACGTATAAGGAGGACCGGCTAAGTGCACTCTATCGACGCTCATTATTTTCCCGCGGGAGTGTCAGATCTCAACTAGAGCTCGATAAGCGCGCAATGCGTGTCTTATCCTTCTCCAGTTCCCCGGCGAATCGCCGTACAGATCTTGCAGACACACGCAGGTTGATTCGTTCCTTGTTCCTCACCAACGAACGTCCTGGGTCCTCTGTCGTGCTCGCGGTTACCTATCGCCGACGTGTAAACGGCGCCACGGTTAAGGGTCGGTTACACAAGGAGTACTCGAGTTACACTCGGAACTCGAGCGGTCCGTGGCACGCTCTCGTCGACCAACGTAGGTGGATTTCGCGTACCCACGCGAAAAACTTTTCGGAAACGAAACTTTTCACCACACAACGTCATCACCGGAAGCCTAATGCTACCAAAAGTGGAGTTTTTAACTATATTTATTAACTTTCTACTATTACACGGCTCACAGAAACGCTACCATCTCCAATTTCTTCAACATTACACTAAATATCTGTATAAAGCATCGTTGTAAAATTCAGATTCTTTCAAAATCGGATGGGACAAGTCAAAATATAAATTCCCCGAGCGAAAAGGAATCGAAAAGTCCTTTACCGTTTCTCGATCCGAGGCTTCGTTATCGAAATTTCAAACTTTAAAGTTTCCTGGTGAATCCCCAGTCAGCTGATCGCGCGCCTGCGCACACGCGATCTCGACTTCGAACTTCGACTGCTCGTATCTCGAGAACGAAGCCGCGGATCGCAAAATGGCAAAGGACATTTCGACTTCGTTTTGCGCGCTTTAGTTCGTCCCATTGCTTTGAAACACCCTGCATCGAGGCTCGATCGTCTCTGGACTTTCACAGGGCGAGAAATGGGTTCGCTTCGATGGTGCAAGAGCCAATAAAGGGCCGCGTGTAAACAGGAAAGGTTTCATCATAACGCCTGGATATCATTACCCGTATCCGCGAGCGTGGCAATTTATTCGATGACCGATCGACTTTTCAGATAGCCGATACTACCGGCCGAGCGTGATTTACACGCGATAGGAATAAGAGCGGACTCTCCTACGTTCGCGTGCGCTCTCACGCACGTATACAAGTACAATTTGACACAATCTGTTAAGCGGTTCGCTAAACCATTGTGATATGCTGCCGCGGCCAGGCCCGATCCGCCGTTGTTTAACAGCCGCGCGAACAGAGAGCTAACTGGACGATAATCCGGCGCGGTATTTCGGTGTTTTATCGAGACATCGTGCAATTATTTACGCGGAATTTCTTCGTGCGCGATCTCGAGCAGTTTAAGAGACTGTTCTATGCAAAAGCGTGCAAAAATAGCGCGCAAGGCGCTAGGATTATAGACGCAGTGACAAGGACTTATGATTTACGGACAAGGCGCGAGATTGCTGAGCCGTCTGGTCGCGAAAAAATACGCTCGCCCCGAGGGAAATGCCTGTCGGCTTAATCGCCGTCTAGTTCCTTGGTTAAATAATATTTTAATCGTCGTGGAAGCTGTTTGGGTCGATTCTGTATTCTGCAACGTTTTCTCTGTCTACGTTATCGATAATAACAATTAATACGTAAATATGAAAATCGATGTGCTCGCAGGTTCCGGGATGGTAACGAAGTATTAAATTTCGTTTTTATCAAGCTAAATTGCGACAGAGGTGGGGGTTTACAGTCGAGAGACATCGAATCGCGAGCTAATTGAGATATCTCGAATCCGTTTTGCCGTCTCTGTCCCTCTTCCAGGGAGAAGTATGTATATTGCAGGCAGGAGGAAGTGTCTCGTAACGCGGTTAAGAGCGAACTGAAACAGGTTGAGGTTTAATGTTTGCCGGCGGTGGTAGGAATCGAATGAAATGCCGTTTGGGCTTGGCGCGTTCGTCCGGCACTGAATCTTCTCGACGCCCACCACGTGTCGTCAATGTACTCAGGGCTCTCCCTTCCTTCTGTCCCTTTCTCCCTTTAACGCGTCTCCGCACTACGTTATACTCGCGTTGTCTATTCCATGAACGTCTTATAAGTCATTTTGACTCGTTCGAAGCGAGCACCGGTAACTTCCTCCTCATTCACCTCGAGAAACACCCCATGAAACTCGCCATCAACTTATTACACGCACTATCTCTTACTCTGTTCCTTGCCTACACGTTTCCCGGTCTGCCCGTTCGAACAAAATACTGCTTTGGTGGTTTTATCATATTTTTATATTCTTCACGATTTCTTTAACCTTTTGCACTCCTATGTCGAGTGTGGAGCTCCTTTGTCGAGTCTCACTCGACATTTTTTTAGGTCCAAACCAAAGAGATATCATGCACTTGAAAATTACAAAATAATTGTTTAAACTGCCCTACTTTTTAGCTAACATAAACTTCAAATGGAATACTCAAAAGCGTTGGTAGCTGCTGGTAACAAAATTCAAATATAATTCGGAGTGCAAAGGGTTAATATTGGTAAAGTTACTCGAGAACTTAAGATATCTCAGGTACTCCCACGAGGAATGATTAACGAAAACAAAGTTAATAGGCGATTTACGCAAGAACGTAGAAATTTTTCAATCCGTTGACGGGTAACTCCCCGTCCATTGGGTGGTCGTACAAAACGCGCGGTAGTTCGTGGGGTTAAAACGGCGGAAAAATAGGAACGCTCGTGGCACGATTATTGTACGCAACACGTTTCCAGCGAGCGGATTTAAAATTCGAGCGATCAAGGTTCGGTCCGAGGGGCTCGATAATTTTTCGAATTCACTTACCGTGAAACACGGCATTAGTGTTCCGCTCGCGGCCCTCGCTGCGGAACGTATTACCGGTGTTCTCCCCCGGCGATGATAAATCAGTCGCAATTCCCTCCGTAACTATCGCGCCGCGGCTTGATTGTTTCATAATATTTTTCATCGAGGACACCGGCGTGGCCCCGTGTAACGGGTATATCGTACCGAACACGTGTAGGAAGCGTGCATAAAACACTTTGTTCCGTTACCATTTTCCCCTATTCTTCCCGGTCGAATTAATTTATTCCGCGGGCTCGTGCGCGCGAGTCCATTAAACTTCACGGTTACGATTCCCGATCCGTCGATAAATCGTCGACGGCGTTATCTTCTGTTTACATCTGCTGTTATCCGATTCTTTCGCGAAAGCCGACCGGATCCCGGTGGATCGATGATCGCGGTAGGTTGGATCGGCCGATCGATCGGCTCCATTCAGGAAGAGGCGCCTTTATCTTCCGCGATAAGAGACGCAACGATGCGTTCGCCAAAGGATCCACGCCCACGGGCCACCTGCGGTTATTTGTCACGTGCCGCCCAACGGACTCTTAAACAAAACAACCACTTTTGTCCGGCCCCGTGCGCGCTCGTATCGAGGTAATTGGGTCGATCGATGGCGGAACAAAAACCCCGCGATATTTTTCACTCCTCGAATTCTTTACATTTTGTTCTGTGCAAAGTTCAGAGGGACTTTGGGGCATTGGAAACTGTCGAAAGTAGAGCGTTTCCGTCTCGAACGAAGAAAATTACGGCGATGTATTTTCTTCACCGAGGATCGAGGTGCCCGTGAGGCAACGTAATCCCCGTCTCGACGGCCGTAATTAATATAATAATACAAATAACCGCGACACGTAACGATCTAATGGCGGATACGAGCGGTACAATGGCGATCGACCGCCGTGAAATTGCACCGTTGGAATTTGGAGCAGGTGAAAGAGACACCTGAGCGTAGAAGAGGATCGTCGTCGTTGCAATAACCGTGGCGCGCGAGCACCTACGATCGATCCGGACCAACGATCGCCCCGGGTGAACAGAAACTTATGTACGTGCATGCACGGCGGTGATCCCCGCCTACCAGCGTCCGCTTCCTCCGTCCTGGAATTATTTTCATACTTTCACGTAAAGTGATTGTTTGGCTCGGGCCACCGGGGTCTGCTCCCTCGAGCATGAACGGGTCCGGTAATTAAATTTATATCGTATCGACGTCCGACCGTTCCACCGAGCCTCGTGTGCTCGCTTCCAATTTCAAACGTCGACAATCATTCTTCGCTCGACGCCTAACTCCTCGCCGGTACGCCAATGGTTTCAAACATTTTCGAGACTTTACTCTATAATAAATCTCTGCCTCCACGATTTATTTTTTACTACACTAGTTCTTGGTATATTTAAAATTTATAATTGCGAATATACGTGTAGTTCACCCAATGGACGTTGCAATTTTCTCATACCGAAAATTATTTGCGAACGTACGGAACTCGTTCGTCCCGCGTTTCGAGACACGGAATAACATAACGGACGTAATATCTCGTCGTGATTGTACGCGTCTGCGGCTCGTGCGTCCGTTAAGATGACCGCGTATTACCAGTGGAACCCCCGTGGAGCGAAATGGGTCCATTCAAGGGGCATTCGGGGCCCGGCGGTGCTGCAAGAGACTTTCGAGTATCAAAGAGCACTGTGTTCTTGCATAGTACCCCCATCGGGGTGCAAAGACGCTGCATAATGAGGCGATTCAACGAATGCAATGCCCCTCGCTTGGCGTATTTAATAAATATGCGTTTACGGTTGTAATGAAATCGTCTATCGGTATCGACTGCCTCGTTCACCGACCAATTACGAAACAAAAATCTCGCGCGCTTAAACTACGTCCGCGTTAAACTTACGAGCCACGAAGTTTCGTCCCCCCCCCCTCCCTGAAAGGCGGAGACAAATTTCTGCTAATAATTCCCTAAATTTGTGCACGCGCGCGTCTCAATTACCGTCCCGGTTTTATACGATCCCATTAGCCCCGTAACAATAATATTCGCCCGCTACAGGAATATCGTCAGCTCATTAAGGATCCAGGCGATATCCTTGCAACGATTTACGCCCACGACGGCGGGTAGTATTTCACGCGGTAAATTGATAATCCTCGCACGGGCCGAAGATTACCGGTATCCGCCGGCATACTAATTAATTGCGGTTCGATCATAATATCCCGCACTTAATTTTACACGTGGCTCCTTCGAACCAACCGCGTTTCACGATAAACGCCGTTGTCGACCGTAAAACACTTTCTTGAAGGGGGCAAAAAAAAAATCGCCTCGTCGCGAATATTATTTTTTCCCTCGCCCGGCGCGTTCTCTCTCCGCCTTTCGCGAGGTCGTCGCGTTAAATTTGAATTTACAGGCGGATACACGCGAGCCGTTCTTCCTGGATTTTCCTGGTAAGGACCCGTGGATCGTCGGAGGGACGAGAATTCTCGGCCTCGCCGTTATCTCATTGGTTAATTGCGACTGTCAACCGGGCTTCGTGATTTACGGGACCGCGGGCAACGATATCCTCCCGTCCTTCTCCGGCCACGGCCATCCTAGATTATCGATTCTTCTCGCAGAACCAGTTAGTTAACATGGCCGCGAACGTACGAGCAGATTCCGTGCCATTCGAAGACCGTAATGGATATGTAATAATGATTCATAGTCGCAGGGTCGTTGAAATTGCGCGATTTAAGTTCGCGGAAATGTAGCCTGGCGATGGCTTGAAATTTTCCTACCGCCGCTCTTTCGTTTGCTTCTTTTCTCGACCGAGCCGGTCTTCACAATCTGCGAACTGTAGTTGCAATAAGCAAATTGGACGACGGGGCTGTGTCTTGGAGGGAAAAGTCATCCATCGATGTCACTACCTTCTTCCGCAGCATCCGTGCGCTTCGATGTTCCTCGGTTGTTGACTAGTTATCTTTACACCATTTTCGTTTTCAATTTTTTTTTTACCATGGCTGGAATATTACGGAAACTTTCAAAATTCATTTTTTAATATGGTACCTGTCAAATAAATTTCTTAACTTTACCAATTATTTAAAATAATCTACAGTATATTCTCTAATAGAAAACAAAGATGAGATCGAATAATATTTCTCGAAACGCTTTCCGCGACCGCGACGAAGGCGTGGAGCGCCTTAAATGGTTTTATCGTCGTTGTTAACGCGTTTAACGACGGACATTGAACGAGATAATTGGAGCGTCTATGATTGCCACGCACGGGGCGCAAGTAAACGCAACGCAACAGAATTTGCACGTTTCAATGGGGACACTTAAACCGCGGGTGGGCCCATGTTTCTCATTGTCCGCATGTCGTTCGTAAGAGGCAGAATAATGGGCGCTATCTGCAGCAGCAGTACACCGGCGTTGTAGCATAATAAAAAAATATAAGGTCGCGGGCCAGATACCACACACTGAGCGCCGTCTCTTTTTCTCTTCCTCTGGGCCCTCTCCCCCCGCCCTTTCCTCCGACTTTTTTCCCCCCTCGACGTCGCTGGCCCTCGTACAGCGAAAGAACGTATTACCGGATACCGATCGAAGTAAGATATTGCGGGACAATCGAGGATTGCTTCTTTCATTCGTACCCCTCCTCGCCCCCCGGGCAATATTTCTCTCGAAATGAAATTTAATAAAGGACCAGATCTGCCCGGACGATCTCCTCGCCTCGCCGTTTCTTTTGCTCCTCTTCACGGGTCCGTTCGAGGTCCCGTACTACGAACGTCCAGATACGCTGGAAACTCGCTCTGTAAAAATATTTCTTCGACTCTTCGCCGTTTCTAACACCGTCCAAACGATCTATAAAATGACGCGTCTGTCGCCGGATCCTTTCCTTTTCGGTATCATCATTTTCTGGCCAGCATCGTGGATCGCCGCGGATATTAGAAGCGACAGTTTCGCCGTGGCCGAGATACGGCTCGCGTGTCGTGTCGTAACAGATAGAGAATAATGGTCTTTATCTGCCTGCAGCGAGTGTACTTTAATATGACGAGAAAATATAAGGTTGCCGAGCTCGATATGATACCGCACGCTGGGCAACAGTGGGATTTTTTTCAGCGCTCGACGGTGCACGCCGTGCTCCCGTGCGTCCGCAGCCCGAGCGCCTATCGACCCACAAAAATCCCCGATTACCCTCTTTGTAGTCCGGGACGAAATTAACGCGGAGATAAGCCCGGGGTTTATTTATCGTTATTGTATCACTATTTCACTTTCACACTTCGATGGAGAACCGCGCCAGTGGAAACCGATTAACCCAGATGCCCACATTGGAAATTGCCTCCCCACTAAGCTCGATCTTTTCGCGCCGCGACTCCTTTCCAGCGCCCGATTAAGATGTTCCGCGAACCATTTCGTACGCCAAAAACCTAATTTCCTGAACGGTAATTATATCAACGATCTTGCAACGATGGTTGGTTGGCCTGTAAAATATTCGTTGACCTCTCTCGATCCCGAGATTTACATATTTCCTCCGGAATCTATCTCGATTCCAATCATAGTGCGATGCAAGAGTAGCCCAGTATCGTTCGCGAAACGACAGGAGATATTCAACCCCGGCAATAATTCTTGCGAAACAATTTGCATTATCCAATGCAAAACGTTCAATTATCGTTCTGCAGGTGCACTCGCGATTAGGTTCGAATATACCTTTGTGCCAAACACATCGTGCACACCGGGTACCGTGACGGTTTTCCGGCTCGCGGCGCTTTAAAATCGCCTCGCGCCGGCTCACCGGGAGATTATAACTTTACAGCCTCGAATTTTTATCGTCACCTACTTAGCATATAAGTGCCGATCGTTGGCTGCCAGGGTTGGTATTTTAATACGACCAGAAAATCACGGGTAACTTATACCGACGATAGACGCTCAACGGAATTGCCCCGTTTTTCTGCGTTGCGCGACGATAAGTCGTACGGAGCTGTGATAGAAACATTAGGGCGGATTACAATACGAAAACGTGGCTCGAGCCGTTTTTCTCGGCCGTAAAAATTCGCCCGGGGTATCTCTGGCCGATATCTGGCACGCACGGAGTGTCGCAACGGACGAATAGCGCCGAACTGCGGCTACGGAGACTTCAATGCGCGGCCAGGCGCTGGGTTTCGACGGAGACTTCGATGCCTGCGTAGGAAAGTGTACTCCTAACTCGTTCTCGACCAAGTTATGCTCCCACATTTTGATGGGGTCTCTGAAACAATCTAGCCTCAAAAAAGGACGCTATTCGATTTTTAATCAACATTCTTTCAAATAATTGTTCAAACTCGTAAGATGTAAAATAAATTAATGACAAGAGGCAAGATAATTTTTATAATCTAAAAATTTCTGTGATTCTATGAAAGTATCATCTATACAGTAGAGTTCCGATTATTCGGCATCTGGTTACCCGGAATAGAATAGGAAAAGTGAGAAAAACCAAATAAAAATGGTCAAATTTTCAAACAGCCATAACTCCTAAAATAATGAATATATTTCAATGAAACTTTTTTCTGACGTAGAGCTCATGAGTACCTACAAAAAAGTATTAGACAACTTTTCTATAGGGCGTCAAACAAAATTACTAAAAATGAAAAACAAATTTAAATGAAAAATTGACATGGACTTTTTCGGCGAAATTAAAGAATTCCGAATCATTCTGAAAAAATTATTTTCGGTTGCGGGGATCAATTGCAATAATTTTTGGTGAATACAAATACCTCCGAAATTCTACGCATTTTCGAGAAAAAAAATTCTTTATCGAAAATATAACATATGGCCAGAAATGTTTCTGTAATTTGATTTTCTGTCTCACTTTCTCTTGTGTTCACTTCTGTAACTTGTTGGTAATGTTTCAAGTGACACGAGAACGGTAATATGGCACTAGAGTCCCAGAAAAATGGACCGAAAGAATACAATGGACGTAAGGCCTACCTCGTCTGTGATTATATTTCTTGTGTTTATCACCTCATACGTATATTTTAATAATTTTGTCTATTTTTGTATATAAATGCATTCATACCCGTAAATAAGTGAATAAATCTATAAAATGTGTTCGTTTGACTACTCTTCCTCGAAATATACGAAATATACTACTCTTCCTTCATTGCCATAAAAATATTGTTTTAAACATTTCAAATGAACCTTCACGTTTAATGCACCAAGAATCATGAATTTAAGCGTTCGAATACTTTCGTCAACCACTGTGAACGTTCTTTGGATAGAAAAAATATGGATTAGCGGTGTTAAACGAATTGCGTCCGTGATCGTACAAAGCGGTGTCGTTTGTCGGTTTTCCATAGCAGGGAGCGGGGGCGTACGATTCGTTGACTGGCATTTCACGCGTGTTTTTCGCTTCTGCGGTTCTGAAAAGGTCTCTCACGGCACGACCACGCGTGCGTCTCGCGATTCTTGGAATATCGGGCGTCGATTAGCCGGGCTGAACGCGAGCGGCCATAAATCGTCGGCCGCGCGACGCAATGCGTTTACGCAACAAAGTGCAACGGGCGGCACGCACGGTGCGCCGTGTTTCGCGTCGGCGTCGTGGCGCGAGCATTGAAACGCCCCGCTCGACAAATCGGCCGATAATACGATTACGGTGATAATTAATCTGATCGGAGATTTCGATCGGTTATCGAAAACCGCCTACGAACAGCCCCGGGGTGGTATCGGATCGCCGTGCCGTGACGAAACGCCGATGATACGATAATTATTGTAATCCAACGACGTTATCTTCGCCATCTGGTAATTGTACCGTGTATTCGAGCGTCGATATTACAGATCACGCCGATGATTATTCTATTAAATCGTCGGCGAGCCGAGGACGAGGGCGAGGCTGTGAAGCCAACGAGAGAACGATCGACTTTTCAATTAACGACAGCTAGTTATTGTCCTTCCCTGCTAATAGATTTCTCCGTCGCGGCACCGTGATCTTCGTGATCCTCGTGCTGTTATCCATGGACACCAACGGATAATTTCTATCGTTATTTTAACAATTTTCTTTTATATCAAGTTTGAACCCTCGCACAGTGCAATTTTACGAGAAATAAACGGACGGAAAGGGAGTGTTTATTACTGTCATATCTGGCTTACGTTCCGCGTTTACGACGTTTCTATTCCCGTAGCTATATACCAGCGTATTATTCTGGTCGCTGATAATATACACGGATAGATAAAAAAAATTTCAGCCCGAATAAAGCGTCGTGGACCGAGAAATTCTTCGGTTCGGGGTGTCGCGGATCGGGCAATTCCTCCGGGAGCTACTTTCTATCGTTGCCAACTTTATAATTGATTCGTCACGGGTCGGTCGTCTATTGGTTAAAGTTAATCGACGATGAAAAGACCCGCGTCGAGTTCTGGCCGGCCAACAGGCGGCGTGTAGCGGCTGCACGGCGATATTTTCGAAAGAGTTCGAGCTACACGCACGGATGTGTACGAACCGGTGCCGTGACGGTGCTCCGCGGACGTATTATTGGCCGTGTTTCGCAAAAGATCGATCTTGCACCGTGTGTGTGGGTTAATCTGAGGAACCCGTTTCGCCAGGAGGCGATATTTTCCGCCTCCGCATGGCGCCTCCCTCTCTGTCTCTCTCCGTCTCTCTCCGTAGCCCGTTTTCTGCGCGCGCGAGTCGCGCGTGTGTCGCTGCCGGTGTACCTAGGAAACCGATCGCCACGTCGTTACCGCGATTACAGAAAATTAATTAAACCCGCGGAGATAATCGCCCCAGCTACCACCGAACCGATAATCGATCAACATTCTGCAAATCTCCCGGTTTAAACGGTACACGTCGCGTCGATTGTTATTATTTGCTAGTCTCTCGACAAGTTCCTTAATCGTACCACCGATTATCTCCTACTGTTACTCATTATTTAATTACGAGGCAACAACTAGACTAAACTGAAGGTTTAACATATTTTGTGTCCATCAAAAACAGACGTGAATTTTAAGATTTAGCCCAACGTGTGTGAAACGAGTGGAACAACCATAATCCCGAGTAAATCGTTTCTACTCTCCAAAAATAGGCAATCCACCTGTTTCGTCGACCGAACGGCATTCCACCGATTTTTCCCGCGTTTTTGCGTTCCCATGGTGGCGCGAGGATTAACGCCAGTACGGTGTCAGTCTCGCGCTAGATTCCAGCGAGTTCCATTATCATTCGATTGCAAATAACCCATTGGCTCGTATCAGCCGTATCGGAGTTTCGATATTAAATCCACTTAGCGGTGGAAATCACAGCGTACCCTAGATCGTATCAGGGTGGAATTTCTCGGCCGCGAAATCGTGCGAATTGTACCTGTCGATCATTCGACCGCGATATATCGCCGTGTCCGAGGCGGAATTTCGTTCGTTGCGTTACCTTCGAGTCGCGTACGAGATTTTCCGACGATTCGATCGCGATAGAAATTTTCTAAACGAGACAGGTCCTTTTTTTTTACACGCGTATAAATAAAATTACAAAGTCCGACACTCGTTTCCATCATTAGAAACCAAAGTGCAACGACTTCCAAATTGTTTTCTAGAAACTTAATACGTGAATTATTTCTGCGGTTGTTGAAAAGAGCTTGTCCCAGTTTTTGGAATCGCCCTGTACACGCGATCGTCGATCGACCACGGCACGCACCGTTACGCGCGCTTTTCACGCAGCATAAAGGCGATCGTTGCACGCTTAGTACCTAACGAACGTGCTCGAATGCTCGCCGATGATAAAAGTAATCCCCCCGATCTAGATTACGAGCACAATAGAGACCCTCCAGGCGTCTTTCCACGCCGTACGCGTTCGAGCGTACGCATCGCCACGCTGTTCGCGAGAAAACGCATCGGGGACGTGCCAGGAATATAAATAAAATTGCAGTTTCCACCAGCATTAAACTCGGAAAATAACTTTGTCTTTCAGACACTGCGAAATATATGAACAACGACGCCAAAACTTCGAAACATGAAATAGAAATATGTATTGAGAAACAGAGAATCTTTGAATGTTTAAGTTTTATTTCCTGCTATGGAGACACAAGGACAATAGTGGGGTTAAAAAGTATAGTTGAAGGCAGTTTTAACGAAGCTGTGGAATTCTTGAATATGGAATTTCTATGCTCAAACGGCGAAGAGATGGCTTTCTGTATCGACCGCGAACCGCACGGTTGGAGACTTCAACGCCTATTGAGTGGGTAAGCAGTGTGCCTAATCGAACACTCCCGTCTACAAGTCACCGGTAACAGCAAGATAAGAACGAACTGACATTATGAAACGAACCTAATAATTCTTCACGCTGTAGTGGGAAATCATACTGTGCGATAAGGATTTTAACAAACATTTAACAAACAATTTTTCATTTTTTCCTCCACGAATCGACGAATTCTGGTGAATAATTTCTTCAGTATGTATTTCTCGACAAAACATCTACTCACATTTTAATATAATATTTACTATCAACGTTACTGGTTCTTCCCAAGATATACACAATACTGAAAGGACTAGGTACGCGTATGTGCCGGCGATTACAAAAATCTCCGAGGAAACATGGACAATTTGCGTTGCAAGCAATACCGCGAGAATGCGAATAGACCCATTAGTTATATAATACAAACGTATTTTCGAGAACAATGTTGTACCAATTGGTCAACAGAAGTATCAACTTACGCCGGTATAACTTCGTGATACCTAGCCTTGTGCAACGCAAAATATTCACACTTGCTCCGTCACACTTGGTTAGTTTTCGTGTAGCCGCGAACGTGCAAGGATCGAGCAGAGAAAATTTCCCTACGATGCTTTTTAATAAACCCGGATTAAATCGAAATTTGAATACAATATTTGGCCATATTTCTATCGAAATACCTTCAAGGATTTGCATAGAGGCCGCATAAATAAACACACTATCACGAAATTTATCCTTATTGCTTTATCCGAGCAAGAAAACGGAGCAACGATCTACGTAATAATTCCGGACGAATTTTAAGTTGTTTCCAACCTATCTATATTCAGTAGAAGGGAAACATACTATCCCTAGAAATTGGCTTTTCGCAGCCTGATAAAACAAATGGATGTTACTTTCAGAACCATTTCGAACGCGATCTAATTGAACGATCGTCGTGTGTCGCGTCTGGAAGGACGAGGTCGACAAGGACGATCTTGCAGTTTCGACACGGTGTTATCGAGCGGCTCGAGAATCGGATGCCAGTCTCGTCGAACCGATTCCTGTTATCGGAGTATCTGGTCGCATCCGTCCGGCTTAGATCGTTGCAGCGTTCGCGCTTTTTGCGGGCGTCGTCGTCGATTTCCGTGCTCTCGTTGAGGTACCCCGGCGTGTTTACTTCCTACGTGCGCGCACCGGCGGCCACCTTTTTCCACCGTCGGCCACAACAGGATCGTGTACAGGTCGCTCGTGCGGAACGACGGCGAAACACCGTCGGTGAACACAGGATTACGAACGTAGGAGTTCCGAACAACGCTCGGTCGCCGGCGTACTCGCTGTTACGGGGCAGGGGGAATTAGAAACTCACGGGATCGCTCGGTACACCGTGTAGAATCGATGATGTATCGATATCTCGTTATCCGTGCAGCCGCGACAATGCTGCTGGAACACTCGACGACGATTTTTACCTGCGTGGATTTCGTCGTCGACGCGGCTCTCGAGCGGCCATTGTGTCGTAAAACACCCTTTTATCGTGTTCCTTTCGACGTCCGATACGCTATTAAACGTCGCAGAGATCAGAATAAAAATGGTGAATTTCACCGAAACTCTTATTTATTACTTCGATGAAAAGATCGTATATCGTGTACGAACTATTCTCGAAAGCAAAGAGTTACGATCGCGGGTAATCGAAGCCATAAATTGAGACGCGAGGAAGTAAAGAAAAAGCAACGAGATTAGGCGTGCCAAAATTGCCGAGCACGAACGGATCGACCGGTTGCTCGAACGTCGCCTGCGACACTATGCAATTAACTAATTCAATAAACACCGTAGCAGTGACAGCGTTGCCTCCACGTCGGCGCACGCAACCTGTCATTACACGGCCGATTATGTCGTTAGATCTCCGTCGGATTTAAAACGTGTAATTAACGGAAATCACCTCGACGACATTGCAAGCGGGTCTTCGAAGGCGAACTTCGCTCTTTCTATTAATTGGAGGGTCCAACGGTTCGAGACGCAATTAAAGCCGAAGAAGCGAGAGAATCGTAAAACGTGGAGATCTATGATCTACGTTTCTTTTTATAGTTCGAATGGATAGTCTTCTCGCCACGAAGATTGAGTTACAACAGTCGAGTGATCACAGGGCGGAAAATCTTCCGAACCGACGATAAGTGCTAAGGTGCCACGAATGCAACTGCGTTTCCGAGGACTATTAAAAATTCTGAAAATCATAGACTGTTCCCGTGATTTTACGGCAATAGTTCACGGGCGAGAAGATACGAACAAATGTGGAATAAAGTTATTTTCAGAAGCCTCGGTTTAAAAAGGCGTCTGTCCATTATTCGTTGTTTCCACTTGCGTTGGAGTTTCGTTATTTTTTCCAAGTGTGTGTAAATAAATTTTGCGTTGAGAGACTTCAAGTACATTGATCATTCTTTTAATGCTATTTCAGTGCTTGCATATTCCATTAAGGAGAGTGTACAGAAGTTCAAACACAGCCGTTGATATTTGCAAATACAGATGCAAGTAGAAATAACGAGGTATGGTCCGACATTGGCAAATCGAACAGCGCACCTATCGGAGAGATGTGAAATTTTTCCTCGGGAATGGTTCTTAAAATTGTAAGATATCGTGTGATTAACAAGAGACAAATTGAGCTCAGAAATCTAATAAAGATCGATCATTTTTGGAAAGTGAGGGGTTGAAATAGAGTATGTAATCTACCAAGAAAATAAATATTGACAATTTTCGTAGGGATTGAGTGGAAATTGCGTGGCTGGCGAGGGGTTAAATGATAATAATTTAAAGAATCGACATTCCGTTAGGCGTTTTAAAGGTTAGTCGAACATCGCCTCCCACTCGTCACCGGCAGAAGATGACACAAGCACCCCCGGACGCGTTAATCCCCGCGTGGCGAGCGAACACAATCCTCTCTCTTTCACTTTCGACACCTGCACCGTGTCGTTCATCATCGACCGCGAATTGGAAAAGGTTCGTCTCGGTTACTTCTCGGCGCGAGCGTTAAACGCGGAATCCACGGAGATGATTTATCTGCGCCGAGTGAAATCGCTCCGGCGGGGTTTCGTCACTTTCGCGGCGCAAAGTGAAACGGTGCCCGCGCCGAGAGTCCCGAGAGCAAAACAAATTGAAAGGCACGAGCAGCAAATAATAATTAATACTTTCGTCGTCGATCGTTATCGGAGCGTCTGTTCCGGTCACGGCCGCCGCTGATCGACAGCCGAACGAGCCGACCGCGGAATGGATCGTCCGTAGATCCACCTCGAGGCGCGATCCAGTGATTTATCTCGCCACCGCCCGCCATTTATCATGCCCGATAGCGCCCGATAACCGTCGCTCTAGCCTACAACTTCTGACGATCGGTGGCACACCCAAAAGGTGCCAGCAACTGCACCCCCATTGAAATTTTTATTTTGTACAAGTTCCAAACTCCCCCGATGACCCGAAATTTCTCTAAAAAATTCCTCACCGAATGAGAGTCTACGTCAAAGATGACGATAGTGTTTTTAAAATTTCGAATGATTCCCAAATGAGTCCCAAATTTCGTCGCGGTTGCAGAGGAGCGGAATTGAGTCGGCGTCAGCGGTAAATGGCTGGGCAGATCCAAGAAACGACCCACGCTTTCTCCGGGGCAAAGCTCATTGAGAAACGATGGCCATAGGAGGAAGGGAGAGAACCGACGTCGGTATTATTTTAAAAGGCGTTTCCCGGGCGTCTGGCCAGCCGACTTTTGCGTCGGCATATATCATCGTTCGTGAGTTACCTTTCCCAAAGCGGCGTTGCTCGTGACCCAGGTGTCACCGTGCTCGCGTAAGAGCTGTCCACGCCGGGGAATCGCCCGGTGCTCGAAACGTGCGTGTTCACCGTTTTGCTCCCACCGACGGTCACGTGTACCTGGCGCCAGAGAATTGAACTTTTCCACGAGATGCCTATCGATCCGATCGATGACTTTCTCGATCACACCTGCGACCCGAACGGGGCTTGGGAATGCGGTGCAAATAAATCTGCGAACCGATCGCCGTTTCGACCTCCGAACAATCCCGATGATTGGATAATATGATAATTAATAAGACATTCTGCGCGAGTCCCTCTAATGCCAAATTATCCCTACTTTTAATAATACTTGCACCTTTATTTCTTGGGTTAAAATTAAGTAACGCGCTGCAAAAAATGAATATCTAGGGGATCTGTTACATCGATTGATCATCGTAATAAAGTGTTTTGAATTTCGACCAGCCAGACGGTCGATCCGTCACACTAAACGTCGTCCCGAAAGGAGGGATTTTAATTAATGAAGATCGTTCGTATTTTACGGCCCGCTTTTCAGCGCCGCGAGTCCCGACGGCGCTCAAAGCACAGTTCAACCCTTTATCCGCGTTAATTGCAGCGGGGAAATAATTGACAGCACGCAATTGGCTTCTATCGTGGACTTTACGAGCCAGAACGGGATTCGAGTCGAGTGAACGGTCCGCGCGATACGTTTTCCATCGCGACTGCGTTTGCCGCGCGTTTCTTAGTAATTTATACGCCGACGGAAAAGGTGAAGCTTTCAAAAGCAAAGCGAAACAAAGTGAAATATCAGGAGTGTCTCAGGAATCTTCGTCCCGGCTCGCGGATTCCTTTGGTACGGACTGGACGTTCACTTATTAAAGAACGCAATCACAATGTTTGCCGCGACGTTGCAAAAGAATTGTAAATCGACAGGTATGAACCAATTGCGAAACTTTGGCGGTTATAGTTTCCGCTTATTACGATAACGGGTCGGAACGTTTATGGGAAATTGTGGGAGCTGACTGATTGCTATCGCGGTTTACGCCGACTTATTTATCGTTCCTTACGATCGCAACGCGCTCGATTACGATTCGCAAAATTCGTGTCAACTCAATTCGATACCCTGAATTTTATTTCCAACAAATCACGAAATATCAACTTCTCTTTTATATGAATTTTTCAATATTACATAATCGATAGTCTCCGCTTAAGGGATGCACACCAAAAATTTTCTGAGAGTAATATGTGTGTTATATTGAAAATTAGCACCTTCTGAGCTCGTTTAAGGCTAAAGAAAATTTCTGGCGATCAGAGAGTTTCATTCGTGTCAACTAAATTCGAAACCCAGATTTTTATTTCCAACAAATCACGAGATATCAACTTCTCTCTTATAGGAATTTTTCAATATTACATAATCGATAGTCTCTGCTTAAGGGATGCACACCAAAAATTTTCTGAGAGTAATATGTGTGTTATATTGAAAATTAGCACCTTCTGAGCTCGTTTAAGGCTAAAGAAAATTTCTGGCGATCAGAGAGTTTCATTCGTGTCAACTAAATTCGAAACCCAGATTTTTATTTCCAACAAATCACGAGATATCAACTTCTCTCTTATAGGAATTTTTCAATATTACATAATCGATAGTCTCTGCTTAAGGGATGCATAGCAAAATTTTTCTGAGAGTAATATGTGTTATTTTGAAAATTAGCTCGTTCTGAGCTCGTTTAAGGCTAAAGAAAATTTGTGGCGATCAGAGAGTTTCATTCGTGTCAACTAAATTCGAAACCCAGATTTTTATTTCCAACAAATCACGAGATATCAACTTCTCTCTTATAGGAATTTTTCAATATTACATAATCGATAGTCTCTGCTTAAGGGATGCACACCAAAAATTTTCTGAGAGTAATATGTGTGTTATATTGAAAATTAGCACCTTCTGAGCTCGTTTAAGGCTAAAGAAAATTTGTGGCGATCAGAGAGTTTCATTCGTCTCAACTAAATTCGAAACCCAGATTTTGATTTCCAACAAATTACGAAATATCAACTTCTCTCTTATATGAATTTTTCAATATTACATAATCGATAGTCTCTGCTTAAGGGATGCACACCAAAAATTTTCTGAGTGTAATATGTGTGTTATATTGAAAATTAGCACCTTCTGAGCTCGTTTAAGGCTAAAGAAAATTTCTGGCGATCAGAGAGTTTCATTCGTGTCAACTAAATTCGAAACCCAGATTTTTATTTCCAACAAATCACGAGATATCAACTTCTTTCTTATAGGAATTTTTCAATATTACATAATCGATAGTCTCTGCTTAAGGGATGCATAGCAAAATTTTTCTGAGAGTAATATGTGTTATTTTGAAAATTAGCTCGTTCTGAGCTCGTTTAAGGCTAAAGAAAATTTGTGGCGATCAGAGAGTTTCATTCGTGTCAACTAAATTCGAAACCCAGATTTTTATTTCCAACAAATCACGAGATATCAACTTCTCTCTTATAGGAATTTTTCAATATTACATAATCGATAGTCTCTGCTTAAGGGATGCACACCAAAAATTTTCTGAGAGTAATATGTGTGTTATATTGAAAATTAGCACCTTCTGAGCTCGTTTAAGGCTAAAGAAAATTTGTGGCGATCAGAGAGTTTCATTCGTCTCAACTAAATTCGAAACCCAGATTTTGATTTCCAACAAATTACGAAATATCAACTTCTCTCTTATATGAATTTTTCAATATTACATAATCGATAGTCTCTGCTTAAGGGATGCACACCAAAAATTTTCTGAGAGTAATATGTGTTATATTGAAAATTAGCACCTTCTGAGCTCGTTTAAGGCTAAAGAAAATTTCTGGCGATCAGAGAGTTTCATTCGTGTCAACTAAATTCGAAACCCAGATTTTTATTTCCAACAAATCACGAGATATCAACTTCTCTCTTATAGGAATTTTTCAATATTACATAATCGATAGTCTCTGCTTAAGGGATGCATAGCAAAATTTTTCTGAGAGTAATATGTGTGTTATATTGAAAATTAGCACCTTCTGAGCTCGTTTAAGGCTAAAGAAAATTTGTGGCGATCAGAGAGTTTCATTCGTCTCAACTAAATTCGAAACCCAGATTTTGATTTCCAACAAATTACGAAATATCAACTTCTCTCTTATATGAATTTTTCAATATTACATAATCGATAGTCTCTGCTTAAGGGATGCACAGTAAATTTTTCTGAGAATCATATATGCATTATTTTGAAAATTAGCACCTTCTGAGCTCGTTTAAGGCTAAAGAAAATTTCTAGCGATCAGAGTTTCATATCGAGTATTTCGAAGGTGGAATCGATCAGTTATCTGAAGCAAGGTAAATCGCAGGCCTGATGCGTTTTCAGAGCCATCTTATCTGTCACGGTCCGATAAATCGAGGCAGAAAGCGAGTCTGAATAAACGAGACAGGCTCGTAATACACGCCGCACCGTCGTGCATGTGGATACGCGAAATAAACGATCCACGGGTTAGGCATCGCCGACATCGGTGTGTAGGCGACTTACGTGGATTAAGTTATGGTGGACCTTGCTGCGTGCATGGTGCAACACCCGTGATCTTTTGCACCGTGTTGCTAGTCGATACCTCGGATGCTCGTAGATCGATCGTTCGTGATAACTCGTTTCCTCCTTCGTCCCCTGCGCCTAGCGTGCCTAGGCAGGGAAGAATGAAATTTCACTGAATGAAGATTGTGAATCGTTGACGCTGCCAACCCTGGGACTCCGCGAACATTTAACGTAACAGAATTCTTCGACCATGTATTCCAAAATTCACATTTTTATTCTCAAGAAAAGGAAGAAAAGGTACGTCGAGCATTGAATCGAAATCTAGAGATTTTCGGTACATTCGAAATCGTAGAAATGTGTCCTGGGCTGTTTTTGACTATGGTCGAACCGAAAGAACCATTCAAATGTGGGACTCCGTAAATATTTAACATAACAGAGAATATTATCATAACATCGCGGAGAATTTGGAAAGAAAAGATACGCGAAGCATTAAATCGAAATACGAAGATTTTTGGGCGTATCGAACGTTCTTGGGAGTACGAGATTTTCGGTACATCCGAAACGGATCGTAGAAATGTGTCGACGGTTGTTTTTCACTATGGTCGAACCGAAAGAACCATCCAACTCTGGGATTCCGTGAATATTTAACATAACAGAGAATATTTAACATAACATCGCGGAGAATTTGGAAAGAAAAGATACGCGGAGCATTCAATCAAAATTCAGTGATTTTCGGGCGTATCGAGCGTTCTTGAGAGTACGAGATATTCGGTACATCCGAAACGAATCGTAGAAACGTGTCGACGGCTGTTTTTGGCTATAGTCGAACCGGAAGGAAGGCGGTTGTTTCGAAAGGAGAGTCACGTGATGGCATAAGAACGGCTTTGCGGCGGTATTATGCGACATCAGATTGCAGATAGTTGTAGCCCACGCGGAGATCGCGCGACATAGCGCCGAGTGTGAGGTCCCCTCTCGAGCATGGTAATGACGTGACATACACGCACGCGACGAGAAGAAACGCGTACGTATTAAACGCAGGCACGCCGCGAGGGCACCGCGATGTCACCTGTGCGTTATGCAATACAGCCGGTTGACCCGATCGGGGGCCGGATTAAATGTCGCTCTCTTAAATGCATGCCGCGAATAACTGTACGTGGGACGCGTTCATTTCGTAAGAGGAAATCACCCACATTCGCGCCGGAGGAATCGTGATTCACGACGACGGTCTCCGAGGAAAAGTGTAACGGCGCGGAGTTTTGGCACGTCGAGACAATTCGATGACAATACTAGCGGGTATGCATGCCCAACCACTCTTACGTCATCCAGAGTATAAGCTCTCGTACCATTTCATTCTCATCTTTGTCCAAAAGAATTTGGAAAACACATCCTTTCTATGTTAAGTTCTCAGACACTACCCTCCACAACGTGCTCTAAATATCCAAATATCAATTCAAAAATTAAAAATCATATTAATATATGATGAAGTAACGAAAAAAACTCTATATTCGACGCATTGGATGTGTGTGACCGCCACAAGAACGCGAAGAGTACGTCGTTTCCCTGAAACTGGCGAAAAGACCGACCACGTTTCATTTGACCAATAAACCACATTTTATTGTTATAACTAGACTGCGGATGTTTATGCATTTATGGGAAATTATAATTTTCAAAACGCTACAGAATTTAGTTAATATGCAAGAATATAAGAAATACTTAAAGTAAGGTATGAATTATTATATCTAGGGGCTGAGACAACCCTCTACAAAGCTCCAATTTCATCAATTTTATTAATAAAAATATGAATTTGCATGAAGATCCGCAGTCTAGTTATAACTTTAACAATATACGCGAACCAACTTTCAATTGAATAAAATTCTCAAGATACGCTGCGTTTGCAATCGAAATGTGGCGACGGGGGAGCTTTTTTATTTGCCAGAATTCGCCTAAACCTCGGTTTCGTTGGCGAAGGGGTACGCGGGACGAAGAGGAGATTTCGTCCGGGTGTCCCGTAATGCGGTAGCTCGATTCATGGCACATCGTCAAGACGTAATTGCGTGTTTCGCGGGCCGAGGGGCCGTGCGGCGCGCCGCTGTTATTAGTTTCACCTTCGCGGCGCACGCAATCCTCCGGTTCTTTGCGAGCCCCGCTGGTGAACGGGACGCAGGAAGATCTTCCCCTGGAACAATAAGAAAACGGAGGATGGAAAGTGAAACCCATAGGGAAGATACCGATCCGATCGCAGGTCGGAGCAACGGCTGTTTTTATCGTTTCGCGGGAAGGATCCTCCAGGACCTTTTGATCTTCGACACGGTAGTGGATTTTAAGTTACTTAAAATCATGGAAACGGACGACTCATCGAATCTTTCTCCTCCTTTGTTTCTTAACCGATTCGCTGCTTAAATTATATGAAATTATCCCTGTTGCCATTTCTGTTTCGAGTGTTATTGGGTATATAACTTCTGTTATTTCTTGATAAGTACATATATTTTGTCATAAATAATTGTTTCTATACATAAAATCAAACACGAATATACTCGTGGTTGGCAATTTTATATTTTTTACAGTTTTAACACTTTTATATTTATGTCTAAAAAGGTTTGCAAATTCAAAAGGCTTTGTTATAATATATTTAAGGTACCACGAGTACATTCGTGCTAGCGATGCTTGGATGAATGGATTCATGGCGGAGTTATTAACTAATTTTAGAGTTTGAAATGTAGTCAACAATGCCATCGTACAATCTAGGCCAGAACCTAGACCCATTAGTCATAAAATAATTATAAACACTCCTATCCTCTCTCACCTTCATTCCAATATGAACATTTCCGTAGGTCTGACAAAATGTCCGTAAAATGGATCTAGATAGCTTGAAATTACGAAAGGGGGGAAGTTGCAAGCAGTGATGCCTTAAAAATGATTTGAAGAACGTGTTTTGTACGGTTGTGACACTGAATCACGGCCCCAGAGTAGAACAAAACATTAATGGCGCGTATTTACATACGGATCAGCGCTCGAGCACGGTGTAAAAGATTCTAGCGGGCAATTTCCTCGTCCCGTTAAAGAATGGATCGAAGATGCACCTGCGTGAGTCCCACGCAGCATCGGGCGACGAGTCATCGCGGAAAAATCTCCCCGCCGGCGCACGTGCACGTGTATCCTCGTTCCGGCGAAAGGTAAAACGCAGGCGTAACGATCCCACAGTTTTAATTACGCCAACGTGCCCCGGGACGCGCCCCTGCGGTTCCTTAGCGGGGTACACGGGGATATTTCCAATTATTCGACGCTTAATTAAATATCATTCCTAATGATGCGCGTGTCCGCGTCCCCCGGAAAACTAATAGATTCCGCGCGGCACGCGGCTAATGAAGACGTGGGCCGTACGGGCGAAGGTGTTGCGCTTATTAATGACGCCCGGTCTTCTTCTTCTTCCCCCTCGAAACCCCACCAATCCGGGAAACGATACCTACTCCAGCGAGGAGAAGGAAAGAATCGCGAAGTTACCTCCAACGATTGTGAAACTCGTAGAGACGATTATGTTCCAATCGCTGATGCGGAAGATTTGGAATTCATTTTACATAAATGTTACGGATTATATTTCATGCAAACAAAAAAGTCACAATTGCATGCATACAGCAGTAACGTCGATACTAAACAGTTGTTTATAGTTGTTTATTCATGGTTGTGTTTATTAAAAATAAAACACACATTTTTAAGAAAAATTGATAGGTGGTAGGTGCAGAAATTTTACGGCGAAAAAAAAATTTTAAATCGTCCTGAAAAAATTATTTTCGGTTGCAGGGGTCAATTATAATCATTTTTGGTCAATAGACATACCCACGAAATCCTAACCATTTTCGAGAAAAAAATTCCTTACAGAAAATATCATTTCAGGCCAGAAATGTCACTCCAAAATTTTGTGCGTATCTTTAAAACGTCATAACTTCTGAACGGATTGAAGGATTTCAATGTTTCAAAAGGCAAATAACGCGTATTTTGATGAAGAATATGTAGAAATTCTAACAATATTGAAAAAGTTGTTCCTTGACCCCGATAAGTGAGAAAAATCACATAAAAATGGTCCAATTTTCAAACTTCCACAACTCCTACAATAGTGAATATATTTCAATGAAATTTTTTCCTGAAGTAGAGCTTACGGGTACCTGCAAAAAAGTATTAGACAACTTTTCTATAGAGCGTCATACAAAATGATTAAAAATCAAAACCGAAGTTTTAAGAAAAGTGGAAGGTGCTTTTTCGACGAAATTGAAAAGTTTCAAATCATTCTAGAAAAATTATTTTTATCTAAGGGGGTCAATTACAATTATTTTTGGTGAATAGACATACCCCCAAATTCCTACGCACTTTCGAGAAAAAAATTCGAGTATGTGTGTAAGTTTTCGAAAAAATTGAAAAATTTCAAATCTTTTTAAAAAAATTATTTTTGGTTGCAGGAGTCATTTACAATCATTTTTGGTGAGTATATATACCCCCAAAATCCAACACACTTTCGAGAAAAAAATTCTTTACTAAGATTTGGCCGAAGATTTGGAATTAATTTTAAATAAATATATATAGTAATATAGTATTTTAACACGTTTGCGGGTAATACAAATTTCAATAAGTTTTAAAAATGGACTGGCGATATACGTCGAGTGTTGCAATTTTACTTAATTTACGCAATGTGCTAGCTAAAAGAAAATTGTAAATACACAAAAGCAAAATAAAATGAAAATATTCACTAAATTAATTAGCCATTACATTAAAGTGCCTAATAATTTCAAAAAATAAAACTGTATAGAATTGAATACATGATAATGTGGCTTACAAATTTGAATGTTTAATTTTGCATCACAATGAAAACGAATGCTATATGTTATGCTTCACATCCACGAATTGGTGCAATCCATCGTAAACCGGTGATGTTTTAACAAACTCTTTCTAGTTTCATGAAGTCGTAAGAAAAATTTGAAAAGACGAAGAACACAATTTAGAACAGTGGGGCAACAATGGCGGAGTATCCGTCTAATGAAAACGTTCCATTGGCCGCGTTAAGGATGGAGCCTGTTGGTTTCGACAGGCGCGTTTTAACCACCATTCGCTTAACCATCCTTAATAATTATCGGCCTCGGATGGCCGGCACTCGGCGAGATCCAAATTCGAAAGGGGTTGTCGGCGCGAGGCAGCGCGCTCGAGTTATCGGCGCATCTGTCCTGTAAATGGGCCCAGAATTTATGGCCGGGGCCTACACGCGCCCGAAATCATTGCCTCCACTCGGCCCGGGATATTTATACTTACGACCTTGGCAGCTCTCCACAGCCTGTCATTACCGGACGCATGCTTAAAGGTTCTCCAGAAGCACGCGTTTCAACACGTTAAACGCCGTGTCGGTCCCCGAGTCCCGATCTCGTAAAATAAAATTAAAAAGCCGTCTAGTTTAGCCGTCTATTTCTCAAAGAAATTCAAACAGCAGTCTTGAAATTGCTCGAGTAATTCGATAAATTGGCGGACGAGAGGTCGTTGAAACTAAACGCAGGTATTATTTCCGTACGTGGAAAAAACGACTCGACGAGCCAGTAAAATAACCGTGAAATCCATTTTACGGGAAACACCGAGTTGCAGTTCCCCGCGTCGTGTATCCGGGTAGACAACCCCTTAGGATGAGTAATGGCGGCAGTAACGCGGCGTGCGATCCTGGACAAAGCGAGGCCAACAAGTGTAACGCTGAATGCCCTGAACGGGGTTCTCCTCGTCTCGTTTCTTCGTAGCCGCAAGATGCGGGACCGTGGCGACCGTACGAAAAAATAGTCGGTTCGCGAGAGCACCGTATAATGGTCGGTTAATGATCACCGTTGAATACACACGCGGTGAATCGCCGTGTGATCACCGGAGTCTCGCGAAAGAGAAAGAGAGGGAACGCGATATCTCGTTTCTTTTTCACTCTGTCTCGTTGCACCCCGAGTTTCTCGCGTTCCGTCCTCTTTCATCCATCCTCGTCGTGCCTCCTACGGTTCTCCGATTTTTTAATCGTGGTATATCCACCTATATAACGCTATCGTACGGTTTAAAAAAAAACCGCGTGATTTATTATTCGATGCCAGACGTCGGACAGGTGGACCGTTTCTATCCACCGCGTGCAGAACTACGCCGCATAATGGACACCTCGAACAGGATCAAACGTGAGATTCTTCTCGGCTTGGCGGCGTTCATCGCGCCGCTAATCGGCCGACAATCAGCCCGCCACGGAAGTCCACTCGACCGTGCGAATAATCGACGGTAATCGATGTTCTTTCGGCCGGATCATCGAGCGAACTACCAACCCGAGCGGATCACGGCGGACTCGAAGAAGCGAAACGGGAAGAGCAGCTCGTTTCGCGAAATTAATAGTAGCTTATTCATTCGACAAATCGCCTGGTGTAATCGACGCGAGCCGTTCTTTCACGCTTTCTCCTCTCTCTTCTGTTACGAGCGTTACGCCACACCGGTGCTTGCACGCCAGGGTGGAACGCAAAAATCCAAATTCTCCCACTGCTTTTTAACCCCAACTCCTAACCAACCGCGATCGAACCGTTCGAGCCATCGTTTAATCTCTCAAAAATAGTACTTTCGATATGGGCACATGCAAGAAATAAAATAATTCCAACGGTGTGGAATTGTTAGAATATTAAAATACCCCACTTTGAAGAATTTATGCCTAAAATTTTAATTGTGCACCATTGTAAACTACGTAATTTGAAATTCATAAATTCCCTCATAGTGGAAAATTCCTTTTCACGTAAGATTTACCAAATTAATTAGCAATAGTCGTCTCGAGTAACCAAGCGCGAAGTTCGATATCCGGTCGCCATGCTTGTTCGTTTCCTCGAAGAGGCGAACGCTACACGCGATGGACGGCGATGCTAATTCCGCGGTAATTCGCAGGTTTAGCGACTCGTTGCGCTAGTAATGAGTTAATTACGAGCACGTGCACGCGTCCTATATAGTGCAACGGCGCGAGGCTGGTGGTTCGCCGTAATGAAAGACATTTCTTACGTCGTCGGGTGTTCTTTGTTGGTGCCGCTCACGACATCGTCGCGTAGTCGACACGAAGATATAATTATTACAAAGTCGAAGAAAACCACGGAGGAAAAGGAGAGGGAACCGACTGCACGAATCGAGACCGAATTGAAACAGTCAAAATTACGTAAGTACACGGAACAGCGACGGGCAATGAATGATGAAGTCACGCGCGCGTGATAACGGCCGTCAACGATAGTTTCTATCAGTGCTCCGATTCTCTGGCGTCTAACGGCCCCGTAAAGAGGGAAATACGGTAGCCACGAGTCACTACGAACGAAATTGCAGTTCGTTTACCCCTTTCGACCGGGTCTTGTACCTCAAGGGTGTCTTTCATGGTGCTCGATGGTGTTTACGCGGTAAGAGGGAGGCGGAATTTCCAAGGGATAGTCGGCGATCGATTGACTGCTCGAAGGTGCAAGCGGCCTGAAACCACAAGGCAACGGAATCAATTTACGGTGTTATAAACAGCCATCGACCGTCATTAGGATAATTTCTGTCCCAAGGCGTGTGGGTGGCAGATGTACGGGGCACCGTTACAAAAGAGGATTGCGTAAATCGTGAATTAACGACGGCCGAGGGTTTCGCATCGACCGATGACCCCGTCGGATAAGGGGAGACCCGATTGATTCTGAGTGAAATCGCCCTCGGGAGATCTTCCAGCGGGATGAAAACCGTCCTGGCTAACGTTTCCGATCCTACGGACCCGGACGAGTAGCTCGTCTCGACGCCATCTTTACGAAATCATCGACGTTAGAATTTCGCGCCGAGGGAAAAGTATGTTCTCGTCGAAATCACTCGGGGTTTCAGATATCAGAAGATCTCGACTCGAGAATTAATTATTTAATTTTATAATAGAAAGTCTCGAACTTTCTTGAATATTTTCGTGAGTGTTGATTTTATTTATTTCTTAGTCTATCGTTATTGTATATAGTTTCTAGTATATAAATGTTATATATGAATGTTCAATCTAGAAGTAAGTATATTGTTTATATCGTGAAATAGAAGATTCGTACAGAGCGTGAGAAGAGAGTATATTTTATTCTTATTAATTTACTTGGACGTTTAATACTAAAACTAGAACAAAGAAATTAAAACGATAGATACTTGAAGAAACGTATAGTGCAATGGAAATAAATGTTTGTTCATTCTCTTCTAAAAAACTAAGATAAATTTTCAAAAATCCAGTAAATTTCTTACAATTTCTATTAGAAATTACGAATGGGTCATTTTTAGCACTTCGGTAGTGTTCAATTTCGTCTTATTCTCCCTACAATTTTTAGGGGACTGTGCCCCAGGGGTCCGTGGGTCCCAGTAACAGTAACGTCGTGCCAGACGTTGCAAAAGCCTTTTTACATTCCACTGGTTCGAATTCGGTGCGTGGACGATCGACATTTGTCAAGCTGTCCGAGCTGCGGGCGACAGTCGCTTTAGGGAAATAGAGCGCAATTGTCTGGCCGAAAGATCCGGGTTCGTGGTATCCCCGGGCCCCCCAGCGATCCGATCGGTCCCCGATTCTTTTCGCCCCGGAAACGTAACATTGTTTCATAATTAAGACACCGGCGCCGGTATCGCCGAATCCGTGTAGCCGATTCCAGTTTCGCAACGCGTCGCTAACCGACGACTTGAAACACGGAAACAACGCGGAAAAGAAATCCGACGAGAACAACGGTGACCTTTTTGGAGGCGAGTCGACAACACGGCCCCGGATAATTAAATCGCGTACGCCAATGTGCGAGACGGTATCGGGCACCGGTATCTCCAATGCCAATACGCTCGGGTTAAGTGGACCGTTCAGCACGGCAACAATTGCCGCGAGACACGCGTCTCGCCGCGCTGTGCGTTTCAATTTTGCTCTCGATCCACTGGCAAACGATCCATCAGCCTCTCCATGTCCATACAAAACTCTAAAGCGCCCCAAATTTTGCTACATTTCGCCACAATCGCGAATCGTCAATGTCGAGTCAAATCTGCTATCCCTCGAAAGGAAACGTACGATAAGCATTGCAACATTTTGTGAGCTGAAATTTTTCATATTAACCCTTTGACGTACGATTTAATGTCATTTTTCAAACGTATACTATTTAATTTTGTTTAAATTTGTTCCTACAAGGATTACGAAAAAGAATAGATTTGTTCTACGAATACCTCGTGAATGTAAAAATGTGTTGATTTTAATTATATAAGACTTGACACGTCGAGTGAATAATATCATGATTGAAGTATAGATGTTTATGAATTTGTGGGAAATTTTAATTTTGAGAAAACTACAAAATGCACTTAATACGAAAAAAGTATAAGAAATAGGTAAAATAAGATAAGAATTATTATATTTAGGAGTCGAGACAATTCTCTACGAAGCTTCTAATTCATTAATTCTATTAATAAAAATATGAATTTGCAAGGGGTTAACTTTTACAACAGGAATTTCACCGCCTCTAATACGATATAATAACGATATAACTGTATAAATAAAGGATTTTTTCACCCCTTTACTAAATAAATTTATTATTATTATAGTTCCATCTGTTTTGGTTTTACCATGATAACATATAAATTATTTAAAAATTAACATATAAACTTGTCTACTCCTGTAAATAACGATTTATTTTCCGTCAAGAAAGTCCACGAAGGCTGAGTCTAAAATGGCCGTAACCAGGTATTAGGACACAATGATTGACCTTAAACGGGACTCAACGGGCCCCACGAACGTTGAGTGAAAGAGGTTGGAAAAGAGTAGCGAAGGATCGATGGAGATTGCATCAAATTCTGACTGGGCTACCCGCGGAGACGTAACAATTAGAAACGAGACCGCTACCACGGCCTCACTTATCTCCGGGAAAGCCTGGCAAAAATCACGGGCGTTCTATCTTGGACGGCGATAGATCCGGGCTAAATGGAGCGTTCAGAGAGTCGGTTCTCGGTCTCGACGGCCGGCGAACTCGCGCGCGAGATGTCGAATGATCGATCAATTCCGTGGCGCCCGTACCTGTTTCTCGCGCACAAAGAAAAGCCGGCTTATCGTCACGACACGACACAATGACCCGGTGACAGCGACCGATTTTAACTCGGCTGTATTTATAAGGCGCGCTGCATCTGATACCGTTTCTCTCTTTACGAAGTGTCTCTATTAACCCTAAGTAGTCCGAGCGGGGGAGGCATGACGGACCCACCCGCTCGGAAATCTAATTTATCATCCATTTAACGGTCATTTTTAATAGTCTACTACGATTTACCACCGATATTAACCGATAAAAGTGTGAAGAATGATTGATATAGAACCTTTCACCTTTGGCCTTTCGCCCCTGGAACTTCGATATCGAAAGTTCCTGAAACAGGTGTATCCTCGAAGAAGAAACTAAATCAAGGCGCCACGGAAGGATAGTTCAAATGGTACTAGGGATTAAGACGGTGGCTTGGAACAACGTGAATTACACGAGAGTCACAGTAATCCCTCCCTAACGTTCACGTTACGAACTGGAGTCAGCGAACGTTAGCAAGGGAAGTATTGTTTTCAGAATCGCTGGATGTTATCTCTGATCGGATTTCAAACTTAAAATTTGAAACCTTAAAATTGCAAATTAAAAATTGCAAACTATAAAATTTGAGGAAGAAACGGTGTAAGATCCTCGTAGATCAAGGCGCCCCGACACGATGCACGTTAATTACATCGATTACGAGACCAGATAGCCGGCGATCTTGCTTGACAATGATCTAGAACCGCGTTACAAGCGCTGTTCACGAAAAATAGTATGGGACACCGTCGGCTGGCGCGACGATATTTCTGTCGTATCGTTTGACCGGCGATACCGGATAGATCGTGGGCTGTTTGGCGCACCGTTCGGACACAGGCGACTGGCATAAACGCCTCGGTTTGGACGAGGTTGAATCGACACGCGGCGATATAGAAAAAGATAGTCGAATATGCGTATGATATATTGGACGCTTGTTGCAGTTGTACGCGGTGCTTGTATTCAGATAAATAAGACACGTTTAACCGGCCGAGACGAGTTGACTCCTGTTTCACGCTTGTGATGTTTGTACTTTGTCAGAGCAGTGTTCCAACGGACCGTCGTTGATGGGTTCATTTGCAATTCAACGATTTTTTCGACCTGAATCGGGGTGGCGCTGTCCAGCTAGCGAACAGAAACCCGTACAACTTGCGAACCATTTTTCTTTTACGCAAATAGATCGTTTTATCAGGTTTTTCCAGATACGAGCGCGAACTAGTCGCGACGGGGAACACAGAAGCTAAGCTTTGACGTCGAGTTCACTCACGCCGACAATGTTTCATCGAACTTCTCCATCATTGGACATCCCACTAAAAAAAAAAACAAATATTGTTGTTAACATCGAGCTAATTTTCCATCGAAATTATTTCCCTTCAGAGGGGTGCAATTTATGCCACCTGCGCCATTGTACAGATGCTCCATTATTTGTCTCCAAAGGGATGCTTCTATGAAAATTCATAACGGGCCCGACGGTGAATCCCCGACCTACTTTCACCGTTTTCTTCCGTACCGGAAGTACGTCGTTGCCGCAAGGAGAACCGCTAAGAAGCATAGAATCATAGAAGATCCTACTTTTTAATGCCCCGAAACTCGGTCAAACTCGGGGTTGCGTTAAACAGGGGGGAGAAATATTAATAAAGTCTCGGGTGGGATGAACTTCCGGGGCCCCTCGAACGCAGGATACCGACAGTTATGGGTGGAGCCATCGATATCGATAATCGACATTCAAGATTCGATATCCTTTATGGCATTATGCGTCGCCACAAAGGGTGGCCTTATTTTCCCCGTCGGAGATTCCGATCTCGTATCCGGTTCGGGGTTCGTGAATCGTTGGAAAAACGTTTTACATATTTTAAAAAAATCCACAAGCCAAAGAATTTTCCAACGTTCGTCTTTTGCCAATAATATCCAGATAGGCGATATCCAGAAGTTTCTCGCGCGAGATTTCAATCCGTTCGTCGCGCTATAAATAGCGTACACGGCCGCTATTTTATCGCAATATTTTCCGTCGAAAGGAAAGAAAGTTTCTACCCGCAGTCCCGGGACTTTATTATCCCGATATTAACGCGCGCGCGCGAGTAT
Source organism: Colletes gigas (assembly GCF_013123115.1). NCBI lineage: Eukaryota > Metazoa > Arthropoda > Insecta > Hymenoptera > Colletidae > Colletes > Colletes gigas. The sequence goes on from NW_025106656.1 coordinate 2,515,923, forward strand.
TTATCGTCGTCGTCGGCCGGAATTTCACGCGCTGAATCCGCAAGACAATTTGAATATACAACGCCGAATGTGCAAAACGACGTGTCCGACGGAAGATTACGATCCCGTTGTTACTGCGCCGTTCGCTGAATACATCGCGGATTATTATGTGCGATATACAACCGTGCACGTTATGCACCTTGTGCAATGGCGCTCGACGTTGACACGCGCCGCGATAATAACGGTTCGGATCTCGTTGCGTGCACCTACACGTACAAGAATTAGAGATCCCCCTTTCCTTCCTAAAACACACGTACCATTCGCGTACGCGTCGTAGAATACGCGCGCTCTTCGATACACACAAGCACGAGTCGGGGCAAAAGCTAGTACGAATAACGAATAACTTCATTTCATTCGTCATTCGTGAATGTATACGTTTGAAACGAAACGTTTTTCTTCGTTCGACACCTTGGGCAAATACATGAATAATGAATAAAATTTCATCGGGAATGATTCGTAAATTGAACGTTTTTATACCCCCCGTGGAGCCAGAGAAACGTGAAAAGTATTTAGAAAACGAGATGAGTTGGAATGTCATCGACGATTTGTGTGGAAGACAATTGTAAAGTAATGTTTGTAATGGCATGTATATGTATAAGAATATTGTTGTAATCGATCTGTAGAGCAATCGATGTGTAAAAGGAAGACAGCTGAGAGTAACCATTATTATTACTCAAGAATTATTTATTTATTTATTAGGTAAATACCCTCACACAATGTTGTTTTTTTCAGTTGTCGTCTCTGAGGCACAATAATATCACCGTGTATAGATATTTGCTATACGAAAGATGAACGTACCAACTCCGAAGCAGTGTTCATTTTACGAATCCTTATTGCACTCCTCATTCGCGTGTAAAATCGCGATTTTTAGAACGAAGAACCCTAAACTTTTATCCAGCACGTCTCGCGTTACGTTGGAGAGGACCTCTGAGGACACTTGCCCTCCCCTAAGAACTTTAGACCCCAATTCGTGTCCGCCTCGTATCGTACGACGGAAAAATTTCGAGCCTCACGCTGTTCGAAACTCTCGAGTTCCTCCGTAGTCGAAGGATCATGATCCTGTAGCCGTAGCATAGAAAAAAGTTCAATAGAGGGAACATCCGTAAATGTTAGGAGACGGTCAGAGAATCCGTTTGAGGCGTAGACCGATCTATCGAGGCATTTCGTTTCCCCGTACGAGATTCCTCTGGCTCACGGTTTCTCGGTAGCACGCACTCTCGCCGTGCCAGGTCCGGGCGACGTTATAAATTGATAAAGTTCAGATCGGTCGACGTATCTCGACCGGTTAAAGCCATTGGAGCGACTCGATTGGTCGGCGCGAAATCCCGCAGACCGGACAGCCGTCCGGGGACAGGTTTCACGCGATGGGTGACACACCGGGCTAATTTATCGCACCGGGATAATTATCTCGCTGTCTACCGGCTCCGGTGCACCCCGGTCGGCCAATCACCGGCCACCGTTGCGACGCTCGGCTCCTCCCAGCTGTCGCGGGTCACCAGAGCCGCGCGACAAGAATGTGGACGACGAAGACTCACCGCGATTGCGTCACCTTCCCGCGACCGTAAATCGTTTCGCCCCCGGTGACTCGATCTATCGATCCAATCCGCCGGGGATTAAGCGATTCGTGACGATTAATTGATTCGGAACGCCACCGAGATCCCCGTGGATCAATCGACGCACGCACGCTCGTGTCAGACCTCCCGTCCACCAGGTGAACGAGACTTTAACGGGGGGGAAACCACTGGTGACGGCTGAGAAGAAAGGCGATTTTCAAGAATTTTTTAGGCCTATGAAACTTTTCCTGATAAATGTTTAATGTTTTCGAAAGTATATTTCTTGAATTACTTCTTGTAAAAATTTTGTATAGAAATATTACTTATTATAGCCATGATAGGAGTCAGAGTGAGAGGTGAGAGGCCTCCATTTGTTAGAAACGAGTGGACGTGTAATTTTGCACTGCAAGTTGTGAAACAAGAAATCATGGAATTCTCTTAAAAGACAGTAGCTTCAGTTGTACACACGGATTTTTTAAAAATAATTATTTATAATAAAATGGTGGAACTTTGAAGGAAGAATCTCAATAAACCGTGAGAAATTCAATATTTCTTTTAACACCACGTAGGAACTAATTATTCGATCGAAAATACCATACTTTATCTTAAAGCTTGAATTCTAAGAACCTGGAGAAAAATATTTAATGCTTTTTTTTAATTTAATTTTCAAAATATTTAATTTTCATCGAATAGAAGATAAAAAGCCCTTGAAAACGAATTTCTCAAGTCGATATTGTAGTTAATTCCGAAGAAAACAATTATTTACGAGAAAATGACATAGTAGTTATGCAAACACCCTATATAAAAATTTAAATTCATTTTCAATTAAATAAAAAATTTATAATCCAGTTTCATCGCACACCGGTCGTATGATCTATAGGAAATGGTGAAACTACTTTGGGTATGTAGCGTCAATGTAAATTTCAAACTAAACACAGAAGATAGAAAAAATTATAGTAGGTGATACGATCATTAGGTAGAGAATGAAATATCCTTTAAAATGAGCGTTCGAACAAGTCGATAGCTTTATTAGTTCCGGAGATATAGCGATTTTAGTTTCAAGTCTATGCGGTCCGAAGCGTTTGTTTACGTTTCATTGGGTTGAATGAACTCGCGCGCGTGAGAATAGTAAACAGTGCGTAGTAAATTCTTGGAAATACTATGCTTCCGCGTCACGCGACTCTCTCGATTCACGCGTGAGAGAGCCGTCAGACGCAACGCGTCAGACAGAGACAGATATAGTCAAATTAGAAAAATTACCCCTTTACATAAATTACGATATCTCGAAAACGGAGAGTCGGATCGCCAAAAACCAAAAACCACTTTAAAGGGGAAGGTTTACCGCTTCCAACGATGGCCCGATTATGCATAAAACACTAATAGTTTCGGAACTGCCCGCATCTAAAGTTGAACTATTTTTAATACTGTTCTAAGACAGTGGTAAATAAAGATTCTCTGTTTGTATAAGAGAACATTAGCTACATCGAGGTTTCTAACCTGGTTAAACGCCAGGAAGACCCGACTTCAGCCTCTCGCCCCCAACGCAAATAGAAAACTACCCCTAATTTGTTTCAACACTGGAGCTCGACGATATTAAGACGTAAATTGAATTACGATAGTTCACGACGAGTCGCATCATATTAGACGCTCGTAAATCAGACACGCTTATCGCTATAGATGCATCATGGCCGATAGAAGCATCAGCGGTAAATTCTCGTTCGCGTCAGGTCCGAGATCACGGTTCATCCTAAACGTTTATTTACACTCTTCCTGTTGAACCCTTCGCCCCCGAGATTCTTCCTTCTCGATTTTTGCCACGCGAGCCCATCGAAATGTTCGAAACGTAAGGATGTAACACTAATCTGAGATTTGTTCCTCGTCGAAAGAATCGAGTACACCTTCCCGAAGACACGATACGTCGACGGTTTAATGTCACAACAGGAATTTCGAGTCAACCGGCTTAGGCTTCAAACCTCGTCCGCTATGACATAACCCTCCGCTTTTCCATTAACATCTAAACGAGCTATTCACACGGACGAACTCCGAGATCCTCGTACCTGGAGGAATATCGGTTTTGTGCTCGCCGAGATTACGATGGAGAATTCTCTCCAGGGACGACTCTGCTACAATTGGCGCCAAGATCGAACTCCAAAAATTCTATTTTTCATTTTTAACCAGTGCACGACCACCTGATGTGTCCAAGAATTAAAAAAGAAAAAATTTCACGACTCTCTATCGATGGATATTTGGGCATATACGCGAAAGAAGTTTAAAAAAATTATATTAACTCGCGAATTATTGGTTTGTACAGACTGGGAGATGATTCGAAATAAATTGGAAATATTGAAATTAGAATTGGAGGGGATGCGAACCCCAAGGTGGCCCAAGGGAGCAGCCATGGCCGGCCCTGTTTCCCCATCCGTGGTCGTATGGCGCGTTGCCGATAGCAAATCTAGTATGTAAATATCCGCGAGGCTCGGCTTTTCGCCGTGTCGTCCGATCGAGCGGCCAATGGTAAATGTTAGGCCGCATGTAAACTCGCCTCTCGTCTCTGTGTACGTATGAGAGCGTTCATATGGTGCGGATCTATGCAAATAACGACACGTGGGCGGCCGCGGCTCGTACGAGCTTGAATGAATCCTTGCGCCACGCGGAGTGAATGGATTTGCGTGGCGTTTAACGACCGCGACGAGTTTCGCTTGTATCGTTTGCCGCCGCTAACGGAAGTCTTCCGTCTCCCTGGTCCACGTACAGGTGTGGCAGTCGGTCGTTAACTGACGAACGAGGGCGGCATCGCGGAAAATCCAGAACTTTCAGTTCGTCCACGATCGGCCCTACCATATCGAAACCGATCAATCCCCTAGAATCGAGGATCGGATTGGGAATCGGGTCAAAAACGGCGACAAACTATGGGAAAGATAGTTTAAAAGGCACTGGAGATTACGACAGTGGCTTGGAACAACGTGGATCGCACGAGAGTCACAGTAATCCCTCTCTAATGTTCGCGTTACGAACTGGAGTCAACGAACGTTAGCAAGGGAAGTATTGTTTTGAGAATCGTTGGATGTTATCCCTGTTCGATTGATTTAAAATTGCAAATTAAAATGTGTAAATTTAAAATTGCAAACTTAAAATCTGAAAATTAAAAATTGTAAACTCACAATTTGAAGAATAAAATTGCAAATTTAAAGTTCGAAACCTTAAAATTGCAAATTAAAAATTTAAAAATATAAAATTGCGTACTTAAATTTTGATAATTTTAAATTGCAAACCTAAAATTTGAAAATTTACACTTGCAAACTTAAAAATATAAAGGGTGATCGATCACCTCTGGGAAAAATTGCAAAGAGAAATTCTAGAGGCCAAAATAAGACGACAATCAAGAATACCAATTTGTTGATCGAGGCTTCGTTAAAAAGTTATTAACAAAATTATTAATGAAATTTTTCCACCTACGCGAATATTTTTCTCGAAAGTGGGTACGATTTTGGGGGTATGTCTATTCACCAAAAATGATTATAATTGACCCTCGCAACCAAAAATAATTTTTCCAGAACAATTTGAAATTTTTTTTTTCGCCGAAAATTTCAACACCCTCCTGTTGATTTTTCTTCAAAATTCGTTTTTGATTTTTAATAAAATTGTTTGTCGTTCTAGAGAAAAGTTGTCTAATACTTTTTTGTAGGTAACCATAAGCTCTACTTCAGGAAAAAATTTCATTGAAATATATTCGCTATTATAGGAGTTATAGAAGTTTGAAAATTGGACCATTTTCATGGGGGTTTTTCTCACTTTACGGGGTTCAGGAATAACTTTTCGAACATTCTTGGAATTTGTAAATATTCTACGCTAAAATACTCGTTGTTTGTCTTTTGAAACATTAAAATCGTCCAATTCGTTCAGAAGTTATGACGTTTTAAAGATACGCATGAAATTTCGGAGACCCATTTGGGGCCACATATTATATTTTCAGTAAAGAATTTTTATCTTGAAAATGAGTAGGATTTCGGGGGTATGTGTATTGAACAAAAATTACTGTAATTGATTTCTACAACCAAAAATAATTTTTTTAGATCGATTTGAAATTTTTTAATTTCGCCGAAAAATTTTCTGGTCGGTATGGAACTTTAAACGTTAATAATTATTTAACGAAGCCACAACCAACAAATTGCTATTCTTAATTTTCGTCTTATTTTAGCCCCTAGAATCTCCCATTCAAGTTTAAAATAGAAAGTCCGATTTATTAATAACGTTATACCGTTCAACATATTCATTTTCACTTGCTTCACATCTTTTCAATACCTGTGACATCCTAAATTCTTCTTTCCCATTTTTAAACTTTGTATTTAATATCAAAGCAGCTCCTAAAATCGGTGAGGATGACGCCTGAACCAATGTCGAAGGAAAAACAAGCAATTACCGAGGGAACACTTTGCTACGATAAGAGTGAGCCATAGCCGTGCAATTTTTTAAAATATAATATAAATACTCCGAGGGGAGCTCGAAAGCTTCAATAAATAATAAAAGAACCGATCGGTTGGTTTCCACGGATGGATGGGGTCTCTGTTACAGGTTTGCGGCCCCCCCCGTAGAAAGCCGTTCGTCGTCCAGATTTAATATTGTTGGCTAGTTTCCTCGCAAATTACCGCTCGTAGCGTCGTTATTTTTTCTTGTTCGCTGTCCCCGCGGACATTCTCCGGCTCGTGTATCGTTTTCCATGCGGCGCTGGCTTTTACCGTTACGAAAGCACGTGCGACTGCATTAAATCTCGCGCCCGCTGCGAGAGACGGGGGAGTAGGAGAAGGAAGACGGATCGTAAGGTGCAGCCATATAGCGCGGCACCGGTTGCCCACGCCTCGTGATCCTTCACTGTTCTTCAACGTCGATATTCAAATCAGCGCCTCCTCCACCCTGTCCTTTCATTCCCGGCACTATACGTCCTCTTTTTACCACCTTTTCGTTCTGTAATTTACCGTTACAAAGGCCCTCGCCCACGCGTCTCTTCTCCCTCCGACCTCACCCGGTCCCGGTACACCTTCTTCCACCTCCTCCGCCTACCCCCCTTTCGTTCCCGGTGCTTTTCAGGCACGATCGAGGATCGATCCGTCGATTCACGGTGCGCCATTGTGCTCGGGGCTCGATCCTCCTCCGGGGTTCGATCGCGCAACGCCGACGATCGTCGACGGGTACGTGGCAGGTGCCAGTGACCAGGACGCACCGTGAAAAATGTCCCTCGTCACGATCGTTCTACCACCACGGCAGCAGGTATGTAACCCTTTCGCCGCTCAAGGGACACTGATTAGCGTCGCTTCGCGCCCGCCGTCCGAACGATTGGCCGGCTGACTTTTAATACCTTCGATCATGGCCCTCCGCGCAACAATGAACCACGTCCGAGGGCCTCGGAGGCTACCTGTTTCGGATATTTTCGCCTCCTTAGCGGTCGATTAATCGGACAAAACTTCTATTCGATGCACAGAATTGGTGAAATTATATTTAAAAAATAAGGTAATATCCTTGGACGCACGGTAAGACAAGATTGGATAGAAATTGTTTCCTCGACCTTGGTCGGAATTTTCTTTTCCCGGTACATAGGATTTGTTGAATTTCCTAACCGTCTCGTCTTCAGTGACAACTGTATATGTCTGAAGCTTTTTTCCTGTTTTGGCTAGGGGTTTTACGAACTCATGGCGTTTATTAGACAAAGATAAGAGTTCGTCGCTAGGGCGTACAGATTAATATCGATACCAGTTTGAAACCGATTTCAGAACGAACGGATCTCTAAGATGTATCTTCGCGTTACGAATAAATACTAAATATTCTACAGTTAACCCTTTCCACTCGTATGTCGCCATCCTACACTCTATTATTATACATATATTTACATTAGTATTTCGTTCTAAGAACCCTTGTTACGTTTCCGTTTTAGAGTATGCTTAAATGTGTGTGTGTATATAAAATAAAATAAATAAATAAAAGATAAATTCTCAAATGTAAGTACGAGTGCAAACGGTTATTGTTGTTTAATTCAATCATACAACCCATAACCCTACAACTCCAATAGGATTAACACTAGTTTTACAGAAGAAATACATCATGCATTGATACAGCACTCGTCAATATTATTTACACACAAGTTATGTTGAATTTGATTGATGTAACGACACGAATACATATTTTAATTAAAAGAAAAATCGCATTTTAATGTAACCATCGATGTGACGAGTTTCACTAAAAATATGTGCAATGTTTGGTAGTTGTGGAACAAACGACACGAATTTTAATCCGTTGCGAATTTGTGGGGAGAAAGTTGAGGCGTTAGACGCGTCTTAGTCGGTGTTATTTTCATATTTGCGCGAACGAGCGATTAATTTGCCGGTTCGATCGATGGAGGAGAGCACCGCGGTGGATCCACGGCGCTTCCTCGATCAGATTAGATTACCGTCGACGAGACACCGACGTTGTTAGTCACTCTTTACTTATCTCTGCCTACCAACGCGCCTCCTAATGTATGCGCGCTTACCGCATTCAGATGCGAGCATGCACTGCGTGCGGAATATCTCGCGTGGCTGGCTCCGTCGTCGAGAATCCTACACTTCTGTATGTAAACGTTGGATATCGTGGATTCCATACTCATAAGTAAGCCCTGTTAACACCTGACCGACCGACAATGAACCGGCGATCGAATTTACTGCGACGCGCGTCGCGTACCACATTATACACTGCCCCTCAAAAGTTTCCTTCGATCCTCGTGGAAACTTTCCACTCGCTTCGTTGCGATTTTAAATAGTTCCTAAATCCCCTACTCTCTCATACCCGCCACAAACACGGAATAATTAACCTTTCAAGCACTTGGATCTATTTTTTTCTAATTAAAGTTTAACACTATTCCTACCACGACCGGTCAAACGACCGTTTTTAAAATTTCGTTCAGAATATTCTATATACAACGTAATTACACCGTTTATAAACTTCACGACTTTTCCTAAAATATATGTATAATACTTTTTTCAATATTGGCTTCATTTTTTATTGTTTATTTTCTGAGAAAAATTTGTAGTCTGCCTTGAACGTTTGTAGTTTGGTTGAACGATTTATATTGTTTTGTAAAAAATGTATAACAATGATGAAAGAAGAGAATCTTCAGTTTCTATTGTCTTAGAGAGTCTAACAACACGTATTAAAAATAGTTAAATTTTACACACATGCAGTTCCAACACTATTAGTGTTTTATCTATAATTGAGCCACACCTCGGACTTTCTTACACCATCTTATCTATTATAACTGTAAAATAAATAAAATCATAACCAAAGGGGATGCCTAGACGACTTCTCACGAATTCAAATCAGTAAAGTCTTGTGATTCGAACAGAGAGCATCAAAACGTGAAAGTTATTATTTTATATTTTTATTCTATCATTATTCTACTCTTATTTTATCTGAATAAACGAAACTATATTTTTATACTGTAAAATTGGCTATTATCTTCATTCTATATTAAAAAATATAAGTTGCGCTGAAAACCGGTCGCGGTAGGAATAGTGTTAAACGCCAAGCTTTATTTCAAAATGTTCTCGCGAGGAAATTGCATTACATTGCCTGATAAATGGAGTCGAATTTCTACAAATACACAATTATTAACCCTCTAAGTGTCTATTCAGACCTATTTTTTCCTGCAAACTACTCGAAAACGATTAAAGTTTAGACATTAAGCTTCATTCTAAAGAGTCCTCCCGAGGGAATTGCATTATATTGATGTAACGAGGATTTAAGCGTTCTTCAAACTGTTACGAAATAAAAACAATTGCATTCGGATGCCCCTAATTCAATAGAAGTGACAGCATTTGATGTTCAGCTGTGTTTTATTATGTTTCTCTGTAAAACAAATTTGTATTTGCTTGTTTACAAACATCTAACCGTTATTCTTGGCGTATTTCTATCCACTTTTGCTTAAAAAATGGATTCGAATGGCTGTCTAATTGCTCCAGTACGCCACTATTTCAGTTATAACAGGGATTTAGTCGTTCTTCCAATTGTTACGAAATGAAAACAAATGCATTCGGATGCTCCGAATTCAAGTGGAGTGACAGCATTATATTGCCTGGTAAATGAAATCGAATTTCTACAAACGCACAATAATTAACCCTCCAAGTACTTGAATCTATTTTTTCCTGTGAACTACTTTAAAAAGATTAAAGTATAAACGTAAAGCTTTATCCCAAAGAGTTCTCGAATATCAAGGATCACAATTGTATATTCACAACACTTTATGTACAATGAAAGACGTGTTCGCTTTAACTGCCGACACAAGATTGTACAGAGAAGTCGACACCGTGCACAGCACTTTTATAAAGCCTAGATGGCACCAATACAATATCTTTTACATGATAACGGATGTCATGATTAGCTTCATGCTCGAATTTCCATATTCCAACAATAATGTATGGTAAATGAAATCGAATTTCTACAAATACACAACAATTAACCCTCCAAGTACTTGAATCTATTTTTTCCTGTGAACTGCTTTAAAAGAATTAAAGTTTAAACGCCAAGCTTGCCCGCGAAGAGTTCTCGAAGGGGAATCGCGTTATATTGTCTGGTAAATGAAATCGGATCTCGAGGAATTCGATATAATCGCGCGCGTGCTATCGGGACCGTGTATTAAACAACACAGGTGAGTGTCGAACGATATTATGTTATTACACGTAAGCAAATGTTTATCTAAGCTGGTATTAGTCACACCGGTGGAACGTCACTCGGCTGATTCCCCTGACAGCCACGTCTAGTAACGCTCGAAGATTCCCGTGGAATTTAATCTGCTGATATGCGTACGTGCCCCGAGCGATCCCTTCTCGATTTCACGATGTCCTCGACGTCATCGTCGCCGACTCGACGGTTTTTTTAAAAAGTGCACACGGGGCTGGTTGCGTGTCTCCGGTGCGACTACGCGACGCCACGCCGAATTTAAAAAACAAAACGGCGCGAATTATATTCGCGTAACGACAACTTTTCTACGACATCGACCCGGGACTTCGCAACTCTTCCAACTTAATGTTCCCCATATATGGGTGCTAGAATTTTCAAGCACGGGGCTAGAAAAATTCATTCTCGAGAAATCTTGGATAGGTTTTATAAATTTTAACAACATTATACATTTAAACGACATTGTACATACAATAATTGTATTAATCGTATCCTTGACCAATCTAACCAGTTTAGCCAGCGTCTGGACTTCTTTAGCGGTGTACATATTCCTTTATAAAGCGTGTCACTAGTGTTGTACGTACTGCGTCTTACAACATACGCAATTAACGAGACTTTTATACATATTATGCAACTGTATCATATCAAAGTGTGTACAAAAATATAAATAAATAAAATAAAATAAGTATTGAAACGGATGTTAGGTTATGTGGTTTACAATGGTTCAAAATTAATTCTCAAGTTGAGACGTCGAGGGAAATAAATTTTAACAAAGCTACGAAAATAAGTACTGGAACAAAAATGTCAGGTTATGTGGTTTGTAATAGCTTAAAACCAAAATTTTAGTCTTGCAGAATATTGTATTCGATTTGAGTGAATGTGAGCAAAACTGTATCAGTTGTCTAATGGTTGATTCTTTTAGAAGTAATTTACTAATGTTCTATCCAATTTGTACCAAAGGCTAAATTCTTTGCCCCTTGTCAGGAGTAACAAGACAAAACATAATCGTAATTTTGTGTCGATATTCGATCGCCACCTGCTGGATCACTTATTGATTAATAATAATTATAGATCGGTTTCTAATGCAATGTAACACGCTTCGTGCAGCTAATTAGTTTTCTCATTACTTGTTATAAATAAAACATGTATACATATTGTGCAATAAAACGTCAACGTCCCAAAATGATAATAGCAGGTAAATGGCGGAGAGTTAAAATTGGATCGTGGGCCGCGTTCGTGGCGTCGCGGTCGCCATTTTATGCAAAACCAGTCGCGCGACCGGGCACGTCGAAATGTCCCGCGTCCATTATCGTTCCGTCCGAAGATAATTGAACAAACCCGTCCCGAGTAGGAACACGCACCGAACCGATCGCGATGCGTGTTCTCGAACGGTGTACATTGTAATTGATCCGATATAACGATCTAACCTGTCAGAGAGGCGGTGCACGCGCTCGCGCGGCAACGAACGATCGTACGAGCGTTCCCGAGAGGATACCAGATGGAACGACGCAGTCTTCGTACGCATAAATGCATCTGAAATGCGCCGGTGTACCCCTGGCCGCGGGTAAAGCTCCAGATAAAAGCAACGGGAATCGGCCGTACCGAGAACGCTTCGTCGAGGACATTCGATCCAATCTTCAATGCCTCGCCAGGGGAAGGGGCGAGGGGGCGGGAGATACGTTCGCGCGGGGAAAACGGTGCCAGAAGGTGGCGATAATCTGCACGTGTCGTGAATATTTCGCGGGTCGGAGCACGCGCAGACGAAACCCGAGACGATGCACCAAGACTCGAGCAAGAGGTGTCGTCGCCGTTGTAAACACACCACGGACTCCGCAAACAGAGAGAAATAAACTTACCCGGAGAAAAGAAACAAAGAGAGAGAGGGGATCGTCGGGGACCTCGACGAATACCAGCTCGAATGACACCTGGACCCGTGGCCGTCGAGCGTTTAACACGTATGCGCGTCGCTTATCTGAGCCGTGTATCGGTGGAAGCGCGCATTATCATTCGAATTTATGCTGATCTATGCGCGTCGATCGAGGCTCTCTTGTTTATCCGTTTGCTGGCGCTCGCTGACGCAACGCGGTGTCTAAAATTCGGATGCAGCCGCGTTTCGACCGGTGTCAAGGATTCGCCTACTTTCCGACGACGATCTGGACCAAACGAGATACACGCATTTGTGCACCCGTGCTCCACCGCCCGATCGAGGCCACCTGAATATATCCATTCGTCGACCATGCAACGAATGTTTCTATGTTACTTCGATCTAGCCTTGCTCGATCGATTAGAGAAAACTGTACGTTATAAGTACACCGCGCGAAATTTAAATTTTCGAGAGACTACAGAATGCACTTGAGATACGAATTATTATGTTTAGAGGAAACAACCCTCTATAAATCTTCCATTTCTATTAATAAAAATATTGTCAGGAGTAACAAGACGAAACATAATCGTAAATCTCACTTCTGTCGCTAAAGTAGAGCATTATAGATCAGTCTGCCAATTGTTTTTCTTATTACTTATTATAAATAAAACATATACAATTAAAATAATACACCCTGCAGTAAAAACCTCAACAAATATTGCACGAAATCCGCGATCTAATTATAAGTGTAATCCGTCTGACCCAAAGTCAAGAAAAAATAATTAAATTTCTTAACTCGCTCGAAAGTTTCCTCGAGCAAAACACGTTTTTCTCGAACGATTCCAAACTTTTGACCGACAGTGTACGGAACCTATTAGGTTAGAAATCGATCCTACTGTTACTTGGCTTTTTACGGGGCGAATTTACGAGGCCGGGGGAAATTCAATCTCGAAAGTGTCGCCGGGTCGATCGAGCGTCGGCGGCGCGTTTAAATCGGGAGTAAAAGGTTCGAATAGAGGCGGGAAGCATAAATCGCGATCTTCATTGCGCGTTTATTAGGAATTGAACTGGATCTGGCCGAATCGGTCGGTCGAGTGAAACGCGTTATAGCTTCTGGAAGCACACACGCCCGTTTCCGTGCAACGATCGCCAGATAACAAAACGATGTAATAACGGCCATATTGTCGGAATCGTTCGACCGTATCCCTCGCATTCTTTTCGCTGCTCGCTAGCGCGCGTAACCGCGTGCCGCGCGTGATAATACGATCGATTTCGAGATTCGTTTGTACCATCCAAGATAACTAACTTTTTGTCGAATAAATTCAATAGTTAAAAATCCGCCATTCGATGGTTCGGTGTAAAAAATGTTGAGAATCCGCTATTTTTGGCAACGTCCATTTATAAAGCAACAAGGACGATTATAGTGTGTCCACTGTTGTTGTTCACGCGATTTCATATCATTAATTTCACTCACTTTCTCTATAAACGTGCAAAAGTAAAAGATCATTTATCACAGCCTATTTCCACGGAATATCTAACAAGAAGTGCACTCTTTCACCGAACAACCATTGAAATTATATTTTTTTAAAATAATATTCCTTTGATCGTGCAGTGGTGTCTCTAAATTTGAGTAACACTGTGTTTGTTAATAAGTAGTTACGGTTTGATAAACTCAGAAATGGCGTTACTCGCGAAGCAACCCGGAGAAATTCATTGCTGCTGATGTAGAATCAGGTCTGGGTCAACAGTATGTACTTCGATCTCTTCCTGTTTTCGTGCCTTATCGGTCGGAGTCAAGGCTGACACGCTACCCGGAAACCCGAACCCGAACTCGAACCTGAACCGTATACGATCGACAAGATATCGCAGTCGTATTATTCGACGCGACGGCAATCGACTCCGCAAATTCCAGCGCTCCAAAAATAGCGACCAACTTTTCTGGTCGCCCCAAAATCTTCGACGAAATAATTTTCTTCCGGTTTTATGAACCATCACGACCGTAGAAGAATAGCGACAATAGAAAATTTTAGATTAGAAAAATATGAGTGTCTTTCACCGACAGTGGATAATTGTTTTCTGTTATCGAATCACTGTATAATGGTTACACTCTAACAAAAACTACACGGTGATCGTGAAATCGGTATCGAATCGGGGTTTGAAAGGTTGTTCTATCATCTCGTGCAGGAACTGGAATTTCACGTAACAACGAACCCTGAAATCAGTTATCCTTTCTCGCAGGATGCTGGGGCTGATCCTTGACGGAAGGATTTCACGGGTGCCTCGCAGATCCTGTCGGGAGGTCTTAGAAATCACAGCGCACACCCTAAAAATCCCGGAACAGGAAGGAAGTGAAAGTGCAAGTCCTGTGTGACTTGTCAGAATTATTAATTTCCTAGCATCTATCTTTTCCTGCATAGAAAAAAGATAATAAAAATAAGGACTTGAGTCAGGATTCAAATACTTTATCACAGTGTGTTCGATAAAGCAGATAGAGTATGAACTTTCACTTGCATGCAAGAAGGCTAACGTACGTAGACAAAAATCCGTAAAAACTCCTACAGAAAATTCCGTTGTTAAAGGAGGAGCTGTCAGACTGGACTGACAGATTTATCAGCGCAATAAGAATTATAACGAAAGATCCAGTGATATCATCGACGAGAACAGCCCCTTCCGGTAGCCGAAGAGCAGATAGACGGTTGCTGGCCTCCTTGTATGTAAAATCGGTGTATGTATTAAACAATTAAACGAATGAATGTATCGTGGCACGTAATGGGCGAGGCTCGCGCAGCTATTGCCATAAACCATGATCGTCCTACACGTCCCCACCTGTCCGAGAGACCCAGTGCCGAGGGCGATCGAAGATCAGTTGCAAAATAGTCGGCCCTGAAGCCGCGGCAAAAATTGAAACCGAAAGGCAGGCAAGGTTTTCTTCCACGAACGCTGTTGCCATGTTTTATGGCTTCCTCGACGCGCCTAGAATCTTACATTCTTTTTTTAATCATTATTATCGCGTTGCTTGATGCAATCTTATAACAAACATAAATTAGAATTAACAAAAACAGAAGAATGGTTCTAAGTGAATGATAATACATCGAAACAGGCAAATTCTTCGTAGAAAAGGGGATCGAAAAGTCTTTTACCGTTTTGTAATCTGAGGACTCGTTCTCGAGATATAATCAGTTGAAATTTCCATGTGCAAGGACGCCATTTTGCGATCAGTTGATTGAAACCAAATGGCGCACGCTGGGAATCTCATCGGTGAACTTTGACTGCTCGTAACTCGAAAACGAGGGCTCCGATCGCAAAACGGTAAAGGACTTTTCGATTCGTCTCGAAGCGTGAAGCAACAAAAGTGAAACGATAAAAGGAAACGTCGGGCTAACGGGGCAGAATTTGGCGGTTCGTTCAAGGTGCGAAAAAGGGGAGGCGTCACGGACTCAAAAGCGAACGCCGCGAAGATGCTCGAAAGATAGACCACCAATTATCCTTTTTCTCGTTATTCCGGGTCGATCGTTATCGAGGCTAACCGGCACGAGGAGCCAACAAGAAAATCAACCGAGATTCCCCGTAGAGGCGAATCATTATACAGGGATAAAAACAACGCTGTCCGTGGTCCTAGCACCTGGTTGGAATCCCGATTAAATATTGATTTTAGCTAGGAATCCGGCGGGTGGGGCGAGGTACCAGGAACACGGGCGCCCCGAGGAAGACGCTGGAGGCACCTGCTAATTTCGAAAGATGACTTTGCAACCGGTTTCCAGGGCTATTGTTTTTGCGACCTCACCGGCTCCAGTTCAGGCTCCGGTGCCCCGTGGTCTTTACAGGTTATACTCTTATCGATACATCAATAATGGAGTGTGGGTGCTCCGTCTTCTTGGTCACTATACCCGTCGCCATGACCTCGGTTCGTTTGTCTTTCCTGCCCGGCTAATAGACCATTGAATATGTTGATTGATCGCGCTGGACGAGAGCATCGAATTAAATTGCAAAACGTTGCCCAGGTGGAAGTGGGCAACTAAAATAATTGAAAGACTAATGGGCTTCTTCGAGACTTGCCACGACGAAGGTTCTCGGACGAGGACAGTCCATGGCGGGCTCCCCGATGACCATTATTTTGATTCTAAGATTGAATACGCAACTATTCCAACCCTTTACTATCCGAACAGAGCAAGTCGGACTAACTACTATCTCTTAAATTTCTTCATTTGTACTTAAAGAGGGTGTCTTTTTTGACAGAGAATAAGCCACGTAATTGTTTCCAGACCAAGGACACAATTTTTCCATCGTTTAATGCAAGTCGCACGTGTCCCTCTAGTCCTCCGTCCTTCATAAATATGTTAATCGTTTATTAAATAAAATTTATGAATTCAGCCGTCGAGGCGCAATTTCGTCCAACGCAATATTGCGTCCCCAAAGGGAGTTCCTTTTAATTGGGCAACGAAATGGGAGGCCCCCCCACTCGTAACCAGAAATCGTCGTTCGCGAAAATTGATAAAAGAGGAAGAAAAGGAAGTACCCCGGTAGCGGGGGCAGCCATCCTCCGAACGGGTTGGCACACTTAGCCGCACATTAGTCAAACAATTAAGAGTTTGTAATGGAACGTCACATAAATAACGCCAGCGCCAGTCGAGTACCCTTCCCCTTGACGCAATGGATCACGTTAATGGAATACGCGAGTACGCTTTCCCCATACATATATGTATGTACCGTGTATGCCTATGTATGCACGGATTCGCGATGCACATGCACCGATGTCACGGGGTTAAATTTCAGAGGGCGGTCGCGTGGGCGTTTTCCATTTCCTACCACCCAATTGTTTCCCGACGACTTTAACCTGTCATAGGTGGCCTTGACTTCTCTGTTCGTTTATTATCTTCGCGACGTTCAGACGTGGAAAAACGGAGTACGAAGGGTCCACGGACTCTCTGATTTTGTATCGATTCTCTCGGCACGCGTCTCGGTTAACAACAGTTCCCAGACGCTCGGCGATGGTACCAATTGATGCCTTCGAACTAGGAAGTTCCATTGACTCTGGATTCCATTCTGCCTCCGCGGCCCGTCTGGACGGGTTCGTCGAACCGTCTTTACCTTCCAAAAAACCGGCAATCACGGTGATTATAGGGGCTCTCGATTCCCCCGATCGTGATCGATGAATTACGATTTTCGATGATTCCCGGTAATCCGCGATCACCCTTTCGGCATTACGAACGTTCGAGCCGAGCGAACCGGTACGAGAAAAAATGTTTCCGTCGTTTCTTTCTACCGACGAATCTCGGTCGCCGTGGCGCGGTAACAGTGACAATTATCGCTCGCCCGAAACGCGATATAAATTGTCAGCGGGAGTAATTAGTGTCGGACCGTTGAGCCCCTGAGTAATTAGCAATTAAGCGGCGCGTAATTGCCTAATTCCTGCCCGTCATCCGACCGCGGCCCGTCGTTCGATAAGATCGCCGACCAACCTCCGGGTAATCGTTAAATGTGTATATGTATATCTGGCTGGTCGATTTCTTCGTGGGCCCCCCTTCGTGGGCCTTATCTCTTCAGCAGGTAGCAGGGGCGCCCTTGTTTTTTTCCAGCCCCACCGACGAGAATGAGTGTGTTGATTTTACGAACGGGCACCGTTTCTTCAGGCCCTTCCGTGGATCGTACGAGACTTCAAAAAACCCCATATTTGTGTGGGTGCCTTATGTGGTCAGTAGGGGATTATAGAAACGAGCATTTCCATGAATTGTGTTTACCATTAGAATATGTATATGCAAGCAAAATTATCGATGACCCTCCTCCTAATTTATATGTAGTATTATTGTGGGCCTTGACTAGTCAATTGGGGATTATATGTAGAAATGAGCATCTTCGTGGATTGTTTTACGATTACAATATATATGTAACGAAAATATTTCTTTCACGATGCACCTGCCTATTTGTACAAAGTATTATTGTGGGCCTTATCTGGTCGATTGAGAATTTTAGAAATGAGTATCTTCATGAATTGCGTTTACCATTAGAGCATTATTGATGATCCTCCCCTTAATTTGTACGTAGTATTATTGTGGGCCTTATTTGTTCAATTGAGAATTCCAATTAGAAGAACCTTTACGGATTTTCTCTATTCATCCTTCAGTAGAATAGATTATTTTCCTAATTTATGAACCAAATATCTGTCCGACTGGTCGATCAGCATGTAATTTGTCCTGGGGCTGCGCACCTCGAAGACGAGGTCGATGCATTCCACGGTTGCATTTTGCAGTGCACAAGTTCCTACGTTCGGTAGCTACCATGGGATTCGTCCACGCTGAATAACCGGCTTGGGTCATCATGCAACGGCGGAAGCTGTACCACGCGGAACAGCCGCATAGCTGCACGAATCTTCCTTAATGTTAGGAATTAGTCTCGTCGGTTAATGAATGTCGCAACATGTAAACTACCCTATAGCGTCATGAAGAAGGCTCGTAGACGGGAATTTAACTAAACAAGGAACCGAAGTATGGGAAACGAGCCGTCTATTATTATATTCTTCCCGTTCTGGTCGACTGAATTTTCATCAAATTAAAAAGTTAAGCGCAATTAGAAACACATAATCACCACCTAATAAAATACACACCGTCAACGGTACTCTGATCGTCCATACTGCTAACAAATTGCCACCGATCGAAAATAGAATAACACGAACGGGGAATCGCGAGCAAAAGAAAGATTTTCGAAGGAGAAAAATCAACAAGCAACCGTCCGGAGGCAACGTCGCCGATAATTAGCTAGCAATCGTTCCCCGAGCCGTGCGTGACAATGAACCATGAATCAATTTGGTCACGTCACATCAAAGTTGCTCGACCGCTTGGGTTTTAGATATCGACCGGTTGGCATTTCGCCGGCACGATACCCGGGCTCGTGGCTGTCGCTTAGAGCGATCGTCTATCGGCATGATTAAGGAGTCGCTGAACGCGCTCGCCGTGGAATCGAACGGATCTAATAACCGATAATCGGCTCGATAAGTCGTCGCGCGATTCAACGAGCTACTCCGAAATATTCCGAAGGCGATCGAGGAAGAAACAAATAAACAAACAAATATAATAACGCGGAAAGAAGCGACCGGTCGGACAAATCATTCGAAAGCACGAAATATGTCGGGGCCGGGAATTATCAGCAGGCTACGACGGAGGTCCACCGGGTCGGACAAATGGCGAACAACGAAGGTGTGGAGGTAAAGTGCGTGCAAATTAGTCAGCGATCCCCAGCTATACTGTATGCGTGCACGCGACCGGCCAGGACACAGGGACCTCGTTGCAAGTGCGTAGGCACGCTCGAACAGACGCACTCCATTCACTTGGCGCCACATTCATTCATGGCTAGAACCCGGTGTGCAACCGCGGGTATCGCGACGCCGCGCCGTCGTCGACGTAACGATCCCCGACATCGTCCAGACCCGATCGCTACCGGAATCGCCGGCTTTATGCTTGTCTTTGCTCCTGAATCACGTGCCCGATGCTGGTTAACACGGTTCACTGACTGGTCAAATGCCTACCATAAATACAGGCTACTTCAAAAATATGGGTATAACGTTCTCCGAGGTCCCGAACGTTCTCGGATGTACCGAATATTCTTGGGTATTCGAAACAACCTCGAGTGTCCACAGCATTCTCGGTTATATCGAATATTTTTGAATACGAGATAAGATAAGATTCTCGGATATACCGAATATTCTCGAAAACCCCAAACATTTTAGTATTTTCAACATTCTCGAGTACCCTGAAGATTCTCGAATATCCACAATATTCTCGAATATCCACAATATTCTCGAGTACCAAAACTACCACTAGTATCCCCAAAATTATCGAGTACCCTCAAGTTTCTTAAATATTTTCGGGTATTCCAAACAACTTCGAATACCCAGAACATTCTCGGATATACCGAATATTCTCGGTTGTATCGAATATTCTCGAGTACTCCAAACAACCTCGAGTATCCCCAACATTCTCGAGTACCCTAAAGATTCTCGAGTATCCTGAACATTTCCGGATATACCGAATGTTATTCCAAACAATCTGAAGTATTTTCAATATTCTCAAGTTACTCCAAACATTGGGAGGCCTAAGATACGCGGAGAATGATTCTGGTCCCGCGGCTGGTTGTTATAGCGAGTCCTGGCGTTGAACCGGAGGCCGTCGAATGGTTGGCCGTTGCGTTCCCTTTCCCCGATCGAATTAAGCAAATTATGTCACCTCGATTTATATGCATCCTTGCGTCGCGCGGCGCGGTGGCAGCGCGGTTGCGCGTGCATTATTACGAGTTTACCCGGGCCACGGTCGCATGAAACGCAAGCTGTTGTCCTCTCTCCCTTGCCCCTTTTCTCTCGCGGTGACATACCCCCTGTTTTCCTCCTCCGTTTATCCTCCTTTTCTACTGGATCAGTGCTCGCGGGGGAATTCAGAACGCCATTGCCCGATCCATGGCACGGATAACCTCGCGCACCCGGACACTAACGGCTATCGACGACCTTTCCTTTCGAGATCCTTATTATTTGAACGCAGGTGCTTTGTTCGCCGGATGGTACCGCGGTGATACCAGCGCCCTCCGGGCACAATGAATCCCGGCTAACGTCCGTTTAACGAATTAGGCTCCTCGAGTCCTAACCGCGGGGGCAGATTTTCTGCGATTAACGAAGCCGGAATGGAGTTTTTGCTCAAATTGGCGTCCCCAGCGCGATCCAAGATTCGCTCCCAGATCTGTATGCGCTCCCATAATTGATCGTTCTTTGTTCGGAACGTTATTGTCTATTACTGTCTATCGTCTAACGAGCCTCGTCTTCGACTCCTCGATTCGACGATTACACGAAATCCCCGGGTTCCTCGAAGACGATTATACAAACATTGCTCTAGAGGTTTTCCGTTCCTCCACCAAATGAACGACCAATAAAAAATGACAATCGTGACAACGTAAGGTTTTATCGCTTCTATCAGGAGAGGCTTCTATATGATGCTTCGAAGACGATTATATAAATATTGCTCTCGAGGTCTTCCGTTTCCCCACCAAACGAACGACCAACAAAAAAATGACAATCGTGACAACGTAAGGTTCTATCGCTCCTATTGGAGAGGCTTCTATACGATGCTTCGAAGGGTAAAATTCTCCGTTCCTCTCCGGTGCTGCAATGGCGGAGTTCATTAATTAATTACCGGCGAGGGGCCTTGAGCCGTGAATCCTCCCAGCCCACTTGTTGTCTTGGGCGCCGCGAGACAAAACGCGTCGAATAAATCGCGGGCTCACGCACGGCCGGCGTTGCGTGTCACCTACGTGGATACCTGTAATTTAGCGTTCTAATAACTAGTTGCCGGTCCTGTCGGGGCGCCGCGGCGATGCACGTGCATTGTGCGCCGCGACGGAGAGCCCCGTGCAACGGACTTAGGCGAGCCGAGACGGAGAAAGACGGGATAGAGAAACTCGCGGGGCCGAGTCCGACGATGATTCACACTCCTGGCCGGAGAAGGTGTCACTGGTTGTATGCATAAGCGCGACTCATTACGGAGGTCTCACCGACACCGCGGGCCCACGTGCCTCCTCGAACGCAGAATGCAAATCGAGAAAGCCGAGAGCCGTCTCTCTCACCAACGCTCCTCCGCTTCCAGGACCCGATCGACCTCGAAATCGCTGCGTACGATAACGCACGATGTGGGACGGCTTTGTTGGGAAATTATCTACCCGCCGACGCCGACGGACGCGTTTCTCCGGTTTTCAGCCTCCGGTGCAACCCTGACACGATCCAGGTTTAAGGGGGGAAACCACACTGACGGATTGAAGAAATCGAGATTTTTTTTTTTTGTCTCTTTTCAATGCTTGGGGGTGTAAGAATGACACTGTAAAATATTAAAGTAAAATTGAATAGATGTAGAAAATGTAGTATGCGTGATACTTGAACAACACCAATTCTTGGTTATTGGCGTCCATTCAAGTACTTTTCCAGGAGTATCGAAGCTTTGTAATTATAAATATCTCGAAAAATATTGAGTATTTGACCCTATAATGGTATATATTTCTAAATGAGATAAAAGATCTACCAGTGCACAAAATCTCAATGAAATCGGTGACTCGAAAGTCCTGTGTTCTCCTTGTTAGTCTATTGCTTCGACAGTAATTCGATGCAGAAAATTTTGGCGAAGATGACGGACTTGCTCCGGTTAAATCCACTCGATAAAACGAAACCTAACTGTTGCAATCTCTGAAGAGCTCGACGCAATAGTAAAAAATTCCTCGCCATATAATTATTATTGACCTTGTTCCTTTGACGAATCGAAGACGAGACGTATCAATCTACGGGGGGAAACCACTGTGACGGATTGAAAGAATCGAAATTAATTAGGACACATTTTTCTATAGTCAGTACTAAAAATATTGATAATTAACAAAATGGCAGCATTTTGAAGTTGAAATATCGATCTCTTTCTTGTTTTTAACCTTAGCAGATTAAACAAAAGAATAGAAAGAATAATGATTTTGGCCTTATTGTAGTACAATCTACAACGACACATATATTGAAAGTACACGCCAAAGAACGAAATCGATCACGTAGATCTTGAGATATCACGGAACCCAATTCAGAAGAGACAGTTTTGAGAAAAACGCATGTAAACAGAAGGATCAGAGCGTTCAAACAGGTATAGTGCTACCGAGCAATAGGTATACCTTCGTCAATTTTAGGAGTTCAATGATATGCTTTTGCACACATATTTCGAAGACTGAATCCTTTAATTAAATGCAAAAAAAAAACAATCGAATTTTTTGGCGGTTTACGATAGAAGATCCCCTTAACCCCTTGACTTACGATTTAATTCCAAATAATTTTTCAAAAAAATAAATTTGTTTTACGAACGCCTCGTGAATGTAAAAATGTGTTGATGACGAGTGAATGGCCTCATAATTGTAAAACTTGACATCAAGAACTTGTGACGAGTCAGACACGTAATTATATGGCAAGGGATTAAGGGTCGTACTTAAAAGTAACGGTAGTTTCGGATATTGGGAAAATTAATCCTTGAAAAGTTTTTGCATATTGATCTTGAATCCCCCTGGAAAAGACAGTGTGCGTAGAGTTTGCTAAACCTCCGGTGGACGAACATAGTGTTTGTAAATTCGAGGGATGCAAAGAAAGGCCGCGTAAAAACGTAGTCGAGCGTAATCGCAGTCGTCCGCGGTAGATTAGATTGCGAGTTCTGCGATCCGACGGTTCACGATCGTGAAATACCTTTATTTCGACGGCATCCACGACCGGCACGACGGTCTTTTGCCGCGAACTTTATAAGCCCGATTGGATCGCGGTGATCCTGTCCAGGAGTCGTTCATAAACGAGATCGTTATCGGCGGACCCCCGAGTTATCGTAATCGTCTATTCGCGATACACGTATAGCTACCGATCGTGATATCGTCGACAGACCCCGACGACATCCCAACAGACAACAATAGTGATAAGTATATGCCTAGTATCGGATCACGATCCGCAATTGTGTTCCACGGCCGTGGCCGTAACTCGTTATTAATATATACGCTCCGGGAGGACTTAATGTTGATGAGTAAACACTGACGTTTGACATTTCCCACGTGTAAGCAGAGACGAGGGGAGGGACTCTGGTTCGATGATCTTTACGACGATACCCCCGAAATGTCACTCTCGTTAAGCGCTATCTGATCTACGTTCGTACGTGGCCATTTTCCAAAGGAGGATCTAACACGTGTCTTCTCGGGCAGATTGGGATTTTTGCGTGTCGGTACATCCTTTAATTAAGATCTGATCTTGTTCGACGATCGAAACCTCTTCGAATATGGGAATACGTCTTCGAAATATTCAAAATGAAAATGATTCGGTCTGAGATTGCGAAATCGGTCGAAATCGCGCGTTTATTTCGCTGCACGCCGAAGTATGTCTGGCAAGGTGTTCGTGCGGGACTACCACTCTTTAACCTCGGACCACGCCGTCATTTTCATAATGACAATGGCCCGGCAGCCTACACGAGCCAACCATGATGAGTAGTTTGCACTGTTCGGTTCACGGTAAGACTCCCGCCACCTTCGCAAATCCCCAGCCAGTCGAGTCACGGGATCGCTTCCCTACCATTCTCCGATCGATTGTCCTAATCGTTTCATGCTCAGTTCACAATTTCAATGGTTTCGAGCAGACAACGTTTAACATATCGCATACGTCCAAAATCCTCTTTCCATATAATTTACAGGGGTCGCGAATTATTTCTGAGACACGTATACATTCCACCCCTTGATGTCTAGTTTCACAAGCATCAGACTTCTCCCTTGTCATCGAGTCTTATACAGAAATATTTTTATGAGAGATTCTGGAGACCAAAATAAGACGAAAATCAAGAATACCAATTTGTTGGTATTACAAATGTTGGTATAACAAAATTATTAATAAAATTTGTCCACCTACACGAATTTTTTTCTCGAAAATGGGTAGAAATTCGCGGGTATGTCTATTCACCAAAAATTATTGTAATTAACCCCCCTAGATTACATAATTTTTTTAGAACGATTTGAAATTTTTTTTTCGCCGAAAAATTTCTGCACCTACTCGAATTTTTTCCTCGAAAGTGAGCAGGATTTCAGGAGTATGTCTATTCACCAAAAATGATTGTAATGGACCCCCACAACCAAAAATAATTTTTCCAGAATGATTCGAAACTTTTTAATTTCGCCGAAAAATTTTCCGTTCGATATGGAAATTTAAACGTTAATAACTTTTTAACGGAGGTTCAATCAAGTAATTGCTATTCTTGATTATCGTCTTATTTTGGCCTCTAGAATTTTCCATTAAAATTTTTCCCAAAGCCGAATACCTTGTATGTTTTATTAAAATCAACATATTCTTACATTCACGATGTATTCGTAAAACAAATCTATTCAATCGAATGTAAACAAAATTTGAACAAAATTAAATAGTACGTCAAGGGGTTAACGAAACAATTAGAAGAGAATTGTCCCCAACTGTACCCTTTCCACTATCTTTTGCAGGATAGTAAAATACGTATTTCTAATGGTACCTATAAAATATTAGTCACGGATGCTCGATGGTTCGCGTGTTATTTGTTTAACGCGAGTTTTTGATAATAAAATCATTGGAGTGGCAATTATCTGGTGGATCAGATGATTTTTCCTGTTTGGAGATCGTTTCTAGGAACCTCGAGAGGGACACTTGTCGCGATCGATGGTCGTGAAGGATCGGTAATCTTAATGGGACACCCACGTGCACGGCTCGAGGAAGGTATAGCGAGGAAGTCCGGAGTGCGTGTACAATCGATTCGACACGGTACGATCGGATTCCGCTAATTGCAAATTTATGGCGGCTCCTAGCGGAATCCGGGGAGGCAAGAACGATTGACGCGGCGTATCCGTAAGCTGTGGTTTATTTCCCTCTGATGCGGTGCTTGATGTTCCTTAATCGCCGTCTCGAGGAACTGGGCCAACGGCGTTTCTGTCCTCCGGTGACATAGATCCGTAAAGATGGCCTCCCCATCCGCGGATCTACGCGATGCAAATTAATAATACCGTTGATCGCCGATTTTACGCGTTGCCGGAATAATGATATAATAATATCCGATTCTTTTTTTCCCGCGACACGACGATGGCAAAACGACCGCGGCTCGCTTAGGATATTGCAAGACGTGACTCATTCCGGCGTCTCTCGCTCGACCACGCGTGATTATTTCACGTTTGAAACCACCTCCGCGGCGGTAGGCATACGCCACACCGTCGACATTGCCACCTCTACCTTTGCACCGACATTCTAAGCGCTAAGTACACACATCGATCGCGTTGGCTGAGACCGCTGAAAATTTGTTCGGCCCGATAAAGCTCCGCAGCCGCTAGGTAGCTGACGTTCTACCTACTCCTGCATTTCTTTCTACGCTATTTACATCGGCGAACACAGTCGACGCGGGAAGGGTGCACAACGGATACGTAACGTCGAAGCTGCAACGCCAATTCGAACCATAAATCTCAACTACTGTATCTCCATGAATCAATCCCCCAAGGTCTAGGCCTTTCTATTAAATGTACTAAAAAATTACCACTTTTGGCGTGAACTGGAAAATTAATATCAGGTCGTTATCCTTCTTAACCTTTAACCCGGTATAGTAGAGACTTTTTAACTCATTTTTGTTTTTGTAGCGATGAAAGCAGCTGAAAAAATAGTTTAGCAGAATTTTTCTTTTTGCAGCTTTCGAAAGTTACGGTAAGGTGTTTTAAAATAAATTTTAAAACAATTTCTCAAATAAAAAATATTCAGAAAGACCTATAAAAATAACACAATCGTATACAAGAGTCTAATTAATAATAAAATGATAAAATTTTTCGAGGAATTTGAGGAAGCATCTTGTTTTATAATTATAGTTTTTTTTTAGCCCAATTACTTCAAGACAAAATAAAGAATTAAGTGAAGATGATGATATTGATAATGACTATCATTAATATATTTGTTTGCTATTGCAGAATTGGGGAAATAATAAACAATGAAAATGGTTTAGTACGATTTCAAACGATGAGTCTTTTTGGCTCTTCTTTACGTTTGCGTTACAAAAGTATACTATCCCGTTAAAGATTAAGTTCGTTATTCAATATACAATTTAAACAAATGCATTTTTTTACCAATTCGTCTGTACAGTGAAATTCGCCATAAAAAGTCTACATCACATCTTGCTTGAGGGTGTCTTTCTGAATGTCTTTTCGTGTCCATAACTGCACTACCTTTTTTCATTTTCTACATGCATATATTATAAGCAGGTAAATTAAGGTATTAAAGACTTGAATAAGACCTTTACCTCTTACGATACCTCTAAAAATGGCGATACTAGATAAAACATTTCTTCGTACAGCCCTAACTATGATCTAACGCCCTTAGCAGCTCGTATTTCTGTCAATTCTCTTGTTTCAGGAGCTGAAACATGTAAACTTTGACACCTACTCGAGTTTACGACCTCGCTATATCGTGGCCCGAGCTATACAATCTAATAATTCAAAACAGGACCTCTAATTTTTTAATATCTAGACAATTTTAAACTTACTCGATATATTTTGCCAAAGAAGAATAAGAAAATTCGTGATCTAGAAATTTAATTTATTTATATCGCGCCTGGTACAAAAACGACCAAAGATATTCAAGGTGGTCGGAGTTATTGGGTCAGCGTGTAAACGATAAATTCACGTTTTATCGGCGACGACGAATTCGAACAGCGTCGTGGAACCGGCAGGCTCGTGTCCGACCCGCGAAAGAGACGTCGAGGGAACGATAACTCAGCGTTCGAAACGAAAGTGCCGGCGAACAGAAGTCCATCCGTCACATTCGGAATTCGTAAATCAAGAAACGAACGAGGCGAAAAGTCTCGTTTTACTGCTTCCTGGCGCCTCGGGACGGGCCAGACAATGCGTCAGAGGCTCGCGGCCGGCGAACAAACGTCGAACAATGGTTCGTCCGTTAAAACAATGCGTCGTTAATGCCTCCCCTGGGCCGCTCGTGTCGCGATTTTTCGTACCCGCGTGGTGAAACCCGCGATCCGACGACGGCGAACCAGAATCACGAGATTCGGGCACCGGGAGAACGAGCGACCGGTAATTGCGTCGTATAATTAGGAACGTTAATGAGGTACTCGCGAACACGCGAGGGTTAATAGACGTTTACACGCGGCGAAACGGCCGTACGGACGCCGTCCATTCGTCCCGAGCAATCCTAATTTTCCTCGCCGCGTTTCGTTTCTTGCCTCAATGTGTTCCAGCGGAGGATTTCACGTTTGTTAATACGGGGGCTTTTCCAATTAGACAGAACCACTCGCCGTCGCCATGTTTGTTACTGAATATTTATTTGCCAAATGTGTAAATACGACGGAATTTCGAGTATGTATTTAATTAATATAGTTTTACAAAGCGATAATGCTGTTTATAGCTTGAGGCTCGGAAGAAAAAGAAACGACACGCTCAGAGGGTGCAATAAACGAGTGTCCTCTTCAGGTATTATTGACCTTTGCAAGGGAGGAGACTGCGCCAATGGATACAAATTTTCATTAAAAACACATGCATGCTATGTTTATTTTCGAGAACTTGAATTATGAGATCGAACGAAAAACCCACCCCTTTCGCGCTGGAAATTTCTTCGAAAGAGGAAAGGGAGAGAAAAATAAAGAAGTTCCGCGATGGCCGCGGGCGTAAAAAGTACGTTTCCGTCGATCGGACCGCGGCGATGGAACACGGACCCCGGAGAGAATTATTCGACGTTCCTGGATACGAGATTTCTCGATATCCTGCGAAGCACGGAGTTCGATCTTGCCTCCACGATTTCGCCTCTCTTTCTCCACCGTCTCCTTGTTCCCTTCGAGTCTTTTTCCTCCGCTTCGCGTCGGTTGTGGCGTGCCACAATACGGGGTAACCGGGAGAACGGCCATAAAGCAAACGATAGAGAGACAATATTCTCTCCTGAGCAAACAATGGCTGACTTACGACGATCGTAAACAATCCCCTTATCCGCAGGTCGTTAACGCTGCATAATAATTTTGGTCCAACCCCCTCCCACCCGAGAAGCGCGTGCCACGGCATTATTTCCCGGGGGATCGATCGGGAGAGCCGTATCGATCGATATCTAGGGCGTACGATCGTTAGAACCTACTCGTTTCCTTCGATTCGATAATGCTCACCTTCGCGACGATGGGCGGTTTCGGGGTGCTCGACGCCACTGACGCGATCGACCATAATTGGGGTGGGCTATAGATCGCTGGAACGGTCCGTATTTTTGTCTGACCCGATGTGTTAACGTTAGAACTATCAAAACAGTCGAAATAACCTATTCGTAACGAATAAACATTTATTCCCATTGCATTATACATTTCTTCGCCTATCATTTTAATTTCTTTGGTTCCATTTGTTAAACTTTTATATTAGGTTTTTATTATTTTAGACGACAAGCAAATTACTTTGTTACTGTTACAACGGCTCACGATTTACTTCGAGAGCATTCCTCACGACGCGATACATATTTATATGCATAGACACAAACATACATGATTCATATATTTAGACAATATATGTCACGCGTCTGTTTATTTCGTACGTAGATCGCGTACTGCCTTATCGATTTCAGTTATTCTTAACACAAATAAATACTCTATAATTGTCGGAATTGTTAATTTAAACTCTGTTCTTATTTCAAAATATTAGGTCGTCCCATATGTATAATACATTCCATTTTTAAATTGACGAGGATAAAATTTGCAATTCAGTAGAAAATTAGTCGGTTCAGAGGATTTTCCAAATTTTAACTGTATCAACAATTTATAGAAATTTGAAACAAATGGATATTGTGTCGAAGCTCGAAGTATGAGATTCACACTGGCTTACGGAACGAAATTCTTTTGATCGTGCTTCAGATTGGCTGCATGAATATTTTTATAATATTCATATAATAATATAATAAAACCTTCCTAAAACCACTTAATAACTGGAGAGTATACAACAATCTCTAGGCTAATTAGTGGGTAAACAATTTGAAAATGTAAACGTTCTAAGAAACAGCGTTTAACTACATTTGAATAAAAAATCAAAATTTTATAGCGACGATACAATCTTGTTTAAATAAGAGTCAAACGAGGAGTTTACTATTTTTCATAAAATTCCATGATACGTTTGAAATATTGCTTAGAGTTGTAGTACAAAACTTGACACGAACATATGGGACGACCTAAAAATTGAAAAAGGTTTTTAATTAGGATAAATTTTTCTATAGACGGTACTAAAAGTACAGAAAAAAATGGCAGCATTTTGAAGTTAAAATATCAATTTTTTTCTTGTTTTTAACTTTAGCAAGCTAAAAAAAAAGAAATAGAAAGAATAATGATTTTGACTTAATTGTAGTACAAACGTCGAGTAGATCTTTGAGATATCATGGAAGTCAACCCAGAAAAGATAGTTTTAAGAAAAACGCATTTAATAAATGAATAATAAATAAATCGATAAGATTTGGGCACCACTGTGGTGCACAATATGTCACGTCGGTGGCTCAAATGAGTCAGAATGACCTCTCACCGGCGTCGAATGCCCGTAGATCGAATATCCGCCACCCACGGCCGTCGATCGCCGATAGATCACACCTGATCGTAAATAGATCACTCGCGGCCGTGGGCGTACCTTCCGATCCCGAGCGGTTTGGTGATTTTCAATATTGTCTCGAATCAATGCCACTGATCTCATTATAGATACGGGGGCCCGCGAAAACGCTCTACGCTATCGTTTTCACCCCGTTTTCTTTTTCACGCCTGGCGTTCTCGGCCCGGAGGCTTTCTTAATTTAACTACGCCTGGCCAGCAACGAGCCGATGATTAACTTATTCGGGGCTCGTCCATTCGACGGCTTTCAATGTGCTCCGGCAGCTTGACGTTATCAGCGACATATCGAATCATGCTGCAAACCGCTTCAATTAAAACCCAACGAGCATCGATACGATTCGATCTGTACAATATCTTTAATGCTCCGTTGAGAATTGCTCGAAATATGGAATTATTCCATATTCCAACATTATACACACGATAACTGTATTAATCGTATCCTCGTCCAAGCTAACCAGTTTAGACAGCGTCTGGGACTTCTTTAGCGGTTCTCTATACAGGGTGTTCGGCCACCTCTAGCAAAAATTTTAATGAGCGATAGTAGAGGCCAAAATAAGACGAAAATCAAGAATACTAATTTGTTGATGGAAGCTTCGTTAAAAAGTTATTAACAATTAAATTCAAAAATTTCAAATCGTTCTGGAAAAATTATTTTCGGTTGCGGGGGTCAACTACAATCATTTTTGGTGACTACACATACCTCCGAAATCCTATCTACTTTCGAGAAAAAAAATCGAGTAGGTGCTGAAATTTTTCGGCGAAAAAAAATTTTTCAAATCGTTCTAAAAAAATTATTTTCGGTTGCGGGGATCAATTACAATCATTTTTTATCATTACACATACCTCCGAAATTGTACGCACTTTCGAGAAAAAAATTCATTACTGAAAATCCAATTAGGTGCCTAAATTTTTCAACGGAGAAAAAAAATTGCAAATCGTTGTGGAAAAATTATTTTCGGTTGCGGGGGTCAATTACAATCAGTTTTTGTCATTAGACATACCCACGAAATCCTGCCCACTTTCGAGAAAAAAAATAGAGAAGGTGTGAAATTATTCGAGAAAATTAAAATATTGCAAATCGTTGTGGAAAAATTATTTTCGGTTGTAGGGTTCAATTACAGTCATTTTTGGTGAATAGACATACCCCCGAAATCTTGCGCATTTTCGAGAAAAAAATTCAGTGAGGGCGGCACTTTAAACGTTAATAACTTTTTAACGAAGCTTCCATCAACAAATTGGTATTCTTGATTTTCGTCTTATTTTGGCCTCTACTATCGCTCATTAAAATTTTTGCTAGAGGTGGCCGAACACCCTGTATATCCCTTTAAACCCTTGCACTACTCTGAAATTTGGAAGAAGCCGTGTCTAACCTATACGCCCGAATGATCAGAACGAGTCCTAATATCGGAACTTGAAACTCGATATGTCGATATGTGAATATCGATATTTACGAGTTCAACTCGTGATATTCATGGTTTGACAAAATGTCGATTACAAATCAGACTCGTGTTATTCAAATTGAACAACGAGCTTGATTCGTGATATTCAAGTTTGGCCTAACACGAGTCAGACTCGTGAAAATAGTGCAAGGGGTTAAAAAACGTGTCACTACGCAATTAATGAGACTTTTACACATATTATGCAACTGTATTATACCAAAGGGTGTACAAACTCCTAAACAAATAAATAAATAAATAATTGTACGCGTTTATGGACCGCCCGTGAAAATTGCCAAGACGTAATCGAGAACGACCAGCGTCGTGGCGTCGCTGGAAAATATTGTTTAGAGATCTCGATCGAAGAGAAACTGCGTGTCTGACTATTTATAGTGCAATCTACTGCCTACAAATTCCACCGTAGCGAACACTTAAAAGATATATAAACTGGTGCACGAATTTCAAGGAACGTTGGTCGTTTAATTATAGTCAGATGGTGTGAGAACCACTGTTGCAGGGGCTGATGGATATCATTCTTCGGTGCAACCAAATCGCATCGAATTTGAGAATTATATGTTTCGCGTAACGTTCAATGTATATCGCTGTTTACGACTTACTTTACGACACCTGGCGCAATCATTCAACGATCGAGCAACGAAATGAACGTCGGAACGAGGATTTTTCGCGGCGTGATTTATGAGAGAAACCGCGAGGTTTCGAGCCGCTTTGAAGCAACGGACAACCACGCTCCGAAGACATTACCTCCTGTTACTTTAATGAGCCGTTTAGCAACGGTTATCGAATTCAACCGTTTGATAAACAAATTTCGTCACGAGTCAACATTCAGAACGAAGCTCGATGGTATTATATAATCGGTTAAAGTTTCGTTACGTTGCTCCAGCGGGTTACAATTTTAATTTTGAAATTGAATAACGCCAGGGTAAATATTAGAAGGGTTAAAAATGGAAAATTATTTGGACAATCGAGGGTTACGGGCTCCAACGATACTTTGTTCGACGTGGAAGTAACATGTATGTATGTATATCGATCGGGACGCCGATTGCGTAATTGCAATTAAAGCGATCTTGTAATCGTAAGCCGGGTATAATTAATGAACTGAATCGTGCTGACGCTCCGAGTGTTGTCTATCGCTGCGAACGATCGTGCCGCGGGCTGTGAGTAAGCGCAATTTGCCATATTGTCTCTAATAATCCCGGCTAATTAGTTTTGTCTCCCGTTTATATCGGTCGTCGCCGCGGCGCACGCCTGTCGTCTCTTCTGCCAACGTATCTGCAGACGGAAGAGAAAGCATCGCCCACGCGTTACCGTGCTCGTTGAAAAATTTGGAAGAAACGCCACGGTGCCCACAAACGACGCGAAACTTCCACATACAGTGGGTGTAAAGAGCATCCAACTGTTTACTTACACAAACCAAAGTTATTCTTTCAAATCGATCCTCTTTCTAATTTCAATAGTTAACTACCAGATCAAAATCGTACAATTTTTTATATTACGAAAATGTTGAGTTCAGACGATTCTAAACAAGTTAAAATTGGTCTATAGTACTTATTTTCTTTCGCTAAAATTCATGAATCTAAATCGAATTTATTTCCTTTAACGTTTCAAGTTGAATAGAATATTTTTTAGTTCCACAGTCAAAGTGTCTTTTTAATTTCAACAATTATCACGTGGACTGCAAACTAAAACCTTAATATTTCCACTAGACCAAGACTTTGAGTTCATACAATTGTAAACAACTTAAAATTGGTCTATAGTACTTATTTTCTTTCGCTAAAATTCATGAATCTAAATCGAATTTATTTCCTTTAACGTTTCAACTTGAGAATATTTTTTAGTTCCACAGTCAGTGTTAAAAAAAGTCTCTTTTTAATTTCAACAATTATCACGTGGACTGCAAACTAAAACCTTAATATTTTTTACTGAACAAAAACTTTGAGTTTAGACTTTTTAAACGATTTCCAGCGCCTAAAAAGTCCAAAATGAATCTCGTTATAATAATTTAACTTACAAAGCCTCCAGGGCGTCTCAGAACGCGCCAATATATATTAATTAGAAAAAACTTGAGGTTTATTTCATGAAAAGAAAAAAATTTCAACTGCTATCTACTTGAAAATTAATTGCTATCTAAAATATCTTGTATCTAGGTGACTTTATCCAAAAAATTTTCGTGAGATACACATCCTACTTACTTTTTATTTTCACAGTCAAAGTGTTGAAAAAGTCTCTTTTTAACTTAAATAATTATCACGTGAAGTGCCAAACTAAAACCTCAAAATTGTTCACTAGACCAAGACTTTGAGTTTAGACAATTGTAAACAACTTAAAATTTGTTTTAGTGCCTATTTTCTTTCGCTAAAATTCATGAATCTAAATCGAATTTATTTCCTCCAACGTTTCAACTTGAGAATATTTTTTAGTTCCACAGTCAAAGTGTTAAAAACGGAATTTTAATCATTTCTAAAAAATATATTTAATTTTCTACGCTGTGATTAAAGTAATTTGCGAACATTTCCCTCGAAAGATGGCGCCGGATGTTCAGAGAGACGAGTCTCTTCGAGATTCGTCGCGGAGGAAGAGGCACTCGACTCTATTTTACGTTCTCGCGATGCCCACGAGCAGATAGAGAAAAGGAGGAAGAGCCTTCGGTCTATTAGAAGACGAAATTAGTTCTACAGTACGGCGAACACGTAATGCAACAGGTAATGTAAGGAGACGAGGCGACGCTGAAACGAGGAAAACGAGCCTCGGTCGCCCGCTGTCGACCGTAGGTCGTCGGTTTACGACCGCCAGTGTTTTATGCCCTGTTTGTAGAAGAAGCGCACGGAAGACCCCTTGATTATTTCCTAGTCCCCTTTTACGTTTCAATTTAGCTTCTTTGACTCGCTCGAGTTCCTTCAAACAATCGAAGCAACAGAACTTCACACAACCAAAAGGGTTAATAATTCAAACTTAAACCAAAAAACGTAACCAGACAATTTCGATTTCATTTGCAACGAGACACAATGTCGAGATTCGAATGATAAAATATTCGTATCAAATTTTTTAGCCCCGTTTAACAGAGTTTGCAAAGAGCCTGTCAGTTAATTTTCAGCTGCATCCCCGTTGCTGAATTTCCGGTAATTTTCAAGCGCAAA
The DNA here is from genome assembly GCF_013123115.1 of Colletes gigas. Taxonomy (NCBI): domain Eukaryota; kingdom Metazoa; phylum Arthropoda; class Insecta; order Hymenoptera; family Colletidae; genus Colletes; species Colletes gigas. The sequence continues at coordinate 2,550,810 of NW_025106656.1, forward strand.
GTACTCGAGTTTGCCGGGCAATTAGGGGAAAACTGGTGTTATCAGTCAACAAAGGGATTTGCCAACCAGCGTTGCCTAGAATTTGTAAATCAACGCCGTGAATCGTTGTGTACGTTTGTGCGTGTGATGCAAACGCGTCGCTCGACCTATTCACGCCCACCTTCGCGACCATAGCTGCCAGCGGTAATTGACTTTGTATTGAGATTTATCTGGTTCACGGCGATCTTTTAACAAAGATTTCTCCCAGGTTTATTGGCTGGCTGTTGCGACAGAACATTCACGGTGACCACGACACTGTGTAATTAAACTAGCGTCATACTTTACGACTACGACGCGGTAATTTGTTCCAAACGATCCTGTCGCTGGTTCGTTGCCTCTTGCGCGGAAACTTTCGGCCCAACGGTCGCTTTGGTGTTACTTTATTACACCGAAGGGGTGATACGTGTCATTGCCAGCCCCCGTACAGCGGAATTCAATTTTTATTCAATGACCTTTAAGTAGGGGTGTTGCAGGATTCCCCAAAATATCCAGGATTTCCGTAAAATATCCGGAATTCCCAAAAATGTTCGGGATTCCCGACAATGTACGGGATATAGAATAATATCTGGGATTCTTGGAACACAATTGTGTGATTGACCATCCATTCAGAAATATCTACCGATATTAAAATTCTACATTGTCACAATTATCGAAATTAGCAGTTATTTTCTACAATATTACTAACATAAACATTCTCGATTAATAAGACATGTAATCTTCGAGAACACAATGGCGTTCGAATTCTGGTAATTGTTGGAAGTATGGAGAAACTTAAAATGTCGAGAATCACAGACGTTTTCGGGATTTCAAAATTCTCGAGATTCCATCCCGATCTCGAGAAAAATTCCCATCCCGATCGGGATCTCGTACACCTCTACCTTCAAGCAATTTTTCATTTTAAACTGTTTGAAATCGGTTTGGAATTCTCTGCCAGCGGAGGGTTGGAAAAAAGACGTTTATTTTTTTTTTTCTTTGCATCGCCACGTAGTAATGACGGTCGCATAACTTTCGTGACACGACTGCCGGCCAGGTCCACGGAGGCAATCAGATAAAACCGAACACCCGCACGATCTTACGTAACAGAGCGCGTGTTACGGCGTGCGTGTGACTGTTTGAGCGTGTTTGTCCGCGTTGTTTTAATTCCCTTGTTGCACGCGGTCTTTTAAGTTTCTCTTCCCCCCACGAAGAAGGGAGACGACGGTGGACGGTAATACGTAGACGTTCTTGCGAACATAAAAGATGGCCCTGCCCTGTATGAACGTGTTTGCGCACACCGTTTAATTTTCTTGTTGTATACGGCCTTTTAAACTTTCCATCCGTTAAGGAGGGAGACAATATGGGTATACAGGGTGTCCCGTTCGAACCATTCGGACGCCATTGTCTTCCAAATTCGGTATTCCAGTGCATGTTTGAGCCTTCGTTTACTTTGGTTCGAGGCAAACGTTCCACGACTAGTCTCAAATCTCTAGGCAAACGCGCTTCAAAATATTCCGAAACCTTTTCCCAATGAAAAGTGTTTTTATTCAGCTGTAATTTGTGTTTGATATAATTTATCTTTGCCCAAAAATTTGGTCGAGAAATGTGTTTCCGTGGCTTGTAAATAAATTGCTTTGCTTTTTGAGCACGTCAAGGTGTACCTTTTGGAAGATCAACGATCGAGAACGGTGTGGATAATTGTCGATCGCTGGTAACACAATGATCACACGCGATAGCGACATGCTAAGACCTGCTAGACACTGGACGACAACGGTGCGTGTTGTCGCGATCGACTTGCGTCATGCGAGCACGCTGAATAATTAATGACACCCGGTGAAAGAAATAAATGTCCACCGCGGAGAATCGGGCCAGCGTATCACGGAATTAATTTCGGCCCGGTCGAGGAACCTGCTCGCGTTAGTCGATTGGGAAACACAACCCCTGAAAGGTGATTATTCAAACTAATTCTCGGTTAATCGGAGCGACGAAGCATTAGAAAAGAAAAAACAAACTAAGCCAATTTGATTCTCGATCAATGTTCGAACACGGACGGGTTACACGAGTTGCGCAACCGAATTTCCGACTGTGCTCGAGTTATGATAACAATCGTTGTGAAATAGTTTGGTCACCGGGGCCCCGGGAATCGATACGGTGAAATATTTGTAACGACTCGTTCCCTGAACGGCGATTTAAATAAGTTTTACGGTTACGAGCGTACGTGGACGTGGGACGTCAATAAAGCTGACGAATAAAATTTTATCGACGTTGGAAACGTATTATTTTATATTTGATGGCTCCATGGGAGAAAAGGGGCCCAGTTTCAGCGTTTCTCGGGAAACGAACATTTATTTTTCAATAAATGTCACAACTTCATATTTTCCTGTATAGTCGGGGCGTAGCGTTTAAATAGGAACATCTACGTTGCTTACGATCGTATTTGATAACTTTGCAGCGACGAATTATGGGATTCTAAAAGGCATCTGAGACGAAAGAAGTTTTATTAGGATGTTAACCCCTCTACGTACGATTTAATTCCAAATGATTTTTCAAACGTGCACCATTTAATTTTGTTTAAATTTATTCGTACAAGGAATGAAAGCGAGAAAGAATAGATTTGTTTTACGAATATCTCGCAAATGTAATAATTAGACTGCGGATCTTTATACAAATTCACATTTTTATTAATAGAATTAATGAAACGGAAGCTTCGCAGAGGGCTGTCTCAACCCCTAAATATAATAATTCGTATCTTACTTTAAGTATTTCTTATATTTTTGCATATTAAATGCATTCTGTAGTTTTTTGAGGATTAAAATTTCCCATAAATGCATAAACATCCGCAGTCTAGTAATAATGCGTTGATTTTAATATATGAGACTTGATGACGAGTGAGATTCGTGTTTGTGAAACTTGACATCAAGAACTTGAAACGAGCCAAACTCATCATTGCATGGCAAAGGGTTAAATTGTTAAAAATACATTTCTAACGCGAAAAAGAATGGATTTGTTTTACGAATACCTCGTGAATGTAATAATGTGTTGATTTTAATATGTGAGACTCGATGACGAGTGAGCCTCGTGTTTGTGAAACTTGACATCAAGAACTTGTACCGAGCCAGACTCGTCATTATATAGCAAAGGGTTCAATTGTTAAAAATACATTTCTGCCGCGAAAAAGAATAGATTTGTTTTACCAATACCTCGTGAATGTAATAATGTGTTGATTTTGATATGTGAGACTCGATGACTAGTGAGATTCGTGTTTGTGAAACTTGACATCAAGAACTCGTAACGAACCAGACTCGTCATTGCATCGCAAAGGGTTGAATTATTAAAAATACATTTCTACCGCGAGAAGTGAAAGTTTTCGAATGAGTGTATTTCAAAATTCTCGACCCTCGGGCGCAAAAAGCGATCGTAGCTTGAAACTGGGCCTCACGAAACGAGAAATGGATCAAACGTTGCGCAAGATACGTCGAGAAAATGTCCGAGTGGACGAAAAAGAAACGAAACGTAGATATTAGAGATACGGAACTGTTTCTGGCAGCTGATGCAAGCGTCGATTTCGATCCTCTCCCGAATCGTTTAACATTATAATGACGAGGCCTCCGAGAGAATAGTCGTAACAGGTAGGAACATACTCGAGGGACCTGTTGCGAGAGAACGGACCCCCCGCAGCCTGCGTTCACCGACGTCCGATGTTATCTTCATCTATCAAGGCCTAGAGAAGCCGCTGCACAGTGGTCTGGAATCGATTTCTAGCGCCCAAAAGGACCAAAACAAATCTCGTTAGAACAATTTTCAGCACATATTTAATTTACGAAGCCTCCAGGGTGTCTGAGAACGCGCCACTATTTGTTACTTAGGACAAACCTGGGCTTTGTTTCATCAAAAGGAAAAGAATTTCAACTGATCCCTAGTTGAAAATAATTGCTATCTAAAATATCTTGTATTTAGTTGAATTTATCCAAAAAATTTTCGTGAGATATACATCCTAGTTATGGGGGCCCTTCGAACCGTTTCAACCATTTTAATTTTTCTGATCTAATACACGATTTCTATAATTTTTATCATAGAAAAAAATACAACTACCCTGTTATCTTATTTTAATAATTTCGTATAGCTTAACCATTTTATCACGATTAAGAAAATTACTAAGAGAGTTGATAATTCGAGTTAGAAATCGATTCCAGATCGCTGCTCGTTGGATCGCGCGTTCAGCAAGAGGCTGTGCGAAAATATCACGCCGGGTTCTCCGTTATCATCGCGAAAATCTCGAAGCCATCTTTGGTGCTTTCGGAGGGACCCGCATATACGCCAGGAACCATCGTTTTTTCGGGGAAATTAATGGCCACCGCTGGCGAAAACGTCACCTCCTTTTGCGCAGAGGCGCTGAAATTCTTACGTTCCCGCGGAACTTTTCTCTTTTCTTTTTTTCATGGAAGCATTTATTGCTTGCAACCATTTTATTACGAAGGTAGAAGACACTCGGGGAATTTTTCGGTAACAAACAATGTTGAACGTACAAATAGGAAATTCTCTGAGACTATAAAAAATAAATGCAACGATAGTTTTCTCCTACGGTTTATTGCAGTTTTAATAGTTTATTAATTTCCATGACGGCCAGGAATATCGCCATGGTAGCGCTAGCTATCGAGGATCGACTAAACTAGTGCCCCCACGGAAGAACTTTCATCGTCGGTAACATGACTATAATCTCCAAATTAAATAATAAACGATTCGCGAGTCTAACACGTGTAAAGTAAATTATTCATCACAAATGAAAAACTTATAAATTGCACATGAAACCACAACCGAATAATAAGAATATAAATTCTATTTGTTAATTACGACTAAATATTTACTATATAAATTGAAGTGTATGCTGAAAAGGATTAAATTCGCACGTGTGTTAATTTAAAAATCCAATAGAAGAATACGTTGAACAATTCGAGGAGCATGGTCGGAGGAATTTACCATTTAGTGTCGCGTGCAACTTTATCGACAGAAGGAATAAGCATGTAACACCACGAGCAGCAACAATGACAAGTAACAGCTATAGAGAATATTCTATTATATTCACTACTTATTCACTGAATTCGTATTGATAGGCAAACAGTGTAGTGTTGCGTAAGTACATGTGAGTTGATTATGGAAGAGATTAAAATTCATTTCTGAATCTGTCGGTAACGTTGCGAATGACACGAAAATGGTAATGGGGTTTCGAGACCCCATAAAAATAGGCCGCAAAAATACATTGGATGAAGGATCTACTTCTATACCACATCTGTGAGAATACTCTAGAATCTTTGATGAATCAATGAGAAACAAAACTAACCTAGCGAAGAAGCTCTATATTTATGATGACCTATGCAAAGCGGATCGCAGCCAATTTGCTAACATTATTTAGTTTTCAATTAATAATTGCATCACCCAGCTAAAAGTGATATGATTATTTATTAAACGCTAAATAATATTACCCAGGTCTCACCACGAGGAGGTTGCTGCGAATGGAAACCCACCCTAGCCTCGCCCCAACCACCCTTCCTTTGGCGAGGAATTCGAATACCTATCTAAGGGAGAAGCTATCGAGAAGTTAGAAACAAGCTACAAAAGGAACGTTCTTGATGGAGAACTGCCCAATCAAGAGGTGAAGAACCTAACAAAATGTCAATACATGTGTGATGATACACATGTTTTCTAAAAACGAAATTGAAATGTGCAACTGCACGCACGAACTCTGACTGAAGAGATCGAAAACCTAACAAAATGTTGATACATGTGAGGTAATCCATCACATGTTTTCTAGAAACGAAATTGGAATGTGCAACTGCACGTACGAATCCTGATTATTAATGTACCAATATGTACTTTATTATTAATATTCCTTTTTGAATGGATGCTTTTATTATGACAGTGCCTAATAAGACACTGAAGATCCAACCAGAAATGTGCAACTGCACGTATGGACCTTGCATATTAGAATACTAATATGTACCTTAATATTAATCATTCCTACTTAAATTTACGCACACGTTTCAGTAGTATTTAATAAAACACTGGAGAACGCTTATGTCTACATATACATTTGTACTTATATTCTAACGCAATCTGTGAAAACGAAGAAATAGGAGGAAATATTTTCTTCTTGGGGTCTTCATCAATCCCACGATGTTTTTCTAAAACATACACTCATATACAATAAATATAATCGATATAAAACGAAGATATGAAAAGATATTTTCTTCGTGGTGTCTTGGTTAATCCCACGATGTTTCCCTGAAACATAAACGCAGACAATAAATAAAATTGTATGAAATATTTCTCTAAGAGCGATCAAGATGGAATCCGTGTACCATTTACAATTCCATTCTTCGATGATTATATATTCTGTAACAAGAACTTGCTCAAAGAATTAATAGCTGAAATGAAAGTGTATTAATGGGCACAGAAAAAAATAATTATGTACCGTCACGATAGATTCATGGTAAGCGATCATAGTAAAAGTGATATTATGAAATTAATATTTTAACTAAAGCTTCCACGAGTAAAAATTCATATTAAAAGTTTAAAAACATAAATAATTCGTGAAATCGAATGAAAAGTTAAATTCGTCCCAGTGTTAAGATAAATAAGAAATAGATTAAAAATTTTATTCATTTGTTACCGTAGATTTTATTTTTCAAGAAAAACATTTTCAAGACGTATACATTGCAATAATTATATTTTACTGTATTGAAAACTAAATTACGTTCATACAGAAAAAAGCAATAACGAACGAAAATGTCGATTCTACGCGGCAATTAACTCTCAATATGAAATATCGAATTGCAATTTGCATATCCTTTTGATGCAAGCATTCTATTTTCCATCAATTAAAACAATGATCGCGAACAAACTTTGATTTATGCAAAGAATACAGAATATTTATAAAAAATTCGCTATTTATAAATAACAATTGGATTGCAAACGTTATTATATCCCGTAAAAATTACCAACTCCAAGAATGAATAATTAGTGATATAGATATCTATATAGCAATCATAAATTCAATCTACAATAAAATTAATCATAATATAGAATTTTTAAATGCATCACAAATCTGTGATGAAAATACATTCCCATATATTACAGATTTTAACACGTTACGAAGAATAAAACAATTGGTCTATTCACAACAGTACTTTCAAGCAGTATTTCTTTTGAGAATAAACTCATAATTGGAATAAACGTCCACTCGTCTTAAATTCAAACAACCCGTGAGTGGACCATTCTTTGTTTCGCAACGCTAATTTATAAAATAAAAAACTATACGCGAATGGTGCTTGTTATTAGTAAAATGTACCATACAGGGTTCCTTTATTAATTAAATCGCGTGCACCCATATTCAATCATGCGCAACACTAATTTTAATAACGATGTTGAGCCATTCGAGGCTTTGCAGAATCCCAGCTTGCTTCTCGATGAGCCTGGTGCAGTGGGGAGCGTTTTGGCCAGCTTTTGGGCATTGAATCGTAACTCTAATTAATAAAAAACGCGACAAGTCAAGATCGCAATGCTAATTTATAATATAAAAATTCCAAACGCGATTTATAACAATAAAAGCAACCGCGAATGGTGACTATTCGCAACACTACCCTGAAAAGTAAACGCGGAAAATAGTAATTCGCAACGCTAAGAGCAAACCGATCAGTCATTCGCAACACTATTCTTAAATAACGATAAAAGCAATCGCGTATGGAATTCGCAACGCTACCCTGAAAAGGAAACACGGAAAATAGGATTTCGCAAATCTACAAGTCAAACGCGATTATTGTATATTCGCAACTCTATCTTTAATGGAAATATATTTATGTTTCGCAACGCTAATGCAAATCGCGTTGCCCAAAAACGCTGGATCAGGTGCTGGCGTCTTCAGTTGTAGCTATAAACATACATGCACAAAATAAACTAACTACATCAAGCTACTTCAAACTACAATAGAGTGGCACATATGGGGATGAAGTTAGTCGTTTTAAATATCGCAACACTACGGGGCAACAACGCGAGAAATCAACAATCGCAACGCTAATTTATAATACAAAAAATACCAAACGCGACTTGTAAGAATAAAAGCAACCCGCGAATGGTAATTATTCGCAACACTACCCTGAAAAGCAAACGCGAAAAATAGTAATTCGCAACTCTAATTCGCAATCGCGTTTACTAAAAATTCGCAACGCTATTTTTAAAGCAAACGCCCGGTTCCTAGGTTTGCATAAAGACAATCACGAATCGTATTTATTCGCAGCACTAATATATCAACGCGATAAATATTTGTTCGCAACTCTACGAGCAAACGCGAGCATTGTATATTATTCGCAACACTAACTTTAATCAGGGGCTATTGGTACATGTACATAGACATGTACTGGCCACAAAATAAACTAACTACTACTAGTACTACAATTGGGGTAGAATTTGGGCATTGAAAATATCGCAACTCTAAAGAAAAAATCGCACGATTAATCAAGATCGCAACGCTAATTTATAGTATGAAAATTGCAAACGCGGTTGATGTCCATTATATGTATAAAAGAGTAAAAAAGCAACGCGAATCGTGATTATTCGCAACACTATCCTGAAAAGGAAACGCGAAAAATGGTAATTCGCAACTCTACGAGCAATCGCATTTATCAATAATTCGCAACGCTACTTTTAAAGCAAACTCCCGGTACCTAAGTTTGCATGAAAACAATCGCGAATGGTAATTATTCGCAACACTACCCTGAAAAGAAAACGCGAAAAATAACAATTCGCAACTCTAAAAGCAAACGCGATTATTGCATATTCGCAACTCTATGTATATCATAACCGCGAGTTATGGGGAGGGATGGCTGGCATGTATGATGCAATCATGTACCATCAGGTGCATGCATACGTGAGCCAGCCAGAAAAATAAACTAACTACAACTACAGACGAGTTAAGTGACAAAGTAGTAACAGGAATGACTTTCCATCCTCATCCGAGGATGAAGATGAAAAGCCATTTGTTGTAGCCCACTCTTGAGACAGTTTGTCAGGGCCTCTTCAGCTCATCGAGAGCCTTTTCTTTCTTCGGCGGTCCTGCCGATGCCTGAAACTTACGAAAGACTGGGCTCGAGATTTTGTGCAATACGTAGTCTTCCAACAATATACGAATTGTTGGTCGAGCATACGTGGTGAATCTCGAGCGGGACGAACGTTTCGAAAGGGGCCTAATCACGACCGCGAGCGCAAGAGAGCGACTTTAAGAGTCACACGATTCGAGGAGTCGAAAATAAACCCGAAACAAACAGCATACACCGTTTGAATCAGCAAGATTTCTACCCTCGAAATCGTAACTACAGGGACAGAACTGCCACGCGAAAACGCGCCTACCCGAGTAACTAATGTGGACAGTCCTGCCCTGACCCTACCTACTTAGGTTTAAACACACACACCAGAGAATAAGTTACCTACCTACCTAACCCTATATTTAAAAATATGCAAAACTCAGCCTCTCAAACAAACACTCCACGGTTCTCATTCTCAATGTCCGGGCGCGACCTAAACTAGAGAGGACTCCCCGGGGTTCCTCCGACACCCGGACACAACCTCATTCATACTCTAATTGTGTACGTACCAGTTTTTGCAGTGGACTGACAAAGTTAGTGCCCATTGCGTACTTTTATTATTTATGTAAAACATTTTAATATATCTAATATAGTCTTTATTAAAATATACTCTATACAGGGTGTTCGGCCACCTCTAGCAAAAATTTTAATGAGCGATAGTAGAGGCCAAAATAAGACAAAAATCAAGAATACTAATTTGTTGGTGGAAGCTTCGTTAAAAAGTTATTAACGTTTAAAGTGCCGCTCTTACTGAATTTTTTTCTCGAAAATGCGCAAGATTTCGGGGGTATGTCTATTCACCAAAAATGACTGTAATTGAACCCTACAACCGAAAATAATTTTTCCACAACGATTTGCAATTTTTTAATTTTCTCGAATAATTTCACACCTTCTCTATTTTTTTTCTCGAAAGTGGGCAGGATTTCGTGGGTATGTCTAATGACAAAAACTGATTGTAATTGACCCCTGCAACCGAAAATAATTTTTCCACAACGATTTGCAATTTTTTTTCTCCGTTGAAAAATTTAGGCACCTAATTGGATTTTCAGTAAGGAATTTTTTTCTCGAAAGTGCGTACGATTTCGGAGGTATGTGTAATGATAAAAAATGATTGTAATTGATCCCCGCAACCGAAAATAATTTTTTTAAAACGATTTGAAAAATTTTTTTTCGCCGAAAAATTTCAACACCTACTCGATTTTTTTTCTCCAAAGTAGATAGGATTTCGGAGGTATGTGTACTCACCAAAAATGATTGTAGTTGACCCCCGCAACCGAAAATAATTTTTCCAGAACGATTTGAAATTTTTGAATTTAATTGTTAATAACTTTTTAACGAAGCTTCCATCAACAAATTAGTATTCTTGATTTTCGTCTTATTTTGGCCTCAACTATTGCTCATTAAAATATTTGCTAGAGGTGGCCGAACACCCTGTATAAGATTGAAAAGCTAATTCATTATGCATTTTAAAATATTATTGACGTGTATGCAATACGAACAATTGCCAAGTAAATAATAACTATAAGTTTAATATTATTATTGTGACTGGTATGAATCTATTGTGAAAAAATTCTGTATCTGAATTATAATAAACTTTTGAAACGATGCACTTCCACATCCTAACCACAAACACACATATGTGGACAGTACATCGTGCACGATACACTAGCATTGTCAGTCGCACGGATAAATTATTATTATAAATGTTACAAACTAAATCATCATGCCCCGTTGCCTTCGCTCGTGCAAATAACACTTGGGCATGTGCATGAACTTAGGCAACGAACACGGAAAAGTATCCTGAAAATCCTGACTAGAACAACTGGTTATTAATAATTAACTAAACGGTATCTATTCTCAGTTAAAATGACTCGACTTGTTATATGTAATATATCAACAACAGAGTACATTAATATTGAAAGATATTATTATTCAAGAAAAATTTGTGACTGAACTTTAATTGTGTAAAATGTAAGACTTTAATAAAGATTTCATGATACAATAATTTACTTTACAAATTGAAATAAATTTGTTAAATTATTATTCAAAATATTAAATTAACCTTGGTCGATTCTGTCGTCAAAGTAAATTTAAAAAAAAATAAAATTAACATGCATGTTCCTTTGAGTTGAAAATCGACCAGTCGCGAAACGCCTTCTTGCACATAAAATACATCATATGATGTATTAATTAATAAACCGAATATTTAATAATTATATTAATAATGTAAGATATTTTACTGAATCGTATGATTAATATAATGTTTTCACATTATATTAATTCATATTCTACTGAATTATATAATTCATATAAAGTTAATAAACATATTTCATATATTTTATCAAAATTGTGTAATAACCAGATTGTGTAATATTTATTGATAACATTAAAAAACGCGAGTGCAAGAAGACCCTAGCCTGCACTAAAAAAATATAACACATGGGTATTTTTCATACCCGTGGTCACTTAACTCGTCAAAAATACTAAGTATACAACTGGTCACCCGTGTTGATTCGGATCTTTCATCCTACAACATGGTTGGGGACCAGAGGAAACAAAATAGCATGCGACTTACCAGTGATGACTTGAAGTCCTCGAGATCATCCATCAGTCAGCATGGTCCTGCTGGTTAGATTCAGGTCCAGAGACTGTAACAAAAATGCAAGAAAACAATTAGAATCGATTGCTAAAATTATAGAAATTTTTAATTAAAAATTTCAAAGTATATATTTATACTTACGTTGTTCGCTCGTAGTCCACCGCCCGATACCCCCCGGGTACTGCTGCTGGTTCCCAGGATCGTGTTCAGAAACTGTAAGAAAACTGTAAGAAAACAATTAGAATCTATCGTTAAAACTGTAGAGATTTTTAATTAAAAATTTCAAAGTATAAATTTATACTTACATTGTTTGCTCGTGGAGCATCGCCCAATAGTCCTCTTCGGTGATGCACTGACTCTAATTCCGATAACGAGGAGTTTAAATTTCAAATTGAAAAAAATAATTAATTTGATTGGAAAGTATTAAATTAGATTACCGCGGCCGAAGATTGAAATCGGCGAACAAATGATTCTATTATCGCGATTCAGAAAACAGAAAGAGCCACGGTGCTCTGGAAGTAATTTAATACTGCGTAAGAAACACTGCTTCTATTCTCACGTTTGCCTAACATCGTGAACGACAACGTACTCGGGGTCACTTTGCCCCGAGAAACAAACTTGTTGCTACGCTCAATCACTGAATCTACCGGCCGCATTGCGCGCGGCCAACAAATTTCCTGGAAAAAAAAGAGCTGAAAAGAAAGGGACAGGAGACAAGAAACACAACAAGCACACCTGTGCTTTGCCTATCGATTTTCTTTTTTTTTCTTACAAGAGTTCGTCAACAGAAATACTGCTTTACTTAGCACTGTTGTATACATAGTTTGTCACTTACAAGATCAATGCCACGAAGGCGAAATATTCTCAATCAATGAGAATTTCAACGACAACATATTATCTACGAAAATAATTACGTACAAGTAATTATTCAATTTATAAATATTATAGCACTAAATTTCATAGTTAGAGTTGTAAGCATGATTATGTTTACTTCATCGAATGTGAGAATATCCGATAATTTTTATAAATATTCCGAAATTTGCAAAAATTAAAATTCGTTGGTTATTTATGCTTGAATAGCATATTTCAACTTCGCAGTTACTACGTTTTCTAAAACTTGTATCGAAATATGTATGCAAATTGCAATTACAACAATTCATAAAGAAATATAAACAATCAATTAAATAAATAACAGTCGAAAATATCTAATCGCGATCAGAATACAGTCTAATATAAACTATTACAATTTATCGTTAATATCTACCGACGCCATTTCTGTATACTTCGATATGTATCGAAGTAGATAAAAAGTTTGTTAACGATTTTAATATTTTATCTTAACAATGACCGATTATAAAATTAAAATCATGCTTGCAACGAATAACGTAATAAAGCTACAATAAAAATGTATAAATATTAATATGAATGTTAATTTTTGTTACAATTGTTTAAATGTTACCAATATTCCCTCCACAATTTGTCGACTCGTCTGCCATCTGTTATGGCGTCCTTTACGCGCCAATAAAAGTTTCCATGGCGTTGAATTTCAATCAGAGACTGCAACAGAAATAAAATACAAATTAAATCATAATTAAACAATGATTGATTATAATGAGGAAATAGCAAAAGGTTAGAAATACATACTTCGTTGGTCGCGAAACGCTGACACGTCTTGACAGGTTTCAACAAGTCTTATTATTTCTTCATTTCGAATTTCAATAAGAGACTGTAACAAAAACGAAATAACGATGCATTAAAGTACACAAACGATTATTATAATTAAGTAGTATGATTAAATCGAAACCGTATTGCAAGATATCATAATTAAAACGCGAGTAGTAATAGTGGAAAGATCAACAGGTTAGAAATACGCACCTCGGTCGCGGAACGCCGATACGTCTTGACGTCAAAGTAATGAATGATGGCCGTCCGCTGTGCTCGGCATTGCTCGCGAATTAGGCGGCGGGGTGGGGGGAGCTCCGATGTCTCACGAAGCTTACATTACGAACCCGAGGGATGCCTCAGATAGAAACCGCGGATAAACTGATTTTTAGCAAATTATTCACAACTTTAACTAGTCAAGGAATCGCGAATAATTCGTACTTTTCAACTGGTTGCATTTACACGCACTAGCTGTTGCCTGTTACACTAATTCAGTGAGTTTCTCAACTGACCGCTATCCATGAGAGGGCGCTAAAATCACCTCCGAATTTTCAGGTCGGTATGGCAGTCAGATTGGACCACGAAAGTCCATAAGGTGAAAGCGTCCTCTTCTCATGGATAGCGGTCAGTTGAGAAGCTATTGACTGAATTAGTATTGATGAGCTGACAGCTGCAGTGTGTGCATAAATGCATGTGAGTTGTCTATGCAGGGATTGAAATTCATTTCTAAATCTGTTGGTAACGTTGCGAGTGACACGAAAATGGTAATGAGGCTCTAAAGCCCCAGAAAAATAGACCGAACAAATACATTGGAAGAAAGGTCTATACGTATACCTCGTCTGTAATTCTACCATAGTTTAAGTAAAACCATAGCTGAAGTATAATATAGACTGTGCAACGTATGGAATATTTTACCTCACAAACTGAATTACATACCTATCGAGCAAAACTCCATTGGTTTTGCAGCGCACTCTACAGTATTCCAAAATCGAGTCTAGGGAATCCCGAAACCTTATCCCTTTCATTTATCATTCGGAATATCACTCATAATCGGGAAGTGCCTATCGATATAACGATTATTAATTGAAGTAGCTAATATATATGTACCTCAACATTTTTAGCAACTATAACTACACCTCTTTGTTTAAAAGACATGAATAGTAATTTTGAATTTAACAGAAACCCAAAATAGTACAAATATTTTTGTCAATATAAATAGAAGAGATAAAGCTTAGTAATTATTTGTATCGAATCTGTGAGCCATGGTGCTTTCTCTGAAAGGCTTATCGATTAATTTTATCATCGATCTCCGCGAAGAATGAACGTTTTTGTCGTAATGGTCGATTGTTATTTTGATCCAATCTTTTCCCAACGCCAATTACTCATCAGGAGTCTATAGAAACAAGACGCAGAAGCGTTTTACGTTACAATTCGTTCGATCGTTGGTCGGAGCGTAGTCGTTCCCGAGAAAGCCACTAGATCCGTGATCGTTCGTCGCAGGAACAAAGCCGACTGTTAGTAAGTAACATTTTCGACGATTGCCTAACAACTTATCGCGCTTGTTTCGTTCAAACATAACACTCGTAGTTGATTTGACAGTTGTGATAGACTCGTGTTATCGCCATGCGTTCGGTGCTTGTGTCAATTTCTTAGAATTAGATTAGGTGTCAGGTTTAAAAACAGCTTCACTTTACTCTGAATAAAATTTGCTCTTAGAAAATAGCTCAGGTATTATAAACCAGAGTGATAATAATAATTGTGTTTGTTCTTTGATTTCTTAACTCTAGAGGACCACCCTTATTTTTCAGTAACCCAAATACCGTGCATCTTTTAAATCCAGTTAAAGTTCTCGACGTTAAAGTGTCTAAAAATTCAAATATCACCTCTGACATTTCGAGAATTTTATTAATTAAGCAGTGCTGCCAAGCAACGTTTGTCGTATATCGATAAAAAGGTCGAAGGCTAGCTGAAATCGACACGATAAATGTTTCGTCAATTGCTTCGGAAGACAATAGCAGATTGTGGGGCGAGGCGAACAATGGATCAAGATCAAATTCGAGGACGACGCGATCGCTTGCGCGAATTTCAATTAGAATCCAACGTGGAGGTGATTGTTCTTAATACTGATACAATAGAACACCGATTGTCTAACAAATTAACTCCAATAATCGAAATGGGATTTTTTTCATTTCTAGAAAAGGCAAAGTTATAACTGCGAAGTAAAATAATTTTAAAAGTTATCAGAAAAACGAATAATTCTTAAATACATCTAAGCTTTGTATTCGTTTTGAAATGATTATTCGGATGGCATCTATTTTCTTTCGAGCATCTGTTTATCCCAACGCATTTTGGCATGGCAACGCCACGTTTTTGCAGTATCTATTTTTACGTTACTTGGTCCACTTTCTGGCTCCTTTGCTAATTTTAGTTGTTCCTAATACTAGCGGTCGTTTTCAAAATTGTATACAGGATGCTTCCAGAACGATGGGGCATGCCGGGATATATAAATTTCTCGTACGAAAACAAGTCGAAAAGTTCTGTATCATTTTACAATGCGAAACACCGTTTTCGAGATACGACCGGTTCGAGTTCATCGACTTCACTCTTGGCGCCATTTTTATTCCGGTCAGCTGATCGCGTGGCACCGTGCGAATAATTAAACGCTCGTATCTCGAAAACGGAGCCTTGGATCGCAAAATATCAAAGAACTTTCCCATCTGTTTTTTGCATAAGAAAATAAAGGTTCACGATTTACTTAATTATTTATTGAAAACAAAATTTCAGACGTTTCCTAATAGTTACGACTCTGAACTAGTCCTCGACGAACGCGTTTACGAGTCACGCGTGCGTCGATAGATTTTTACATTTTCTTGCGAGACAATTAAATCCGCGATACGAAGATTTTTATGCCCATTTACGATATCGTGGCCTTGTTTACTGTCACGTGGCTCTTTCCATATTTGCCGCTTATTATTCAAACACGCTATTATCGTCGCCGATCGAGTGTCGCGTGGTACAATGAATCCATTCGACTCCGCGAAATTCACTCGCCTCCGTTTGCGCCTCGTGTTAATCTTAATATCTGAAAAACAGAGGAGAAACTTAAATTTACTTTACTATTTTCTGTGCTTGAAATCATTTCATGGCCACGTTATCACGCATCATTGCATTTATCTTCGTTTCAGTTGTTACATCACAACGATAAAAAATACGTACTCCCGATTAAGTAAATATCGGTGACCTTAAAACTTTGAGAGGAAACAAATATCTCTCATCATATCTCACTCTCATCACCCCTAACCATTCATTTTTTATTTATTTGCTCGTACAATAACTTTCATCCGTTCTAAAAACGCTAAAAAATTGTAGATTTGTTATTATTTTTCTCTTATTTTCTTGGTGTTCTTGTATTATTAACTATTTACTTCGTTTTTTGTTCGAGTAAGTACTGTCCTCCGCTCACTTGAAGTCCCGCGGAAGGAATGCGGGAGAAGTAGAAGGGGCACACGTATTCCCACGCACACATTGGTCTCTAGCTCGCTATTCGTCGCGGCAGTTACACACACATGTGGACTGCCTGAGAGCAAGTGAGCAAGACAGATAAATGGGCGGTCCGACTCCCCTTGCCCCTGTGCCGTCTCGCGGGACTTCAAGTGAGCGGAGGACAGTACTTGCGTCGTAAAAATTGAGTCGCGCAAATACTATATATCGTCTGAATTATTTATCGTGGTGCTTAAATCGATCGAGAAGTGCAACAAAAAGTAGAATATTTATATCAGAACGATGTGAATATGTACTATAGAAAGCAACGCGATACGAAGTAATAAAGGTCATTGAGAAAACTCGTCTGTATAAAGAGCTGCAATACTCTTTTCATGATCCAGCCGCGATTCGTTGTACCTATAGTAAGTACTGATAGCGTGCGCTCGAGTGATTCGAGTGGTGTGTGTCATGCATGTTGTTCATGTATGCTCCTATAATTGAAGCAAGACCGCCGATAATGGTCAGTGTACTGTGAGTTGTCAGCATCTGAGGGTCTTTCTTGAACAATGAGGTATGGAACGATCGAAATACTCCACGAAATTGGTTCTCTGTCTCGTGGCAATTTAAGCTAAAGTAACTTGTTAAATTCTCAAGTAACAGCTTGCCCATTAACCGTACGCGAAACAAATCATATCGTTCCATTGCGAACAGCGTACTCTATTTGGACGCGAAGGGAATCGAGTTTTTCCGATTGCATGTTCTTCTGGCGAACGACGATGCTCGATCTTCGTTAATTTTGTTGTTAAAAGGAAACGCAAGAATTCAGGACTCGATTGCCAAACAGTTACTCGTCGAACCTAACCTTCTTGTCTCACTTTCACCAATAGACTATAGACTTTTGTACACTTGTTTCCATCTTATGAGTCACAAGTTATAACGAACGAAGTTGTTTTTCTACGTAAAGCGACGCCTCCTGTCAAATTAAATGTACGAGCAATCTATTTTCTATGTTGAACGGATAAAAAATTGAATTCCTATACAGAAGCGGTTATCAAATCTGTAAATTTATCAATTTTTTAGATCAACGTATTTCGAACCAGTGGTCTGCTGAATTTTTCTAAAAATTCCAATTCCACTAAATAAAAATTTATACTAGACTAGATAGGATTTTTAGGTGTTTACATGTTAGCGTAAACGTATTTTTAAGGTTGTTAGTCCGTAGCTATTTGCTGTAAGGTAATGGATTGAAAGAATGTATGAATGGAACCAGAGACGCTCGTCGATAGTGATTTGATACGTAGCTATCGAGCGTCGAGGAATGGCTTGTTTAACAGAATGCATGGAAGAGTTTAAAGGCCGCCATGTTAAAGAAAAATGATTCTATCTTGGAGAACGTGGCCACCTTCTGATAAGAGGACCCTACGATTAACCCTATGACACTTATCTCAAAACCTTCGATAGAATCGAGCTTATTTCTGTAAAGAAATTAAACTTTGGAAGTTTGCAAAGACAAGTTAGAAAGGTTGTAATCCCTCGATATAAGATACAATAGTGGTCTCCCAATATCGAAAGATTTCTTATTTTATCATTCAAATATCATGCCTTTCTTGGTGAAATATTTGTTCCTTGATTTCAGGGCCAGAAGCAGAATGTCGTCGTATCGGCCTTGGGGCTCCAGTGAGGACGGGGCCATCGAGTTCGAGTCCTTGACGGAGGACACACTCGAAGGCGCCCTGAACGTCATGAGGAAAAGTTTCTTCGTCCACGAGAGCGTTTGCAAGGGCGTCGCTTTGATCTCCGAGCCCGGTGCGTCGGAGGAACTCGAGGAACTTTGCTTGGACGCCGCCAAAGATGGCGTCAGTGTCGTGGCCATCGAAGTGGCCAGCGGCGAAGTGGTCGGAGCTGCTTTCAACAAGATTCAAGTGAGAAAATTTTTCCACTTTGGTTCTCAAAATTCCATCTAAATAGAGTCAACATTGAGAATTTATGAATTGCTATCCAGGTGTTGAAGAGCTCGACGGAGAAGAGTGCGTTCGAGGAGTTCAGCGAGAACTGCAAGCACAAATCGTCGAAGGCCTTGGTGGACTTCATGATAAACGTGGACTCGCGGATAAACTTGTTCCAGCATTACAACGCCAGCTGCATCTTCGAGATCATGTTCCTGGCCACTCTGCCCGGCATGCAGAAGCGTCGAATAGGGGAGCTGCTGGTGTCGTCGTCCATCGAGCTGGCGAAGGAGTTGAGAAGAGGGAAATCGGCAAAGACGCCGGTGAAGATCAATGGCGATGACGCCATACAGAACCCGTCCGCCGTGCCCAGCTTGGCGTCCGCGATAATGACCTCCGATTACTCTCAGAAAATCGCCACCAAGTGCGGTTTCGAGACACTGACGCGCGTCGATTACATAGAGTTCCGGTTCGGTGGGAAGACGTTCGACGAGAGGATAGGGGAGGAACATCCGAACTGTGCCCTGGTGGCCAAAAGATTGACCTAGGACCGCGAACGTTTACGTTCCATAGGAATTCTGTAACGAACGTTCGATTCTCGCGGGTAGTCGCGGGACTTGTACAATGGAAGCTTCCATTGTTTTCCACTTACATAAGGTCGCGTTCATCGGGCAACGATAATGCAGCCTCGCGTTATCGAGGCGGTCGTGCTCGTTAAACTGCAAACGAACAGAAACTCGGATAAGGCAACGTTTCGACCATCTACGAGAGTTCGCGTGTAATCGACGTAGATAGCGTGTGTTCTTGTTTGGCATCGGTGAAAGCGACGAAACGACAAGTATTATTAGGTATTTGTAGCCTTTATGCGATACCGGAGAATTTGCACGAATAAATAGAATAATACTTTGAACGATATCGCCTCCGATATTATTCCCTGTCATTTCTCGGGCTTCGAAGCTTTCTCGCTCGATCGAGAGAAGCTTAAAAGAAAATCAAGGAGACGCTCGATGAGTTTGTGGGGCACGTGCGCAGATAACAGAAATGTTTTCCTCGTGCAAACTGCACGATCGAGGCTAGTTATCAAGACACTGGCTGCATCAACACCGGCGATAATAGAGCGTGGGTCGTGTGCCACAACCAGTTCGAATCTAGCTTCATTGTGCCGCCGCGTACGCGTACGCTAAGTTCGCGTGCGTCTCAAATGCGAGTTAATCGTGTCGCGAAATTGTTAGATTAACGAGTGCGGGCCGTTCCCAGCCGACGTAAAGGTGGCATCGTTCGAAACGACCATTTTGGAGCCTGCGCTGCTCGACTGTGCGACGAAACGACCGGTAAAACACGATGGGGATCGATGTTACAGTTTCTCGCTTTCAAAAACGTCTTCGACCGTGGGAATATTCACGAAACGAGCACGTCAATTTAAACGTTGCGTCATCAAAGTTCAGAGAGCACGCGAATGTTAATTCCAAAGGCGTCGGTCGGTGCAGACTTAATCTCCGAAGTAAATATCTCTACGATATTAATATCTTCTACATTTTGTGCAATTTCTTGCGAGACCATATTTTTTCTGAATAAGAACTTTATTTTATTTTTACTCCAGAGGGGTGCAATTTTATAATTTTCTTCGCTTTAAATGCTCCACTGTACGGTTCAAATTTTTGAAAGAATTTTTCACTTTGTCGAAAGCTCCGTGCGGAAGATTTTATCACGCGTTGATGCACAGCTTGCATTCAAAGGGTTCGAGATCCCAGTGCTGGATGTTCCTCTGGTCGAGGTCAATTTCGATTTCATTTGACACCGTGCGATAGTAATCCGTGCGTCTTTCTGTAAGAAGATCGTCATGTCGAAGAATGTCGTCCAACCGGGGAAGCTCGAGTTCAAAATGCTGACCAGGGACAAAATTGAAGAGGCCATGATGGTCCAGGCGCAGACTATGAAACAGGAATGCCTAGCTGTGGGATTGGGAATGCTGGAAGAACCTGGAGCGCCGGAAGAGATGCAGTTGCTCTTCAGAGAGATCGTGAAAGACGGCGCTACGATAATCGCCGTGGACGAGGAAACCGACGAGCTAGCAGCGGTCGCCTTCAACAAGATACACGCAAGTCTTTCGTCCATTTTCCTCGTTTTTCCATTCCAGTTTACGGAGCCGGCCAGTCAACTTTCTCCGCCACTTTTCATGGAACGGTTCTCTGTGTGTTGAAGGCCCGGCCGAGGGAAGGCGTCAAGGATCAGCTGGAAATCTTCATGGAGCAGAACATGAGACATCCAACGTGTCTCGGACTGATCAGGCTTCTCGATGGCGTGAGTATTTTATGGATCGTTCATCAAATTCCTCCACTTCGTGAAAACCGAAATTTCATGTTGTTCTTATCCAGATGTTTTGCATCAAATATTACTGTTTCATCGTTGTTTTCCTTAGTGTGGTATATTTACTACTCGAACATGCGTTATTGCTTTGAGAATGGAGCGAAGGAAGGGTTAGAGCTGAGTTAGAAAACCGAAATTTCATGTTATTCTTGTCCAGGTGTTTTGTATCAAATATTACTATTTCATCGTCGTTTTCCTTGGTGTGGTGTATTTACTACTCGAACAAGCGTTATTGCTTTGAGAATGAAGCAAAGGAAGGGTTAGGTCTGGGTTAGAAAACCGAAATTTCATGTTATTCTTGTCCAGGTGTTTTGTATCAAATATTACTATTTCATCGTCGTTTTCCTTGGTGTGGTGTATTTACTACTCGAACAAGCGTTATTGCTTTGAGAATGAAGCAAAGGAAGGGTTAGGTCTGGGTTAGAAAACCGAAATTTCATGTTATTCTTGACCAGGTGTTTTGTATCAAATATTACTATTTCATCGTCGTTTTCCTTGGTGTGGTGTATTTACTACTCGAACAAGCGTTATTGCTTTGAAAATGAAGCAAAGGAAGGGTTAGGTCTGGGTTAGAAAACCGAAATTTCATGTTATTCTTGTCCAGGTGTTTTGTATCAAATATTACTATTTCATCGTTGTTTTCCTTGGTGTGGTGTATTTACTACTCGAACAAGCGTTATTGCTTTGAGAATGAAGCAAAGGAAGGGTTAGGTCTGGGTTAGAAAACCGAAATTTCATGTTATTCTTGACCAGGTGTTTTGTATCAAATATTACTATTTCATCGTCGTTTTCCTTGGTGTGGTATATTTACTACTCGAACATGCGTTATTGCTTTGAGAATGGAGCAAAGGAAGGGTTAGGTCTAAGTTAGAAAACCGAAATTTCATGTTATTCTTGTCCAGGTGTTTTGTATCAGATATTACTATTTCATCGTCGTTTTCCTTGGTGTGGTATATTTACTATTCGAACATGCGTTATTGCTTTAAAAATGGAGCGATGGAAGGGTTAGGTCTGGGTTAGAAAACCGAAATTTCATGTTATTCTTGACCAGGTGTTTTGTATCAAATATTACTATTTCATCGTCGTTTTCCTTGGTGTGGTGTATTTACTACTCGAACATGCGTTATTGCTTTGAGAATGAAGCAAAGGAAGGGTTAGGTCTGGGTTAGAAAACCGAAATTTCATGTTATTCTTGTCCAGGTGTTTTGTATCAAATATTACTATTTCATCGTTGTTTTCCTTGGTGTGGTATATTTACTATTCGAACATGCGTTATTGCTTTGAGGATGGAGCAAAGGAAGCTAAGGTGCAGCTTCTACTTTGAATTCAATTTTTTGGAGGATGCTTGAGATGAAAATGAAGAAACAATTCTCTAAATTCAAACGACTCTACGCAATGTAACAAGTTCTTTTGGAGATTCTTTTTGCATTATGATGAAAATGACAGTCTAAAAATCGTCGAACGATCTTTTTATCCTGAGATATTACACTTTGAGTGAAAAGTGTGCCGCCGGCATTAGAGTTACCCAAGGTACACCACGAGGAGGTTGCACGGTCGGACTTGTACCTCCTGCATTTGTTTTGTGTACATTTTGCTTTAGTTTTAAAGAATAATCGAAACGATACCGCGTTATAATTGCAGATAGAAACTAGCGTGAACATTTATAAGAAGTACAACGTGAACGGAGCGATGGAACTCTTTTATCTCGGGACGAATCCGCGGTACCAGGGCCAAGGAATCGGCAGCCAGATGATGAAGAAGTGCATCGAGTTCGGCAGAGGGCTCCTGAACGGCACCGCGAAGAGGAACTCGATCGACGGGCCCATCGTCAACGAGCACGTGCTCCCGGAAGTGATATTCGGGGTGTTCGCCTCGAACTACAGCCAACGGATCGCTGAGAAACTGGGCCTGGAATCCCTGCACGTGATGCATTACGAGGATCACGATTTCGCCGGCAGAAAACTATCAGAGAGGATCGGCGACGTTCACAGAACCGCCAAACTGCAGGCGCTGAAACTCTGAGAGGCCCTAGATTTCGTGTCGCGCTAGAACCAACTGTAAGGAGGCCAAGGCTGCCTTGTTTGGTCTGTCGCGGCTGAATCGCGTCGATAAGTAGTTGAAATTAGGCCGCTTATACAGTTTACTTCCCCTCCACTCAGAGCACTGCAAAAATGCGTGCATTTCCAACGTAACGAGTAGTTTTGCGTCGTCGTATCTCTGAATCGCGGAGATGGGAAAGATAAAGGAGAAGATTGTACTAAATTGTGAACTATATGTAATGTAGGTGGGAGTATGTTCAAGAAAAATTTCTTTCTTCAGTTATTCTGTTCAATAAAATCGAGTGGGCCTGTTGAGTCAACCGCTCCATAAAGTAATAGTTGTAAGATTAATGAACAAACTGCGGATGTTTATGCATTTGTGGGAGATTTTAATTTTCGAAGAACCACATAATGCACTTGATATACAAAAATATAAGAAATACTTAAAGCAAGATACAAAGCTCTCGATACAGACAATGATATGAATTTGCACAAAGATTCGTGGTTTATTAATCATTTACCATGTAGAAACTCTGAAAATAGATAACGTTTGAGTATTCGAAACGAACATTTTCACTATCTTGTTTATCACCTTTTCGTAGAATATTCGTATAAAACTCGGGTCGCAAAGGGTGAAAACCAGAGTCCAGGCTTGAAAAATAAGAGCACTCGGTAAAAATTTCTGAGCAACAAGTTGAAGAGGCCCTACATTAACCGCCCGCGAGCGTCCTCGAGGCATAATTAACTTTGAAAGCTGTATTTAGCTTCCCGTAACACATTTGAACTCGGTTATTTCGCGAGCGAGCGTAGGACGAGTGGGGGGAAAAAACATCAGCACTGTTTACATGTCACATTTTTTTATATAAGTATATATATATATATATGTATGTATGTATGTATGTATTAACACATTTACAATCTGGTACATAATTGTTGAATATAGTGGAGTATATTGAGCGTAATTACGAATCCAAATACCGGCGACGGCAATGCGCTCGTTTTATCTTTTCAGTTTTATTTTTTTTTTTCTTTTTTTTTACTGCCATGAGGTATTCTTCTTTCTTGGACGACTTGTTTCGCGCGTTAGAAATATTTGAGCTATTCGGCTGGCTCACAGCTCTTGAATCGTGAGAGTTCAGCGCGCCAATGAATTTTGTACGATTGTTAATACTGATGAACGTCAAAATGGTACAGACCATAGTGATCGAGGGGTTTGTTAAAAGCTACGTTCCGATGGAGTTCCAAATTGCACCGCAACATTTCGACGAGGGCTGCAACAGGGTGTAAATGAAGGAGAGTCAAATTTTTCGTGGACGTATGAAAACACTCGAGTATCCATCGTGCACAATTACGGACTCGTCAAAATGAATTATCCACTCCCGACAAAGTTTCTATATATTAGCAAAGTATGAAGAAATACAAATCTCAAAGATCGCTCAGCACCGATCGTTGCAGCCACCTCGTCGAAATATTGAAACTGTTTCTACGCAACTATTTTCATCACATTCTGTCGTCGAAATGTTGGATTCCCTCTCTTTCGAAAGCCTCGGACCCCGGAGAATGAACAAATTCGAGGAATCGTTTCACGGGATGATTTCATCAGCGTACCGGAAGCCGAGGTTTTCGCACGACTGCCAGAACTACGATCGAGATGCCGCGTTCAAACGATACACACACGAGTTCGAACACCCGTTATAAATATACGGCACTGCTGATCGCTGGTAAATAGTTCTTTTTTTTCTTTTTTATAAGTTTATAAAGCGTCTATCTGAAAGAGATGCGTCGGCATCGCGCGCTAGTTTATCGTATAATAATTGTTTATCGTATAATCGGTGAGATCGCACTACGGTCCCGTTATAAAAATATTCAACCGTAACCAACCAGATAAAACGCTATTCTTAAAACCGTAACAACCATTCCATTTCTGGACACGCGAGTCAAAGAAAAAATTCGAATTTCTTCCGCGCGAACGGTCAACCCCTCGAGGCCACGATTGTTTGATAAAAAAATAAATTGCTATCAGAAGCGAGCGTGTGGACCATTGCAACGGTTCACCGAGAAAGTCGCAGTATTTCCACCTATTCATGCGACTGGTCAACATTTGGCTATAACAACAAGCGCAATCGAATAACATTTTGTGGAGCAATCTGAGTTAGGCCTGAAAGGGTTGACGAGCTACTCGCCGCGCAGTAACAACGGCAATTTATTGGCCAGATTTGCAGAGTTAAAATGCAGGCTGAGTCGCGTATTTCTTAGAAAATAAAGATCAAAACATTCTCTCTTTTATATAAATCTGTTTACACGTAATTATCCGGGAAGCCTGTTTTCACCAACCTGTTCTGTTACAGAATCCTAAGAAACGTGCACCGTTAAAATATCAACGATCGTAGAATAACGATTTTTAATGCTATTTTTCTCACAAAAAAATCAGAAACATTACCTTTCTTTCGACATCCATGGTAACCCGTTAAAATTACAGATTCCTGGGCACCCATCATCGTCTGGATCGACGCGACTTCCAACCATAACTCTGCTCACCGAATTCGCTAGGACAACTCGCGTCTGTCCAAAAAACTTTAGAATCATTTTTGCCGTCGAGCAACGACGTGTCGAAAACGTAAACTCAACTACGACTCGAGACTATTCTCTTCTCGTATTTTGTAGAAGTACACGATCCCCCTTAAATACAGACGATTAAATGCTGCGACTATAGTGTAATAACAATAGTAGTTTCGTTATTGTTTCATCGTTATTGTATCTGCTAATTAGTTCTTACGAACGTTTATTACTGTTGTAAAAAATCGTGGACGTATATAGCTCTCCGACTAGAATATGATTGACGTTATTTCCAACAATAAATATTTCTCTCTTTCTCACTGTCTCCCTTTCGCTCTGATTGGCTAGAAAATTATACGTTTCTAGCTTCTCGACGGCTGCCAATAACAATACTACAACGCTTCAACACAGAACAACGACACTTAATTACAGTTTACGTTACTTGTTTACGATTATTAATATACGGGAGTTAGTTTACTTAATCTACGCCCGAGTCGCGTGTTTGGAGACTCGAGGGTTTGGCACGAATTACATATTTTTAGTTCGTTCGGACGCTCTTTCGGGCCGCTCTTTGAACTTTTGATTCATTTTGTTCCTTTCACGCCAGACAGCTTCGATCAGCATTGTTTTTGGGACTTCGTGTGTCAGTCCGGGGAGAAGGAGGAGTGGAAATCTCAGGACTAGAGAAACGATTCACTCTACGGAGTAATTATTCTACGATGAAACACGGTGCTCGAGGAGGAACGTCAACCTTCGTTAAACAAGGTTCCCCTAAAAATCATCGACCCTCCGCTGCATAAATTCTCAACTCAGAAAATTATCCAAAGCCTGTTCTCATCGATTGTATTATGCAAAAGAGGGTCGAGTACGAAAAGTGTTTCTAAAATTGTTCACCAAACGCTGGAAGCATCTGTAAATTTGCGAAAAAAGCAACTCCTGGTCCACGAAATGGTCAATAAACTTGTGCTGCGATAATTGTTACCAACTACGGCTCGATAGGATCGCTATTACGAAAAGTCGATACTCCCAACTTTGAGAAAACCTTTAAGAAAGATTTCCTACGCGCACTACTGTATATATGTAGAAATACGGTGTAGACTAATGTTCGCTAACGAATGCGTTACGTAGTTAATTAAAAACGTCCATGTGGGATTGTCTACGAACGAAACGAAAGTCCGTACGAGTATAAAAAGATTACACGTTTACGCCGCGGATTCTGTCTGGATAAAGTCTTCCGTCGATATACGCAAGCAGAAAAGCATCGTCCCAAACGAGTTCCTCGTCGCGATAAGTTTACTGACTCAAAAATTCTTGCACGCACACGCGCCCACGCACTCACCATTCGCGCTTATTTCGTAATACTGAGGTCTCTGCATTCCAAAACGTCGATTTAAGAGTAGTTATCGTACGACCGGTTGCTTCTCACGAATCGTTGTATGTTGTAAATAATGGATCGTTAACTGTATTGCTTTGTGAACATGAGAATTTCGCATCTTATTCCCGCGACGGTGCACTCGGGTTTGCAATTTTCGCTGTCGACTACTGTGCAGGGCTGGAAAAACAGCAATGACGTTTCGACCAATAATAAACGACGAGGCGTGACCAATCACCGTCCCTCCCACTCGTCGTATTTCCAACCGTGCACAGTACACCGCGAATTCTAAGCAAACTTGCGCGCTATTCGAGTTTATAAAATATTTTCTGTGACTCTTTTTCTCATTTTTTTTATTCTGTTTTGCTCCGCATTCACGCCGTTACTTTCTCTCCGACACGCACACTGTACAACACGCGTAATTCGAACTGTTCTCGAAAATATGAAGTATCTTGTTATCAAAATAAAATATAAATTGGCAATAACGTTGTGGCTAGACGAATGCTCGCGCTGGCAACACATAGGAAACATCGATCGCTTTTCTCCTACCTCCTCCACCTTTTTTTTTTCTTCTTTTTTCTTTTTGTTCCGTTTCGTGTGCACGAGATAATCAATATTATCGTTTCCCCGTCCCCAAGCCCCCCCAACCCCGCCCCTATCACAACTTTACAGGAAAATTTTTTATTTATCTTTTTCGCGCACCCCGTTCGGAGAAGAAACTTCCGTCGTCGAGGAACCGCGACCCGGTCGGATCGATTTAATCGGGTGTGAGGACCCTTCTCAAACCCCCCGAACGGCTCTCGAGAATTTTTTTGTCTCGCGATTCGTACGTCGAAAAATTAATTGGGTCGGTTCCCCGTTCGACTCCAATCGTCTCCAAACGCCTCCTCGCGCTACTTATCAATCCTGGAGCCTCTCTTCGACCTCTTGCCAACGTCTTTTCGCGACTTCGGCATACCAGAACCCACCTGCAAGCTCCAGAATTAATTAATCAAAAAAGATTCCACGTTCCAGAAGTACCACGAGGTTACGAACTGTCCCGTGGGAGCGTGCACGCTCGTTAAAAAATTCTCAGCCGCTCTGTCCGCGAGAAATTCATCTCTGGGAAGGCTCGCATTGCGCGTCCGGCGATTGCATCGTCAGGTAATAGGGCTGAGTGTCCCTGAAGTGTGATCGAACGAGCAAACCCAGACCCAACAGGACCACGGGCAGTCCGAGGAGGGCGCAGATTAGTTCCCCGGTGACCGCGGGCGACCATGAGATGAAACCTGTTCGCATTTCTCACTTATTATCACCCTCGATGGTAGCCCTTAACGCTAAGATTCTTACGATATTTTTTATGTATAGTGAATTATAAAGCTAACTTCCAAATTAAATAAGATTCGACAAATATTCTGTTTTGATATTTTGATGTAATTGTGATATACAGAGTGCTCGGCCACCCCTGGGAAAAATTTTAATGGGAGATTCTAGACGTCAAAATAAGACGAAAATCGAGAATATCGATTTCTTGATTGAGACTTCGTAAAAAAGTTATTAAATTTAAATTAAGAAATTTCAAATCATTCTGGAAAAATTATTAGCGGTTGCGGGAGTCAATTACAATCAGTTTTGGTCAAATCACATATCCCCGAAATCCTACGCACTTTCAAGAAAAAAATTCGAGTAGATGAACAAACTCGACAAAATTAAAAAATTTCAAATCGTTCTGGAAAAATTATTTTTGGTTGCGGGAGTTAATTACAATCAGTTTTGGTCAATACACATACCCCCGAATTCCTACGTACTTTCGAGAAAAAAATTCGAGCAGGTGGACAAACTTGATAAAATTAAAAAATTTCAAATCGTTCTAGAAAAATTATTTTTGGTTGTGGGGGTCAATTATAATCATTTTTGGTCAAATCACATACCCCCGAAATTTTACGTACTTTCGAGAAAAAAATTCTTTATCGAAAATTTACTGTGTGGCCAGAAATATTCCCCCGAAATTTCATACGTATGTTTAAAAAATCATAACTTTTGGACGGTTTGAAGGATTTTAATGACCCAAAATTCAAACAATGCGTATTAATAGAACTCTAGAGCCCCAGAATAATGGACCGAAAAAATACATTAAATGTAAAGTAGTATTCTTAATTTTCGTTTCATTTTGGTCTCTAGAACCTCTCATTAAAATTTTCCCCAGGGATGGTCGAACACCCTGTATATGTAGGCTGTTGGATTGGGATTAAAGTGTGATAAAGTTCAATGGAAAATTTTATTTTTAAAATTGCTGGAAAGTGTTGACTCACCACCGTGTGCACCGACGTCCATTTTGTAGATGCTCCACCAGATTCCGGATAGGGGAAGAGAGACGGTGGTGGTGGCGATAGTGAAGACAGCGCTCTCGCACATGGATAGGAAATTAAGTACGGAAATGGAGAAGACTAAGTACGCGATCAGGAAGGTCCATCCGTGGGTGGCGATGTTCGAGCAGGATTCGCTGTTTTTGAAGTGACACGTCAGTCCGTGTTCCACCGTGCGGTACAGTTCTACCGGCGACAGGCCCTGGGTACGAAGGAACAGTAAATCCATTCGAATCTAACATTCAAAAGCACCTGCCAAGTTATCCGGAGGCTGAACAAATTTTGATTTCCCTACCCTGCCTATTCCTGGTAGCGTGTCTATCCAGCACATCGTCAGAATAGCGAAGAACGCGATCATGTGTATGTAGAAGAGGGTTTCCAGTATGGGGGGTTTCGGAATGTGTTTGGGCCTGATGGTGGGATCGGGGTCCGTCACGTGCAGCAGTCTGCCCCCCTCCTCATCGGAACCCCGTCGTCTGATGTCTCTGGACGACACCAATCGCGACACCGTGTATAGAAACGAGTTCTGCTGACTTGCCATCAGCTGGCACATATTCTGCTGCTGAGAGAGGAGAAGAGATTTCGTCAACAGATAATAAAATAACTTTGTTTTTAATATCGAGGAATTGGAAAATAATTTCCATTTAAATAGCGTTAATGGCTAGGGGGGAAGGATGTCGTTAGAAGGGGCACAATTATCGTTAACCCGGGTGATAGCTGGGGGTACGTGTTTGGATTATGAAAGCGGGGCAACGACTGAAGGGTTAAACTTTTAATCGAAGTTGGTGGTGCCGCGTCGTCTTTATGAACTAATAACCGAACTCTCACCTCGGTGGTGTAATGATCTTCGAGTAGCGTGAAGAACATAGCAAACGCGGCGAGGGAACCGACATAGACGAACGTCCAAACAGCCCTCGCGCCCCAGGAACCTTTCATCGTGGCGGCGTGGGCTGAAACTTCTCTTCCTCTGCATCGAAACTCATCGCAGAGACCATAATCGACGCTTATGAACAGACCCACTATGATCGTGGTGCTCGAGAAAATCCGCTGCAGGCTCATCACTGAAACAAGACACTCCTCATTCGCGAGAACTCTATAAAGTTATCAGACTGCGGATATTTATGCATTTATGAAAAATTTTAATTCTCAAAAAACTCCCATTTCATTAATTCTATCAATAAAAATATGAATTTGCATGAAGATCCGCAGTTTATTAATCATAGCTGTTAAAATACAGAAGCTCGAGCAAACTGCAAAATTGAAATTACTTCAATTCGAGTGTCCCTGATTTCAATTTTCCGATCGTTCGAACACGTTTATTTTTGTAAATTCTATTTTTTTTAAATGTTTTAATTGTCTCTCTGCATTCGATACCAAAATTATTTTTAAAAATCGTTCGAACGAATATTGGAAACTGCTATTAAAAAAGGTTTCAAAACCGTTTTAATCGACGGCTTGATCAACAAATTGCTGCTGGAATTTTTCGGTTGAATCAATTTACGAGAATTTACCGACGTTCCCAAAATAACAATTCCCATAACCCAATTGTTTCGCGTTTCGCGTGCACGAAAATACAGTTATTTCTTCTCGTGTGAATAATTTGGAAACGGAACATTACTTTAATTAAGTGTCGCGATTCTGTAGGCGACATCTTAGGCGCACAACGAGCGTGGATTATGAAATGATAGTTACTTTTTCGGCAGAAGAAGAAATAGTAGACCAGAGAGAAGACCAGAGTGATGCCTTTAATCGGATCTTGCAGGTGACATAGCACTCGGTTCTGGTCCAAGGCGAGGGTGATTAGGATGCCGGAGAGGGCATAAACGGAGCTTATTTTGAGCAGAGAACAGCGGGGTATCTTGATTCGCATACTATTAGGAATCATCGCCGGCGGTGGTGACACTCTTCCCACGACGAAGCACATGATCCCCAGATATGAAGCGGAGCTCATGGCAGTGAAGAGGAGTCCTAAAAACATGAGAAATGTATGATTAAAGAAACTTCACGATGCTTCCCTCGACATATACTTCAAGTAACTCTGAAATTAACCCTAGAATAGCACCAATATTTCTCTTGGAAAGTTGAAATTCTTTCTTTCCATACCAAAACGGTACAGCACAATCTTTTTGGGTTAAGGTCAATTTTATGGCAACTATTTTCAACGGAATCTCGCTGTAATATGCTGGCAACATTATCATTTGGCAGTGACCGGAATACATCGGGAGGAAACTTTGTTCGAACATGGAGTTATAAGTATCGTCCTCCGTGAAGCATTAGCTTGTTTTTGACTGTGTTCGCCAATACTCGCGATATTTACCCCGGCGCCAAAATTTTGTTCCCAGGCAATTGGAGACTACGTTATCCGGCTGTCGTCGTATCATTTATAAGATCAAAATTTCTGAATCCTATCCAGATTGATTTTCTTCGGTATCTAGCTCGCGAGAGTGATTTTTTTTTCATTCGTTCGCGGAGAGCCCGGTTGCTGTTCCAGCAAGCTAGTAACGATTCGATGGAAATATCATGTATAAAGAAATAATAAATGAAGCGTCAGTCTCGTGCGCTGTGTTATTTTAGGAATTCAGGTTCGTTAAATTAATATCACGATTGCTTTTCGTTCCAATTCATTGGAATATTCAACTATGAATATAATAACAAGGGAGGATATGTTAGTCGTTTAATTGAGACTTACAATTTTGTGAAACTTAAATCCGTTGTGAAGGTTTCGTGTTGTATTTCTCGCGATAATTTTCGCTGAAGTTATTCTAATTATTCCTGTCCCCGATAATAAGGAGGATAAAAGCAACGTCGAGGCAATATTCCACCGAATTGGCACGATTAACGTTATCTGTTATTTCCTGAACTCGTTACCTGTGTAAGCGTTGGAAACGGTGCTGACACTCTCCAGATAAAGGGGATAGGTGATAATCAAAAAGGTAATGGACACTACGACGGTGAGGAGGGTGGCGACGAAGCTGAATTTTTGCCATGCCACCCTGTCCGTATCGAACAGCTTATCGGCGCCCTGATAACCGACATATGGTGATTCCTCGGTGTCCGTGTACTCTTCGATCTCGACGTCGCTACCCGTGCATCGAAGCTCTTCCTGTTCCTCGTCGTCCACCATCGCGGAGACGCAACCCGCCAGGCCCGCCATTTTTACGATTTACCGCTGCTGGAACACGCGACGAACATTTTTAGCCCTAATAAATTAACCCTTTTTAGATATATCGTCGTTTGCTACAATTGCGAAAAATACCAACGACGATATATCGTTGCGTATGCGATGGTGCCTTATTCTTCGCATTAGGAGAAAGTTCTGTCTCAAAAAAAATTTGTAAAACATTATAAAGGGTCTAATTTTATTGCAAAAGCATTTAAAAAATTATTTTTGGGTTTAACCCTTTGCCCCAGAAGCTTTTCTCGCTCGGGCGAACCAGCAACACAACACTACTTTGTGGCGGAAACGTATGTATTCTGGAGTCGTCATAGTACACAGGGTGTTCGGCCAATCCTGGAAAAATTTTAATAGGAGATTCTAGAGGCCAAAATAAGACGAAAATGAAGAATATCAGTTTCTTGACTGAGGCCTCGTTAAAAAATTATTAACAATTAAATTAAAAAATTTCCAACCGTTCTGGAAAAATTATCTTCGATCGCAGGGGTCAATTACAATCATTTTTGGTAAATACACATACCTCCGAAATCCTACCCACTTTCGAGAAAAAAATTCGAGTAGGTACTGAACTTTTTAGATGAAATTAAAATATTTAAAATCACACTAAAAAAATTATATTTAGTTACAGGGGTCAATTACAATCATTTTTTATCATTACACATACCCCCGAAATCCTACGCATTTTCGAGAAAAAAATTTCTTACCGAAAATCTAATTAGGTGCTTAAATTTTTCGACGAAAAAAAAAATTTCAAATCGTTCTGAAAAAATTATTTTCGGTTTCGGGGGTCAATTACAATCATTTTTGGTGAATACACATACCCCTGAATTCCTACCCACTTTCGAGAAAAAAATTCGAGAATGTGTGAAATTTTTCGACAGCAAAAAAAATTTCAAATTGTTCTGGAAAAATTATTTTCGGTTGTGGGAGTCAATCACAATCATTTTTGGTGAATAGACATACCCTCGAGATCCTGCGCGTTTTCGAGAAAAAAATTCAGTACGGGCTCCATTTTAAACGTTAATAATTTTTTAACAAAGCCTCACCATATTTTGAATTGATTATTTATTAAAAAATCATTGAAAATCAAATACTTATACTTTATGCTACGTGACCTACATAAAACTGTGATCAAACAATGATTATTCTTATGTGTAAATATTGTTTGTAGAAGAGAAACTTGTTTCAATGTTTTTTATCATATTTTATAATTATGTTATTTATACGATTTGCAATAAATATTGAAATGCAATTGTCATTACTTTATTCTTTCTTTATTTCGTAATATGCTCCTTTTTGAATTTTGTAAATATCATTCTTAGTTTGGTTTTTACGAGCTTTTTCTCTAACCATAACAAACTCGTCAAATTGGCTCGGTATTCTTCGCATAGGCACTAAAAGGATTAATAGACTGCGGACTATTATGCAAATTCATATTTTTATTTATAGAATTAACGATATGGAAGCTTTGCAGAGGGCTGTCTCAACCCCTAAATATAATAATTCGTATCTTACTTTAAGTATATCATATTTTTGCATATTACATGCATAAATATTCGCAGTCTATAAATTATCACTAGAACTACCAATTCAATCCTAAATTTTTAATAAAACTCGTAAAAATTTACTCGACTGAATTTTTGAAAACTTTAAGAGACACTTATTTCCATTGTATTATACATTTCTTCACGTGTCTATCGTTTTTATTTCTTTGGTACAAATAAATACACTATAATTGTCGCTAGTTTTAATGTTAATCACGATAAAATTTCAAATCAACGCAAAGACCCAAAATTATGCGAGTTTTATGGATTTTCGAAGCTCCCAAACACACGTCGGAGCCATAATTACGATCGAAAAAGGTTTCATGAAAGAACGATATCCTATTGAATCTAAGTACAATGACAACAGAGCGTCATATTGTCAACGAGGCGAAGCCATGCATCAGAAATTGATCCAAAAACCCACCGGTATTGATCAACGGGCACGAACTCATTCTTCTGCACGACAATGCTAGGCCGCATTACACGTCAGAATGGCAAAGTCGCATTCCCGTCCAATTACATTTCGACTATAAAATTCCGCCGCGTTTTGCTCGCCGAACGAAATATTTCTCCATCGCGTTTGAAACATTTCGCGGGAAATCAAATTACAAGTTATAATTTCGCACGAGGGACGCACGAAGATTCCTGCAGGGTTCATTCTGCGAAAGATAACAGACGCGGCGCCGCCATTGTAATTAGCGGAATCATTTTTCGTTAACGTCTCTATAAATTTCCACCGAACCGGGACAGAGACAGACGGGACTAAAACTTCCGAAATTACTTTACACCGAATGAATGTTTAATTTCTCTTGGCTCTTAACATAAATTTCCTTCCACTATATTTCTTTCCCGCTTTTCGTCCGTTCCGCTCACGATTCAATCTTACTTAAAGCACGGGAAAGCAAGACCGGATAATTTTTCATCGGGGAATATCCTTGTTCGTAAATTGGGCCCGTTAGCCAGTGATTTTGTCAACGTTGCAGCGCAGCCAGTCACCGTAATTAAACAATAACGTTCCCGGGGAATGGAACAACAGAGTTTCTTAAAAGATTTAAAGAGTCACTTTTATCATAGCGCGTACAGTTTCAAAGTACTGAATCGGGATTACGGGAGAGAAGAAATTATTTTCGCATGCATTTTCGTTGGGAACATTTCCTTTCGCAAAAACAAGAGAATTCCATTTCTTAGTTATAGAAGTTTTTCTCGAGATAGAGATCCTCCATTTTTATCAATGCGAGAGATAAGATATTTAAAAAAAAATTCAGCAATTGTAGCGATATCGGAATTAAAATGTTACGTTATTTCATTCGCTAATGGCGTTTTAACGATAGAACAATGTAATGTTTTTCTCACGCAATAAAATGAAAATGTTAAATCGTGCATCGAAGCATGTTATCGAAGAGTGCCCATTGGTTTCGATGTTAGGTACTATCAAAGAACATAGCGAACTTGTTCACAGTCCACGAACCACGCGAAATGATTGCCATCGATTTGTTTTTACCTCTGTTTTCCCGTCCTCGTCCTTGGGAATGTGCGATTAACGAGCACGTCGCATGCACGAGCTCGCCTATGCACACTTTTTGTTCCCGACAGATTAGATAACGCCCTTATCGGTGCACAGGAATCGGGAAATTTCATGCACGTTCGTACAGAAATTTCCCCGAGAATAAAAACTACATGGACATTTTTACGAAACGAAATTCACTGAACTACTTACTCGCTAAAGTCTGAGAGACGCGAAGAAGTTTGATCGAAAAAAGACCACCTCGTAGAAAGCGCCTATTCATTAATATTTATAAGAGCTTAGCTAAATATCAATTCACTCCAGCGTGGAAGAGCACTCTCGGATCTAATCTTCTTATTTAAAATCTTAAATGGTATGATCATTTGTCTTGAGCTGTTCGGGAGGATTCCTATAAATGTACCACCGAGATTGATCAGGTCTGCTTTTCTAATCCGACCTACAAGGTAGAGAACCAAGCTGGCTCATAGTGACCCCATTCACAGAATCAGCCATCTAGCAAATAGCCTTGGTCGAAGCGTGCACTATACTAATATATTATGAGTTCGTTTAAACACCACGGTGAAAAATTTACTGATTTAATTACAGATGCTTACATTAATTTTAATAAGCGCTTTCTATATGTTAAAATCTTTATAATACGAGGCTCGACTCGTTTATAAGCGAAATAGATGAAATAGTTTTGTAGCGTGATACCAGAAATGTTGCAACGCAATGAAATAATAAAATAAAAATTAGTGTACGTTAGATGATACTCGAATTCTCAGAACGATTTTCAGGTGAAATTTTCTTTTATATGTCATCAGGTATACTGAATCCTCGTTTAATATTTTACGCGATTCTGTAACAGCCTTTTCACGTTTAAACACGTGACAGCATACACGAAGTGTTCCAATATTTATTGCAAACGTATCCTACTTATGCAGGGCGGTTCTAGAAACTGGGACAAGATGTCGCCCTTTCCTCAGAAAGGAAGTACAAAAAATTGGGGACGATCTTTTCACGATACAATTTCTTTTTATGCAATATGCAACTGTGCTTGTTTTTTTTTAATTAGAACGACGCACTTTTCACACGAAGATATGAAAATACGACCATTGTTGATTT
Source organism: Colletes gigas (assembly GCF_013123115.1). Lineage (NCBI taxonomy): Eukaryota > Metazoa > Arthropoda > Insecta > Hymenoptera > Colletidae > Colletes > Colletes gigas. The sequence continues at coordinate 2,587,676 of NW_025106656.1, forward strand.
AATATCATATTTAAAAAATAAGGAGTATGTTATAAAGATTTATATAAAAAAATATAGTTTAAATGAGAGGCAATGTACAAACCGGAAACAGGAATTAATATCAACTAAAATCGCGTTAAATTGCGGAACGATAAACGTATACTGTTTCGAGGGAAACAGAGGCGGTCGGATGAATGAAAACAGGAAATGAATATTAAATTGTAAAGCTTCCGGTTGAGTCCGGGATTGAACGGGATTAAGGAAGTAAGTCCAGCCAGAATCGAGAAGTTTCTTCCATTAAAGTAGAGAATTAATACAAGCTTCTTCTATTAACAGCGACGAAACGCATTCACGGCGCTTTTAATGAAACGCTGATATAAATAAGACACAACAAATTTACTTTGGAAATGAACAGTAATGCCAAGATCATGTTCCGGACGTTCAATATAATTTAGAGCATATTAAACTTCCCGGCGGGCAAGAGACTGGAATTAATTAACACAGAGAACCGGGATTTATTTAAAGAAAATAAACTTCTCTTCGCTCGAACAAACACAGTATATATTTTTAAATTTTAATTAACCGTCTCGCGAACCCGTGTTTCTTCCGACGTTGATTTTTTTTGTAGAACGCTCGACGATTAACGAACTGTACAATTAAATCTTTTGTTTGTAATTTATATGCGTCGGGTTTAAATCGGTAACAGAGGCAAAACATTCGCTATGATTTTAATTCCCATTCGTTCTATTTTCACTGTAAATATTACATTCGAACGGAATTGTATCCGAAACGGGGTCTGAAATAATTATTATTTTTGTAACGCTGCCCGAATAATTGGTACGATCGAATGAAAACGGTTCTTACTGTTCGACTCTATGTATGGTAAAAGCAGAAAGATAACAGTCTTTTGTCCAGACTCCTAAAATAAACTCCTTTTAATTTGTTGATACAGAAAATATTGCTCGGGGTCGTGAAAGACCCCTGTCGAGCCATTTCATGATTAACGGCGTATCGTGAAAAAGTAAATCCCGTAACGATACGACCGTTATCTGTCTGAGCAACGATATCGATAACGGGGATAAGAGCCCCCGATCCATGCACGGTACTTTACACCGCGCAATAGATAAAAGATGTACGAGAACGTTCGTTGAATTTTCGTGGAATTTCGATGGAAACTCCGTTCGCTCAAGACGCGGCGCTTTCCCACGAAAATTCCGTCTGGGAATAATTGTTATTCGTCGGATTCGATGCCCCGCGAATCGATAAAATCGCGACGACCTGGCTTTTGCTCTCTTTCTGTTCCCAATTTTCCAGCGTGCATTGGTCGACGAGCTTTTTAACTGCGATAGCTTTTCCGGCTGATCGATTAACTTTCAGCTTTTATACCGTTCGTGCATAACGGGTACATGTGCACATTATATCCGTTACATTATATGCCGGTCTCGGCGTTACACGACGCTGGAAAAACGTGACAAAATTGAACGAGCCCTCTCCAACGCTGACATTTAAATGACCCGCTGCTTTACACGGTCTGACTATTAAGTGGATTTCTACTCAACCCTTATACGAACAAGGGGCAATTTGAATTCCACCGTTTACGAAATCGTTCCTGTTAAACGAACCCTTCGATCGAAAGGCTATTATCGTCGCCCGCGGTCCCTTTGTACTATTTTTAGGAAGTTACACGTCACCGTCGTTCCGACTCCAAGTTCCGTACTTTTTTTTTAGAACGATAATTATACACCGAAGCAACGCAACGACTCCGACGCGCGAACGGTTCTGTATTCAGAAATTGTGGAAAGTGTTATACCTTCGTGTGTTTCGATAAAAATAATCCTCGAAACAATTTTCGCGCCACACGAACACGAGTTCCCGGAGAGTATTCCCCAAGCGATATTACCTTGGGAAATATTTTGTAACGAAGGGGCGGCGCTCGTAATTATCCAACGAATATAAATTCCTTCCAACGCGGATTGTTGCGAAATAACAAATATTTTTAACGGTTTCGCGATCGCCTTGTTTTCTATATAATTCCTGTCGGACGTAGTCGCGATTCGCAGCTGAACGTTACAAACGCGCGACGACGAGGGATGGAAAGCCACCGTTTAAGGGCGGAACAAAAGAATCTAATTACTAGCAACTATACTCGTCGCAAGTGGCCCGAGACAGAGCTCGACACGAACCGCGGGAAACAATGGGTTAAAGTGCGACGCAAAGCGACCGACCGAGCTTTCTTTTCGAGTTTAACCCATTTCCAGAATTTTTCAACGTTTTCCCCCCGCCTCGCTGCGCGTCAGTAGCGGGACAAAAGCTCCGCCTATTTTTTTTTACCAATATTTCTTTATCGGTGAATAAATTTCGAATCGTGGAAAAGGAGGTGCGCTTTTACATATTTCGAGCTTCCCCTCGAGCGTGTGGATCCGCCCCTGTGTCGAAAGAAATTCAATTTCTGCGAGGGTGAACGATCCGCGGTCCGTTGAAGAAACGGGAGAAGGCAATGTTGTTCCAGACGAGGAATTAACAAACGTTGAGCCAGGGCGGTGCAAACCCAGACGCGTCGTAGAACTCGGGAACTAGATACTTTAGCATCGAGTATGCTCCGGGGATTATAACTTGGCATCTTTGTCCACTGGCGAGATCAGCAAAGTTTCGCAGAATTACGGGAAACTTTGGCCAGTTTTATCAGAATACACCCACAACTTCCCAATCCGACGTGCAAACCCCCATCGATTATATTTTTCTTCCACACGGAAAAACGCTTCTGTTTCCAATCGAACGAAAATACACCAGTCGAATTTTCAATACTATTTTGTAATGCAATTGAGTTCATTCCTATACCTGTTTATTTAAATTTTGTTACCAATAATTTTCAAAGTTAATTTAAAAAATTAATTCTGGAAATTCTGGCAAGCAACTAAATGCAATTAATTACCGATACAAAGTACATTCCGTTCGCGCAAGTGTGGTGTTTATATTTATAAAACAATCGACGGGTCTCGATTATTAATAAAGCAATGGTATTCGTTTATTTATGGTGTCGACGGTTCTTTATACGCACAGTCAATGATTTCCGCCTATTTATAATATTTTTATTCATAATCGCTTCGCACGTCCCTAGAAATTTCAAACGCGTACCAGGAAATTAACGAGACAAGTAATATAATATTGCTTCAACCGTGTTTAATACGCGATATTCCCCATTATCGGTTGCACAATTCCCCGTAAATAACTTGATAATATATTCATTCTTTGCACGGAGTAAACAGCCCGTCTGGCGAGGGCCGTGGAACGCCAATAATCTTCCCCGTGTCCGCGACAGTTACAAATTTCCTGTGCTCGCGAAACCCAGGAACTTAATTGCACGCATTCGACGCCAAATCCGTGGAAAATCGAAGAACCGATAAACGATAACCGATACACAGTCCCGTCTACGAGTACTCGCAAACGAGGCGATAGATCACGTCGACTGTTTCGCGTGGATTTAAACGACAGCCAAGAGGATCGAAGGAATATTTCTTTATGGCGTACGCGGATACACGGGGAGTCGATAAAGCGGGAAAATGAAAAAGGTCGTCGAGGTGTTGGTCTGTCAATGAACCCTACTGCGACTTACCGTCGAAAGACCTAACCTGACTCCGCCCAGTGTCGTACTCCGGACCGACTATTCTCGCGTTCTGGAGCCTCGTGCTTCGCTCGTCGACGCTTCTGGCTCGTCCACGAGATTCACATCCGCGATACGCCGTGGCACTCGGTTCCGATTCGCGCGAGGACCGCGAAAAGCCAGGAAAAACCGCGACTTCGGCCCATCGTGGGACGAGAACTGCCTTCGATGCGGGCTACGCGACTCTGGCGCAGGACTGTGCTCGCTGGGAGCTGCTCCCACGCGAAACCGATGCGTCGCGCGTTCCGACGACTCGAAATCTCTCCCGAACGCGGTTCTCAACCACCACGGAACGCCGTTCCATCGAAAAAAACGATCCACGATCGTCGTTTCGCATCTCGAAATATTCCTTCGTATTATACGCAAATATCGTAAATTAAACGAAATTCCCTATACCAGTCGCGAAAATCTATCAAGCTGAGAACACTTGGGGGAAATTGGGTTTTCAAACGGTAGTGTTCTGTGTTAAGCATAGAATGATTCTTTTTTTTTTCTAATACATAGTTTTGTGTTAGAAACTTTTATAACTATTTTATAACTGAGATTTTGAAATTCTGAAACGAAGCATTTTTGATAGTAAATTGAGCGTGATTTCCCGAGAAGATGCCTAGGTTTTCGCGCGCTTGAGACGAGCCTGATTTCTTGGCGCACGCGCGTCGCGGGCTCCGTTTTCGCGCACATAGGATTCCGATCCGACTGGCGACGAAGTAATTTCGAAAACCCTATACATATTACCAGCTCACAATAGCCTGACGAGCATCATTGTCGCCCCCGAAACTATGGCGATTGCATTTTTTTAGGTCGTTACTGCTTGTCCAAGAACAAGTGCTCGGTTTGGCGGCGAAATAGAAAATCAATGCCAAGCTTCGGAGACTACGGGGAAATTCGATTACCCGCTGAAAATTCGTGCCGGCGCGTTTTCAATAGACGCGTGATTTCGTCGTGCTTTGTTTACAATTTTTCGGGGTGTTTCAATTTTCAGAAAAGAACCTTCGAACGCTTTGAAATACATTTTAAATAATTACATGTAGAAATTAAGACTTATATCTCATTTCTTAGACAGTTTATAAGTTTATAAGATTTTACACATATAGTAATTTTATACTTATGTCTTTTTATTTTTGTATACAAGCGGATTTATATCTGCAAATAAAGAAATAAATAAGCTGCAAGGCAATTCAGCGATCAACAATTGCTATAGACGCAACAGCGAAGAAGTCGATTGCAACATTTCAAGGGTTTGGGTAAATATTATAGAAAGTAGAGTTACGGTTGCCCCCCGGGGCGTATTATGATGATATCCTTAAACAATCGCAAACTTTATCTTTGGAGTTCTGTCGAAGATCCGGGGAGAGGATCAGCGGCGGAAGTTGAAACAGTTACCACCGATGATCCTTTGATCCCAGGTATAAGAGAATGCCGATTGTGAACCCACCAACTTCGCCAATTGCGGATCTTCTGGAACTCGGGAAACACCGCGAGGAGGAACGATCCTCGTTGGCGAATGCTTGCGTTTCAATGGGCTTGTCTAAATTACGAACACGTTCCGGACGTACGCAGAAACTTCTCGCTGTTCCAAAGCTTTGCGCGGACTAAACGCTCTGCTTTCGCCCAAACTCCGTTTTCCCGCCATTTAAATACTTTAATATGCAAACAAGTGTCCAGACGATCAACCTTAAATTTTATTCACAAACAAAACTATACGTGCAATTATCGAAATTTCTCAAATATTTTTCAAACAATTACATAAAATGTCTCACAGAATACCTACGCTTAAATTCTTAGCCAAGTAGAACGAACATTCGCGCAGAGTTTCACGAAAATCCGGAGTTCCCTCGTCAACTAAAATCCCTCTCACTGGCCGCTTAATTATTTTTGTTACTCAGAGGGGGGATCGGAACAGTGGAGTTTCTAGGATTCAGACGATGAGATTTGTGCACCGTGTGTGAGAGGAAGAAATTGGATGGCATGTAGACGCACGCGGACGTCTAGGAGTTCGGATGACTACTTTCCGGAACTAGGATTAGATTTTCAGAGCTCGGAGTCCAGGAGGGCGGAGAAGAATGGGAGCGTTCGCATCAGAAATAGGACGTTCGGGTTCGATTCGACGGTTTGCTGCGCGTGAAAAGGAGACGAAAGTCGGTGGTCGCGTGTTACCGACAAGGAGCACGATATCATCCACACATTGTCTACTGCAGCCGGAGAACGAAACTTTGCGGGGAGGGGGGAGGGGGATCGATAAGAACTGGGTTAATACGATCGACTAAAGCAGCAGACTTCTTTAACCCCGGCGACCAGACATTATATTTAGAGTCGACGTACGACAGATGGCAAAGCAAACAGTCCGACGAGACACGCGACGCCGGATCCTTCGAGCCAACGTCTCCGACCTGTGGCCTTTGTCGATTTATACAGGGTGTTGTACATAATTAAATGCAAATTAATACCTCCGGAAATATCCTCGCGAAACGCTTCGTTCGAGAAATATTCACTTTCAAAGTTGTTTCCTTGTATTCTTAGAGATCGATATACACGCGCGATATACTTCGAGAATGTTCTTTGTTTTCCGGAGCAAAGTTTGGAAAACACCCTATACCGAAAGTTTTACGAGAGACGTATAATCGAGGACAAAATGGAACGAGCAAACGGAGGAAATGGTTGTCGTAATAAACGCCTTATTATTAGTGTCTAGTCACACGCTATTTGCTATATATGTATTCTCTTGGTACACTAGATATTTCATCAACAATAGAAATTCATATCAACACAGCCGCAGGAGGAAATTGTATTTAACGAACAAAGCGGCTAATTGGAATGGGACAAAATTCAGTGGACACGTTAAAAGCATCGTGCTCAATTACTATTGTAATTAATTTATAATTAATATTTAACCTTATCGCTTTTAGCAACTGCTTTCAAACATCGCGGTATGTTGTTTATTGGCACTCAAATGCAACGTCATTTTAATATATTTAACGCGTTATTAGATTTTTTTATCCGCTACTTGATAACCGCCCCATAAGAGAGAAACTGGTTGCTTTAAATGTTATTTTAATTAAATCCGAAGCGATACTCGCGCGACCAAAAACGAACATAAAGTCGTGGAAGGGAAAAGAAAGACTTCCATTCCAGGATCGATTCGCGTTAAAAACAAGGAAGATTGTGCCCGTTAATTTTCAATAGCGTCGTTCGTTCTTTTCATCAAACAAGCTGATAAAGTTTTACTCGCCACCATCGTCCGCTGTAGCCGTTTGCGTTTATAGGTTACTCTTACGCCGACCTATGTCGCGACTTCCGGTCGAAGTGGACCATGAGTCCTCCTGCTAACATCCCTCTTTCAGTGATCCCGAACAACCCTCAGGCGGTACAATTTTAACCTCGCAGTATTCTTCGCCCCGTGACTCGTACAAAAAAATAAAACTAGCAACTATCTGCACCCCGACGCGGAGAGCGTCATTTTCGTGGGCGTGTCGCGTAATTTTCGCGACCATCGGCGCGGAACGAAGGACGTCGAGTCCTCCAGATTCGATGGTCAAAACAATCCATTCCACTTGGTTGGCAGCGACCGTCGGAATCACTTTCAATTTCGCCCGACAGCCGCGAAGACGAACGGGTTAAGGGTTAATCCGGTATCAGGAGCTTGCGTGTCCCCGCTTTGGGGGGTCCGGGCGTGGGATGTACGACGAGCCCTGCGCACAGAACGCGTGGTTGGAAGTCGCGAGGAAACGCGGAACCGCTTCGAGGATCGCAGCCTCAGTCTGCGCGCGACACTTGCCCGAGACACGTCGCGTTCCCTGCCCGCTGATAAGTGCATTACGCGGTACCCTGCGTTCCCCGATCACGAGGGCCCTTGCGAACCAACGAAACTGTAACCGTCTGCTCGCCTGCATGCCTCTGGACCAGAGAAACGCGCCAGAATGGAGGGATTCCCTCGAGTCCCTTTGAGTTTTCAGGGCTCGATCACCGATTGCTAACAGGTTCCAGCTCTTCCAAAGAGAAATTGGTCGCTGTCCTAGCCGGGGTCTTTGTTTCCGTGGCCTAAGCGCCGCAAGAATTCCGAAGAACCCGCAGGTTGCACGACGGAGGGGCACCAGTGGCGGTCAAAATGTCCCCCGACGCGCGATTAGAAACAGGCGATTCCGAGTGGTCGTTGAATCGAAACGGACGCCAGGTAGAGTCGTGGACAAGTGCAATGAATGGAGGGCCGCGTTCGTCGGTCGTTCAGGCCTAATCGCGAGGCTGCTGCACTCGACGTGCAATTGGACCCTTTGTCCCACCGGACGGCTCGATCTCGTTCTGTGACGCGGAACAACCGTAGCGCGAACTTTTGTGATTTCTGCTTTTCGTTGATCGAAAGAAGCATCGATAGCCTTCTTACTTTTCACCATTGACTTTCCAATATTATTCTTGGCCGCAGTTCGAATACAGACTCGATTTTTGTTATCGCAAAAGTGACCAGTGAAATTTTGATCCGAGAAAAGAGCGTGGCCAAAGACGTCTGGAGAGAAATAAGCACTTGAATGTGAGATCGGTTCGATCGAGGGATCAACGATGCTGCCGCGAACGGGCGTGAGAGATCGCGCGGGTCCTGGAAAATTGATCGACGATCGCAGCAACGTCGCCCGCGGCGGAAAAATGGCCGGCAGAAGGGCTTGAAGAGGAGACGCAACGACGAGAATGAGAATCGTGTCAAGATCGAGCGTTAAGTGAGGTAAGAATGGTCGAGTTTTATCGTCGATTAGCATGACGACCCGTTAATGGTGCTGGCGGCCGCACCGAGGAACCGCGAGGAGAATTTCGATGTATTAAAATTGCTGGGGATACAAACTCTGGTTGCTTCGAAAAGATTGGCTTTAATATACTTGCAACGGTTTTAAACAATTGTGATTGCTACGTCACCTATGTGCTTTAATTTTGTAGATTGTTCTTCGACTCTGCAACAGCATGCATACACATTGAATTTCGGAATAAAACATTTGGAATAGATTTTTAAATTGCATTTCTTTCAATTGTAAAAAATGAAATTGCGATTTTTTCAACAGTGATGTTCCGGTTATTCCATTTACATCTGTCAGACGCATAGTGGGTTAGAATTTGTACGCCGCGCGACACAAGTAATCAACAAATTTCAGTGACAGATATTCCATGAATAATCTCTTTAATTCCTTTATATAACACGCAGCTCTATTTAACCTTCTCCCCTCCTCCCCTCGAACTGACCCAGTGGTGAATTAACGAATACAAATGTTTTATATTTTCTGGAATTAAAACACGGTTTCTATATTTTGAAAATTAGATTCTATATTTTGGTCTATTTACGAATACTGTGACATCAGACGGATCAAGCCTTTTGTTTTTTATATTTTCCGGGAAAGTAATCCTTTATGTGCATTGTTTATTTCTTCTATGTAATAATGTGTGTGCAGGTATACATATTTCACCAGTAGGTCACATCCGGGGCGAAAACTTTTCCGTTGGAATGTTTGTCTCCGTCTGTTTCAAATGCGATTCCCGTGGCGCGTATCGTTCGATGTTTCAATGCGTTCTATTACGAATTCTCTCGCATTCGGGGATGGCGAATTGGAAACGAGGTGGAAAGTGAAATGGTGGAAGAATGTCCGCCTTCTTTTCCCAGCGTATATTTCTCCAAAATTCTTGGAAGTCAGCTCGCTGCATCTAATTGTTTCAGTGGCTCACGGTCAGGCACAGGCGAATGCAACGTGCAGCTGTCCAAGAAACCCGGAGTTTACGGTCCCGGGGATAAATAACCAAAGTTTTACAAGCCCTAAAGTCCGTATGTTTGGACACGAATAAAAGCACACTAGAAAGTTGAGAACGAATCCAATTTTGTCAAAATAAATCTGGAAATTTGAAATTGTAACTTATGGAAGGATCAAAGCGGAAAAGGTTATGAAATCAACAATGGAATTACAAGCTTTAAAACGCAAAGGAATTGAAACAGTTTGTAAATGTATTTAGAGGGTTGAAATTATCTAAATTATCTAGCAACGTTGTTTCGTTTTTTCTCCAAAATCACGTACATTTTTCCAGACTAGATGTTCCAAGTTCCAATTCGAACAGGGCGCTGAGTCGCTCTAACAACCCCCCCAAAAAAAACTAGTAGCAAGAAATCTTACGAGAGGTAATCACTGCGGATGTAATGCGGTATCGTCTACTTTTTCTCTTTCTAGCTCCCTCGGAAGCGAACGTCACGAGCTTCGATGGCGGAGAAAAGTATTCGGTGGTCTCTCCCGATAGAAAATGACTTAATAATTTAGAACGCATCAAATATTAAACCGTAACACAGAATACTGTTAGTTTTAAAATAAACACGGAAACTAGGAAGACGAAGGATCAATTTCTGTTGTTATTCCCAATAGTAAATCATAGATTATCCCGAATTGTCCGTTTAACTACAAATGGCAGGAGTTTCGATGGCTGCGATAGCCGCGGGTCAACGCGCCGAGCTATAATTCGGACGATCCCAGGGATTATTTGTTTTATCCATTTCCCTTCTCCCCCAATTTATCGAATCTCCCAAAATGTCGCGTTAAATTAGATTTCCACGAAATCTAATTTCATTTTATAATTTAGATCGTAATGTTCGTCGAACAAATAACGGATCGAAATCTTTTCAAGGGGAAGGGTCGTAGGTTATTCGACTATTATACAAGGCCACCTCTGGGAAAAATTTTAATGGGAGATTCCAAAGGACAAAATAAAATTTGTTGGTTGTGGCTTCGTTAAAAAATTATTAACGTTTAAAGAAAAAAAAAATATCAAATTGTTCTGGAAAAAATATATTTGGCTGCAGGGGTCAGTTACAATCATTTTTGGTAAATAAACATACTCCCGAATTCCTACACAGTTTCGAGAAAAAAATTCATTACTGAAAGTATAATTTTAGGCCAGAAATGTCTGCCCATAATTTCATGTGTATGTTTAAAACGTCATAACTTCTGAACGGATTGGAGGATTTTAATGTTTAAAAATGCAATCGACGCGTATTTGGATGAAGAATATGTAGAAATTCCAAAATTATTCGAAAAGTTGTTCCTTGAGCCCGAAAAGTGCAAAAACCCCCATAAGAGTGGTCCAATTTTCAAACGTCCATAACTCCTACAATAGTGAATATATTTCAATGAAATTTTTCTCTGAAGTAGAGCCCATGGGTACCTACAAAAAAGTATTAGACAACTTTTCTATAAAAATCAAAAACGAATTATTACGAAAAATCGACAGGGGTGGGTGCCGAAATTTTTCGGTGAAAATAAGAAATTCTAAATCGTTCTGAAAAAATTATTTTTATCTAAGGGGGTCGATTACAATCATTTTTGGTGAATAGACATACCCCCATATTCCTACGCACTTTTGAGAAAAAAATTCGGGTAGGTGTGAAATTTTTCGACAAAATTGAAATATTTCAAATTGTTCTAAAAAAATTACTTTTGGTTACAGGGGTCAATTATAATAATTTTTGATGAATACACATACCCTCGAAATCCTATGCGTTTTAGAGAAAAAAATTCGTGCAGGTGGACAAATTTGATCAATAATTATGTTAATAACTTTTTAACGAAGCCTCAATCGACAAATTGGTATTCTTGATTTTCGTCTTATTTTGGCCTCTAGAATCTGTCATTAAAATTTTTCCCAGGGGTAGCTGAACACCCTGTATAACGGATTCGCGACTCGAGAAGGATTGGAAAGATATAATTCGTCCCTCGGGATGTATAACACTGGGCAACCCCCGTAAATGTATCGAAAATAAGGTCTCGCGAGGAATTCTCGGCCTACCAATGCCAAAAGGTTCTTCTCCACCCCCGGTTTGGATGTTTCGGAAGACTAAAATCGCTTCACCATGTGGTTACATAATGATTCCGTGCATCTATGCCACGCAGCTGTCAAGCGTCTTGGCACGCGAGCCAAGATACATACCGCGAATCAGAAGGAGTAACGTGCTTTGTCGCTTGCTCCTTAACTGGCAAGAATCCGTGCAGCTGCATGTATATTGAACAGCTGGAAAGAATACCCCCCACACAGGATTTAGATACTAATCAGAATTTTTTTAAACGGTTACTTGATTCGAGCATAGAGCCACGTGGTGGATAGACGTTGATTATAAAAGGGAAAATAAAAAATTCTCTACTGTAAATTCAGCTCATGGAAGAGTTGTTAATATTATTATTAGAGCACGTAAATTCGAAGCACAAATTTAATTCATGATGGTTCTGTTCGACGGTTGGAAAACGTTTCAGGGCCCAGAGACCTGTGGAACTTTGTTCGAAGGCGTACGTGAAATGTTTAGTTTATTCAATGGGAGTGCATAATGGAGATCTACACCGTGGAACAAAGAAACCCTGCAATTCGACCACGGTTAGAAGTATCCCAGAATTCGCTCTCGAGTTTGCCTTCCTCGTGTTAAACGGCCAACGAATTCGTTTCCATTTAGGTTTGCTTATATTTCATGATTGAAACTCGAAGAATCGATCACGTTATGAAAGCGCTAGGCAAAACGTAATTTGTAATTAATTGCAAGAAATCGAACGATTTTTCAAACTCAGCGTCGCGTAAATTAAATTTGGATTTCCGTGAAGGCTTCCTTTTCAATTTTATATCATAACTCATCCGATGCAGTCTCATACAATGAACCCTCTTCAATGGATGTAACTCCTCTGTTAGCAATCCCTTTCTTTTATTCTTGACAATATTGCCTCGCGCGTCGACTTCACCGTATTCATAAAACGACGCGCCTCGCGACAATGCGAGAAAAATAATCGATATTTGAAAACCGTCGAAGTGGCATTCCTTCTTAAAACTAAAGAAACGCCAACACATTTTTATTCCCGTCTATTCTGGAATCCTGAATAATTCTTATTTCCGTCAACACTGGTCCGAGAAAATAACGCGAGAGGTTATCTGTTCTATTTTCGTAGCCGCGACGCGTCCCTGAATGCTTGCATCCCTTTTTAGACCATCCATTAAAATACCCCAATACAAAAGACAAAGAATTCCTTACTCCTTTTCTTTTCGTCCAAAAAGAAAATATTTCCTCAAATTTTTGAAGAAAAGAAAAGTATTCACTAATTTATAAATCACTTTTCACTTTATTAATAAATTTATCCCCTTCAAGTTTCACAATCATGAGGCTACTCGTCATCAAGCCTCATATATTAAAATAAACACTTTTTTACATTCGTAAAACAAGTTATTCTTTGTAGCCATTCCTCATACGGACAAATTTAAACAAAATGACTGGTTTTCAGCATAATTTATATTTTTTAATATAGAATGAAGATAATAGCCAATTTTACAGTATAAAAATATAGTTTCTTTTATTAAATTGTAGAATAGAAATATAAAATAATAAATGGCTGCCGAATATGCTTCAGGCAACTTTCACGTTTTGATGCTCTCTGTTCGAATCACAAGACTTTACTGATTTAAATTCGTGAGAAGTCGTCTAGGCATCCCCTTCGGTTATGATTTTATTTATTTTACAGTTATAATAAATAAGATGGTGTAAGAAAATCCGAGGTTTTGAACCTCTTCAGACACCGTAAGGCCGATAAGCTAGTGAGAATTATGAACACTTGGAAGTGCCTAAAGCAGTCTCTGGAAGGCACTTTTCAGCTAAAATCATGCCACATCTGCATTATCCTTCGTTTGCAACGACTTTATAGTTTCAGAATTGAGTCTTTCAGATAATACTGTTACAAAAAGACATAAATCGTTCAACCGATAAAATGACCGGTCGTGGTAGGTAAAACAGACTATAAATTTTTCTCAAAAAAGAAGTGAATATTGAAAAAAGTATTATACGTATATTTAAGGAAAAATCGTGAAGTTTAAAGACGATGCAATTACGTTGTATATAGGAAATTCTAAATGATATTTTAAAAACGGCCATTTGACCGGTCGTGGTAGGAATAGTGTTGATATATTATATTAATTGAGCTTCTATTGCAAGTTTTTAGGTCGATTATAAATGGAGGAGTGCGTGAGAAAACTAGGAACAGTTCTCTATTTAGTGTTCCTATAAAAATGTAGTCGTTTTAATCTTTTGTTCGCACGCTATCGCTTCCTGGAGTCGAAGAACCTTCGAGGACACTTCGACTTTCAAATGAAATCCAATTAACCGTGTCGTCGAGACGCCTCTAACGCGGTAACGAAGCGTCGTCTCGTCCTCCTCGATGCTCGTTAATTCGACGGATAGGGAGTTTTCGCGCCAGGTGTGGCGGGAACGAGAGATTATCCGCGTAGGCAACGTTTCGACGACACTGGAGCCGGCCATTTATATATCTTGCAGCGCCGAATTGACTGCATTGTCCGCGATAATGCGATCCCGTGCTCCGTCCGCCCACGTTCTGACGATACACGGTTGATATTTAAGCTCGAAACTGAAACCGAGGTGCTTCCGACGCGGAGTTGATTGGCATAATGTCAACCGTCAACGTCAAGCGGCGACAAGGGTCTTCCCCCGGCCAAGAATCAGATGGGAAACACTGTTCCATTAATCTGGGGTGAAAGTTTCGAATATGACCCAGCAGAAATTAAATCGCTGTCAATTTAAATTTAACCCACATTTTTGTATTTAAGTTTCGCCGAAGCGAACGAAAAACTGTCATCGATTGACAGTGGTCGACGAGTACGTGTAACAATAGAAAGAAACAACGAAAAATAGATTTTTACAGAGCTTTGTGTGTGTGTAAAAAAAAAATGAGCCCAGTGTTCAACAATATCGCGGCGTTACGTTTCATGGCGCCAGAGAACGGACTCGCCAGAAATTTTACGATTTTTATACGTCATCAAAAACCCTTTGCTAGGAAAAAAAGTGATCACGCTAGTAAAACGGTATTATTCTTTTGAATGCAACGTTTTCTCGTTTCCCGTTCCGGATTCTTTGGGGATCATGGCCTTTGAAGGCGCTCGTCAACTCAGAAGAAAAGTAATACTTGTCCGCTGGAAGAGTTTACCTCTCATTTATCGCGAAAAGATCGCTGGTTGTGGCTCTGGCTCGCGTATCCAGTGAAAACCTGGGCGAAATAAAAACAAAAAACAGACGAATCGTAACAGCGAAAAATACGATCTTCGTCCACGGAACTCGGACTTTCTATTGTTTGAAACGGAAAATATTCTTTCGAGAATTATGTGTACGAAGATTCGAACGATCGGGAGACTAAAAGCGTAGATATCGAAGGAACGAAAATTGTATCGATAACCTGATAATATCTAGAACGAAAATGAACATGCTGCATTAGCAGAATTAAGATAAAACAGTTAAAATGTATGCTCGTAATAACGAACCTTTCAATAAAGTTTACGACCATCCCTGGTCGCTGCTTCGGTTGCAATATCGATACGAAAAATAACAGACTAAAATTGTAAAATAAACGTTGATAGTATCGAGAAAGAAATGAGAATTAAAAAAACAGTTGCAGATCAAATTATTGAGACTTACGGGACAATTATGGCGTATTTATTTGTACCAGAGAAATTAAAATATTTATTTTCTCTGTTCATTACAAATTACGAATTATTTTGACCACTTTGGTAGTTCTTAAAAGACACTATTAAAAATAGCCAATCTACCTCGGTTTAAAGGGAAAAGTTTCTATTTTTTTGGGCCCTCAATTTGTTCGAAAATGGTTTTTTAATTAGTTACAGGAACAAGAAAGTGAACTGTATGAAACAGAGACAATTGTCCAAGTTGGCTGGTTGTTATTTAATAATTTATGAAAGCAGTCGGGGGTTAAGAACCACTGGAGTATTTTGTCTTGTCTGGCAGTGGAATGGGCGGCCTTTAATCAGACGACGCCTCAGCGACCATGAGGGTACCTGCACTTATCGTTCGATCCGTTAGCGATTTTAATTGGCGCTCGTCGCAGGAAGAACGTTACGTGAACGTGAATAAACAAACGAATGGGACCCGGTACTCGCAGCTGGTCTCGTTTTTCTGTCATCGATTTCTTTCTTATTTCTTTCGACTGACGTAATCGCTAGTTATCGTGTTATGTAGTCCAAATAAAGTGTTACTTTTCTTCTCCTATTGAAACTAACATTAAATCGTTTGTTGATATCATATTAAATTTGGAGAAGAAGAACGAAATAATTCTACCATATAATTTGTATCGTCAATTGTTTGCAATATTTGATATTCGAGCAGCGATATCTGTCCGATGGGCAATTTCTCATCAGACATCCTCAACGAGGATAGTAAATTTGCGGTTTCATCGAGGAAAATTATCGAAGGGACTTCATTACACTCTATCGATTACCGTTAACCACAACTGAGATTTTCGTGGCGTCATTATCATCCGAACCGCAGTTTCTCCGAACATGGTGCATTCACGAAGTCAGGACAATTGGGACCGCGATAACGTTCGATCGATGCTCCTCGCCCGAAAAAAGAGTTGTTCCGATTCGTTTCGTGGACTCTAGATTTCACGCATTAATCAACCCATAACTTTCAGTTCCCATGACTACAGATAATCACGAAAAATTCGATCAATTTTTTAATTTTATTTTCTATTAGATGATTCATCCCATCCGTGTTCAATTATTCCTGTCAATTGCTGTCTTTATAGCAGCGATAAAGCCTCGTGCACATTCGCTAGACCTTCAAGGATAATCTGTAAAATATATTCGTGGAAAAATGGCGACGAACGCGCGGGATAGGTCTCGCCATAAAGTGCATAGAAATCATTTGTACGATTGCTTCGTGTTCGCGGGAAACATTTCTTAGGCTCGTGGAGAGCATGTAGAGCTTCAACCGCGTGACGATTATCGATCCCCCGATTGCATCGTGATTTCACATAACCGGTACACGCTAACGTTCGCCATCGCGCCCCGTTTTCATCGTTTCACCCGATTGCGATAATTAGCCCAATTTTCTATAATTTTTTCATTGATCCCTGACAAGATAATAGGTAATAGAAATTGTATGGCGAGCAAGTCCCTGTCCTCTTTATTATATAATCGTGCCTCGACGATGGATATACGGTTCTGATTGGTTGATTGCGTGGACTCCCTTGTTGCCCGCCAATACGCGCCGATATCCACCCGCGGATTGCTGATTATTCTTTCTAATTACGATTTTCCGGCGATAACGCCACTTTTTAATCGTTTAAAATTCGAAAAAAAAAACGCAATTTGTTTCTTTTATATTTCATAGCGTTACGGTGCTCTTAATTTTCTAATAACCGAATATAATTTCCATTTTGAGATTTTTGAAATCACCTTTATGTATCAATTTCTATTTTGTTCACTGTCGCTGATGCATCACCGTGTGGAGTTCAAGGATGTTTTTAAATTTCTTTTTTATCCTGGGATGGACGAACGCTGTAAAATGGATGAGAACTCCGTTGGTCGGTGCACGAGGCTCGTAATAAATCTGATAAATTAGTCGAACCGAAAGGCTAATCCAGTAATGTATAGTATTCCTTGAACCGACATGTGGAAATCCCGTGAAAGAACAGCGGAACGCGAGCTTCGTTATCGGCTTGCACCGGAGCTATAAATACGGATTTGATTGGTCGATTGCCTTTGTTTCAGCAGATTGCATGCGCGATCGCGACAAAAGAATTCTAGGAAGCGACAATTTTATACACCCAGCCACTTTCGCGTCCACATCATTACGTGCACGACAGTTTCGAACAAATCGACCCTGTTATTAATTACAACCGTTCGAATAAACAAGAACCAGCCCTGGACTTTCGACGAGAACCGTCGAATACGTCTTCCGCGACTCCGTGGCTCCCCAAACTCCGCGTTGAATTTTTCATCGGAAACTTGGAGGATCCTCGGTATCGCGAAAAGTTCTCGTCGAGTTGGGGAGGAGGAGGTCGAAAGTCCGCAACGATTCCGCGGGCAAACAGCGCAAAGAAGTTGATGGGAACGAAAATGATTGCGTCCAGGCCGTGGTCCCACGACTTTCGAAAATTCGCCATATTTCGGAAATAGGACGCATTCGGGGAAATGCAAGAAAACTCGTTGCCAGACGACAGAAACAAATTCGCAGAGGCAATTTCACGGGCGATCGCGTCCGAGGCGGGCCATTTTTGGATGCCAAACGACGATAAACGTTGACGCTGGTAAAAACATCATTACGAAAGCGCTAAATGGATGTTAATTAACGACTTCGATTTAACGAAGCACTTCCATTTATTAGCTGGGAAGCAATTTCTTCGTATCAAATATAGTAGCAGGTCGAAGGATTTATTTCATGATTGAAATGTACGCAACCTAAAATTTGGGAAACATTATGAAACTTTGCGTACAAGTAAGCCACAAGTAGACTGCAGAATTAGTGAAATGGGAACTTTGTGTAAATATAATAATTCGTATCTTACTTTAAGTATTTCTTACATCCACAGTCTACATCCCATTAGCCATAATTCGCCATTGAGGGGTGAAATCAATCCCTTGTAGAATTATTTTTCTCGTCCGGATAAGTCGGGAACGGATATTGAGAATGATTGAAGCGAACAAAGTTACATGTTTCTTTCGTTTCTACAAGATTCTACAATGGGAGGGGGCTGTTATTTAATTGTATTCTCAAAAGAATTCCGAGACCAGTAAATATCTGGGTAGCAAAGGAAACACTTTTAATTTGAATAACGAGCGATTCGAGGAGGGAACGGGAGGTAAGGAACGAAATCGATTTGCACCGTTCAGGGTTAAGAGTTTCGTCCATCTTGGCGCGTTGCTTTTTCTCTCTGGGATGTTCGGTCGAATAACAGTGATCCAGCCGCAGTGTATTCGTCGCTAGAATTGAATCAACGACGAAAGGTCAAGCGTCGAGTGTTCGCGATCTTCCCGATGGATCCTCATTTTTGTCTTCTCTTTCTTTTTTCTCTTGGCTTTCCCGGGGACTGTCGTCAAACGCGCGAGCAACGAAGGACAAATTGGAATCTTTAGATGGCCCTCCAAGACTCTCGAGAAACGACTCGCCTCCGCCACTCGATATCGAATATCCTTTTTTTCCTCTGTTCCGTGACTGATCGAGTCCCTGGCCCCGCGGAGAATTCCCTCCAGGGTCGTTCGTTGTCCCTACGAGTATTTTACTCGCGGCGCCACCGGCAGCTTCGACTAGTTTCTCGCCCTTACGCGACTAAATATCGAAATTTTTAGTATATAAATGACCGGAGTTCGACGAGATTCTATTTTTATTTCCCCTTTGAAGTCCACTATGTAAGACGAAGGTACTGTACTTTATTATCTTTCTTTATTAACGTTCCGCTGGCCACCAGACACACAGTAAAAATGATCTACCATAGTTACCCTTGTCCCACTTCCATTACGGTGATTTATCTTCAAGGATTAATTCTAATGCTAGGGATTCGTTGAATCCGCAGTTCAAAAATTACGCGACGAATTTGCACGGTGACTGATTTCGATAAAATAAATATTCTTCTGGTTTTACATTCATTGTTTCGGAAATCGATTAAGGTCTATGACTGAAACGTTCGCAAATAGCGTCGGAAGTAACGGAGTCACGTTAAAAATTGATGCCCGTAGCTAGCCTTGAATCGATCTTCGTAGACAACGACCCTACGCTCGTGCACACAGACTTTAGTTTCACTTTCGTCAACCGTTCTCACGATATCAATTTTTCATCCCCCGGGCTCCTGTTACTGGCAGGGATTCGAATAAAAAGAAAAGATTCGTCAAATAAACTCGGTCGAGATTTACGATACCGATCACAGCAAAATATGTGGACAGAATTTTATCGGGGAATCGCGTTTAAGATGGCTCGATGCATTCGAGGGTGAATAAGAATCAATACCATCATTTGTAAGAAACTATGTAAAACGTGGGGTGGGTGGTACGTAATTGGGGCTTATAGTCTGTCGTTTGGGCCAATTAGTGGCAGCAAAGAAATGAAAGTAATAATAACGTTTCTCCTCTGTTGCCCTCGAGCCGTTTCTCAAAGTCACACAAAAGGAGAGTGGAAACGTATTATTTAATCGTCGAAATTCTGACAAAATTTTATACATAGTTGTCTGTCATCCAAAAGACAATCGATACCTTCCTCGACAAATAATAAAAAATAAACGAGTGATATCAAGGTCCTACACAGCCACTGTGCTTCAAACCCCTTCGACTATTAACAGAATTTTAGAAATTTAGAAAATAATGAAACGACTCTACAAATGTAATTAACTAAATAATATTAATCGAAGCGTATACGACCACTAGCCATGATTATTATAACGAATTAATAATCAGAAACTTAAAGGGAAACAAGAAAAATTGTATTTTGTTAAACGATTACAAATCATGGATATTATTGCTGACTAATTTCACGTGTGATTAACTGATTAATCGTTGCTATTGTTATCATTAATCAAACACGGAACTTTTATTATTGAAGCGAAAAAGTAATCAATTACTGCTCGACTCTTCTCGATGTTATAATGAAATAACTTCAACCCCTCTGCTCCAGATCAATTAACCGTTTGCGGTTCGAGTTATTATCAGCTAGACCACACGCAATCAACCACTTTTAACCATATCGTGTAACTCATAGACGTCTCGGTTATGTCTTTTATCGTTTTTCATTTCTATCACACAAATTTAAATTCACTCGAGAACCACATTAGATAGTTTATTATTCCTTTGAACGGGAATATTAAACTTCTTGTCATTTTTCAACGCTCGTCAACGAATAAAAACATTTTTTTAACCAATGGGGATTTCGAGTGCCTCCAACGTCACAATTTCACCGTTCGAACGATCCAATTTATGAAATTCTCGTACCAGCGCGAATTTTAATTGGCGGCTAGTTGGGGCTAATTAAACCAGAGAAAAGCTTCGTCGCGTCGAATGGAAACGAATCATGATCCCCTCGTCGCCGTTCCACGACGAAATCGTACTTTTCTTCGGGGGTGGGGGGGGAAATAGGGAGGGAAAAAACAGAAGAAGCTAGCACGAGGCAACGTCGTGAAAGAAAGAAGCCTGAAAATATTTTTCTGCTTGGCAGGGGGAACATGAAGTAGCGGACAACGGAGTTCCATTGCCCCGAAGGGCTTTAAACCAGCGACAGAAAGGGAGACAAGCCGACATGGAGAAATACGGCGTGGAATTCCCGAAGCACGAGTGGAGCCACAGGCTCAGTCTTCGCGCCAGTCGAAGGAGTCATCAGGTAAGGACTATTTTCTCGCCAACTTCCCCTTAGAAACTCGCCATCGCGAGCAGGGGAGGGCAAAATGTTGCACGCAAGAGAATTCTCCCCGTACAATTGTTAGGGCGTTCGCTAAGGGTAGTGTAATTTCAGCGAAAAGGTTCCATTTCGTAACTACCAAATATCATTCCAAGCTCTGTCGGATGATTCTTTCTTTCAGTACGTTAAAAAAAAGATTCGAGACACCGAAGTCCAGAGTTACAGTTATTTTAACACGTTCGCGAATGGTAGAAATTTTAATGAATTGCATAAATGGACGGGTGATATATTCTCCGGCCATTACATTGAAGTGCATAATAATTTCAAAAAATATAAACTATAGAGAATTGAATTCATAATAAAGTGGCTTATAAATTTGTATGGTATAGCATTCATTTTGCATCTCAACGAAAATGAGTGTTATACAGTTGATTGAGGCATCGTTAAAAAATTAAATTAAAAAATTTCAAATCATTCACGGAAAAATTATTTTCGATTGCGGGGGTCAATTACAATCATTTTTGGTCAATAGATACACCCCCGAAATTCTACTCAGTTTCGAGAAAAAATTCGAATTCGTGTCAACACTTTTCGTCGACAAAAAATTTTTTCAAATCGTTCTGAAAAAATTATTTTTAGCTGCGGGGGTCAATTACAATCATTTTTGGTCAATGATATACCCCTAAAATCCCACGCATTTCCGAATAAAAAATTCGAGTAAGTGCTGAAATTTGTCAGCGAAAAAAAAATTACAAATCATTCTAAAAAAAAAATTCGGTTGCAGGGTTCAATTACAATCATTGTTGGCCAATAGATACAACCCCGAAATCCTATTCGGTTCCGAGAAAAAAATTCATTGCTGAAAATATAATGTCTGACCAGGAATATTTTACTTCGAAAAACAAAAATTTCAAATCGTTCTAAAAAAAATATTTTCGTTTGCGAGGTTCAATTACAATCATTTTTGGTCAATAGACACACACCCGCAATCCTACTCAGTTTCGAGAAAAATATTCGAGTAGGTGGATAAAGTCAACAAAATTAAAAATTTTCAAATCATTCTGAAAAAATTATTTTCAGATGTGGGAGCCAATTACAATCATTTTTGGTGAATACACATACACACGAATTCCTACGTACTTTCGAGAAAAAAATTCTTTACCGAAAATATACTGTGTGGCTGGAAATGTTTCTATAACTTTTTAACGAAGCCTCAATCAACAAATTAGTATCCTTGAATTTCATCTTATTTTGGCTTCTAGAATCTCCCATTAAAATTTTTCCCAGGTTTGGCTGAACATTCTACATAATCTTTAGCCATTGCATAGAAGTGCATATTAATTTCAAAAAATAAGAACTGTATAGAATTTGAACTGTAAAAATTTGGATGTTGTAGCATTCGTGTCCGCGAACGTGTTAAATACGTGATAAACCACGATTCTAATTGACAGAAAAAGTACAAGTTTAACCAGATTAAGAAAAATGTTTGTCAACCGTAAGAAATTAAAGGATCAAGGGATCGTATCGTCCATCAGAGTAGGATGGATCGTTCGGCTAGAAGGGCGATGAAAATGCAGCTAGGACGGGACGTCATTTGAATTATCGATCTCCACGCGATAACCAAGTAACATAGTTGCACCCTATGGCAAAAGCGCACCGGGTAGCGTTTTATTTTACGTTGGACTGTTATTTAAAAGAGCGAAGCACGCGTAGGGCCATCCATTATTCAACCGTTCGTTCTTCGCTACAAAATGCACTGTCACGCGTTATTACGTCGCTTCTACGAATTACTGAACGGCAAAGAAGGGATGATCTCGTTAGGCGAAATTAAAATCGAATCCCTCGGACGTCGCGTAAACACGATCGCCGTGAAACTTCGCAGCCAATTAATTCATCAAACACGCGTGTTTCGAAGTCGATTAATCGTGAAACGATCGAAACGAACGCAACGGCGTAGAAAGAACAATTCTTTCGTTCGACGGGATACGAAAACAAAATGAAATCAGTCGAACCGAGCGTCTACAGTCTTTAATAGTATACTCGAATTTTTCGTTATTTTATGAAACAATTTAAAGACTATAATTTTGAAAATGGTATTAAATAATTTCAAGCAATTTAATTTAAATCAGAAAATGGAAAAGACACTGCAATTATTATAATTTACCGAAGCTCGTTTGCCTCGACGAGTAGCGATCGCAACGAGAGGAGACGGAGAATCGGTACTCCTTTAATGGCCGCGGATTAATTTCTTTTTACATCGGTTTAATTGGAAATTATCCTTTGTCGTTCGAGTGCTCAGGAAACGAATCGAACCGATAGTGAAATGGGTAAACGAAACCGATCGCTCGGAAAACGACTAATTAATCGTTTCGGCGATCAAGCGACAAACCGTGCAAAGGATTCGAATGGTTCTGTCAGCTTCCATTCCCGAGGAAAATCCGCGTTCACCGGAGTATCCAGGTATTTAAAGTAAACTCCCACGCGCTCGACAATTTCGACCACAGCCGAACGAGGATCGGTCGTGTCACCGAGTTTTCGTCACTCTCTGTTTCAACGAGCAATTATTGTTGATTACTCGGTCGAATTTGGAGTCAGGCGGCCGCAAAATCCGCGGTCACCTTTTAGAACTGTATTCTCTAAATCAGATATGCGAAACGCGAAGCACTAGAGTGTCTTTCAACGAGGCGTTTTTATTCATTTCCTTTGTCCTCGATTCTCTGGTATGAGCAATCTGCAAGGGATGAAACCATATATTATGATTTTTGACGATTCGAATGTTTGAGAAATGTTAGGAGGTTAATTAAAATATTATTTGCTCGGTAAACGAAATACACACATTTCGCTGGCCAACTCGAGTTGTTTCCGGTCGTTTACTACGTTGCGAAGGTCTTCGAGTCTCCCGCGACTGGAAAATTTCAATGTAAAAGAAAAGAATTTTGGCAAATGAAAGAAATGCTACACTCGAGTTGACCAGCGAAGGGCTGTATGTAGGCCAAATGTAGGCACCTACAACAACGGCCATCGCTAACACGCGGAACAATATGGCCATAAAGCAGCTGCAAACCAGACGCAACTTCTTGTTGCGTTGATAATCCGGAGTTCCGTGTCTTCCTAGGTAAATTAACGCGGCGTTCGACTTGGGAAGGAAACCTCGTCCACCCTCGCCAGGGTGGCCTGGGACTTTCCTCCACCATCGAGGTGAAGGAGGAGTTTCCTGTCGAAATGGGGCAGGAAAATGGGTCCTCACAGAGGAATCTGAAAACCACCCCCAAACCACCTCTTGGTGGGGACCTAATCTGAGGAGGAAACGGACTCCGGATACGACAATCACTCCGAGTTTGCCTTTTGAGAGAACAACTCTCTTAGCTTGGTTTCTGAGAGACGAACACTCCCACTCTTAACTTGTCTTTTGATCGAACAACTCTTAGTTTATCCTTCAAGAGAACAAGTCTCTTAACTTGTCTCCGAAAAGTTTGAACGCATTTGTTAAAGTAGAACGGGGGAACAGTTCCTCGTATAGTTAATCGCGCTCAATAACACATTTATACAGTCCACTTTATTATTGTTGAAAAATAAACATCTAAAAAACTCTCAAATCACGAACCAAATACATTTCAACCCATTATTATTAGTATTTAAATACAAAAAGTGGAAACTAGTGGCTCGCGATAATATGAATTTCCGCTTCTTAAGGAGAATCGGAATCGAGAAACGGGCAAGGACGTTTTAAAATTACGTGGATAATCATAATTATTAAACGACATTCAGCGTACAAAGCTAATCGCGACGCAATCTCTTTACCCGGCGATTTGACAACGCGCTGACCATGGATATTAAATTTTCAAACGTTCAGCGCTTCCTCGCAACCTTTTCAGCGCTTCGTGAATTTTAAACGCGGACTGGCCATTTCCATAATGTTAATCGTGCGGTCGCGCGCACCTGGATCGCTCGAAATCAACGAAAATCATTGTTTAACGACGAATCATAGCCGGGCTAGTTCGATAGAGAAATTCTATTACAGATTTCAGCGAATATTGCACGCGAGTTTGACCTACAACTGGCGGATGATGACGTATAAATTATGATTATTCGTTGAAGCTTCCAGGTACGATCCATACATTATTAACGAACCCCGAACCAACCGATTAATAAATCAGACTTCGATGATCCGTGTATTGGTTATTGGCTATACTAACGGATGTCAAATAAACTCAATCAAATTTATTTTGATTGACACATTTTCTCAAACCGTTCATTTTCGTGCAACAATATTACTAAATTATAATTTTAGAATTACTGCACCAATGGAAGAACATTCTCTTTAGTTTGAGAAAGGATGTCTCGTCGAATAAATTTATTTTTGTCCGTTAAATTTTCCCGGGATAAATAGAATGAACGGCAAGGAAAAATAAAAAGAATTTTAGTAGCAGAGTGTCGAAAGGTAGTTGGAGAGTCAACGACAATGCTGAACGGGGGAAACAATAGCAACTTTCTGCTACGTTGCGCGCCATATATGAATTTGAGTAGATAGCAGAACTGTATGAAAATTCGTGCCAGGTGATACGTTATCGGGCTTCCACGCGGATAGCGCACAATGTGAACACGTCGACAAAGAATTCATTGGATAGGCAACTGTTAGGAGCGCCCCGAATTTCAGCCAGCCTCATCAACGAACGATAACAGCCCTCGGCCATTTCTAACCATAACTCGATGTTTCTCGAATTACAAATCATTAATTCCACATCATAGTCGAATCTTTGTGAAGTACTAAAATACGATTGGACACGTTTGGAACTCTGAAATGTACCGTAATTTTCAAAACAAATTCTTGAAAGATCGTGCTATCGAAATATGCAGGAAAGCTCGATTTTTGGATCCTGTTATGCCCAAAGTTCCCTTAATTCGACCTCGTCGAAATTGGCTTGGTACTCGGATACCGTGAACGTGAAATTCCACGCGTTGGCGGCGGCGGTACGGTTCTGCCAAAACCATTCCATCATCAGCGACACGAGTTTCCCGTGAAAGCCCTTTATTCCCGGGTAACGAGGTCCCAGGGCGGCCGTTCTTCATTTTTCTACGTCGTCGAGCAACCTGGTCGTTCTTTCATTCCCCGCTACGTCCGACATTTGCATCGGGACGCAGTTGAGAAAATTTTATCTTCGAATCTGTACCGCGATCCCGCTCGACATGATTTGATATCGATCCCAAAGATATTCTTACTTCTTGTTATGACACGTGTCTGAATAATGGTGCAAACTAAGTAGCAAAGTAGTTCAAGGTACGTAAAATATTTAGAAAATACACTTTTGATTTCTTTTAACATTAGATTTACGGAAGTCGTCATTTCGACAGGATCCACGTTCCATATTTAATGTTACAGAACTCATAAATATATTTTTAATCTTGTCTTAATTAAAAGACAAACTATATTTTAACGTCATCATCGATATGACGAATTTCAATAAAAATCCAGTGTTAATAATCGCCTTGTGTTTGAACGATATTGTAAGACGCTCGATCGGTTAACTGTCGAGACAAACGGTCCGCTATAGTGATCCGTGATTCCTCACTGTCTCGCAGGAGCCGCGTATCGCAACACGAGGTCGCGTCGTTACAACCGACGATAATTAATGGAGCACGTTCGATGGTTTCAGGTGATTAACGCATACGCGGTACTTAGCGACGCGTATCGTGTTGCAAAATTATCGACAAGCGTTGTTATCCCAACAGTACGCGAATCGTTTTCGCCGTTGCACGAAAGATTGCAACGATTAGGTTCGTTTCAACCCCTTGCCTCGCGATTTACCGTTTAACCAATCGTTCAACAGTTTCCTTTCAAATAGAATTCGGCACAGACACGATCGAATAATGCCTTGAAAAGGGAACGTATTTTATAAATATTCAAACTTCAGTTTTGGAATTGTAGTCAATACGATGCGACTTGGTGAGATATATAGACTGTGAACATCCGTTATATTTCGTACTATATCCATTTTCATTTATTCATACTGTCGGTCCAACGAGATAAAATGACGGAGTATAAAATATGAGGACATTAAAGGCTCGTTTTTATACTTTTACATTTTATCGTTTCATCTCGTTCGACTAATTGATATTACTTCGGTATCGATTTTGAATAACCTTATTTTCGTATTAATTTATTTACATATTTCAATATTATTTATTCATTACGTTCTTCGTGCGTAATTTAACTACATGCATATTAGGCTCATATAATTAATCAATTTTTGAATATCGAAGAGGACCCAAATTAAGGATTGAACATTTTATATACAGGGTATTTCACCTAACTTGACCACCTTAAATATATCGCTTATTTTGTATGATAGAAAAAAAAGTCATGGGGAGAAAGTATTCTGTTCGAAGGCGCCAATACGGTGATGAATCGAATTTTTTTTTCAAGGTCATTTTTTTCGAGATTTCAAGGTCATCGTATTTTTTTAAAATGGGACCACATATTTTCGCTACAACAGTCTTATAGCTTATAAAAAGACGAATCCAACGATGTGCGATATGTTGACCTTCACGTGACCTTTAGCGAAGGAATTATGAAATGTTTGTCAGTAACTTCAGTACGCGTTCGGAGACGGTAAATGAAGGAATTTCAATTTCATTGAAACAGTGTACCGTGTAATTGTTTCTGGTGCTTATAAATAGATATTCATATTCTCCTTTCAACGGTTGAAGTATGTTTACAAGCATTATTATTGTAAGAGGGGAATGACCGAAGCGGGTCATGTACACTACAGCAGAAAAAGTGGAAATGATTTTATGATCGCCGGATCTTACGCCACTTGATTTCTTTCTGTGGGGGGCACCTAAAAAATACAGTTTACAATGATATTCCCACAACAGCAGAAAACATGCGACAAAGGATTCTACATGCATGTAGATCAATTACTGTAGAACAACTGAAAAATGTTCAGCAAGAATTTATTTACCGCCTCCAAAAATGTATCCAGGTTTATGGTGCACATTTTGAACACCTTCTAAAATAAACATTTAATTTAAGACTGTTTCAATGAAATTGAAATTCCTTCATTTACCGTCTCCGAACGCGTACTGAAGTTACTGACAAACATTTCATAATTCCTTCGCTAAAGGTCACGTGAAGGTCAACATATCGCACATCGTTGGATTCGTCTTTTTATAAGCTATAAGACTGTTGTAGCGAAAATATGTGGTCCCATTTAAAAAAAATACGATGACCTTGAAATCTCGAAAAAAATGACCTTGAAAAAAAAATTCGATCCATCACCGTATTGGCGCCTTCGAACAGAATACTTTCTCCCCTTGACATTTTTTTCTATCATACAAAATAAGCGATATATTTAAGGTGATCAAGTTAGGTGAAATACCCTGTAGATTATATTTCTTGTAACAGTAATATTTAACATTTTAAATGAATTCATTTCTGTTTTTGCGATACGTATAATGAACCATCGTGGTTGGGCAATTTCTTTAATATTTTCCGTCCGATTATCGAGCACGTTTCAGCGGTGAGTCGGAAAATTGTCGCGAGAGAAGAGTGCAAGGAATGAAAATATTCTCTACGCGGAATTCGAACCCGCTTCGCACGATTTCCAATTTTAGAATAGCCGCTGGCTCGTCGACTCGTTTGCAATGATTGCGTTATCATAATTTCTCGATTAAACGTGTGAAACGCAATCTTCCTTGCTCGATATCGCGTAAACTACAGAGCGATAGTACAAACAGTCGGATATGAATTAAATTTTCACGCTGGCGCGTGACTTCTGCTGACCGGATTATTCGAACCGATGATATTCAAACTCTCGAACACGATATCCTTGGAAAAAAAAATATTTCTTCACCACAGACGGATGTGTAATTCAAAATGCCACTGGGAAAATATTTACCTGCCGTTGTTCAATTTCAATAATTAACGTATCAAAAGAGATTTATTCCACATTTTTCCCTTATCATTTAAACTCTACAAAATATTTTAATGTTTTTCGAACTGGGCATGTATAATTTCGCTGTTCGTATATCGCATATAATAAAAATATTTCGAAAATCGACTCACCGTAGGTTAGAAAATTTTTTATTTTTAAACATGATATTCAGCGGAATTCAGGGAAGTTGAAATTCGGGAAATGAAAAAATATTCGCGTGGAGATAGCGGCGTGAATGTATCAAATCCAGCATTATTATTCCAATCGTCGAGCAGGACGGTGGATCTCTATTACTCTGGGGTTGTTTCTCGTTATACGACGCAGCCAATTTATATTTTATTGAAAGTACGGTAACGGCGGAGGTATAAATATTCTACGAGCAAGCCTACGACAGTCGAAAAAATGAGCATTCGAAACTCTTTGATATTGCAACGAGATAACGTGCAAACATAACTGCAGAATTGGAAAAGAATTGCTGGATAAAAGGAACATGACTGGTATCATGGCCAACTCGGATTTCCAACCTTAATTCCACCAGGAGGCTCGAAGTACACTGTAACGTCAACATAACCTCATTGTTTGCGACGTCTCCCGACATTCTATTGTCTTTTATTGTTTGTATTACATTTCATCTTGAATTGCACGTATCATGCTCTATGTGCTCGGTAAACTTTATTTCGTACGAGCAGCTATATTTCATTTGTTGTTTCTGTTATAGAAATATGAAATAAATAGCACGCTGGAGTGCCTAACAAAATGGCGGTAGCGAGTCGATCATTTCTAAACTGCGGATCTTCATGCAAATTCATATTTTTATTAATAAAATTAATGAAATTGAAGCACTGTAGAGGGTTGTCTCAACCTCTAGATATAATAATTTTTACCTTACTTGAAGTATTTCTTATATTCTTGCATATTAACTAAATTCTGTAGCTTTTTGAAAATTAAAATTTCCCATAAATGCATAAACATCCGCAGTCTAATCATTACTTTTATCGCTGATCGAAGATTTCGATGACGAAATTTTAACCGAAGATCGACTGAAATATACTGTGACACAAATAAACAAACTACTCTTAAATTATTATCCCACTTGTCATTCATGGACGAGCAGAATTAATTCTATTTAAATTTAAATAAGTCTATACCAAATTCACTGAACTCATCAAAATAAACTACCGTTTGGGGGCGTTAGCCAGTCTGCATAATTACCAGCCTGAAGGATTAATCCAATTAAATATTTATGGGATCGTTTAAACAAACGTAGTCAAACATTTCAGACAGCATTATTAAAAGCTTGGTGTGAAACGGATAGAAACTCCATTACCAAACTTGCTCGGTGTGTTTCCAAAGAAACTTGAGATGGTAACGTAAAACCGAGAATATTAGACGTCTTGATGGACGTGTTTGCATATTTATTTTAATTACTTCTGAATTTTGCCAATTAATCAACGTACGTTTACTAACTCAATTTCTTCGTTCGTGAAACAAACTAGGTTCCACTTACGTGTAAAAACGACTTCAACGCGAGTTGAACATATAACAAAGAGTTGTAAATTAAATATAAAATTAAAAAGAAAGCTAGTAAAAATATTTCTTGTAGTATTTTTTAAACTCTCGCGACATGTAATTTCCGGAAGAACTGCAGTAAGCACGTAATATTTACGAAAGGAAAATACGTTTTTCAGGCTTGTCGTCAAACCGTCCACGGCTAGCGTTGTTTTCCTTGCCCCAAGAATCTGTATTCTGAGCGACTTCCGTTTCCCAACTTTTAGGATTAATTTATTTAACCGCGAAATAGGTACCGGCTTCTGTGATACTTTGTCAGTGTCGAGTTCAAGGGCCACGAAGTATAACGCAAACTACTAACGAGTTAACCGAAACTTCCGGTTCGTGTGTATCCTGCAAACTTGGAACAGAGAGGCGGAAAAGTTCCATGGAGAGGGGATTTCATGTGTAATCATTGACAAGGGATCTGCGGTCCGTTCCTGGCCAATTACTTACGGAAAATTCTTCAACAAATATGGCGCCAGTTTCAGCGTGGACGAAGGAACGTAATGACACGACAGAAAGCTGTTTACGTTCTATCGTGAGAGCTGTATTAACATTTTCGTTGCGAAGTTTACCATTCGCGCGGGACGCTCGTATTATTGTCCAGAAAATTAAACGAAAACAGTGGAAACGATGGTACAGTTATCGGCACGCGATGAATATTGGAACAGTTCCATTGCTGTCGGCTAATATTTATATTTCGAACGAAATTGAAAAGACTTCAACGCCAGTGTAACGAGTTCACCAGCAGATCTTCGAAACATCTACGTTTCTCTTCCTTCTAACTAATTATAATTAATAATCATGTAATTATTCAGTATTTCCTGGTAATCTGCAGAAGCAGAGACGCTTGAAGAAACGACAGCCATATTCTATCGAACAAGCAACAGTAACAATAAAATTATGGAGTTTCCAGTCTGTCGTTCCGTTCAGAACAAACCAAATGGCTTCCGCGAGCGAGCTCCAGTCGGAAAAAGCGAAACGCAGGACGGAACGCGGACAAGCTCGGTGACAAAAGCGTTGAACGCGTATCCGGCGAACAAAAACGTTTCGTTTCCAGCGCAGACGTCCGCTGAATTATCAAAATTCCATGAAACAACCGTTTCTAGGTGTACAATGGTCCGCCGGAGTGGCGGCTTAATTCGCGCGGATGAACGGAAATAACGCGCTTTATGGAACTTTATTGATCAGGGGAGCAAGATTAATGAGTTCTTCTCGCTCCACGAGCGGGTAATTGGTTCCAATCCGCGAAGAAGCTCGGGAAATTCGTGTTTTCCTCGAACGCTCCGGATCGCGGGCACGGGGAAACCGACCGGATATTTGCGTTTCATCAGCGAGCACTGATGACAAGAAGGAAAAACGAGCTTCGGCAAACAGGAACGTTTCTTTGCACTTTCAGAATTACGAGCTCGCGTCCGAAAACGAGACACGCTAATCCGGCGGACGCATGTTTCGGTAAACTGACAAACTTCTTTTTCTACACGTTCAATTATAGAGACTAACAAAATCTTGGTTAATTTAAATTTCTCTTTTTTACGAGAAGAAACAACTCTCGATGGAATTGTTGATATGAGAAACAACGTGAAATATTGACTATTCTCGAAATCTTGTTTTGCTTCGTCGATCCGTTTGTTCGTACTGTTATGCCGTAAGCTGCAGACTCGTCCAAATAGTTGCGGCGTCACAATATTAGGTTGATTTTAGATTGGGAAAGGTTCACGCTCTCGGACAAAGATATTAGGATATACCCTAAGGTTTATTCGGAGACTGAACACTGATGCTCTCTTTACAAGATGAAACGTGAAAATGAGCCCGGAGGGCCAGGAGCGGTACGCTTTTATAATGTTTGGGTTAGGTACAGCCGGGTTAGGTCTGGG
Source organism: Colletes gigas (assembly GCF_013123115.1). Lineage (NCBI taxonomy): Eukaryota > Metazoa > Arthropoda > Insecta > Hymenoptera > Colletidae > Colletes > Colletes gigas. The sequence continues at coordinate 2,619,842 of NW_025106656.1, forward strand.
TGTATGACGCATTTGTTTTTACCCCGTAAAGGAGTTAACAAGTTCGTCATCTTCTTGGAGTATCGCTTATGACTAACCTTATCACTATGAGTAATACTTATTTTCTATGGGGGCCTACGGCATGACAGTACGTCGAGTTACAGGCGCGGGATGTTTTAAAGCTTCGAATTCGAAAATAACTTTGCCTACGCATCATTAAGGAAAAATGTTTCCGTGAACCGTGACAAAGCACGGGAGTATCGGGAAACTCGTCTCCCGCGAGTGGGTCACGGGGACTACATCGCTGCGTCGTTCTTTATCGGCGGAAGCGGGAATAGAAATAAAAATATCGCGAAGGGAAAGCAGAGTCCTGATTTTAAAAAATTCAGCGACCCACGCATCAGGATTTTAAGATCAGGGAGCAACCGGAGAGCTCACCTTCGAGCGACACATTTTCCCATCTACGATTTTGAAAGTAAGATTAAGCGTCTACGTCCGTTGAAAAAGAATGATAATACAAAGAACATTCGACACAAAAGATTTATTCGGTTGTACCACGGAGGGAAAAACGAAACGAAGAATAAATGAAGGCCTCAAATCCATTGAAAGCATCGAAGTAAAGAGAAACGTGTGTCTCTAGCGTGCAAGTACAAATGGCGCCGGGCGATCAGCTGACTCGAATGCAAATGGCGCGTGCAAAATTTAACTCCTCGTATCTAGCAAACGAAGCCACGGATGACAAAATGGTAAAAGACTTTTGGATTTCTTTTGCCACTGTCCGACGAAGTGACTTATAACAAACCTAAATAGAGTTTCGTTACACTAAATATGGGATCCAACAGAACATAAACTACAGTAAAAGAACAGTTTGCGTTCCAATCTTGAAAATAATAGGAGAAAATGAATGGAAGTCTCGGGGGGATGAAAAGTGACCGAATAGAGATTTTTAATAACGCGTGACTACGTTCCTGTACACAGGACATGTACTCACCAAGGAAGCTCTTTAAGGAAGCAACTCCGTGGCCCCAGTGAAAGGAGAGCAAAGGACGTCCGAGTCGCATTAAATTTCTATTTCCTAATCAGTCGGGGGAAACCTCGTCTCGCGTCCTTTCAATCCTGTTCCTTTCAACGTGTCTTATCGTTGGCGCATCGTTGCGACGTTCAAGGACGTTTGGTTAATCCTATCTTGCTAATGGTCCCTCGAGTAAAGCGCAAGCTTTCTTTTACCAAAATCGTATGGAAGGAGACGTCTTTAAAATCCATCGTATCCCGAAACTATCGATATGAAAGTGGCATAGTTACGTTGATCGATTCAAAACAAATAGAATGACGAGAGAGTGGAATGACCAGCGGTCAGTTATGTCTTCTAAATTCATTTTCACTGTTGGTAAACAGAAAATTTAATATTTTAAGTGTCTGTTAAATATTCGAAAATTGAAATAATGTATTAAAAAAAACTCGGGAGTTATAGTTACAATTCTCAGACTGTGAAGTCTTATGCATTCTTAGAAGTCCTTGCTTTGTAAGGTAGAATCTGAACAGGAACACAGTAAATTGAATTTGTACAAACAGATGAAAACCATGGAAATTTTCTGCGTTGCCTCGAATATAACTAGTCCAAAGGGTTCTGAATAATAAATAACAAAGGAACGTTCATATTCGATCGCTTTTCAGTCGATTCGTAACGCATTCTTTGTGCAGTCTCTTTGTAAAATTGAATGAGATTATCGAGGATTCGGTTGCGTTTCGGCCGTGATCGCGATCTAAACCAGAAAGCTATTGTTTAGAGGAAATAGCTTTCTGGGTTGGATTGCGATCGAGGATGAAACGCAGCTAAAACGTCAATACTAGTCAGGATTATTACAATTATATTTTATAGCGGAAATAGCGTTCTGGTTTAGATTGCGATTACCAGTGAAATGTTACCAAAACGTCGATAGGGCTTAAAATAATATTTCTGCGTCGAAATTCGACGCACGAAACGAGCTAATTAAGGATTATTCCATTCTTCTATTGAAATCGAGCGTGATAAACCTTCCGATCAATGCGTATGTATTTCGGTAATCGTCGTTATAAGAAAAGGTCTATTGTGGATATTGTTGGACAAAATTGGTAAGCTGAGTCCAAACGAGATTATTTTCTTAACAGTATCGATGTTTCCTCCAAAGAACTTTGCGCAAACGTTTTCAAACAGGCTATACGCGATTCTAACGATGGAAACCACGATACCGTTAAGAAAATCATCCGTTTTGCACTCGAGTTACCAATTTTGTCAAACATGAAATACGGAAAATAACGTATGAAGTTTATTCCCCTATGAATGTTTCGATTTTCTTTTCTCTGAGGCCATCATAATTCAAACCTATTGTAAGCATTGGCCCTTTCTTTTGGAAACCAATTGAAATATTATCTACTGTTTTATCTAAATCCAAGTGCCCCATTTCATCGTGGTATTTCTGGAATACGCTAAATCTCAGGTCAAACGAATTGTCATGCAATACAAAAATCTGTCGACTGAGAGCGCCGACGTGCTCTGGAGCATAATAAAAATTTTGTAACACTAAAACTCAACGTAAAATTCGGGGATACGTATCTTTCTTATTGAGAAAATCACCTAAGAGTTCTAGAGACAGTGTGGATATCAAATTTTCAAAGTTTCATCGTTCCAAAAGATGCAACAAAGGGTCCAAGTTAATGAAGCGATATTAATATGATTTACAGGGTGACACGGTGGCCAGGCCAGTGACTGGGTCCGTGAGGAGCACCAGAAGATGGGCCAGTTTGAGGCAGCATGTGAGCAACAGCGATCGCGGCAAGCCCAGAGTCGAGCTGCTCCTCGATCCTCCTGGATCCAAGTCCTCGGCGCCGTCTTCCCAACCCCACACACCGAACACACCCCGTACACCCCACACCCCGCTGAGGAAGTCCAACTGGGAGGTAATCGAGCACTTCACCGGTGCACCCCGTCCCTCCATTATCACGGTGAGTCACCCTTCCGACGAAACACGGACTAAAATCGAGGACAATAACGGGGATGAAACCACTTTGTCCCGTTGGTCTCGCCCTTCTTATTTGGGAAAACGTACATTAGCTCGAGGGGAGTGCACGGTCTCGTACAAATGTGCACGGGGAAACTGTTTTCTTAGGATGTTACCGATGCGCTGGCAGGTTTCGATGATGGGATTAAACCTCGAGGACCAATGGACACGCTGATAACGGTTTAGATTACGTTATATTTCGGACGTTTCCGATATACTATAGGGGTTGGTAATAGGGTAAATTGAGTCATCGATTCGGGGGAAACTAATTGGGGAACTGGTGGCTCTTTCGACCAGACACCAAAGTTACGTCCTCTTCTCTGCTAAGAATAGTCAAACTTAAAGACATCTTCGACATTAGTAATTTAATCGATATAAAAAAAATATTTTTTCTACTTCAGGAACGTTTACTTTTCGACTGGGGGAAAAAGCCATTCCATTAATGAACAAGTGTAGCTTGCAAGGTTGCAGAAATCGAATTTCATGTTTATATAATTTCAGAGCTCTAAGTTTGTAGAATATCGCATTAAAGTCACGAAAGTGTAGCTACGAAAATTGGCGAAGTTGCAGGAGATTAAATGTAGCAGCGCGGACTTTAAAACTTTAAACGCGTTTTCCCTCGAACCTCGGTTCCCACTACTGCTACATAATTGGGGGGAAAAACTGTTGGAAATATCGGTCTGAAGTTCGATTTCCTTGCACGGAATAGACTACAATTGCACAATAATTATTTGTTTTAATGCAGAAAATGTTTGAATCCATTCCGAGTCATCCACATGAAAATACTTCCTTCTCCCCTTGAATTCTAAGGCAATAATTTATGTTTAGCATCCCCTATTTTGGAAAATTCTGTTGTCTAATGCTTCTGATCGGGAACCCAGTAAGAACAATCTATCTAAAGATCCCCTACGAAAGATGTATTCTTATCTAATAGCCCCGCAGGGTCAGCCCTTTATTATTCAGTTTTGTCACGAATTAATTTGTGGATGCTTACAAATAACCCAGAAATAAACGAATTCAGCCTTTCTCCCTAGTTTCCAAGGTACCGAAACAACATAATTAATTGAACTACGGCTTATTTAAATAAAATTATCAATTATTACTTTTACAAGCAATAGGCCGTGAAACAGACTGTTACTTTGCGAATAAAAACAATCGAACTGAGATGGTGTTGTTTTAATCAGCGTGCCTTGAATTGCCCACAGATGAGCAGGGGAATTATTACTTTTACAAGCAATAGGCCGTGAAACAGACTGTTACTTTGCGAATAAAAACAATCGAACTGAGATGGTGTTGTTTTAATCAGCGTGCCTTGAATTGCCCACAGATGAGCAGGGGCTCGGAAGTTGGGGTTGGTCTCACAACCGGAAGGGAAACAACGCAGGAAGCAATGAACGCGTCGATAACGCAACGGCCGAGGAAATGCGCGCTCTGTCGGTTTTTAAACTCGCTTTGCGCCTCGCACCGTTTCAAAAATTTGCAGGTAATTCTCGCAAAATATTCTCCCAGCGTTTCCAGTACACCTTGAATTTTTTTACCGAGTTCCCGACTCACTTAGTCGCGAAACTTTCTTTTCAAACTTCGTCCAGGAATCTACAACCCCCGCTGCGCTAAGGCAAACGTCTCGATTATCGACGAGTTTATTAACAATAAAACAAAATTAACAAATAAAATTAAATTAATGTAGGATTTAACAAAGAGGATTTATTTGAGGAACAAATGTACAAATGATATTAATTATAATAAACGAATTTGGAACACACAAATTAATAATTGGCAACACAAATTAAAATCACGTCCGTCGTTTCTCACTCCCTGTTGTCTCGCTGCCCCTAGTAACCCGTTCTTTCTTCAACAAAACACTTTCAACCCTTTTGCACATAAATTAACATTGAACAAAACTACAGCGTGGCACAAATATTCAATACAAATCTCCTACATTAAGTTATCAGATGCACGGTGATTCGTAAAATTGTAGAGATTTTTCTAAGCTCGTGTGAAAGGAGAATTGGACGTGTTTGGAAACTACCTTATTACACGTCCGTTAGAACATTTGCGTGGAGAGCAACGGTTGAAAACTGATCCAACAAACATCCTGACGGCCATGACGAGCGTGATCCTAGTTCCATTCGGTTAAACAGGAAAATACAGTTGTGCAACAAGTTAGTATCCATCGGAAATCCGACGAACTACGGCGCAAACCAGTTACCAACTGTTTCGAACTCGAAGTTCCGGTCATTCATCTTTCTTCGCCGGATTCGACCACGTATCTGCGGTGTCCAGCAAACGTTTCCGTAAATCTGCGGTTGAAACGAGCCGCGTTAACTGTCCCGTATCGAAAAATTCGCGGTGAATCCATTTAATCTCGTCGAGAACGCTTTGAACGATGAAAAACAGACTAATTAAAAGTAAAGACAGCTGGACAGAGATTGAATTACTGGTGTGGAACCAGAACTCGACGAGAGAAAATTACTGATATTCGAGTTCATAGAGAAAGGCAGACAGGAACGTAAATTTAAATCGTTGCAATCGCAGAGCGTCATTCATAATAGACAACCGTATCGTTGATCTTGAACCCCCTACTCGCGATTCACATCGAATAACACAATGCAAATCCCGTTTAAGCGAACGTGGCTTCATTCCCACGCGTTGGCATATCTGAGAATATACTACAGCCCGTTCCATCGACATTACGTAAATTGCTACGTTGTAATCTTCCATTTTGATCGCGTCAGAGATTGTCGCCACGATGAAAATCAACTACGTGATCTCGTTTGAAACGTAGTCGACGGAGCAGCCGTTATCGAACGCGAAAGTATGATATTCCAGGTCGCAGAGGCGGCCTCGAAGAAAAATATTTGAATCGCAAAGGGTGTGGCGGTAATCGACGAACACCGTTCGAACGTCGAAAAATCGTGAAAACGTCGCACGGCTCTCAAACGACTGAAATTTTCCAGCGATTTTTTCTCACGGGAAATATTAATAAGAAAGCACGGTGTTACTTAGTTTCGATCGTTTAAAAACGTTTAAATGTCACGGTTAGCTGCGATCGTAAAGAAATTAACGGGATAACGGCGAACAGAAGCGAACTGAACCGGTATATAATTAATTTTAATTAATTTATTTACTCGAGCGTGCACCGTCTCTCACTCGACGATCTCGTTTCACCTTTCAGCATCAGCGCGCCTACTTTCCGCGCGGAAACGTTGCATACCCGTATTTCGCGTGAACTGCAATCTGTCGACACCGGGATACGTGCAATGTCTCCGTTTAATGTAATATACAAGGTGAACCGTGCAACGCCTCCGTCATTTCCGGTATCAGTGGTCGGAATCCTGTTTGCCACGGATGGCCACCGACCAAATTAACCTTCCTACGCGACGGTGTGTTTGACGAACAGATATTTAAACATACAGAGTGCAGAACGATTTAGACTAGGATATCAATGAAAAAAAGATTATATTATTATAACCATTTCTGCATCCCATTGGTTCTGTGACGAAAGCAAGACAAAGTTAAAACAAAATTGTATTTAGATATTTTGATGGTATATTTAACTTTATACAAGAAAAAATAAGACTGCAAAAGCCTATTTCAATCGAAAGAAAAACGAGGAAGGCTGATTATTTTGAAAATCGGTAGAAATTAAAAAATTAAACATATTTTTGAATCTACAGACTCCGTAACATTTCTGGGTGCGTTCGTGTGCTCATATTCTACGTATTTTATTTGCACGGTTCTTTTTTTAAAAAGCTACCCAACGTGCCGTAATCCACGATAAGGGAGATGTTTATGGGTCCAGTACGGAAGAACAATGGAACGGGAATAATGGGAGTACACTTTACCGTGCCCCACCCTATATAATGTCTCATTTAGGTCGTGCAATTCCGGCTGACATTCCACCAGATTCAGTCTCTGAACCATTTCCAGCCAAACGAATGCACACGCTTTCGAGACGTTATCAATAATTCTGCTTGTAATGAAACTTCCAGCTTTGGGTACAAATTTCTATACGTTTTAAGTTATCGGGAACCCTTTCGCTGTGTTCGCAGGAAACGCGGCGATACATTTCCGACAAGTTCGCGCGAGGAACGTTCAATGGGCGTCCATGTCTTTGTTAACCGTATCGAAGCAGTTCCAACGAGTCTCTGTTGAATCAAACAGGGCAAATTGCAATAAACATAACGTTACGGTTTGACTAATACGCGTTCCACGAAGTCTCGAAATTGGTAATACCGTTAATGTTAGAAAGCAATTTCAATAGAAAGTTGAAATTAACACCGGTGGCCATAGAGAAATTTAGTAAAAGAAGAAATACTGGATAGACGTACCATTAATATTATTAATGCAAAATTGGGAGCCTGTGGGTTTGAGATTTTCTATATAGAATATTCAATATGCGAAAATATTAACTACGTAGCAGAATACGAGGGTAAACAAATTTATTTCAGCTACGACAACCCGAACACCCACGCAAAATTTTAATAGTCTGTACAGAAAAATGATAGGAAAATAAACGAGTGGACAAATAAGAAACGATAGTCGACTTCTTTCAGGTGGAGATGCTGTATCAAAGATATTTCCTGAGAATGAATCAGAGCAACATGACGCACGTGCTTGGACTGCTAGCTGGCTTGGCAATCGCTCTGGGCCTCCTGTTAATTTCCAGACTAATCCTGGAGGACAATGAACAGTTTCTAGTCATGCTCGAGAGGCCTGAGAATCTGTCTTTGGCTGTCACGCTGCTTCTCTGTATAGCAGTCTACGCTGGTAAGCGTGAATCAAAGTTTTCAAAGTTTCCAAGCACAATGGATCTCCATGTTATTCGATAGGTCTTAATCAGTCTTCATAAAGCCCGATTACAGCTATTCGTTCTTTTATTTACAAACTTTATAAAATATTACCGACTAGACTGATCGTCGAAACACAATACGAAAGTTTAACAAAACAATGCTTATACGCGTACTCCATTCGAAATATCTTCGGAAATTCTTATTTTAAACTTCTGTTATGGAGCACTGTGTTCTTGGAACATCTAGTTTTCACTTGGTGTATTAAAATAATTCTCACGAGGCACTACTATTTTATTAGCACTATATACCTCAATATTACTTAATATTAATCAAATAATAAAGTGTTCGTGTATTTTATAAAATTATTAATCGAATAATAATAACAAGTAAGTTCCTATTTGAAAGTGACAGTAGAGGAACTCAACGCTGGCCGATCCTCCGACAAGTAGTATTAGACTAAGCACGGTCAGACGTCCAATCTATGCGTACAAACTCAATGTCTAGAAACTCAACATTTTTTTTATTTTACTTTCTCTTTTTACATAAAAAACATACGGAAAAATTCGATTATAATTAATTGTTGAGATTAAGAATCGTATTTTTAGTCGACAGACTGCTAGTTTTGAATTCGAATGGTGAAAACCTTGAACGAGCGTCTTTTCTGTGTCGTGTTATGTATTAGAGTCGACAAAGCCTCGAGACTATTTTCTCGTGGCACGAAAGGTGAAATAGACTGACAGAAATTGACTCTTATCTGAATTCGACGAGATACAATAAGACGGTAACGCGTACGTAGTTTACATAACTTTTCACCGACAAAGCCACTCGTCACACTTCGTATAGTAGATGGAAGCTACAACTTAAGTTGGTTTTATCAGACTTGACAAACTTCGAAGCTTTCAGCATTAAACATTTAATTAAATGTTCTTCGAACGTCTCGGATATTTAATCTCTTATCCATTCAAAGAGCATTCAATCACTTTCTTTCAACTACGAGTTATCCGGGGGGCAGAAATTTTTCCGGTAAGAGAGGGAATAAATACGGACCTCGATATTCCATTTTGCAGTAAACAGATTGTCGGGACAGTTGGATTATAAAGGAAGGAGTAAATCGAGAGAAAATAAGGATTACAGTTTAATCAATTTACAGAAGAAAGGGACCAACAAACCTTTCGCGAAACGTTGTCTATTTTCTGCCCAGTTAACGTCGTTTCTCCGTTCAACATCTGTACGATTAGTACAGTGATCGAAATTTCTATAGGGACACGATCACTGTCAAAGGTTCATTTATCAATATTAAAATGCTGACCGATATTATTAAAGAAAACTGTTTTCAAATCATTTTTAAAATGATTTTAATTTGTTCTTGCACCAATGAATTATAAATTCTTTACGTTCTTTGCACTTTCAGCTTTGGTGGCGGCGATATCCAGGCCAGGAATGAACGAAATTTGGCTGGCCGGAGTCAGTGGGATCGTTTTAGTGACTTTGTTGGCCCTCCAAGTGGCGCTCAACATCCACCTGGCCCTTGGTTCCAAAGAACATCGAAGCGGAGGCCCTTTGGCCGCGGCCTGGGCAGTTTGTTTCTTCATTTATATGGCCTACGCTCTACTACCGATTAGGCTACGACACGCCTGCATCGCTGGCATTGCCTTTTCCGTGGCACATCTGATCGGCGCGTACGCCCTCTACCCATCCCATTATCCAGCCATGATGGAACACGTGAGTACCATTACGGACCTTCGCAAACTGCCCTTTCGCGTGCACGATTCGAGCGTACAAACGCCATCTTGAAGACCAAAAGAAGCCTTCGACAGTTTTTCAGAACAATAATAAACGTGCAAACCACGAAACAAAAAAAGAAACAGAATAACGTCATATTACGCTTCCTGGAATCTCCCTCTATTTAATAATTATATCAAATTTGCAAGAGCTTAATAAAATAATGTATTATTCCACTGCCTCAAAAAGTGTCAACTGTCAAAGGCGACAAAGTTAATTGTATATGGAATTTGAGTGATGGAAGAGGGGGCCAATGCAAGCATTTTAAGTAACGGAACCATGGGACAGTGAGGTTGGTTGCGGCGTGACAGAAATGATTGATTGAATGGGGTGGACCCGGTTGTGCTACCCGCAAAGTCTCCAGATTTAACACCGTTCAATTTATCCCGAACAAACCGAGTTCCAAATTGCAAATAAAAATTTCGAATTCACCCCTGAAGCAGCCTAAATTTTATTTTTTTACTCCAAACTATGTTCACATCATGGGCAGTATCAAATAAATTACATTTTTGTTATGTATTTTACCATCAATCTCTAACGTAAGAATTATAGAATATTTAGCAGAATTACTAGGCTGAGGCTACTATACAAACTTAGAAATACTTTTGATTCTGGATTTGTTGAATTCGTGGAAGCCTCTGATGTAACGGAAAGTGTGTCCCAAAAATAACGAACCGAAATTGGTACCTGGTGGCCGGTCACCTGGGCTCGTTAATTACAATGCAGGCCTCACGCTGGTTTAACGTGTTTACGAAAAATCGCGTGCAACGTACGGGGATCCCCCGGACAACGTAACACGAATACCGAGCTTCTGGAAATTTGAATAACGGGGTTCTGCTGGCTGGGTTATCGCCTCCGCCCGGAAATTTCAATGACGCCTGAACGAGATCCGGCGCTGCGTGCGGTGGTGTCGGTAACGACGTGATTATTAACTGAAACGGTGCAATCGAAGGCGCCGTTTTATCGAGAACACGCGCCACGCGTTATCACGACACGGGGCACGGGTTAATAATAGACTCCAGGTGAATCGCGTACGGCTACAACAGAATTTCGCGGGTTCATTCACCCTCACGGGTTGATACTTCCGACTCTGCACAACGTCGATGGCGCTCGCTGGATACTTTGGCCGCTAAAAACAACGCACAGTGTCCTTTATAGCGTTTTCTAACTTTATAATTGTACAAATTATAATTTTTTGGGGGAAATAACGACTCTATTAACGAATGTATATTTGTGTGTATCAATGTCAACACATTTCAAGAACCCTGTTGAATACTGTCTTTAACGCTTTAGTATTTCCTAATCTTGAATATTGTTCCCCTGTTTGGAGCTCCTACTACTACATAGACTGCAATGAAAGAATGAATTCACCATAAATCCCTCGCATAAGCTGGGCAGTTCTATTCCGATTACTTGTCATCACTGTGACTCAATTTTGTCAAGATTAGGGTTCCTCACACTTGAGCAACGTAGAATTGTATCTGATATGTCATTTAATATCAAAAGGTGATCAAATCCGTAAACAAATAAATAAATAATGCGAAGATTTTATGAAAAATTCAGGTGCATTTTCCAGCGAGCGAACGCGTAACAGAATTGTAAAAGACCTGTCGACTGTTTGGAAATGTTTGATCGCGAAACGACCGGGGATCTCGGGAGCTCTTCTCTTGTGAAATATCGACGCAAACGTCGGATTCATCGTAATGTTTTCGGCCGAAATGCAAATTCCCGGCAACGTGTTGTCCATACGAAACTGTCGAATATCGATTTTGACGTCTAATTAGCGCGAGTTGCATAACTCCACTGATCGCGTTTTGTTCGATTAATCCCAAACCTTTGTCCGGAAGGTTCACCTTTGTTCGACCGTATCAAAGGGCGAAATTGCTTCGCTTTTACCGGACAACAAATGAGAAACCTCGACGGCTACGCATCCTCCGAGCCTCCATTTTTCAAGCAACCAATCCCCGAGCATCGAAGGGCGAAAATTTCAATTTTCACTGTCCGCGGAGTTCGTGAATTATTCAAAGGTTGCGCGCGGCCAAATGCACAATTAAAAATTAACTTCTCGATTACTATTGACAATTCCAGTAACAGTAGCTTTTGGTAAATTACAACTAGTTAAAAATGAAGGCTTACTGAATTAAAAATTTTAATCGTCCCCTCCATTTTCGAGGAAATCCGATCCTTTCCAGGGAGTCGACGGTCGAAAGAATTTCCCCACGCAGCGTGGAATTATTCTAGACGTAGTTCCGGAGCTCCAGAGCCGCCCGATACACCGCGGAGGACATATGCGTTCGCCGATAAGAGATAAGAAAACAGATCGATGACGGGAAAACATAAACCCGACACGGTCGACTCTCGAATCTCGCGGAAACAGTTCGTTGTTATTGGATTTCCTGCTAGCTTTGTGTCTTCATCCATCAAGCTATTTCCGGGTTTGCTCTTTGCTCAGCAATTTATTTGAGCTTCATCTTACTGAAAGCTCGGGATCCGAGCCGATGGAACCTCGACGTTTATCGATACGCCAATGTATAATTTCTGTTCCGATTGAAAACACCTGACACGCGATACTGAACGGTTGCAATAAAGAGATATTGCATTTTGCGTTATTGTTTAAGTTTGTTCCTTAAATCTACTTAAAACTACTCTCCCTCTCTTCGCCTCGTTCGCATGAAATTTAACTATTCAAAATGAAAATCACGGGGGATTAGATCTCAACGCAGTTTCTTGAGAGAAAATTAGTGCTCAAAATCTTCGTGGTGTAAATCCTATTTGTTAAATAAAAATGCCTATCGGAATGTTCTACGGAATTTTATTGAAATATCTAGGGGAACAGGTGTGCCTCCTTGCGATAAGGGAAGTGAACGTTTGACAGAGCCCACGGAGAAATTTTCCTTGGTGACTGTTCATGAACCGACAAATTACCCGATACAATAGGCGAGGTTTCACACCGTAGATTCTAAAGGCAAAACACGGGATGCAATCACATCGCGGTTGGAACGTGACGTAGAGGAGCTCTATTAGAGGCAGCAACGTCTTCTCTGTTGCTCCTGTCTACCGGGTTATGTCCGGCAACCTTTGAGCGCGACTGTTCAATTTCGACGGCTGCCACGAGCTTATAGAAGCTGTCAAAGCGCTGGCACCATGTGCATGTTAACAAGCTGTCTGTAGTATACCAAGGACGGAGAATATTCCGGTGCAAAAGGAATTCGTTATAATCCAACTCAAAAACGCTCAGAACACTCTATTCTACGCAGTAAACGCTTAATACTTCTTTTTTCTATGCTAAAGCTTAGTACAAAAATCACCCAATATTCGGTAAACAGAAACGGGACGCCTAATACCGTTGGTCAATAGCAAATATGTACTTTTTATCTAAGCAATCGATTCTGGCCCCTGATACGACGCAACGAAAATGAATTAAATTAAAATATTGGTTCTAGCTTCTTTTAAATACAAACTAAAAGTGAACATATACGATAAATAGTCTCTTAACTTAGGGAATACGTATTTATCGTAAAATTGGATTCAGCAAATTTAATTGAAAAGGAACGGAGATATCTAAGGTAATCGAATGGGGTGGTACACCGTGTATATTATTTCAGAAACGAAGCGTTTAAAATAATTGGATTCAATATAACTATAACGTCTTTCCAATGCATATCGCGGCAATTGTCTTTGCAATGTGGCCTCGAAGCAAAGTATGACACGGCACAGAATACGAACTAAAGAAATTCTTTGATATTATATTTCAAGATGAAAAAGGTCTTTTGAATGCAGATAATTGTTAATGTGAACTGTTATTGAGGAAAAATGAATGAACTGAAGGAACTCTTCGAAGAATTTCAAAATAAATGTAAAAGACAGAATGAATAATAATAGTTGGCATGTTCACCAGATAGAAGATGGAGAGCTCTTTAAAATGAGTGTTCCTCGAAGATACGTTACCTTGAAGTTTCACGTGTATTTTTAAAACATCATAACTCTTGAACGTCGTGGTAGATTTAGTGCTAAAAATGGTCTGGGAAAGGGCCTATTAAAAACCACAAGTTGACCTACCTCAAACGCGTTGTGAGTACTCTGGGATTTACCTATATGCGACGCGATGTCCTTCTGCGCACAGACTGAGGCTCTCTCGAGACTCGGGTCCATCCCCACTCCACGACCAATGCGCAGAACGGTTCTACCATTCTGGGCCGTCGTGCGCAGACGAGCCCCCACCACAATCGTCAGCGGTCCGTCGAGGGTCCGGTGACCACTATGGGTCCAACCGACCTCAGGCCTCTGGTCATCTTCCTCCTCCCATTCCCATTGCAATTCATTCATTAGAAATTGTACTAAATAGAATTGGGGTATTTTATTTCGATAGAACATCCCTCGCTTTCTCTCGAAACTATTTAAAATTCTTGTTAGCAATGAAATGTATTTTCTTGTGGAACGAGGACTTCTAACACAAATCGAGATCGCTGCGTGACAAGTTTATGTTGAATTCACAATGGCGGGATCGATGTTTCCTTGTGTTTATCGACAGTATACTCTGTGCAAACTTCCTGGTCCCGATACAATCGAACTTTATTGGCGTAGTACGGTTCCGGGTTTAACGATCGAGAACGAAAGCTAATCGACCGAGGAGGGAAAAGGGTGTCGTAGCAATTTGTAAAATTACCAACGGACCAAGCACTAGCATAAGCAAACCGAACAAAGGGGAGAAAATTAATGGAGACCAAGAGCCCCGGACACTATTTACAATTACATTTCTTTCGTTCAACTATCACCAACGCGACGACAACTTCAACAGGAGCATGTTCAAAAATTTAATCAGCGTTACAGACTAAGTTAAATGATCTCGTCTACATTTTCCAATCATGCTAATGAGCACACTTTCTGCACACACTTATTGCATTAATAAATAAGAACTGTATAAGAATTTCAATTCATTTTATCACGACCTGTATTCATTTCGACCGAGCACGGAATAATTAGAACGTAATTGTGATCGACAACTGAATGTAAATTACTTACAGAATATTGATGGAAAATGTATGAGCCGTTATCGTAAACAAATTCATTACATCGGCAATAATCTCCAGTCGAGCATTTGACACGGTTCAGAAAGCTAAAAGGACAATAATAAAGTATAAAACGTTTCTATACCTGTATCGATCTCGCGCCGATGCACATCGTAGCAAAAGAAATTGTTCGACGGGAGAGCATGACAATTTGCGAAATTGCAGTCCGTCTGGGAAAAGAGACGAACAGCTTGAAAAGAAAAAGTTTTGTTGAATCGCGCGCATCCAAACGCGTCGATAGAGCACATTGTCTGGAAACACGAACGACTCCTCTAAAACGAAACTGTTATTCCATCGATGAAGAAACTACGGTGCTCACGTTTATTGAATAACAAAAATAATATTTTAATTCTAAAGAATTTTTATGTTATATTTCTTATTAATTTAGTCCTTCAAAGATGATTTTAAATCGAGTCGAATATTAAAAAACAGAAATGAAGACTTCTTTCAAGTTATTCGCCTTTGAATTTCCCCATAATTTTGCGAAATCTACGAGCAACGTTACACATCGGCATGCGAAACGCTTTCATAAATTTTCAAAACGCACGATTAATCGTTCGCGTTAGACCATCGATCTTCGGAACATCGTCGTACCGCAATATGCATCGCGGCTGCGGTTTAACCGCGAAAATGCCTCCTTTACCGGGCAACTTAACCACATAGAAACTGGGGATGGGAGTCCTAAACAATTTGCGAAATTACTCCGCTAACGGACGTTTAGGAAACGCCGGGGATTCGAAAACAAGAGCCCCAAAATGCTACACGCCCGAAATCCCAAACGTGACGCCTCATCAATCGTTCAAATCTCTTTCCTTTGGGTCAGTGGGGCAACATTGAATACTTTAAAGGCAATCAGAGAATGACATACCAATTCTTTTTTCTGTCAGTTCTTCTTCTCTGATGCAAACAGAAAGCAGCGCAGCCGTGAAAATATAACTTGATCGTCGTATTTCTTTTTTATTCGAGAAAATTCAGTAAGCTTTTTTGAAATCATTCGGTGCACGACTGTTCCGTGTAATTCGCGGTAAGTGCAATCTCGTTAGGGCAAACGGAAACACAATCGATCCGGGGATCGTAGTTGGGAAACGGGGGCGGGGAAAAAAGACAAACGTTGGCTCTAAGTATCGAGGAAACTCCATCGACGAGGCAAACGGAAGGATACGCCGCAATCGTGAAACTGTCGCGCCCCGGGGAAAGTTACGAATTCAATTACGAGCGATGAGTTCGCTTGACCGCGCGACTGGACGGCTTCCCGAGACATCCGGGATCCTCCCGGGAAGAAAAACAACCCTGGTCTTCGTCCCGTCGACCTCGCCAGGACGCCAATGGCGACCTCGCGATGGAATTTTTTCGCGCCGTCTGAATATTTCATGGGCCTTTGTGAGCGATCCATTGAACGCCCGAACCAGGATATAAAATATCTTCGATTCGAGGAATAAACTTTCGAGATTCGTGACCCCGTTTCCGCGACAGACGCGTAATTTCTGCGAGCGAAAATTGCTAGCCAAGATGTTTACTCAGGATCGACGATGGGGCGGGGTAATGTCGAAGGGAAGCAAATTTACACCCTGTTAATGCTTTTTGCAAACTGTGAGCGGAAATACAGTTTCAAACTTTCACGCAAGGGTGTGAAAATTGTCGTGATATCGATTTCGATTCTCTAAGTGGTTAAGAAGAACCGAAATGGTGCCATAACTGTTACCGGAATATCGGTTTTTGACTCGTTGGTCAATGGTTCGAACTTAATCAGGGATGAAGAGGGAGGTTATAAAAGGTCTAGTTTTTTCAAATGCTCATATTGTTTGCAATTTATTGATGATTTTTCATTGTGTGAAAGCAAGATGGAGTTTGTCCGCGGAGGGTTAATAAAATGCAGAGCGACTTAATATTTAAGTTTACCCAAGATAAATTCTAGTAATCACTACACGTCAGAATGATATTAAGAAAAGCTGAAAATCCGAGTTACTAAATAATATATCACCGTTTATTCTCACCGCTTCCTACGTTTGCGAACGAAACGTAGTCCAACGTAACGTCGCTTTTATTGAAAAGTAAAAGACGCCCCGCGACCGTATATCATAAATCCTGTTCACGACAAGCGCCAACAATCTCCCTTTCACACACATGGAGATTTTACTGCGACTGTTGCGAGAAATTCTGAGAAAATCTCCGAGACAAAATCGAAATGAATTAGGATCAGTGGAGTACGCAGAACGACGTAATCTGGATGCAAAAGAAAAACTACGGAAGCTGTAATACGAAATTAATTAATAAACAAACGATATTGATTTGTATTGGTCCACGGTAAAAATCGAAACAAAGAATATTCTATTTAATTTAACTAACTGAATGAAGAAATTACACTTCGATTAGAAATATTTTATTCTTTTTTAATTGTTCGATCACGAAGACCATATGGGGTTTTAGAAGCAATTTCCATAATTTCGAGCAAGGAAACGAAATTGATTACCATCGAGCTTACAAATTTTCAGAAACAGGGTCTGAAGACAGGGAGCGGAGGCGAACACGCACGAAGAATGTTTGACAGTGATTCATGAAACTCGATTAACTTTTCCATCATCCTGCACCCGTCCCTACGGCGCTATGCAACGATACGTCCTTCATCTCGATGTTTCCGTGGAACGTGCGATCATCGATTTAATGCAAAATCGATGAATCGTTCGGCGTAATGCATCCTCGGAATTCCGCGCCGCTTCCCACGAAACTTTCGCAGTTGCCTCGATATTTTTCGAGCTTTATCAATGCACTGTGAATCGATTCGGGCTAAATCTTAACCCGGGGTCAGTGAAGGGTCACCCAAGCTCTATAAACCCGCATAAACCCGAAATCTACTCCTAGATATCCTTCAAATATTTAAAATTCCTTGATTGATTCCTTGATTCCTTTTCTTTGTTCGTCGAATTTTGTATTCAAACCGTTTCATAATCGCGGTTTAAATTTCCGGACGAACGAAATTCAGCGATAACAAAGATAACGCGAGGAGATTCAATTAAAACCGAGGCTCTTGACTGGAAGAATAGCGGAAGTGCGAAAACCAGGCGCTTAAGCAGGAAGAATCTTTCGGCAAAACGAGGCAAAGGATGTTGACTTACCGGCCAATTACTCGTTTTCGTTAATTACCGCAGATGAGCTGACATTTCTGACAGGGTGGAAAAGCCTTCTCAAATGATTCGAGGTTCTTTCTTCAGATTATACTTGTCGACTACAATTCTGGATTGTTCGATAGGGTTTCTTGACATGAAAAATAAGATTAATATTTATTATTCTTTCCTTGCTGGTATTATGGAGCAAAACTTATATTTTTTTAAATACATATTGTTTTTACGTGTTATTAAGATAGAAAAGTTTCTTCGTAAAACGAAAGCTGAGCATAATAATTATTATTATCGATAAATTTAATAGTATCAATCTCAATAACGCCGAAATATTTACTATGGGCGATTTTTATTTTATATTTTCATTTACATACGTGTTAATTGTTTTAACGAATCCGTCCGAGAATTCAACGATCAACATAAACCAATAGAAGATCGACGAATTAGTGATATAAATCTCTCGGAAATTTCATAAAACGTAACGTGTTCAACGATTTAACGGTGAGAATATCGAGTGTAACGTGAAAAATGTATGAAATATTCTCGATTTAACATTTCAGGAATTCAACACGTAGGAAGTACGGCATATTTCAGACATTACGCGCGAATATTACGAAGAGGAGTCGGTGTTAACGTTAACGAAATTCAGATATTAATACAATTACACAGAATTGAAAAACGAAATAAAGTTTTTCCACCGAATATTGAAGTTTCGAAGATGACAATAAAAGCAAACGAAAACAAAGGACCGTTTAGACAATAAATTTCGCGTCGCTTGTGTCGAATACAATAAATCTGCAGTCATATATGACAATATGGAAAACTTGAAAATATCGTCGTCTCGTGAAATACGGTCGGTGAAAAGAAAAATCGAAATATTCTGTGTCGGGTGAACCGGAAAATCCAATTGACGTTTCAAGCAAGGAGTTTCCATTGGTCGAACATGACCGGATATTTGTTTGGAAAAAGGAGCATCGAGAGCACAGGATACGAAGACTCGAGCAAGAAATCGTGTTATTTCGCCTATCACGATGCCAAAACATTCTTCAGTTAAACCATAAATTCGCTAAACAAGCTCTCCTCCAATTTTACTCTCCTTAATGCTTCCGTAAATTAAAAATTGTTATCCGTTATTAGCAAATAAATTCCCCCAACGCTGCAACCCAACGAGCTTCGAGACGTGTCAATAATTAATTCGTTCGCCATGGAAGTTGGGCAGGGCCAAATTATAATTTGGCCACCAGTCGGGAAAATGGAGTCGTAGCTAAGGGCCGTCGTGCATTATGTAAAAGATAATCTCTCGTAGAAATCGTGAATAATTCGCGAACACCTGCCACGAGTTTTAAATATTCATACGCGAGACTTTCTTTCGGATTACCGCTGCCGCGCAAATTTTATATTCACCGGGAAATTATAACTCGGGGAAGGAAAGATTATTCTCTTCGCGGAAGATGAATAATTTTTCAATTACTTTTAGATCGTGGTCGACGAGATTACCAACGACGTTTTTCAATTTTTAGAAATAAATATAATTCGTTCTGTTACAAAATTAAAAAAGCTTTCTGGAAAACGACAATGTTTTTAATACGAAAAGAGTTTCCTTTTGCGAATCGTAAACGTGCAAATTTTTTAATTTACGTCCAGTGAATCGTTTCGATAGGACAAAAATAATAATGGCAGTTATTACATGGTAGATCTTGGAAAAAGCTTTGATCGGAGGTTACTAAAATATTACGAAACGTTTTACGCATTAGATGTTTAAAAGATGGAGAGGGATTGCTCGAACCACGAATGCTGACGGTGATTGGAAAAAACTTGTGCGACGCGGTTTTGTGATAAAAAAATACATTTCTCTCGAAAGCAGTCAGACACGTAAAGAACTCGAGCGATCCTACAGGTGGTTGGGAATGAACTCGCTGAACTAGAGATCGTTCAGGACAAGTTACGCGAATAGAAAAGTTCTTTGAAGCGTTCGAACCGAACCACTTCGACTCGTAATAACGTCGAATCGAAAAGTTTAAACAGTTCCACGAGTCTTAAAACTCTATCGAGAAAAGTGCTGCGAACGGTCGAGCAATATTGCTGGGGAATTCCTAACCGAAGTTCGTAAGATAAAGCAGAAGACTCCATTTTGGCAGACAGTGGCGATGAACCAATCGTGCGATTCAAAATGGCCTAAAAATGTCGAATAAACGCTGTCGATCTTTGAACTATTGTAACTTTGCGAAACAATTTTCCTGGGGTCATTTTGAAGTTTCAATCCCCCATCTTCTCGAAGTTCCTTTTTCGCTTGGGAATTAAGTGAGAAAGTGAAGTGAAAAGTCTCCAGAACCTTTTTATATTAAAAAACTGTATCAATTTGAATGTTAAAAGACACAGTGTCGATGATAGTCATAAGATGTGTGTATGAAATTTTAATCGCCAGCAAAATCCCAGTAAGGGAATTATTCAGTGGATGTTAGGAATTACGATTGCGTACATTCGTATGTATCCCATTCTGAATATTCAATGAATTCCTCTTGATCTGCTGGTACGATTAATATCAAGATGGAAATCCCAAAAGGACCAAGAGAACTGCGAGTGGTCGGCTTTGATTTCACCCAAGATCACCTTCAAGGTAGATCAAAGAGCCACGTCACACATCTATCGAGTGTTTCCTGTTCCTAGGCGGTATCAGTTTAATTACAGCGGGCTTTGCAATTAGTACACTCGCCTGCTGACATTCTGTTAACTTCCTAAACTCAATAAACCCGGTCCTTTGACTGGCCGGCTACTTTTCCGGAAGGAAATTCCGATTAGTTCAGAACAGAGCGGCCAGCAGCAGCATACACCGCTGAATTTAAGTACCGAAATTTAGTAATAATTACGTTTAATTCACGAAGTTTTCTACGTATTCAACATTCTCTCCAAATTTAGCTCCTTCGGTGAAATATTCCGACATCCATATTTCCCAGTCAACGTTTTATTTCATTTTTTTTCCACAGGTACAGAATAAATAGTTTTCACTAATTAACGTC
Organism: Colletes gigas; assembly: GCF_013123115.1. Classification (NCBI taxonomy): domain Eukaryota; kingdom Metazoa; phylum Arthropoda; class Insecta; order Hymenoptera; family Colletidae; genus Colletes; species Colletes gigas. Next base: position 2,640,636 of record NW_025106656.1, read on the forward strand.
TAAATTACCACCAACAGATATATCCGATTTCAACAAATACCCTACGTATTTTCAGAAAATTTTAACGTCGAGGCACTTCCAATTAAAACGAGCCCAGACACGACCTCGTTCAGACTAATTTAAATTCCACGTTACACGAATTAATTTTGGAAAATTTTTTAACTACGTATAATTAAACATTTTTTGAAAGGGTTCATTTTTGCGAGAACATCACCGATCCGTTGATAATTCAGTCGGATCATTCTGCTTCTCTATAATCTCCCATATTTTATTCGTTTATATTCCAAATCAGTTTAAAATTTAAAATTAATTTCCAGACGCAATTTTATAATAAAATTCCTCCCATTTCGCCATTAAAAGAGATCGTTCGATAAGATCTTCTTGTAAAATGCAAAGAGATTCTCGTCGTTACTTACTAATAATTGAAAGGAATTCTCGGAGTTTACGGTTCAGAAAATTCGGTTACTTCTCATTGCGTTTTCCTGCGAAGTTATCGGGAGTATTCACATTGAAATTCGAAAAACGTGTAATGTTATGAAGGATCTTGCTGCAACGTTTGAGTTATATTTATTTTATTTAAACATTCCCAGCAACAGAATTCAACGTCAACGCAATTCCCCTTGACGCTGCCATTTCCAAACATGGCGCTTGTGAAAACAATCAGCAGCTTTCACGTATAAAACGGCTAACGTTTCTCGTTCAAAATGTTACTTTTTTCGAAGTGTCATCGTTCAAAAAAATTGTCAATATTTTCTCTGTAGCCCCGAATGTAGCCATAGTCAAACCTAACGAAGTCTCCTTTTATCAAAACCAAGTGATCTGAGCAAAAATGAATAAATAAATGTTGATTCGTTTTTGTACCACATTGGCTGCCCAATGATTTAGATTTCTAAAATATGGACGCGTGTTTATGAATTGCATTTTATGCCCGACGAATCGTCCCTAAATTTAACGATGATTTTTCATTCCAGTTGCTGAGTTCCATCGTTGTAGTGGGTGGAACCAACATGGCGGGTGTGCTGACACATCATCCCCGTGAGCTGGCACAAAGGCAAGCGTTCCTTGAGACCAGACAATGCGTCGAGGCTCGTCTGACCACGCAACGAGAAAATCAGCAACAGGTACGTCTCTGAAATTACAACCGGTTAGCGAAACAACCGCGTTTCCCTTCGACCTAAAAACCAACGACGCCGTACGCGCGTATCCCTAGACGACAGCCTCCATTAACACTGGAATTACCGACATCAACCTACTTCCAGAGGCATCAAAACAATTTGTTTTGTAAAAGAACAACCATCACAATGGCAAAAATTCTGTTCGTTTCGTAAGCCTTCCTTTTCTGAGGCCCAAGAACGTCGTGAACAAAGTATAAAATTATGTATTAGCAGAAAGAAGTTTGATCTCCAATTTTTAATTTAGTTTTAAAGCTTCGAACGTGCAGATTTTCTGTTGTGATCGAGTAATAGTTACAGTTTTAATTGCACAGAAACACGCCAAAATGTTATCCGTAATACGGCAACATTTTGCGGACAGTTTCGTACACGTGCCTCATGATTATGCCATAAATAATTATCGAACCTCATTAATTAACCCGCTAGCGAGTAAAGGGAAAGCCGTACGAACTATAATAACGTCAATTTCGTTAGGTTGTTTCGTCGATGCCGATGAAACTTTCAAGTTAAACGCGTTACGAACATCGACTTCCCAATTTGGAAGTTTTCACGCGGGCATACGAAACGATCGAGCGTGAATATCGTCAAATTTTCACCGTTTTCGCGTTGAAGTTACGGCCAGAATTTTTTGAAAGCTCTAGTCATTTTTGTTTCGTTTGTTTCTGTTTATTCCCGAGTAAATAAACGTTTAATCGCGACGCAACGGTCGACTCGTCTGTAAACAATACGCGCGTCGCTCAAAACAGACGCGACGTTCTGTAAACAATTTTTAGCGAACCTTCACTTTGATAATAAAATCAAAATTTTTTATTCCCGTGCTTTACCATTTCTATTTACATTTTTATCCCTGATGAATACAGATCGATATCAACGTATTACAAATCAATTCGCAAACGTTAAAAATAAAAAATACAGACTTAACTATTTTCGTTTCGTTTAAACGTTTCAACTATTTCTTTTGAAACGTTCGAGGCATTATTTCAATCGTGCTTCCTTTATTTAGAAGCGAAAGCAATTTTTCTGGGTCGAATGTCACGCTATCCTCTCATTTTTCACGTCGTTCTGCGAGCTAATTTCAATTTCCCCTCGCGTTTTCTATTTTACGCAGGCATCCTTTACCGCGTTCACATTTCATAAAATTCTTTGCATCGAAAGCATGTTTTTCCTTCGCGAATTACCATAACAAAGTTCAGCGGGAGGAAAACTGACGGGAAACTATACCTTTGAAAATATCAAAATTATTTCACACGGTTTTAATCTTCGACGCTGTGCACGCTTTTCTTTATACTTCAAACTCACGCTGGAACGCCCGCGAACTCCATGTTAGAAACTAACTGTAATACTTTCTACCTGAGAAAAAGGACCTATAATTCTACTAAATGTAAATTACCTAGGAGAGCACCTTACAAAATTTCACTAATAAAAAACCTTCGTCGTACGATAAAAATGGCGTAACTTTCGACGTTCAGGTACGAAATCAAACGAATTTCAACAGAGGCGACTAAGATATAAAAACGTATGTTTGGATTTTTACAAAAGGGAACGATTCTCGTTAAAAGCCCGCAGCTGCGACAAAATTATTTCATCGCAATTTTCACGTCAGAGAAACATCAAGCAGGAGAAGGGGAAACAGACGCTGCACATCGAGATTTCGCAAACACCAGCACGGAACGTTCATTCAAGTTGAGCAAACTGGACCTCTGGCAAATAGATTGAGCACTCTCTCCCTCTGCAACAAATCCTAGCGTCGACCGAGAAGTTAACGGCGTCCATTTGCAAAACAGCTGCTTGGGAAAAATTCTACATTCGCGCGTTAAATCGTCGTGTTTTAGCAGAGTAAACTGAAAACACCTCGTAAACGAGCCTCGATAAATAGTTTCCAACAGAAACATTTTTATTTCCCTCTACGGCCTCGACTTCAATTAGTCAGGGTATCCCTTGACAATTTAGAGCCCTTCGTTGATACTATACATTTATCTTCCTTAATGTTTTACCAAATAATCACCAAACGATCCAGCTTTTGTTCGAGACAAGTTCCAATGTCGTCGATAGTTTCGAAGATATTCGGGTCGATTTAAATAGACCACCCTCGACGGGGGCAAATACGACCACAAAGAGTTGAATCTAGGTCGCGTTTTCAACTTCTGCCATCTCGCGAAATGCAATTAACGTGCTCCGCCGTGTAAATCTATCGAAGGGACTCCGATGAAAGGCCGTAACTCCGAAACAAAAGGCGAACGAAAATATCTAATAAACCGTATAGAGAATTTATTCGGGGGGGGAAGAGAAAAACACGCGAGACTCCCAAGTATAATATTAGACATCCAATTTCCTAGGCTGTTAACCCGCCGCTTTATTTTCAGCAGCCATGCAAAATAATTGTTAGGAACCGCCGGAAGCCTATTAAAGATAGCGGCGTATCAGCCATCGCTTATAATTCCAGGGAGCGTTTCGCCCGCGACCAGGTCCATTGTGCGCTTTAATCGGGAATACCGTGACCTGCTACGATAATGATCGGCCACTGTCCAAGCTGCTTATTCATCAACCTCGAGACTATATCCTCCTCCTCTTCCTAACTTATCCTCATCGTCCGAACGTCTCCTGAATTGAGATCCACGACTCTTAATTCCTCGAGCTTCACATCCGGTGCAACGTCTTCGTCGGCCTTGTCCACCATCCTGTTCTTCAAACATTTCTTATAACCATGTAATTTTATCTCTGTATCTTTTTCGAGCGTTAGTCATTAGTTCTAAGATCCTTCTAACAGCGAGGACAAAGTTTTCACATTTATCGTGAACGTACGTTCAGTACTTGTCTCATTAAAACCGTACTCTTTCGATTTCTTTTTTCAACGCGGTGAAAATTCCAGGCGGGGAAACGCGGAACGATCCGCATTAAACCGCGAATGCGTCTTGGCGTGTGTTCAACATCCGCATAAACACGCGCTAACCACAGCCAAGAACCGCAAACGAGTTAGCGTAGGTTCAGAGGAAACTGAAGCCGACGCAGCGGCAATTATACATATAGAACAGTTGTGACATTATCGTTCTTATAATGTTTAACGTTTGAACTAGCACCTACAATTCGACCCTTTTCTATTGAAACGGTCAGCAACAGGATGGATTCAATGTATGGCTCGCTGTCCAAAACAAGGTCGCTCTTTGATCTCAGTGATGACTCGTAATTTGTAATGATTTCGGTCGCTTTCAGCGGTTTTTGGACAAATTGACCGCGCTGCAATGTCACATCGAATTACTACAATGTAACCGGATGATCCAGATTAAATACGTGAATAGATCACTGTCATTAAGAACCGTTTTTCTTTAAATACTGTAAATGGGTAGCACGAAATCATTTTCACTAGCGGCTTGGCCTCGCCAGTAGTGAATTCTTTTAAATTACTTAGCGATTCGATTATACAGAGCTTTGTTTCCGTCGTTTAAAAGCTACCAATCGAGTGTTCGTGCACGATAATGCGGCCATTCGCGACAGCAAGTCAGCGAAGACGCTGGAAGACGTGAGTATCCCTAGATTAAAGTAGCCAGGAACCTCGTCTGACATTAATCCGATCGAAAACGTGTGGGGATTAAGAGACCAGGCTTGGTACGAGCTGTTCCCATATCAAATCTAGACTAGTGTCTTCAAAACTGAAATTATTTAAAAAAGCTTCGAGACCAACGAAACGTGGTTCTTCATTGTGGATAGCTTATTTTATTCTGCACAATTAATAATTTTCAAACCTGTAAATATCTCTTTTGTCGGTTGGTATGATTGTTGGCGGTATTACGGACGAAACAATAATAACTCGAACGGCACGATAGACGCAACCTATATAAACGCCAATGCGTTTCACGCGTTTATGAACAATATAGGATTATGCCTGCTGATTAGACAGTGTAACTGTGAGTGTATTCAATAATCGCTACGCGCCCGAACACTTCTACAGAGAAACCTGCTGCTAGATGGATTATAAACAGAACGTAGCAAACATGTGAGAGACGAGTGGAGCGAAATGCGAAACGCGAAGCTTTCTCGTCCGACAAAGGAATTCTACTACAAACGAAATATACGAGTAGACCTTACACCTTATGGACTTTCGTGACCCAGTCTGACTGCCATACCGACCTGAAAATTCGAACGTGCTTTTAGAGTACTCTTCTCATGGATGGTGGTCAGATGAGAAACTATTCGCTGAATTAATATTGATGGGCAGACAGCTGTAGCGTGTGCGTAAATATATGTGAATTTACTATGGGAGGGGTTGAAAGAGGCAAAGGTAGAAATAGTTGATTCTAATGGTCACCTACAATAGTGTGTGGCGCTGCTTCGTTACGGTTAGGATCTCGGGAAATTTGTAGGAGGGCAAAAAAGGAAAGGAACTGGCCTGCTAGTGGACACGTTAGTAAGGCTTTCGAGCAGGCTTTGCCTTAGACGACTAGGATATTGGGAAGTCGGTCGAGGATTATACACATAGCAACGGAGGAGTCGATCGAGCGCTTGTGAGAGCGCGATCCCTCTGGTGGCGAGCATGGGAGGCGATGCCACAAGTGAATGTATTTCATTGAAATTTATTTTTGAAGTAGAACCCATGAATATCTACAAAAAAAAGTATGAAACAACATTCCCGTACAGCATCAGAGAAATTTATTAAAAATCAAAAACGAATTTTTAAAAAAAATCGACGAGGGATAGGTGGAGAAATTTTTGCAATTGCAATCACTTTTGGCGAATAGACATACCCTTAAAATGTGAGGTCAGAAATGTGTTCTCGACACTTATTGTATACCTCGTTTGTGATTCTACTCTCAGGCCCAAAAAGACACATATTTTTCCGTATTTGACACTATAAATCGAAGAATAATATACCAAATAACCACAATATTTCGTTCTTTGGTCGACATGATGCGAGCAACATGGGGTTAAACGCGAACGCTTATCGTCGTATGTACGTTAAGCTTGGCTTCCGTCACTTCCAAAGTCGCGATTCAAGCGTTTGCTTCACTTTAGCTCGCGTATCTGAAATTTTCTTGCTGTCGGCGACACGACGGTGCGCGGTGCGCCTGTAAAATTGATATCCACGCGCGTTCCCGAGGCGCAAGACGGAATCTCGATGTAAGACGCGTACGCGTCGGCGGATTAATATTTCAGCGGCATCATCGACGTCGTCTTTCATGTTGCATGAACCAAGATGATACGAGACATCTGTATTCCGTGGCCCCGGTCGTCGCGATGCTGTCTAATGCATTTACTCTTACCGAGGCCGATAAGCCATCCGGGGTGGCTAATAAGTACCGTTGAAATGCTGCTCGATCCATTACCGTTCGCGTCGGATCGCGGCGTCTAAACTTGCCAGACACGAAATCCACCGGCGATGCATAATTCCTGAAGTCGCTTGCGACAGAGGAACCGTTTCCCGTCAGCCACGGAACGCAAAGACAGCCGTGGCCGACCACTGGTAAATTAGAAAATCAATTTCCCCCCTGTTTTCACGGACGGAACTGAATTACGGTTTCCTTAACAGAATTAAATTTTGTTCGCTCGCCATGGAATTTCCCTGAAACGAAATTAAAGCTACCCATTCGCGGCAAAGCCTTTCTCAATCCCGTCTGCTGGGAAATAATAAAATCAGCTGCTCGTTTTTTTCTTGTTCTCTTTTTTTTTTATTAATGAAGTGCTCGCCCGGATCGTCTGATCGGGATATTCAGGCTTCTCTCGCATTGCCATCGACAAATGAATCCCACGAATACTTCGTTGATACGGGAGAACGGGGAAACCGAGGTTCCTTATTCATTTCCCTCGAGAACTGTTTGACGACTTTTATATCGGCACTTTATGTCGGGCAACGTACGGGCGAAGAGTGGATGAACTTCGCCGACCCCTGGATACTATCTGCAATCCAGGGGATAAGCATTGCATTTGTAATTACTAATTAATTAATCATTAATAATCCATTGCACTGTAATATCTGGAAGGCGTGTTCCTAGCTCTGGCATACGAATAAACTTCGAGCATTGCACAAGTAAGTACCACGACTAATTTGAAGTTTGACAGTCGACGCATGGAAAGTCCGAGTTCTCACTGTAAACAAAGCGGAAGATCCGTGAAACGACTCCATTGACTAAACATTCCCCCCGCCAGGCGATCTAAACGTTCACCAGGGGAATCGTGAACAATTAGCGTAACGCTAGTAATTAACGGGATAGCAGAAATACCACTCGAGATTCAACGGTCGTGTCTGACAACACTGACAGATCAACCTGTCGGACGTACTGGTTGCTGTCCCGCGAAGTTAAATTACAGACATTCAGAATCTCAACGAAACTGGAAATTCGACCATCGCCCATGTAGATTCAGAGCACGTTCTCGGTAACGATTCAACATTCTCGTAACTTAGAAAATTAAATCGACCCAAGCGACGTTCCCGTGAAACTTCGAAACGTCGAACAGTAAAAACGTCTTAAAGTTGAAAACTTTCACGCGCGCTTTCGGGAAGGAATTTTAACGATTTTATGGAGAGTTTCCAGGATGCATGGAAAGTATAAATAAATAAACTACTCGTAAAAGTGACTTCCGAGTCGGTGATTATAAGACCTCATTTGCAAGTTTCTCGCAGCCGCGACACTTTTTCCCCCGTGAATTTGAAATTCATACACGGACGAGCTTGGTTAACTAAAAATAGTTCGGCCAGAGGCCCCGAAACGAGCACGGGAAACGTTTTAGATGGCAATTTCTCGCCTGGTACCCGACGCCACGAAATCATATGCCCCACGAGCATGCTTGACAGCAACCACCGAATCCCATACGATACGAGCAAATTGCGTTCCGTGTTCCCTTTAGCGTGTAACGGCGGACTTTCGTTGATTTTTTTCAGGAACGACTTCTACTGAGCGTGTTGCCCAGACACGTAGCCATGGAGATAAAAGCCGACATCGCTGGCAAACCGAAGGACAAGATGTTTCACAACATTTACATTCAGAGGCACGAGAACGTCAGGTGAGGATTGAGGAAATACAAGCCAATTAAAAAAGTACCCAAAATAGTACCCCTTTGGCCGGAAGTTCCGAGACACTTTACGCGTTCAGAGTTTGCGCGGGAAACTCTTGCATCTGAGAGCAACGAAACCAATGAATAATTAGAAACGATACTGTGTGTATTCTGTCCAGTGGGCTATGATATATTCGTCCCCATTATGCATCAGGGTCATACACGCGTCTATCACGCGTTACAGTGGCGCGTCTGCCACTCGTGGATCGTTAAGTCACACGACGCGCGCCAACGAATTCCAATTAACAGCGTGACTTAATTACAGGACCGACACGGTCTCGAAGAATCTAACGCGAGAATATTTTACAGCATCCTGTTCGCGGACATTTGCGGATTCACGTCGCTATCGGACCAATGCACGGCGGAGGAGGTGGTCAGATTGCTGAACAAACTGTTTGCTTGGTAAGAGAGTCTATCGACAAGAAGATATTTAGAATCGTTTAATAAAATATCGCTATCGTCTGGGTATCGATTACGTCCTGGTTTTAAACTAGATGATCCAGGGGACTAATCTTTTCATGACGCAACAAATTCTTTCAGAACTCTATAAAACTGTGGAAATTCGTTTGAAAGCCATGTTTCTGCAAACTTCTTTAGAAGGACTCTCTGCTTTTTCACAGGTTCGATACGCTGGCGGCTGAACATCATTGCCTCAGGATTAAATTGCTAGGGGACTGTTATTATTGCGTTTCTGGGCTGCCGGAGCCCAGGCCAGATCACGCGCGATGCTGCGTCGAAATGGGCTTGGACATGATCAGCGCGATCACGTGAGTTCCGTTAAACTAATTTCCCGTCGAAACCGACCTTTCAAATCGTTCTGCTTCGGCCACTCTATCAATATTTTTATCGTTTCTACGTTTATTAGGTATTCGATCTTTGGGGTACACACAGAATATTTTAAGAAGTTGATAAAAAATTTAAGTTTATTATTTCTTGTAGGTATTTCAACCCTAAACCTACCACGATCGATCAAACGACCGTTTTTAAAATTTCGTTTAGAATCTCTAACATACGACTTTTCTTATAATATACGTACAATGAATTTTCTCAACATTCACTTTTATTCTTATTCTTTGTTTTCTGTAAAAAATATGTAGTCTGTCTTGCCTACCACAACCGGTCGAACGATTTTTTGTAAAAAACCGGACGAAATTTAATATCAAATTCTGGTTAACTTCTAATGCAAATAAGAAATATATAGCAAAAATTAAAGGAGAGAATGTTCAGTTTCGATTGGCTTAACAATGCGTATTAAAAATAGTTAAACTTTAGATGCGTGCAGTTCCGAAGCTACTAGAGTTTTATTCATAATTGAGCCATTGTTAGAAGTGGCAAGGCTTCTCCTTTAAAATGATTTTTGTTTTATGTCGATCCGACTTTCCATTTTGGAGATATCGTAATTTATATGAAAGTGTAATTTTTAAAACTCCACTATCTCTGTCTCTCTGTCTTACGCGTCGGTCCTTTTTCTTTCGCACGTGAGTTGTGACCGAGTGATATATTTACTATTTACTACGAGCACGTGCGGTCAACGACCTTGCCAAGGCCTTAGTGAAAGTCCATTGATGTGGCGAGGTAAACAAACGCTTCGTACCCTTATATCACCGGAACTAGCCACGTTATCGACTTGAAACAAAAATCGTTATATCTCCGGAACTAATTACGCTATCGACTTGAAATTACCACTCATTTTAAAGGGCATTTCATCCTCTATCTGATGTGCATAACAACTATTATCATTTATACTGTCTTGTATGTTTCTTTTGAAATTTACTTTGACTCTATTCACCCAAGGAAGTTTCAGCAATTCCTACCGATTATAGGATCGATATAGGATAAAACTCTATTATAAAATATTTAATTGAAAAAGAATTTAAATTTGTATACAGGACTTTTGCATAATTAATAGTCAGCATTTTGTCATAAATAATTGATTTCTCCGGAATTAACTACGGTATCGATTTAAAACAAAATTCGTTTCCAATTGCATTTTCTCTTCTATCCGATGAAAATTAAAAAATTTCGGCGTAGGTTGTTCATTTTCTGTATGATGTTAGAGTACTAAGTATGCACATTTAGAGTGAAATTATTGAATATAGAGAGAGGTATCTGACGAACAAAATTCAAAGCACAATTTTTTCTAGATACAATGCAAAAATTAGGAGTACGTTGCCTCGTGAAAGAGAAAAAGAAAGATTGGTCATTAGACCGGTTATGGTAGAAATGGGTATACACGAAGCGTCGGTAGGTTTACTGTTAACTGTAAGAAAATGTCTGTAACGCGATTGCTTCCCAAACTTTTGAATGGTAGCATCTCGAAAAGGCCCGTGACTCGTTGAGAAGTTTTTACGATCGCGACCTCCGCAGGGTTAAAATATAATCGCAACAGTTATTCCCGCGATAGTCGATGGTTTTTTCAGATTGTATCGAGAAGTGGGGGCGGTGAACGTGAACATGAGAGTGGGCATACACACCGGAAGAGTCCACTGCGGGGTGCTGGGACTACGAAAATGGCAATTCGACGTTTGGAGCAACGACGTTACCCTGGCGAACTACATGGAAAGCGGCGGAATACCAGGGTGAGTTTCGGAGGAACATTTTCAGCGAAGGCTCGCGCAAACAGAGAGAAGAAAAACGAAGGAAAGCTATAATACGAAACGACGAGTCACACGAGACCGCACGAGCTTTCTTATTTTGTTTTCCTAGCTCCTTCTCGAGCGTACAAGAGAAACGTCCCTTCGCTTTGTAATAGCGGCCAAAGTACAGGATTTACAAGCAATATCATCCCCCGATTTAAATTTGAAACTTACGTCGGGAAAATAGAGATCCTCTCTGGAAACTCTCCTCGGACGTTGAATCGCATTCGTAAATATTCATCGTCCGTTCCATTTCGTCGTAGAAAACTTCAGATACTCGGAGGAACTTACCGCGAGATACTTACGTCGAGTTATTCGGCTTTAAAAGAGATAACAAACGAATCGCAAACATTCAGATTCTACTAGCAGCGTTGCATCCTAAACCCGTCCAACAAGAACGACAGAATTTTCAATCGTCGTAGTCGCCATGTTTGTTAGGCGCCAACTAGCTACGAAGATCTTGCGTCTCGACGCCATTAGAGTTTTTCTTGCGGCGCCATGTTTATTCCGAAGCAAACATAATTCCTGATATTGGTGAGATACAAGTTTGTGTGACAGAGTCGTCGAAAATTTATCGTATTTGCTCCACCAAACGCAATCGTGATGGTTTGTTATTTTCATTCATCTTTAATTAAAAGTTCTATCGCTCTTGTTGCCTCGAATATTTTGGAAAATGAATGCAACGACCGGAATATTCGAGCAAATATTCCTATCGAGAGCGATTCGCCGCGAACTCACCGGACTGGGAATCGTCTCGACGGTCGATAATTAAACGTCCAATTACTTTCGACGTGGCGTCCGACGTTTACCGTGCGATTATTCCCCTAACGCAGACGAGTCCACATCACGAAAGAGACGCTGGATTGCCTGGGCGGTTACTACGAGGTGGAGGAGGGCAACGGGGGCGAAAGGAACGCGTACCTCAAGGAGAACAATATCAAAACGTACCTGATCGTCCCCGGGGACGCGTTCAAGGGAAGTATACCGTCGTCCGGGTTGAGAAAAGGTCTGCCAGCGAACGGGAACGTGTCCAAGGAGATGAGGGTGATGGGACACGGATCGCAACACGGTAAACAGACCAAGTAAGCGATCGCTTTGTCGTCCTTTTGGTAGTTATGGGAGATCCAGCTAGCGATAGGAGCAATGCTTCACAATTAAGGTCGATTTGCCGAGGGAACGGTACTTCTCGATGAGTATTGATTCTCGAAGCAGCGGCGTCGGAACTGAGACGTGTTTTAGTACCTTCGATATGTTTACGTTTGATATTGTACCCTTCTGTTGGACCACGTTCCCCGCTCCAGCGATGGCTCTCTGTTTTATCCTTGCAATTACCGTTTCTTTAGAAACAGGAGCGCCGACGGGAAACGTAAAACAGTAACACAAGCATGTCAAACACGAGAGCCGATCCCTATTTCGCTACTATTTTCTGATAAAATTTCTTTTTACGATCGAGAAAGTAGGACAAGAAATTATTTGTCTAAAATTTAGTTTAATATGAATAAACTCTACGTGGTTTCCCTGACAATTAGATAGGAACTTAATGGACTCGTATGCGTATAGCGACCACCAGGAATTTCTATTATAAGTATGGTGAAAAATATTGGACCTTCCATAATTCTATTTGGGCTGTTTTACCTATTTGACGATAGGTTGGGCTTTGGAGAAACCACTGAGAGCAAAAAGGATCCTGACGACGAGGTGAACGAGTACCTGATGCGAGCGATCGATGCCAGAAGCATAGATCGGCTGAGAGCGGAATATTGTACGCCTTTTATCCTAACATTTCGCAGACCCGACGTTGAAGAGAAGGTACACTGATCATTGTATAGAACTAACCGCAAAGCTGGCAAATTGGTTTTAAAAGTGCTCGCATATTTACAATGTGTATTGGCACTGCTTATAACGCAGTGTATTATTTATATCTTATGCTCGTGGTGCCCCTATAACTATTAATAAAAGCCCTTCGGGTGGCAACTGCCATAAGCTTAAAATGATATATCGAAACGAAAGCTATGTAATATTAAGGCTCTTTAATTCTATTTACGATACTAGTTCTAAAGCGTGATAGTTTAGAAAATTGTTCGAATTATTTACAAAAAATTTATTCTTTCATACATCTCATTCATTCATCTCTATTGATTCTACTAATAAATTTGGTGATCGAAGTTTGCAAGTAAAATTTAGGTCACCATTTTATTTGTCAAATTGGAATTTTCCGCCACAATAAGATTAATATTCAGCTCTCCTGGTAACAAAATCGAATTTAAAAATATAATAAACAAGAGTTTGTGGCCGTACTGACAAATGTAAATTTCTTTTATCCGTAGCAAATATTTTCGAGCTAAAATCGACAACAAATAATTTCCCTCCGAGCTTTCAATTTTCCATGTAATACAAGTGCGTTAAAGAAGAAAACGCTTTAACGATTTTGTTGCAGTATTCTCGCGAAAGGGACAGAATGCTATCAGCATACTTCGTGTGTTCCGGTTTCGTCTACATGGTGGTCGTGATTGCCATAGCAATCACTCTGTACGGGTAAACGAGCCAGTCCAAATAAACTCTATTCTCTAAATCAACTAGTCTTCTTTTCTCTTTCAAAACTGCGATTCACTTCAAACTATGTGTATGTCAATTAGCTTGGATCCTGGAAACTCGATTAACCTCCGAATACGTTAAAATTAAGCTTCTGCCTCTATAACATAACTTTAACAAAATGATCTTTCAAATCAAATACAAATCAACTATACTAGTATTATCAATTCAGTTCTACAAGCTAAAGTAGATATTTTCTATCGTACTTAAGACCAGAGTGGAGCAAATTTGATTCATGAATAACGAATAAACGAATAAGAAGTTTAGATTTATTCAGTTTCTAATGTAAATCAAAATCCATTAACGATCTTCCTAAACTGACATCTAGTCGAACAAAGTCTAATTTACGAATAAATTTGAAATCGTTATTCGTTATGCGTTATTCGTGAATAAAATTTTCTCGACTTCGGTTTGAACCATAGAATGCGTGAAATCACTTTTACAGGAGCATATACTTCTACACGTGCATAGCAGTGAGTACGCTGCTGATCGCTTCGATCAATGGAATCCTATTGGCGGAAAAAAACGCGGTGAGTATGTTAGTTACTTCGTTTCTTATCTGGAAAACGTGGCGCTGATTCGGGCCAACTTGTACACGAAATCTACGTATTTTGAGCAATTTCCAGCGCGACTGGATCGATTGCAAGGCTCTTTGGAATCTTGCCACTTCCTCTTAACCTTGAATTCGTGGCTGGATTCCAGGTCACTGGTGAAATCATCGATTCACTCATCGTGCACTAGACAGTGCTGTGTGCCTTTGTCCGAAGATCGCTTAACAGCAAAGCAACGCTTACGGCCGATTGATAATAGAATTTTCGGCAAACTAATTAGTTCGTTGCGTAACGAAGACAACCGACCCGTCTCCATGAATTGCAACCATGGATAATAACGAAGAACGATATTTTATTTTTCAGAAGGTACCTAAATCCCTTCGAGATTTCGCGGTGCACGTTTTTGAAAACCGCGGCGTGGCGCAAATACTGGCCACGTGCGTCGTGTTCCTGACTTTCATCACGGCTCTAAGTCCTCTGGTAAGTCATAATTGGAGCTTGTTATGCAATTTTCAAATACGGTAACTCACGGTTCGAACGAAATTAAAAATGTATTTCTCATTGGGGCCCAAACTGAATAAACGCTATCTCCACCAAGTGAAATTTAAAATTCTAACTCGAACGTTCGATAAATACACGTTGTACGCGCACAAAATTTCACGAAGATTGATTCGTCATTGTCGGAGTTTTTAACTGCCGTCAGTTCGGAAAAAGAAGCTTGGTGAAAAAACGGCGTTAAAGTCATACCGACACGACATGCGACGATTCTATCCGCGCAGGCGGCTGCATATACAGTAATAAAGTTCGCCGATGAAATTCAGTGATTAATCACGTCGCGCCATTCCGTAAAATAGAATAAAAATGACGTCCATTAATCACGTCGGGTCGTTCGCTGAAAAGGAATAAGAATGCCAAAGAATGAATCGAGTCGGTCTTTAAAACACGTGGGTCGCCATTAAATTATCTTGGATCAGTCACGATCGATCGTGGGTCATCGTGGTAGATTCAGTGGACTTCGAACTTGAATAACTGCGTGAATAACGCTACCACGATGCGAATAGATCAAGACTCGACTCTGTCTTCGTATGACGTATTACTACCTCAATTTTCGACAAGAGATCTCACTAATCACCGCAGTGGAGCAGAGAATTAATGGATGATAACCATGGCCGCTATCTATCACCGCTATGTCGGTGCTCCGATCGATAAAGTTCGTGCACTCTGACGGCGCCACGCGATTAATTAAGTCCCCGATGATCAGGATCCATCGATCGACTCTAGCAAGAAACAAAGCGATTCGTCTTCGTCTGTCTTTTTCCTCTAATTATAGATCACGTTGGAGAGCGTGCGTGTCTGCAGCAACGGCACGTCCATCTCGGAATGGCTGGATAATTCGAGCGTGACGTTCCAGAGCATCGACACGCCTGACGACGTTTGCTACTACACTGTCTTCGCTGACGTAAGTTCCTAGACATGATCGATTCCCATTCTGAACTCCGATGGTCGCTGGCGTTAAATCAAATTTGCCAGACTTGCGTCGAATCAGCTTATAAGTCTTGGTTAATTGTCTACGTCGGACAGAGATCGTGCAATTTCTACGTCGCTGTTATCCAAACTTCGTATTACACGGTATCCAGGTGAAATCGTAGAGCCATAACGGACTAGATTCCTTGTTTGACGATAAGTCGTTATTGACGCAAAGGTGAAGAGGGATCTTCCACCTTCGGCGACGTTTGATCAAAGATTGGAACCGAAGTGTCGTTGTCAACGAAGATTCTGATCTCAGCGAGGAGCAGTTAATTACTTTGGACGATGGTGCTTGCAGCTTTTCCCGGTGCTTGTGATGCTGGTGATGATAACCTGTGCGGTCTACCAGATTCTGACGTCGGTGTTCAAAGTGGCTATACTCAGTCTGGTGGTGGCTTCCTACCTAGGCATCAGTATTTACGAGGCGTTGCACGAGAGGGACGTCGAACTGACTGGAAGATGGCTGGCGGGCGTTTTGGTGGTTTTCTTTATGGCCTGCCTGGTCGCCCATTCGCAACACACTGAGGCGACCTACAGGTGAATTATCCTCGACCAATACGATCCAAGATTCTTGCACTATTCTATTACTTGTACCCGAAGAAAATTTCGACATTTTATCGATTCGAATTTTAATTAACAATCTTCCTTTCGTTTTTAAAATAACTACGAACGAGTCGAATTTCGTCGAACAATGGAAGCCCCGAAACAGATTTAAATATATTTTTCTGAATGAACGCAGATTGGATTTTTTGTGGAAGCTCCAAGCCACGGAAGAGAAGGAGGAAATGGAGCACCTGAAGGCCTATAACCAGAAACTATTGGCGAACATACTTCCGGAACACGTGGCGGCTCACTTCCTGTCTACTGTCAATTCGGACGTAAGGAAAATAAATAAGTTGAAATTATACCGTTCGAATATTAAAACGACCAACTATAACGGTTAGAAACTACCGTTGATAAAACTGTAATTAGTATGTAATGAAGAATATAAAAATTTATATTGTCATTTACCGACGAAACGCGATCCTGTTACCGCGCTCGGACGGAACATAAATAATGGTAGGGATGATTTCGTTACTTGAATGCACCGCGATAATTGTCATTTGAAAGAGGGAATTACTATAATTCGCTTCTCATGAATTAACCGTTTGTAGTTCTAGTTATTGTCAGCATTTCGTCCCAACTAGTTCACGCGCATTTAGCTATCCTCGCCGTTGCCATACGGCCACTCCATATTTGAATATTTAACTACACATTAATACAGACGTGTGCAAATTATTAATTTCGACGCCGCGTCTCTGCAGTTTTGCTGATTTTCTGTAAATACTCGAGAATATTGTTTATCGACCGGGGACTCGTTTCGAAGCGTATTTTTATTCCGTCCAACGACGTTTCGTATAAAATGGCCGCTTGCAGGAGCTGTATCACGAGCAATGCGACTTCGTTTGCATAATGTTTGCCTCGATACCGAACTTCTCGGAGTTTTACGTGGAACTCGAGGCGAACAACGAGGGCGCCGAGTGTCTCAGACTTCTCAACGAGATCATCGCCGATTTCGATCAGCTGCTCGCCGAGGAACAGTACAACTACATCGAGAAAATTAAGAGCACCGGTGCCACGTACATGGCTGCATCCGGTGAGCAACGCTTTTCTCCTAATTTTTCCCCCAGCGATGCTTTGCAATTACACGCGGCCGAATCGCGACGTTGATTAAAATTCGCTTCGTCGTTTTTTCCTACCGTTTAACATTTTTCCACAAACTGCCGCGCACGCGTTCGCCGGCAAACACCGCAGTTCCACCGTTTATTCGCGTAACTTTGCGAAAAGTTATACATTGTCCATCCCCCGACGCTTTAAACCACTGAAATAGAGACGACGTAGAATTTTTTCCGCGCAAAAAATTCCCTAGAGAAAACAGACCATTGTATCTGGGCAATTTGAAATCTAATAAAACGAGTCTCTACTCTTCCGTTATTAAAATAACGTAGAATTAATGAAAATGTCCCTGCTTTTTAACAACTTTCACGTGAACGACGATCGTATAAAAGTTTCGTCTTTAAAAATATTTATCAGCAAGATTTCATTCGTTTCGAAGACAAATTAGAGCGTGTACTGCTAGAGTTCTGAAACGTTGGGGTAAAAAACGCGAACGTCGACGTGCAAACGGTATTTATGGCTAGCAGGTATTTTCACGAGGGTATTCCTCTTTTCCTCAGGTCTGATGAAGAGCACCTGCGACATGAAAGATTACAAGCACGTGACTGCTATGGCCGACTATGCGCTCAGGATACGTGAACAGCTGGCCTCCGTTAATGAACACAGCTTTAACAACTTCCGGTTGCGTGTGGGCATCAATATTGGACCGGTAACGTCAATCAATTTTGAACTAACTTACAATGTTCGTGAAACGTTCTTTCGTGTCTGAATGAAGACTGAATAAACCACGAATTCGTTACGATGAAATGATTAACAGGGACGAGTATGTCACGGTAATATCACACATTATTTCAGTGCTAATCAATTGGAAGAAAATAATGAAACGTTTTTATTAATCTATTGATTAAAACGTATATAGTCCACAAGCGTCCACTAATTTGTTTCCAATATGCAATGAATAAATATTTATTTATTCTTATTAGGCAAAATAGAAGAAATGTTTAACTATTTTAAGTAAAATTGGTAATTATACAAGAAGGATTTTTATTTTGAGAAATTTTTCTTATTCGTACGAAAGTCGTTTACTCTCGGAGATATTTGCAAAAGTTTCGGTTAAATGTAGGTTAAAATTATGCCACATTCCGGCGTATGGCGCCACCTTACACTACATTGCACACATGCAGCCATCTAACGACGATAGAAGAAAGCCTACACGCGAAATCATTAGTAAATACACACGCGTAAGATCGTATAATCTTTTAGACCTCCATAAACTTATCTACAAAGCTCTTCGCGTTCAATCAAGCTTCAAATCCTACTTAAACCCCTTCAAACATTTGTACTTCACACGAAGGAGACTCCAGGAAATGATTTGCAAGTTTCAAAGAGGGTAATTTCAAGACGAATGATACTTTGGGCGAACTTTCGAGCTCGACGAGGACCTCAAAGTAGGGTACTCGCATGGAAATCAACTACCAGTCGCTTTCAAGATAAAATTGTTGAATAATAGTTTTACAAAAAAATTCATAAAAACGAAATATTTCCAGAGCCGTCACACGGGAATCCCCCTTAAAGAATTTATCTTACGTAGGCGCTTGCGTTCGTACTACGGGGACCAGTTTTTCTTTCTCTTGAAATAGCATACTTGTACACCCGACGTTGGAAATATCGTTCCATGACTACAAATGCACGAAACGCGTGATGCATAAAAGGTGCGATTTCTTAGCCGCACGATACGTATTATAAATGCATACCCATACGTCTCGTGTATTCGTAGTGGATGAACGATTTTTCTGCACCGGGTAAAACCATGCTGTTGCAGACAGGACAAAACTGGTATTCGCCTACCAAAGCAGAATTTCTTGATAACTAATAATATATTAACCGCCAAAAATTCGATGTAGACTAATCTGAAGAGTCGGGTACGTTGTTCGATTGGTCTCGTCACTGTGCATCGATAGGAGAAACTTCAGAATTTTGGTTGAATCTGTTTTGATGCAGGTCGTGGCAGGGGTAATAGGCGCCAGAAAGCCGCAGTACGACATTTGGGGTAACGCGGTAAACGTGGCCTCGAGAATGGAGTCGACGGGTGTCTTGGACGGGATTCAGGTCACCCAGGAGGTTCGCGATATTCTGATCGCGAAAGGATATCCGGTTACCTGTCGTGGTAGCATTCAGGTCAAAGGCAAGGGCAGCATGGTGACGTACTTCCTGGACGGTCCCAGAGATCCGTCGAAAGCTCTGGGCAACGTAGACGCTAAAACGAACTCTAATAACTACACCAACAACACGGACAAGCCTGTGTCGTCGAGCAACGTTGTCGTGTGAGGGACGTTTTCGAGGAAATCGAGGACTCGATTCGCGAAAGAAATGGCCGAGTAGTCAGCGGAAGTGCTGTCCGACGAACGATTAGTGAAATTTTACAGAGTACGGGTCGAGAGTTTTGTTACAAAATGAGGGAGAAAGTGTTATAAGATTTCGAAAGTCGAGGAAGCGAATGTCAATTGTAATTTGAGGAAAGAATGTAGGAGTTTACGAAAACGATGAGCGTTAGAGGATATTTTAAAAGTAATACCACTGGGAAAGCTAAGATCTATATATCCAGACGTTTACGACTTTCCTTTAGGGGCGTAATAGTCATTATCAAACGAATGTCACAGATATTTTGTCATTGATATGTTCTCTGTCAGGGAGGATCGCGTTCGATCGAACGATAGAAGCCTAAAAGAATTATATTTATAAGAGAAGCAAAGAAATAATGTCCTATTTTTGAAGGCAGTTTCGAGTTTAACGAAACTAATCTGCGTAGTATCAGGATCCGATAGTAATTTTAAAGTATTTTCTGACACTTCGAGTAACTTAAATTCTACCATTTCCCATACTTGGACATCTTTCTGAATGGTCCATACATCGAAGAGATATTTTGATCGACGAGTCTGTCGCTTAACTGACTCCGATCCCCTGTTCTTTAAGATCAGTGGAACAAGAATCAACGATTCTTCTAATTAATGTACGAGTCAATAGGTCGATTTAATTCCGAACCAAAAGAAGATCCATAAAATATCCGACATTTGGAAAAAGGAAAACGACCCTAGAACGAAGGAAAAATATTGCGAATTCGAGTAGTATTTTTCTTTCTCGATTGAATCCTCGGAACTCAATTATCGTCTCTGTGAAACGGCTCAATCGATCTCCGGCACATAAACGGACAAATTACGTAGTGGTAAGTTTAACCGAACGGTAAATAACGTGAACGGAGTGTCTTGCGAAACGGAGCTCAAATTTTCTTCCATATCTTGAGAAAGTTATCTTGTACTTAAGCCATATCTCGGTACACGTACGTACAATGAGTGTGATTAGATGTTTGCTTATTATTCTCGACTCTGTACGATCGCGAACCATCGACACGCCGCTAAAAAAATCTCTTCAAACGAACAACAAGACGATTTCATTCGTCGTATATTTATATTTGACAAACGATTCTAATCTATTTCCTCAAAATTATTTTTTAAGAAATTATAATCGTCTCCTCGGAAATAGTCCTTTGTTTCCAGATAAAGAAAGATAGATGGTGGAAGTTTAAATTTTTTCCAACAGAAATATAATTTTACACCAAAGATCATTGAATGATTCGTATCGCTGTTCGTTTTACGATTCCAGCGTGTCTGCGTCGTTTCTAGTCAATAAATGGAGTTCTCTGAGAGAGTAATCGTAACGAGAGAAGCTCGATACAACGAAACCGTGGCCGAGTCTTAGACTTATTTTTCTCTTTGCGTACTGTGCTATTTAATTTAAAGGGAACGGGACCACGTCAAGTTTCTACCGATACCGTGACGGACGACGTGTAATTGAAGAATCGAACGAAGCAAGAGTTCGACTTCGGTCTATGGAACGCCAAAGAGGACTCACTATTTTTACAATTTCCGTTTTTGTAACTTACTGATCGAAAATGTCAATAAACGAATGTTTCTGTTATCGCGCGTAAAAAGATTCATCTATAATCTTTCAATATTTAAGTGGAAAAATGGTTTTGCAACACTCTGTAATATAATCTGTTACCGGTAAACGAAGAATCTATCGACAGAATCAAATTGCGTAGATCGTGCGACAGCGAGCACGGTGCCCTTCGAGCGCCAAGAGTTTAGTTTGCAATGTCTCTTGATTTTTAAAAGATCAACCTAATTTGCCCAATAAAAAATTATTGGACGCATCGATTCCAGTATATATTCGTTGATAGCAGAATTATTTCTCATTTACGAATGAGTCTTTCGATTTTATCGATTGTTGTTTCGTATATTTCGTTCTTTCTCTGAACGTAGTTCTTGTCGCTCGGAGGGCCTCGATCTCTGAACTGATACAAGTGTGTTTGTGCGAGCGTGTGCGTGTGTGTTGCATATATACGGCGTGTACGCAATTATGCTGTTGTTATACGCTGCCTGCAGAGCTTCATGGCGGTCGTATACGAACGAATCAAGTTCGAGTAGAAATTTCACGAAGAGGCACCCTTCGATATCGTGTAAATATTTACGCACGCGGTGTCTCGAGAAACAAGCAGCCAAAATGTACACAGCCACGCGATTTATACGCCGGATAATGCGAATTTTCCCGATAGTCAATGACGAACGAACGATTTCCCCGTGAGATCGTCGCTGTTTTACCGCGAATCGTATCGAAGCTCAGCGAAATAACATTTTTTAGCACTCGAGTATAATTCTTCGACCGATAACTGGACTACCCTAAATTTTGGCAGTTCACTTGATGATTGCACGAATTATTATTTTTGTCATTGTTGTTATACTTTTTACTATTAATAATTCTCACTAGATTTGAAAGAAGAACAGTGGAATAACGTGGACTAGGTTTTAAAAATGAATGTCCATCAACGTCAGGCAAATTATATTTGTTGCTCGACGAGGGGCTCTGGAATATTATTTCGCCTGGTTTCGAACGTTCGAAACAGTTAACAACGTTACGACAACTTTAACGAATTAATATCCTGTATACTATTGTGATGAATGTAATTTTCCGAAGAGTTCAATTAGTCATCAGTCAATTGAAACTCAATCTTGGCTAATAGAGCAAATTAATTAAATGTTCTCGTGACGAAAAAGTATTTTGATGTTGCTGGCAGGCCCAGCTATAGATGTTTAATCGACGTGAATCAAGAGATAACGAGCCACTGCTTGGGAAATTGGGGATTCTTCGAATGAAAATATTGCCGGTGCTTCGATCGAACAGTTATGTAATAATCAGTTAAATATAAAAAGTTAAGTATTCACGATAAATTATAAAATCGACAATTACCATTTGTAGCGAACTACAACTCTCTCAAGAAAATATAAGCAACGCACAATACTTGTCCATTTCAATGCAATAATTTTTTAAAACGCAAACGTTCGTTCCTGCAAGCGACGTCGAAGCATCCGCAATATTTCGAAGGAAAAATTTCGATCGCCCCGAGATACAAAAACATAAAAAATGTGTCATATCAAACTTATTGTGAAAACTGTACAGTCCGTGTTGAAGCATAAAGACGTGTTAGCTTTCTAGCGATAATCGTTTAAACATATTCCAGCCATTATAGTCTGTATCGTGGAAATTCGTCGACGAAGCGCAAACGATCGTTTAACAATTTACCAACGGCAGAGAGTATGCTTTTTCGAACGTTTCTACGATACTCGACTGTAATGGTGAACAAATGTTATATTAATTCTACAGTCAATTCGTGGAGACGAGGGTTTTGCCAACGATCTGGGAATAATTTTTCCATTCTGTTCCGAGTAACTTCAATGGCCTAAAGAAACCTTGGAATCTGTACTAATCACAGGCATGTGTATTATAGATATATTCGCGCGATGTGTGATTTGTCAGGAATAAAACATGAAATAAATTTTTATTGAAAGAACGCGCCGAGAGTGACTTTCCCTCGATTCCATTCTGTTTTCCTTACACTTCGAATCAAGAGCTCGAGTCTTGAGAAACTGATGCTCCCGGAAAAAGTTTCGTAAACATTCGATCTGATTTCTTCCAGACCATTAGGTAAGAAAAATTTAGGAACATTGTCAGTATCCTAACATGCTTTACTATAACTATAAAATTCTACAGCTACATCATAATGACTAGAATCGTTAGAATCAATGTTATCCAACTGATAAAATCTTGATGGTTTTCTTCTCAAACAGACACCACGATCACTATCACTATCTTCAATTTCTAAGTCAGTAATATATTCACTAGTACACTTACACATTTTATAAAACAGCACACTGCAATAAAACTTATAACACGTACACTTCGAATAAAAAACGCGAAGATATCTTCCAAAAGAATTTCGGTTGATTTGGTTTCTCCCGAACCATTAAATAGGAAAGGTTTTAGGTTCAATGATAAAATCTAGTAGATTAGGGAAACTGTCAGTGTCTGGCCATGCTTCGCTGTAACTATGAAATTCTGTGGGCATGTAATGGCTAAAATCATAAGAATTACCGGTATATTACAATCGATGAGGCGTCGATGATCTTCTTATCTGGCAGACATCGTCATCACTGTTGCTGTCTTCGCTTTGCGTGTCGGAATTGCTTCTACCACTCACTCTTTCGCACCCTGACCCGATCGAGTCGGTTCAGGGTCCCAGGGGCCCCACGTGGAGGTGAGGTGAGTGGATTTTACCAGAGTGGGCCCCATCAACTTCGCCGAAATTCTCTGCACTAGACTACCGCGGAAGCAGTAACCCAGATATAGGAGAACATCAGCTCCATCGAGGTTTTCATCCTAACTGATTGTCAGAAAGTCCCACTCCAGCCTCTTGCCCCCTCTTGCTAAAAGGAAAGATTTCAAAATTCGAAGCAGCTCGTTATTTATTCAATTTAATCAATCGTTGAGGATATCATTATTGTCAAGACTTTCTAATCTTCATTTAACACTTTGCAATGTAAATTTTCAAGACTTGCAGATACGCTTACGTTTCATGAAACAAAAATATCAGCTCTACTGATAGTCTAGAACGAACGATCATCAATTGAATGTTACACTTATAGCAGAGGGCACGATCGTGTTCAATTGCCCTAATAAATTTATATTAGATCATATACGACACGTATTTATTCGGTTGTGATGCGACACAAAAATAGATTAGACACGTTAACAAGATTAATAGTATATTCTTCTTCTTCTTCTTCTTCTTCTTCTTTGTGTTTTTAACGCCGCGTCGACTGCGAGGTCATTGGCGGCGGATGCGTGCTTGCGCGCTATATTTGATTATACATATTTGTTTCTTTGAGAAATTTTAAAGTGTCACTTATGTGGGCCTGAGCTGTAAGGGCTGTGTCCGGTTTTATCCCATATTTCTGTCTTTGGGGTTCGGTTCTTCTGCACTGGTATAGAATGTGGTCTACTGTGAGGGTTTCAGTGGGGCAGTGGCTGCAGTACGGTTGATCGGTTTTTCTTATTAGGTGTTCGTGTGTTATCTTTGTGTGACCTGATCTTAGTCGAGACAATATGGATTTTTCTTTCCTATTTAAATTGCAGGTAGGAATTGGTTGGTAGAAGTTTTGTATTATATCATGTATTTTTGTTCTTTTTGTTGTGGTCCACATTCTGTTCCATTCTTCTTTTGTAGTTTTTTTCATATGGTTTATGAGGTCTTGATACGGTATTGGAACGGTAGTTTCGGTTGGTGATAGGGTTGTTGCTTCTTTTGCTGCCGCGTCTGCTTCCTCGTTTCCCGGTATGCCTTGATGTGAGGGAATCCAAATAATATTTATATCGGTGTTGTAATTTTTGTCTAATTCTGTGTATGCTTCTTGTATTTTTGTTATGATCTCATGGCTATTGTTACTGTTTGAGGTTTCTAGGGCTTTCATCACGCTCATCGAGTCCGAAAAAATGGCAACGTTTTTAAGGTTGTTGATGCTGGCATGTTTCAGGGTTTCAAGTATTGCATATGCCTCAGCGGTAAAGATTGAAACCAATTTGGGAAGACTTTGTTTTATAGTCATATTTTCGGTGACGATGCTGAATCCTGCTCCTGAATCAGATTTGGAAGCGTCGGTGTAGATTTGGTTACAGTGGGAGAAGTTGTTTTTTAGATTTAGGAATTTGGCTTTATGTGTTGTTCGGTCTATTTGATTTTTTGGCAGGTCCGCTAGGCTCAAGTTAATGGGTGGTGTCTTAATAGTCCAAGGAGCTATTTTACTTTGTTTGCGTTCAATGGTAGGAGCCCATTCGATGGGAGGTTTCAAGATTTTGTTGAGTCTGATACGGAGCGGTAGTGGGAACTTTGGTTTTTTGGAGTATAATTCATTGAATCTTTCAGAGAAGGTACGGTTGAAGGTCGGGTTGTTCGGAGTGGCGGAAATTTTTGAGGCGTATTTCAGTGTTAAATATTTCCTTCTTTGTTCGAGGGCCATTTCATTAGCCTCGAGCTGAATGCTTGCTATTGGGCAGGTGTGGTATACGCCTGTAGAAATTCTCAGTGCCGTATGGTGAATTGGATCGATTATTTTTAAAGTGCGTTTCTTTGCTGAGTTGAAGACAGTTGAACCGTAGTCAATTTTTGCTCGTATCAACGCTCGGTATGTTTGCAACAATATTTCCTGGTCAGCCCCCCAGCTATTATTGGCAAGTACTTTAATTATATTTAGTCTTTTTGTGCAGGAGTCTCTTAAGTATCGCATGTGTGGGACCCACGTCAGTTTCTTGTCCAGGATGAGTCCTAGAAGTTTAATGTGATCCACAAATTTTAGTTCAGTTTCTCCCATAGTTAGTTTTAGTTCAGTCTGGTTTTTTGTTTTCCTGGTGAAGAGGATGCATTGTGTTTTTTGGGGAGAGAAATTGAGACCCGATTTGTTGGACCATTCCTGAAGATGGTTTAAGGATGTTTGCAGGAGATTATATATTGTATTTAGGTTTTTACCGTGGCAGATTATTGTGAGGTCATCGGCGTATAGGTAGGATTTTATTGGAGCTTTTAGGTTTTTTATAATGTCGTTGATCCCAATTAGAAAGAGGGTGACGCTTATGACCGATCCTTGGGGAACTCCGTTCTGTATTTTTATGGGATTTGATGTTGATCCATTTGTTCTGACTTGGATTGACCTGTCTATCAGAAAATTCGCTATGAAGGCTAGCATATGCCCGTTGACATTTATCTTGGAGAGGGTTTTAATTATTTTGGGCTTCCAGATCATGTCGTATGCTTTTTCAATGTCAAGACATATAGCAACGAGATTTGGTTAAGACGTCTATTGTGGAACGATACTGCCGAAAACCATACTGGGTTGGCGTTAGAATGCTGTTAGCTTCTAGATGCGACCGGAGTCTTTTATTAATAATTTTTTCTAATAGTTTGCACATAGTATTTGTGAGAGCAATTGGTCGGTAGCTTTCTGGTTTATGTTTATTTTTGTTTGGCTTGAGAATAGGTACCACTATGGCTTTTCTCCAGTTAGAAGGGAAGACTTTATAAGTCCAGATACAGTTATAGATCTTGAGTAGGTGGTCTATTCCGAGTTTCGGGAGGGACTTTAATAGTTTATTTTGGATATTGTCAGGTCCTGGTGCAGAGTTTTTTGTTGTTGAGAGGATACTGGTTATTTCGTTTCATGATATTGGAGCATTTAGTGTAGGGTTCATATTGTTATCGTCGGTGCGAAGTAAGGTTTCTTTTAGGAGCTCGTCGTGATCTGGGTTGTTGGCTATAAAAGACGGGTTGTAATTGTCGTTGCTCGAATTTTTTTCACGAAAGTACGTAGGATTTGGGGGGTATGTCTATTCACCAAAAATGGTTGTAATTGATCCCTTCAATCGAAAATAATTTTCCCAGAACGATTTGAAATTTTTAAATTTTGTCCACATTCCTGAATTTTTTTCTCGAAAACGCGAAGGATGTCGGAGGTATGTGTATTCACCAAGAATGATTGTAATTGACCCCTGCAAACAAAAATAATTTTTCCAGAACGATTTGAAAAAATTTTTCTTCGCCGAAAAATTTAGGTAACTATCTGTTGATTTTTCCCAAAAATTCGTTTTTCATTTTTAATAAATTTGTTTGACGTCCTACGAAAATTTTGTCTAGTACTTTTTCGTAGGTACCCATGAGCTCTACTTCCATATTAAATTTCATTGAGAAACATTCACTATTGTAGAAATTATGGACGTTTGAAAATTAGGCCATTTTTATTTGGTTTTTCACACTTTACGGGGTTAAAGAACAACTTTTCGAATATTCTTAAAATTCCTGCATATTCTTCGCCTAAATACGCGTTGTTTGCCGTTTGAAACATTAAAATCCTCCAATCTGTTCAGGAGTTATGACATTTTAAAGATTCGCATGAAATTTTCGAGCAACATTTCTGGCCATAAATTACATTTTCGATTAGGAATTTTTTTCTCGAAAATGGTTAGGATTTTTGGGGTGTGTGTATTCACCAAGAATGATTGTAATTGAGCCCAGTAGCCAAAAATAATTTTTTTAGAACGATTTGAAATTTTTTTATTTCGCCGAAATATTTCACCACCCAATCAATTTTTTTCTCGAAAGTGCGTAGGATTTCGGGGGTATGTCTATTAACCAAAAATGATTGTAATTGACCCTCGCAAACGAAAATAATTTTTCCGTGAATGATATGAAATTTTTTACTTAAATTTTTTAATAACTTTTTAACGAAGCCTCAATCAAGAAATTGATGTTGTTGATTTTCGTCTTATTTTGGTCTCTATATAACGTAGACGCTGTCTTTAATAATAATATTGCATAAAAGCACAGGAAGCATAGAAACATAAGTTCGTTCGATATTTTGAAACGGACGAGGATAGAATTTGTAATTTAATAGGAAACAAACAAAATTTGCCAGTTCAGGGGATTTCCGAAATTTTAAATACATCAACATCAACATTTATAGAAATTTGAAAGAAATAGACATTTTTGTTACCATATAATAACACAGAACCTTATACGAAATAAAATACAACAATCTCCAGGCTTATCAGTGGACAAACAATTTGTAAACGTCAACGTTTTAATGAAAAACGTTGAACTACATTTTAATCAAAAAATCAGAGAAGTTTTGTAGCAACGATACAACTTTGCCAAAGGAAGGGGAGGGTCCAGCGAGAAGAAGCTTACTGTTTTTCCTCAAATTTCATTGTATGTTTAAAATATTGCCTTAAGTTGTAGTACAAAATTCCTAATAGAATTGAATTTCCCTCCATACACTTGCTCCTACGTTCAGCCTAATTTCGTTTCCAGGTCGGTCCGTCTACGGCGCTGCAAATGGCAGCGGTATCGTCGCTCACAGAACGTTCATGGGACAATGTGGGAACACGTGCTCGAAACTGCAGTATGTCTACAGATAATGTGGACTGGACAACATTGGTGTGCAGATTATTACGCGCCGATTTTTGATCCGTCTTAAAATCTACGCTTCGACAACAAGGTCAATGAACCGCTCGTCTTACGTCGATGACACTACTTTCGTGCATCCGGTCAATCTCATCTGACAATGGATAATAACACATGAAAGGTGGGACATCATAGACACTGTACAGCGGCATTAAACTGGCTGTTAGTAGCAGTGACCTGAGAAAAATCCGAGACTATTTTCTTTCGCTATCGGTGAAGTAAAAAAAAACATGTAACCTATTTCCATTAATCTTTCGCACAAACATTCTTGCAGTCTGTGAAACGAGGAAACGCGTCGATTATTTCTAAGTTAATCGTTCCATTTGCACTTGTGCTCGTCGGATAAAATAAATAATCGAGGGTGGAAGTGTTTTCGAAAATAGGTAACAGTAGTTGTGTGTTACCGCGATCGATCGTTTGTGAGATTGCATCAGAATGATTCGAAGTTCCTTAAAATTTTTAAAACTTACATAATTATTTTTAACATTCAAGCCTTTAAATATGTCGTTTTGTTTGGTGATAGTCTTTATCATTAGATAACGTTCGTTCACCGTTACATTTTATGATCCCAAGTATTTAAATAGAAAAACAAGTTCCGATAGGCTCTTAACGAGTAACGAGAATATTTATTTTGTTTTGTAAATATTTGTAATATGTTTTCTCGTAAAAGTGTGGGAATCGCGATTGACGAAATATGAATAACACTCGTTGTTGCAGGACGGGAAAGATCGTTTAGTATTCTTATTGCAATTTTTCCGCGGAACAAGCAACTATTGCACCGACGTAGTGAAAACCATCCGTCAGTAATGCAATAACGATGATCTCGTGAAATTTAAACAGAAAAATCGCATAAAATTCCCCCGCTTCATTTTTATCTGTGCAAAATAAATAGGGACCATGGAAAACGAGGTAAAATATTTTTCACCATTAAACACATCCGGTACACGCAATTTTTATCGACGTCAAGTAAAATATCGATCGCAATCGGGCGATAACTGTTCCAAAATTCACAGTAATCGAGTCGAAATTTAATCATTTTTACGTGACTAAAAATACCATTTTCTTAAAGCGAATTTTACAAGAATGTAGTAGACGATAATTACGTTTTCTATCATTTCCGCCAAGTGCTTTCATAATCACTAGATAAGAAAGGTGAACCGAGTGCAAGGTAGTTCCAAGTATTCAAGAGTTTCAACATACGTATATACCAGTAAATATTTACACGCGACTCTCGCCTCATCAAACGTTATAAATCGAACAACACGTTGAAAAAAAAACGAACTTGAAAGCATTTCGTGAAACTTGATATTTACGTTTAATAAAAAATTCACGTATCAAATTTACTTGACAATGTAATTTTTACCATTTTAGACAGCAAATTGAAACAGATCTTTCGAATAATTTATTAATATTAAAGACAAGAAGTTTAGATTTTTGTCTGGATTAAATAAATTTCTACAATTTTTATGTCGAAGCCGGAAAGCAGGGTTAAGCACAAAGTATGGAGGAAATACTTCGGATGGATAGAAGATATATCCGTGGAGCCCACAATGTGGCTTTACATGATGGCGTACATGGTGACCTCGGTTGTCGAGCAAGCACTTTTCGTTTACAAATCCTGCCGCGTCGATCACGGATACTCCGAGGAGATTTGCGCGAAACTGAACGACAATAACACCATAAAGGCCGAAGTCCAGGTATGTTTCAACCCTAACTATAATTTGAAATCCGTAATATACTTCGACGAGAAATGAATGCACGAAAATTAATATCGCAGAGGGTACGTATAAAAATGAAAAAATATTTCAATTCTTCGGGTGTTTCGTAAACGATCGACTAAAATTAAAAGAAGAATACTATGAAAATAAATACGCTTATTTTTCGTAGCGCGTTATCATAAGCTCGACGAATAAAAATGTGGAAAAAAAAAATATAAGATTACTTTGTCCATGAAAATTTTAGACGACCGTATCAAGTTTTCATCAATGGAACAATATAGCTGGCCACGTGGTGCCTATAATACTAGCTCTGTTTTTTGGGAACTGGAGCGATCGGCGTGGACGAAAGATGCTGCTCGTCCTGGGACTGATCGGCAAATTTATTTATTCTTTCATGATCGTGATCAATTCCATGATGGACACGTGGAATCTGAACACCATCGTGTACACAGCGAGTCTTCCAATGGGAATGTTGGGGGGCGACGTCGCCATTTTTGGCAGCTGTTTCTCGTACATATCGGACGTGTCCTCGGTTCAGCAGAGAACCTTGAGGATCACCATTTTGGACGTCGTGTACCTTAGCACCATGCCGACCGGTACATAAGTTTTCGATGTGTCTTTAGACATAATTGTTTAGAATTCAATATTTTCTATTTTGCATACAGGAAGAATTCCATCGCGGTCAATATTAATCGTTAATTTCCCGTTCCAGGCGTGGCTCTTGGATCATACCTTTTCACTAGCGTGGCCAAATCATCGTACACGATTATGTTTATCATAAACACAAGCCTGCTGGTTCTAGCCATTCTGTACTCGCTGATAAGACTGAAGTGGCAGACATTGCCACAACAACTCCCGCTTTCGGGCAGCAATTTTTTAACGGACTTCTTCGATAAGGAACACGTGGTCGAGACTATGAAAACGCTGACGAAAAAAAGGCTGAATAATGGAAAGCTTCATCTGTGGCTATTCTTGCTGATCATGATGCTCTATACGTTCCAAAGGGACGAAAAGCCCATGAGTTATCTCTACACCCAGCTGGAATTCAAATGGGACGTTACCAAGTTCAGCAATTTCCGAACATTCCAATCGACCACCTTCGTGATAGGTCAGTCGCGCTGAAAATCGACTTAGAAACCGATTCTACGCTCTCTCCGGTCGTTATTTCGTCAGAGTTCGACGCTCTGCGTATTTTATACGGAATTTGGATATGAAACTCATCTGACGGAAGTGGATCGTAAAGCGCCACATTATATGAAACTGTAACTCGACTCGACACGACCGCCGATTAGGCAAATGTTCGCCATTTTCCAAGCATCCCGAGCAAAAAGAGAAATCTCTGTTCTATTACTTTCACTCGCACAGATCGTGGCTCTCTAAGCCACAGCCAATTTCCACCGATAATCACGAGATCCTTTCATTTTCAGCGATGCTAATCGGAGTTCCAGTGATGAGCAAATGGATGGGAATGAAGGACACCATAATCGTGATGATCGGAGCGATTGCACACGCCGCCGGAAGAGTAATATTCGCGATGACGAAAATACCAGAATTGTTTTACGTTGGTAATTAAATTTATGCTTGGACTATTCGTGATAAAGTTTACAGAGAATAAATTCCAATTTTAATAAATTGTTGACGCTTTCAGGCGCTGCTGTTGCTGCGTTGGGTCCAGTGGTCGCGCCAGTTCTGAGATCGATGACCTCTAAACTCGTTTCCGTGGAAGAACGCGGTGAGCAGATTGCAAAACGTATTTCGTTTCGAATTATTCGCAATCATTTTAATGGGCCTTTATTTGCAGGAAAAGTATTCGCAATGTTGTCTGTTTGCGACAACGCCGTGCCGTTATTCAGCGGTATACTGTATTCACAGCTTTACAACGCGACCATAAACTCGATGCCCAGCTCGATCTACTGGCTGACGTTCGCCACTCAAATCTTAGTGTTCTTTTTCGTTCTGTGAGTGAAAGCCACGATGAAATCTAACTTTTGACGCGTTAAATGGCTTGCTAGCCCTTGGGGACCATTTTAATGGATCGTAACCATATTAAACGAACATCAGCTCGACGTTTAACGCGTTAAATACTTCAAAACCGATAGAAACATTCGTTGGAATGGTGGTTTCGTTTTTTGTTCCAGGATAATTCACTATTCTGTGAGAAATGAGCAGTATTTGGAGCACGAGGACTACACTGGCGGTAATACTGGGAGCTTGTCCTCGTCCTCGTCCTTGTCTTCTTTAAAATATAGCACAGCCACTAAGCACGATAAACAATAGCGTTGGAAAATCACGACGCGTATAGTTTAATTACAAATTTCAGGGTGAAATTACTGTTTGATAGAAATGCTCGAAGGTGGCGAAGGGGAGGGGGACTGCTAACAAAAGGAAGATTTTCATACTCTGTTTGTTATAGTTCGTTGCCTGCAGTTCGTCCTCCCTGCGTCCGCCATTTTTTTCAAGTACTGTTAACGATTTTTTGTACCTCAGTGCCTAGGTATTTAGGTTTTTAATGAAATATATACATGCTACGAAACCTATTCCTCGACTTCGCTGTAATAACTTCCCTGTGACTCTTTAATGATGAATTCTTTTCGCACGATATTAACAGGCATAGGAAGAAAACCAGTAATCGGTTCAATAATAATACCACTACACGGCTTAATATATCTGTGACGTTTAGCATAACGAGTGGAAACGTTGAAGGTTACATCCGTTTCCTTCTACGTAGATTTACCGAGGAGATCTAGATTTATCAGCGTCTAGGTACATGAATCAGACAGATCCACTGCAATTGGACACTTACGAATGCACATTTCATTAAACGGTGGAGTGATTCACGGCGTAATCGATGATCGATTTTCGCGCGTCAATGAGACGTAATGTTTTTCTTAAATTTCTTTCGCGATAATCGACCGCGATACGTATACGAAATCACCACGACCACGTGTTTAACTTTCGACGAACTGATTGCTATTCAGCGCGTGCTGAGGGGCAAGCGTGTCAAGGATCGATCGCGAATTGTTGTTTACGGTTCGATATTTTCGACAGAGTGGCTCTGCCCTGACGCGATCTACGCTTCGTCAACCGCTTAAACTCTGGGCCAAATTATGATTTTTCTTGACAAGAAACCTGGAACAAGCAATCTTTTTAAACATTTTAAAAACCATTATAAAAAAATTGGTTTTGCAATCGGTACCATTTAAAGAAAAAAAAAAAATTGACGCCTACTAACATTAACATCAAACCGAACAAATAATTTAAATATATTTAAAATGAACGAAAATCGGTGAAAAAAGGCAAAAATTTGAAAAACGATTTAACGCAATAATGAATCTAAAATAATTTGTTAGATGTTTCTCGCAGGACGATTATTTCGGCTCGATAATAGTCCGAAATATTCGGTCAAGACGAAGGGAATAATTATTCAGGGTGAAAATCAGTGTACTGGAACGACTAATCCAATCTCCAGATGCAAAGCCCATAGAGCACTTATGGGATTACATACAAGTTGGATTCACGGTTACTCGCCGGCAAAATTAAATTAAAGAAATCATGACGCTTTAATCCCGAGTGCTAATGCACTACCGGAGTTAGGTGATTCGATGTCACGTACTTAGGTGACAAAGTGTTATTAAAGCAAACTTCTCTGAAAAAATCACGCGGAGAGAATGCAAAGCGGCTTAATCACCGATTCATGAATTCGACGATATTTCCTCTTCGCCAAAGCGTAAGATTCTCCGAATCTTCGTTCTGTAAACTAATTTCAATTGCAGTAAACATTCGTATTTATAGTCGTTCTAACTTTGTAGCAGTTTTTTTACCACGCGAATATTAAATTGACCAGAAGGATACGTAAATTTGTATTCGTTGTTCCGAAATAAAATTCACCCCTACTCTGATTGGAAATGCAGATGCAGTATCCACGCGATAATAGACGATACGTCGAAATTGTATCGAACTATTGCGAAACAATTAATTTATTCGAACCAGAAACCCTTTATGCCCGCAGTCGCGAGAGTCGCACAGACGAATAGTGACAAATAAGGTGGCTTTCACGTTACGACATTTCTATGACGCAATGTCTAATGAATTCCATGTTGAATTTAGAGACACACGGAAGGAAAAACTAGTTTCGCGTTAATTTTCTTTATGCAAGCGACAAATAAGTATTTCGTAATCGCTAAAAACATCGAAACGAGCGAACATCGTTTGTAAATAAAGTTGCTCCCGCAGCTTCACTATAACAAGGTTCTTCGCGTCAAGTCATTTTCTGAGAGAAATTACTAACGTTGATATCAGTTTTTGGTTCGGATAACCAAAACGTGCCGTTTGAAGTTCACGAGATAGTGGCAAACCTTTATTCATCATATTTCGATTAACTATATCACAAACTTTAATATCAAGATGAATCATTGAACATTCCTCGGAAAAAATTTTAATGGGGGATTCTAGAGGCTACAACAAAGCGAAAATCAAGAATACCAATTTGTTGATGGAGGCTTCGTTAAAAAGTTATTAACAATTAAATTCAAAAATTTGAAATCGTTCTGGAAAAATTATTTTCGGTTGTGGGGGTCAATTACAATTATTTTTGGTGAATAGACATACCCCCGAAATCCTACCCACTTTCTAGAAAAAAATTCGAGAAGGTGTGAAATTTTTCGACGGAAAAAAAATTTTAAATCGTTTTGGAAAAATTATTTTCGGTTGCGAGGGTTAATTACAATCATTTTTTATCATTACACATATCCTCGAAATCCTACGCACTTTCGAGTAAAAAATTCCTTACCGAAATCTAATTAGGTACCTAAATTTTTCGACGAAAAAAAAAGCTATCAAATCATTCTGGAAAAATTATTTTCGATTGCAGGCGTCAATTACAATCATTTTTGGTGAATGGACATACCCCCGAAATCTTGCGCATTTTGGAGAAAAAAATTCAGTACGGGCGGAACTCGTAAGTCAGTAAAATAATCGTTAACAAGCATAGAAACACAGTTATAATTTCTGATTTCTCGAGACACTTAAATCTAGGAAGACATAATAAATGTTAGCAACGAAGAATGATATTCTGTAAAAATATGTAGAAAAAGAAAAAAAAGAAAGAAAATGTACGATTATAACTTATATTGAATACTACGTTTCGATCAGGCGATTTGAGAACCAGGAATGCAATACAAACATAGGCATCGAGTAAAATAAATTTAAATTAGTACGATTAATATATTAAAATATTTTACATCATATTACTGATCTCGCGTGAAAATACAGTATTCGAAAAGGGTCCTCCAAGATTATTTTTTTTCGAGTTCTGTTATTTTCCGCCGAAAGTAAAATAATCATTCTTTGCATAACATTAAAAAATAATGTGTTTGCAATATAGACATGTATAGGCATTATATCAATAGCCCAGTTTTATAAACAAAGAAACGTTTCAAATTCTAAACACGATCCGTGAAAGTTAACTATTTCGATCCGCATGTACAGTAAAAGTAAAATTATACTATGAATATGGCTTCTTAAATACGTACACGTTCAATAATCAACTTAATAAAGATAAAAATGTATTTAATTACCATTTTTGAAGCAACATGCGCCGAATTGTGAGGAACAGTCACTTCATGAATTGTGGTCCTTTGCCAAGACGCCTCGGATCCGCCATTGTTTGTACATCGACGTTCGATCCTGAGAATGTGAATCTTGAAGGGATGCGGGAAAAAGTCAACTGCACTGTTGTTCCATTGTTCCATACGATCTAAGGCACTAAGAGATGGACGAAACGATACGAAACTAATTTATTTTTTCCTTTGCGCTTGTTTGTTCATTGATTTAAGTCGCGATAAATCACCGGATCGCGCGAAATAACAGTTCGTCACCAGGGCACGTGACCGTCTACCTAGATACCTACTTAACAATGCAAATGGGGAACGAAGACAACGCACGCCATCTCGAAGACAAATTATGTAAGATCGATGTAGTCGTTTTGCACAGAACTTGCCCTTAGCAATATTTCGCGCGACGAAAAATAGCCTAAATACTTTTCATAAACGATAGTTATATCTTCTATTTATTTTGTAATCATACCCGAATATGAATTAACTTTATTTTCTCCCTAATACGGAAATGTATTTCGTAAGACGTATCGGAATGAAGAATCATTTTAGTTTAAATCTAACCTATCATTTTTATATAGTTTTAATTCTATAACCTTCGTACGTACATGACTTTTTAAACTTATTAAATATTCTATATCCTATTGTAGATTGTCATAATAATTGATATAATTGTTCTGTAAGAGTTGAATAACTTTTCATTCTTTACCTTGTTTTTAGTAAACTTTCATGACACGGATAATCGATTGATATAATGTTGATCGACAATGTTGATAGTTAGATCATTCTTTACTTTTTCGGTGTCGAATCGGACGTTAATTTCTTTTCGTTGTTTATAATATTTCAAGTATAAAATATGCAACATGTCAAACTTTGATCTCGACTAACAATACATTTGATTCTACCACGCAACTGATATTGCCACTAACCTTTCTTTCGATGAAATGAAAACACAATCGATCACAGAAATACAGTTCACAGCGTGAAAGTGCATTTTCAAATATTCTTGTTTTAACCACCAGATCTTCGAGAGCCCGCAACAGATGCCACCGTACAACTAACTTATTCTGCCGACTGCGAACGCGTGCAACGATCGCGACCATAGGACGTTCCATAGCAAGGTGAAGTTGGATCTAACAAAGCTTGACTCGTGACCAAAATTTCATTGGTTCAATATGTTGACACCACGCTGTAACCAGGGATGTATCAAAAGGTATCGAAATGTTGTAGTAACCTAACACTAACGTCGATTAAGTAAATTAAAATTATGTGACCTCGTGTAAACACGACTTTCGTGCTTGACGGTGCCGAAAATTTATTCTGAAGAACAGTGAAATAAACAACCTCAAAAAAGTGAAATAAGTGTATCGATCTTTTAGCAGAAAAGAATCTCGAGCATAGCATTACCAACATAGACAAATTATAAAATAATTCGTGGTTATTTATACATATAAATGACATCTTAATTTCAACATATTCAGGGTACGTATAACCTGTTGCTAATACGGTCCTGCGTAGTCACGTGGTTTCGCCGAATTCATTTCGCGGTCTTACAAAACGTTCGTAATTAATCATTATTCGCCAAATTAATTTTTTACACGCCTTCGTATCATTTTCGTATGACAACAAATCGAAAGTAACTTTGTTCGTTAGAATCTGCAAATATCTATTTTATTATTCGAAAGTATTGAGCCACCTAAAGAAGGACGTTGTCGTCCCAAATCCAATTCAACCTAAATTTAGTTCTCGACGGTTCAATTTTCGACAGACCAGTCCAGGTTCTTTACATAACGGCGCGGAATCGAGTCGACTGTTGCACCAGCTTCGTGACCGGAAGCAGATCCACTGTTACGATTTTATCGTCCGTTATTCTTGTCGTTCGCCGTCAAGTGTATCGTGGTCACGATCTACGATCCGTTGCGGCGCTCACCACCGGTCGACTGTACCAACCAATCGTACCAACTCTGTCCCAAGGTCAACTCTAGTCATTTTTTGAAACTTGCTGAAACTTTCATTGGAAGTGGGAAGGGCGCACTATTAACCACATTTAAAATATCCTGGACGCAGACCGAAAGAAGATCGGTCGACCATAACGATTGCTACAAACTACAGATCATACGCGTTCTAACACCAGCACCTTAGTTTATCAGCCAAGCGTATTAAATTCACTAGTTTTTTTGTAAATGCATTAAATTAGGTAGTGTTAAGGAGTGTTTTGATACCATCCTGTCCGATTATTTCGTCGCAGAACTCGCAATGTGGTCTTAAACAACCACACAATTAAAAATTGCAAATAACTGGAGGGTACAAGCGTCATTTGATATGGATCAGTGTTACATTCGTGCATTCCAGAACAAACGTTTATTGCTGTAATTTTCGCAGTAGCAGCTAATTTTTTTTAGGAATAAAGGCAAGACATCGGTCTTAAAAATGAGACTAAAACGAAACCTTCAGCTCGCTCAATCGTTACTAAAAATGTAAATGGAAATTCAAAACGTTCTATTATAACTCTAAAAACTATCGTAGATATAAAATGTAATTTGGTACAATTCAAGTACATACTAGGTAAAATTTATTTCCCATACGTTATAGACGACGAATTTAGTTTCGGACGATTTTCAGTATTGACACTTCAGAACCCGCGTGGCTCGTTTCCAAAATTAACAAATCGTAAAAAAAATTTGCAAATCATGATCCATAGGTCCAGTTAATATATGTGAATAAATGTTTCATTATGTGTATACTTTTTTAAAAGCACCACTGTGTGCGACGATCGATCAGGATCGCAGCTGGGCACCATTCCTTGGCCAGGTTGTAGCGTTCACTTTCGTCGTTCGTCGTGCACGTGCACGAGGCGACCATACACCGACGCGCACGTACACATATGCACATACAAGCGACTAAACAACTCGTGAAACGCACTCTTTCATCTTGCCAGCGGTGTCCTGCTGCTTCGAGAACGGTTCGTGCGAATGGCAGGCTACTCGTACGCGATTCGATCGACATTTTGACCAAGTCGATCCTCCCCGTTTAAAATCGTGATTCTTTGCAGTTTGGCTGTGTCCGCTTGCTGCGCAGTCACATGCGGTTCACGCGACCGGAAGTGTCGTTTGTTGGTGGTCCGCGCGACCCTTTGCAGCGACCTCGACAGCCCGAAGAACACTTGCCATCCATCTGCATAGGGAACGTGGCGACGCAGGCTGCGACCAATTTCCGTGAGTCTTTTTCATTCTCCTGTGGCCTCGCGTTGTGGTTTGTTTGGTTCGATTGAGCACAGATTGGACTGTCGGGAATTGAATCCAAAACTTCGAGGCGAGAGAAGTCGAGGATATTGAATTGTTTAAAGCCAGTCTAATATATAGTTTCTGGTAATGTTCGATTTAAAAAGAACGCGGTCAAAGTTTCAGCATCAATTACTTCATGACTCGTTTTCGTTTTTATAGTAATCTGCCTTAAGGCCGGAAATCTTCATTCTTGCATCGACTTATAGCGACTTATCCAATTTTAATATTTAACCATGCATAATGAGTAATGTAGGCCTTGATGCATCGTTAAATATGGAAATTAGCAACAATCGTGTTTCATTAATTGTTGCAAACATGACCCGATATAGTGGTAATAGCGAGTAATTAGAGGGAAACAAATGGGGCGATTTGTGACACTAATGGGGTAGTCCAATATCTTGTCTGATTGATGAATGAAAGTGGTAAACATGGTAAGAAGGGGAACCGCGAAGAAGATCTACTCCACAATTATCATTGTTACAATAGATCTTGATAATTGATAGGAGGACAAAGGTAATATTCTTTCAAAACAAAACGGACACAACCAATAATAATTAAACTGCTGCTGAGGTCATAGAATTATTGTTTTCACA